>NC_132926.1:39439158-40749158 GCF_047675955.1 Chlorocebus sabaeus | reverse complement strand
TTTCTCCTTCACTTATGAAACTTAGTTTGGCTGGATATGAAATTCTGGGTTGAAAATTCTTTTCTTTAAGAATGTTGAATATTGGCCCCTACTGTCTTCTGGCTTGGAGAGTTTCTGTCGAGAGATCTGCTGTTAGTCTGATGGGCTTCCCTTTGTGTGTAACCCGACCTTTCTCTCTGGCTGCCCTTGACATTTTTTCCATCATTTCAACTTTGGTGAATCTGACAATTATGTATGTGTCTTGGAGTTGCTCTTCTCGAGGAGTATCGTTGTGGTGTTCTCTGTATTTCCTGAATTTGAATGTTGGCCTGCCTTACTAGGTTGGGGAAATTCTCCTGGATGATATCCTGCAGAGTGTTTTCCAACTTGGTTCCATTTTCCCTGTCACTTTCAGGCACACCAATCAGACGTAGATTTGGTCTTTTCACATAATCCCATACCTCTTGGAGGCTTTGTTCACTTCTTTTTACTCTTTTTTATCTACGCTTCTCTTTTCACTTCATTTCATTCATTTGATCTTCAATCGCTGATACTCTTTCTTCCAGTTGATCTAGTTGGTTACTGAAGCTTGTGCATTTGTCATGTAGTTCTCGTGTTACGGTTTTCATCTCTATCAGTTCTTTTAAGGTCTTCTCTTATTGATTATTAAAGTTATCCATTGATTATTCTAGTTATCCATTCATCCATTCTGTTTTCAAGGTTTTTAGTTTCTTTGCACTGGTTTGTAGTTCCTTCTTTAGCTCTAAGAAGTTTGATCGACTGAAGCCTTCTTCTCTCAACTCATCAAAGTCATTCTCCGTCCAGCTTTGTTCTGTTGCTGGCGATGAGCTGCATTCCTTTGGAAGGGAGATGCTCTCTGATGTTTTGAATTTCCAGCTTTTCTGCACTGCTTTTTCCCCATCTTTGTGGTTTTATCTGCCTTTGATCTTTGATGATGGTGATGTACTGATGGGGTTTTGGTGTGGGTGTCCTTTCTGTTTGTTAGTTTTCCTTCTAACAGTCAGGACCCTCAGCTGTAGGTCTGTTGGAATTTGCTTGAGGTCCACTCCAGACCCTGTTTGCCTGGGTATCAGCAGCGGAGGCTGCAGGAGATAGAATATTGCTGAACAGTGAGTGTTACTGACTGATTCTTGCTCTGGAAGCTTCATCTCAGGGGTGTACCCCGCCGTGTGAGGTGTGAGGTGTAGGTCTGCACCTAGTGGGGGATGTCTCCCAGTTAGGCTACTCCACTTGAGCAGGCAGTCAGTCTGTTCTCAGATCTCAACCTCCATGCTGGGAATCCACTGCTCTCTTCAAAGCTATCAGACAGGGGCATTTACCTCTGCTGAGGTTTCTGCTGCTTTTTGTTTAGCTATGCCCTGTCCCCAGCGGAGGAATCTACAGAGGCAGGCAGGCCTCTTTGAGCTGTGGTGGGCTCCACCCAGTTCTAGCTTCCCTGCTGCTTTGTTTACTTACTTAAGCCTCAGCAATGGTGGGCACCCCTCCCCCAGCCTTGCTGTCACCTTGCAGTTAGATCTCCAACTGCTGTGCTAGCAATGAGGGAGGCTCCGTGGGCGTGGGACCCTCTGGGCCAGTTGTAGGATATAATCTCCTGGTGTGCTGTTTGCTAAGACCCTTGGTAAAGCGCAGTATTAGGGTGAGAGTTACCCAATTTTCCAGGTGTTGTGAGTCTCAGTTTCCCTTGGCTAGGAAAAGGGATTCCCTTCCCCCTTGTGCTTCCCAGGTGAGGCGATACCTTGCCCTGCTTCAGCTCTCTCTGGTCGGGCTGTACCAGCTGACCAGAACCGATTGTCCGGCACTCCCCAGTGAGACGAACCTGGTACCTCAGTTGAAAATACAGAAATCACCCGTCTTCTGTGTCACTCACACTGAGAGCTGGAGGCTGGAGCTGTTCCTATTCGGCCATCTTGGGTGTGCCGTCTTTTTGTATTTTTTTTAGTAGAGACAAGGTTTCACCATATTGGCCAGGCTGGTCTCGAACTCCTGACTTTGTGATCCACCCACCTCGACCTCCCAAAGTGTTGGGATTACAGTCGTGAGCCACCATGCCCAGCCTCATGATTGTATTTAAACTAGACATTCTTTTTGGTAGTATATTATTTAGCCATTGCTGTGTAACAAATTATCCCAAAACTTAGTGGCTTAAAAGAAGCATTTATTATCTCATAAATTTTGTGGATCAGGACTGGGTATAGCTTTGCTGGGTGCCTCTGCCTCAAAGTCTTACAAGGCAGCAATTAAAGCGTCACCTAAGGCTATTGTCTTATCTTAAGGGTCAACAGAGGATAGATCCGCTTCTAATCCCTCTCACATAGTCAATGGCAAAATTAAGTTCCTTGTGGATTGTTAGAATAAGGGTTCCAGTTTCTTGCTGCTTGTTAGCTTGAGGTCTACCTCAGTTCCTTGCCATGTGGACCTCCATAGGGCAACCAGCTTCTGTTAGAGCAAGTAAAGGAGAGTGCCAGAGAGGGCAAAGGTGATGAAAGCCACGATCTTTTTATTAACCTAATTTTTAAAGTGACATACCAGGCTAGGCATGGTGGCTCAAACCTATAATTCCAGCAATTTGAGAGGCCAAGGCAGGTGGATTGCTTGAACCCAGGAGTTCAAGACCAGCCTGGGTAACATGACAAAACCCTGCCTCTACTAAAAATACAAAAATTAACTGGTCTGGTGGTGCATGCCTATAGTCCCAGCTACTCAGGAGGCTGAGGCCAGAGAATTGCTTGAACCCAGGAGGTGGAGGTTACAGTGAGCTGAGATCACACCACTGCACTCCAGCCTAGGCCACAGAATGGAACCCTGTTAAGAAAGAAAGGAAGGAATGAGGAAGGAGGGGAAGGAGGGAGGGAGGGAAAGACCGAGAAAGTGACATACCATCGTTTTTGCTGTAGTTTGTTCATTAGAAGCAAAATCACTTGGTCCAGCCCACACTCTGGGGAGGTGATTTTCTAACTCCATTTATAATAATTTATTCTACTTTTATTAGTTGGCATTATACAGTAAGAAAGAGCTGTTGAAGATTTGCTTGCAGTTGGTTGTCTTTAAACTGAGGGTATATTGTCAAAGTACTGTGTTGAAGTGTCACCTTCAATATGATTGAAGGTGATTTATTAAAATACATGATTCATTAAAATAAAGTTTGTTTCTATTATGTGCAGTTTTAGAGTTTTGCTCCACTCCAGTTGATTAGTATATTTTCTCTTGCTTTTTTGCTTTGTTTTGTTTTGTTTTTGAGATAGGGTCTTGCTATGTCACCCAGGCTGGTGTGCAGTGGTACAATCACAGCTCACTGCAGCCTCAATCTCCTGCACTTAAGCGATCCTCCCACCTCAGTCTCCCAAATAACTGAGGCTGCAGGTGCACACCACCATGCCTGGCTAATTTTTTATTTTTTATTTTTTAGAGATGGGGTCTCACTATGTTGCCCCAGGCTAGCCTTGAACTCCTGGGCTCAAGTGATCCTCCTGCCTTAGCCTCCAAGTACTGGTATTATAGGCATAAGCCCACACCTAGCCTAGTATTCTTTTTTGAATATGTAAAACATTAACATAAAATCAAAACCATTTTTTAAAAAAAGTGTACTCAGAAAATTGTCACTCCTCCCCTACACCTTCTGCCTCATTCACACCATACTCTGTCCTCCCTGTGTTTCGTTTTGCAAAACACACACAAAAAACATATTTATATGTTCTTATGTCCTCTTCTTTCTTATACAAAAGGTAACACACTATGTAGGTAGTCCTGACTGTGAACAGTTTCACTATAAAAATATTGGTTACTACAGCTTAAATAACATGAGTCTTCTAAAAATAATTCAAATTTTAGTTACCATGATATATTAACTTTGAGTAGTTCCGTAAAGGATAAACTTGCCAGGCGTGGTGGCTTACACCTGTCATCCCAGCACTTTGGGAAGCAGAGGTGGATGGATCACGAGGTCAGGAGATCGAGACCATCCTGGCTAACACGGTGAAACCCTGTCTCTACTAAAAACACAAAAAATTAGCGGGGCATGGTGGCGGGTGCCTGTAGTCCCAGCTACTGGGAAGGCTGAGGCAGGAGAATGGCGTGAACCTGGGAGACTGAGCTTGCAGTAAGCTGAGATGGTGCCACTGCACTCCAGCCTGGGCAACAGAGCAAAACTCTGTCTCAAAAAAAAAAAAAAAAAAAAAAGGATAAACTTGGCTGCTAGCCCTTCAGTCCACAGATCACTTTGAAAATAACAGATGAGGCCGGGCACCGTGGCTCAAGCCTGTAATCCCAGCACTTTGGGAGGCCGAGACGGGTGGATCACGAGGTCGGGAGATCGAGACCATCCTGGCTAACACGGTGAAACCCCGTCTCTACTAAAAAATACAAAAAACTAGCCGGGCGAGGTGGTGGGCACCTGTAGTCCCAGCTACTCCGGAGGCTGAGGCAGGAGAATGGCGTCAACCTGGGAGGCGGAGCTTGCAGTGAGCTGAGATCCAGCCACTGCACTCCAGCCCGGGCGACAGAGCCAGACTCCGTCTCAAAAAAAAAAAAAACAAAAAAAAGAAAAAAAGAAAATAACAGATGAGCAAAATAATGTGACCAATCACATGACTTCTTTCAAAGTATGTCAGTGATTAGTCACTGTGATAAACCCACGTAACATTTTACAAAACTGTATTAAGAATTGGCCAGCAAAGATAAAAGTGCAGCAAAGAAACAAAAGTGATAATGTTTTCAGTGAAATTTGAATTGAACATAAATGGAGTTATAGAAGAAATACCTGACCATGGGAATGTTCATACTGCTACTTTCAAGAATCTCTAGAAGGGCAGCCAAAGGAGCTTAGTGAAGGTGAATTTATTGACATGAATGAGAAAAGTAGTTGTGATGAAAAGGAAGAAGATGTCCCAGAGAAAGTAATGCCAGCAAAAACTTCTCATTAAAGGAACTCTCAGATAGTCCACAACATTGAAACCTCCAATAATAAATGTTGGAAGCTGATCCAGAATTAGAAAAGAATATGGCAATCTGTCAAGATGAAGAAAAGGTGCTATTCCTTTTTATTTATGTATTTAGGGATGGAGTTTCACTCTTGTTGCCCAGGCTGGAGTTCAGTGGCATGATCTCGGCTCACCACAACCTCTGCCTCCCGGGTTCAGGCGGTTCTCCTGCCTCAGCCTCTGGAGCAGCTAGGATTACAGGCATGTGCCACCACGCCCGACTAATTTTGTGTTTTTGGTAGAGACAGGGTTTCTCCATGTTGGTCAGGCTGGTCTCGAACTCCCAACCTTAGGTGATCTGCCCACCTTGGCCTCCCAAAATGCTGGAATTACAGGCGTGAGCCACCGCCGCCCACCTGCTTATTCCATATTATATGTTATAGGATGAAAAGAGGCCAAACTCATCTTGATATATTTTTTACAAGGAAATCATTCTCCATGGTTCTAATGTTTGAAATTGCACTGTATTAAATAAATATGTTTGTATTTTTAAAATTTTTTTATTTCCCTACAAATTTACAACCAATAATAGGAGTTTTTAATGCTTTGACAAAAAATGTTAAAGGTCATAGTACAATCACATTTTTTCCCATTGGTTATTAACATCACTTTACATAGTTTCATCTTGCATTAGCAATTTTGTGTGTGTGTGTGGTTTTAAGGAGCAGAGAGTTTAATAGGCAAGAAGGAAGGGAGAAGACAGAAGGAAGGAGCTTCCCCTTACAGAGACAGAGGGAGCGGGGCTCCAAAGCCGAAAGAGGAGGTCCCCACCTACCACGGTCAGCCAGGAATATATGCAGAGACTGGAAGAGGTGATGTCTGATTTGCATAGAGCTCAGAGGATTGGTTTGACCAGGCATGTCATTCACGTAGCCCGAGAAAAATCTGGCCCTCCCGCCCTAGTCTTTTAATATGCAAATGCAGGGCGCCATGGATGTTCTACACACGTGGAGATATGTGGGGGCAACCATGTGGCCAGAAACTTGTGGGGCAAGGGCAAGAAGGCTGTGGGAATCGCCAGGTTGAATGGACCCAGCTTCTAATGGCCGGTATTTGCATATCAAAGGTTGCCGGCCTGGCTCTAAGAGCCCGGGCTTTAAAAGAAACTTCCCTGGAGATGGTTTAAAAAATGAAAACTTCCCAAGGACCCCTTTTCCTGTCTATCTGCATAAAATAATTTGTTTCTTTCTTTCTTCTTTTTTTTTTTTTTTGAGACGAGTGTTGCGCTGTCGTCCAGGCTGGAGTGCAGTGGCGCGATCTCGGCTCACTGCAAGCTCCGCCTCCCGGGTTCACGCCATTCTCCTGCCTCAGCTTCCCAACTAGCTGGGACTACAGGCGCCCACCATCACGCCCCGCTAATTTTTTGTGTTTTTAGTAGAGACGGGGTTTCACGTGTTAGCCAGGATGGTCTCGATCTCCTGACCTCATGATCTGCCCGCCTCAGCCTCCCGAAGTGCTGGGATTACAGAATAATTTCTTAATAACTCCAACCACATTCCTCCCTGTGGCGATATCAAACTAACTGCTGTTAGGGGGTTTTGGGTGACCATTGTTTCTGGCTACTTCCTGCTGAAAAGGGTCCTCGAATGGGGAACAGCAGCTAGGGCTCCTCCTGCGGTTGATCTAAGGGACCTCGGAAGAATGGTGTCCATGTGTGGTTCAATTTACAGCACCATTTGGCGTTTGATTGCTTCTAGACGAGAAGAAATAATTCAAGTTACAGTATTGAGTATACAGAGTCCAAATATCAATACAAGACATATAAGCAAGAGAGTGCTTAATAAAGGGGTTAACCAATTCCATAAAGAAGACTGGAAGTAATTAAAGAGAGATTGTAGCCACTCGGGGCTGAAGCCCGCATTTTCCCTGAGCCTGTCAATAATTTTGATTTGATTTTTAAGTACCTGTAGATTTTTCTCTACTTTACTGGGGGTGTTAATCCCAAAGCAGAATGTTTCATTTAAAACTGCATTACTGGCCTGTCGTGGTGACTCACGCCTGTAATCCCAGCACTTTGGATGGCTGAGGCGGGAGCATCATGAGGTCAGGAGTTCAAGACCAGCCTAGCCAACATGGTGAAACCCCATCTCTACTAAAAATACAAAAAATTAGCCAACATGGTGACAGGCACCTGTAATCCCAGCTACTTGGCAGGCTGAGGCAAGAGAATCACTTCAACCTGGGAGGCAGAGGTTGCAGTGAGCTGAGATCACACCACTGCACTCCAGTCTGGGCAACAGAGCAAAACTCCGTCCCAAAACAAAACAAAACAAAAAAACAAAAACTGCATTACTAAATCCAATTAAAAGTCCTAGTAGGGTCAGTGATAGCAAAACTTTCATGCTTCCTTTTTGCCGGTAACTATTATCCCTGCTATAAGGATACTAATTAAGCAAAATACAACAGCAGTGGAAACTCTGTCCAATATTTCAGTTAAAAGGTGCTACCATGGATAACCCTATTGCAAATAGTAGAGCAAGGACAGCCGTTCCCACAAGTGTGATGTGGTAGGTAATTTCCATCTAAAATTTTACTTGCCAACATATAGAATTCCCCTCTGTGGGCCTACGAAGTTCCTTGGTTTTACTTTCCCAAAGAAACCTCCGGGTATGGGCACCTTACTTTCATTACCTGGCACAATTTGCAAACTAATTGCCCAGAACTAGCGTATTGATTCACATTTTTACATTACCCATCCCCTTTTTTTTTTCCCAAGCTGCAGAAGATCACCACTTGATTCACAGGAATAAGCAGGATTAGTCTAAAATGTAGGCAAAAAGCTTAAAAACAATTAATGAGACTAGGATTTAACGACAAATATATGATAAGCTTTGGAGCAAAATTTTTCTCTCCAGGACTCATTTTTGGTAAAAACTAATTGTGAATGAAATTTAGTCTTATACTTGGCCTGATTATTTGTATGAAGTGCAGCAAGAATGGTTATTTCTACATAAGACTTTTGGATTGGCTTTGATGAAACACTGTTCCACAAGGAATTTCAGATAAGACTTTTAAAGCTGAGCCCAGCCGTGGGTTTGTATCCTCTAATACCTGCGAGTTGGGTGATCCTCTCCTCTTGAGGTCCCAAGTTAAACTCGGAGCTTCCAGACCTGTTAGAAAGTGACATTCTTCACTGACCACAGGTTAGGAACCCTGTGTGGGGACTGTGTAGACGAGGTGTGAGGCCAGGTCTCCCCAAGGGGCTTTTATTGGCTCTGCATGTCAAGCTTGATTCCTTAAAGGGAAACATACCCTTTCAGTTAAAGCCTTGGTGAAATAACCAGTTTTTCCAATTGTGTTCTGTTGACAAAGAAAAATGCATTCTTACTGCACTGATGTGAACAACTATATTGCCATAAGTTAAGAGTACTTACAGATAGTCTCCAAATTTTAGAGGAACAAAGCAGAGAAAAATGAACATGCTCCAAATTTTGTTCACAGTAGTATACCTTACTTGATTATTAAAGGCCATAAATAGTTTAAAATAAGTTTCCTTGACTCCATCTGATTATTGAATTTCCTTTCCCAGTCCATGCACCAAAATGATAGGACTCTGATGAGTAGAGGAACAACAGGGTTCCTGGTCCTCATGCCGGTTTAGATAAAATGACACGGACTCACGTGGAGTGGTTTTAAGGAGTGGAGAGTTTAATAAGCAAGAAGGAAGGGAGAAGACAGAAGGAAGACGTTCCTCCTCGCAGAGACAGAGGGAGGGGGGGTTCCAAAGCCAAAAGAGGTGGTCCCCTGCATTAGCAATTTTTAAGATACCAAACAACTGCAGAAAGTGAGGACCGCCTGCACATACTGTTTCACACTTTGTTTTTTAAAAACTTATCAGCTTTATTTTGTTTGTTTGTTTTGGTTTGGGGTTTTGTTTGTGTGTTTGTTTTGGAGATGGAGTCTCACTCTGTCAGCCAGCCAGGCTGGAGTGCAGTGGCATGATCCCAGCTCACTGCAACCTCCACCTCTCAGGTTCAAGCAATTCCCCTGCCTCAGCCTCCTGAGTAGCTGGGATTACAGGCATTCGCCACCACACCCAGCTATTGGTTTTGGTTTTTGAGGCAGGGTCTTGCCGTGTCACCCAGGCTGGAGTGCAGTGGTGTGATCAGAGTTCACTGCAGCCTTGACCTCCCAGGCTCAAGTGATCCTCCCACCTCAGCCTTCCAAGTAGCTGGGACTACAGGCATGAACACCATGCGCGGCTAATTTTTTCTATGTTTTATAGAGATGGGATCTACCATGTTGCTTAGGTTGGTCACAAACTCACGGCCTCAAGCAGTCCTCCTGCCTCACCCTCCTAAAGTGCTGGTATTATAAGCATGAGCCACCACATCCAGCCTTACCAGCTGTACTGAAATATAATTTATATAACATTAAATTTACCTTTTAAAATTATACAGTACAATGAATTTTGACAATTGTTTACATCTGTGTAACCACCATGCAATCAAAATATAGAACATTTCTATAACCTTCAAAAGTTCCCTCATGCCCCTTTGCAATCAATTCACTACTTCTCCAGCTCCAGGCAACAACTGGTTTGTTTCCTGTCACTATAAATTAGTGTTGCCTCTTTCAGAATCTCATCTAAATGGAATCCTATAACATATACTCTTTTGTATCCGTCTTCTTTTGCTCAAAAGTTCTTGAAATTCATTCATGCTGCTATGTGTATCAGCAGCGTGTTCCATTTGATTGTTGAGCAGTATTGCATTGTGTGGATATATCACAATTTGTTCATTCACTCAACTGTTGGTGGACACTTGAGTTGTGTCCAGTTTAGTGCTATTCTGAATTAAAGTGATGTGAACAACCATGTACAAGTATTTTTGTAGGCATATTTTTTTAATTTCTCTTGGATAAATACCCAAAAACAGAATTACTTTGGGGGTCATATGAAATGGGAAGTATGTGCTTAACTTTATAAGAAGCTGCCAAACTATTTTTCAAAGTGGTAATATGACTTTACATTTTCATGAACAATGCATAAAGAGTTCTGCTTGCTATATTTTCTCACCAATGCTTCCTGTTGTCAATTTTTTTAATTTTAGCAATTCTAGTGGGTGTGTAATACTATCTCATTGGAGTGTCAACTGTTTTTCCCTGTTGACTAGAGATGCTGAGCATCTTTTCATGTGTTTATTGTCTATTTGTATATCTTCTTGAAGTATTTGTTCATATTTAACTGAGCTGAATGCCTTCTTAAAATTGAGCTATGGGAGTTTTAAAATATATCCTTGTAGCTGGACGTGATGGCAGGCGCCTGTAATCCCAGCTACTCAGGAGGCTGAGGCAGGAGAATCGCTTGAACCCAGGAGTTGGAGGTTGCAGTGAGCCGAGACTGCACCACTGCACTCCAGCCTGGGCAACAGAGTGAGACTTCTTCTAAAAAATAATAATTACATATAATTATATATTTTTATTATATATAATATATATATTCTTGATGTGAGCTCTTTGTCACACACATATTTTGTGGATATTTTATCCCAGACTATGACTTGTCTTTTCATTTTCTTAGTTGTGTCTTTTGAAGAGCAGAAGCTGTAATTTTGATAAAGCCCAATATATTTTTTTCTTTTATAGTTTGTATTTCTTATGTCCTATTCAAAAACTCTTTGCCTACTGAAAACTTATGATGATTTTCTCCTATATTTTCTTCTATAAGTTTTATAGTCTTACCATTTATAATTTGGTCTATGAATCCTTTTGAGTTGATGTTTATGTATGGTGTATGGTGTTAGGTAACAATGAAGATTCATATTTTTTCCAAAGGAATGTCCAATTGTCTCTTTGGAAAAATATGCTGAGAAGGCTATCTTTTCACCACCAAATAATCTTGGCACCTTAATCAAAAATCATTTGGCCATGTATATATGTAGGTTTGGGTTTTTTCTGGGCTCTCTGTGTTAGATAGACAGATAGACAGATATAGATATATAACTGTAAACACAGTTATATATCTATATATCCACCAACAGTTGAATGAATAAACTATTGTTGTAAATATATATACACTTTATATATGTATGTGTACTTATACATATTGCATATGTATGTATACATATGTACACACAAAGTATATATATGTATGTATACACATATACACACACTTAAAGTAATGGCCTCCAGTTCAATCTAAGTTGCTGCAAAGGACATTCTTTCATTCCTTTTCATAGCAGAGTAGTATTCCATTTTTTATATATATATATATACACACACATATATACACATACACACACACACACACATCACATTTTCTTTAACCACTTATTAGTCTATAGGGACTTAGGTTGGCTTCACATTTTTGCAGTTGTGAATTGTGCTGCTATAAACATATGTGTCCAAGTGGTATCTTTTTCATATAATTACTTATTTTCCTTTAGGTAGATACCCAGTAGTGGGATTGCTAGATCGAATGGTAGATCTATTTTTAGCTCTTTAAAGAATCTTCATACTGTTTTCTATAGAGGTTGTAGTAATTTATATTCCCACCAGCAGCGTATAAGTGTTCTCTTTTCTCCACATCCACACCAACATCTGTTGTTTTTTGACTTTTTAATAATGGCCATCCTTGAAGGGGCAAGGTGGTATCTCATTGTGGTTTTAATTTGCATTTTCCTGATGATTAGTAATGTTGAGAATTTTTTCATACATTTGTGGGCCATTTGTATACCTTCTTTTGAGAAATGGCTATTCATGTCCTTTGCCTACTTTTTAATGGGATTGTGCTTTATTTTTCTCGGTGATTTGTTAGTTCCTTTTAGATTCTAGATACTAGTCCTTTGACAGATGTGTAGTTTGCAAAAATAATATTTTAGATGTTATATTTCCATTATAATTTAGTTCAAAGTATTTTCTAATACACTTTGCAATTTCTTCTTTGACCCATGGATTATTTTAATGTTTGTTTGTTTGTTTGTTTTGAGACAGAATTTCGCTTTTTTTGGCCAGGCTGGAGTGCAGTGGCACAATCCTTGCTCCCAGATTCAAGTGATTCTCCTGCCTCAGACTCCTAAGTAGCTGGGATTACAGGTGCCCACCACCAAACCGGGCTAATTTTTTTTTTTTTTGAGACAGAGTCTCACTCTTGTTGCCCAGGCTGGAGTGCAATGGCACGATCTTGGCTCACTGCAACCTCTGCCTCCTGGGTTCCGGCCATTCTCCTGCCTCAGCCTCCTGAGTAGCTAGGACTACAGGCATACACCACCACACTAGGCTAATTTTGTATTTTTAACAGAGACAGGATTTTTCCGTGTTGGTCAGGCCGGTCTTGAACTACCGATCTCAGGTGATCTGCCCGCCTTGGCCTCCCAAAGTGATGGGATTACAGGCATGAGCCATTGCACCTGGCCCAATTTTTTGTGTTTTTAGTAGAGATGGAGTTTCATCATGTTGGCCAGGCTGGTGTTGAACTCCTGACATCAGGTGATCTGCCTGCCTCGGCCTCCCAAAGTGCAGGGATTACAGGCATGAGCCACCATGCCCGGCCTAAAGTGTATTGTTTAGTCACCAAATATGTAAGTATTACGCAAATATATTTCTCACTGATTTCTAATTTAATTGTATTGTGATCCAAAAATATACATTGTATGGCTTCTATTCTTTTAAATTCGTTAACATGTCTTTTATGGCACAGAATATGGTCTATCTTGGTGAGTGTTGCTTACGCACAACTGTGTAACTCTGAAAACTATATATTCTGCTACTTGTGGTTGTTGTATCCTATAATTGTCAACAAGAACAAGTTAGTAACAGTGTCATTCAGTGATCTTTTCTTCTTCAGTGTTTACTGTATTTGCTAATCCCATCCAGTGAAGTTTCCATTTCATATATTATAGTTTTCACTTCTAGAAGTTCCATTTGACTCTTTCATTTCTCTCCTCATTATCTTCATATTTTTCTTTAAATTTTTGAGCACATTTATAATGGAGGTTTTAAAGTCCTTGTCTACTAATTTTGTCACCTCTGTAATTTCTGGTGATGATTTTCTTCCTGGCTTGGGGTCACAATTTGTTGCTTATTTGCATGTCTAATAATGTTTTTATTGGACAGCAGACATTGTAAATGTTATATTTTTGAGTGTTTGGATTTTATCTTTCTTTAAGAACTATTGCAGTTTGTTTCGGAAGGCTATAATGTGTTTTGCAGATCAGGTTGATCTTTTCAAGGCTTGTTTTTAAGCTTTGTTAGGACAGGTCTGTAGTAACTTTTGCCTTGGGCTAATGTAAGACCTACCACTTAATTCTGACTTTTTTGATTAATCTGAGTATTCAGCAGGGTCTCTTTATTATGGCTAAATGGAATTCAAACATTTTCTAGCCCTATGTGACCACCAAGAATTCAGCTAATAGCTCCCTGGCAGTTGTTCTTCACCCAGCTGCAGAGTAGTGTCAGTGCACTCTATGTATGCTCAGATTATTATTTAGCCAAAGACTTGGGGATCCATGTTAATATTCCTGGAGTTCTTTGTGTAGCTCCATTCTCTTTAGTACTCTGTCCCATAAATTCTGGCTGCCCCAGTCTCCCCAAACTCTTAACATCTATTCCTCAACTCAGCAAAACCATAGTGTTATTCTTGGATTTCCCCTTTCCTGCCCTACAGTCTGAAAGTTGTCTCCAGGCAAAAAAAATGGAGATCCTAGTTTGCAGATCCTCATTTGCTTCTCTTCTTTTTTTTTTTTTTTTTTTTTTTTTTTTTGAGACGGAGTCTCGCTCTGTCCCCCTGCTAAAGTGCAGTGGCACGATCTCGGCTCACTGCAAGCTCCGCCTCCCGGGATCACGCCATTCTCCTGCCTCGGCCTCCTGAGTAGCTGGGACTACAGGCGCCCGCCACCGCGCCCGGCTAATTTTTTGTATTTTTAGTAGAGACGGGATTTCACTGTGGTCTCGATCAATCTCCTGACCTTGTGATCCGCCCGCCTCGGCCTCCCAAAGTGCTGGGATTACAGGCGTGAGCCACCGCGCCCGGCCTTTTTTTTTTTTTTTTTTTTTTTGAGACGGAATCTCGCTCCGTAACCCAGGCTGGCGTGCAGTGGTGCGATCTCGGCTCACTGCAAGCTCCGTCTGCCGGGTTCACGCCAGTCTCCTGCCTCAGCCTCTCGAGTAGCTCTGACTACAGGCGCCCGTCACCACGCCTGGCTAATATTTTGTATTTTGTTTAGTAGAGACGCGGTTTCACTGTGTTAGCCAAGGTGGTCTCAATCTCCTGACCTCGTGATCCGCCCACCTCAGCCTCCCAAACTGCTGGGATTACAGGCGTGAGCCACTGCGCCCTGCCTGCTTCTCTTCTCTTATGGATTAGAATCCTGCACTGTCTTTTGGGCCAATGTCTAAAAGCTTTTATCAAACATTTTGATCCACTTCCTAGTTGTTATAGTGATATATCTGGTTTCACATGGTTGAAAGGAAAAGTTTTCACTTTGCTTTTTGTACTAATAATATATCCTGGAAATCATTCTATATAAATGTATAGAAATCTTCATTTTTAAAATAGTTTCATAAAACTCCATTGTAAAACCCGGTTGTGGTGGCTCATCCTGTAATCCCAACACTTTGGGATGCCGAGGCGGGTGGATCACCTGAGGTCAGGAGTTCAAGGCCAGCCTGGCCAACATGGTGAAACCCAGTCTCTACTAAAAATACAAAAATTAGCTGGGCGTGGCGGTGGGTGCCTGTAGTCCCAGCTACTTGGGAGGCTGAGGCAGGAGAATCGCTTGATTCCAGGAGGTGGAGATTGCAGTGAGCGGAGATCGCACCACTTCTCTGCAGCCTGAGCGACAGAGTGAGACTCCGTTTAAAAAAAAAAACAAAAAAACAAAAAAACCTCCATTTTATGTGTACATGTCATAATCTGTTTAACCCATCTATGACTTGTCATTTAGGTAGTTTCCAATATTTTTGCAATTATAAAAAATGCTAATGAAGAACCTGAGATATATATACATATTTTTGTTGTTGTTATTGTTATTTTTGAGGTGTGTATGCATAACAAATTCCTAGTCGTGTGATTGTTGGATCATAGGGTAAAGGCATATGTAGTTTTGTTAAATGTAACTATTCCCCATCTTGCATTCCTACAAATAGATGAAAATGTCCATTGTCCCATAGTCTCCTTTGCAGAGTATATTGTCAAGATTTTTAATTGTTGCCAACCTGATAGGTAAAAAGATATCTCCAAATAATTTTAATTAAAATTTCTCTCATTATGAATGAGGTTAAATAGTTTTTCATATGTTTAAAAGCCAGTTTATATCTTTTTGTTTATTTGGAGACCGGAATCTTGCTCTGTTGCTCAGGCCAAATTGCAGTGATGCAGTCATAGCTCACTGTAGCCTTGCACTCCTGGGCTCAAGCAATCCTCCTACCTTAGCCTCCCAAGTAGCTAGGACTACAGATGGATGCCACCATGTCCAGCTAATTTTTTTTTTTTTTTTTTTTTTGTAGAGATGTGGGATCTCACTGTGTTGCTCAGGCTAGTCTTGAACTACTGGTTTCAAGTGATCCTCCCACTTCAGCCTCCCAAAAGTGCTAAGATTACAGCCATGAACCACCGCAAATTACCCTATGTATTTTTTTTGAATTGTCTGTTGATGTCTTATTTTCATTTTTCTAGTAGGTTTTTTTTTTTAAGTGTTTTAGCCTAAATTTGTAAAAAGTTTAGGGGATATACGAAGGGACTCTAAATGCTTATGAAGAAATTGAATTAAAAGATAGAAATAAAAATATAAGCTTTATTTTTCAACATGAGCCCCATCAATTTCAAGACACTTTTGTAAGCAATGATACTAGCCATTTAGTTCATCCCTAAAGAACTGAGAGTCCTGGGAATTTAACTATGTCAATGCAGTCTTTTTTATGTTGGCTACTGAAGAAAAAATGGGTGCCCCTCGAGTTGTAAAATTAGGAAACAAAACGAGTCAGAAGAAACCAAATCAGCACTGAAAGGTGGGTGCTTTATAATTACCCAAGAAAACCCTCACCAAATTGCCCTTGCTTGATGAGAGGAATGAGCAGGAGCATTGTTGTGGTCAAGAAGGATTCTGGGGAAGTTTTCTGAGGCATTTTTTCTACTAAAGCTTTGGTAACTTTCTCAAAACACTCTCATACTAAGCAGATCTTATCACTCTTTGGCTCTCCAGTAAGTCAACAAGCAAAATGCCTTAAACATCCCAAAAAAGCCATTGCCATGATATTTGCTCTTGACCAGTCTGCTTTTGCATTGACTAGACCACTTCCACCTCTTGTGCTTTGTCTTCAGGATCACACTGGTAAAGCCATGTTTCATCTCCTGTTACAGTTATTTTTTGTTTTTTTTTTTTGTTTTTTTTTAAGAAACTCTTCAGGATCTTTATCACATTTGCTTAAAATTTCAACTGAGGCCGGGCGCAGTGGCTTACGCCTATAATCCCAGCATTTTGGGAGGCTGAGTGGGGGCGAATCACGAGGTCAGGTCAGGAGATCGAGACCATCCTGGCTAACACAGTGAAACCCCGTCTCTACTAAAAATACAAAAAATTAGCCGGGAGTGGTGGCAGGCGCCTGTAGTCCCAGCTACTCGGAAGGCTGAGGCAGGGGAATGGCATGAACTCGGGAGGTGGAGCTTGCAGTGAGCCGAGATCACGCGACTGCACTACAGCCTGGGCAACGGAGCGAGACTCCATCTAAAAAAAAAAAAAAAAAAAAATCAAGTGAAAGTTCTGGTCTTAGTGCAGCTGATCTATTTTATTCTAATTTTTTTTTAGACACAGCCTTGCTCTGTTACCCAGGCTGGAGTGCAGTGGCACCATCATGGCTCACTGCAGCCTTGGTCTCATGGGCTCAAGCAATCCTCCCACCTCAGGCTCCCAAGTAGCCAGAACTACAGGCACATGCTACCATGCCTGGCTAATTTTCTTGTCCCTAATCTAGATGTAATGGTTTTGGCACCCATCTAATGGAAAGTTTGCTCAACTTTAATTTTTCAGTCAGAATTATGTAAGCTGAACCAAGATGTCTATGGTGTTGGCTATTGTTTCTGCTGTTAATTGTAGGTCTTCTTTAATTAGAGCACAGATAAGATCATTTTTTTCCTCCCAAATTGATGTAGATGGTCTTTTGCGGTGGGCTTCATCTTCAGCATTGCCTCATCCCTTCTTAAAACAAGTTAGCTACTTGTAAACTGCCGATTTCTTTGGAGCATTGTCTCCGTAAACTTTTCACAAAACATCAATGATTTCATCATTCTTCCACTCAAGCTTCATCATAAATCTGATGTCTGTTCTTGTTTCCATTTTAGCAGAATTCATGTTACTCTGATAGGGGCTCTTTTCAAACTGATATCTTACTATTCTTAGTGCCTCCAACTAGATCCTATTCAGACATGTTATAACATGTTAGTATGGGTTTATTTTGGTGCTAGAAATATTTTGCAATCTACGCATTTTTTTCATAATATGCATTTCCATGAAATTTTTGAAAACTCCTTGTATTAGGGATATTAGTCCTTTGTCCAATGAATAGACTGCAAATATTTTCTTACAGCTTGTCATTTACCTTTTGACATTTTTTTGCAATGCAATTTTTTTCCCTTTGTTTTTGTTTTTTGTGTAATGAAATGAATCAATGTTTTCTTTTTTCTTTTTTTTTTTTTTAGACCAACTCTCAGTCTGTCACCCAGGCTGGAGTGCGGTGTTGCAATCTCGGCTCACGGCAATCTCTGTCTCCCAGGTTCAAGTGATTCTCATCTCTCAGTTTCCCAAGTAGCTGGGATTACAGGCACATGCCACCATGCCCGGCTAATTTTTGTATTTTTAGTAGAGACGAGGTTTCACCATTTTGGCCAGGCTGGTCTCAAACTCCTGACTTCAAGTGATCCACCCACCTCGGCCTCCCAAAGTGCTGGGATTACAGACGTGAGCCACTGCGCCCGGCCAAATCAATGTTTTCTTATATTGCATTTAGGTTTTAAGTCATAGTTAGAAAGCCTTTCCGCACACCTAGGTTATAGAAACATTCGTTACTTTTTTCTTCCAGTGCTAGTACTTGTATGGTTTTTGGTTTCCACGTTTAGATCCCTGATCTAATTGGAGTTTACTCTTGTGTGTGCTGAGATATGGATCTGATTGTATCTTTTTTCCCAAATGGCTATCCAGTTGTCCCAATGCCATTTATTAAGCACTTCATCTTTGTCCCAGTGATTTGAGATAGCATCTTTATCATGTACTAAATTTCTATAGTGCCAGAAGATTTTAATTTTTTTTAGACAGGGTCTGGCTCTGTTGCCCAGGCTGGAGTGTAGTGGCACAATCTCAGCTTGCTGCAACCTCTGCCTCACAAGCTCAAGTGCCCCCACCTCATCCTCTCAAATTGCTGGGACTACAGGCACATGCCACCACACCAGGCTGATTTTTATATTTTTTGTAGAATGAGATTTCACCATGTTGCCCAGGCTGGTCTCAAACTCCTGAGCTTAAGCAATTCACCCACGACAGCCTCCCAAAATGCTAGGATTACAAGCATGAGCCACCACACCCAGCTGCCAGAAAATTTTAATGATCAGAAAGCCACAATTCTTTCTTCCTCTCTTATATGTTGAAGTAAATTACTTCATTTAGAAAACTAGACTCGGCACAGTGGTTCACACCTGTAATCCCAACACTTTGGGAGGTTGAGGCGAGCAGATCACCTGAGGTTAGGAGTTTGAGACCAGCCTGGCCAACATGGTGAAACCCTGTCTCTGCTAAAAATAGAAAAATTTGCCGGGCATGGTGGTGAGTACCTGTAATCCCAGCTACTTGGGAGGCTAAGGCAGGAGAATCGCTTTAACCCGGGAGGCAGAGGTTGTGGTGAGCCGAGACCACGCCATTGCACCCCAGCCTGGGCAACAGGAGCAAAACTCCATCTCAAAAAAAAAAAAAAAAGAAAAAGAAAAAAGAAATAACTCAACCATACAAGGCTACCTATTTGGTGAGAACTAAAAATAAGTTAGATAGCAATGTAATAGCAAAATGTGGGTACAAAATTGAAACAAATTATTTCTTAGGAGAGTGTAGGTCTCATGGAAGATTTTCATGTGGACAAATTTAGTAAATTTTTTGCAGGTAATTTCCTGACATATTTAACATTTGTAATATAGTAAACGATAAGAAGGTACTAATATGATCCAGACTAGAAGAGAATAGCACCAAAGTGGGAGATGGGGTAAACCCGTGTTTTTTTTACTTTAGGCTTTTGACTACAAATCAATGTTTGACTAACAAAACAGTCCAAAATTATTGTTTTTGCTGGGCGTGGTGGGTCACTCCTGTAATCCCAGCACTTTGGGAGACCAAGGTGGGAGGATTGCTTGAGCGTAGGAGTTTGAGACCATTCTAAGCAACAAGGCAAGAACCTGTCTCTACAAAAATTTAAAAATTAGCCAGAAATGGTGGCACATGCCTGTAGTCCCAGCTACTTGGGAGGCTGAGGCAGGAGGATTGCTTGAGCCTTTTGAAGTTGAGGCTTCAGTGAGCCGTGATCACCCCTCTGCACTCCAGCTTGGGCAACAGAGCAAGACCCCATCTCAAAAAATAAAACAAAATAGACTGAGCACGATGGGTCACTCCTGTAATCCCAGCACTTTGGGAGGCCGAGGCGGGTGTATCATGAGGTAAAGAGATTGAGACCATCCTGACCAACATGGTGAAACCCTGTCTCTACTAAAAATACAAAACTTAGCTGGGCGTGGTGGCGCACGCCTGTAGTTTCAGCTACTCGGGAAGCTGAGGCAGGAGAATCGCTTGAACCTGGGAGGTGGAGGTTGCAGTGAGCCAAGATTGTGCCACTGCACTCCACCCTGGTGACAGACCGAGACTCTGCCTCTCAATAAATAAATAAATAAATAAATAAAACAAAATAAGTAAAATAAAATAAATGTTTGTAGTCCCAAAACATTTTGATGGCATAATTTCTTCTTGTTCTAACAAAACTGCATATGCATTTGTCCTATGACCTAGCAATCACACTATTAGGAATTTATCATAAATACGTACCTCAAAAATTACAAAAATACATATATACCAGGTTATTTATTACAACATTATTTTTAATTGCAAAAACATTGTAGATAGAATGGAGGTCATATAAAACTTATTCTTAAGATTCAGACCAGGTGCAGTGGCTCATGCCTGTAATCCCAGCACTTTGGGAGGCCGAGGCAGGCAGATCACCTGAGGCCAGGAGTTTGAGACCAGTCTGGTCAGCATGGTGAAACCCTGTCTCTACCAAAAATACAAAAATTAGCTGGGCATGGTGGCACGCCTGTAATCCCAGCTACTCGGGATGCTGAGGCACGAGAACTGCTTGAACCCTGGAGGCAGAGACTGTAGTGATCTGAGATCATGCCACTACATTCCAGTCTGGGCAACAGAGCAAGACTTCGTCTCAAAAAAAAAAAAAAAAAAAAGATTCACAGATCATCTTATCAAATCAAAGTACGCAAAATATTCAGGTAAACTTCAGATAAATATGAAGGCTAAACCATTCAGCTTCTTCACCAAATCCTTGAATGTCCCACCTGTCTAAATTGAGATACATGCTTGTTTGATTTATTGGTTAACTGTTTTTATTCCATTTTTCCTCAAATGATCCCATAATTTGACCTTAGGAAGCTGTTCAAATAGACACATTAGGTAGAATGGAAAGGCTACTCGATGATATTTAGGATTTTAAGAGGATTTTATTTATTTTTACTTGTGTGCAGTAATTTAATAGCATCTTGAATAGGATTTTATGATATTACTAACCCTCTGGGAATAATATCAGGTAATTAGACAGTTAGCTAATATTAAAATATATATTAGGTAATATTTATTGAGAGTTTCCTCTGTGTCAAGCAGGGTCAGCTTCATAGGCAGGCAACTTGTGCAGGGACACAGGGCTTCATGCTTAGATGGGCCCCCTTGCTTTGAAGGCCCCTATCCTTTGGTTAGGGCTCTGCTGTTATCATCTTGAAATTCTTAATAATTTTTATTTTATTTTTTTGAGTCAGGGTCTTGCTCTGTCACCCAGGCTGGAGTGTAGTGGACTCACTACAACTTTGAACTCCTGGGCTCAAGCAATCCTCCCACTTCAGCCTTCTGAGTAGTTAGGACGACAAACACGTGCCACCGTGCTCAGATAAGTTGTTTTTTTTTGTTTTTTTGTTTTGTTTTGTTTTAGAGATGAGGCTGTCCCTACGTTGCTCAGG
Organism: Chlorocebus sabaeus; assembly: GCF_047675955.1. Taxonomy (NCBI): domain Eukaryota; kingdom Metazoa; phylum Chordata; class Mammalia; order Primates; family Cercopithecidae; genus Chlorocebus; species Chlorocebus sabaeus. The sequence continues at coordinate 40,727,975 of NC_132926.1, read as the reverse complement.
CTGGTTTCAAATTCCTGGCCTCAAGTGATCTTCCCGCCTTAGCCTTCCAAAGTGCTGGGACTACAGACATGAGCCACTGTGCCTGGTCAATCATTTTTAACAGCAAGCCCAAGCCCCCTGTTTTGTTTTGTTTTGTTTTGTTTTGTTTTGAGGCAGAGTCTCCCTCTGTTGTCCAGGCTAGAGTGCAGTGGTGTGATCTTGCCTCACTGCAACCTCTGCCTCCTGGGTTCAAGTGATTCTCCTGGCTCAGCCTCCCTAGTAGCTGGGATTACAGGCACCTGCCACCACACCCGGCAAATTTTTTGTATTTTTAGTAGAGATGGAGCTTCACTATGTTGGCAAGGCTGGTCTCAAACTCCTGACCTCAAGTGATCCACCCATTTCAGCCTCCGAAAGTGCTGGGATTACAGATGTGACCCACCGCGCCTGGCCTCCGAGCCCCCTATTTTTTTTTTTTTTTTTTGAGATGGAGTCTCGCTCTGTCGCCCAGGCTGGAGTGCAGTGGCCGGATCTCTGCTCACTGCAAGCTCCGCCTCCCGGGTTCACGCCATTCTCCTGCCTCAGCCTCCGGAGTAGCTGGGACTACAGGCGCCCGCCACCTCGCCCGGCTAGTTTTTTGTATTTTTTTAGTAGAGACGGGGTTTCACCGGGTTAGCCAGGATGGTCTCGATCTCCTGACCTCATGATCCGCCCGTCTCGGCCTCCCAAAGTGCTGGGATTACAGGCTTGAGCCACCGCGCCCGGCCTCCGAGCCCCCTATTTTTATTTTGCACTGACCCTACAAGTTATGTAGCTAGGCCTAGTTATGTTTTTAGCAAGGAAGGTATATAATCTCATGTACATTTTTGAAAGATTACTCAGGTCTCTGCATGTGAAGTGGAATTTAGGGAATGCAAAAGAGGGAGTAAAAATAACAGCAAGGAAGCTATGAGATAGCATTTAAGGTTGCTTTGACTCAGGGCTCGCAGTAGATAGGATACGTAATTGATAGTTTCAAAATATGTTTTGGGAATAGTAAGCATTGGTATGGATTAGTAATATACTGGATGTGGGGATGCAGAAAAACATATTAAAAATTACTTCTGAAATTCTGGCTGGAATAGAAGTGCCACTTACCAGGTGAGGAAGGTTGGAGACATAACATATTTGAGGGTGTGGTCAAAAGCTGAGTTTGACATTATGCTACATCATATAAAAGACATATAAAAGACTACCTATTTTATAATTCCTTTTTAATGAAATATCTGGAAAAGGCAAAACTGTGGTTGCCTGAGGCTGAAGCTAGGAAGATTGACTACAGACAGGCATGAGGGAAATTTTGGGGGGTGATGAGAGTATTCTAAAACTGGATTGTGGGGTTGGTTGCATTACTATATAAATTTATTTAAAATCCCTGCATTTTATAGGGGCACTATGTATGTAGAAAGCTGTGAAAAGATTTTAAAAATGATTGACATGTCTGTGGTTATGTCAGTGAGTACTATTATTATTCCCATTTTATAGATAAAGAAAATAAAAGAGAAGTTAAACATAAAAGTTTCATGGTTACATAGCTACTAGGTTCTATGTATTGGAACCTAGTTCCAATACAATTCCAGTACTGGAATTTGAATCTTTTTGACACTAAGACCTTACTCTCGATCATATAATACATCCACTTCCTATTTTAAAGCTATATTATAGCCGGGTGGTGGCTCACGCCTGTAATCCCAGGACTTTGGGGGGCCAAGGCAGGCAGATCACGAGATTGGGAGATTGAGACCATCCTGCCTAACACGGTGAAACCCCGTCTCTACTAAAAATACAAAAAATTAGCCAGGGATGGTGGCACACACCTGTATCCCAGTTACTAGGGAGGCTGAGGCAGGAGAACTGCTTGAACCCAGGAGGCGGAGCTTGCAGTGAGAAGAGATCGTGCCAATGCACTCCAGTGTGGGTGACAAAGCGAGACACCATCTCAAAAAAAACAAAAACAAAACAAAACAAAAAAATATATATATATATATAGAGAGAGAGAGAGTAAATGCTGCATCTCATTGGTCAGAAGCTGTCTTGAAATTATAAAACAGAGAAGAAAAAAGATAAAGACTAGGTAATTGTGTTGAATCAGTATATAAATCCTGTATACTGGTCCTTCCATTTCCCCTAGAAATAAGTGATACAGGCCAGGCACTGTGACTCACACCTGTAATCTCAGCACTTTGGGAGGCAGAGGCTGGCAGATCACCTGAGGTTGGGAGTTTGAGATCAGCCTGACCAACATGGAGAAACCCCATCTCTACTAAAAATACAAAATTAGCTGGGTGTGGTGGTGCATGCCTGTATTCCCAGCTACTCGGGAGGCTGAGGCAGGAAAATTGCTTGAACCTGAGAGGCGGAGGTTGCGGTGAGCCAAGATTAAGCCATTGCACTCCAGCCTGGGCAACAAGAGCAAAACGAAAGAGGGGGGGGGGGGGGAGAGAGAGAGAGAAGGAGGGAGGGAGGGAGGAAAGGAAGGAAAAGAAGGAGAAGGAAAGGAAGGAAACAACAAGTTATGGCATCTTTGTTTATTATCCACTGTGAGTTGTATTATCACACCTTACTTGGCTCTTTGGCAAACTATATTATATCTTCAGATCATTAGGGCTAGGAAATAGTCTCATTAGGTCCACTGGTAACTTGAAGGAGTAAATGTATCTTCCAAAAAATGCTTACTTCCAGGGAGATTGGATCCACATAAATGAATACATATATAGTCCTTAGTGTATGCTATTATTGTACTATGCCAGTAGCATAAAGATTCCTGTATTAATAAGCATTAAGTGCCTGCTGTGCTAGACAGTGAGGATACAAATGGCCACAAAAATAGCATGGTCCCTGCCCTCCTGGAGCTTCTATTTTTCTTTTTCAGTGGGAGAAGCAGACATTTTGCTTAAGCAAAAATAATTATAAAATTTAAAGTTGTGCCAAGTTCAATGGAAAAAAATATAAAGTGTTCTGAGAGAGCATAACAAAGGATCCTGGTCTTAACTGGGGCCTAATGGAAGACCTCCATTAGGAAATAACATTTAAACTAAGACCAGAAAGATTTGTAGAAATTAGCAAAGCAAAGGGAGGGAGGAGAAAGCAGCTTTCCTGGCAAAGGAACAACTTGTGTGAGGGCTCTGAGACAGGGAAGGGCTGGGGATCTGACCACCCTCAAAGTGGTGCAGTGGAGTACAGTTAGAGAGGGAGAAGACATGAGAACTTGAATACTATGCAAAGGACTTGGTATTTTAATTCAAGAGCAGTATGATGCTACTGAGGAGCAGCTGGAGAATTGTGTGATCCAACTAAAATTTTAGGAAGATCAACCTCGCTATTGTGGAGAATGGATATACAAGGGTTCTGTTGGTTCATGAAGAGGTCTTAAGAAAACTATGAGCTGGGTGCAGTAGCTCAGGCCTGTAGTCCCAGCTACTCAGAAGTCTGAGGAGGGAGGATCCCTTGAGCCCAAGGAGTTGGAGGTTACAGTGAGCTGTGATTATTCCACTGTACTCCAGCCCGGATGACAGAGTGAGATCCTGCCTCAGAAACAAAAACAAAAAAACAAACAACAACAACAACAACAAAAGTCTCAGAAAACTACAGGCCTTATTATCAAGAAAATGGCAGGCCTTATTATTGAGAAAATGACTTACATTTTTAAAAGCTGATTTTCAAAAACCAGACTGTGAATTAAGTGATGCTGAATAGCAGAAGAAAAGATTGATAAACCAGTGTATCTCTGAATAACCCACTAGATCAGTGCTTGTCAAACTTTAACGGGTTTTCAAATCATCCTGATGTTTTGTTAAAATGTAAATCCTGTCTCAGTAGGTTTAGAGGAGGGCATTTCTGCATTTCCAACAAGCTCCCTGGTGGTGCCTAGACCATTGATCCTCACACTTTGAGTAGCAAGTGACTGGGCTATACTCTATATTCTAAATTCTAAAGGTATTCTATCTTCTAATGCCTATCAGCCCTCTTGCTGGTCTGGCTAATTATCAAACTTGAGCATTTAAAACTGTGGGTTTTCAGAGATGAATTGAAGTGTTAAAGGCATGGAAATACAGGTCACATATGGCTTTTCATCTCTTTGGGAAATATCCTATATATCCTTACTTCTTTTCTACCTGCCTAACCTATGTGCCTACCCCTTCACCTATGTTCAAGGTTCTGTTATACTTCAAAAGGACTCTATGCAATCAAAGTGATGTCTAAGAAATAGTATGAGGCTCTAACACTTTACATCTAATGGTGTGGTTTGCATCACTTATTGAGGCCTACTCTGTGCCAGGCACTTTACCTGCCTTCTTCATTTAATAGGAGAGGACCAAGAACGCTTAGAGGTTCGTTTCTTGTTCAAGGATATACATCTCAACTCTGATATCATAGTGGACTCTTTTATTCACTATCATAATCATTATCATTTTGTTTGGTGACTACAATTCTAAATGCGGAAAACTGAAGCCTCTTTATTCTGTGACTAAAGGCTTTGTATTTTCTAAAGATTTGTGGAGCTTTGCTGCCATTATTTCAATAATTTTATAAAGATCCTAGGTGTTAAATAGGCCTGGCTTTTTTTCTTTTTAAAATCTTCTCCGTCTTCTTCTTCGTTAGCAGTGCAACTTCTTGTGGCATATGTGGCATAAGTGCAAGATCTTGGGAAAAGGATTGATCAAGTAAAGGGAAACTATAGAGAGAGTATGCTCAACAATTGAGATCATGCTCCTCATGAAAGATGGGGTAGGGAAATTTCTTATTGCTCCCTGGTTCTTAAGGAATGAGAGCTAATAATGACATCCAGTTTTAAAAGAAATAAAATCTGAATTGTACTTTTAAATTTTATAAGCCAGAGTTAAACCAATAGATGGTAACTCCTGCTAATTTGATAGTAGCTCCAGATAGTGAGGAAGTGACAGGGAATGCTAATTTCATTTGGTAAGAGATAAAACTGAAATTATTAATGTCTCCATGGAAATGCTAAATGCCTCCTTACAAGTAGGATCCGGCTAATTGTCTGTCTTCCAACAAACCAGATTTGTTGGTGTTTTTCCCGACAACGTTGTGTAGTTTTCGGTTTGGTTCGATCCCCTTTCTTGTGATCAAAGAAAGTGATTCAAGTGTTTAATGGGTCTTGATTTGGATTGGAGACTTGCAGAACGGTTAGCCTCACCGCCCCAAGGCTGGCTTTCCTTAAGGTAGGTTTCCTATGCACAGATACTGGCAAGGCGCTTTGACTGGAAACTCTGGAAGGAAGCCAAAGGAAAGTGAAGTTCCTGGCGCTAGCGCGTGTCCTGCTCAGAGAGCCCGGCGCTAGCTCATTCTTCGTGCAGTTATTGGCTGGGACTCTGTGTGCCGCTGTCGGCCAATGAAGACGCTGGAGATTGGGCCCCGGCCCGTCCCCTTTCTGCGCCCCGGGATGAGGCAGAGACTGAACAGCCGGCGAGCAAATCAACGGCATCCAGAAAGCCATGTCGGACTCAGCGCCCAGCGCCCAAGCGCTAACCCGCTGAAAGTTTCTCAACGAAATCGCAGGGACGATCTGGACCCCGCTGAGAGGATCTGCTTTTGAGTGAGATGGTCCCAGAGGCCTGGAGGAGCGGACTGGTAAGCACCGGGAGGGTAGTGGGAGTTTTGCTTCTGCTTGGTGCCTTGAACAAGGCTTCCACGGTCATTCACTATGAGATCCTGGAGGAAAGAGAGAAGGGTTTCGCTGTGGGCAACGTGGTCGCGAACCTTGGTTTGGATCTCGGTAGCCTGTCAGCCCGCCGGCTCCGGGTGGTGTCTGGAGCTAGCCGAAGATTCTTTGAGGTGAACCGGGAGACCGGAGAGATGTTTGTAAACGACCGTCTGGATCGAGAGGAGCTGTGTGGGACACTGCCGTCTTGTACTGTAACTCTGGAGTTGGTAGTGGAGAACCCGCTGGAACTGTTCAGCGTGGAAGTGGTGATCCAGGACATCAACGACAACAATCCTGCTTTCCCTACCCAGGAAATGAAATTGGAGATTAGCGAGGCTGTGGCTCCGGGGACGCGCTTTCCGCTTGAGAGCGCGCACGATCCCGATGTGGGAAGCAACTCTTTACAAACCTATGAGCTGAGCCGAAACGAATACTTTGCGCTTCGCGTGCAGACGCGGGAGGACAGCACCAAGTACGCGGAGCTGGTGCTGGAGCGCGCCCTGGACCGAGAACGCGAGCCTAGTCTCCAGTTAGGGCTGACGGCATTGGACGGAGGGACCCCAGCTCTCTCTGCCAGCCTGCCTATTCACATCACGGTGCTGGACGCGAATGACAATGCGCCTGTCTTCAACCAGTCCTTGTACCGGGCGCGCGTCCTGGAGGATGCACCCTCCGGGACGCGCGTGGTACAAGTCCTTGCAACGGATCTGGATGAAGGCCCCAACGGTGAAATTATTTACTCCTTCGGCAGCCACAACCGCGCCGGCGTGCGGGAACTATTCGCCTTAGACCTTGTAACCGGGATGCTGACAATCAAGGGTCGACTGGACTTCGAGGACACCAAACTCCATGAGATTTACATCCAGGCCAAAGACAAGGGCGCCAGTCCCGAAGGAGCACATTGCAAAGTGTTGGTGGAGGTTGTGGATGTGAATGACAATGCCCCGGAGATCACAGTCACCTCCGTGTACAGCCCAGTACCCGAGGATGCCCCTCTGGGGACTGTCATCGCTTTGCTCAGTGTAACTGACCTGGATGCTGGCGAGAACGGGCTGGTGATCTGCGAAGTTCCACCGGGTCTCCCTTTCAGCCTTACTTCTTCCCTCAAGAATTACTTCACTTTGAAAACCAGTGCAGACCTGGATCGGGAGACTGTGCCAGAATACAACCTCAGCATCACCGCCCGAGATGCGGGAACCCCTTCCCTCTCAGCCCTTACAATAGTGCGTGTTCAAGTGTCCGACATCAATGACAACCCTCCACAATCTTCTCAATCTTCCTACGACGTTTACATTGAAGAAAACAACCTCCCCGGGGCTCCAATACTAAACCTAAGTGTCTGGGACCCCGATGCCCCGCAGAATGCTCGGCTTTCTTTCTTTCTCTTGGAACAAGGAGCTGAAACCGGGCTAGTGGGTCGCTATTTCACAATAAATCGTGACAATGGCATAGTGTCATCCTTAGTGCCCCTAGACTATGAGGATCGGCGGGAATTTGAATTAACAGCTCATATCAGCGATGGGGGCACCCCGGTCCTGGCCACCAACATCAGCGTGAACATATTTGTCACTGATCGCAATGACAATGCCCCCCAGGTCCTATATCCTCGGCCAGGTGGGAGCTCGGTGGAGATGCTGCCTCGAGGTACCTCAGCAGGCCACCTAGTGTCACGGGTGGTAGGCTGGGACGCGGATGCAGGACACAATGCCTGGCTGTCCTACAGTCTCTTGGGAGCCCCTAACCAGAGCCTTTTTGCCATAGGGCTCCACACTGGTCAAATCAGTACTGCCCGTCCAGTCCAGGACACAGATTCACCCAGGCAGACTCTCACGGTCTTGATCAAAGACAACGGGGAGCCTTCGCTCTCCACCACTGCTACCCTCACTGTGTCAGTAACCGAGGACTCTCCTGAAGCCCGAGCCGAGTTCCCCTCTGGCTCTGCCCCCCGGGAGCAGAACAAAAATCTCACCTTTTATCTACTTCTTTCTCTAATCCTGGTTTCTGTGGGGTTCGTGGTCACAGTGTTCGGAGTAATAATATTCAAAGTTTACAAGTGGAAGCAGTCTAGAGACCTATACCGAGCCCCAGTGAGCTCACTGTACCGAACACCAGGGCCCTCCTTGCACGCGGACGCCGTGCGGGGAGGCCTGATGTCGCCGCACCTTTACCATCAGGTGTATCTCACCACGGACTCCCGCCGCAGCGACCCGCTGCTGAAGAAACCTGGTGCAGCCAGCCCACTGGCCAGCCGCCAGAACACGCTGCGGAGCTGCGATCCGGTGTTCTATAGGCAGGTGTTGGGTGCAGAGAGCGCCCCTCCCGGACAGGTAAGGTTTAGCAAGTCATGCTTGACCCTGTTAGTGCTTTTTGATTCCTACATCATATTGAGGAAGGAATGGAGCTGTTTTTTAGTGATGAAGATGTTTTCCTGATGATGCATTCACACTTTCACCTGGCCCTTCCTAGATCAAAGTTAGTGCCTTTGTGAGATGGTGGCCTGCCAGAGTGTGGTTTGTGGTCCCATTTCAGGGGGAAGATACTTGACTCATCTATGGACCCAATTCACCTCCTCAGCACTCATTTGCTATCACAACTAACCAATCTTGCTAAGGGATGGTTAAGCCAAAAAACAAGATCTCAGCGATCAGAGTTTAGTCTGGTATCATTTATATTAGGAATAAGCTGCTGGATACCTCCAACCAGAGGCAGCTTCTAGGAATACAAAAACTACCTCATTCCTCCACCTTTCAAGTGATTGTGACATTTGTATTAAAACTAGCTTTTTGATAATTTTCCTTTGTTTACACAGATCGTGTACCTCATTCTCAGATAATTTTGTATGAATGAAATGAAATTCCAGGCATCCTTTAAATTTTATTTCAAGCACTCTACTGGAAATGATGTGCACCCTACTTACAAAATATTTTTACCTTGTTACAGTAATGCATGTTTGCTATAAAATTCGGAAAATGCAGAAAAGTATTTTAAAAATTAAAACTACAGGCAGGGAGCGATGGCTCAAGCCTGTAATCCCAGCACTTTGGGAGGCCAAGATGGGCGGATCACGAGGTCAGGAGATCGAGACCATCCTGGCTAACACGGTGAAACTCCGTCTCTACTAAAAAATACAAAAAAACTAGCTGGGCGAGGTGGCGGGCGCCTGCAGTCCCAGCTACTTGGGAGGCTGAGGCAGGAGAATGGCGTAAACCCGTGAGGCGGAGCTTGCAGTGAGCTGAGATCCGGCCCCTGCACTCCAGCCTGGGTGACAGAGCGAGACTCCGTCTCAAAAAAAAAAAAAAAAAAAAATTAAAACTCCAATCTCCAAACTCAAAGATACCCACTTTTAATTATAAAAGTAATAATTTATTTCAAAAATAAATCTAGACAACCCAAGAAAACATAAAGTAGCCAGACTCAGTGATGTGCACCTGTAGTTCTTGCTACTCAGTGTCTGAGAGGGGAGGAATGCTTGAGCCCAGGAGTTCTGGGCTGTGGTACACTATGCTGATCAATTGATCAATACACTGTCTGCACTAAGTTTAGCATGAATACAGTGACCTCGTGGGAAGGCAGGACCATCAGGTTGCCTAAGGAGGGGTGAACTGGCCCAGGTTGGAAATGCTGGTCAAAACTGCTGTGCTATTCAGTAGTGGGATGACATCTGTGAATGGTCACTGCACTCCAGCCTAGGCAATATAGGGAAACCCTGTCTCTTTAACAATAACAACAACAACAAAAATCCCAGAAACTACAAAAAGAGAGTCTTTTTGGTGCCTCCAGTGTTAGTACCTGTCCTTCCAGCCTTATTTTTTTTAAGTATATGCACAATGTGAAAGGTAGATAAATTCATATCCTAAGAAAGGTAAAGCATTCATTAATTCAGGGTGGTATGCAAGGATACTATCCAAGGCATGGGTATCCATGCAAGGTGACTGCAAGGCCTTTGCCCTGGAGAGAACGCTATACATACTCGCAACTGTAGGAGAACCACTGTTATTTTGTTACTCAGTGCATCATTGCTATCAACTCTTGGATTTGGCAGTTAGACAAATGTAGTTCTACCACTTACCAACTATGAGTCTGTGGCCAAGTTACTCAGTCTCCTTTCTAAGCCTCTTCATCATATGCAAAAGGGAATAATAAGTGTTTTATAAGATTAATGCATGATATAATGTATGCAAAGTGTTTAACATAGTGCCTGGCATATCATAACTGTTAAAAAATTATTAGCCAGCTCCTAGCATTTTGGGAGGCTGAGGCGGGAGGGTTGCTTGAGGCCAGCACTTCAAGACCAGCCTGAGCAATATAGTGAGATCCTGTCTCTACAAAAAAAAAAAAAAAAAAATTGTTTTCATTAGCTGGGCATGTTGGCATGCACCTTTGGTACCAGCTACTTGGGAGGCTTAAGTGGGAGAATTGCTTGAGCCTGGGAGATTGAAGCTACAGTTAGCTGTGATTGCACCACTACACTTCAACTATGGCAACAGAGTGCGACCCTGTCTCAAAAAAAAATTATCAGCTATTACTATTATTATTTTCATTAGTTCTTCACCCACCTAAAATCTTAAAAACACCTTGGAAATACACATATGAGAACAACCAAAAATGACAAAATAGAAGCACATATGAAAAGGCTAAGAAAGCATGAAAAGCAGCAAGAAATAGCTGCCACTCTTCTGGTCAGCCTGGAAAACAACTGGCATTTTCCCTAGAACAATGTTCTCAAATTTGTTGCACATTAAAATCACCTAGAGACCTTTTAAAAATTCTGAAACCCAGGCCACACCCCAACCAATTAAAGCACAATCTCTGGGGGTGGGACATAGACATCATTTTTTGAAGGTCCCCACTTGATCCTAATGTGCAGACAAATTTGAAAACCACTACTTTGGGAGGCTGAGGTGGGTGGATCATGAGATCAGGAGTTTGAGACCAGCCTGGCCAATATGGTGAAACCCCATCTCTATGCAAAAATTAGCTGGGTGTGGTGGCACACACCTGTAGTCCCAGCTACTCTGGAGGCTGAGGTGGGAGCATCAGTGAGGGAGAATCAGTGAACCCAGGACGCGGAAGTTTCAGTGAGCCCTGATCACACAACTGTACTCCAGTCTGGGCGACAGAGTGAGACTCCATCAGAAAAAAAAAAAAAAAAAAGAAAGAAAGAAAGAAAGAAAGAAAGAAAGAAAGAAAGAAAGAAAGAAAGAAAGAAAGAAAGAAAGAAAGAAAGAAAGAAAGAAAAAAGAAAAACAGTACTCTAGAACCTGCCAATCCATCGTTTAGCATATTTGTGAAGCAAAGTGTTATTCTGGTATTCTCAGAACCAGGATCCAGCTTTATTGGGCTAGGCCCAATTTTTTAAAAAATATAGTAAGGTCTCCTAGCCTTAAAGTATTACATAGAATAGCTCTAAAAGATCACTGTAGGAAGACATAAAATGGTATTTCAGTCATCTAAGGGAAAAACCTTCCTAAACCACTAGCACCTGGGCAACTATTCTTTAAACATCTACAGCTGTTCAATAGGTATTGGGTTGTATTTGGAGGGATGTGACAAAGTTGTTGTATAATTAGATTGTGGTGATGACTGCATCAGTTTAGTATATGTAAATACACTGAAAACTATCAGATTGTACACTTTAAATATGTGATTTGTATGGTATGTGAATTATATCTCAATACAAATCTAGAGATGAGGCTGGGCTCAGTGGCTCACGCCTGTAATGGCTCCCAGTACTCAGGGAGGCCGAGGTCAGTGGATCACCTGAGGCCAGGAGTTCAAGACCAGCCTGGCCAACATGGTGAAACCCATCTCTACTAATAATACAAAAATCAGGCCGGGCCTCGTTGCTCACACCTGAAATCCCAGCACTTTGGGAGGCAGAGGCGGGTGGATCACGAGGTCAGGAGTTCGAGACCAGCCTGGCCAACATGGTGAAACCCCATCTCTACTAAAAATACAAAAATTCACTAGGTGTGGTGGCTGAGGCAGGAGAATCGCTTGATGGTGGAGGTTGCAGTGGGCCGAGATCATGCCACTGCACTCCAGCCTGGGTGAAAGAACGAAACTCCATCTCAAAAAAAAAAAAAAAAAATCAGCCAGGTGTGGTAGCAGGTGCCTGTAATCCCAGCTACTTGGGAGGCTGAAGCAGGAGAATTGTTTTAACTCGGGAGGCAGAGGTTGCAGTGAGCCAAGGTCATGCTGTTGCATTCCAGCCTGGGCAACAAGAGCAAAACTCATTCCATCTCAAAAAAAAAAAAAAAAAAAAAAAAAAAAAAATCTAGAGATGGGAGAATCATATGGCTGGCATAAAAAGGTCAAGTCAAATATATGTAAGATTAAGGCTTTATGATGCTCTAGTGTCTAGTAAAACAGACTGGGTACTTGTTTTGGTGTGAAATTGCCAATATAAGTATAGTATTGTACATATTAGTTGTTTAGCTTTAGATAAGTCTTTTAATCTCTTTAAACTCCAGTTTCCTCATCTATAAAATAAAGAGAATATCTACTTTGCAAACTTGTTGTGAGAATGAAAAGTAATGCATATAAAGTCCCTGTACAGAGCAATAACTATTTTTTGAACTAAAAATGATAATACTGATATTCACCATTATTAGCATCCCTATGTGCCAGACACTGTAAACAATTAAAAGATATCATTCTGGTTCCCAGAGTACAATATGAGACAGACAAGAAAAAAGAAAAAAAAAAATGGAGATCTGCATAATATAAGATGCAGTGGGACAAAATGGGAAGAAACACCTAAATCAGCCTGGGAAAACCAGGAAGAAATGATAGAGGTGGTGATGCTTGAGCTATGAACTAAAGGTTGAGTAGTAGTTTGTCAGATAGTAGAGGGGAAGGGACAGGGCAGGGAGGGGCCATTGCAAGAAATTCCATGCAGAGTGATTATGGTATTTCATTATCGCTGAACTTTAAACTGTGTGTGTGGCCGGGTATGGTGGCTCATGCCTATAATCCTAGCACTTTGGGAGGCCAAGGTGAGCAGATCACTTGAGGTCAGGAGTTCGAAATCACCCTGGCCAACATGGTGAAAACCCATCTCTATTAAAAATACAAAAAATTAGCCAGGTGTGGTTGCGGGTGTCTGTAATTCCAGCTACTTGGGAGGCTGAGGCAGGAGAATTGCTTGAACCCGGGAGGCGGAGGTTGCGGTGAGGTGGTATCAGGCTACTGCACTCCAGCTTGGGCGACAGAGAGAGACTCCATCTCGAAAGAAAAAAAAAGTGTGTGTAAAACAGACAGCCTTTGTAGGAGATAAGGTGAAGCAAGTAGGCAGGAGTTAGATCCTGAGTTACCTTTAGGCCATGCCAAGGAGTTTTTATTTTATTCCATATAGATGAGAGTCATTGAAGAATTTTGAACTGATATACCTATGATATCATGAGTTTTTTGTTTGTTTGTTTTAGAAAGATTATTCTGTCAGTCATAAGTGAAGGGACTGGGGACATTGGGACTGGAGGCAAAGAGATCAGTTTGAAAGCTATTGCAGTATTTGAAGAGAAGATTGATAAATGCTTGAACCAGCACAGTGGCAGTACAGATGGAGGGAGATGACTACAGTAAAATCATCAGGACTTGTTGATTGACATGATATAGGAAGTGAGGGACAGGGATGAGTCAAGGTTGATCCCCCTAGATTCTGACTAAGGCAGCTGGGTGGATGACAGTGCCATTCACAGAGACAGTGAATTCTGACATATACACCTAATAGATCAGGCTGGTTTACACCTCAGTCATTCCCATGGGAGAAGATAGAAAGGGTGTGTGTGTGTGTGTGTGTGTAAAAGAACACAGAAAGCCAGATTCCTCTCTTTGACACCAGAATATTGGTTCCCATCATAGTCAAAAGGATATTCCTGAAGATTGAGGCTTGGAAAAATATTGGGGAAGGATAAGAACTCCAGTTGTTGCTGCTTTTTTTGGCAGCCAGTGTAACCTAGGTAAGGACTTCATTGAATTAAGAAATTTCATGTCCAGATTGGATGGATTTTTCTCTTTCTCTGTGCTCTGGTATGTTTCCCACTCAGATTGCAGGTTGCACGTACCTACAGTGTGAAGTGTGCTGTTTCTATGCTTGTGCAAGGGAGTAGCTAGGTTGCTGGGAGGTCTGGATGAGGGTGGGGGTGGGGTGAGATCAAGTCTCCAGTTCCAAGAGGTCTGGGGCTAAGTGGAAAGCTTGCTCTTTTGAAATGGTCTTTGTTGGTAATTAACAACATATCCAGAATACCTTGGTGTCAAATAAAGGGAATTTGTAGGCACAATGCTATTGGTAGCTGATCTCAATCATTCAAGGAAGCTATTAAATCTGTGAACATTAACATTCTGCCAGGTAAAGAGATCTGGTCCTTAGCACCTCCCAGACACATTGATTCTTTACTGTTTTGAAACATCTCCCTCTCCTGGCTTCCTCCACCCAGCTTCCATACTGTCCTTGAAATCAATGAATGGTAATTTAGTGTATCTAGTGTATCACTAGCAAATGTCTGAATAAGAGAGGTTTGGTTTCAGCTGTGCCTCCTGTTACAATGAAAACGTGTACTGCATAAATTTAATTTGCTACATTAATGTGTAAGCCTTTTCTGCAAAGAGATGGATCTGTTTCTGAATATTCTGCAGAAGGGCAGAGTTTTGAGTATATGGCAGTGGTTCTAATTAGCAGTTGCTCTAATACAATCAGACTGAGACGGAAGCTACTCGTTTAGAATACTGGTTGATGACAACACTGGCTTGAACAAAGTGACCACTCTCCAATGGCTACTCTCCCTCTCAGTGGGCCGCAGGTTGCTAGGGCTCAGGCTGTGGCTGTTTTCCCCGCCGAAAAGGGGCGGGGTCAGTTGATGTGTTAGGAAAAAAAGAAAAACCATGTATGTTGTCTGCCTCCCCACAGAGGTAACAACCCGTGGAAAGACATGCCGTTGAGCGGGAGGAAGGCGAAAAGATAGGCTGGGGTTTTTGGGGGGTGGGGGAGCGAGGAGGATAGGGTGGGCTTTTTCCCCTTCAATGCTGCGACGCATTAACCCTGCTGCTGTTGGGACGTTCTCTGTTCAGCCTATTGGCTGAGCCCAGGAGCCGCTGTCTGCCAATCGGGTGGTGAAAGGCAGACAAATCTACCCCGCCACCAGCAAAAACGGCGCGTAACCCTTGCGGCGCCGGCCGAGCCGCGCCAGAGCTGGCGCGGGGAAAGCGAGATAGGTGTCTCCAGCTGCTGTGGTTGTTTGGGGCGGGTCGGCTTCATCCGCGTCTCAAGAGCAAGTAGAGAATTAGCGGGCGGCAGCAATGCTCCTCAAGGTGAGAAGCTGGACAGAAATCTGGCGGTGGGCTACCCTTTTGTTCCTCTTTTACCACCTGGGTTACGTTTGTGGGCAGATCCGCTACCCGGTCCCAGAGGAGTCACAGGAAGGGACTTTTGTAGGGAATGTCGCCCAAGATTTCCTGCTGGATACGGACAGTCTGTCAGCTCGCAGGCTGCAGGTCGCTGGAGAGGTGAACCAAAGACACTTCCGTGTGGATTTGGACAGCGGAGCCCTGCTCATCAAAAACCCAATCGACCGAGAGGCACTGTGTGGGCTCAGTGCCAGCTGCATCGTGCCCCTGGAGTTTGTCACCGAAGGTCCTTTGGAAATGTACCGAGCAGAGGTAGAGATCGTAGATGTGAATGATCACGCCCCCCGTTTTCCGCGGCAGCAGCTGGACTTGGAAATTGGGGAGGCAGCTCCTCCAGGACAGCGTTTCCCGTTGGAAAAGGCTCAGGATGCAGATGTGGGGAGCAATTCGATTAGCAGCTATAGGCTGAGCTCCAATGAACACTTTGCGCTGGATGTGAAGAAGCGCAGCGACGGCAGCCTGGTCCCAGAGCTGCTCCTGGAGAAGCCTTTGGATCGAGAGAAGCAATCGGACTACCGCCTGGTGCTGACTGCTGTAGATGGAGGGAACCCGCCGAGATCTGGCACCGCAGAGCTCCGGGTATCCGTGCTGGACGTAAACGACAACGCCCCAGCCTTCCAGCAATCCAGCTACAGGATTAGTGTGTTGGAGAGCGCACCAGCGGGCATGGTGCTCATCCAGCTCAATGCCTCCGACCCGGACCTGGGTCCCAGTGGTAACGTCACCTTTTATTTCAGTGGTCATACCCCTGATCGTGTAAGAAACCTCTTTAGCCTGCACCCCACTACTGGAAAGCTTACTCTTTTGGGGCCCCTAGACTTTGAGAGTGAGAATTACTATGAATTTGATGTGCGGGCTCGCGATGGGGGTTCTCCAGCCATGGAGCAACATTGCAGCCTTCGAGTGGATCTGCTGGACGTAAATGACAATGCCCCTTACATCACAGTGACCTCAGAGCTTGGAACCCTCCCCGAGAGTGCAGAACCTGGCACTGTGGTGGCACTTATCAGTGTGCAGGATCCGGACTCAGGGTCAAATGGAGATGTGAGCCTCCGCATTCCTGACCACTTGCCATTTGCCCTCAAGTCTGCCTTCAGGAACCAGTTCTCCCTGGTAACTGCTGGACCCTTAGATAGAGAGGCCAAATCTAGCTATGACATCATGGTCACTGCTTCTGATGCTGGGAACCCTCCTCTCAGTACCCACAGAACTATTTTTCTCAATATTTCAGATGTGAATGATAATCCACCCTCTTTCTTTCAGAGGTCACATGAGGTGTTTGTTCCTGAGAACAATCGCCCAGGGGACCTGCTTTGCTCCCTTGCAGCTTCTGACCCAGACTCTGGCTTGAATGCGCTTATCTCCTACTCACTCCTGGAGCCCAGGAATCGAGATGTGTCAGCTTCCTCCTTCATCTCTCTGAACCCCCAGACAGGAGCTGTTCATGCTACTCGATCCTTTGACTATGAGCAAACCCAGACACTGCAGTTTGAGGTGCAGGCCCGGGATCGGGGCAATCCACCCCTTAGCAGCACTGTGACAGTTCGTCTATTTGTACTGGACCTCAATGACAATGCCCCAGCTGTGCTCCGTCCTCGGGCCCGGCCTGGTTCCTTATGTCCCCAAGCACTGCCTCCATCAGTTGGTGCTGGCCACCTAATCACAAAGGTGACTGCTGTGGACCTGGATTCAGGTTACAATGCTTGGGTTTCCTATCAGCTCCTGGAGGCCCCAGATCCCAGCCTGTTTGCAGTCTCTCGATATGCTGGGGAGGTGCGGACGGCTGTTCCCATCCCAGCTGACCTCCCACCACAGAAGCTGGTCATTGTGGTAAAGGATAGTGGTAGTCCACCACTCTCTACCTCTGTTACTCTCTTAGTGTCCTTAGAGGAAGACACACACCCAGTTGTCCCAGATCTTCGAGAATCTTCAGCTCCAAGGGAAGGAGAATCTCATCTAACTCTCTACTTGGCTGTGTCCCTAGTGGCAATTTGCTTTGTCTCCTTTGGCTCATTCGTGGCACTACTCTCTAAGTGCCTTCGTGGGGCAGCCTGCGGAGTGACCTGCTTTCCTGCGGGCACCTGTGCTTGTCTCACCAGATCTCGAAGGAGGGAGGGGCTTCCCCCTTCCAATGGGATCCTCCGAATCCAGCTAGGGTCAGATGACCCTATCAAGTTTGTTGATGTGGGAGGCCACTCTCACGGCTGTACACCCTTGGCTTCTGCACCCACTCGGAGTGATAGCTTCATGATGGTGAAGTCACCCAGTGCACCTATGGCAGGGGAACCTGTTCGCCCAAGCTGCCCACCCTCTGATCTTCTCTATGGGCTAGAGGTGAGACCTTTGCAGGCTCAACCAATGCTTGAGAGTTATTCTGATCCAGGCATGTGGCTAGGCCATGTCCTAAAGAGTACTGGCCTCTCAGTAAGAGCCCATAGTGATGTCACCATTTTTGTGAGAGGTAACTATGTGGTAGACGCTGTGCTTTGTAACTGTTTTATGAATTAACTAGAGTTGTCACAATTTAGCACTGGGGGTGGGTCATGCCTATATCTGAGTCAGAAATGAAAGTAATTGGTGATCAAGAGCCAGGCTGTTGTGGAAGCATGCTGATGGAATGTGGGAGCACAGAAGGCTACAGTGCACAGGGTGCAGTGCACCAGGCAGTCACTTGGACAAAGGTGGCTGTTTTCTCTACTATTCCTGAAAGAGGGGATCAGATTCTGAAGTACCTTAACTCTAGGTTACCATTTCCCAAGGGATTGAGGGGAAATAAAATCTTTGTCTCACAGTATCTAGTACACTGTGAAGGGACCTCTCTATCTGAAACATAGCATACAGCAGAAAGAGGAGAGAACTAAAGGAATAGAGAGGCACACATCAGAGTGGTTGGTAGCACAGATCTTTTGGTCTGGATCTTAGGACTCGGATAAAGTCCCTACTGGGGATTTGAACTAGATGCAATAAATTGGAAGGTTGGGGCGGGCTGGTCATCACCTTTGGAAAAAAGCAGTAAGTGAAATCACTTATGACAGAAAACTGGTTTACAGTTGGCTGATTCATAGAAACAGCCACCCTGTGTATCTTTAAGTTGAGCTCTCCTGAATTTGGTGAAACCATGAAACCTAGAGGCCATCCATGCTTGGCCTCTGACCACTGTCCTGGGTGACCTGATTCAGCCCCAGAAATGTTCCCCTACCCAAAAACTGTAACACTCATTCCACATTTGGGGTCTGGGGTGTCAGAAAAGCTAAGTCCCATGTCAGCTGACATTGAGATTTCCTCAAAGCATTGCTGGAGAGTCAGGGCAAGACTTTACAAGGTTCTTACTAATCTTTTCTCTCACCTTAGCAGCATTCAGCAGGATGGGGGAGGGAGGGGGAATACATGGGCTTTGCCTCTCCCAGAAGGACAAGATTTTGCTGGTTCAAGCAAAGTGGTGGAAGCTTCTGAAGTCATGCAGGAAGTTGCTGGGACAGAACGCTGAGGAGTTTTGTATCACTTTGTCTTCCCTGTTGAGCACCATCTGAGCTGTCAAACTTTGCTGCCAAGGGGGCTGAATCAACCTGCAGCACGAAATGAGTGGGGAGGTAGGAAGCTTCTGTGACACAGATTTGCAGCCTGTGTTCCCAAGGTTTCCAGGCTTGAGGAGACTTCATAATTGGTTGAGAACACATAGACTTTTTGGCCAATCAGACTCAGAGTTGAGGTGGGAGATCTGCTCTTCCAGCCCGCCTCTCCTCCTCCAGCTCCCCAGCTCCACTCAAATTCAGCTCCCCTCCCCACCGCCCACCCCCGCCACCCAGTGACTAAGAAGAACTGCTGCAGGCAGGCAAAGCTCCGAGCAGTTTTTAAGAGGCTAGAAGGAGACATAAGAGACTTCAGCTGCTGCATTCCAAGCCCTGCGTCTACCTTGGAGACAGGACAGCACAGACTTACTCTCCACGAAGGGACTTCTGGGTCATGGGGCACAAGACACCCCCACAGCTCGCTGGGAAATGGCAAGTGCTGTGCATGTTGTCCTTGTGCTGCTGGGGCTGGGTGTCTGGGCAGCTTCGTTACTCAGTGGTGGAGGAGTCTGAGCCGGGGACGCTGGTGGGGAATGTTGCTCAGGATCTGGGCTTAAAGATGACAGATCTGTTGAGCCGGCGGCTGCAGTTGGGCTCTGAGGAGAATGGGCGCTATTTTTCCCTGAGCTTGATGAGTGGTGCCCTGGCAGTGAATCAGAAGATTGACCGAGAAAGCCTATGTGGAGCCAGCACCAGCTGCCTGCTGCCAGTGCAGGTGGTGACTGAACACCCCCTGGAGCTAATCCGTGTAGAGGTAGAGATCCTGGATCTCAATGATAACTCTCCTAGCTTTGCTACCCATGAGCGAGAGATGCGCATCTCAGAATCAGCAGCACCTGGGGCACGATTCCCATTGGACAGTGCCCAGGATCCGGATGTGGGCACCAATACCGTGAGCTTTTACACTCTAAGCCCCAACAGCCACTTCTCTCTGAATGTGAAGACCCTAAAAGATGGGAAACCATTCCCAGAGCTAGTGCTAGAGCAGCAGCTGGATCGTGAAGCCCAGACAAGACATCAGCTGGTGCTTACTGCTGTGGATGGGGGGACCCCAGCCCGCTCAGGGACCACCCTTATCTCTGTCATCGTGCTGGACATCAATGATAATGCTCCAACCTTCCAATCCTCAGTTCTACGTGTGGGAATCCCAGAGAATGCACCCATTGGTACTCTGCTGCTCCGCCTCAATGCCACTGATCCAGACGAGGGCACCAACGGTCAACTAGACTATTCTTTTGGAGACCACACATCTGAGGCAGTGAGGAACCTCTTTGGCCTAGACCCTAGCAGTGGGGCAATCCATGTGTTGGGTCCCATAGACTTTGAGGAGTCAAGTTTCTATGAAATTCATGCAAGAGCCCGTGACCAGGGACAGCCTGCCATGGAGGGCCACTGTGTGATTCAAGTGGATGTGGGGGATGTCAATGACAATGCCCCAGAAGTGCTATTGGCCTCTTTGGCCAACCCTGTCCTAGAGAGCACACCAGTAGGCACAGTAGTGGGGTTGTTTAATGTGCGAGACCGAGACTCAGGTAGAAATGGTGAAGTGAGCCTTGATATCTCTCCGGACCTGCCATTTCAGATTAAGCCTTCTGAGAACCACTACTCGCTGCTAACCAGCCAGCCTTTGGACCGGGAGGCCACATCCCACTATACTATCGAGCTGCTGGCCAGCGATGCTGGTTCACCTCCCCTGCACAAACATCTCACCATCAGGCTCAACATTTCAGATGTTAATGACAATGCACCCCACTTCAACCAGCAGCTTTACACTGCTTACATCCTAGAAAACCGGCCTCCAGGCTCCCTTCTCTGCACTGTGGCTGCCTCAGATCCAGACAGTGGGGATAATGCCCGCCTCACCTACTCCATTGTAGGAAATCAGATTCAGGGAGCCCCAGCCTCCTCTTTCGTGTATGTCAACCCAGAGGATGGACGGGTGTTTGCCCAGCGTACCTTTGACTATGAATTGCTACAGATGCTGCAGATTGTGGTGGGGGTTCGAGACTCTGGCTCTCCCCCATTGCATGCCAACACATCTCTGCACGTGTTTGTCCTGGATGAGAATGATAATGCCCCAGCTGTGCTGCACCCACGGCCAGGCTGGGAACACTCAGCCCCCCAGCGTCTCCCTCGCTCTGCTCCTCCTGGCTCCTTGGTCACCAAGGTGACAGCCGTGGATGCTGATGCAGGCCACAATGCGTGGCTCTCCTACTCACTGTTGCCACAGTCCACAGCCCCAGGACTCTTCCTCGTGTCTACACACACTGGTGAGGTGCGCACAGCCCGGGCCTTACTGGAGGATGACTCTGACACCCAGCAGGTGGTAGTCCTGGTGAGGGACAATGGTGACCCTTCACTGTCCTCCACAGCCACAGTGCTGCTGGTTCTGGAGGATGAGGACCCTGAGGAAATGCCCAAATCCAGTGACTTTCTCAAACACCCTCCTGAGCGTTCAGACCTTACGCTTTACCTCATTGTGGCTCTAGCGACCGTCAGTCTCTTATCCCTAGTCACCTTCACCTTTCTGTCAGCTAAGTGCCTTCAGGGGAACGCAGACAGGGACGGGGGTGGAGGGCAGTGCTGCAGGCGCCAGGACTCACCCTCCCGGGACTTCTATAAGCAGTCCAGCCCCAACCTGCAAGTGAGCTCGGACGGCACGCTCAAGTACATGGAGGTGACGCTGCGGCCCACAGACTCGCAGAGCCACTGCTACAGGACGTGCTTTTCACCGGCCTCGGACGGCAGTGACTTCACTTTTCTAAGACCCCTCAGCGTTCAGCAGCCCACAGCTCTGGCGCTGGAGCCTGACGCCATCCGGTCCCGCTCTAATACACTGCGGGAGCGGAGCCAGGTGAGGGGCTCGGCGCCGCCCCGGGCGACCCCTGGGGGCGGCACTAGAGAAGCCGCCCGTCCTCATAAGGGACTGAACTGGCATCCACTCCTCTCCGGGCGGCTCGGCCGCTGGCTGCGCTCCACCCGATTCTCGGGATCATTGGACCGTTTGCGCGGAACCAGAGGAGTGGCCGATTAAGGGATGGGGCTCCGAGCACCGGGGGTGGTGGCGACTGTGATCGAGGGGAGGTGGGACCGACCCCCACCCCACACTCAGAAAAGGCTGGGGCCCCCGTCGAGCTTCCGGTGAATTTCGAGCGATTTCCGCGGGTGTCGGGGGTCCCGGGAGGAGGCAGTCACAGATCCACCCATGCAGCCAGCCTCCTAGGCGCCGGCTCCCGCACGCTTCGCCGGTCTTGAGGTTTCCTCTTCGATTTCTCCCCAACCCCCAGCATCTGTGACTTCGCTGTTACCCTCTCTATTCCCGCATCACCCAGCCGCATCTGTCTGCAGGACTTAGGTGTGCGCGCGGGGCTCATGCGTATCCTCCCTGCAGGCCACCCCCACGGCCCACGCACGGTGCACGGGCTCGCCACGCCCCGCCAACACATGCGCGGACGCACGCACACACCCCTCGCACTTGGGCTTACACGAATACCAGCTTTCACTGCCACTCGCTCGCGGCCAGGTTCACAGGCCTGTCCGGGCCCACTCGCAGTTCTCCCTCTGAGACCGTTCCCTCCGCCTGGCTCAGGGGTACTCGTAGCAGATTGTGCGCGCCTTAGTGAGGGTCCCAGATCGCGGCCGCCCAGGACCAGGCGAGGACTCCGGAGCCTCCTCTCACCTCTCCCACCTGGGCCCCGGGCTGGGCTGGGTCGTCTGGGGGCGGCCTGAGCTAGGCGCGGGGCCAGGAGTGCTGGAGCGACTCCGCGCTCAAAGTATCAGGCGGGCGGGACTCTACGACCCTTGGGCCAGAGGTCCGGATGGTGCCGGGGCTCCGTCTCAAGGGTGGCGACCTCTCAACCCAGAAGCCTCCAGCGGGCGGACAGGCAGAGCTGCCCAGTGGCCCGAGGCCTTGGGCGAGTGAGTGAGCCTCTATAGGACAGCAGGCCTGGGACTCCAGTGGCAAGAGCGGCCCCTTCCTCCCGCAGGAAGTGGAAGCCTGGAGCGCCCTGGCTCTCAACGTCCAGAGATACAGGCTTTTGGCGCCGTCGTGATCACAATGTGCCCAGCGATCTAGGGTCAGAGATTTGGAGGTGACCAAGCTATCTGAGACTGTAACAAGTCCTCTCTCCTCTGGCAGATGGAAAGCTGTAGGCTCTGCCGGATGCCAGGGTGCCCTTATGTGTGAGGAAACTACAGTAGTAAAAAACACAAGTTTCCCCAACTCTAGGAGCTTTTATTCAAAATATATCTATGCCTAACTCTGCCCCTAGGGAATCAGAACTGTAGTTTGAAACATCCCCAGGTGAATTTGATAACTGATTGAGAGAAACTTACTATATAACTCTTTTGAGCATCTCATCTCATTCGCTCTTCCCACCATTGCTGTTGGCTAGGTACTAACATGCCTCTCTTATAACAGCTTCAAAAAGGTCAACTGACTTGCTCAAGTTCACAGAGCAAGTAAGAGAGATTCTAACCCCTATCTAACTCCAGAATTTGTGTTTTTAATTTCTTGGCACTTGGAACTTTAAAAGCTTGAGGACAGGAGAGGGGAGTTGGCTTTGCTGGGATTTTGCTTCTGCTGGGATGGGGCAAGGGTGGGGTTCCTACCTTTTAGGACCTTACATGTGGGGAAAGTCTTCTGCAGCTCCTTATTTCTGAGCAGTTCCCACAGCACAAACTTGGCCAGTTATCCTTACGTAGGTTGAGTTTCCCCTAGCTCCCTTTCCTCCTACCACAATTATTGCATTTCCATGTAGATTCTGCTGTGTCTAAGAATACAGTGGCTGAGGGCTGGCCATCCTTGTGCCCTTCTCCATGGCAGCCCTAGAATGGTGCTGGTGACTCCTGATGTACCTGGAATGCTAGGTTTCTGGGTTCTGCTCATATCACTGCTACCTGTGGGCCTTAGAGTGAGCCGCTGGCAGTTCTGGAGCTTCCTTCTCCCTGGAGTAATCTGAGATACTCACACTCTGCACTTCTGGGAGCAAGTATGAGTATTAATTACCAGCCCACCCCAGAACCAGTGAGGAGATGGCTCTAGGAGTGCTCCATGAGATTGTGTGATGGGATAACACATCCCCTGGAAAGACCAGAAGGGACTGAGGAATGAAGTGGCTGGCCAGAACCCCACACCTTCAGCTATGTGAGAGATGGCTACAAATCAGCCCCTTGGGAGCCCTGGAGACTTAGTTGGCCCTGCTTGGAGGTTATGGGAACTGGATCCCTCCCCCCTGCATCCCTTCCATTTTTCTCTGTCTCAGACAGAGCAGCCTTGTTCTCTTCTCCTTAGTCACAGACCATTGTCTGGCACAGAGTTCCAGGGGTGAGAAGTGTCCCGGGACTTGGATGCCATGCAAATGCCCAATCTGGCATGACTCCCAAATTAATAATGTCTTTAGCTGTGGGAAGAGATCCTTGCGAGCCAAGGACCCGGAGAAGGTGTCCCTGTGAATGTGTCACTGCACAACCTGGCACCAAAAGGGTTACCAGGAGCAGCAGCCATCTTGCTGCAGAGGATGCTTTGTTCGTGGCTGAGGAGTTGAATAAACTCATTCTAGGCCTGGTGGAATTATCATTGAAAAGCCTCCTCTGCCACTTTCAGGGGATTTCTCTGCACCTCTTCCACCAGTTCCACAGAAGATGCCTTCAGTCCTTGAATTTTGGCTCAGGAGTTCTGACTCTGGGGGCAGGGAGGAAGGGCCATTTCTTTAGGAAAGGAGTCTGAGCTTGCTCACTGTGATCAGATGAAATGTGATTTATCTCTTGGTTTCTGGTACCTCAGACCTCTGAGACCTGAGGTGTATTTTGTCTTTGGAGATGAGTCCACCCCTGCCCCCTCTTAGCCCGTTTTCTTCTCTGTGCCCGCTCCCCTCCTTCTCTCCTGGCCCATCCCTAGGGGCTCGGGTGACATTCTAATTTCTCATAGGTACTCAGCCCCTCTCCCTCTGTTTTCTCCACAGCAAGCCCCGCCCAACACGGACTGGCGTTTCTCTCAGGCCCAGAGACCCGGCACCAGCGGGTAGGTGACTGATTCTCCAGCCCACCCTCTTCTCTGCGGCATTTTCTCAGGGATGATGTGGGAGGAGATGGGGGAGGGCTCAGCATTTGCTACAAATGGCTTCTCCCTCAGTTTGAGATCCCAGGGAGGTCTTGGTGTGGGGGGGCTGGCACACAGACCCCAGAAGAAAGAGGCGACTGCCCTGACTCTTCAGGAAGCTCAATTCACATGCTTGCTCCTTCCCTCCTCCCCACGACCGGCACCTTTTCCTATCCCCTGAGGGCACTGTGGAACCAAAGGTGGTCTTAAGCTGGTCTCTGGGTGAAAGCGAGGCTTTCTATGCCCATGTACTGCCTAATCCCTCCTCTGAGTTGAGCTGGGCTCCATTCTGACCTGGGGCTCAGGCAGAAAAACATTTGACCGGAGGAGGCCGTCTGCAGTCAGCACCTCCTCCAGAGCCTCCAGAGCCAAGGCTGATTGGAGCCTGGGGAGAGTGGAGGCAGCACAGCTGGAGGTGGGACTGAGGAAGGACTGGGTGGGGCATGGAGCAGGCCTCCCTCTGGCTGCTCCTCCCACTGTCCTCTGCCCCTACTTGTCCTGCCCTCTCTGTCTGTGGGAATCTCTGTGTCTCTGCCCCTTTTTCTTGAGTTTCTGTCTTTGCCACTTTCTCTTACCTCTGGGTCATTCCCTCAGTCTCTATCTCGCTTTGCAATCTCTGCCTCTCCCTCTCTTCTCCATCTCTGTCTTAGCTTCGGTCTTGATTGCTGCACCTCAGCTTCAGTCCCTTTCATTTGTCTACTTGCATCGATCTGTGCCGCCCACTGTGCCTGCCATGGCATAAGTGCTCAATTAATGTGCAGTGAGTGACTACATAGGACTCTTCGTCGCTTTCTCCTTCTCTATCTCTGCCTCCCTGTCCTTTTCCTGGACCTCTTTTCTGTTTCTCCTTTCACCATTTCCTAGCGCCTTGTGTTCTTCTATCCCCAGCCTCTATGTTTCTCTGTCTGTGACTATTTCTGCTTTCCTCTCTGTTCTCAGCCTCACTGCATCTCTTTCTTTGCCTCTGTCTCTGTATATCTCTCTGTGCCTGTTGTCTTTTTCTGCCTCTTTCTCTGTTACTCTTTCTTTATCTCTCTTTTTCTTTTATCTCATCTTTTTCTCTGAGCCTCTGTCTCTTCTCTCATTTTTTTGTGCTTGTGGGCAAGCCAGCACACACAACTCCCCACCCACCACCCACCACCACCCCGCTCTCTTCCTTCCCTGCCCCTCACACACTGAGCCTTTGATCACAGCTCTCCACCACACCCCCTCCCATCCAAGCAGCCCCAGCTGCTCATTTCAATCTGGTATGAATTCCTGCTGAGACAGGAACCCCCTGCGGGCTGAAGGGGAGGGAAACTTCTGCAGAAAGACCTTCAGTTGGTCTGAGCAGAGTGGGATAGGCTGTGGGCCAGGCAGTTAGAAGTCAGGAGCCTGGAGGAGTCTCAGAGCCCAGGGAGAGAAGCAGGAGTTTGGGCCACCTTACCCTACCTCCTCAATGGTTGAGTACTTGCTGTCCACATTTGCCAAGTTGCTACAGATGCTGAGCTTCCAAGAATCCTCTCTCCCCATCCTACAACCAACCATACCCTTGTTGCCACAAGGACCCAGGAGCCCTTGGTGTATGGTAGAGATTCCAGCTCCTGGGCATGCATAGTCCTGTCACCCATTTTAGGAACGCAAAGCGTTTCTTAGAAGCCCCTTAAAAAGCAGCAGATCAAAAGGCTTGGGCTTTTTGCCCTTGGGCTGCCCTTGCCCTTCCTTTGACCCCAGCCATTGTCCTTCTCCCAGCCGGCCTTGCCAACCTTCTCATAAGTTATCCATTAAGCCATTAATGTATTCATTCATTCATTTATTCAACAAATATTTATTGAGCATCTACTATGAGCAGGGCCCTGTGTTAAACATTGGGCTATAAGAGTAAACAAGTAGGCCGGGCGCGGTGGCTCATGCCTGTAATCCCAGCACTTTGGGAGGCCAAGGCGGGTAGATCACGAGGTCAGGAGATTGAGACCATTCTAGCTAACACGGTGAAACCCTGTCTCTACAAAAATTCAAAAAATTAGCCGGGCGTGGTGGCGGGTGCCTGTAGTCCCAGCTACTCAGGAGGCTGAGGCAGGAGAATGGCATGAACCTGGGAGGTGGAGCTTGCAGTGAGCCGAGATTGTGCCACTGCACTCCAGCCTGGGGGACAGAGTGAGACTCTGTCTCAAAAAAAAAAAAAAAAAAGTGAACAAGTAGATGTGATCCCGGAACTCACAGGCTTCCAGGCCAGCAGTGGAGACAGAAAATTTGCAACAAGTAACACTTAAAAAAAAAAAAAAAAAAAAAAGCCTGGGCACTGTGGCCCACGCCTGTAATCCCAGCACTTTGGGAGGCCAAGGTGGATGGATCACCCCCACAAGGTGGGGGTTTGAGACTAGCCTGGCAGCCAACATGGTGAAACTCCATCTCTACTAAAAATACAAAAATTAGCCGGGCGTGGTGGCAGGCACCTGTAATCCCAGCAATTTGGGAGGCTGAGGCAGGAGAACTGCTTGAACCCGGGAGGCAGAGATTGCAGTGAGCTGAGATCATGAAAAAAAAAATAATCTAGCTACAAATCATAGTAAGTTCTGAGAGGCAGAGAACAATGTGAGTGTAATGGGGGGAAGATCAGGGAAGGCTTCTAGGAGGAGGTGACATTGAGAAGTTCTAGGCCATTTATGTTCCCTCTACCTACCTCCACCCCAAGCCATACACTGACTTTGAAGCAGAATTCACTGTTGAACCTGGAAGCCCCACCAACTGCCTCTCATGTGTCCTCTGGGATGAGCACCTTACCTCTGCCTCAACTCCCTTTTCATCAGATGAGAGGCTTAGTGGCCTGGAATACATGTGGGAGCTCTTGGAAATATGGAGGAGAAGGTGCGGAACCTCTCTCTCTCTCCTCTCTTTGCTTCCTTAGTTAACTTGTGGGGGACGCAACAAACTTTTTTTTTTTTTTTTTTTTTTTTTTAACGGAGTCTTGCTCTGTTGCCCAAGCTGGAGTACAGCGGTGCAATCTTAGCTCACTGCAACTTCTGCCTGCCAGATTCAAGTGATTCTCCTGCCTCAGCCTCCCAAGTAGCTGGGACAGCAGGTGTGCGCCACCACACCCAGCTCATTTTTGTATTTTTAGTAGAGATGGGTTTCACCATGTCGGTCAGGCTGGTTTCAAACTCCCCGACCTCAACTGATCCACCTGCCTCAGCTTCCCAAAGTGCTAGAATTATAGGCATGAGCCATTGCCCCTGGCCACATTTTTGATTCAGTGGTTCCAAAGTGGTCAATATGAAATAAGCACTAGGATCTAGTCCAGTAACTTCAACTTCTCTCCTTCATTCATTCAACAAATGGTCAGTGAGCACTTTCTGTTAGCTAGGCAGTGTTTGTGATGTGGGAGGCCCCTGCCCTTAAGGAGCTTACAGTGCATTGAAGGAGACAAATATTGACCAAATAATTACAGAAATAAATGTGAGACTGAAGCTGTCATAGTGCTAGGTAGAATTGTATCTGGTGGTGTGGGCATATAATAGGGATTTGATTTAGGGAGCAGGAGGACATCCTGGAAATGAAGTTGTGCTGAGATCGAAAGACAAATACAAATTAACCAGCTGAAGAAAAGAAGGAAGAGCATTACAGATGGTCAAGCACACCAGCTTCAAAGCAGGGCTAGTGCTGAGTTCTTCAGTAAACTTAGTTCAAGTTCAAGCCAGCTCTGGGTCACACTGCCTACACAGAAGGAAAAGCATTTCAAATGGGAAAGCCTACACAAAAGCCCTGTGGTGAGGCCTCCTGGGATCAAGGGAATGGCACGGAGTTTTCTCTTTCCTGGCCTTGGAGTGAGGGGATGAAGACGAGAGGTTCCTTTCATTCAGTCTAACCCTGGTTCCAATCTTCTGTTGATGCCCTGCCTCACTCCCTCCCCACCATCTTGCCCACTGCCCTCCAGCCTGGTCTGGTCAGCTACACCAGCTTCAAAGCAGGGGTAGCGTTGAGTTCTTCAGTAAACTTGTTCAAGTTCAAGTCAGCACTGGGTCACACTGCCTAGACAGAAGGAAGAAGACCTGGCCAGGCGCCGTGGCTCACGCCTATAATCCCAGCACTTTGGGAGGCTGAGGTGGGCGGATCACCCGAGCTCAGAAGTTTGAGACCAAACTGGCCAACATGATGAAACCCCGTCTCTACTAAAAATACAAAATATTAGCCAGGAGTGGTGGTGCGCACCTGTAGTCCCAGCTACTCGGGAGGCTGAGGCAGGGGAATCGCTTGAACCCAGGAGGCAGAGGTTGCAGTGAGCCGAGATCGCACCACTGCACTCCAGCCTGGATGACAGAGTGAGACTCCATCTCAAAAAAAAAAAAAAAAAAAAAAAAAGAAAGAAAGAAAGAAAGAAAGAAAAAGAAGAGGGAAAGGGAAAAGAATGAAGAAGACTTACATTCTTAAGTCCCTGCTTGGCACATGCTTCTCTCCACCACTATCCCTTCTCAGGTCATCCTTTGGGTATCTGATCCCAATAGCTGTTGTCTCAAGCTCTGAGCCCAACAAACCATTTCCCCCTTCTTAGGCTGTAACCCAGGCCCTGCCCTGCAGCTGTCCCCAGCCTCTGCACAAAGAGTCTCCATTTGGTCCCCATCCTGTTCTCTGATGGCTCCACACTACCATCCCTCCTCCTCTGAGAGACAGTATCCCTCCTGTCTCTCAGTTTGGGCAGTCATTCAACAAACAAATAGCAACTTAATTTTTTTCTGCTTATAAAACAGTACATGCTCGTTATAGAAACATGAAAAATAGAAAAAAATTAAAAGGAAAACCACCCATCATTTTACAATCTAGGGAGAACCACTACCAACTACAATTTAATATGGAACATTTCAAATATACACAAAAGTAGAAAGAATGGTGTCATGAACCTGTATGAGACCACTATCTAGCTTCAACTAATGCCTTATCTTGTTTCACCTATATCCCTACCCTTATCCTCTCCTTGGATTTTTTTGAAGCAAATCTCAGACATCATGTAATTTCATTTTGGTCTCCACCATCTTTAACAGATGATTTTTTTTCTTGTTTTTTTTTTCTTTCTTTCTTTCTTTTTCTTTGGAGACAGAGTCTCACTCTCTTGTCCAGGCTGTGGCGCAATCTCGGCTCACTGCAGCCTTCGCCTCCCAGGTTCAAGCAGCTCTCATGCTTCAGCCTCCCGAGTAGCTAGGATTACAGGTGTGCACCACCACATCCAGCTAATATTTTGTATTTTCAGTAGAAACAGTGTTTCACCATGTTGGCCATGCTGGTCTTGAACCCCTGGCCCCAAGTGATCTACCCTCCTCGGCCTCCCAAAATGTTGGGATTACAGGTGTGAGCCACCTTGCCCTGCCAGATGATTCTTATATAAGGTCCACATTTTATATTTGACTGAGTGTCTCTTAAGTATCTTAAGCTCTTTTAATGTAAAAGACTTCCCCCTCCATCTTCCATTTTTGCAGTTTATTTGTTGAATCCTTACCTTTTCATATGTATCTTTCTAAACTTTTCTTTGTGTAATGAAAGAACATGCACAAGCTTCATTTTTAAAAAATCTCATTTACCTAAATAAATTGTTCACAAACTTGTCACACTTTTATGTGACACTTTATTCACATATCAAGAACTGTTATTTCCAGTCATATGGTACATTTCCTACTAGTTTTTTAAAAATAGCAACTGAGGCCATACTGTCTGTCAGAATTATAGCTTTTTTCTTCTTTGCAGTGTATCATGAGAATTTCCCCATGTCTTTCAGAATTCTTCCCAAGTCATTTGCAGAGTAACTCCTCATATGAATATACATATTATTTTGCAGAATAAGTCCTCATATGAATATACATATTATTTTTCTAATGCTAATGGGCTTTTGCTACATTGGAAAACATACACATTCATTTACTTTTTTTTTTTTTTTTTGAGATGGAGTCTCACTCTGTCTCCAGGCTGGAGTGCAGTGGTGCCATCTGGGCTAACTGCAAGCTCTGCCTCCCGGGTTCAAGCGATTCTCCTGCCTCAGCCTCCTGAGTAGCTGGGACTACAGACACACGCCACCACACCCAGCTAATTTTTGTATTTTTAGTAGATACGGGGTTTCACCATGTTGGCCAGAATGGTCTCGATCTCGAGCTCGTGATCCGCCTGCCTCAGCCTTCCAAAGTGTTGGGATTACAGGCGGGAGCCACCGCACCCAACCTCATTTACGTTTTAACACAATTAAATTCAGGCTGTTGTCAGGGTGACTTCCTAGATTTCTCAGTTTTTTGAGCATGATGTAGGGAGTCTTTTATTATAGCCCAGTCTATGGGATATTCCCTTATACCACACACACACACATACACACACACACACCCCCCAAACTCATTAGGACAAGAATCATATTCATCATCTCTTAAATTCTAGGTCCTGTCACAGGCCACTGCTTGGAAAATTGTTGACTAAATGTAGCCCATTTCTTCCATTTTTACTTTTCACTATTCCCCAAATCCTGGAAGAGTCCCTTATATCTGCTGCTGGGGCTCTAAGGCCTCCGTGCTGAAGCCCAGTACATTGTTGTGTATAAGACCATAGGCCCTGGAATCATATTAGGCTGGCTTTCAGGTTGCAACTCTACCAGTTCCACCTGTGTGACTCTGGTATAGTCTCTCAACCTCTCTGAGCCCTGTTTTCATCTGCTGGAAAATATAGATCATCATAACACTTACCTGCAGTGTGGTTCTGAGGATAAAACAGGCAAACGTATTACACAGTCAGCTTAGAATAGGAAGCTCTCAGTAAATGGTTAAAAAAGAGGTCTCTCTTTTTTAAGAGATGAGATCTGCTCATCTCTTACCCAGCTTCACAGAGTTGGCAGCCCACCCACCTCTTTGGCCCTCAATCTTCAACCATTTCCCAGGACTCCTCCTTACACTCCTGACCATCATGGTTCCAAGCCCACTTTTCCACTCAGCTTTATTCCCTCAATACCACTGCCCCCCATGACAGGTCATCCTCCTAACCTCTGGCATCTGGTCCCGTTGTGTCCCTGACAACCCCCATGCTCTCCTCTCTGCAACCCCTCCCTGCTTCCCTGCTCTCCCTACTTTATTCCCACTAACCCCCTTCACCTGGGGCTGAGACCACCTGGCCTTGACCCTGCACCCTCAGCCAGGCACACAAAGAGCTCAGTCGGGCTGGAAGTAAGGACCCCAGATATTCAGTTGAGGAATTTAACATTAATACAATAATATAGAATCCACCAGCAGATTTTCATAAATGTTCTGTGTGTTCTTTTATCCTTTTTTTCTTTTTTTTAAATCCAGGATTTCATCAAGGAGCATAGATTGCATTTGGTTGTCATGTCTTTCCTCTCCTTTAATCTGGATCCAGCTCCCAGTCTTTTTATTTTTTAATGACATGGATGTTTTTAAAGAGTCCAGGCCAGTTGTCCTTTAAAATGTCCCCTAACCTGGATTTGCTGGCTATTCTCTGATGGTTAGATTCAGATTACACACCTTGGTAGGAATACTTCCCACAGCATCACACTGGGACATCACACTGGGACTCATCTAACGTCGGCCTGTCCCAGTGTCAGTGATGCTGAGTTTGTTCGCGTGGTGAAAACAGTGTCCCAGATCTCTCCATTATAAAAATATATTTTTATAAAGACATTTTAAAATATTTGTGATTAATAAGTAATCTGTGAATCTCATACTTATGCCGCCTTTGAGATAGGCGGCATCCCTTCATGCAATTTTAGTATTCACGGATAATCCTTGCCTGTATCTGTTTTTACAAAGCAGTGATTTTCTGTCATTCCTTCTACATGTATTTGCTGGTATTCTGAAAATTACCTGGATAATTTCTTCAGATTTAAATTCACTGTCTTTTCCTCTCGGGGAAGCCTGGACTGGCTGAGCTGCGTAACACTGCCTCTCTTTTTTTTTTTTTTTTTTTTTTTTTGAGAGGGAGTCTCGCTCTGTTGCCAGGCTGGAGTACAGTGGCAACCTCCACCTCCTAGGTTCAAGTGATTCTCCTGCCTTAGCCTCTCAAGTAGCTGGGATTACAGGCGTGTGCCACCACACCCGGTTAGTTTTTTTTGTTTTGTTTTGTATTTTAGTTGAGACAGGGTTTCACCATGTTGACCAGGATGGTCTCGATCTCCTGACCTCGTGGTCTGCCTGCCCCTGCCTCTCTTCATACCCTCTGGTAGCCCCTTACACAGCCCATGGCAAGTGTCACAACTGCAATTACTATACTGTGTAATTATTTAAAATCAGCCTCTCCGTGCCCACCATGAGCACCGTAAAGATGGACAATTTCTATCGTATTCACAGCCATAACCCCAATACCTAGCTCTGTGTCTGGTACATAGTAATTCCTCAAGAAATAATTGTTGGAGGGATGCAGTGACTCACACCTGTAATTCCAGCACTTTGGGAAGCGGAGGCGAGTGGATCACGAGGTCAGGAGTTCGAAAGCAGCCTGGCCAATATGGTGAAACCCCGTCTCTACTAAAAATACAAAAATTCGCTGGGCATGGTGGCGTGCATGCGCCTGTAGTCCCAGCTACTCAAGAGGCTGAGGCAGGAGACTCATTTGAACCTGGCAGGCACAGATTGCAGTGAGCCGAGATCGCACCACCGTACTCCAGCCTGGGTAACAGAGCGAGACTCTAGTTGAAAAGAAAAGAAAAGAGAAATAATCGTTGAATCAATGAAAACAAAATTACAACTCTTCCCACTTTTGGGAAGGAGAATTGAGATTCCTGCTTTCCCCTTCAACCCTAGCTTTATGTTTGTTGTGATGGTATAGAGGTCACACACGGCAGCCTGTGTCTGTTCTTAGGCTGACTTCATCTACTTAGGGATGGGGAATCCCAGATTGGGTGAAACCAAAAGCAGGGACAGACCTTGGAAAAATTGTAAAGCAGTTCTTGGTTGTGCTTACCCACCATGACAAAATATGCAAACACACACGCACACATTTTCATGCCTTCAAGGCCTACCCTACAGCCTTTCCCCTGGTGCCAAACCCTTCTTATTACCTTACAGTCACTTAACTGTCTCTGCTGGCTTCTTCCCATTCATTCAGGCAACAAATATTGAAAAACTTCTCTGAGCCAGATGGTGTCAAACAGTTACCTAAAGGGCAGACTGTGTGTGTGCCAGGGTTGCTTCCCGCCAACACTCCCCTGCAAATTGAAATAATTTCATCCTTGGAAATTCAAAAAAAATCATGGAAATTGTCACTATGGGAAAAATCCAAGTAGAGCTGAACCTTCTAAGAAGTAGAGTTCTTCTTATGGTTTAGTATTTTTTAAAATTATGAATCATTTCATGTTTTTTCAACACTTGGAGTTTCTAAAAGTCTCAATGAGGTCCAAGTGCTAGGCTTTGTGCTAGGTGCTTCGGTAGGAAGCAGGCGGAGTCCCCACCTCACAGAAGTCAGCATGGTGGAGGAACAGACAGGCACAACAACAGTTGCAGTGTGACTAGTGCCATGTGGGGCAGCCGCTAGGATGGGAGCACAGTGGAGGCATTGCCCAGTCTGAGTGGATTCCCTCGGATACATTTTATTCGTGTCACCATGGTAAGTGTTGGGG
The DNA here is from genome assembly GCF_047675955.1 of Chlorocebus sabaeus. Taxonomy (NCBI): domain Eukaryota; kingdom Metazoa; phylum Chordata; class Mammalia; order Primates; family Cercopithecidae; genus Chlorocebus; species Chlorocebus sabaeus. Next base: position 40,693,650 of record NC_132926.1, on the reverse strand, counting down.
GACTGGCATTCTAGGGAACACCATCTGCCCAGGATTCACAGCAAGAGGGAACTTGAGGGATAGGAAAGTGCACCTTGGGAAAGGTTTGATGATAGAGTGTTTGAGAGTGGGATGGGGGGCGGGGGTTCTTGTAAAATAGGAGGGGCAGGTTCTTATATGGCCGTGGATTTTACTCTGAGGGCTTAAGAAGCCACTGAATTTTAGAAATTTCTTCTCCCTGCTCCAGGGTCTCTTGGGGCCTCCTACATCTCCCCCTAGGTACTTCCCAGGTCCCCACTTTTTCTCTAGCTCTGGAACATTCTCTTCCATTTCCCACCTTTACAGTTCTCTGGAGAGGGTTTGATCTTCCTCACTGTGACAGGAAGCCAGGCTCTGTCATGGTGGGTGGGGGAATGGGGGAATGCACTATGTTAAATGCATCGGACCAGCCTGGCCAACATGGTGAAACCCCGTCTCTACTAAAAATACAAAAATTAGCCTGGCACAGTGGCGGGTGCCTGTCATCCCAGCTACTTGGGAGACTGAGGCAGGAGAATCTCTTGAATCCAGGAGGCGGAGGTTGCAATGAGCCAAGATCACACCACTGTACTCCAGCCTGGATGACAGACCCTGTCTCAAAAAAAAAAAAAAAAAAAAAGCATCGGAGACAGCAAAGAGCCAGTTTGGGGGACTGACTTGTGGGATTCTGGCTTCTGAAGGACTGTAGAAGTGCCTCCTACCTGCTGAGAGAAGAAGGTCTTGGGCATGGGGTAGGGTTAGGGTACTAGGTTTGGGAGCCCAGGGAGAGGACAGGAGGGGCACGAGCTGTGCCGCCCTGGGAGTCTGTGCTCACCATCCTATTCTCTCTCCAGCTCCCAAAATGGCGATGACACCGGCACCTGGCCCAACAACCAGTTTGACACAGAGATGCTGCAAGCCATGATCTTGGCCTCCGCCAGTGGTGAGTGGTGCCAGTGCATGTATGGAAGGGTGGGAGACCTGGGGTTCTGGGGTGCTTCTCACAGCCACCATGCCCACGGACTGGATATCAAACCTGTGTAGTTTCTCCAGATCTTTCGGCAGGTCTGAGAGGACCCATGATTCCAAACGTAAAGCCTGGAATTGTGGCTAAGGAACAGCAGAGGGATTGGGGGTCCTGGGATGCCTGGAGAAGAGCGAACAAGGAAAGACTCATGGAGGGAATAGTGGTTACAAGTCTAGCTCTGGAATGGGACAGCGTAGCTCAGGTCCTAGCTCTGCCACCTACTACTACTATCTTTGGGACTTGGATCAACTTGCTCAATCTCTCTAAACCTCAGTTTCTTCAGTCTAGAAAGTGGGGACAGGGACCCCAAAGGGTTGTTGTAGAGATTAAATGAGATGATACCGCAAAGCATAGAGTTCTGGGCCTGGCGCTTAGAAGCCCTCAAGCAGTGAAAGTGGGTGTGGAAATCCCCAGCAGAGAAAACACCTCCTCCTTATGCGAGGCTCTTCTTTTGCTGCCCCTAACTCAAGAGTAGGATTCTGGTTTTCCCATAAGGTTGACTAAGGGCTTCCTTTGTAATAGAGATTCGGCCAATGGTGGTTGTCCCTGAAGAGTCACTAGGGCCCAGAGCAGGGGAAGAAGAATATCATTCGTCCTTAAGAGTACAGGCCTGGGCCGAGTGTGGTGGCTCACGCCTGTAATCCCAGCACTTTAGGATGCTGAGGTGGGCAGATCATGATGTCAGGAGTTTGAGACCAGCCTGGCCAACATAGTGAAACCCCGTCTCTATTAAAAATACAAAAAATTAGCTGGGCATGGTGGTACACGCCTATAGCCCCAGCTACTGGGGAGGCTGAAGCAGGAGAATCGCTTGAACCTGGGAGGTGGAGGTTGTGGTGAGCAGAAATTGCACCACTGCACTCCAGCCTGGGCAACAGAGCGAGACGCTGTCTCAAAAAAAAAAAAAAAAGAGCATGGGCTTTAGAGGCAGGCCAATCTGGATTCAAATCCTGGCACCACCATTTAGCAATGAGTCCTTGGGTAAGTTATTAAGCCCCTCGGTTTCACTTACTGTTAATGGGCACAGTATTAACGGATCTCATTGTGGTGTTACCAGGGCCAAATGTAAGTCCCTCAGCATGGGATTGGCAGAGAGTAAGGGCACAATATATTATTATCTTTGCTGACCCAAACCCATTTTTACTGGGTAGAAAGCAGAATTAGAATAATGCCTGTTAATAAAGACTAGCTTCTGGAGCAGCAAATCCTGGGCTTATAAGGAGGCTGGCAGAGGATCAAGGCATTGCCCTATATCATGAACTGATAGCCCTGCCCTCCAGCACATCTGGAGGACTAGTGGGTAGAGAACCAGGTGAAATCACAAGAAGCACTGTCATCACACCTGCGCACACGCTAAACAAACTTTAGGGGCCTCCTGTCAATGAATCCTCTCAATAGCTCTGCAAGGCAGGCCTGATTTCTCACATTTGACAGATGAGAGAACCACGAAGGCACTTGCCCCAGGGTCCCCAGTTTTGAGCTGCCAAGCTGAGGTTCTAACCTGGCTCAACTCCCAAGTTTATGCTCTTTCTACTATAGGGAACATGACTGCCTTTGGATCCAGCCTCGGCTTTTCTATTACCTGAGCAGGACTAGAAGCTAACCTCTTCCTCAAGCTCTGCTTTATTCTTCCACATCAGGGTTGCCAGATAAAATACAGGCTGGCCGGTTAAATTTGAATGTCAGATAAACAGCAAGTACTATTTTAGCATAAGTCAGTCTCAAATGTTGCATGAGACGTAATGTACTAAAAAAAAAATGCTCATTGTTTACCTGAAATTCAAATTTAACTGGGAGCCCTGTGCTTTTATTTACTAAATCTGGCAACTCTAGCCCAGATGTCTTCGAGGTTAAGTGGGGCCAGGCCTGTGGTTGATGGAAGGACAGAGAGGTGGCAGGGACTGCTGGCCTCCTGAGGCAGAGCTGTCCCAGGTCTGGTGGGGCTATGATTCCAGAGAGGCCAGAGACTGAGTGGCAGGTCTGGTGGGGCTATGATTCCAGAGAGGCCAGAGACTGAGTGGCAGGCGGCTGGGTCTGAGGAGACGCCAAGTTGGGCTCTTGAGGGAAATAAACAGGTATATTTAGCTGTTGTGGCCTGCGCCCTGAGGCCAGAAAGCAGCTTTTAAGCCTAAATCCAGATGTTCAAAACAGAAATGAAATCAGTATTTATGGCCCTAAACCCTCCAAGCAAGTCATGCAGCTCGTTCCCCTGTCAAGGCCTCCCTCCTTTGGCCCACACAGGGCCTGACCCTCATCTAAGCCTGCGCCCTGGGAACGGACCCTGGGGGTGGAGGTGGTGGGTCAGGTCCTGCTCTCACTTTCACACCCGCTTCCTTGCCCTGAAACCAGAGAGGTTCCTGAAGTCCAGCCCAGCCAGGCCTGTGGGGCTGCTGAGGGGTGTTAAGTAAGAGGGAAAGTAAAAACCGACACTTGGGAGGAGGCTTTTAAAATAAACATCTAGGGGGAGGGATGCTCTCAAGGAGGCTGCGGTTTGCAGCTCAGCCAGCTGTGTTCCAGCTAATCAGGCCTCCCTGGGCTACTCTGGAGTTGCTGCCTCGGCCTTGGGATAGGGTGGGTTAAGAGGACACAGGGAGGTCAGGGAGCTGGGAGCTGAGTTTCCCTGAGTAGAGGCTGGCACAGGAGAGGAGGCATCACCCCCACCTTGTCCAGGCCAGAAGATGTCCAGCTTCTTGGGGCTCTCCTAAGTCTGCCTCTCTTTGGACCAAGAGAAAATCCCGCTCCTTGGTGGGCCTTGTGGGGAGTGGGATGTAGAGGGAGGCACACTGGAGACCTGACTCTACAGAAGGTCAAAGCTGGCAATCTAACTTCTTCCCCTCAGACTTATAGATGGGGAAACAGGCTTGAGCCATGCAGAGCCTTGACCAAGCTCACACAGTTCCTTAGTGGCAGAGCAGAGCAGATAATTCTCTATTACATTCTGGATGTCCATATCTTTTCTCCCTCCTGGTCTAGCCCAACCTCAGGGCACCCCCCACGAGGTGGGTGGGGGATGGCTTTGTCACTTTCACCCACTGGGGTGCTACTCAGAGATCTTGGGTGCACGTAGGACGTGGGTGGGCCGAGCTTCTAGCTACTCAGTCAGGCCCTTCCTGTCATTCTGTTTCTGCCTCCCTTCTCCCTGCTTCTCCGCGTTCCTCCTCATTCTTTTCTGTGTGTAGGGAGACCACACCCCCCACCCTGCTCTTTCTCTGGCGCCTCTGAGGTCTCCCCTCTAGCCCCTAAATCACTCTGGAATCCTGGCTCTTTGAAGCCAGATCTGGGCCCCCCTCCCCTACCCCTTCCATCCCAGGCTGGGAAAGGCTGGAAGAGGCTGACGGCTGGAGGGGAGGGGGCGAGGCGGTGGCGGACCTGGCTCCCTTTTGGAGTTAATTAGGGAAAACAGAGAAATGTCAGCGGAATGAAAGAGCTGGGGGGTGGGGGCGAGCTGGGGTAGGAGAGGAGGAAGTGGGCAGCTGCTCCCTCCCATTCAACCCCTCTCCCCCGCCCCCAGAAAGCTCTCAGCTCCGGGGATTTTCGACATGAAATGGAGGCTGTAGAAGCCTGAGCGTTGGTGCGTGAAGAAGAAAACCAAGACGCATCCCGGCTCTCCCTTCCCTTGTGCCCTCCCCCTCTTAATGCCGGCTTGAAAATATTTCCTGTCTCTCTATTTCTCAATCCCTGGTTGATGTCCCAGGATTACTCAGCCTCTCCGGCTTTAGTCACTCTCTCTACCCGCTCCCAGGGTCTAGGGTGGGAGCAGAGGGAGGCTGGGGGGGAAGTTCTACTGCCAGCTGGGCCTGGGCTGGCCTGGGCATCCCTGAGGTTTTAACTGTCTCCTAACCACAGAGGATCTCAGAGCCTTCGGCAGCCAGCCCCAAGGAGTCAAACTCCTGTTTCCTCCTCTCCCACCCCCGACCCAGTCAGGGTAGGTGAAGGGTAGAGGTGATGGCATGCTGGATGATGACGCTGTTGATGATGTATTGCACAGGATGAAGCGCCATCTCATTTAGTCCTCACAGCAACCCTATGAGGTAGTAAAGTGCTTCTCAGCCTTCACAGTGCATACAAATCAGCTGGCAACTCCGAGAGGCTGCATTCTAAACAAATTCCTGGGTGATGTTGAGCCAGGCCCAGAGTGTGGACTTCTCTGGGCCACAGTTTCTTCTTATGTACAGTGGGACATTGGGCCAGAGGTGCTCTCTGATGTTACCTGGCTGTGACGCTCTGAGCCTGTGCGTAAAGTGTCCCTGAGATATCTAGTCCCCGAGATCATCATCTCCTCAGCCTCATAGAGCAAGGCTCTTCTCCATCTTCTCTCTACCTCCTATTCACTCAGAGTAGGGATAAGGTCCAAGTTGCTGGTGGCGGTGGTGACTGACTGTCCCTTCCAGCATGTGCTTAGGTACACTTGGGCCTGAATTCCCCTCTAATAAATGCTGCCTGGTATGGCCTTGGTCCTTCTAAGCCTTGGTTCCCTCATCTGTAAAATGGGGGTCGTACCACATACCTGGCTGGGCTGTTATGTAGAGGTTAAAAGTGATTGTGCATATGAAGCATCCGGCAGAGTGCCTGGCACACAGTAGGTGCTCATATGCTGTTTTGAAATACAAAAATTAGCTGGGCTAGTGGCGTGCACCGGTAATCCCAGCTACTCAGGAGGCTGAGGCAGGAGAACCACTTGAGCCCAGGAGGCAGAGGTTGCAGTGAGCCGAGATCTCGCCACTGCACTCCAGGCTGGGCGACAGAGCAGAACTCCATCTAAAAAAAAAAAAAAAAAATGCTGTTTTGAAATGGAGGCTTGGAAGAGCGCTTTCTTCACCCCCACCCCACACAATTACTAACAGAACTACTGAATCTCTACTCCATGCCAGGCCTTTCTTGGCAAAGGCTGGGGCATGTACAAACCATGGCTGCTGCCCTCCAGGAGCCCATGGTCTAGTGTGGGAGTCAGAGGCTCCCTTGAGAAAGGCCAGGGCAAGGAGCTGAGAGCCTGTGTCGCAGCCCTGAGAGAAATACCAGCGAATGTGTTTTGAGCACTTAGATCTACCAGGCACTATTTTAGGTACTTTACATACATTTTCTTATTTAGCATTCACTAAAACCACAAGAGGTGGTTACCATTATCATCCCCATTTTGCAGATGAGAAAACTGAAGTGGCATAGGGAAGTTAGGTAGACTTGCCCAGGATCACAGTGAGTAAGGAAAGGAGCTAGGAATCAAACCTAGACTTTCTCACTCCAAAGCCTCTTAACCTCTACCCTCAACTCTTGTGAAGAGAGACTACCTTGTATTCCCAGTGTTCGGCATGGTCAGGGCCCAGGGTGCTGTGTAGGCATTCGTTAACTGCTGGGGGTATAAGAGAGTGACTGTTGAGGACCCTAAGTTTAGCTCCCACCTGATCTTCCTCTGTCTCTGCAGAAGCCGCTGATGGGAGCTCCACCCTGGGAGGCGGTGCCGGCACCATGGGCTTGAGCGCCCGCTACGGACCCCAGTTCACCCTGCAGCATGTGCCCGACTACCGCCAGAACGTCTACATCCCAGGCAGCAATGCCACACTGACCAATGCAGCTGGCAAGCGGGATGGCAAGGCCCCAGCAGGTGGCAATGGCAAGAAGAAGTCGGGCAAGAAGGAGAAGAAGTAACATGGAGGCCAGGCCAAGAGCCACAGGGCAGCCTCCCCCCAACCAGCCCAGCTTCTCCTTACCTGTACCCAGGCCTCAGAGTTTCAGGGCTCACCCCCAGAATACTGGTAGGGGCCAAGGCCATGCTCCCCTTGGGAAACAGAAACAAGTGCCCAGTCAACACCCATCCCCTTACCCCCCGGGGGTTGAATATGCAAAGGGAGTTCTGCTGGGAACCCCCATCCAATCAATTGCTGTACCCATGGGGGTAGTGGGGTTAGTGTAGACACCAAGAACCATTTGCCACACCCCATTTAGTTATAGCTGAACTCCTCCATCTTCCAAATCAATCAGGCCCATCCATCCCATGCCTCCCTCCTCCCCACCCAACTCCAACAGTTCCTCTCTCCTGAGTAAGTTGGTTGGGGTGTTGAAGTACCAGGTAACCTACAAGACTCCTAGTTCTGAAGAGTTGGAAGGGTATCATGACCTCTTGGCCTCTCCTTTGATTCTCAATCTTCCCCCAAAGCATGGTTTGGTGCCAGCCCCTTCACCTCCTTCCAGAGCCTGAGATCAATGCTCAAGTTTTGGAGGACATGGTCACCATCCCCATGGTACTGATGCTTGCTGGATTTAGGGAGGGCATTTTGCTACCAAGGCTCTTCCCAACGCCCTGCGGACCAGTCTTCTGTTTTGTTTTTCATTGTTCAACGTTCCCACTGCATGCTGTGACTTCCCCCGCCTCCTCCTCAAACAAGAGACTCCACTGCATGTTCCAAGACAGTATGGGGTGTAAGATAAAGAAGGGAAGTGTGTGGATGTGGATGGTGGGGGCATGGACAAAGCTTGACACATCAAGTTATCAAGGCCTTGGAGGAGGCTCTGTATGTCCTCAGGGGACTGACAACATCCTCCAAATTCCAGCCATAAACCAAGAACTAGGCTGGATCCTTCCCACTACATAATAGGGCTCAGCCCAGGCAGCCACCTTTGGACTGAGCTACCAGGACCAATGGGTTAAACTGGCATTTCAGTCCAAGGAAGCTCAAAGCAGGTTTAGGACCAGGTCCCCTGGAGAGGTCAGAGGGGCCTCTGTGGGTGCTGGGTACTCCAGAGGTGCCACTGGTGGAAGGGTCAGTGGAGCCCCAGCAGGAAGGGCGGGTCAGCCAGGCCATTCTTGTCCCTGGGTTGGGGAGGCAAGGAGCTAAGGCAGGGACCAAATGAACAGAAAGTCTCAGCCCAGGATGGGGCTTCACAGGGCCCCTGCCCTCCTGAAGCCTCAGTCCTTCACCTTGCCAGGTGCCATTTCTATTCCGTGAAGGCCACTGCCCAGGCCCCCAGTGCGCCCCCTAGTGGCCATAGCCTGGTTAAAGTTCCCCAGTGCCTCCTTGTGCATAGACCTTCCTCTCCCACCCCCTTCTGCCCCTGGGTCCCCGGCCATCCAGCGGGGCTGCCAGAGAACCCCAGACCCGCCCTTACAGTAGTGTAGAGCCCCCTCCCTCTTTCGGCTGGTGTAGAATAGCCAGTAGTGTAGTACGGTGTGCTTTTACGTGATGGCTGGTGGGCAGCGGGCGGCGGGCTCCGAGCAGCCGTCTGTCCTTGATCTGCCCCCGGCGGCCCGTGTTGTGTTTTGTGCTGTGTCCACGCGCTAAGGCGACCCCCTCCCCCATACTGACTCCTTCTATAAGCGCTTCTCTTCGCATAGTCACGTAGCTCCTACCCCACCCTCTTCCTGTGTCTCACGCAAGTTTTATACTCTAATATTTATATGGCTTTTTTTCTTCGACAAAAAAATAATAAAAAGGTTTCTTCTGAAAGGCTGAACGTTTCTGTATAAGCGATGGAAGCTCCTGGCATGTGTGCATGAAATGATGAGCTGAGGGTGGGTGCTGGAAGGACGGAATCGGGAGGCGACTTTGTGTCCTTGCGCATCTAGATGTTTCCGAATTGCGCTCGCGCGTGTGTGTGTGTGTGACTGTGCAATATGGCTGTGTATGCTTGCAATGCCGTTGTGCCTATGAGACAGTGTGCGATTGACTGTGTGCTTGTGGATCTGTGTACCGTGTGCCGCTGTGTGATCGGCTGGCGGGTCCGCTGTGGGGGTGGGGATCTGAGTGCGGCGTGTCAGTGTGCAATTGAATGTGCAGTCTACGCTTGCGGCTGTCTCCAGGCAGAAGAGGAGACCCCGGCGTGGGCGGGCGCGGGTTGGCGCCGGGCAAACGCGTTGGGGAGGGGACAGAGAACGTTTCCGTAGTTCCCGCCCCTTCCCGACTAAAATTACCTACTCGAAGCGCCCCGGAGGGCTTCGCGGGTGGAGGGTAGACTCTCCTTTGCCCCCGCACCCCCACCCCCACTGCCTAGGGGTTTTGGGAAAGCCGCGGGAGTGGAAGGGAATGCGGGAGGCGATTCCTCGAAAACCAAGTCTGCAGCTCGAGCCTCAGTTTCCCCACCTGGAATTCGCCTTCCCTCTGACATCTCCGCAGCGAAGCCTAAGAAATTGGTGGGCTCATCCTTTTCTTGCGGGGTCAAGGGGACTGAAAGGGCGTGCAGGAAATGAGATCCCTCGCAGACTCAGCTCCCCTCCCTCCTTCCTCTCGGTGCTGTTCCACTCACTCGCCTGCCCTCCCATCTCCCCGCCCCCTCCGCCTGCCTCCTCTGTGGGATTGTGGGATTCCGAGGTTGCTGCAGCCAGAGAAGCTGCAGAAAACACGGAGCTGGGGGTGAAGGGGAACTTATAAGGGGAACTACCCGGAAGAACCCAAGAACGCAGACAGAGCCACTGGGGTTATCTGACCGGACAGCGAGGTTATGCGGCTTCCTCCACGCTGCGGAGCCTCCCAGAGCCAGGTCACCCACTCTGCCAGCTCAAGTCTGTTGTCATGGAAACCAAACCTTCCAACTTAAGAATTTGGGAGCGACTTTCTAGCGTGGGAGAAAGGGTGGTGTGCAAGGTTGCTGAGATGGAAGCAGGGTTTTGTTACTCAGAGCCAGGCTGTGGAGGGGCGGGGTGCCGGGCGCCTGGGTTCTATTCCAGGCACAGCAGCAGACTGGCAGAGCGCGTGAGCAGCTGTGGTTGGTCCCCTAATTGGTATGTGTGCCTATAAAGCTCTGAGCCAGAAACGCGTGGCCTCTGGGGGACAGGAGGGAGGCGGCAGGCAGCCCATCCCCACACCTTAGGCCATACTGGGGAGGCAGCTGCCCAGGCTCCAGGGCTATTTTAAAGGCTTTTATTTCCAGTTTCAGAGCCTGCCTGAATGGGTTTGTGGTCCTCTCCAGGCCCCTCCCTGTCTACCCTGGGCCTGCTCATTGCTGGTCTGGCTTTTTTGTGCAGGTCATAACACGCTCAGACAAGTATGGCTCCAAGTGGCAATTCTTCTGGAGCATGACCTCGGGCTCCCAAACTGCTGGGCAGGCTCAGGTTTCTACCCCAGGGTAAGCCCCTCTACTCTGGAATGTGGTCTGTGGCCACCAACAGAGCAGAGGGGATGGGAAAGTGGGAGTCAGATGCTTCCCTCAGCAAGAGACACAGGTACTGCCAGGAAACCTTGTGTTACATCTGGGAACATGAAAGGTTACAAGTGAGTTCCAAAAAAGAGCTCCAAGCCAAGTAGCAGCAATGTGGAAGAGTCAGGGAGCTGAACTGGGCGCCCACTCCTTTACTGTGGCCAAACAGCCTTGAGGTGAGCTCTGGTGGGGTAGAAGCAACCATCTCTAGCCCAGTGCCCAAGCAAAGTGTCTGGCACCTTTAGCTTTTTCACAGTGATTTGTCAGGTCAACCAGGGATTTGACGCAGGAAAGACTAGAGGAGCCTGGACTACAGTGAAAAGAAAACAGCTCAGAAATTCACACAGGAAGCTGTACTGCAGTACTGTTTCAATGCTTTATTAACAGTTGGAAACAAAACCAACAAACTGGAGGTGATGACATCCCAGAAGCCTATGAGGCAAGGGAAATAGGTTTGCATTTTGTCCCCCACACCTCTCTCTCTCTCTCTTTTTTTTTTTTTTTTATTATTAAATGCATCTTAGCAAAAGTAGATTAAAAAAGAAAGGGTCAAAGCCCCAGATGTCAGCGAGCAGGGAGGAGGTGACTCACGGGAGCAACAGACGCCCTGCATCAGAGTCCTCCAAGGAATAGGCCAAAGGAGCAGCTCTTGCCCCTTTACACACAAGCGCCAGCAACCACAACCCTCCCTCCTGGCAGTAAGGCCTCACCTATAGTTGCCCCCATGCTTCCTAAGCTCTCTCTTGCTCTAACAACTCTAATTTTGGGCCAAAGCCAAGAATGCCATTCTTTCTTCCTAGCTGGGGATGAAAAGCTGAGAGGGGCACAAGGACGACAAAAGTGTCACCCTAAGCCAGAATATTGCAGCTTCCTGTGGTTGGGGACACCAAACAGTTTGGTGTGCCCTCCCACTTCTCTTTTAAAAGAGAGCTGGGGTACAGTGTATGAAGGCACTCCTGGTGCCCAGTTCCCCAGAATGTCCAGTTAGCATCTGCACATTTGGCTTGATACATTTATACATTTATAAAAACTCTATGGTCTTACAGCTCCCGCTCTCAGGCCTGGTCCAGCTCAACCAGAGAAGGGGTTCCTCCTGTGTTGGATTCCCTGGGAGAGAGGATCTGCCTTGGACTCAAGGGTCCAGAAGGTCCAGGGGCATATTCAGGATTGGGCCTGTGAGGAGAAATCCCAGGAACTCTGGAACCTGCCACCAAAGCTTCTTACATTATGGAGGGGAAAGGGGGAAGGAAGAGTTTTCTTTAAAAAAATTTTTTTTTCATATAAAAATAGATCCATTTGCAAAACAATTTCTCAGCCAGGAGGCTCCACCTCCCATTTCCTTGTAGACAGAGGGTAAGGTGTTGGGATGGTCACAATACAACCCATAGTCCAGATGAGATGCACCAAAGCTCGGGGAAGGCATGAGGAGGGAAGGTGGCTCAGTAGCCTGGGGTTGGTGCAGAGGGTCCACAGAGGCAAGGGCATAAAGCATGGCGGAGGCTGGGGGCAGGTCCCACACTGTCGCTATGCCCTGCCTGCCTGCCCACAGGCTCTGTCTGGCCTGGGCCACAGCACAACAGGGAAAGTGGTCCAGATCCTTTGCTTTGGAGGCCTTTCCCAGGAAGGTGGGGTAAAGGTGGGATTTGCTCCCAGCTTCCTTAGGAGCAGCTCCCAGTGCCACACCACTAATAATAAATAACCACAGCCAGGAGAGGGAAGAGCAGAGACGACAGCAATGAAAGGAGGGATCTGCCCAAAGGTTTACAAGCCCCATGCTGTTCTCAGGGCCAAAGAAACCACAAAAGAAAAGCACAAATCCAGCAAGATTGACCTGGGGGGAAAGCCCATTAGAAAGTCAGGGCTGAGAAAAAGCAGGCTGGGCCTTGTCTGAGATGAGGCCCTCTGAGTAACAGAGAGGAGACAGGGTTAAGGCAGCAAACATGGACCCTGCTTTGGTAATACAACAGCCAGGGCTGGCTAGGTTGGGCTCAGGCCTCCCCCACACTGCCCTTTCCTTCTGGCTTCCAGGCGCTGAAGCTGTATGTGATGTTGAGAGAGCAGCAGGCCAGAGAGAAAGACAGGGTCAGGGTGGTGGGAGTGGCCACCCCAGAGGAATATCCCCTTGAGCCTTTAGGCACATGCTGCAGGGCAGGACAGTCTGCCACTCGGCTGAGGAGCTCCCGCCTCAGTTCCCGCCGTCACAGGACCCACATTAGCTTGCACGGCCAACCAACTCCTTGGCTTCCTCAAGGATTGTGGGGAATGTCTCATTCTTAGACACCTTGGCAGGAACAGCGGCCATGGCATCGTCCTTGGCACACCCGGCCTTCCTGTTGGCTGCAAGAGAAGATGAGAGATTCTCTCCATGGAAGGCCTCATTTCTAATTTCTTTCAAACTCTACAGCAGATAATCAGCCGTAAGCTATGCAGACATGACTATGTTGGCCAGTTCATAGAGGGCTTTACTCTGAAGAAAGAGGGGCAGAGATCCAGCATGTGGAATATATTTTTGGGTGGCAAAGCATGTAAGAGAGTGTGGTGCAGCGGGAAAGCAAGCCTTGCCCCCTTGCTTCCCTGTGTGAAAATAGCACAAAAGTTTGAACACAGCTAGACAGACAGAACTGGGTTGAAGTGTTAGCTATGTGACTTAGGGAGAGATGAAGTACTCAAAGTCTATTTTCTAATAATAGGGATGTTGGAATTAAATAGACTAAAGCTTAGTACATAGTATTATTTTTGTTTTCTCGACAGGTCCCAGGAAACTCCTAGGCCAAAACACTTTTCATTCAGCCCTGGGAGGGTTGTCCCTAGCAGAAGGCAACCTTCCGTAGGTAGTTGGAGAGACTCCTGCAAAGAGGAATAGCAGTCACACATTGGCATCGCACTCCTATGTGTTCCTCCAATAACAGATGCCCACACGCCTTAGCTTTTTCCCACCTCTTCAAAGGTAGCAGCCGTGATACAAATGCCAAGGGTCCTTCAAGGTGTATAGAGTATGTGGGGGTGGGGTGGGGGGAGTGGAGGTAGTAATAAAAGCTCTGTCAGGGAAGCAGCACTGGGATCAAGGATGGACAGGAGAGGACCCCTACAAAGAAATCTCAGCCCATGTGGCTAAGGGATGGTCAAGTTCCAGCTGTCATCCCAGATTGGAAAAGAAGAACCAAATCAATTCACGAGTTTCTGTTCTAACTGCTGGATTTCATCCCCAAGACTCTCATATTCATTTATGGTATCTAGGCTTATGGCCCCAGTATCTGCAGCAGGAAGGCCACTCCTTGAGACCACACCCATCTCATGATGTCTCCTCCTCCCATGCCCCGGAACAGCACAGAGCGACTGTGTATATACAAAGAGCTGTCTGGGATGAAAGAAGCCAGACACGAAAGGCCAGATGTTATGGGTCAGCTTCTATGAAATGTCCAGCACAGAAAAACCCAGAGATAGAAAACAGACTGGTGGTTGCCAGAGGCAAGGGGAGGGGAGAGTCAGAAGTGACTGCTAATGGGTATTATTGTTTTTCTTTTGTGGATGATGAAAACGTTCTGGAATTAGATAGTAGTAATGGTTATACAATCTTGTGAATATTCTAAAACCCCTGAATTATACATTTTTAAATGGTGAATTTTAGGTATGTAAATGATATCTCAATTGGGGGAAAAAAAAAAAAAAAGGACTTCCTGGAGATCTGGGAAAGCTGGAGTGGAGAAAGCAGTACCGGAATGTTTTAGAAGCAGGACCAGATGAAAAAACCAAGCACTCCTAAATGAAGACCAAGACTGGGGCAGTTGCAGGACTGGAACGAAGTGCCTTTTTGGACCAGCAAAAAGCTTTAGGTAGGCAGAAGCCAAACAGGATCAGATAGACTTTTTTTTTTTTTTTTTTTTTTTTTTTTGGATGGACTCTCACTCAGTCGCCCAGGCTGGAGTGCAGCAGCGCAATCATAGCTCACTGTAGCCTCAACCTCCCAGGCTCAAGTGATCCACCCACCTCAGCCTCCCTAGTAGCTGGACTATATAAGCATGTGCCACCACATCTAGCTATTTTTGTATTTTTTGCAGAGATGGGGTCTCTCCATGTTGCCTAGGTTGGTCTTGAACTCCTGGGCTCAAGCAATCCTCCCACCTTGGAACCTAACGTTCTGGGATTACAAGCGTGAGTCACCATAGCCTGCCAAAGCCCAAGTCTTAACCTGGTCTTCTTCCCCTGCAGAGCCATGACTCAGGCTACTGTTTTCATCCCAGGAGAGGCTGCCTGAAGATGAAGCAGAGAACACGCAGCATGCACACAAGGTTACCAATTTAAAGGTCTGCTCCTCCTCCTTTACTTCCCAGGGGCACAAGAGGTTGTCTACCAAGAGGAGAAAGAATAGTGAAGACCCTGACTGAAAGCCACAGGACTTATCTAGTTACAGACCACAGGTATGTGACCGAGACTGTGGGAATTTCACAAACCCACTTACTGGATTATGAACACAAACTACTGCTCCGTGACCGACAAGTGAGGAAAAGGAGCCTATGTGATTTGTGACTATGATGGTCTACATGTGTACATTTCTCATATTGTCCTTACCACCAAAATCTTCCTCAGGCCTCCTGCATTTCCACTCTCTTATGAAGTACTCCCTCTCTAGATCCCATTTCTCATGACCGGAAGGGTAGCAGTTTCAGATCATTTTATTATTTCTTTGAATTCAGTCTCCAGCAGTTGAGAAGACATTGCGACTCTGTGCGTGCGTGTGTGTGTGCGTGTGTGTGTGTAACTCTAGTGGTGTATGTATGTTTAAATAACATCTGACTCCAGACCTTGGGAAAAGGAACACTGGGCCACTTGTCCTGGGCAACACAGGAGAAGGCAGAGTTCCCATGTGGTAGGTCTTAAGCTGCTGCTTTCTGTGGTTTCCTCCTCCAAATTAAAAAGATACCATTTATTCCTAATCAAGTGGTGTCTCTAGACATTTCTGAACTCAAGAAGCTTCTGATGTATTACAAACTTCCTAAGAACCAGGAGCAGACAGTAGGTAGGGAGAAGATCAAAATTTCCCTTTTAAGCCTTGAAAGCCAGTACACCAGGGAGGGTGTGATGTGGCCTAAGCTCAGGGGATGAGAAAGCTCTTGTTGGAACAGGTCTCCCAGCTTTCCACTCAGTCACCATTATGCTCAGCAGGTTGAACAATCAAGAAAAACTGACCTTCCCACACTTCCCCCAACTTACTTGTTATAAGACTATTGAAAAGTAGCCATAGAACCAGATAAATATTTTGACTAGATGGAGTTAATGATCAGGGAGCATCATGAACTCAAAGAGAACAGTCCCACAGGCTGTGTGGGAAAAGGGAACAATCTTGAGATACTGGTGAATGCTCTCTGAGGACAGATTCCTAGAAGTTAAGAGTGGGCTAGGATAAAAACACCAGCAAAATCAACCTATAATGCAAGTGTAGCTAAATTTCAAAAAGGTTAGTGATTTGAAAAAGACCTTTATAAAACATAGGCTAGGAACTATTACTAAAGAGGAAGGAATAAAATAAGCTTCCTTAGGGAAGAGGAAACTAGGACAGATGGGGCAATCATCATCACACTAAATAACTCATTCTTGTCTCAAACTCTCCTAATTATGTTTCTTGTCCTATTTACAAAAGTAGGGGGGAGAATAAGTAGTGGTACAGGAAATATTCTTAGCAACCTTCTCTAGATAGGAGGTGATATGGTTTGAATGTATAACCACTCCAAAACTCATGCTGAAATGTGGCCTACAGTGTTGGAGGTGGGGCCTAATGGGAGGCACTTGGGTCATGGGGTGGATCTCTTATGAGTGGCTTGGTGCCCTCCCCACAGTAAAGAGCTCATACGAGCACTGGTTGTTTTTAAAAGAGCCTGGCATCTCTCTAGCTCCCACTTCCGCCTTGTGATACACCTTCTTCCCCCTTGATTGGAAGCTTCCTGAGGCCTCAACAGCAGATGCTGGCGCCATGCTTTCTATACAGTCTGCAGAACTGTCAGCCAAATAAACCCCTTTTCTTTATAAATTACCCAGTCTCAGGTATTTCTTTATAATAACAAGAAATAGACTAACACAGGTGGTCATGAGAGCACCTTCCTGAAGCAATGTCATCATGTCCAAGACTCTCCTTGCTGGAAAGTATGAAAGAGTATTTCCGGCCCATACTGTGGGTTCACTGCCATCTCCTGTTCAATCATGCAGGCTGAGTGGAAATAGCCCTGGACTTGGGAGTCACAAAAGCGGGCTACAGTGCTGTCATTAGATAGCCACGTAGACCTAGGCAAGACCTTATCTGTTTTTCATTTTTATTTTTTGAGATGGAGTCTCATTCTGTCACCCAGACTGGAGTGCAGTGGTGCAATCTCGGCTCACTGCAAGCTCCACCTCCTGGGTTCATGCCATTCTCCTGCCTCAGCCTCCTGAGCAGCTGGGACTATAGGCGCCTGCCACCACGCCCGGCAAATTTTTTGTATTTTTAGTCAAGACAGAGTTTCACCGTGTTAGCCATCTTATCTGGTTTTAATTCCTTTCCCTATGAGCAGGTTAGATACTAATCACTGGAAGTCTTTAGAGTCTTTCCAACTCTATGATTCTATTAGATGGATGGAGCTTATAGGGAAGCTGGGAAATGGTAGAGGGAAGGAAAGGAAGAGTTGAATTTCTTTCTTCCCTTGGCTTTTATCCCAGTGAGCAAATGACTTGTACACAAGAGGCCACAATTCAGACAAGGAGATAAAGTTGAGTCATTAAAACCACAAGCTGACTCAACCATGGGCCTGAAATAGCAGCTGTAATACAATCACATGGATTCTTCCCCTTGACACTCAAACCATTGTTCTCCCACACCCTGCGGGTCACAGCAGTTTACATGTTGCTTTTAATGAACCAACCCTGATAGTAACTCTCCTCTTCCAACTCCTCAATGAGTCTTTGTATACTGGTCACTCCCCCAGGTCTCCAGAGACCGGAAGAATTTTACATTCCTTTAAATTCTAGGGAAAAAGCTAGTGTCTTTGAATAGGGACAGCTGTCTCTCTGGAAAAAAGGAGGGCTGTAAGGCAGATATGCTCCACAGTGCCTCTGTTTTTTTAGCTCAAAGCAATCAGCCAGGAGGAATAGTCAGAGACAGCCAGGCAAGGGGTGGAACAGCCAAATCCAGTAGCCACACAGAGAAACCTATAGCCAGTGGAACCTTTGTATTTTGAAAATGGGGCTGTCTCAGTCCAGCCTCTCTCTCCTCTTCTCTCAATCCTGTTGTCACTGCACAAAAAAATATTAGAGCTAGAAGGGACTCTGGAGACCATTCATTCTAGTCCAATTCTCATTTTATACCTGAGGAACTGTGTCCCACAAACATTAAGTGACTTGCTTAGGATAACACAGACAGCATCCCAACTAGATATGACTTTAAGAGTTTTGATCCCTACCTACCCTATGTTCTTTGTAGTCTACTCTGATGGCTATCCTCCTGTTTATGTTTAATGTGAGGCCACATCACATCACTTTACATGATGTGAAAGCACCAAGGTCTAAAGAGTTACCGGAATAACTCCAAGATATATTCAAGTGTATTTAGTGAACCCAGAGCCTAGGAAGATAAGCTTATAGGCTAGAGCCACTTAAAATATATGTAATTGTCATTTTACCTACTTTCCAATTTAATATCTCCTAGTATAAGTCTCCTCCTATTCCCTCTGGCATGGGAGAGAGTACTTTGACTAATTCAGGTCCTCTGCTGGAAGGTTAGGTTCCAACAAAATTCCTCCTTCCTCCACCTGTGAGTTCTGATTTTCCGTTTGGAAAGAAGTAAGAATGGGGCTTCCCCAGCAGAGGGAAGCCACTGTTGTCTGGTTACCTGTGTACAGGAAGCATCTGGGATTCTAGTATAGTTCCACAGGAAGATTAGGCTTAAAAGGGAATTCCCCACCAAAAGTCTGATGCAGGCACTTAGCTGACGGGGTCAAAAAAAACCCAGTAAGATGCAATGTATTTTTGTAAGGCTAGAAATGCTTAATGTTAAGGCCACATCACCTTATGTGGTCAGTAGGAAATAATGTTGTAAGAACCTATAAGATGAAATACAGGAGTAAGGGTACCTCTAGCTGTACTCTCCTTGCAAACACCTATCTGTAAGACTAAACACTAGCCCAGAGAGTACTCAGCTCTTCATATCCACTTCTCCTCCCCTTTAGAAAGCCTGTACTCAGAGAATGCCAGAAAATGGATAAGAACTTTGACTCGGGAGCTTTCAGTTTGGGGAACATTCTGAAGTCATACAAGAGAGCCCTCAGAAGGGAGTATCACTCTGGTTATTCAGAGTATAAGTAGAAATGGGCAGTCAGCCATTACAGATGAAACTCACAGTGATGGAAACAGTTGGGCCAGGATACTGAGTTTATATAGGCTAGCATGCTCTAAGGTCCCCCTTTCCAGGCTGTGGCAGGTACTATAGGCCCTACAGATACCACTAATAGCTGAGCACTGGCCAAAGCAAGCTGTGTAACTCCTTCTATTTACAATAATCTCAAAGTAAAACTCACTATCAAATGGTTCTACATAATGCAACAGCCAAGAAATAGGGAATATAGATTTAAGTCCCTCTGAAGTAGAAACCTTTAAATGATGCCTTTTTTGTAATTCCCACTCTTCAAATTAGAAAAGAAGCTATCACTCCTAGCCTCAAAAGACCTTCACTAGACACAATGGTGCAGGTCAATTCCACATGAGGGGCAGCCTTGGCTATACCTTCTTTTGAATTAGTCTCCTGGCCACTTTAAGATTCCCTCAAGGGGAACTTATTCATTAATCTTTTCCCATACTAATACCTGGATCGTTTGTCCTAGCTCTTTTTAGAATCTCTAGCTCAATGTAATCCACTTAGATCTTCCAAAAGATGTGAAAGGAGACTGCAGGGCAGTGATGGGGGAAAGGCAAGGGCAACAGAGGCTAACTGCACTCAAGGAAAAGGTAGTTTTCAGTCATGGCATAATCCTTCAATAGAGATGCTCCTCTATATTTTTCTGTCTGAGAATAATGATGCCTAAACCTCTCTACAAAATTGTATACTTTCTATTATTAGTTCTCTCTATGTATGCCTTCTGCTTGTGAAGTCCAGAGTAAGGACTCTGACTTATTTTTAATTTGAATTTCAATCTATACCTAATATACATTTTGTATTTAGATCAACTTTTGTTCATACACACAAATGCCCACTCAAATCCCTGTGTCCTGCAGCTCAGTTCTTTTGTTCCAAATATCTGCTTCAAGAGTGGGGAGAAATGCGGCATAATCCAATGTAACTGATTTACTGTCAGCCCTTTAAACCTGTTTTCTAAGTCGCTACTCTGTAACATGGGAAGAGGACTAGATAATCCGTTCTGGATGCAGGGACTAAAAAGATGCTTAGAACATCATTATTTGCTCTTCAGCCTCAGACTGGCAGGAGTAGAGAGCCCTCACCCACTTCGACACCCAGGATGAGCTCCACGTGCTTACTTACCTTGACGGGGCCCTCTCTTCCGTCGGAATGCTGCCCCTGACTGCAGGGCTTCTAGAAGACTGTCCATCACACCTGTCTCATCGCCCTCTGTTATAAAGAACAAGATGGAGATGTGAACTCTTCGGCCAGAGCAGCATGGCAAATACCAAGCCCCACACAAAATGCATGGCTATTGCTTGATTTCCCCTCTCTCACAGCAGCTAGCAGCTAAGAAGAGACAAAGAGAGCTCAGCCTTAAGTCTCACAAGTTCATGTTTACTTGTATCTGCTTACAAATGGTTAAAACAAAAGATCTCATTGCCTATTATCCAATGCAAACCTTGGGATATCTTCCCGCAATGCCATCCTCCCCACCCCAATCAGGACTAGCAACAAAATTATAGAACTGCCCAACTCCAAGACCAGGATAAGTAAAGACTACGACTGTGAAATTAGTCAGCAACTATATCACTCCCTCTTTATCCTAAAGTGTTTTGCCTGGTTAGGTCTCAGAGCAGGGCTGAGGAAAGACCACTGATCAAAGAGTACACTTCCCTGAAGTACTGCCTCCAGTGGCTAAGTCTTCCTGATGTCTAAGTCCTCTGCATCTAAGAGGAGCAGCCTGGCTGGAACACAAAGAGTTAATGTAAAATCTTTGTTCTAGCCGGCTCGGTTTCCATGGCAACAGCTTAGGATAGTGAAATCTGAAACTGTGAAATCCCAAAAAGCCCATAGGCTGCCAGTTCCAAGGCTGGGGCTCACTGCTCCCAGCGCCACCTGCTGGCTGAGCATCACCAGTGCAGCTGACCTACATTCCACCCTCATTGACCCAGGTACTGGAAACTGGGCAAGGTCCATTACGCCGCCTGTTGACTGGGTGCAGACCTCATCCCACATGTCAGTGGGACTCCACCTTCCCCCACTGCATCCTAGCCAGTACCTGGGGGCAAACCCTGGAGTCCCAGGGGAAGGTGAAGGATACTTGGTGTGGGCTTTAATAGCATTACAAAGTTGTGGCTTACAACTAAGGGCAAGGAAATTGCTTTCCAGAAAAGCATAAAGAAAAGTCCCTGGTAGCAAGAGGTATCAGAGCAGCCCTTGTGTCCGTGGTCTGTAAAATACTGATTCCTAACAAACTCAGCAGCTCTGTGAACACCTCTTCATTTGCAGAAGGCTCGTGGCCCCTCAGGTTCGGAGGAGGGTGGTATTAGCTCAGTGCTGTGTGAGCAGCGTATGCTGTATATCCGCTGCCCACAGAGAGAGCAGTGGGGGCGAAGGGGTAGGGAATCTGCAGCAGGAAAGAAGCAGAGACAGGAAACAGAGGACCAGTAATTGAAACCATATGTTTCAACAAAGGCATGCTTCTGGTAGTGAAATAGAGATTCTGCTGAAAAAAGAAGAGGGTGACTGGCTCCCTACCCCCTCCAAAAGTTCAATTCATTTACAGTCTAATTGTGTGTACAACTGGGCTAAGGTACTAGGGACACAGTACTTTGTGAAATAGGCAGAAAGGGAAGACACACCACAGTTAAAAGATGGGAGGAGCATCAGGAAAATATTTTAGAGAAAAAACCCCGAAAGATTTAGTGGAGGGAATGAGAACAGGCCAGAAGAACCTTTGGACGGACAGAAGAAAAACAGTATATATCACAGCAATACCACAATCACGGGGGAATGAGAGAGAACACAAGAGCCAGCAAAGGAGAGAAAAGGTAAAAGTTTTACCAGGGCAAGTTGGAATGTGCATTATCTGAACTAGGGTTAAAGTCTGGCATCGGGATCTCGGAGGTAGAAGACTGCCAAAAATCATTTGCCAGGAGGTGAGCTCAGACATGAGACTCTGCCTCTAGACTCTTAGGCAGAGAAGTCTTCCAAACATTCCTATCTCAACCCATCAACCCATCTTCACTCCTCACCTGCATTCATGTCTATGAGTTGCTCTCTCTTCTGCTGCTTCTCTAGCCGCTCCTTCTCTGCCTTCTCCTTGGCTAGTTTTGCTCGCCTCATCTTTTCTTCTGTCTCCCGCCGCTTCTGGTTCTCCTTGACTGCTTGCTGGGGCAAGGAAGGGGAGGAAGGAACACATGGACATTGTACACCTACTACCAGCCAACAGGAACCCGGGGAAAGTGAGAAATGCCCACAAAAGATTCAGTCAGTAAGAATCCCTTGCTCACCAAAAACATATTCCGAAAATTGTGAAGATCCATGAAAAATTCTTCAACAGATAACTTCTTGGGGTCAAAGAGGAAGTAATCGCCCAGCTCCTTATAGAGGGTCTCCATGTTAGAATGCATCATCCGCAGCTTGTTATACTGTTCCTGTGCATCCTTTACAAAGCTGTGCGGCCAAGGAGTAAAGGACCAAGACCAAGAAGCAGACCCACTTCTCTAGCCCAAGGAATTACTGAAAGATGAGTACTGGCATGCAAAGGCATGTTCAATACAGCACTGTTTATAACAGCAAAAACCAAAGCCATGTAGGTAGCCTAAATAGGGGACTAATAAAATGAACTATGGTACACCTATAAAAAAGAAGGTGGCAGTTTAAAAGGGTTTTGTTTTTTTTTCCTGTTTTTGTTTTTTTTGAGACAGAGTCTTGCTCTGTTGCCGGGTTGGAGTGCAGTGGCGCAATCTTGGCTCACTGCAACCTCCGTCTCCCGGGTTCAAGCAATTCTCCTGCCTCAGCCTCCCGAGCAGCTGGAACTACAGGCGCACACCATCACGCCCGGCTAGTTTTTTTGTATTTTTAGTAGGAATGGAGTTTCAACCATGTTGACCAGGATGGTCTCAATCTCTTGACCTAAAAGGGGGTTTTCTATAAATACTATTATGGAAAGATGGCCAAGACATATTATGTGCAAAACACAATACAATGCAGTTTTTGTTTAAAATAAATGTATGAGGTGCAAATCAGAATGAAGTCCAGTGGCAGTGGTTACCTTTGGGGAGGGGAAGGAGAGGGAAGCCTGTGTGAGTGTGTGTAGTGGAGATGGGGCACAGGCAGGGGAGTCGGGAGGACTTTTATCATTGATGGGCATGGTTTGCTTCCACTCCACAACAATGGAATGCTCTCAGGCAACCTGGGCAACAAAGTGAGACCCCGTCTCTAAAGAAAAAAAGGTAAAAAAAAGTTTAGCTGGGCCTGGTGGCACATGCCTGTAGTCCCAGCTACCAAGGAGGCTGAGGGGGTAAGGATCATTTGAATCCAGGAGGTCAAGGCTGCAGTGAGCCGTGATGGCACCACTGCACGCCAGCCTGGGTGACACAGTGAGAGCCTATCTGAAAATACTAACAAATCCAAAAAACTATGTATTTAAAGAAAAAGAGTTTTTTAAGAGAAAAAAAATTGCATATTGCCCTATCTATCCTGTTTTTCCCCCATTATAGGAAGTTTTCTTTCCCTTCGTAGGGAACAACTCCCTCCTTTCAAGAGAGGATATGGTCATTTTTTCAACAAACTTGTCCTTTTCATCTGTGGCAGCTGGGAAATTCTGAACATCACGTTCCACATCAGAAATTTGTTTCTTCATCTGATCTAGGTTCTTTTGCAAGTTTTCAGCAGAAACTAAAAAAAAAAAAAAAAAAAAAAAAAAAGAAAACACATCATAAAAACAGACAGCAAGAGCTTACTAATAATCCCAGCCTCAACACCCCTTAGTGTCACCTTTCAGAGCAGAGCTTCAGTCTATACACACATTCTGGCACTTAATAATTTTAGTTCCTTATGTACTTTAGTTGTGTCACATACTTAAATTTTCATCTTTCCAGTGAGACTATAAATTATTTGATCATTGAACCTCCAGCCTTCACAAGGTATGCGGTACTAGGAACAGAAGAAAGACTTCATTTAATTTAACATGAATCTATGAAATCTCCTGAGATCTTGGTCTCATTTATTTTAGAGAACAGGGTTTGGGAGGAGAGAGATATACATAGAAATATAGAGGCGGGGGCAGAAATCTGTTCCAATTTCCAATGAATGCTGCTTTTTCTTTGTCTAGTTCCAGGACAGTGAGGCCTAATTTTTGTTAATCTAGTCTATGTTTTCTTAATGAAAAGAACTGTTAACCTAGACTAAAAACACCTGCCTTTCTAGCTATTTTTTGGTGTCTGGTGTTTCCTTAGGAAGAGAAGAGTGCTTCCTATTTCTACACATAAAGATCTCTCCTCAGCCTTATGCTCTGCCCTTGTGACTTAGGCACCATGCCTAAATCCTATCTCATTTCCACTTGAAATAGTCTGAACTGAAAACGCTCTCAAATCTAGACTGTCTTATTTCCCTCCCCATGCAGAGACTTTTGGGCTCTAGCTTCATCCCAAACTGCCCCACCTCGGCTGGCTTTCTCCACATGGGCAAGTTCGTCTGGAAACTTGAGGACATCAGGATAGTCATTCTCACACAATTCAGCCAAGAAGTGCAACAACGTCATCTTCTGATCTGTGGACTTGGTGTCTCGAAGCTTAGAGCAAGAGGAGAAACTGTTAAATCCTGACATGTCCAAGATGGCCTCCTGCCAACACTGAACTCATAGAGGCTGCAGCCTTCCTTGTGTTGTCCTGCTCTAACTCTTTGGCTCACCTTACAGAGGAAGCTGATATTGAAGCCAAAAGCACCGGCATTTCTGGAGCCAGCATTCATGTAATTTCCAACAAGCAAGGTAATCTCTAGGAGACTGGAAAAGCTCTCACTCTTACGTAACTCCTCACATGCAGCAGTGACAGACACAATCTCTGGCTTGATATTCTCCACTTGCTCGCTGAATTGTAGCTTGAAGAGAATGGCATTGAGGCGAGGCCGCAGTCGGGGCACAGTGCCCATCTAGTAGAGAACACAAGCAGTTCCATTACAGTGAAAAGAGAGTGAAGTCAGAAAAAGATACAGGCTTGAGCCTCCTATGGGAGGATCAGAGCTCCAGAGCAGGGAGAAGAGATTAAGACAGGTTCAAAAACAGACAAGCAGCAAGGAGCATATGCCCAGGCTGCTCTCTAGAGGGGAAGGGAATATAGGAGGCGGAGAACTGCTTACTGCCACAGGCCTCACTCACCACCACGCCAAACTGCTCTGACTCAGCCAGGTCATCATATTCATCCTTCAGTTCAGAAAGCATTTTTAACTGCTCTGGCTCTGGCATTTGCTTAATGAGGTTCTGAAAGAGGGAAGAGACATCTCAGCTGGAGGGGGATTCCCTGACAACTCAAGCCTAAACAACTTTTACTCTGTTGTCAATCCCACACTCTGCTCAAGGACCACACAGAAGGAAACATACGGTGGGAGATGAGAGGCAGCTACTGAGATGGTGGGACTTTGCAAAATATACCAGAAGTAACCTGACCAGCAGAGAAAAGGGAGTTTCTCAAAGCTAGCACTCATAAGTCAGCAATGCTAGAGGAGGATCCTCTTCATCTACACAGAGATGAGGCCAGTACCCAGCGACACAGAAGAGCCTGCTCCAGCAGAACCACCTTGCTTCTTACCTGGATCATAGACTCAGTCAGAACAGCTTCATTCACCTCCAGGATGACATTCTTAATCTCTTGATAGGGCATGCGGAAGGAACCCAAAAAGATGGCTGCCAGAAAATGAGATATTAAGACATGTTCTTCTCGGTCTGTTCTCCCTTCCAACCCATCCTGCAAACCTATGCTGGATAATCTTCCTAACACGGCTCTTTTAGGCCAGGCACAGTGGCTCATGCCTGTAATCCTAGCACTTTGGGAGGCCAAGGTGGGCGGATCGCTTGAGCCCCCGAGTTTGAGACCAGCCTAGGCAACATGGGGAAATCTTATCTCTACAAAAAATACAAAAGCTAGCCAGGCATGATGGTGTGCACCTGTAGTCCCAGCTGCTCAGCAGGCTGAGGTGGGAGGATCACCTGAGCCCAGGAGGTCAAGGTTGCAATGAGCTGTGACTGCACTACTGCACTCCAGCCTGAGCAACAGAGCGAGACCCGTCTCAAAAAAGTCTGTACACATCAAAGACTTTCACCCCACTCTACTTTAGTTTCCCACTCTCAGGACTTGATCCTCAAAGCTGCCTTTACCTTAAACTGCCATATCCTATTCCCTAACAAACACATCCTGTTTTTTCAAGTCTCCCTTTCTAATCTCTCATTTGACTCTTCAGCCTTATCAGTACCTGTCTTTCCAGTCTCCTGACTGTTGTTTTCACTGATATATCAGTTCCACTCTGCCTTTCCTATTTCATTAGGAGTCTCTAAACCATCAGTTCATTTGCTCTCTATTATGACTCCCATTAGTATTACCACTCCTACTATTACCATTCTCTTGCTTCCTTCTCAGTCTTCCATTTCATTTTTCTACTCTGACACCTGGGCTGATGCAGACTGCAGTCTATGAATTTGCAGTAGCACCAATGATAACGGGGGCATCCGTGCTGTTAGCAATTCTCTTCATGTGTCCCTATTCCACTTTCTCCTACCCTTCTTGGCAGGTCCTCCAACATATTCCCACTTTCCCCACTGCCCCACCACTTCCCCATTTGTTCCAGAAAGACTCTGCTTCTCTTCACTGAGAAAAATCGAAGCCACTGGTCAAATTACTTGCTCAACTTTCTCTTATCCCACTTAAAAATGAAGCACTAGGGCTCTTGGTTAGAGCCAGACTAGAATAGACTCAGATAAGCCTTTTGGAATCGCCTAGAAGAAAACTATACCAACACTTTTGTAAGCTTATAGGCAGCATGTGTTCATATACGTATTTACGTCTAAGTATATATACTCCCGTGTGCTCATCCTTTCCTCATGTAGCAACAGAAAAGGCAGCCCCATAGACCTTTCCCTTCAGCATATATGCATAATCAAGTTTTTTTATCTTACTCAATGTTCCACTCTAAATTACCAGTTTATCTTTCTTTCACTTTATAGCAATCTAAAATAGCCTATTCTCTCTCACTTCCACGACTCTAATTTATTCCATCACCACAAAGCCAATGAAAAGATGGCAGCCACTGAGAGAATATACTTTAGGTAAGACACCATCCTGCTACCTCTCACATCCACCTCCCCAAAAAGATAATCTGTTCTTGCTGAATTTTTCTATTTCAGTAAATGGTACCACTTTCCACAGAGTGACCTAAACCTCAAATCACCTTCTCCTTTATCGCAAGTCAATTACTAAATTCCATTAATTTTACCTTTTTTTTTTTTTTTTTTTGGAGACAGCATCTCACTCTGTTGCCCAGGCTACAGTGTAGTAATGCAATCATAGCTCACAGCAGCCTCGACCTCCCAGGCTCAAGCAATCCTCCTCCCACCTCAGTTTCCCAAGTGGCTGGGACTATAGGCATATGGTACCACATCTGGCTAGTTTTTTATTTTATTTTATTTTAATTTATTTCTTGAGATGGAGTCTCACTCTGTTGCCCAGACTGGAGTGCAATGGTGTGGTGTCGACTCACTGCAACCTCCGCCTCCCGGGTTCGAGCGATTCTCCTGCCTCAGCCCCATGACTAGCTGGGATTACAGGCATGCTCCACCATGCCCAGCTAATTTTTCTATTTTTAGCAGAGACAGGGTTTTGCCATGTTGACCAGGCTGGTCTCGAACCCCTGACCTCAAGTGATCCACCTGCCTTGGCCTCCCAAAGTGCTGGGATTACAGCCATGAGCCACTGCATCTAGCCTAATTCTACTGTCTTAATATCCTCTCCCTCTCTTATTTTCATCACCTTAGTTTCAGGCCCTGATCACATCTCACCTAGTTTAAAACAATGACATAACTCATCTCTCTGCCTATCGTCCTTAGCAATCCAGCCTCAAAATCACTGCCAAAGCAGCCTTCCTAAAAATTACACAGGATAATCTCACTCACTTTCCTGATTAAACTTTACTCAGTTGTATTCAACTACTTGCAGTTCCTGAACTGCATAATGTTATCTCATGCTCTCATACATGCTGATCCCTCTCCTGAAAAGAGCCAACCTTCCTGCCTTCACTTTTATTTATTTTTATTTTTTGAGACAGGGTCTTACTCTGTTGCCCAGGCTGCAGTGCAGTGGTGCAATCACAGCTCATTGCAACCTCAAATTCCTGGGCTCAAGCAATCCTTCTGCCTTAGCCTCCTGAGTAGTTGGGACTACTGGTACACGCCACTGTGCTCAGCTAATATTTTATGTTTTGTAGAGACAGGGGTCTTGCTTTGTTTCCCAGGCTGGTCTTGAACTCTTGGTCTCAAGCAATCTTCCCACCTCAGCTTCCTGCTGGGATTACAGGAATAAGCCACCATGCCCAGCCTCCTTAATTCCTTAACTGTTCTTTCAACTCAGTTAAAGTAGTAACCTCCTTTAGAATATCTTCTGGGATTTGCCCTGCCAACACTGCCCTCACTTGATTTAGATCCCTCCCTTCCTAGTACTCTCATAAACATTCTAGCATACCTCCATCATAGCATTTATCAATCTGTGCTGTTATCATCTGCCTTTCTGTCTTTACCAAATACATGACTCATGAAGACAGGGACTATTGTCTTATTCAGCTTTGTATCGTTAGCATATGAGACTGCTGAATCACTAAATTCCATCTTCTAGACCATCCTACCCTATACTACTCTCAATTTTCTTTTCTTAAATTCTGTATCCCATATCAATATCATGCCACTAGAAATCATAATGTACTACACCATTGTCCTTCTTGTATCATTTTTTAAAACAATTACTCATGTCTTATGTTCCTAGAGATACTCTTGGGAAGAGGAACTGACACTACTTTAGTCTCCATAAGACTTCACCACAGACACTATTTAGTAACAGCTGTTGACAATAATTTAAGATTATATAGTCAAGAATAATGTGACAGTTTACTGGTCTTATTGTATCACTGACTTTACTTATGGTATGTGTACTTACTGGCTGTGTGATCTGGACACTGCACATCATTTAAACTTTGTTTTTTTCATTTGGAAAAACAGCCAATAACTGCATCACAAGACTGTGAGTGGGTTTTATGGAACAAACCCTTTCATCTCTGGAACACACGCCTAGTATGTGGCTAATAGAGCCTACAACATAGCAGACCTTGAAATATTTGTCAAATAAATAAAGTCTACATTTCTCGGTATGAAGTAGGTAGATGAATAATTGAAATGAACAAAAATTTAACATTTGTCCTGATCATCAAGTAAGTACTACCTATATCAACTTTGCAGAGGAATTTCTTATTTGAAATTTTACTACCAAACAGTTATGAGTATAGGTGGAAACTTCAGAACAGAAACCTTCTCTGGAGTTACTGATCCTACTTTGAGAAGTACTAAATTTACCTTAGTTATTTTAAATCACAAAGTAATTTTAAATTTAATTGAAGCCAAGCTAGTACCTTTACTTATTAGAAAGTGAAAGCTGGGCATGGTGGCTTACATCTGTAATCCCAACATATTGTGAGGCTGAGGTGGGCAGATCACTTGAGGCCAGGAGCTCGAGACCAGCCTGGGCAACATAGTGAGACCCCTTCTCTATTTATTTAATAAAAAAGCAAAAGTGGAAAAGAGGAAATGCATAGTGGCTAGACCATCTGTGGTAGACTTTCTGTGAATGCAATGGACATAGTAAGGACTTTTAAATAAGAAAGTCAGAGGCTCGGCTGGGCGGATCACCTGAGCCCAAGAGTTTGAGACCAGCCTGAGCAACATGGCAAAATCCTGTCTCTAGAAAAAATTAGCTGGGCGTGGTGGTGCACACCTATAGTCCTAGCTACTTGGGAGGCTGGGGTGGAAGAATCAACTGAGCCCAGGAAGCTGAGGTGGCAGGGAGCTGTGATCGCATTATTGCACTCCAGCATGGGCAACAGAGTGAGACTCTGTCTCAGAAAGAAAAAAAAAAGGCTCAAATCCCAGACCTCCTTCTTACTAGCTTTATGACTAGGCAAATTCCTGAAAGTCTTAAGTTGTTTCCTTGACATAAATCTGGATACTTAAAAATCTTGCAGTGCTACTGAAGAAATTAAACATGAGACTGAAAATTCACTGTGCAATGCTTGCCATATAGCAGGAATTAAACAAATTAAATTTCCGTATCAAGGGACCATAGATTCTAGAGAATTAAAAGTTATTAAAAGAACTCCTTCACATTTCGAATAGTTGGGATCAAGAGATACTCACAGAGATTCTGGGCTGTCTTTGAATCCAACACCTTTAACTCTTTTACTTTTTTCTTTTGCACAGATTTCTTTTCTTCTCCACCTTCTTGATCCTTCTTGGCTAGCAGGGAAAAGATCAGAAAACCATGATTAAGGGTAAGCCACCTCTGTGCTTTACTAAACAACTACTGTCCAGTGTGAAATGGCCCCTCACTTCCTCTCTATTATAATGGTCTCTCTATTGTATTCCTTCAAAACTAACCTCCTCTTCAACCAACCACCCTCCTATTACTGAACCTCCCCCAACTCTAATAAATATCTCATTTTCATTTCTTCAATATGTATCAGTAACGCTTTCCTACCTACATCCTAAGTACTTGCAGGGATCAGCAAGCTTCCTGTAAAGGACCAGACAGTATTTTAGGCTTTGCAGGCCATATGGTCTGTCTCAATTTTTCAACTCTGCCACTGTAGCATGAAAGTAGGCACAGACGATACATAAATGAATGGGCATGGCTGTGTTCCATTAAAACTTGATTCACAAGAACAGTTGGTTAGCATTCGTTCAGTAGTTCCCTTCCACCATGTTATCCTTCCTTTTGTGCCTATTTAAAAATACAACTTATCTTTCAAGCTCCATCTTTTTTTTCCTGAGACAGTGTCTCACTGTGTCACCCAGGTTGGAGTGCAGTGGCACAATCATGGCTCACTTGCAGCCTTGACCTCCTGGGCTCAGATAATTCTACCACTTCAGTCTGCCAAGGAGCTGGAACTACAGGTGCAGGCCACCACGCCCAGCTGATTTTTGTGTTTTTTTTTTTTTTGTGGAGATGGGGTTTCACCATGTTGCCCAGGCTGGCCTCAAACTCCTGGGATCAAGCAATCTGCCTGCCTCAGCCTCCCCAATTGCTGGGATTACAGGCATGAGCCACTGTTGCCCCACCTTAAGCTCCATCTGGAACATGACTTTCCCTAAAAAAATTCTGTTTTCTCAACTGCCTATGATTGAGGTAAAATACACTTCTTCCCTCTACGTTCTTTTCAGACTATCCAAAGCCATCATATTCCTCCCTTCTCGTGAAATGTTCCCTGATAAATGATGCTTGCTCTCTGCTTTGGTAAACTAATTTTCATGGTATTTGTCATCTGTATCTCATTGAACAATTAATTACTCAATGTTTTGTGACATTTCATACGTATTATCTTGATCTTTTTAAAGTCTCTGTTATTTAATAAGTGTGGATATTTCTCATCCCACCTAGATTGTGAACTTCAAGGGCATGGGCAAAACAGTATTTCATTTTATCACTCCCTTAATGGCTCTCATGATAGCAACATTCTCTAAAAAATGGTTGATGCTGGCTATCCAAGGAGGGTTGAGCAATACACAGAAAAAAAAGTGACAACTCTGGACAGATATAATTGTAAAATACTTCATCCTATAGCGTAACTTGGTATCAAATTTTCAGAAAGTCATATGGGAATATCCCTGAAAGGAGAGTCAAGAATCTGACAAAGCTAGCTGCCTCTGAGCAGAGGAATGGGGTGTTTGAACACAACAGTGGGATAATACTTTTGAACATAACCTTTTTATACCATTTGAATTTTAAACCATATGGAAAGTATTACCTGGTGCAAATAAACAAGAATTAAAACAAAAAAGTTATATACAAAAGGTGCAAAGAGCTATAAAACACATTCACTCGTGGCTGGGCGCAGTGGCTCACACCTGTAATCCTGGCACTTTGGGAGGCTGAGGTGGGCAGATCACTTGAGCTCAGGAGTTTGAGACCAACCTGACCAACATGGCAAAACCCTGTCTCCACAAAAAAAAATTCAAAACTTAGCCAGGCATGGTGGCGTGCACCTGTAGTCCCTGCTACTCAGAAGACTGATGTGGGAAAATCACCTGAGCCCAGGAGGTTGATGCTGCAGTGAGCTGTAATGGTATCACTGCACTCCAGCCTGGGTGACAGAGTGAGACACTGTCTCAAAAAAATTCACTGTTTTGGAGCTCAGTAGTCCCAGTTTGAGGAAGAAAAATACTAAATCCACAAAGATTAATTATTTCAATAAATATCTATTGAGTACCTACATGTGCCAGGCTCCATTCTAGGCAATGGAAATAAAAGAAGTGAACAAAATAGAGAAAGATTCCTGCCTTCATGGAACTTACGTTCTAACAAAAAGAAATAAACTAGATCAATTAATAGATAAAATAATATGCTATATTATCATAGCTGCTATGAAAAGAAAAACAGGGAAAAGGATGGGGGATTTGATGGTGGCGGGGGGGCAGGTTACAATTTTAGAGGGATGGTCAGGGAAGATCTCACTGTAAGTGACATCTAAGTAAAGACCTCTTAGAAAGTGAGGGAGCAAGGCACATAAATATCCAGGGGAAAGGGGCAAAAGCATTCCAGGCAGAGGCAATAACAAATGCAAAGGCCTGAGATAGAGCATGTTGGATGTGTTGCTGAAGGAGGAGCAAAAATGTCACTAAGGCTAAAAGTAGATGGAAAGAGGGGAAGAGCGGGAGATGAAGTGAGATAAGTAAAGACAGATCACATTAAAAAAAAAAAAGGCCTGGCATGGTGACTCATGCCTATACTCTGAGCACTTTAGGAGGCCGAAGTGGGAGGGTCACTTGAGTCCAGGTGTTTGAGACTAGCCTGGGCAACACAGTGAGACCCTATCTCCTTAAAAAAAAAAAAATTTAGCTGGGCGTGGTGGCACACCCCTGTATTGCCAGCTACTTAGGAGGCTGAAGTAGGAGGATCACTTGAGCCCAGGAGGTTGAGGCTGCAGTGAGTCATGACTGTGCCACTGCACTCCAGCCTGAATAACAGAGAGAGTCCCCAGTCTCCAAAAAAAAAAAAAAAATATATATATATATATACACACACACACACACACATACACATATAAAATGAAAATTATGGTCAGATAAAAATGGAGACATAACATATCCAGATTATATCACAAAAACTTAGAAGCAAGGAAGGGGAAAACAGTATCTCATTTTACATAGGAAAAGTGAAAAAATATACACACATTTATTATTGATGTTGAGAAACAGAAAACCATACTCATTTTTTTTCTACTTGTAGTGAGAAAAATAAAAAGTATAGATAGAAGAAAGAAAGGGATGAAAATGTCATTTTTGTGAAAGATATGACTATATATAGCAATTCAAGACAACCCAAGGAAGAACTACAAGAATTAATCATTCAGTAAGGTTGACAGATAAAAGACAAGCATATACACTTCCAGTTCCATCAAAATGGAGTAGCTTCATGTAGAGGAAATACTTAAGACAGTTATATTTAAAAAGTGAGGAGGGCAAAGAGACTTAAATGGAAAAAAAAGTTTCTACACTTCACCGAACTTGGTAAAACACTGGGATAGGTTATATATTAGACTGGGATAGGTTATATACATATATTGTAATACCTACAACATCTAAGAAAACTATACAAAGCAATATACTCAAACACTGTAAATAAATCAAAATAGAATCTTTGTTTTTGAGGGGTTTTGAGAAAGGGTCTCACTTGGTCACCCAGGCTGGAGTGCAGTGGCTCAGTCGTGGTTCATTGCAACCTCAACCTCCTGAGCTCAAGCAATCCTCCCATCTCAGCTTCCCAGGTAGTTGAGGCTACAGGCATGAGCCACCACACCTGGCTAACTTTCCTTTTTTTTTTGAGACACAGTCTCGCTTTGTCACCCAGGCTGGAGTGCGGTGGCGCTACCTCGGCTCACTGCAAACTCCACCTCCCGGGTTCATGCCATTCTCCTGCCTCAGCCTCCCAAGTAGCTGGGATTATAGGCACCTGCCACCACGCCCGGCTAATTTTTTGTATTTTTAGTAGAGATGGGGTTTCACCATGTTAGCCAGGATGGTCTCGATCTCCTGACCTCGTGATCCGCCCACCTCAGCCTCTCAAAGTGCTGGGATTACAGGCGTGAGCCACTGCGCTCGGCACCTTTTTTTGTTTTTTTTAAGGCAGAGTCTCACTCTGTAGCCCCGGCTAGAGTGCAGTGGCATAATCTCGGCTCACCGCAACCGCCGCCTCCCGGGTTCAGGTGATTTCCCTGCCTCAGTCTCCCAAATAGCTGGGATTACAGGCACCTGCCACCACGCCTGGCTAATTTTTTGTATTTTTAGTAGAGATGGGGTTTCACCGTGTTAGCCAGGATGGTCTTGATCTCCTGACCTCATGATGCCCTCACCTCAGCCTCCCAAAGTGCTGGGATTACAGGCGTGAGTCACTGTGCCTGGCACTTTTTTTTTTTTTTTTTTTTTTTTTAAAGGCAGAGTCTCACTCTGTAGCCCCAGCTGGAGTGCAGTGGCACAATCTCGGCTCACCGCAACCTCTGCCTCCCAGGGTCAGGTGATTTCCTTGCCTCAGCGTCCCAAGTAACTCGGATTACAGGCACCCACCACCATGCCCGGCTCATTTTTGTATTTTTAGTAGAGACGGGGTTTCACCATGTTGGCCAGGCTGGTCTAGAACTCCTGACTTCAGGTGATCTACCTGCCTCAGCCTCCCAAAGTGCTGGGATTACAGGCATGAGCCACTGTGCCCAGCCTCCCTGGCTAACATTTATATTTCTTGTAGAGACACAGTTTTGCCACATTGCCCAGGCTGATCTCGAACTCCTAGGCTCAAGCAATCCACCAACCTCAGCCTCCCCAAGTGCTGGGATTACAGGTGAACCACCACACCCAGTCAATAGTTTTTCATTAAAGATTTTTGCTACCATATTCATAAAAAATATTGCTCTATAGTTTTTTCTTATGATGTCATTGTCTGATTTTGCCATCAGGGTAACACTAGCCTCATAAAATGAGATGTGGGCCAGGCGTGGTGGCTCATGCCTGTAATCACAGCACTTAGGGAGGCTGACGCAGGCAGATCACTTGAGGCCAGGAGTTTGAGACTAGCCTGACCAACATAGTGAAACTCTGTCTCTACTAAAAATATAAAAAAATTAGCTGGGATGGTGGCGCACACCTGTAATGCCAGCTACTTGGGAGGCTGAGGCATGAGAATCATTTAAACCCAGGAGGCGGAGGTTGCAGTGAGTGGAGATTGCCCCACTGCATTCCAGCCTGGGCAACAGAGCAAGACACTGTGTCCCCCTCCAAAAACAAACAAACAAAAAAACTGTTGTGAAATATTCTATTTCTTGGAAGAGTTTGCAAAGAATTAGTGTTAATTGTATTAATTCTTCATTAAATGTTAAGTGAAGATATCTGGGCCTTTTCTTTTTGGGTAGTTTTTGACTAATGATTCAATCTCCTCACGTTACAGATCTATTCAGATTGTTTATTTTTTCTTGCATCAGTTTTGGTAGTTTGTGTATTTCTGGGAATTTGCCATTTCATCTGGGTTATCTAATTTGTTGATGAATCACAGTATTCTTTATAATCCCTTTTATTTCTGGAAGGTTGGTAGTAATGTCTACTCTTTCATTCTGATTCAAGTCTCTGTTTTTCTTGGTCAATCCGGCTAAAGTTTTATGAATTTTGGTATCTTTTTAAATAATAAGCTTCTGGTTTCATTGATTTTCTCTATTTTTCTTCTATTCTCTATGTTGTTAATTTCCTCCCTAATCTTTATTATTTCTTTCCTTCTGCTTGCTTTAGATTTAGTTTGCTCTTCTCTTTCTAGTGTCTTAAGGTTGAAGGTTAGGTTACTGATTTGAGTGAGATCATTCTTCTTCCTTACTATGGGCATTTACAGGTATAAATTATCCTCTACTGCTTTTTGTATATCCCATAAGGCATAAGGTTGTTTTTTTTCTTTTTTTTTTTTTGAAATGGAGTCTTGCTCTATAGCCCAGGCTACAGTGCAATGGCATGATCTCAGCCCACTGCAACCTCCGCCTCCCGGGTTCAAGCAATCCTCCTGCTTCAGCCTCCTTCTCGAGTAGCTGGGATTACAGGCACACGCCACCGTGCCCGGCTTTTTTTTTTTTTTTTTTTTTTGAGATGGAGTCTTGCTCTGTTGCCCAGGCTGGAGTGCAGTGGTGTGATCTTGGCTCACTGCAACCTCCACCTCCCAGGTTCAAGTGATTCTTTTGTCTCAGCCTTCCAAGTAGCTGGAACTACAGGCGCCTGCCACCACGCCCCAATAATTTTTGTATTTTTAGTAGAGATGGGGTTTCATCATATTGGCCAGGCTGGTCTCGAACTCCTGACCTCGTGATCCAACTGCCTCGGCCTCCCAAAGTGCTGGGATTACAGGTGTGAGCCACCACATCCAGCCTAATTTTTGTATTTTTAGTAGTGATGGGGTTTCGCCATGTTGGCCAGGCTGGTCTCGAACTCCTGACCTCAGGTAATCCACTTGCCTTGGCCTCCCAAAGTGCTGGGATTACAGGCATGAGCCACTGCACCTGGTCTCAGGGAAATTTTTAAACAGACATGACACTAGCCTTATCACCTATCAAAAGATGCCATTTCAGGCCGGGTGTGGTGGCTCACGCCTGTAATACCAGCACTTTGGGAGGCCGAGGTGCACAGATCACCTGAGTTCAGGAGTTTGAGACCACCATGGGCAACATGGCGAAACACCATCTCTACTAAAATACAAAAAATTAGCCTGGGGTGGTGGCACTTGCCTATGGTCCCAGCTACTCTGGAGGCTGAGGCACGAGAATCACTTGAGCCTGGGAGGGGGAAGTTGCAATGAGCTGAGATCACACCACTGCACTCCAGCTTGGGCTATTTCATCAAATACATGATGGTAGCAATTATAAAATACACACTATTTTATGCACCATTAAAAATGAAAGAGTCCTGCCAATGAAACTATGACATCCACTGTAAGAAACATCATGATTTCAGAGATGTTTAAAACACTGTATCAGCATTTGACAAAATTTAAAATCCTATTCATGAAAGTCTAGGTAAACTTGGAATTAATGGGAACTTCTTCAACCTGAGAAAGCACATTTATGAAAAATTTACAAATAACTTTATGCTTAATTGTGAAAGATTGAATACTGAGACTCCAGAAACCAGGTAAAGATGTTTGCTCTCACTACTCTCACTCTCTCTCTCTCTCTCTCTCTCTATATATATATATATATATATATATATATTTTTTTTTTTTTTTTTTGAGACGGTATCTCACTCTGTCACCCAGGCTGGAGTGCAGTGGCAGGATCTCAGCTCACTGCAAGCTCCGCCTCCCGGGTTCACGCCATTCTCCTGCCTCAGCCTCCCGAGTAGCTGGGACTACAGGTGCCCGCCACCACGCCTGGCTAATTTTTTGTATTTTTAGTAGAGACAGGGTTTCACCGTGTTAGCCAGGATGGTCTCGATCTCCTGACCTCGTGATCCGCCTGCCTCGGCCTCCCAAAGTGCTGGGATTACAGGCATGAGCCACTGTGCCCGGCTTTTTTACATATATTTAAGTGCTGTGCACGGTGGCTCATGCCTGTAATCCCAGCACTTCGGGAGGCCAAGGCAGGTGGATCACTTGAAGTCAGGAGTTTGAGACCAGCCTGGCCAACATGGTGAAACCCTGTCTCTACTAAAAACACAAAAATCAGCTGGTGGTGGTGTGTGCCTGTAATCCCAGGTACTCGGGAGGCTGAGACAGGAGAACTGCTTGAACCCAGGAGGTGGAGGTTCTAGTAAGCCAAGACCGTGGTGCTGCTACACTCCAGCCTGGGCAACAGAGCAAGATTCTGTCTCAAAAAAAAAAAAAAAAAAAAAAAAAGAAAGAAAGAAAAGAAATGAACAACTAGAAAGAGAAATAAAGTACCATAAGACAGAAGCAAATAAATAAATAAACAAAAGAGAAACACTTCATTTACACTTCAGTTATGTGAACAAAAGTTACGTGATCAAACTGTATGCTAAAAACCACAAAACACTGATGAGAGAAATCAAAGACCTATACAAATGGAAAGACATGATGTTCATAGAATATAAAATTCAACATTGAAAGATGTATATTTTCCCCACATCGATCTACAGATTCAACACATCCTTTCATCCTATTAAACGGAATTACCATATGACCTAGCAAATCCACTCCTAAGGCATATACTCCCCAAAACCAAAAACAGCTACTCAAATGGATACAAGTACATGCACATTCATAGCAGCTCTATTCAAAATAGACAAAGATAGAAATAGTCTAACTGTCCACCAGGCGCAGTGACTCACGCCTGTAATCCCAGCACTCTGGGAGGCCGAGGAAAGCAGATCTCGAGATCAGGAGTTCGAGACCAGCCTGGCCAACATAGTGAAACGCCATTTCTACTAAAAATACAAAAAATTAGCCGGGCATGGTGGCTTATGCCTGTAATCCCAGCTGCTCAGGAGACTGAGGCAAGAGAATCACTTGAACCCAGGAGGCAGAGGTTGCAGTGAGCCAAGACCATACCACTACACTCCAGACTGGGCAACAGAGTGGGACTCTGTCTTGGAAAAAAAAAAAAAAAAAAAGAAATTGTCTGTCTGTCAATTAATGCATAAATAAACTGTGGCATATGCAATGGAATATTATTCTGCCACAAAAAGTAATGAAGTACTGATAACATGATACAATGTGAAGAAATCTCAAAGACATCATGCTAAAGTGAAAGAAGTCAGACACAAAAGTCACATACGTTATTTCACTTATGAAATATTCAGAAGAGGTAAATCTATAGAGATACACATAGACTGGTGATTGTTAGGAACTAAAGGGATGGAAGAATGAGGAGCAACTGCTTAAACTGTAAAGGATTTCTTTTGGGAGTGATGAAAATGTTTTGGAACTGGATAGATATGATGGTTGTACATTGTGAGTATACTAAATGACACCTAATTGTTTGCTTTAAAATGGTTAATTTTATGTTGTGTGAATTTTACCTCAATAAAACTGTTGTCTTACATG
This sequence comes from Chlorocebus sabaeus, assembly GCF_047675955.1. NCBI lineage: Eukaryota > Metazoa > Chordata > Mammalia > Primates > Cercopithecidae > Chlorocebus > Chlorocebus sabaeus. Next base: position 40,655,030 of record NC_132926.1, on the reverse strand, counting down.
TTTACAAACTAATTCAATTGGTGAAACCTGAATATGGATTGTATATTAGATAACAGTATCCTACCAATGATACATTTTCTAAATTACACTGTGGTTATATTGTATTTAGAAGACGCATGTTGAAGAATTTAAGGGTAAAAGGTCATGATGTTGGTACTTCATCTCAGTTTAGTTAAAAAAAAAAAAGAAAGAAAATGTACATAGCAGCATTATTTATAATAGCCAAAAAGTGGAAACAATCCTAATGTCCCTCAACTGATGAATGGAAAAATAAAATGTGGTGTCATAAATGAAGTGCTAATACATGGTGCAACATGAACCTTGCAAGCATCATGATTAGTGAAAAAAGCCAGATACAAAGGGCACATACTCTATTAATTATATTGACACAAAATGTCCATGACAGGCAAATCCATATGATAGTAAGTAAATTAGCAGTTGCCAAGTTGGGTGGAATGGGAAGTAGGGAGTGGCTGCTAGTGGATTTAGGGTTTCTTGTAAGTGTGATAAAGAATGCTGTGGAATTATAGTGGCAATGGCTGGACAACTTTCTGAATACAGACTATCCCTAACTTAAGACGGTTCAACCTAACAAATTTTTTTTGTTTTATGATGGTGCAAAAGCCATATGCATTCAGTAGAAATTGAACTTCAAATTTTGATTCAAAATTCATTATCAACATTATAAAACTGGCTTTGTTAGACTATTTTGTCCAAATGTAAGCTAATATAAGTGTCCTGAGCATGTTTAAGGTAGGCTAGGCTAAGAAAGATGTTTGGTAAGTTAGGTGTATTAAATGCTTTCCAACTTAACAATATTTTCGACTCACAATGGGTTTCAGGACATAATTCTATTGTAAGTCAAGGAGCATCTGTACACACACAAAAAACGGGATTGTATACTTTAAAGATGAATTTTATCATATGTGAATTATATGTCAATACAATCAATAAATGTATACATGCATATAGACAACGTATCTATACGTTGCATGCATCTATACAACGGACCACAAAGCTAAACGGAAAACCTAAAACTACCAAACATCTAGAAGAGAACAGGGGAAAATCTTCACAGCTTTGAGGTGGTAATAATTTCTCAGGTAAGACACACAAAAAGTATAAACTGGCCAGGTGCGGTGGCTCACGCCTGTAATCCCAACACTTTGGGAGGCCGAGGCAGGCAGATCACAAGGTCAGGAGATCGAGATCATCCTGTCTAACACAGTGAAACCCTGTCTCTACTAAAAATACAAAAAATTAGCCAGGCGTGGTGGCGGGCACCTGTAGTCCCAGCTACTCGGGAGGCTGAAGCAGGAGAAAGGCATGAACCCGGGAGGTGGAGCTTGCAGTGAGCCAAAATCCTGCTGGGATCCAGCCTGGGTAGCAGAGCAAGACTCTGTCTCAAAAAACAAACAAACAAACAAACAAACAAACAAAAAAAACACAACGCATAAACCATGCAGTAGTCAGAATCATAAACTGTCCAGGTTTCTTTCCCCCTAGTGTGCATGCCCTATATAACCCTTCCTCCTAAGTGTGGATGGGCCTGACCTAATGTAGCAAGCCCTTTTAAATGAGGTTTCAGAGGTCAGAGACAAGAAAAGTCAGAGATTCAAAGTTGCAAAGGTACTCCTCCTATAGTCCTTGAAGAAGCCAACTGCCATGTTGAGGAGAAGGCTATGAAGCAGGAAATGGTGGGTGGCCTCTAGGAGCTGAGAATAGCCCTAGCTGATGGCTAGCAAGAAAGCAGAGACCTACATCCTACAATTATAAGGAACTAAATTCAGCCAAATACCACAGGAGCTTGGAAAAGGACACGAGCTCCAGAAAGCAATGCAGCCCACCTGGAACCTTGATTTTAACCTGGTGTGACCTTGAACAGAAAATTTAGCTAACTTAGACAAGAAACCCATGGAAACTGTGAGACAATGTATTTATGTTGTTTTAAGCCACCAAGTTTGTGAATTTCCATGCAGCAATAGAAAATAATACAAAACATGGCCGGGCGCGGTGGCTCACGCCTGTAATCCCAGCACTTTGGGAGGCAGAGGCAGATGGATCATGAGGTCAGGAAATTGAGACCACCCTGGCTCAGGTGGTGAAACCCCGTCTCCACTAAAAACACAAAAAAATTAGCCGGGCGTGGTGGCGGGCGCCTATAGTACCAGCTACTCGGGAGGTTGAGATAGGAGAATGACGTGAACCAGGGAGGCAGAGCTTGCAGTGAGCCGAGACTGCGCCACTGCACTCCAGTCTGGGTGACAGAACGAGACTCCATCTCAAAAAAAATAAAACAAAATAAAATAAAAAGAAGAAAAAAAGAAAATAATACAAAACATAAAAACAAAAATTGATGAAGCAGACTTCATCAAAATTAAAAACTTCTGTTCTTTGTAAGACGTTATTAAGAAACGAGAAGACAATGGGAGAAAATATCTGCAAAACGCTTATCCGATAAAGAACTAGTATACCCAAAAGAGATTAAAAAGTTATGACTCAATCATAAGAAAACAACCCAATTTTTAAAAATGGACAGAAGATTTGGAAAGTCACTTTACCAAAGAAGATATACACATGGCAAATTAAGCACAGAGAAAGCTGCTCAATATCATCAGTAAGTCATGAAAACTATGTACTAGGAATTAAAATAAGAATTAAAACTACAAAGTCTAACCTTTAAAAATCACTAAAAACAAAACAAAACTGATGAGACTTAAGTGTTGGTGAGGATGCAAAGCATTTGCAACTCTCATACATTGCTAGTGGAAATGAAAAATGGTACTCCCACTTTGGAAAACAGTTTGGCAGTTTCTTATACAGTTAAACATACATTTACCATACCATATGATCTGACAATCTCATCCCTAGGTGTTTATCCCTCCAAAATGAAAATATATTTCTCTAGAAAAAATTCTGTATGCAAATGTTTCTATCAGCTTTATTCATAATTGCCAAAAACTGGATACAACCCAAATGTCCATCAGCCAGTGAATGGACATAATGGACATTATGCTAAAATCAAAGAATCCAGACTGAAAAGGCTACTTAGTGTATGATTCTACTTATATGAGAGTGTGGAAAAGACAAAACTGTCAGAAAATAGATCAGTGGTATGCCAGGGTTTGACAATAAGGAGGAGGACTGACAAATGAACATGAAGGAACCTTTTGGAGTGGCTGTGATTACATGGCCGTATACATTCGTCAGCCATATTAATACTGTACACATAAAAAAGGTGAATTTTACTATCTATAAATTGTATCTCAGCAAACCTGATGAAACAAATTGTATCTTCAAGGCCAATAAAATACAGTAGGATAAAGCTAAAATAACCATAACAATATGAGAACAGCTGGGCACAGTGGCTCATGCCTGTAATCTCAGCACTTTGGGAGGACAAGTGGTAGGACGGCTTGAGTCCAGGAGCTTGAGACCAGCCTAGCCAACACAGTCTGTCTCTACAAGAAATAAAAAATTAGTCAGGCATGGTGGCACATGCTTATAGTCCCAGCTACTCAGGAAGGTGAAATAGGAGGATTCCCTGAGCCCAGAAGGCTGAGGCTGCTGTGAGCTGTGACTGTGCCACTGTACTCAGCCTGGGCAACAGAATGAGACCCTGTCTCAGAAAAAAAGCAACAAAAAAACAGTGTGAGACTGAGAGAAGAACACATTAAGCAAATAAAGAAATAAAAGAAATTCCATAAACAGATATATATTTTAGGCTTTGTGGGCCATATATTAATCGTTTCTGTTGCAACTCCTCAACTACACTGGCATAATATGAAAATAGTCATTGACAATGACAACAGAATGGCTGTGTTCCAATAAAACCTTATTAACAAAACACATTGGCCGTAGTTTGCTGACCCCTGGTCTAATCAATAGTGTTGGGACGACTGGCTTTCCATTTTAAAGGAATATAGTAAGATCCTAACTTTATGATATTCACAAAACTAAATTCTAGATACATTAAAAATCTAACTATAAAAAACAGAAATATAATCTTGAATAAATGAAAACTTCCCTAAGAATAACAAAAAATCAAGATGGTATAAAGTAAAATATATGAGACTCTGGAGCCGGGCACAGTGGCTCATGCCTGTATCCCAGCACTTTGGGAGGTTAAGGTGGGCAGATCACCTGAGGTCAGGACTTTGAGAGCAGCCTGGCCAACATGGTGAAACCCTGTCTCTACTAAAACTACAAAAATTAGCCAGGCCTTGTGGCACATGCCTGTAATCCCAGCTACTTGGGAGGCTAAGGCAGGATAACTGCTTGAATCCAGGAGGCAGAGGCTGCAGTGAGCCAAAACTCCGTCTCAAAAAAACAAACAACAAAAAAAATATGAGACTAGCTGGGCATGGTGGCTCACGCCTGTAATCCCTGCACTTTGGGAGGCCGAGGCGGGTGGATCACAAGGTCAGGAGTTCAAGCCCAGCCTGGCCAACATGGTGAAACCCCATCTCTACTAAAAATACAAAAATGAGTCAGGTGTGGTGGCAGGTGCCTGTAATCCCAGCTACTTGGGAGGCTGAGGCAGGTGAATCGCTTGAACCCGAGAGGCGGAGGTTGCTGTGAGCCGAGATCGCGCCACTGCACTCCAGCCTGAGTGACAGAGTAAGTCTCTATCTGAACAAAAAAAAAGGAGACTCTCCTCCTTAAGGTGGGGGCACAAAAGGCTATATCCTTAAAGTTGAATAAAACAGGCTCACAGCTGAAAGTCTTAGAAAGACTACACTCTAGGAACAGGTTGAAAGAGGTATCTCAAGCTTTTCCAAAACCGCAAGCAAGTCTTGGCACAGCTCAATTCCTGACTGGATTAACACAATCAGCCTCTACTATTACCTGTCTAGAGAGGAAAGTGTGACTTCTCTTTTCAGAGAAAAGCAACATTATCTGGAGTTTCCACCATTTTTGTATGCAATGCCTGTGCATTTAATCAAAATTACTAAGAATGGCAAAAGGGAGGATCATTTGCCCAAAGTTCAAGGAACACACAAATAGGAACAGATTCACAAACAACTCACATTACAGTTTCCCAACAGGGACTTTAAAATCACTCTGGCTGACATGTTCTGGAATACAGAGGAAAAAATAAAAATAAATGAAGATGGAGAAATTCATCAGAGAAGTAGAATTTACTTTTAAAAAATCTATGAATATTCTACAACTAAAAAATATTAATATAATTGAAATTAAAAGCTCAACAGATGGGTTTAACGGTAGACACAGTAGCAATGGGTGAACTGGAAGATAACAACAAAGATCCAAACTAAAAGCACAGAGGTTAAAAATGGTAAGAATGAAAAAGAGTGTAATGGACATGTGAGACACATTGAAAAGGCCCAAAGGTCCAACATATGTATAACTGGAGGCCCAGAAAGAGAAGAAAAATTGGACAAGAGCAAGATTTGAATAGAAAAGAGTAGTGTATTTTTCAGAAGTGATGAAAGCCTTCAACATACAGAATCAAGCAGCTCAGAGAAACTCAAGTATAAACACAAAGAAAACCACACTGTGGCATATCATCATAGTAAAACTGCTAAAAATCAGAGTTTAAAAAAAAAAAAATCCTTGCAGGGCGTGGTGATCCACATGATTCAAACCTGTAATCCACTTTGAGAGGCTAAGGTGGGAGGATTCCTTGAGCCCAGGAGTTTGAGACCAACCCAGGCAACACAGGGAGACTCCATCTTTACAAAACAACTAAAAAATTAGCTGGGTGTGGTGCTGCATGCCTATAGTCCTAGCTTCTCAGGAAGCTGAGGGAGGCTCGCTTGAGCCTGGGAGCTCAAGGCTGCCGTGAGCAGTGATTGCGCCACTCCACTCCAGCCTGGGCGACAGAGCAAGATCTTGTTTTAAAAAAAAAAAAAACCCTCAAAATAGCAGGGGGTGGAATATATTATCTTCAAATGAAAACCAGTAAGACTGACAGTGGAATTATTTAAAAAAGACAAGAACATCTACCAAAATATGGATGAAATAAGGATATATCCACACAAAACCAGAATTCATTACCAGCAGATCTGAACTAACATAGTAAAGGGAGTATTTATTCAGGCAGAAGAACGAAAAAATTATCCCGAAGGAAATACAAAAATGCAGACAGGAAGTAAAAACACTAGAAAAGTGTTTCTAAGTGAATACTGGTATTACAGAATAACAGTAAAAATATCTCTGGGGTTTAAAGCACATACAGAATCAAAATGCATGACACCAATAACTCAAAAGGAAGGAACATAATAGAACTCAAATGTTCCAGCCTGGGCAATAAGGCTGAGACCCTGTCTCTACAAAAAGTACAAAAATTAGCAAGCATGGTGATGTGTGCATGTAGTCCTAGCTGCTTGGGAGGCTCGGGTGAGAGAATCACCTGAGCCCGAGTAGGTTGAGGCTGCAGTGAGCCATAATTATGCCACTGTACTCCAGCCTGGGTGACAAAGTGAGACCCTGCCTCAAAAAAGAAAAATAAAAAAAGAAATGTCGTAAAGCTCTAGTAATGCTAGATAATTCTAGAGGGTAGTAAAATTATAATTTGTATTAGACTATAATAAGTCAAGTACATATACTGTAATTTCTAAGGTGCTCACTAGGAAGATAGTAAAAAGGTATATAACAATAGGGGAAATGTGAAATAATACGGTTCTAAATTAATCCGTAAGAGGACAAAAACAGAAAAAAGAACATAAATGATGAAAATCAAACAGAAAACAAATAGAAATAGGGTATATATCAACACAAATGGATTAAATATATGAAAAGACTAGAACTGTCAGACTGGAGTTACAAAACATACTTACAAAGTATGTGCTGCTTATAAGGGACACACCCTAAAGACACAGATATGTTGAGGTTAAAATAGTGGAAGAAGATACACTAATCAAAAGAACAATAATCAAGAGAAAACTGGTGTAGTTATAATACTAATATCAGACAGAGATATCTCTAATAACTGGCATGATACATACATTTCATAATGTAGGGTCAATCCTTGAGGAAAATATAATAATTCTTAAATCTAAAAATATGCAATAATTTAGTTTTAAAATATATAAAGTTAAAAATTGAGTGAACTAAAGGCAGAAAAAGACAAGTCCATAACTACAGTGGAAGAATTAATACCCTTCACACACTACTAATAAAACAAGCAGATAAAAACTTGGAAAGGATATAGAAAATCTGAACATATCTAACATTGACATGTTAGAACAATATACCCAATAATATCTTTTCTCATATGCATACAGCATATTTGCCAAAGTTTACCATATATGGGTAAAAGCAAGCCTCAACAAATTTCAAAGGATAGAAATAACTTGAAGTACTAAGCTATCAGTAAAAAGATAACCAAAAAATACCCAATTATTTGGATATTAAGCAAATATATAAATAACTCTGGAGTTAGGTAAGAAATCACAACAGAAACAAAAAAATATTTTGAATGGAATGAAAGCAACACATCACATGAAACAAATGGAACTCATAAAAAGCACAAAATAAGATGGTAGATTTAAACCCCAGTATTTCAGTAATTACATTACATGTAAACAGACTACATACTCTGTATTGGTTAAGACCAATAGTGCCAAGTGGGTTAAAACACAAGAGTCCAAGTATACGCTGGTTATGAGAAACATCCAGAGCAAGGATACAGAAAGGAAGAAAAAGTATAGCTATACCAGGCAAATTATAACTAAAAGAGAGTTGCCCAAGTTGCATTCATATCAGATGAAAATAGTCTTTAAGGCAACAAAAAGCAGTATAGAAGATAAAGAGGGACCTTCTATATTGATTAAAAAAAAAAAAAGTTCAGTTCATCAGCAAAATGTAAGATTTTTAAATTTGTATGCACCTAATAACATTATCTTAAGATATATAAAGCACCAAAAATGTATAACCTGAATCTAATCATGAGGACACATGAGACAAATCCAAACTGATGGACACATTAAGGTCACAAAAGAAAGACTGAGGAACTATAACGAAGAGTCTGACTTCATTTTTTGATGTTTAACTGCTTACAGCTTACCTCTTCCTCTTTCTCTTATGTCCTATATCTGGACATAAGCCAGATGTAAACCTCACCTCTTCTTCTTTCTCCTATGTCCCTTATCCGGGCAAGCTGATATGAAAGTCTAGATGTTCCTTCCTAGGGAACCAGCAAGAAATCCAAACTAGGCGAAGTCTGCTCTCAAGCAGGAACTCTTACCCCAGCCCAAGTCCCTAACCACAATAAAAGCCCAAACCAATCTCCTTTCCTTGTTCTTTCTTTTCTTTTTTTTCCGAGACAGAGTCTCACTCTATTGCCCAGGCTGCAGTGCAGTGGTGCAATCTCAGCTCACCTCCACCTCCCAGGCTCAAGAAATCCTTCCACCTCAGCCTCCTGAGTAGCTGGGAATACAGGTACACACCACCATGCCCAGCTATCCTTTCCTTGTTCTCTAAAGCCATTTCAAACCTGCTTGAGAGGACTGCCCTGCTCTCCTGGACCTCAGTTATGTAAGTTAATAAATCTTTTCACACCCTCTGGTTATGCACGTGACACCAATAGTCTTAACATCCAAACCAAATTTTATGTGGGGGTCTATAATGCCTTTGCGGGTGACCACAACAGGAACTGTTCCCAATTAAATGAGACTAAAGATAAAAGACAAATGAATGCAGTGCACGATCCAGGACTTTTTCCTATAAAGGACATTATTGTGACAATTGGCAAAACCTGAAGAAAGTCTGTAGATTAAATAATAGTATTGTATTTACGTTAATTTTCTAACTTTGACAATTGTACTGCGTTTATGGACCTACTATTAGAAAACACACACTCGGCCGGGCTCAGTGGCTTATACATCCCAGTACTTTGGAAGGCCAAGGAGGAAGGATCACTTGAGACCAAGAGTTCAAGAAGAGCCTGGGCAACATAGTGAGACCACATCTCTACCAAAAATACAAATAAAAAAATTAGCCAGGTGTGGTGGCACACACCTGTAGTCCCAGCTACTCAGAAAGCTGAGGTGAAAGGACTGCTTGTGCCAGGGAGTTCAAGGTTGCAGTGCCACCACACTCCAGCCTGGGCAACAGAGCAAGATCCTGTCTCTCAAAACAAACCAAACAAACAAAAAAGGCATCGTATCTAACTTACCCTCAAATAGTTCAATAAAAAATACTATACTCACATACACATACATACATAACACAGAGAGAGAGAGAAAAGGATAAGACAAAGGTAAAATATTAACAGTTGAGGAATGTGGTCAAGTAAATGCAGGAATTTTTTGTACTATTCTAGCAGCTTTTCTGTATGTCTAAAATTATGTCAATATAAAAAAACAAAAGAAAAATATGAAATAAAACCAAATAGAACTACAGTGCCAACTCTACAAAGTGAGATATTTTGACTACTTTTCTCAGTAACTGATAAAACAAATAGAATACAGAAAATTTAAACACAATTAACAGACAGGAACAAATGGAGACATACAGAACACTTCACGTAACTGAAGACCACACACATGTTCTTTCAGTGCACACAGAACATTTATAATATTTGGCAATATTCCGAGCCATAAAGCAAAACTCTACAAATTTCTAAAGACTGAAATCACAAGAGCACTTACCAGAATGCAATTAGCTGGAAATTAACAAGAAATACAAAAAATCCTGAAAACTCCATGTGGTAGACAGAATAACGGTCCTCCAAAGATGTCCACATTTTAATTCCCAGACTCTATGAATATTGAACAACCTTATGTAGCAGAAGAGACTTTGCAGGCATGATTTAATTAAGGATCTTGAGATGACAGGATTAATCTGGATTATCTGGGTAGGCTCAGTATAATCACAAGTTGGTTTTCTTTTTATTTATTTATTTATTTATTTATTTATTTATTTAGTAGAATTGCAGTCCTACTTGGTCACCCAGGCTGGAGAGCAGTGGTGCAATCAGAGCTCACTACAGTCTTAAATTCCTGGGCTCAAGCGATCCTCCTGCCTCAGCCTCCTGAGCTGTTGGGACTACAGGCACATGCCACCACACTTAGCTATAAGGATTCTTGTAAGAAGGCGATATGAGGACCAGAGTCACAGAGGAGATGTGATGACAGAAGCAGAGGTCAGAGAAAAAGATTCGAAGATGCTATGCTGCTGGCTTTAAAGACTGAGGAAGGGACCACAAGCCAAGGCATCTGGGCAGCCGTTAGACACTGGAAAAGGCAAGGAAATAGATTCTTTTTTAGAGTCTCTAGAAGGAATACAGCCCTACCAACATTTTGATTTTAGAAATTCTGGCCTTCAGAACTGTAAGATAATAAATTTGCAGTGTTTTAAGTCACTAAATTTGTGGTAATTTGTTATAGTAACAACAGGAAACTAATACACTCCATATATATGGAAATTAAGTACTTCAAATCTGATGTGTCCTTATAAAGGAGAGGAAATCTGGACACACAAGGAGACACAAGGAATGCGCACAGAGAAGAAAAAACCACACGAGGATACAGCAAGATGGCAACCATCTGCAAGAGATGGCGAGAGGCCTCAGAAGAAATTAAACTTGCTAACACCTTAATCTTGGACTTCAAGCCTCCAAAACTGTGAGAAATAAATTTCTGTTGTTTAAGCTACTCAGTCTGTGATACTCTCTACGGCAGCCCTAGCAAATGAATACACTTCCTATCAAGACTTAAGGGATGTGAGCCAGGTATGGTGGCTGACGCCTGTAATCCCAGCACTTTGGGAGGCTGGTGCGGGCATATCACTTGAGGTCAGGAGTTCGAGACCAGCCTAGCCAACATGGTGAAATAACCCTGTGTCTACTAAAAATACAAAACTTAGCCAGGTGTCATGGCACATGCCTGTAATCCCAGCTACTTGGGAGGCTGACGCAGAAGAATTGCTTGAACCCAGGAGGTGGAGGTTGCAGTGAGCCAAGACTGCACCACTGTACTCCAGCCTGGGTGACAGGCTTTTTTTGACCGTCTCAAAAAAACAACTTAAAGGATGTGTCCGAAACAACAATTTAAACAAAAACAGTCTCAACCGGGCATGGTGGTTCACACCTGTAATCCCAGCACTTTGGGAGGCCGAGGCGGGCTGATCACCTTCAGGAGTTCGAGACCAACCTGCCCCACATGGTGAAACCCCATCTCTACTAAAAATACAAAAAATTAGCCAGGTATGGTGGCGGGCACCTAGAATTCCAGCTACTCAGGAGGCTAAAGCAGGAGAATCGCTTGTATCCGGGAGGCGGAGGCTGCAGCGAGCTGAGATCGCACCACTGCACTCCAGCCTGGGTGATAAGAGCAAAACTCTGTCTCACCCCCACCAAACCAAAAAAAAACCCTAGTCTCAAACGCACATACAACGGGGAAAAAAGACTAAAATCTAAAGCGGTAAATACCTATTAAAAAATTAGAATAAGAACAGTAAAATAAACCAAAAGAAAAATTTAAAGATATAGACAAGAACAGAAATTAGTGAAATCTGTAGCAAAGGGGATTCACAAAGCCAACAGTTTTGGCTTAAAAAAAATTTTTTTAAGACTAGTAAATTCAGTATTTTAAAACAAGAAAGAAAAAGAGAGAAATCAGGCATAAGTCACTAACATCAGAAACAAAATATAGGACTGAACTAAATATGGCTCAGGCTCAAGCATTAAGAGGAATAATATCAGCTGGGTGCGGTGGCTCACGCCTGTAATCCCAGCACTTTGGGAGGCCAAGGTGGGCGGATCACGAGGTCAGGAGATTGAGAACATCCTGGCTAACACAGTGAAGCCCTGTCCCTACTAAAAAAATAAAAAAAGCTAGCCAGGCATGGTAGCAGGCGCCTGTAGTCCCAGCTACTCAGGAGGCTGAGGTAGGAGAATGGCGTGAACCCAGGAGGCAGAGCTTGCAGTGAGCCGAGATTGTGCCACTGCACTCCAGCCTGGGCAACAGAGTGAGACTCCGTCTCAAAAAAAAAAAAAAAAAAAAAAAAAAAAGAGGAATAATATCAGGCAGAGCGCAGTGGCTCACGCCTGTAATCCCAGCATTTTGGGAGGCTGAGGCAGGCAGATCACCTGAGGTTGGGAGTTCGAGACCAGCCTGACCAACATGGTGAAACCCAGTCTCTATTAAAAATACAAAATTAGCCGGGCATAGTGGTGCATGCCTGTAACCCCAGCTACTTGGGAGGCTGAGGCAGGAGAATCACCTGAACCTGAGAGGCAGAGGTTGCAGTGAGGTGAGATCGTGCCATTGCACTCTAGCCTAGGTAACAAGAGCAAAACTCCATCTTAAAAAAAAAAAGGGAATAATGTCATACAAAATATGTCTGCAAATTTAGATAAAATTAATAAATTTCCAGAAAAATATAACACATCAAAACTTACCCAATAAGAGAAAACCAGTCCTATAAACATAAAAGAATTAAATCAGTGATCAAAAATTTCTTTAGAGACCCAGATGACTTCACCAGCTATTATTTCAAACACCCAAGGAATAAATAATTCCGCCAATTTTATGCCAAAAATTTTCCCACAGAATAGAAGTATATTTTCTCAACTCATGTTGTGAGGCTAGCATAACTTCACTATTAAAATGTGAAAGAACAGTATCAAAAAAATCATAGGTACTTTCACTCATAAACACAGGCACAAAATTCCTAATAGCAAAGTGAATTAAGGAGTATAAGATAAAAAGAATAACAGATCACGTCCAAGTTAACTTTGTTTTAGGAATGTAAAATCGGCATAACAGAAATCAGTTAATATGCTTCACCACAATTACAGATTAAAGGAGAAAATTATATGATCGTCATCTCAACAATACAAAAAAAAAACTGACCAAATTTAATATCCACTCAGAATAAATAGTCTTAGCATACTAGAAATAGAAGAAACTTCTTTGACAAACTGTATATATATCAAAAGCTATAGGCAAAACCCTTCAGGACAGTGGATACTGTGAGTTGGGGTGGAGGTTCAGTTGTAACTGGAAGGGGGCATAAAAAAGAGAATCTTGGTCTCAGACCTTGATTACATAAATGTAAATTTCCTTTTTAATTTTTTGAAATTTAATGCTGCATAATGAGTTGTACACTTCGACCTGAAATAAAGAAGAACTAAGATACACACACACATCACCCTCTGATTACAACCATGTAAATGCTATATATACATCACAGGCAAAGACTACAAGGGAATATGAACAAATTAAAACAGTTTGATTTGTTAACATAGTGTGATAATGTAACTATGTGTAAATTTAAAAAACTGTCACCAACAAGGAAACTGTGAGAAAGGCAAGATAGATATGGCTCAGGACACCATCTATTGTATTTTCATATCCTTAGACAGGTAGGCCTGGTTCAACTTTGACAGTGGGTTGGGAAGAACTCCCACTGACAACCAGCAGTAAAGACAGGCAGTCAAATGTAGAACCCATAGAATGGTTCCACTTGCTGCCTTCCCAGCCTTCTTACAGGAATGGTGCACTAATTAATCATCCAGATATTAAAGCACCTAATATACAACCTTATCAATGCTTGGGTTCCAGCCCCCATTTTCACAAGAGCAAAGATGAGGAGTCCAGAACAAAGGCCTCCTGCTGTCCTTCATCCTAAAAACAACATCAAGGGCTGAGTAATTTCAATTTACAGAATTGTGTGAAATAAGGGACCAAAATAGGTGGGTATAGATAGCACCTTAGCACAAAGGAAAAGAGGAAAATTTTATCTGCAAAGGCTGTGACTCTCAACACACAATAGAAGAAAAGAGAGACCCTTACACCTAGCTATGTGGTTAAAAAGTGGCCGTGCCAGGTTCCGTACTTCTAGCTGCTACAATCCTGACCTTTACAGCAGATTCTAAACCCTTTGCTAGTGGGAACTAGAACTTCCCAACTAGACATGGGGCCAATCTAGTCTCCACAGACTAGACTCTATGAGTGTCCTGCCAGCCTTGCCAAGAAGCCAGACCCTGCTAATTCCCTTCTATTACCTGTGCCCTCCCTTGGACAAGGGAATAGACTGCTTGCTGTGGCTGGTAAAGTCAGAGTCACTGACCCATTTCAGAAGGGGGAGAAGAATATTAAGCAAGAACTTTCATCTGATCATTTGCATCTAAGTCAGTCTCAGGGAGTATCTCCAAAAAGGTCAAGGGGAGGAGTAGCGATATTATAATCCTGAAGCCATAAAGGACTTTTCACCACATCCCCCCCACCCCAAAACAGTATTATACTTTTTCTTTCTGTAAAAGTCCGTGAAATGCTCTTAATTCATTGAGTCTTACCAAGGAGAAAGCTGCTACTTAAGTAAAAAAAGTATTTGGGAAAAAAAAGCTAATACTCTAGAATCACCATAGGGATGCAGCTATTAAACAGTGGCCAAACACAGTTGTCTCAAAGCTTAAAAGCTCTCCTTTAATTCTTAGAACAGGTAAGGTCCACTTCTATGACCATGTACTCTGTTGAAGGCAGTGTGCAAACTTTTGTCAAGACTCTGGGTAACTGATTATCACGTCAGGAGAAAAGTTAAGAGTCCAGTCCTTTCTCCCTCTGAAGGTGGCAGGGCATTGCTCCTTCACTTTGTCTCCAATAGCTTCTGGGGGAAATCCTAAAGAAGAGAGGCTCTGCTCTGGCAAGAAGGGAAGTGTGGCTTTGCATCTTCTCAGTCCCAATCTGAGAGGTCTTTTTATTATTTATTTATTTATTAAAATGGAGTCTCACTCTGTCACCCAGGCTGGAGTGCAGTGGTGCAATCTTGGCTCACCACAAACTCCACCTCCCGGGTTCAAGCGATTCTCCTGCCTCAGCCTCCCGAGTAGCTGGGATTATAGGCGCGCGCCACCAGGCCCAGCTAATTTTTGTATTTTTAGTACAGATGAGGTTTCGCCATATTGGCCAGGCTGGTCTCGAACTCCCAACCTCAGGTGATCTGCCTGCCTTGGCCTCCCAAAGCGCTGGGATTACAGGCATGAGCCACCGTGCCCGGCAGGTATCTTCTTTTTAAAATAAATTAAGTCTATAAATAAATTGCAAAATAAAAAATAAAAGGGAGACAGCACGAGAGAGAACCTATAGAGACATCAACCAACTGCAATGTGTAGACTTTATTTGGCTCTGATTCAAATGAACTATTAAAAAAAAAACTATCATAAGATAATTTGCAAAATTTAACACTAACAGGCTATCTGATATTAAAGAATTTTTTAGATGTGATAATGGCAGTAATTATCTTCTTTTAAAAGTCCTAATTTTTTTGACACACATTCTGAACTACTTAAGGATTAAATAATATGAACAAGGATACATGTAAAAAAAATGGGTGGCAAGGACAAAGTTGATACAGGTATATGAAACAAGACTGGCTGTTGATAAGTTTTTTAAACAGGTGATGGACACAGGGGTGTTCATTCTAGTCTCTTTACATATATGTGTGTATGTACGTGTGCATTTTTTTCATTGTTTCAAAAATAAAATTAAAAGAAAAAATTCAAGATCATTTCCCTTGAGTCATCGGGGCATTTGATTCTTCCCAGACAGTTGAGCAAAAGGGGTTCCTTTTCCTCTTCTTTATTTGGGATTATCTTTTCTTCTTATCTGATCCTACAATTAAGAATACTGCCCTAAACATCTCTGAAGCAAAAACACCAAAACCCAGGCTTACAGTCTAGATGAGGCAGAGGGGATGCCCTGGCCTGCTGCCTCAAAAGCTAGCACCCTGTCACTGTTAGTAGGTGTCCAGCAGCCAAACCATTTTGCTCTGTGCTCTGCTGGTAGGGACTTGCGGCATCGATTGTTCACGATGCAGGCAGCCTGCAGCAAGGTGTGTCCCTGATGAGCAACTGCTGAGTAAAAGAGTACGTAGCTGTGCCTCAGCCAGTCTCCCTCCCTCTGCAAACCAGACTCCTCCTTTGCCTCCTTTTTTTTTTTTTTTTTCCCTGCGTCACAAATACAAAATGGAGTTAGCTGGGAGCAAAAACAATCTGTCTAAAATGGCTGAATGCAGTAGGGAGTGCCAGACAGTAAAGTGAAGGGAAAGGGCACCCCCTGGCGTCCAAGACAGGGAGCCTATTTTATGTTCTTCACTACTTTTGCATGTCAAACCAATCAGTCCTACAGAGTCCAAGTTAATTTTGTCACAAATCTTGATGTTGAACTCTAAAATTCAAAGAATAGAAACTGAGGCACAAGAAGGGAAAATAATTTTCAGTCTCTAAAGACAAAGGACACAAGTCAACAGCCCTGAGTCCCAGTTACTGCTTGGTTATGATCAGTAATAGTTTCTAGGAGACAACAGAACGGAAGGGAGGTCCTTTTATAGTACATGATTCCCCAGCTTCAATAATGGACTAATGACCCCCGGAATCCCACCGCTATAGCCTTCACTTCCCCAGGAATTCCTGTTGCAGGCATCTCTCAATGAAGACCACAAACAGGAAATGGAGGAGTGGGGAGTTGCCTGACATCCTGGAAACTATGTTCTTAAGAACTGCAGGTGGGAGTAAGTAAGTGGGATAGAAAAATGGGCTTTTCAAAAACACTGCTGAGAACACAGACTGACTCTAAAGCCAGTTATATCCGCAGGGCTGGAAGACAGGCTGAGCTATAATGCAGCTCCACCTAACCTCACTCACTTACTCAGGACCAAAACCTTACTTGCTCTGCCCAAGATAAAGCCTGCAGCATTTGTACCTATTCTACAGAGAACACCCTCCATTATCTTTATCTGATGCTACACCTCCCTTGAGTAAGCCAAGTACCTATGACAAAAAAGAACATGTAAGAAAGGTGGAAAAAACAGAAACATCTGGAAAAACTTGTGGGTACAAGTCATTAATGGTTGCCACTACTTAAATGAGGCTGCACAAATATGCCAGTTTATCCAATGTCCCTAAAGTAAGATAATGGCAACACATACAACACAGGTACACAAAAATCACAAGATGTTAAAAAAAATATATATATATATAGCATCACTATATTTTTCTCTGAAGAAATAGAGTCTTTGTGGAAGAATCCTAGATTTCTCAGGCATATGTGAAAGATCAGAACACTTAATAATCTCTCTGGGAAATAACTTTCCGTGAGGGTAACATAGCTATGAAATTGCCAAGTTCACCTAGCATACAATAAGCCATGTCTATTAAGCACTACATCAACTCTCTAATTCTGGGAAGAGGAGAGAGTAAGAGGGTCCCATCAGGTGTTAATGTCAGAAGCTGCCCAGATGCAGGACTTCTAATTTATATTCTTTATGGTTGTAATACACATAAGGGATAGATTCAGCACTTTAAAACAATCACTAAGCTATACATTATAGATGGAAAAAATATGCCAACTGAATAGCAGTTATCCCTGCCCAAAGGTAACCATATCACTGATATCTTGGCCAAAATATACAACTATCTGCAAAATCCCACAGAACTAGACCATCACAGATGTGCAAGCTGTAAGGAGGGATAGGGCAAACTGGCATTAATGAACAAACCTAAAGGACAAGAACAGAGCCAGACAGAAGCCCAAAGGAAGAACCAGATGCTGAGAATTACAAAGAAGGGGACAGATCTAAGTCTGGAAGGGTAGCAGAAAAACAGTATTAAAAACCTGGGCACTTCACCAAGCACTTGGACTTTCCAATAATACAGTCATTGAGTTTCCCACAGATACTTTCCCAGCACACCCAGGATGGTGACTCAATTAGGGAGTGCTAAAAAGAGGTCTGCTTCTGGGATGTGGGTGGGGAGGGACTAGAAGGACAGGCACTATCCCAAGCAAGGACTCAGGTATGTCAGCAGAGAGATATGACAAGTTTATGCAAGGAAACAATAGCCTAGAAGGCAGAAGAAAAGGCATTAAAATAAGGTACTAGGAATAAAACTCTTCTCCTGGATTAAAAAATGTTTTATTATGGGAAAAATTAAACTTACAAAAACAGAATAATTAATCCCCACGTATACATCACTCAGTTTCAACCGTTATTCACTGGTGACCAATTCTGTTTCATCTATACCCCAACACACTTCTAAATCCCAAATATGATCCGCAATTATTTCTGTATGCATCTCTAAAAGATAATGACTTTTTAAAAAATGCGAAGAAACCATGATGACACTAATTTCCAGTTGTCTCAAATGTCAAGTGTTTTGTATAGTTCATTTGGTTGGATCAAGATCTAAATAAGTTCCATATACTGTACTGGTTGATAAAATTTAAAATTCTCTCTTAATCTTTATGTTCCTTTCCATCTCATTTTTTCCCCTGAAATTTATTTGATGAAGAAATCAGGTCACTAATCACCGGTAAAAAGCAAGAAGCACTAGCACATCAGTGACTTTACACAGTCAGTCACTGGAAGCAAGCACCTGAGGTTTCTCTCAACATGTCTGCGTTCTTGCCACTCTCTTTCACTAAGTGCTGGATTCTGAGTCCAATATATCTAGGCTCAAATTCTGGATTGGTGTTTACTTGCTATAAAATCTTAATAAGCAAAGGACATGTTAATTCTCTATTCTATATCTCTCAATTATAAAACAAAGGTAATACCAATTACGCATTATGGAAATAATGTTTTGATAATTGGAAATAATAGGTGATAATTCCCTGTCACAAATCTGACATTAAATAGGTATTCATAATTTAAGACTGAATGAGAAGGCAAAGTACCTTCATCTTTTTTTTAGGTGCTCCAGATCAGTTTTAATCTCTGCTGTGTCTCACCCACGCTAATCTAAATAAATACTGAGTAAACTGCAGATTTCTAAACCATTCTCCATAACAAAGGGTGCTAGAAATACCCTCTGTTTTATTCAGGGTTGGGAAGGGAAGTAACAGGGCAAGCGCAGAACAAAGAGAACAGATGGAATAAACACCCAGCCCCCAGCCTGAGCCTGCAGAGACAGCTGCTGGTTTTCGTCATACTGCTGTTTTTTTCCCTTCTTTGTTCCTGAGGTGGAAGCCAGGAAAGGGTGGGGAAAGAGGAGGGGGGAAGGGGTGGAGATGGGAGGACCGCCATCTCTGTTACCGAAAGTCACCTGATCTTCTCCTCCAATCCCTAGTCTCTGACCTCACCATCTGGAACCTGAGCCAAAATAGCTCAACTGCGCACACCTCGTGGCCGAAAAGAAAAATGCAAGCAGAATAGGAAAAACGGGAAATTCCTGGGAAGGATTTTTGCAGTTTTTCCTGCTAAGAGAAATGCAAACACACACACAGGAAAGTGCCGTATCTTCCCATATTAATAGATCTAAAAGAAGAAATCACTGGCTCTAAGAAGACTTGGGATTATTATAGGATCAGGAGGAAAGAATGGTACCATCCCATCTTGCAGAAATGGGGTTACCAGTGCCCTTCTGTTATATCACTGGGGTCCCTTGCGGTACTTAGAAGTGAAAAGGTTTTTTGTGGTTTTTTTTGTGTGTGTGTTTTTTTTTTTTTTTTTTAATTGGAATCTGTTTTTTTAAAAAGAAACTGTTAGGAGTGAAGTAAAGGATGCTGTTACTTGCTTTATAGAACTGAATGCTAGTACTTGGCTTGGCAGACGAAATCTCAGGTCCAAGTACTTCTAGAAATCTAGAAGTGCTATAGAATCTTCTCCAAGCATCTCAGACACAGAAATTTCCTTTTTAACCCTGTGTCTTTTTCATTATAAAAACAATATGACCACATTATAGAAAAATTAAAAGTATGTAGTACCCTAACAAGATCTGTTACAGTATTCTAGTATATTCCCTTCTAATCTTTTACTAATGCATTTCTTTTTAATATGAAACAATTGTAATAAGGTGTACATAATTTGTTTCCTGCTTTTCCCACCAAACACTGAATAACAAGCATTCTTCCACACTGCTCCAAAGGCAATGGGAAGGAGTTCTAACACATGGAACAGTTACAGGACACCAAGTTCTAGAGCAATTAATCTGCAGAACAAAAACTGAAATGGGAGCAAGAAGAAAAGTAGGGTAGGCCACTCCTTTCCTTTAAAGACTTTTAGAGAGCTGCATCCCTTTGCTAGCAGTACAAAGATCTCCTCCTGTTCAAGTATCACACTTAAGTGAAGTCTGGAAGGGCGCCCGGCTGAACTTTTCAAGTCTCTCTTCCCCACATCATAATGGTTATAAGCTCTAGTATAAGTGGCCATACATTTACAGAGCTGATGTGGTTAACTAACTCTTCAGTTCATTGTTATGTATGAGTTTTTTTAGGAAGATCAAAAGGACATGTATACATGCTAAGATGCAGCCAGATCAAATGGGTTACTGTAGCTACTGTTTCAAAAAAAAAAAAAAAAAAAAAAAAAAAAAGGACAATTATTTCATTACTCCATTTTTGTTTTATTCTTGTGTTCATTATAAAAGTAATGCCTGCTTATTAAACATTTATACCTTTTTAAATGAGGAAAATCTCTGCATACTGATAGGAAGACTCTCCAGGATATACAAGCAAGGTATAGAAACAGTACAGATAGTATGTTCCTTTTTTTTGCTAAGAGGAAGGACAAGAATCTGTATCAGCATTTGTTTATAACTGCATTTTTTAAGAAAGTCTAAAGGATAATCAAACTAATAAAAATGGTTATCTCTAGAAGGTAGGAGAGGGAGAAGGATGGCATGGATGAATACTAGGGTGGGAATGAGACGTTTTTATACTGTTTCGACTTCTGAACCACTTATGTTATCTAGGCAAAAAAAAAAAAAAACAAAAACAAAAACAAAAAAAAAACAGATAACAGAGAAGCTGAAAGAAAGGCCCCAGAGGAAACATTCCGGGGAGACACCCTTAGTACTCCTCGCAAACTAGCCTGTCTACAACTTTATGTTTGGAGGGAGACTTGTTCAGCGACAGCAGGACAGTTATTTCAGGTCCAACAATTCCCAAATAGTGTAAGATCAAGGGATCCTCAAAACAGTCCCTTTTCCTTAAGGCAACAGTTTTGGGTTCTAGTATGTAGTAAGAGAGCACCGGATCACTCTTACTCACCCCAAACCTTAGTTCTGCTTTGACACTTGCTAGATATCCCATTTCTTTGCCTAAATACATCTCTGATCGCTACCAACTCCAGGTCTCCACAGCAAGAGAATAACCAAGCTTGAACAAGTTATGCCTGTATAGCTGTAACACTCTTCATCTTGATCTCTACCTCCTCCGGTTTCTCACAACTCCTTCCATGTTGTACAAGCCCCAGTCCAGCACAATACTCTGCCCTAATCATTCTGCTCTCCATCTATCCTCTCCAGCTGAGTCAGTCTCTAAGTGTTTCCGAGCTATTTCATTGACCACAGAGGACTTCTTCAAAATGTCCTTCTAAGATGGCTACTGAGACCTGGTTTAGAAGATGGCAAGAAAAGTGCCTCTGAAATAGTGACTCCAAAATTGACTGCCAAGTCAACAGAAAATGTTGAATTGTTTCCTAATCAATCTCATATGACCTCCATAAAAACAGGGATAATACTTATATAATACCTATTCAGATACAGATATCAAAATATTATTACGAGAACAGGTGAAGAGTGGCTTAATTCACGCCATTAACATGCTCCTCATGCAATCCTTATACTAAAGTTTGAGATTTACTGGTATCAACAGACATTTAAGGCTAGGAACTGACTGTACCAACATGTTAGAAGTTTAAGTAATACTGATCCCCCAACTAGATGGTCTGAGTCTCAGACAATGACATTTAAAAGGATATTTGGTTAGAAATAAAATCTGGAATCCACAGATAATGGCAGATGGTACCTTGGATTTAAAAGATACCATTTCAGTCTACATGTTTCTAGAAAAGAGTAATACAGGCACACACTAAAGTTTGGATGGCTAGAAAGAGGCTCTAAAAATGAGACTAGCTGGGGATAATTAGGAGTTAACATATGACACAATGGGTTGACTTTGACTATGAAAATCTTTCTGCATCAGCATATTCTATCCAAGTTAGACCAGGGGAATTCCCTGAAGAAATGGATTCAGTATATTATCTCTGGCTAGTTATCGATATATAATGTGGATAGGTTCTATTATGTCCTTAAAGTAGTTTTTCAGCAGAAACTGAGACAGAGATGGGATTATGAGTGTGTATATAATGAGGCTACAATGAGCTACCAAGCTGATAAAATACAAACCTCTCTTTGAGCCCTCTCAAAAGAAGGCTATGCTTTCATGAAGGTATCAGACTAAAAAACAAAAACTTTTTCCAACCTCTGGACACCAAGAAGAACACTAATATTGCTACTACAGAAAATACTAGCTGCTACAGGACAAGATCCTTTTGCAAAAGGGCAAGCTGTAGCTTTCTGCATAATTTAACTGCTGATCAGTCCTCCAAATAAATTTCCTGACAGGTAGAGGGCAGTATACTAAGCAGCTTGTATTTGGAAAGGACAGAGGTTGCCTCTCTCTAACGTGATGACATCACTACCAAACGCAACAATGACACAGCTAAAATAAAATAGATCCATGTGCCATCTGGTGGCAGAAAGCAGTAAAGCACACTGCTAGAAATAAAATATCAAATTCCCCCGGTTGAGAAGAAAATTAAAATTTAATTTCTTTATCTGATGATGCAGTACCTTAAATCTCCATCAATAAGTCTTCTGTGGAAACTACATCAGCAGCCTTCATGCAACAGTTTTAAAGTTTTGCCCCAGTTTAACTCTATACTCCTAAACACTGGTTGTAAGCAAGCAGCAGCTCCTGATGCCTGACCTTTGGTGCACAGAATAAGAGAATGAAACTCAAACGAAAACAAACAAAATAACAAAGGGACTTAGAAGGCTGTCAGAAACAAAAGAAGAGTTTGACATGACAGATAATACCAAAGACAGCTTACTGCAAGGAAAAAAACAAAGTAACAGAACCAGAAGTTTAAAATTGAAAGATATCTTTTAGGTTCATGTATCTCACTTTACAGACAGAGTCAAAGTATGAAAGATAACCTTTGGTGCAATCTTATTAGTGGTCGGACTAAAACAACATATCACTTTTCCCCTACTAGACATTACCACAAATATTTTTTTTATTTTTGATGGAAGTATAAATTGCTACAATCTTGTACCTAGCAACTTGGGCCCAGAAATTTTATTTTTAAGAATTTATTGTGCAGAAGTACAAGTTTGCAAAGACAATTAAAAATGGATGTTTCCTTCAGCATTGCCTGTAATAAAAAAATGGAAAACTTATTTGCATTATATGACGGAATACATCTATGAGAAATGATGACATAGATCTATAAGGACATCGAGATGCTAAAACATGTTAAACAAAATACAAAACAGTATAAAATGTATGAGATCACACCAACTGCATTAAAAAAGAAGTGTGTATACCCTCATATTTCTGTAATTTTGTTTTTAATTCCCTTGCCCCTTTTCCAGTAAAGTTTTATTCAAAAATTTACCACACTTTCTCACTTGAACTAAAGAAGAAAAGGATTTTCCCATTCCTTTATTAGAATAACATATGCATATAAAAAGTATGATTTAACCATAGTCACTCTGGGGGAGGACACCTTTTTACCTTGTATTTCTAGTGTATTCTACATATTTGTTAAAATGAAGATAACAAATGAGTCCAGGAACTGGCTTTAGACAGGACCATGGTAACAGAGGAAGACAGAAGGTAGGTAAAAGTAATGATGGGAAGTATCTGGAAGTTCCTTTTCTGATTGCTTCAATTTTGTCAGTGAAGCAGAAAGAAAACATCTTCAACTGAGAATGAGGATGAGGGAGGTTTGAGCTGTTGAGGAGGAAAAAAAAAGGTGTGAAATAACCTTTAGGAGAGCAGGAAATTCAATGAATTCATAATGCTTAAAATATGATTGCCTGGCAGTATCAAGGGCCAAACAACTTCACAAATTAAGCAGAGGAGAGTTGGGAGAAATAACACGCAGTAAGTTAGCAGGAAAAGTCAGTGTTTCCTATCCTGAAAGCTAAGAGAATAAAGTCTATCAAAAGAGGGCCCAGTTGCATGGTTTTCTCCAGTCATGTTCAGTTGCACAGCTACAGGAGCAGGACAAAGACAGAAATGGAATTAACCGGGATTGTGGTTTTGCCAATCGAGTATGAAATGAGAGAGGTAATGGAAAAACAAAACCCAAGAGAATGATTGTAATGATAAACTAAGGAATTTTAGCTCAGGGAAAGGGTGAAGTCATCAGAAGGCGAAGGACAGTGAAATGCTGGTAGGACAAATGGATTAGCCGGGCTGGAGGACTGCTGGGGTCAGGATAGCAAAGGGAGTAAGGTAAAAAGATAGAACCTGGGTGGTATGATATGAGATCCTAGAAGTGGGGAATGGGTGAGGTAGGACAGAGGACAAAATCAGTAGAAGAATTCAAGGAACTGAAAGGCCAGAATATTGGTAGGATCATGACCTTTTTGTATAAAAATTCCTAAGAATTAAGTCAGAGCTAGTATTGGAGTATAGAAGAGAGTGGATATGAGCCAAGAGCTACATTGGTTGAGAAATGAGGAGTAACATGGGTGTCAGTAGATGAAAACACGAAGAGAGAAAATGGGTGACATAACTTGATGTCCTAAGATTTGAAATTGTTGGTTTTTAGGAACTGTTTCCTCTTAGGAAAGAGGCAAAATGATCTGAGAGTGGCAATGAAGAACAAAGATTATATCTATCCCATCTCCGAGTCCACTGGGGTGTGGTCTATGAAAACAAAGAAAAACAACCCCATGGGCTGGGCATGGTGGCTCACGCCTGTAATCCCAGCACTTTGGGAGGCCCAGGTGGGTGGATCACCTGAGGTGAGGAGTTTAGACCAGCCTGGCCAACATGGTGAAACCCCGTCTCTACTAAAAATACAAAAATTAGCCACGTGTGGTGGCGCGCGCCTGTAATCCCAGCTACTCGGGAGCCTGAGGCAGGAGAACTGCTTGTGACCAGGAGGCAGAGGCTACAGTGAACTGAGAGCTTGCCACTGCACTCCAGTCTGGGCAACAGAGTAAGACTCCATCTCAAAAACCAAACCAAACCAAACCACACCAAACCAATCCAAACCAAACCACATGAGCAAGCAAAAGGGAAAGCAGTATTGAAGAGAAAACCAGGTTTCCAGTAGAGCAAGGTGAAAAAGGTTTTGCCAGTAATGGACCATGAATTTCAGAGGGTACAGTGGACCAGTTTCAGGAGCTTAGGTGGGATGGGAGGAGACAGAATAGGAACCACACAGAACCTTATCGTGATTAAACTATGGGAGATGAAGGATGACCCAGGAGTCTGGGGCTGCCTGTGGTAAGTGACATAAATCAAGATAAATGGCATAATATTAGATCCAGTGGATTAAAAGAAAATGATGATGGAAAGGTTGGGGTGTAGAGGGGTATATGAGGGGCTGGTTTAGGTTCCTTTTTTATACCACTAGTAACAGTGAGATGACAACCTGGAGGAGGTATGGTACTTCTTCCATGTGAAGAACTTCTGGTAACCCCAGATAATAGGCATAGATTTATGTTTTTAAATCACAAGGGACTAGTATCTGATATTACAGAACTTCCTAATTTCTTTGTGCTAGTAGTCTGACCCTACGCAAAACCCAAGAGAAGCTAAGTAATTAAAAGGTAAGAATCCCAACAAGTGTTCACTTGGCTAGTACCACTAGTCCTAATCCTACCGACTTGAGTGGAGTAAGGAAATGATGGAACAGACATCCTTCTGCTAAGGGACTCAATGAACAAGGTAGAGCAGGTTGAGCTCTCACAAAATCTTGCTGCTAAAGGTTAAAGCTGCAGAAGCTACAAAAATTCACTAATAAAGATGCAACTGGGTGAGTGCCACCTAGTGGACAGAAGAGAATCACAGGGAAAAGGAAAAAGACCCTTAGATTCTTTTTGGGAAAGAATCAGCAGGCTTCCTGCTGAAATCTGAAGCAAAAAAATTATTTCAGGGCAGCAGACAGGAAAATCTATCTGTTATGGCTAACAGTTCTGACTTCTGGAACAACAGTACTGGACCCACACAGTCAAATGCTAACTAGAATACTGTTATTTTTTAATAAAATTCTCAGTTCTTAGTGAAGGTCTTACTTTTTAGCCAGAGTTTTTTCTAAATTACTGCCATTAAATATTTGCAGAACTGTTCTGATGCTCACAGTTCCCATAACACACCTCTTACTTTAACAAGTCTAATGTTCAATATTGTTTCTGGAAGGAAGGAATAAACCTAAAAATAAAAGTCACTGTACTTAAGACATGAGTTATCATTCACCATGCTATGGTTCAAGAGGTGGTAGTGTAATGATCACATAATCAACAAAAGAGAGTAAGAGAAGAAATACAAAATGAAAAACTAGTTTATCTTGTACATACAAATAATGAGCTGCCTAAGGCTACTATAGCAATGAAAATGCTCGCTTGGAGAAAATGAAACAACAACAAAAAAACCCAGAAATTTAACTACTGGACATGTTTCCAAGAAATTCAAAAAGAGTCAACAAAGAGTCCATGATAAAAGACTCCCTGCTGATCACTATAAGGAAAGTGAGAATGTGAAAAAGGACTAGAAGTTTTATGGCACTGCCTATCAAAAGTAAATTCAAAATATTCCCTGGCAGGGAATAAGTTAACTGAGTAAATAAATTCTTCATTTATGGGAAACAAAGCCTTCAGAAACAAGACACTAATCCTTAAAAGAGAAATAATGTATAAAAGAATCTGGAGTACAAAATTCTGGGACCAGTTCCTGTCTCTCAGCTCTTCTCTTGTAAAAAGGCACACATATTTTTGAACCATAATGAAGCAGTAACAAGAGACTTTTCACTACAGGAAGCAGATGTGCAGAATGAGGCAGCTGCTTTCTTCAATGCCCATTCTTGGAGGGGCCAGTAGGTATACTGAAGGTTTTAGGTATCAATAGAACATAAGGGGGATACAGGCATGCTTAACAAATAGCAGAGTTGTGTTTAGCAAGCAAGAGAGGAAATAATGCAATATGATGAAAACCTAGTGTCCAAATAGCTTCATCAACACTGGCAACCACCTGGACTGAAATCATCTAAGCAGTGCTTCTACTAGATAAACATGTCTTATTTCTTCAACTGGATTAGTTCTGCTAAAGTTGAATATAGTCAGAATATGCTTTCTCTTTTATAACCCTAAATATCTAGTATCTCACTTACTTTCCCTAATCTATTATTGTTCCCTTTTTTCTACTCAGTCGCTGCCAATTCAAGGACATTTGCGTCTGAGTGAATGAAGTGGTTCCTGAAGGCAGTATATCCCCTTTCTTGCAGCTTTTGTCCGGATCTAAGCTTTCAGAGACTCGTAGGGCAAGTACATACACACTTCTGAGAAGTAGAACGCTAGAACAAGGACTTTGGAGTCACTGTTTAGGGTCTGAATTCTGGCTCTGACACTTTTTATACAGTTTGGAAAAAGTTATTTAATCTATGTCACTACTTCATCTGGAAGATGAAATATTTACAAGGTTGATAGAGTAGTTATCTATCATTTAATTATATCATCAATATCAAGACTATGAATGACAGACTTGGTAACTGACACTGGCTTCAGTATTCAAACTGAACTGGTTCAATATTCAATTCAGTATTCAAGAATTACTTTTAAAAAGTAGTAAGGATGGCTGGATGTGGTGGCTCAAGCCTGTAATCCCAGCACTTTGGGAGGCTGAGGTGGGGAGATCACCTGAGGTCAGCAGTTCAAGACCAGCCTGCCCAACATGGTGAAACCCCGTCTCTACAAAAATAAAAAAAATTGGCTGGACATGATGGTCAGTGCCTGTAATCCCAGCTACTTGGGAGGCTGAGGCAGGAAAATCACTTAACCTGGCAGGCGAAGGCTGCAGTGAGCCACGATCACACCACTGCACTCCAGCCTGGGCGACAGAGCGAGACTCTGTCTCAGAAGTTTAAAAAAAAAAAAAAAAGTAGTAAGGATGAAGATCTTTTTCTGAAATATAAATACTAGAGATGTTTAAAGCACTGGAAGTAAAGTATACTTGCTGTGATACTGAGATCTGGGTCTTCTGAGTGCTTGCAATTTTTGAGAGTTTGAAATTCCTTATCTGACATAAACCTAAACTCTAAATAAGAAGCACAAAGATCTTTTACTAAAGTTTTCTTTTTATTGGCCTTTTGTGAATAAGGGGGCCACTTTGGTATTTTAAAAACTACTACTATATCCCAATTCACAATGAGAATATAATGCCAAGGAAGACCACTAAACTGTATAAAACCCAACTAGAATTAATAGGAATACAAATGCACAGAATAAAAGGATGGGGACTGGGGTGGGGGGAGAAAAGAGGCCCAGTCAGTATTCATTTGCAATGGCACTAAGAGTGCAGAGCCCAGACTCAAGAAAGAAACTTATGCCAGAGGCCAACATAGGGATTCCGTGAACTTACAAATTAGAAAATCATTTAATTTTGACTTTGTCAACTAGTCTTTATTGATACACTAATACAGTATATGTGGTTACCATCACAATATTTTAATTAAGAGAGTGGAATTAATCCCGTAGGCTGGACTTTGGCACGGAAGGTGACAGTTTTCTTAGAAGAAAAGGCCATTTTGACCTGAATGATAGGGCAACAAGACAGATCTGAGCATTATGGTCTTATACTCCTAGATACACACACACACTCATATGCAACTAGGGGCCACCAAGGCACCTCGCAATCTGTTAGACTCCTTATTAGAACAAGGTGCTTCCATCAGATCACTTAAGGAAAAAATAAGAATTGCCTGTAAAAGTACTAACTGACTAGGGGGAGGCAGGGAAAACAAATGCTCCAAAGTTGCACTTAATTTTCATCACTAGGGTCATAGTAAGTCTCTAAACAAACAAAACTGCTGGAAGAAGATGAAAATATGAAATTATTGGGTTATAATTATCATTATACATGACAAGATCTTTTAAATACTCTCTCTCTCAGGAGAAGTAACTACAAGTACGCTATCACAAGGCAGCACAAAACCACAAGAATTAGGAAGTGAAGAAAGAAGAGAGCAAAGTAGATCAGCTCTTCTAAACTAAAAGGAAACATATGAAGGCTAAAAAACAAAAGCAAGAATTTATATAGAAAAAAATGGACCAGAAGTCAAGACTCCTGGTTCTGATCACATAACCTTGGGAAAGCTACCTAACTGTTCAGAGTCTATATATGCTACAGAATGGAGATAATACACATCCTGCCTGTCTCATAAGGCTTCTTTGCATATCAAATAGGGTAATATATGTTAAGGCACTATGAAAATTGTAAAACAGCACAAATGTAAGGTAATTATTACCTACGTTGTCCCTCACCTTCTAAAGAGATTAAGTATGTTGTAGTTTAACGTGAAACAAACTTTCTTCCCTATTAGTTAATGCCAAAGCTATTGGTCCTTTTGAACTCCAGGGGAGGAAAAAAAACCCAAAAAACCAAAAAACAAAAAATACCTAGCAAAGACAAGTCAACCCTCAATCTCTGGTCTCAGTTTTCTAATTAGAAATTCCTTTATATCTATTTCATCTTTTTCTCTAATATTCAAGAGACCAAACTAAAAGGCTCTTTTGTATTCTTACCTTTGGAAGCTGCAGAAGCAAAGTGCCAGGAGAGAGAAGGCATCCAATATTGGAAAGAAATGGAAGAAAGGGAATCACATATGGTTCTTTGTTACTATAGACAGTCACTCAGCCACCCAAACTGTTAAGAGTCTATCCAACCCTTATTAATTATGTACTTAGAACTGGAAATTGCACGTTAAGGCAATGCCAGAATCTGTTCAAAAGTATCATCAAAATGGGCCCAAATCAAGCTCTGTCACTTTAATCTCATATCCCTACAAGTTATACTGATACGAAATACCTACATACAATAGTTCTCTTTTCCAAACCAAGTAACTCCATAATATTTAATATAAAAACATATTTTCTTTCTTTTGAATGGGAAAACCCATCGGTCTTCCATCCAACGTACCCTTTCTATCCTCACCCAGGGAAAGGAAGGGAATAGGAAACCTAATGAAAAAATATTCTAAGCCCTACACTGGACCTTTGCATCAAAGAGGAAGGTACTCACTCTTGGTCTGGGCAGAGAAGGTAAGGGTAAGTTTGGCGAAAAGTTCATTGTTCTCAAAGCGGTCCTCCTTCACCTTTGTCCAGAAGCAGTCCTGGGAGAGGTCCTCAGCCACGAGCTGTGGATAAAGGCAGGGTGTTAAGAATTAGTAAACTGAGCCCTGTACTTTTCATCCTAGAAAATGGATAAGGCTATAAAGCAGGTGGCTGGCTGATTATCAGCAACGTCTCACTAAAATAAGACTAACTTGAGGCACAGAATAGCTGCAGTGGGATTAGGAGAGAATAATTCCAGTTTATTTGTTAATTGGTGATTATTCAAGAACTAGATTCATATATACTACGTATCCTCCTCCTAACTTCATATCCTCTAGCTTCATAAGCATTAAGTCTTTATTTCAGAGAAGTTTTGCTCATCATCATATTTTTCCCACCAGTTTGGCTAACTGTGCCAAATTTGCTCATTTTATGAGCAAATCCCTAAGGTCCTTTATATTAACTTGGTTTCTAGAAGCAAAAGGCTAACTCAGAATCACAGGCATCTCAAACACATCATGGGAACAATACTGTGCATGCAAATATGGTCTGTGCAGGCCAGGAGTGGTGGCTCACACCTGTAATCCCAGCACTCTGGGAGGCCAAGGTGGGCGTATCACAAGTTCAGGAGTTCGAGAGCAGCCTGACCAACATGGTGAAACCCTGTCTCTACTAAAAATACAAAAATTAGCCGGGCATGGTGGCACACGCCTATAATCCCAGCTACTCGGCAGGCTGAGGTTGCAGTGAGCAGACACTGTGCCACTGCACTCCAGCCTGGGCAACAGAGCGAGACTCCCATCTCAAAAAAAAAAAAAGGGGGGGGCCTGTGTAACTCACATCCTATGGAATTGGGGTAGGAGAGTAGATTCATAAATCCATGACTTTGGGATCAGCACAATTATCAGTAGTTTACAGACTAGTGAATGATTATTATCAAACCATGTGTTACCATGGTATTCAAAGTCTCAGAGAAAAGGCAAAAAACATTAAGTATAAGTTTAGTTAAGATTAAATTCAGAGTACAGGGTTCACAGAACTCTCCATGGTGATGTATGGAATAAAGAAGATGCCTAATATCTGCTGAATAAGATATTCAGCAGAATAAACATAAGCATGAGTGAAACTTAAGACAGAAAGATGTAAGCCCTAAGGAAGGCGCAGCCCATCCATGCACAAAACACAAAGTAGAAAACTGAAACTGTTTCTCAAGATTGACTGGTGAAGAAATAGAAACTCTTACCTTGGACCAGTTTGGCCTCCGGAGCTGCACCTCTGGCTTATAAAGCTTTTTAGGGGTTAATCCAAATGGCAGAACTGGGGCTGCAGGAACTCCAAATCCAAATGGGGGAAGTGGAGGCATACCCATTCCGGGTGGAGGTGGAGGAATGCCAGGGCCTCCAGGAAATGGAGGAGGTGGAGGGATTCCAGGACCACCAGGAAGAGGGGGAGGAGGAGGTGGCATTCCTGCTCCTCCTGGCAAGGGAGGAGGTGGAGGGGGGATTCCAGCATCCCCAGGCAAAGGAGGGGGTGGAGGGATGCCAACATCCCCAGGCAAAGGAGGGGGTGGAGGGATGCCAACATCCCCAGGCAAAGGAGGGGGTGGAGGGATGCTAGCACCCTCAGGCAAAGGAGGGGGTGGAGGGATAGCAGTACCTCCAGGTAAAGAAGGGGTTGAGGAGATGCAAACACTCCCAGTCAAAGGAGGTGGAGGAAGAGGTAGAGGTGGAGGAGGAGGAGGAGGAGGAGGAGTGGTACTATCCCCAGGAGCAGGTGGTGGTGGAATACCAGGTAAAGGAGGGGCCGGGGGAGCAGTAGCACTACTAGGAACAGAAGGAGCTACAGTAATAGCCGCCGCAGAGAGGGAAGCCATTTCTTTCTTGGCATCTTCCAGTTCCTTTGTCAGCTTGGCAACCTACAGAAATAACATCAATGTGAGTACTTCTCACCCTACTTCAGGGACTACTGAGCCTGGAAGGAACCTAACAAATGACTTAATCCAAACTTCTCATGTTACAAATGGAGGAACTGAGGAGTCAGAGAAATGATATGATCACCTAAAGTCACACTGCTTAGCAGCAGAGCCAAAACTAGAATTCAGGTCTTCATGTTCTTAGTTCAGCATGCTTTGTATGCTTTGTATTAAGACGACGATTTCAACTTTTATGTTAAACTCTCCCTTGATTAGAAAATGCAAAGTCAAGTATATCAAACGTTCTAGTTATATAACTAATATATGTGCTATACAGATGATTATATAACCACACAAGTAATCAAGTTATCAGATACTTGATTTAAAGATCATTTAAGTATTTACTACTGCAGAGAGAGTATATAAGGATAAATCTGTGCAGACATGACTAAAGTAACAGGAAATTAGCCAATTTTTAACAGTTTAGTTTTTATTCCTAATTTATTAGAAGACTTATTACCTTTATTTCTGGGTGGTAATGCAACTTACTTTACTCTTAATGTTTTTCTGTATTTTCCAGATTTTCTGTCTTATGTATTACTTACCCTCAACACAAACCAAAAACCAGTATATTATTTTTAAAATATGCACCATGTAACTAGACTACCTATTAGTAGCTGAACCCTCCCTAGGAGTAAGATGACTGACTCCTGTTCCAAGTCATGTGCATCCAGAGATTACAGGTCACTCTGCCTTCCCTGCTCAGGCATTACCTCTCCTGTGAGCTGGGACACCTCTGCTTCCAGGTCCTGTTTCTCTGTGGCAATTTGTTGCTTTTCAGAATGCAGTGCATCCTTTTCTCCCTGAAGATCTTGAAGCTTCTGCTCAAAGTCACTTTCCAGCTTTTTCATTTCCACCTGTAGCTCATGTCGGGCTGTTAACTCTGAGTCCAGCTAGAGAAAAAACGAATCAGGCTCCCAGCAAGCTCTCCATCTCAGTAAGAAGTACAGTATTATTACCCATAATTCCCCCCACCTCCTCTTTTGCCTGGGGGTGCTGGAATCCCCTCCCCCCACCATCTCCTGTTCTGGGCCAATACTTGATCTACAGAGCTCACAAATCCAGGCCATGCTTGGGGAAAAAAGCACCATGATTCTGATCTTAAAATCAAGGTCTGGCTGTGCGCGGTAGCTCACACCTGTAATCCCAGCACTTTGGGAGGCCTAGGCAGGTGGATCACCTGAGGTCAGGAGTTCGAGACCAGCCTGCCCAACATGGTGAAACCTCACCTCTACCAAAAATACAAAAATTAGCCCGGCATGATGGTGGGCGCCTGTAATCCCAGTTACTTGGGAGGCTGAGGCAGAAGAATAACTTGAACCCGGGAGATAGAGGTTGCGGTGAGCTGAGATCACGCCACCGCACTCCAGCCTGGATGACGGAGTGAGACTCCGTCTCAAAAAAATAGAAATAAAAATGAAAATAAAACAATCAAGGTTAAAGGAGAGGGGAATCGGTTCATTTCCATAGATTCCCTCTTTTTATAGTTAAAAACAAATAATAAGATTTTAAAGGTATTTAAATAGGACAGCCATGATAGTATAATCCCAATATTCTCTAGGATCAAAAACCTACTAACCACAATAAGAGTTCTTAACAACTGAAGAGAAAAAGATAACTCTGAAATCCTCTAGTTCTACTGTTCTAAGGACCCTAGTTCCTATTGTTCTAGGCATAAGAGGCCTAAAATGCCAAGCAAACCTGAGAGTGCCATTACTATGAGTATCATCTGTCTTTCTTTTCCTGCCCAGTAGCCCAAGAACTGCAAGCCCACCACTAGAGCTCCTCATGAAGACATCCATATCACTTTCTCCAAAGACTAACCTACACTGGAAAGGTTTCCCCTGGGCACTACACTATTGGGTGCTAAACGCTTCCAAAATACCACAGAAAAAAAACTGTCTCACAGATCAGGAAAATAATAATCCTCAAAGAAAGATATACTCAAACACATGTTTTTGGTCTCTCATATGCACCTGCTTTTCCAGCTCTGCAGCTTTGGCTTCAGATTTCTCTACCTTTGTCTTATCAATCATTTGATCTGAAAAGAAGAAGAGTCAGTAAGTAAAGCTCCTAATTCTCTTGGTCTATTTATTTCATACCTAAGCCCTTCCAAAGAACAGTCTTTTTGATCATTTTTATTATCTTTCTTAATGTTCTGCACTAGACAAAGACATGAAACTTTCGGTTAAGTTCAACATGTAATCTGAGTGTGTGGTAAGGCCACCATGTTGGGTGGCATGAAGAATGCCTATGAGTGATACTTTTGACTCTCTGAGACCACCAGGAGTTCCTGCAAAAGGTGCTGGTGTGTGTTTTATGTAAAAATAAACTAAAGACCTATAGATTCCTAGCAAAAATGCTGGTTATTAAACCTAAGAAATGACAAAAATGGAAGTATCTGGGGACTGGAAAGGTATCTTCTCTGACATTTTCACTGAAACAAGATGCAAAATGAAAGGAAGAAGCAATACTTGGGAGAGACAGATAGAAGAGTATGCTTACCAAT
This sequence comes from Chlorocebus sabaeus, assembly GCF_047675955.1. Lineage (NCBI taxonomy): Eukaryota > Metazoa > Chordata > Mammalia > Primates > Cercopithecidae > Chlorocebus > Chlorocebus sabaeus. The sequence continues at coordinate 40,620,512 of NC_132926.1, read as the reverse complement.
CAATCCCTCAATCTCAATCTGGAGGTGACGGCACTTGAAGTCAGGATCAGCCCCATTCTTGTGCAGAACTATCTGGGAAATACATTCTTCAATCAACTTATAGTACTGAGGTCTACAAGAGAATAAAACAGGGTCACCAAAGGAAAATCAAAATATAATTTTCAGAAGTATTCAGGACCAAGAAAACTTAACTGCTTTGACAACTAAGAGACCTGGAAAAATTTTTGTAAAGTTAATACAAGTATCACTGCCATGCTAAGAAAACTCCTTTTTCCACATCAGCTACCCTACCCCATCTACTTCAGATAATCAAAACTTCTTGCCATCTGCTCCTAGTGCCAACACTTTCCCACCTAAAAATTTGGGTTTGATCCTTCCTGTGATGGATAGTGCTATTGCTAAATCTATACTTCTAGGAAACTACAAAGAATTTTAAATTGCCACTTCTCTTTGCTATCATCTTCATCCTATTTACCTACTCCCCTCCAAAAACAGAAGGGCATTTCACCTTATACACTGTGACCTCTTCCATAGGGATGTCTTTGAGTTGGATTAAAGAAATAAGACAACTTCCTTTATTTCTGTGACTAATGAACCCTAATCTTGGGTCTTTGTCTTTACTTTCTCCCTTTACAGAACAAGCTTTGAATTTAAGGAACTCACTCTCTCCACTTAGGCTCGAATTCAAAACTTCCCATAAGCACACCATCTTACCTGGCCTCATAGTCATTTCGGACCAAGAGTAAGTGTTGCAGGATGGAAAGGAAGTGTGGCTCTGCCTTTGAATCCTTCACTGTGTTTAAGAGAATCTGAAAGACTTCATTAAAGTCAGTGGAAAAGGGGAATAGGCTAAGGAAAGCAAATATGTAGAAATTATGTTTGACAGGTGGTTTATTTAACTCTTGAAAAAGCTAGGGAAAAGTAGCAAGACACCACTTCCATTCTACTGGCTGTTCTTCCTGTAAACATCACCAGAAACTTTAAGCTCTCTAAAACGTTCTTTAGTCAAGGGACCAGTGAGTTGGGTGGTACTATACACACAGAGGTTTCCTAGTAAGTACCCGGCTTGAAGATCAGGCAGTAGACAGAAACTAAGAGGTAACTGCCTCAAAGTCACTTATTGAAAATATTAACAGGTAACTAAATTACTCCCTCTGTCAGTTCAAACATCTCTAAAAGCCAGTTCTACATCTTAGTAAGCTAAGCTATCACATTCTAGGAAGCTTACACTGATTTTGATGGCTTCCATGCTCAACAACCCTCAGATCACCTTTACTGACTTCCCTGGTCTATAAGGTAAGTAAAGCCAGCAGCAATAAAAATACATCTGCCTTATTTAATGAGAAGACACATAAGACCGATGCTCTGTTCTGAGTCATCATCTCCCAAACCATTCCACACAGGGATCAGGGAACTAAATACAATGAATGTCTCATCTGTCTTGAACCTAGTCAGTAAAAGGATATTCCATCTCCATGCGAATGTCATCCAGCCGTCCCTTCAGGTCATAGGAATCCTCTTCCCCTTGTTCATCAAACACATTTAGTTGCACTCTCATATCTTCGTTTTCAATCTCTCGAAGGTCCTATCAACAAAAGTAGAAGTTAGGGAAACCCAAAAGTATCCTCTGTGGTTAGAAACCTAAGCTTTTCAACCTGGTTTTTAATTGAAAATCAGAATTATCCCAGGGATGACTGGAGCTGTAGAGCAGGAAGGAACCAGTCTAGCCTTTCTAATGAAGTGTAATATCTTACCTGCAACACCTGATGTAGCCCCAAGCGCATCAGTTCACTTCTGATGTGAACTCGGAAGTCAAGTTCCTCAGCTGGTGTGATGAGAGCATTGATCAGCTGTAGGCATCCAACCTAAAATAAGAAAATTCAGCAGCTATGTCAATGCTAACTCCTGGAGATCAAGAATCCATTTTCTTTACATGCATTCTTAGGTCCCCAAATACAACTTGAAAGATACAGTCCAAAAACTCTAAAAATGACTTTTCTACTATAGCAATGAGACCTGGTTTGAGTACAGAACTGGAGAGCCTAAAACTCTAAATGGATTCCAAGGATTTGACAGTATGTTATTGTAGGTCTCGGTTTTCCTAGATTGTAAATATATATCATGCCTTCTTCCATCTCATAATGAGGAAAACAGTTCATTCTTTACCTTCTTAGAAAGAAGGTTCATCATTTTCCCTTCATAACAGATTCTGAAATGTAAAATATATAGTTGGGAGTCACTCCATGTATTTTATTAAAAGGTCAAATGGATTTGTCTGTCCATCTTGAATTCTATTATCGGGCCCAGTTTCAGGGGCTATACATGCCTTCAATGCAATAGTGGTCCCACTTTTTAATCCATCCAGTAATGGCTGGAAACGTTCCACTTCATCCATCTCAGCTCTTTCTGTCATTGCCTCCAAAACCCTTTCATTCCTGCCCAAGAGAAAGGAAATGGAGAGAACTTTCCAGGTACCCTAACACAAATTAGTAGATTACACAGGGGCACAGACCACTTAGGAAACAGGACATTATTAGTGTTCCAGATTTCTCACATTATTGTCACCACTCAGTTTCCAGAAACTGCTGAAAGCTAAGGACCATCTCTTCAGGGAAATGCATTCCCTACAATCCATCCCTAGGCTCCTATCCATAAATACCAAATCAAGTGCCCTGTTCCACGGAGTATAAATTGATACAACTTTTGGAGGGACATTTAACAGTACTAATCAATTTCTCATGCATGTAACATATAGTCTACTTCTAGAAATGTATCCAACATACGTGCATAAATGTGAAAGAAGATATACACAAGGATGTTCACTGCAGTATCATTTGTAAAAACGATCACCTAGAACAGATACAGAAATCTGCTTTAAAAAATATCTGTAGGTTGGCTAGGCACGGTGGCTCACGCCTGTAATTCCAGCACTTTGGGAGGCCAAGGCAGGCAGATCACAAGGTCAGGAGTTCGAGATCAGCCTGGCCAATATGAAGAAACCCCATCTCTACTAAAAATACAAAAATTAGCCAGGCCTGGTGGCGGACTCCTGTAGTCCCAGCTACTTGGGAGGCTGAGGCAGGAGAATCACTTGAACCCGGGAGGAAGAGCTTGCAATGAGCCGAGATCGCGCCACTGCCCTCCAGCCTGGGGAACAGAGCGAGGCTCCGTCTCAAAAGAAAGAAAGAAAAAAAAAATCTGTAAGTCCAGCAACAGGGAAATTGTTAAATAAATTATAGCCCATACATACATGTATATGGAATACTAAATAGCCACTAAAGATAATAAGGTAGATCTGTAAGTACGGACATAGAAGAAATGTCCAAGATCTATTATTAAAAAGAAAGAGGTTGAAAAGAATGATTAAGCTTTCGTTAAACCAAATCCCTCTTCAATAATAAAAATCTATCCTATATATGCAGTTGGTTTTATAGGCATAAGTGTCATTCCTCAGCTCTTAAGATACTATCTTTTGTGGTAGCAGATGTCTAGAATCAAGGGAACGCAATATGTTTGTCTATGCTTAGAAAACTTTCTATGAGACTATTCCATGCCATTAACAGTCATTGTCTCTGCAGAACAGGATTTGGCAAAGGGATGAGGCGGTTAAATTTTACTTTACATACTTCTATATTGTTTGAATTTTAAAAATAACATTGTGTCACTTCTGAATTAAAAAAAAAAAAAAAAAAGAATAGTAAAAAGAAACCCTCATCCTAGACAATACAGACATTAATGGTGATATGGGAGACATTTTGCTATACCTCTGATAACCAGTGGAACATTCAGGATAGCACCCATCACTTAGGAATTGTTCTTAAATGTTAAGATTCTTAGTGTTCACTTCTGGGAAGAAACACAATCTTACCTAGTATTTATGACCGACGGGATACCCAACCAACTCAATTGTCCTCTAAACTAAGAGAAAATGATAAAATTGAAAATGGAGAAGAAAAATGATTCTAGTCACATACATGTCCTCTGGCTGCGGTAGAATACAAAGAGCAGAAAGCAGCTTAGCTGCATCAATCATCATGTTGGGAACAGCAGGATCCATGGCTCTGACCAGCAGTAGGATTCCTTCTTCTGTCTCCAGCATGGTCTTGATTCCAAACTGGTAGGGCCAAAAACAAAGAAAGGAGCCTGAAAGATGATAGCATCTAACTGGGGACAAGTTTAGGGGTTGGGTTGTTATGGGTTGAATGGTGTCCTCTTAAATTCCAGTGTTGAAGTCCCAACCCCCAGTAACAAAATGTAACCTCATCTGGAAATATACTCATTGCAAATATAATTAGTCAAGCTACAATGAAGTCATACTGGGGTAGAATGGGTCCTTAATCCAATATGGCCAGTGTCCTTATAAAAAGAAGAAATTTGGATACAGATACATACAGAGGGAGAACACCATGTGATCACATAGGCAGAGATCAGGATGATGCATCTACAAGATAAGGAGTGCCAAGGATTGCCAGCAAGCTACCAGAAACCAGGAGGGGTATGGAACATACTATCACACACAGCTTCAGAAAGAACCAACCCTGCTGATACCTTGGATTTTGAAATTCTAGCCTTTCTAGAATTGTGAGATAATAAATTTCTGTTAAGACACCTAATTTTGTGGTACACTAGAAAACTAATACAGGGGTAGAATACTTTTCCCAATATACTTAGAGATGAACATACCAAAATAATTTTCTAGGAGGTACGACAGAATTAGATGTCTTCCAAGAATAAAAGTCTTTGGTTTATATGTTTCTTGCTAATTCTCTTCCTCCTAATCCAATGGAATAAGTTAATTACAACAAAATTAAACAACGAGGAAGAGAGATTTGTCCTCAGAGGCACATGATTGTGGGCTCCCTGGGTTGAATTACTAAATAGACAAAAAGAAGATAAAAATGGAGCAACAGTCTAGAAGAAAAAAGAAATAGGAAATAAAGCAAATATTGCAAAAACAGTAACTACAGGTCAGGAAATTCAAGAATTAGCAAAAGAAAGTAAAGAAAGAGAGGCCGGGCACCGTGGCTCACGCCTGTAATCCCAACTAATCCCAGCACTTTGGGAGGCCAAGGCAGATGGATCACAAGGTCAGGAGATCGAGACCATCCTGGCTAACACGGTGAAACCCCGTCTCTACTAAAAATAAAAAATAAAAAAATAGCCGGGCATGGTGGCGGGTGCCTGCAGTCCCAGTTACTTGGGAGGCTGACGCAAGAGAATGGCATGAACCCGGGAGCTGGAGCTTGCAGTGAGCTGAGATTGAGCCACAGCACTCCAGCCTGGGTGACAGAGCAAGACTCCATCTCAAAAAACAAATAAACAAAAAAAAAGAAAGTAAAGAAAGAGAAACAACACTGAGCCTGTCCTCTGAAACAGAAGTTAGAACTGAGAAAAAATATCCATAGAAGCATGTATACGTGGCAATGAAAAACAGTTATGATACTAAAAGAGAAAGCCAGAAGTCCTGAACCTCATATTCCTAGTTCCTCTTTCGGGTTTGCCAATAGAAGAGAAAGAACAGGCGTCCAGATGGGGTTTGGAATGAGAATGGGAAAAATCTCACCTTGTTGTTCATAAAAGCTTTCAAGCAGCGAATAATCTCATGCTTGTTCCGGCTATCGTAACTCCTGTACATAGAAGACATAATTAGTGAGGTCCCTTTATTCTCTACCCCTTTCCCATTTTAAATCTTGCAAACAAGATTCTTAGGAATAATAGCCCCATCTAGTAGATGAGTAAATTTTAGGAAATAGCACTTTGCCCAGAAACACTGAATAGATAACTGAAAAAGGATCTTCACCGTCAAAAAATCTGGCTGATCCTCTTGTAATCCAAGAATTAAGTATTAAATTAAAACCTTCCTTTTAACTCTCCCTAGGCTCCTGAGTGCTAAATTCTATCAGGATAACATCCCATCTATTGCTGCTTGCCTCACTACTAGAGGTTTCAAGTCTGAGAAGATATATGCAGGTCTTGGCCATGTATTATTTTGTTTCAGAAAGATTCCAGAAGTACTCTGCTTCAGGCTGGCTTCAAGGTAGCCTAAGAGAGTCCAAGGTATACCTAAAATTATTCCAACCTTGAAGAATGCCACAATACGAGTTCCAAGTATACTATAAGACTTCCAAATAGATATTACCCAGACCAGATTACAGGGCAGCACTAAATCAGATTTTATTTCCAGATTGAAAAAGAATCAGTGCTGGGAGACTAATAGTATTATATGGTATATATTAGAGTTATCCAACATGAAATTTAAGTTCCCCCTCCCTTTCCTATATCTATAATCATCATTCATCCTCTAGTCACCACTATAAGCCCCTTCTCAGTTAAGAGTACATTCCTCTAGCCCACGACTTTACATTTAACTCTACTTTCTACTTCAGAGCAAACAGCAAAGTCCCCTGTGACTCTCCAACTTGAAGTTACAAAGACTTGGAAATCCTCACCCAGCAGTCTCTTCTTTCTCATCATGAAGTCGTTTAAGAATGTCCAATAAGGAGGCCAAGCCTTCAGCACCAAATGTTTGCACCCAACTGTAGGGAACAGAGAAAGGCAAAGCAATATCAAATTAATAAACACTTATTTGCCAAACAAAGTTTATCCTGACAACTTTCTACTCCCAATTCAGACTATTCTCATACTTCCCCAGCTCCTTTGATCGTCAGTCATCATCAGTGAAATCCAACATTCAGCTCCTACTCCTGTTACCTCCTCAGAATCCTCACCTGACGGGGTTGTTGTTAAGAGACACACGAAGGGATTCCAGGCAGCTGAGCAGAGGCATATCCCGCAAGCCTGACCTCAACTCCTGAATATACATCATGGCAGACTTAGAGCTCTCCTTCTGGCTCATGCCCTGGACAGGAGGCAGAGACAGAGATTAGTAATGGTGGAGCCAGTCATAAATTAGGGACTAGCATTAGTCAAGAGAGTTTATATTTTATTTTTATTTTTTATTTTTAGTAGAGACAAGGTCTTACTACGTTGCCCAGGCTGATTTCGAACTCCTGGGCTCCAGCGATCCTTCTGCCTCAGCCTCCCAAAGTGCTGAGATTAGAGCAGTGAGACACCACGTCAGGCCACGTTTATCAGGGCAGATACCCATCTCGCATACCACCAAAATATGTGAGACTTAGAACTGCCTATCCCATTCCCTATATTTACATACTTCATGAAAATTTAACCAGGCAAAAAGTATGTAAGCATGGCAACTAAGTAAGAGAGTAAAAAGTGAATAGGCTTATATAATATAATGAAACCGAATTGATGCAGACATAAAATGTTACATAAAATTGGCCAAAAAAAAAAAAAAACAGGTCCAAGACAAGGGCACAGTCTCCCATGTCATGGGTACCTGCCCCAGGACTCACAGCCTTGGAGGTGTACAAGTACTGGGACACCATCTCCCTCTTGATGATGATGTCCTTCTCCCTCAAAGGTTGCTGTTTCTCCTCATTCAGGTTCATATCCAGCTAGGAGAGGGAGAAAAAAGAGAAAAAACAAAATTGCCTCAAATTCCTTACAAATTTTTAGTGTTTAATATTAGTATGCTTAGTGAAGAGTTGAGCATGTAAAATGCTTATTGAGTAAATAAATCTTTTTGATCCCTAGAAATTTAAGCTATTACAGCTGATGAAAATTCCTCAAAGATAAGTTAACATTTTACTATAAATCTCTATAGACATATACACACTCTTTCTTTAAGAAAAATGGACTCAATAAAAATGGAAGATTTATTTTGTATTATTGAAAGAAAACCACACATAATGCTTTCTGCATCAAGGACGGACCTTAAAAATCTCTTCAGACTGAAGCACTGGATGAATGGCATAATCTAAACACAAGCAAAATCAACAGCAGCAAACTCTGCACCAACTCTAGGGCATACAAACCCATTACCCCCAGTTAACTCAGTCCCTGTACAAACTCCTTTCCCACAAAGAAAGAATTGGAAACTCTATGATAAAGCAGAGATACCTTGACAGACATAATCTGATGTATGTTTGGGGAAAGGCTCTGTTTGATCCTTCTACATATATAACAACCATGTGTCCAAGTCTAGTACCTCAGTGGGCACAAATTTAGCCCTAATAATTCCAGAATGTTAATTGAATTGAGAAAAATATGGATGGGGGGATGTATTCTATTTCTTCTGCAAGTAGCAAAATTAATCTGAAGTTTTTGTGACTTAATTCCTGGTGCTTTTTTTTTTTGAGACGAAGTCTCACTCTGTCACCCAGGCTTGAGTGCAATGACACAATCTTGGCTCGCTGCAACCTCCAGCTCCCAGATTCAAGTGATTCTTCTGTCTCAGCCTCCTGAGTAGCTGGGATTACAGGTGCCCGCCACCACATTCAGCTAATTTTTGTATTTTCAGTAGAGACAGGGTTTCACCATATTGGCCAGTCTGGTCTTGAACTGCTGACCTCGTGATCCACCCACCTCGGTCTCCCAAAGTGCTGGGATTACACGTGTGAGCCACCACTGCCAGCCAGGTGCATTTTTCCTCTTGCAGATAAACTGAACATAGAAGTTACAAACTGGTGGCCCTCAAGTTAAGTCAAATCAAAGATAAAATGTTTCACTTGGCTAGCTCAACATTTTAAATCTGGGGGACCTTACATAAAAATACAGATCTCTAGTAAAACAGCACCAACGGATGCAACCATCAAATTTCATGTTGTGGGAAACTCTACAGGTCAAACAAATGGTTTCTTCAAAAATTTTTTTTTTTAGTATCAATAATAAGGATAAAAGAAAAAGAAGTGCAGTGGCTCATGCCTGTAATCCCAGCACTTTGGGAGGCCGAGGCAGGCAAATCACAAGGTCAGGAGTTCGAGACTAGCCTGGCCAACATGATGAAACCCCGTCTCTATTTAAACTACAAAAATTAGCCGGGCATGGTGGTGTGCACCTGTAATCCCAGCTACTTGGGAGGCTGAGGCAGGAGCATTGCTTGAACTCGGGAGGCGGAGGTTGTAAGTCTTGCTATGCTTGCGACAGAGCAATACTCTGTCTCAAAAAAAAAAAAAAAAAAAAAAGGAAGGGAAACCTATAGTTTAAATGAAAATTGAGAATATCAGTACAGTGGACTATATTTGGAATTGAGATTTGAACAAACTAGTGTTTGAAAAATGACCTAACTGGAGAAATTCAAATAGTGACTAGGATATTTGATGTTATTCAAGATTTATTTTTTTTTTAAATTACAGATTTCTGACCTTCTTTTGAAAAATAGAAATATCTGGCACTCCTAGGCAAGTATTCCCAACTGGAATGCAACCACTTACTAGAACTGAGTTGTGGCTGGCTTTTCTAATAAAAATGCCAAAAGCCTCTCTTCAATTTGCCACATTCCCCACTTATTTTGTCATCTTCTGTCTAGCCTGCTTACCTTATTTATACTACCTGCCTGGCCCAAGAGACATTTAAACTTGCAATCCAAGGCCAAGAGATTATCCTGATAGACCATACTCTTTAGACTCTTAATGTACTTGGAATATTAAGAGACAAACTGAAAGATTCATTGAAAAATAACAACAGTAGTACCAGTTGAGTGCTTACTATGTACCAGGCCCTGTGCTAAGGATTTTAAACCTAAGCTTTTAATTAAGCTAGGCCTGCCACTAGTCTCTATTTGAATCTGAGATCACACATCCATGCAATATACAGGTCTTAGGAAATCCTGTACTCATCAAAACTTTCCAAGACTTACCACTAATGGACACTCATTGAATACCCTCCTTATTCGGTGTTCCTCACTGAGGAAAACAAAGTAAGTCACATGCACATATACTTCGTTACTTAGCTGACTTCAGACACAATCTTTAAAGGTCTTCTAGCAATTCTACGTATTTTCTTTCCAGATTCACCACTAAATACAGGACCTTGAGCAAATGATATTCCATTCTCAGTTTCTCCTTTATACAGTTTGTTGTGAATACTTCAACACTTTATCTGCTCTGGCTTAACCCAAAGGTGGTCTCCATACTACCATCTTTGGCACACAGGGTGAGATGGTCCACTATGTCTTTGTGGCTAAAGTGTTGCTGGGCAGAAGGACATGAACAAGACAGTGATCAGATGTTTCCAAATACAGATTCCAATTTTATGAACTGGTATTTGTATATTTAGTTCCTAATTATGGGATTATAGGGTTAATATTAAGAATTTCCATGTTAAGCCTGGAATTCTTTGTAATAAAGTGCTAGTTAGGGAACTATGCACCAAAAAGAGCCCACCATGCCCATAAATTCCCAGGAAGAAGCAACATTTTGGGAATGGAAAACTTACCAGCATCTGTTCAAAGAGAACCAGAACTTGTTCATCTGAAACATCTTGCAATGACTGTGCTGTGGGATCATCCCCATATGATGCAGAAGAATTTCTATGAGCAGAATTGGGCTTTTCCTTCTCCTTCTTAATTCTCATGCTGGTAAATCTCTCCAGCTGAGAAACAGAAAAAAGCATTAGCAGTGATCCATTTTCACTTACATAACAAACCACACATCAAATTCTTTACCCCTTTAACCTCTTACACGGGCATGGTTCCTCTGGTTCACGAGCAGTTCAAGACTCTTCTGACATGAAAAGAAGAAATCAGTCTTCCTCCTATCTAACTTAGTATACTGACTCTGTAATCTCATCTATGTTCAAAGATAACAGAACCAAAGTATTAAGATTTCAAACCTCTTTACAATAGAAGAAACACTGTTCTTGATCTCCCCTACCATTTCTAAGTCTTGTAAAGTAGTACAGAACTGAAAGCCTCTTATGACAGAGTTCTATCAATAAAATGCCCTTTGTTTCCTTCTAGCTACCCAACAATAAATGTTGCTAGGACCCCAGAAGATGCCTCCCTTAAAGAGGTATTACTACAGAATTTAATAGATATAAGCCACATAGGATAAACGTGTCCTTAAAGTCAGGATTCATTCCTTTCTCTTGAATTTGTACACTCCACAGCACTTGTGTAATGTAAGCAGCAAAAGTTCAATATATATTCTTCAAAATCCCCTTTACATGACATCTCGTCAGCAAATACAATGTACCTCAGGGGTATATATGCCATCTCTCTGCCAAACAAATGCTAATAAGCCATTCCTCAAATCTCAAATACCAATGCTTACATCAAAAAGAGTCCCCAATAAGCAACAGCTTATCAGCTCTCCTCGTTAGAAAATAACAGTAATTATCTGTAAGTATTATAGAGCTTCAAGTGATATCAGTGGCATTCAGACTGCAAGTCAGTTTGGAGTTTAAAAAGCATGCCTAACTTCAGAAGATAATGAAGGTCCATGGAAATGCATGCAATGGGCCAAACACAGAGCAAAGAGTTAGGAAAAAAGCCTTGAGATACTGAGTAGAAGCCATATCACCACTATAAGTTACAGAAAGTCAAAGTTATGAAAACTGGTAAATATTATAGTGTAGGCAATGAGCTAGAACATGCACATGCTAAACAAAATGTCCTTACCTCATCTGCCATGAGCCGCTTCAGAGTCTAGGAAACAGGAAAAAGGAGGGAGAAGAAAGAAATCAGTGAAGTACAAAGAAACCTCCCAAACACCAGACGGGTTGGGGAAAAAAGGGAGAGAAGTTGAAAGGATCCAAGCTACTTTCCACAAGCTAATGATTTCTATCAAAGTACTCCTTAGCACATTCCCTCAAGTAAGGGGCAGGAAGAATTTTAAGGTCACTAACATATGACTCTTAAAAAGGAAAAAAAAAAAAAAGAACACGACGCAGAACTGAACAGAATCCGAATCTGATGACCTTATGAGATATGCTCATATGGTCTTATGCACTTATAAGTGCATATGGATATGCACTTATGAGATATGCTCAACTTCACAGTAAATAAGGCAATGCGAATTAAAACCACAGTGAGACATCAATTCACACTCCCAAGACTGGAAAAAACGCTCATGTCCGTCTAGTCACAGACCAACAGGAACTCTTGGTGGTACTATAAAATGCTATAGCCACTTTGGAAAACAGTAAGGCATTATCCAGTAAAGTTAAATATGCACATGTACCACAACGCAACACATCAATTTCTATGTAACTACCCTGCTGAATTTTGCACATATGTAGTGGAATGTGTATACCAAGAGTGTTCATAGTAACACTATGACATGTAAAACAGAAAACAATGCAAACGGTCATCAAGAGTAGGGTTTTCTGATCTGCCATCTGGATATATTGGAACCATCACCAAAACACAAATTTTCATAAAAATTCTTAAGGGGGAGGCCATCACTCTGGAGGTTGAACCCTTGGATAAAACAAAATATAAAGGCCAAAATCCAGGATAAGGAAGGAATTCCTCCTGACCAATAAAGACTGATCTTTGCTGGCAAGCAACTGGAAGGCGGATGTGCTTTGTCTGACTACAGCATTCAAAAGGATTCGACTCTTCATCTTGAGACTTTGTGGTAGGGCTAAGAAAAAGAAGTTTTACACTACTCCCAAGAAGAGTAAGCATGAGAAGAAGGTGAATCTGGCTGTCCTGAAACACCATAAGGCCAATGAGAATGGCAAAAGTAGACACCTTCGTTGGGAGTGCCCTTCAGATGGTAGTGTTACAGTGTTTATGGCCAGCCGGCCACTCTGACAGATATTATTATGACAAAAGTTGTCTGATTTATTGCTTAAACAAACCAGAAGACAAATAATTGTGTATGAGTTAATGAAAGATGTGAACTAAAAGAGGAGAATGGACAAATATACTGGTATACTGGTATAAGGAAAGCAATTTCACAAAGAAAGTGAATGAACTTACAGCTATTCATAAATATAATATTGAATTATTATTTCATTTACATTCAGCTTAAAAACATGTAACACTGTATTATTTGGGATGTAAAATTATTACATAAAGGAAATAATTACCATAAATGTCAAAACAGTGGTTAGTTGGGGTGGGTGGGGTGGGGTTGTGACTGGGGAAGGGGACAAAGCAGCTACTGGGGTGTTTACAATATTCTGTATCTTGACATGGATCACATGACTGTCTAGTTTATAATTATCCTGTACGTTTTACATTCTCTTCTGCATACATGTTATACTTTACCCCTCCTGCCCCCCAACCCCTCGCAAAAAAATAAAGTCTGAATGAGCAAGTCTGGGAAAGTGGGAATTTGTTTTCATCCTGCTTAATTTTAAACAATATTTTTTTTCATTAATGTCCTTAGAAGCGTATAGTAAATCTCTCTTTTTTTTTTTTTTTTTTTTTTTTTTAAAGAGACAGGGTCTCCCTGTGTTGCCCAGGCTGGTCTCGAACCCCTGGGCTCAAGTGATCTCCCCACCTCTGCCTCCTGTGTAGCTGGGATTTCAGGTGCATTCCACCACACTCAGTTGGTAAATGCTTCTTGAGTAACCTTCCCCAACTAATGAAAAACTAGTTCCGTTTCTGCCACAAAGCTATTTTTCCTCTTTTACAGACCAGAAAAATCTACATTATTATGTTCACGTTCCCCATATAACACAGCTCAGTTCAATCCAGTGTAAACTGTGAATGTAGACTTCGTCCATTTTTCACCAACCTGGTGCTTTTGAAATAAAATAAAACAAACGCCGGGCGCGGTGGCTGAAGCCTGTAATCCCAGCACTTTGGGAGGCCGAGACGGGCGGATCACGAGGTCAGGAGATCGAGACCATCCTGGCTAACACAGTGAAACCCCATCTCTGCTAAAAAAATACAAAAAAACTAGCCAGGCGAGGTGGCGGGCGCCTGTAGTCCCGGCTACTCGGGAGGCTGAGGCAGGAGAATGGCATAAACCCGGGAGACAGAGCTCGCAGTGAGCTGAGATCCGGCCACTGCACTCCAGCCTGGGCGACAGAGGGAGACTCTGTCTCAAAAAAAATAAATAAAATAAAACAAACAAGCAAACAAACTTTAACCTCCATGGTCCAGAACAGGTCAAGCTTCCACTGGCTGAGGGCTAATCACTCACCCAAACCATGAGAATCTTGTCATGAGAAAATGTCCATGGAATTTACAGTTACTTCATGTGTTCTGATTACATAATAGAAGCAAGGCAGAAGGATGATGAGGCAGAAAGCACCACCCAAGACAACCAACAACATAGTTCCTTTTGTCACCACCCCTAAGTCCCTTGGCATACAGAAGGTGAAACAAGCACAAAAGGGATGAATGCATACGATTTGGGTTACCATAGCCAAGGCTGAACTTAACTGCTCCTAGAGCAATTGCTTCCAAAATCTTGTCCCCCAAACTCAAAGAGTTCCCTCAGAACCAAGCAACAAGCAAACTACTCTAGGATGGATTAACGCAGATAACAGAACCTGAGTCTAAAGAATGGCAGCTGAATTGTTCACAGCTGAAGCTTAAGTTAAAAAAAAAAAAAAAAAGTGTTAGGCGGAAACCAGCAACCTTCTCTTTCTGCCTACAGACTCTTGATTCGTCTCTCTTCCATCCATGTCTATTAGCACTACCTAAGTTCACACCATTATTGTCTTCTGTTTGATTTACTCCAACAGCCTCCTAACTGATCTCCCTGCCTTCAGTCCCATCTGCCCCATACCACATCCATTCTGCATACTATATCCAAGAGGACTCTTTCTAAAATGCCAAGCTGTCCATGTTATTTTTCCATTTAAAAGCCTTCAATCGCTCTCCACTGCCCTATGTTAAAATCCAAATTCCTGTGCATGGCATATGACTCTCCTGGCTTTTCCCCCAGTCTCATTTTCTCAGCAAACTCTCCGCCTCAAACTCCATCTTCATCTCCAAACAGATGACACTGTCTCAATGCCCCAGACTTGCTCTAGGCTGCTGCCTCCTCAGCCTAGACTGTGCTTTCAAGGCTAACTCCAACAGGCCCTACGGAATGATCCCTCCTCTAAATGGATATGTACCTTTCCTTGTGTTTCCATAGTAATAGGCACTTGCCTGTCTCACAGCACTAAAATTGGATTACAATTGTCTTTTGATTGTCTGTTTCCTCTACCCCTTTCCAGACTAAGTTGCTTGATGGCAGAGCCTGAAACTTGGTCATTATATCTCCTATGAACAAATACTATAATCTAGTGTTGCCTCCCTAAAATATCAATCCCTGGAGAAACTCTCCAAGTCTATTCCACCTCTTCATTATATCAATGAAGTGATTTAAGCCCAGCCAGGTGAAGTAAATCACTGAGGTCATATGATTAGGGGATAAGTTGGATACAGAACTCAGGCATCCAGACTCCAAAAGCCGCCATATCTTTGCATTCCCCAAATTCTTGTGCCTTTTTCCTATTCAATGTCCACTAACTCTCGCCTTTAGATAGAAAAGAACGGGAGTTTTATACATATATAAAACTTCATATACACATATATGAAGGAAGATGCCAGTTTCCCTTGCTTTCCTAGGGCATCATCAGAAACAGATTTTATCTTAAAAAAAAAAAAAAAAAATTATCTGCCGGGCACGGTGCCTCACACCTGTAATCCCAGAACTTTAGGAGGCCGAGGTGGGTGGATCATGGGGTCAGGAGTTTGAGACCAGCCTGACCAACATGGTGAAACCCCATCACTACTAAAAACACAAAAATTAGCCGGGTGTGGTGGTGCCTGCCTGTAATCCTAGCTACTCAGGAGGCTGAGGCAGGAGAATCGCTTGCACCTGGTAGGCAGAGGTTACAGTGAGCAGAGATCACGCCACTGCACTCCAGCCTAGGTGACAGAGCGAGACTCCATATCCAAAAAAAAAAAAAAAAAAAAAGGAAGAAAAGAAAAAAAAAAAAGAAAAAAAATTACCCATGTTTTAGGGTTCAATTTGGGGAAGGACAACAAACACTATGCATGAGGGAAAAAAGCTACATTTCCTGAGCTAGTCCAACAGAGGGCAGCAACAACCAGCAAAGTGAATCACAGCACAGTCAGTACAAGCAAAACTGTTTTAGAATCCAATACAACACTCAAACAGCAAGCTCAATTATTAAAATAGAAACCTGCTGCTTCAGTATATTCAGAGTGTATTGTTTACTTAGTTAATACTATGTGTATTCTTCTTACAGATTCTATGTTGGCAAACGGTTTTGTTCAGTAGTCATTTTTTAATTGTATCATTAGTTGTGTGTATTATCTGAAATGTAGAATAAGTTCCTAGATCAAGACAAAAAAAAAAAAAAAGAAAAAAAAGAAAAAATAGGAGTTCAGGAAGATAAATGCTACAGGAGCTTTATTTATGTATTATGTCTCAGATGTCCAAGCTTCTTAAAATTAAGTCTCTAATCATCCTACCTACATCTAAATGCATCCACTTTCATTATTCTCCTTGTTTGCTGTCAATTCTCTTCTGGTCCCAAACCAAACCCTTACTGTCCTAGCCTGGCTGTGGTAAATATCTCACTTCTTGGCCCTTCTATTCAGTCCTCCACTAAACATTAGCACTTTTACCTGTAACTACAAATATAGATACTGAAGGAAGCATAAATACAGAATGAAATTTTTTTTTAAATATCCAAATCTGGCTTATGAATCCAGATAAATAGGAACTTTCAGGTAAAGGATGTCAGACTGAACCAAAACATCTAATTTCTCTCCTTCTTGAAACCTCACTAAACCTACAGAAAAGGTGTTTTCTAGAAAGTAAGAAGTGATGCAAGGAAAGAGCCTACAAGGTTGGGAAGAACAAAAGAGCAGCTGCAAATTTTGAAGACTAGGACTAGAAGAATTAAATCCAACAGATTACAGAAAGCTGAGTCCTAAACCGGAAAGAGCAATAACCAACCCATTACACTTAAGGATCCTCAAAAGGCTCAGGAATAATTGGCACCAGATACCTATGGAAATAGGAGTTAAAGGAGGGGGAGGCTAAAAATAAGACTGGTTGGAAGCTGTTTAAGAAGCCAGTTAGATACCTAGATCCTACCCCACCCCTCAACCATGCCATTGGGAGACTATCCTCCCTTCTTCCAGCAGAGGTCTGGAAGTTTGTTCTCAGAAGAGGGTAAAACAGAGGGTCTCTGGATTGGAGGATGCCAGGGACCCTATACTAAAAAGAAAAGTAAACCTAGGCATAGTATGTACTGAGACACTCAGTACGTTTCCCCCTCTAGTCTCTTAAGAGCCCTAGCAGCCTGGCCTTTCCCCTTGAGACAGAAGGTTGGAAGTGTCTTCTCTGGGGAATCAACTTAAAGCTTGTGACATAGTCCAAGTAGATCACTTCAGAGCTCCATCATCCAACACGTACCACTAGACACATATAATTATAGAACACTACTAAGGTGGCTAGTGTAAGTGAGGAGGAATTTATTACATTTTATTTAATTTTAACAAAATTTAAATGGCAAACTTATGAAAGAAGCTCAACATCGTATGTCATCAGAGAAGTGTAAATTAAAATAAGATACCACTACATACCTACTAGAATAGCCAAAATCCTCAACACTGATAACAACAAATGCTTGCAAAGATGTGGAGCAAGAACTTTCTTTTCTTTTTTATTTCTTTTTTTATTTCATTTTATTTTTTGAGACAGAGTCTCACTCTGTCACCAAGGCTGGAGTGCAGTGGCATGATCTCAGCTCACTGCAACCTTCGCCTCCCAGGTTCAAGCCTCCTGAGTAGCTGGGATTACAGGCGCCCGCCACCACACGTGGCTACTTTTTGTATTTTCAGTAGAGACAGGGTTTCACCATGTTGGCCAGGCTGGTCTGGAACTCCTGACCTCAAGCGATCTGCCCACCTTGGCCTCCCAAAGTGCTGGGATTTATAGGCGTGAACCACTGCACCCAGCCGAGCAAGAACTTTCAATTCATAGCTGGTGGGAATGTAAAATGGTACAGCCACTTTGGAAGAGTTTTACAGTTTCTTATAAAACTACACATACACTAACATAAGATCCAGCGATCATGTTCTTTGGTATTTATTTATCCAAAGGAAGTGAAAACGTATGTCCACACTAAAAACCTGAAGAGAAATATTTACAGAAGCATTATTCATAAGTTACAGCAGCATTATTCATAATTGCCAAAACCTGAAAGCAACAAAGACATCCTTCAGTAGGTGAATAGGTAACTAAACTGTGGCACATTCAGACAACAGAACATTATCTGTTGTCTTAGTGATAATCTTAAGGGCATATTGCTAAAAGAAAGAAGCTGATCTGAAAAGGCTACATATGGCCGGGTGCGGTGGCTCATACCTGTAAACACAGCACCCTGGGAGACTGAGATGGGTGGGTCACTTGAGACCAGGAGGTTAAGGCCAGACTGGTCAACACAGTGAAACACCACCTCTACTAAAAATATAAAAATTAGCTCAGCATGGTGGTGGGTGCCTGTAATCCCAGATACTTGGGAGGCAGAGGCATGAGAATAGCTTGAACCTAGGAGGCGGAGGTTGCAGTGAGCCAAGATCGAGCCACTGCACTCCAGCCTGGGCAACAGAACAAGACACCGTCTCAAAAAAAGAAAAAGGCGGCCAGGTGTGGTGGCTCATGCCTGTAATCCCAGCACTTTGGGAGGCTGAGGCAGGTGGATTGCCTGAGGTCAGGAGTTTGAGACCAGCCTGGTCTCACTGGTCTCAGAGAAAAATCCCGTCCCCATTGTGAAATCCCGTCTCTACTAAAACTACAAAAATTAGCTGGGCATGGTGGCAGGTGCCTGTAATCCCAGCTACCTGGGAGGCCGAGGCAGGAGAATCACTTGAACCCGGGAGGCAGAGGTTGCTGTGAGCCAAGATCAAGCCATTGCACTCCAGCCTGGGCGACAAGAGCAAAACTCTGTCTCAAAAAAAAAAAAAAAGAAAAAGAAAAAAGAAAAAGGCTACATATTCGTACCCAACTATATGACCTTCTAGAAAAGGCAAAACTGTGGAAAAAGTAAAGAGAACAGTGGTTGCCAAGGGTTGAGGGAGGCAGGTTATGAATAAATAGAGCACAGAGGGTTTTTAGGGCAGCGAAAAATACTCCGTATGATACTATAGTAGATGGATATATGTCATTCAAGGATTGTACAACACTGAGTGAACCCTAATGTAAACTATGGACTTGGGTGATGCTAATGTGTTAATGCAGGCTCATCAATTGCAATAAATGTACCATGCTAGTGGGGGATGTTGACAATGGGGGAGGCCATGTGATATGGTTTGGCTCTGTGTCCCCACCCAAATCTCACCTTGAATTGTAATCCCCATAATCCCCACATGTCAAGGGCGGGACCAGGTGGAGGTAATAGGATCATGAGGGCAGTCTCCCCTATGCTGTTCTCATGATATCAAGTGAGTCTCATGAAATCTGATGGTTTTGTAAGCATCTGGCATTTCCCTTGCTAGCACTCACTCTGTCCTGCCACCCTTAGAAGGCAAAGCAGAAGGTGCCTGCTTCTCCTTTGCCTTCTACCACCATTGTAAGTTTCCTGAGGCCTTCCCAGCAATGCAGAATTATGAGTCAATTAAATCTCTTTCCTTTATAAATTACCCAGTCTCAGGTATTTCTTCATAGCAGTGTGAGAAAGAACTGATACACCATGCATGTGTGTGGGCAGGGATATATGGGAAATCTCTGTACCTTCATCTCAATTTTGCCAAGATACTAAAACTGCTCTTTTAAAAAAGGGCTTAAAAACATTTTTAGGGACTGGGTGTGGTGCCTCACATCTGTAATGCCGGTACTTTGGGAGGCTGAGGCAGGCGGATGGCTTGGGCCCAGGAGTTGGAGACCAGCCTGGGCAACATGGCAAAACCTGCCTCTACAAAAATATTTAAACATCAGCCAGGCATGGGCCAGGCGCGGTGGCTCACGCCTGTAATCCTAGCACTTTGGGTGGCCGAGGCAGGTGGATCGCGAGATCAGGAGATCGAGACCATTCTGGCTAACACAGTGAAACCCCATCTCCACTAAAAAATAAACACAAAAAATTAGCTGGGCGTGGTGGCACGCACCTGTAGTCCCAGCTACTCGGGAGGCTGAGGCAGAATTGCTTGAACCCAGGAGGCAGAGGTTGCAGTGAGCCGAGACTGCACCACTGCACTCCAGCCTGGGCGACAGAGCCAAGACTCTGTATCAAAAAAAAACAAAATTTAACCAGGCATTGTAGTGCTTGCCTGTAGTCCCACCTACTCAGGAGGCTGAGGTGGGAGGATCAGCTGAGCCCCCAAGGCAGAGGTTGCAGTGAGCTGAGATCACATTGCTGTACTCTATCCTGGACAACATCTTAAGACTGTCTCAAAATAAATAAATAAATAAAAATTTAGCATCTCAGTTGAGATGTCTGTAAATGTGAAATAAACACTGCAGTTCATAACAATATAAAAAAGTAAAATATTTCGTTATTTTTATATTTCATTCATATTGAAGTAATATTTTAGATATATTACATTAAACTTAATTTCACAAGTTTCTAAAACTAGAAAATCGAAACTTACAATGTGATTCACATTAGATTTCTATTGGATGGTGCTGTCCTACAGCAAAGCAACCAGCTTTCAAATCCTACCCATGCATCTAGAGTTTCCAATCTGCTTTGTAATCCCTCATTCTTAAACATGAGTAGACAATCCAGGATTATCAGACATCTGAGGAAAGCTCCTAACATGAGAGAAAAGGGGCTGGGGGAAGCAACTTGCCATATAAACAGTATGCAACAAGAAGAAAGATGTTTTAAAAATCATTAATATCCACAAGAAACATTCAGAGGGAAAAAGAGCTCATTAGAAGTTTAAAATACGAAAACAGAAATTAAAACTCAATAAAAGGACTGGAAGAATTAAGGAAATTCCCCAAAAAGTACAGCAAAAAGAAAAGAAAATTAGACCAGTTTGGGAGGACCAATATCCAAATAATAGGAGAAAACATAAAATACAGAGCAAGTTATCAAGGAAATAAAGAAAATTTCCCAGTATTGAAGGGTAAGTCTCTAGCACAAAGGGCAAAAATAGATTATTCAAAGGCATATAATGGTGAAATTTCACAACACTGGAATACAAACAAAATCCTACAAAATTCCACAGGAAGGATGAAAACAGGTCATATATAAAGGAATCAGAGTAGTTCTGGGTTTCTTAACAATAATATCAACAGCTGGGTGGCAATGGAACAAGGCCTTTAAAAATCTGAAGAAAAATAATTTCCAAACTACAAATCTATACCCAACAAAAACTATCAATCAAATGTCAGCTTAGAATAGACATTTTCAGGCATTTAAGCTTTAAAAATCTGTTCCCATATACTGCAGGAAGCTACTGTAGGGCTTGCTCCACCAAAGAGAGGATGCGAACCAAAAAAGTGCAAGACTTGAAATACAGGAAATGAAACCTAACACATGAGGAAATTGAAGGAAATCCCTGGGATAAAAGATTCCAGGATGACTGTATGTGCCAAGTACAGAGAACCACCAGTTAAAAGGGAGCAATGAGACTTGAGCCAGACCCTTGAAGCCTGTCATCACCATCATCTGCTTTTGTTCTGGCTTTTAAAATAGACAATACCTGGGTGAACCTGACCCAGATGGTTGGCCTGTCTGGACCATATGTTAATAGTTTTTTTCTTTCCTTCTCTGCTCTACTATCTGGACTGTCAAGGATACTCATTCCAGCCCACAGAACTTTCCCGCTTCGACTTATTCAGGAGATCTAGAGGTTGCATACGGTAAGCTCAGAAGCAAAAAATACAGAGCAGTGTACTCCCCTGACCATATTCCTGTTGAATGTCTAGTACTTGGCCCTCACTGCAGGCCTGCCAGATGCTCAACTGTGGCAAACCGTTTCCCAGGTCTTACTTATGTCCTGGCCAAGTGATGTCCTTAGAATCTAGGTACGCTTGTAAACACTCAGAGGATCTGAACCTGGTCTATGACTATGAGATGGTATTCAGTTTTTCTCTGCCCGGAAGACTCCATCTAACAGTGGCAATGCCACCTTTTATACACACATTAGATTTTTGTTTCTTATGTTTTCTATCTTTCATTTATATGCAAATAATTATTAATGAAAACATAAAATATTTTTAAAGGGGTAGAAAAACATTTATTCCATAGGAGTTTTTATGCAACAGAATTAGATGACTAGATAAATGTCTAAAAGTCATTAGCTGGTACAGGAAAATAATTTAATAGAACTGCATGTATTAAACTTCTCCAAAAGATTCTCAATGCCATCAAATCTTACTTAAATCAATACAAATTGCTCAAAGGTGGAGTACATCAAAAGTAACGGCATCAAATATAAATGTATTTGGCTGGGTTCTTCTCTGCACTAAGACCATCCATCAATATAAAAATTAAAAGCTGTCCCTTTACTCCCCCCCTTCCAGACAGTAATTCAAGTTCTGATTCAGTTACCACATCCTAATGTAATATGTGGTAAGATAAATCTTTTGGTACCATCTACAGGAAATTAGAAACTTCCTAGATACTTTATAATAGTTTACAACAACAACAACAAAAAAAAAGTCAAAAGACCCCAAGGTATTTATTCCCTGTAAGGCCAAGCTAATAAACAACTTAATGAGTTTGAAACACCCTGATTAATTATTATCAGAAAACATAAATGAAGTTTAAAACTTATTTTGCATATTTGGATTTGTTCTTGCGGTGGTAGCGGTTGTGTGTATTAATACTTCAGCTTTTTAAAAACAGGCCAATGGCAGTCTTCTGCACAGAGGCTCCCTCTGTTTGCTTAGTAACAGAATTGAACCTGTTGTAAATTCAACACACAAGAAAACTCATCCAAGAGACTGATTTACCTCTACTTGATTCTCTGAATCTTTAACTTTTCACTTTACCCAGAGAATACTCAGACAACTAAGCATGGTCTCTTGGCACAGGATGCTCATGTAGCCAAGCAAAAGGTAACTGGGTAGTTCTTAGCAGCAGAGAGGTTAGCAGGGATCTAAAAAGAGAGTATGACTAAACATTACTCTGAACACAGAGTACATTCTACATAGCAAAAAGTGTTTCTAATTCCTACTTCTGTGCTTCACATGGACAATTAATCATGGACAGTAATTGCAAGAACCATGTGGCTAGCACACAGGAAATAAAAACCCACACCGTAAGCCAATATTTCATTACTTTCTAAAGATTTTGTTAAGGCTAACTTGTAATAGACAACTACAATTATATTTGAGTTCTTGGCTAAACAGACTACCACCAGAACAGCACAGCTGAATGCCACTTGGTCCTTACACTCTGATGATTCTGGGAGGCCCAGGATCCATAGGAACTACAAAGGTTTTTGTTTTTTGTGTTTTTTGTTTGTTTGTTTGTTTGTTTTTTTTGAGACAGAGTCTTGCTCCTGTCGCCCAGGCTGGAGTGCAATGGCATGATCTCGGCTCACTGCAACCTCCGCCTCCCGGGTTCAAGTGATTCTCCTGCCTCAGCCTCCCGAGTAGCTGGGATTACAGGCACCTGCCACCATGCCCAGCCAGGTTTTCTTATATGTATAATCACAACACAATTCACTAACTCCCTCAGTATACACAGTCCACTCCTACTTCTCTCTTTTCTGACATCCACCTTTGCTCATGGGCTAATTTAGTGTGAAGAACATGTTTAATGTGATAGGTGGAAGTCTAAGACGTCCCCCAAGATTGCTAGCCTGATGTACATACCCTGTATAATCATCAGGACTGTGAATATGATAGGATATCATTCCTGTGATTAGATTACATTTTAGGTACAACTGATTTTTTTTTTTTTTTTTTTTAAGACAAGGTCACTATGTTGCCAGGCTGGTCTTGAACTCCTGAGTTCCAGCAATCCTCCTGCCTCAGCCTCCCAAGTAGTGGGGACTACAGGCATACAGCACCATGCCTGGCTCAGGCACAACTGACTTTTAAGAAAGGGGAATTATCCAAGTGGGCCTGACCCAATCACATGAACCCTTTAAATCTAGAGGTCAGAGACACAAGGATTCGGGATGCCATTTCTGGCATGAAGGTAGATGGGGCCAAAAGGCAAGGATTAGAGGCAGCCTCTGGGTACTGAGAACAGTCCCCCAGTGACAGCCAGCAAAGAAATAGGAACCTCAGCCCTACAACTGCAAGGAACTGAATTTGGCAAACAATCTGAATGAGCCTGGAAGCAGATTTTCCCCCAGAGCCTCCAGGTGAGAACTCAGCCCAGCCTGACATTTTGATTTCAGCCTTGTGATATTCTCAGAACCCAGATACATAATCCATGCCAAACTTCTGACCAACAGAACTATGAGCTAATAAACGTGTTTTAAGCTGGTAAATTTGGGGTGATGTTATAAGCAATAGGAAACTAATACATTAAGTAAATTGCTGAACTCTGGAATTTATCTAGAACTTCGCTGAAGGAAAAGGCTCTTGAGTCCTGATTTTTATTTCTGGTTTCCTAGAAAACTACAAGTATGATTTTGAGCAAACTAGTTTAATTATTCATGCTTCAGTTCCCCCATTTACTAACCCCCCACACATACCTCTTATGACCGCTGAGATCATAAATAAAATGGAGAGGTGAGAGATCATTCTGTAAAGGCAAATGTGCTGCAAGACTTCTTGTAAAATACATACCTGAAGATAGACTAGTGGATGCTTTACGCCAACAGTATGGCGTAAGGAAAAATCTATTCGTTGTCTATAAATTATACACTTAGCCACAATTATTACACAAAAGTAACTAAAGGACTCACTCAAGCCAGGTTCTAAATATTTTATGTTAGAACTCCCTTTTATTTCATGTCCTTTGTAGGGACATGGATGAAGCTGGAAACCATCATTCTGAGCAAACTCTCAGAAGGACAGAAAACCAAACACTGCATGTTCTCACTCATAGGTGGAAACTGAGCAATGAGAACACCTGGACACAGGATGGGGAACATCACACACTGGGGCTTGTCGTGGGGTTGCGGGAGGGGGAGGGATAGCATTAGGAGATACACCTAATGTAAATGATGAGTTAATGGGTGAAGCAAACCAACATGGCACACGTATACATATGTAACAAACCTGCACGTTGTACACATGTACCCTAGAACTTAAAAGTATAATAAAAAATAAATAAAAATAAAAAATAAAAATAAAATCTTACATACACACACACACACACACAAAAGAACTCCCTTTTTTTTGAGATGAAGTATCACTCTGTCATCCAGGTTAATGTGCAGTGGTGTGATCTTGGCTCACTGCAACCTCTGCCTTCTAGGTTCAAGTGATCTCCAGCCGCAGCCTCCCAAGCAGCTGGGATTACAGGTGCACACCATTATACCTGGCTAACTTTTCTATTTTTTTTAGTAGAGAAAGGGTTTCACCATATTGGTCAGGCTGCTCTTGAACTCCTGACCTCAAGAGATCCACGCGCCTCGGCCTCCCTAAGTGTTGGGATGACAAGTGTGAGCCACCACACCCGGACTACATTAGAACCTTCTTAACAGAACATTTGTTGTAAGTTTTTCTGTGAACCAGACTAATTGCATGAGGGTAAAATCATGTCTTATTCAAATGATGTAGCCCACATTTTAATAAATACATTTTAAAATTAGCATCAGTATAGGTTTAGGAGCATCATCCGAAACACAGTATATTTATTCTTTCATTACTCAAATTGAGAAAAGTAAGTTTCAAGTCAAGGTCTATGACAGCACACTATGATCGTTACGAATAGCTCAGTAAACCATTAGATCAAACCTTCAAGAGTAATGTCTTTCCTTATGAATGAGACCAAGGAACCTTGACTGAAGCCCACAGGACATATCTATGAGTTGTCCTTGGAGAAAATATTCAATTATGGGATAGCATATCAACTAGGGGGTCTTCTACCTCCTTTGAAAAACAAGCCCACAATCATGACAAAGTCTACCTATGGGTAAAATGGGAAATAAGTATCACTACAGCCAAAAATAATTTCCTTTTATATCCTAATCTACCTACCCAGAAAGAACAGGTAAGGTAAGGCATATGTCACTTAGAATCATGCAGAACAAAGATAAGGGTCCAGCTCTGATTAATTTCTTTATTCAGGACTGACATAGCTCCTTAGGGTACTGAGGCAACAGAGGGCCAAAATAGGGACTTGAATTCAATTACCATTGAGGCCTGATCTAGCTTTGCCACAAAATTTATCACATTTCCACTAAAGGAATGTAAAGTCAGGGTAAGCTTTTAAAAATCAACCACAGTTTCAGTCTTCCTATCTCTAGGGCTGTGTTGTCTCAGAGGGCTAGTATGAAGAATAAATAATAAAATGGATATAAAGCACTTTGTTTTGCAAAGTACTTTGTAAAAGTTAAATAATATATGATAGAACCACTGAAACTGGCTAGTTTCCCTTCTTCAATTCCCACTCCTTACCCAGAAGTCAATTAGAACTAGAGAAAATGAAATAATGGACAACTTTAAATGCACAGAAGAACTTTCCCTTCCATTTTCAAGCAATGGCCCAAAGACAACAGCAATTGAACCAATATTTCATCTAGCATTTACAGAGAAACAAACTAGATTCTGACATCACCACTTACTGGTGCCTGTAGCCTACACAGAAGTTGGTAGAGTTGGAGTACCCACTTCAAAAAGAAAATAAAGGAAAGAAAAAGGGTATCTCAGAGGAAAGAGTCTAGAAGAGGGGCACAAAATGACCAGGCATTTAAAAATACAAACTATAAACCTAGAAAAGCTAAATGTCTTTAAGGGAAAGAAGGCTGAAGATTACCTAGCAGTCCCCAGAATGGAAATGATAGGCACATGTTCTCCATGACCACTGAGAAAAAAGTGCTGAAGGATTAGGTAAGACTGTAGCAGCTCCTCCATTTGATTCACAGTGCCTCAGCAGCCCCACAGCTAAACTAAGCACTGGAGAGTTAAACTTATCAGTTTCACAATGTATATGTATATCAAAACATCATGTTGTATACCATAAATATAAACAATTTGTGTGTCAATTATACCTCAATAAAGCTGAGAAAACATAAAATAAATAAATAAATAATAAACTTGTTAGAATTCATACAACAGCCAACAAAGGAAACACAGAAGACAATCCAAGATCTTTCATTCCTAATTAAAAGAGTTCTATCAATCTACCCCTGCCTTTCAAAATCAGCATCTTTTTCCTAACCCCACCCGGGAGCAATGAAAGATTCTAGGCAGTGGCCAATGTCAAGCATAAGTTAGAAATGCCATATAAAGAACAGTAGTAACTGTAGTCCGTTCTGTATTTCAATAATTTGCTTATAAATTTGAAATAATTTACTTATAAATGTTAAGCAACTAACTTAATGCCCTGCACAACTGTCTAAAACTGTTGGTGAGTCTGCTTTCCAATAAACCTTATTTCCCAATTATAATTAAAATGAGGGGAAAACTATCTTAATATTAGAATTGGATCCTCTAACAGGTCCAAAGTATCACTTCTCTAATAGTCCAAGAAGGCAAGTATCTTGGGGAAAGGGAAAAAGTAACTTTCTGCCTACAGCTCAGCTCATCCTACAACCCTGCAACTGGCAGCCCACATCCTAGGTAGTTGATAGCCCAGAGGGAAGGAGGAAAGGCCACGCTGGTTTCACTATTCCAGCACAGCAGAACAGGTAGAAACCAGGCTGAGGATGCTGCATTCCTCCAAGTCCATCCACACAAAGTGCCAGCCCTTGCACTATAAAGCACGCATGGTTTGGGCAAACAATAGAGGAAGTGCTCAGAGTCTGGAAGTCCTACTTTCCTATCAAGTTATCACAAGGTATAGCAGGCACACCGGTATCTTCTGCTGTCCAGGAGGTGAAAGCCAGCATGCATAGTCTGTCATTTGGGGAGAGAACAGTAAGCAAAGCTTCCTTCCTTTCAAACATTCTAAGGTTCCAATACAACTTTTGAATACATGTACAGGAAACAAAACATAATGTTAACCAATTTTTCCAAAATTTCAACATATTTCTCCAACTTCAAATACTGATACTTGCTCTTCCTTTCTTACGAGGCCTCTCCCTCTGCTGCCTGGGCTTAGAGAAGATTGTGATCGTTCCTTTAAAAAAAGAGGTGTTGTCCATTCATTTAGAAATAGTCAGTGACTCAGGAATGCTGTTTCCCAATCGCCGTAGCAACTGTCTTCTCCTCCCATGTTATGATGTAGCAGGACATCTACTCTTCCTGGAGGGTGGGCATGTGTGTGACACACCCAAGGCCTAGCAGACAGCAGGAAGTTTCTGCGACTGCTACCGCTTCTACATACAGGCACCAAGTATGAGGACACCCTGTTTTAAATCCCACTCCCAAAGTCCTTTCATTTCTAAATAATCTCTTTTTTCTATCCTTACACCACTCCTGAATATCCAGAAATAATCCTACCTCTACTGACAACCGCTTAACCAATCCAAAAATTATACTACTACTGAAAAAGCCAGACTTGATCCTATGAAACCATAGTAAATATTTTCTGGCCTGGTACACATCCAGAATAAGATTTTGAAAAAATCTTAGGGAGGAGGGGAGAAGAGCATGAAGATGAAATCTTATTATTTCTCTATCACCAGAAATATAAGCAAGCATTAAAATAAGGTTGTTCTGATACTTCTAGCAATTGTACTTGTGTTGAACTATGTTCTAACACAAACATACACCAAATTTCACACCAAAGTACTTAGGATCCAAAGAAACTTCCATGTACCACGTATTGTTCTCTTTGGTTCTAACCATCAAAAAAAAACTAATTTCTGAAAAACAAAGTACAGGGCTGTTTTACTCTTTTTATATGCATTTGTATTTTCTTAGGAAAAAAACTATCACTTTTAGAATACACATACATTTCCATTTCAAATTAAGGTAGCAATTTTCAAAGATTAGAAAGCTGGAAAATTTTCATGACACTATTTTAAAAGCAAAAAACATTTGTAAACTATAAAGGCAATGTTGTAAAAATATTTGTGCATAGAGATAATGACTAAAATATACAAACACTATGTAACATAAAAATGAAAAATAGAAATTTGGGGTTCTTACATATTGTTTCAAAAATATATATGTTTTCAAAAAAAAGCACACATAAAAAATCATTAGCACATCATCTAAAAGCAAAACATCATCATCCAGTTCCCATATACAAAATGCCTATCAGTATTTACTCTTCTCCAGTGGTATTTTGCTTAAGGAAACACTCTGACAAGGCACAGTTACAAAGTTTAGCAATGACAAAGAAATGTCAGAAAGAATATTGAAAAAAATATTAGTGGAGTCTAAAACCTAAGTCATCTAATTATACGACTTTGAGCAACTTAATACCACTAGGCCTCAGTGTCCTCATTTCAAGAGGCTGGGTCAGATCATTTCTAGGGTCTCTTTCGACTTCTTAAAGACTGTACTTAGGTACTACTGCTCTTTTTGAGGGCAGCCCAATGCCTGCTGCTTGCCTGATAATACGTATCCTACAGTGGCTTCTCACCACTTCTTCTTGCGGTTTCCGTCATAGGAAACAGACGTCACCCACAGACCTAGAACTAAGTAACGAACAGCACTGGCAGATGCAAAGAGCTGCTAACTAAGACCAACTCCCATCTTTTAAAAATACAAGAATCAAGAAAGAAATCACTAGAGACCTCTAAGCCTGACACACATCTTTCACAAAAACTAAGAAAACTAAAAATATCCCTCTAGGCCCCATGCAAGATGAAATAATTTTAGAATAGTCCAAAACTATTTTGCTTCTACGGCCAAATGAAGGAACTGAAGAAACTCTTATAGCTCTGGGTGGGAGTATATGTGCTTATGAAAAAAATGGTGCACTCCTACTGCCACTAGTACTTTTTGTGGATATCCAGACATATCCTGAGGACTTGAAAACTCTCCCTTGTTCTCTTCATTTTTCTGTAGCCATTAAAGATCATATTAATAGATTCAAATAATATGGGAACTTAGCAGTTATTCACTTTAAATGTATGTTAACAATCCCTAAGGGCACTGAGTCAAATCCTGCTTTCATTTTTATTATTTATTTTGAGATAGAGTCTCATTCTGTCGCCCAGGCTAGAGTACAATGGCGCAATCTCGACTCACTGCAACCTCCACCTCCCGGGTTCAAGCAATTCTCCTGCCTCGGCCTCCGGGGTAGCTGGGACTACAGGTGGGCACCACCACGCCTGGCTAATTTTTGTATTTTTAGTAGAGACTGGGTTTCACTATGTTGGCCAGGTTGGTCTCGAACTCCTGACCTTAGGTGATCTGCCCACCTCGGCCTCCCAAAGTGCCTGCTTTCACTTTTAATAATAAAAGTTGATAGCCTTACACTATGTAAAATAATGTAGAGGTTTTTTTAATCCTACAGACATGTTATTTCATTAAACACAAGTCAAAACTATATCTCTCTCCAGAGATAAATAATAATCTCTTCTCAACAGAGTTCTTCTGATCAGATACAGTTACATTAGTGATTCTCTCTGCCCCATAGTTACTTTGGTGAGAGAGAATTAATGTTTTCAAAACTGTCAATCTCCTATATTAGATCACAGAAAAGAGAGCCTTGAATATAATAAGATTCCCAAGGCTATCAAAAAAAAAAAGAAAGAAAGAAAGAAAGAAAGCAAACCTTAAGATGAGGGGAAAAAAAAAAAAAGATTCCCAAGGTTAACATTAAAACTAAAATATAAAATACATAAAGGATATTAACTAACATGAGCTAAATACTACCACTACTCTTAGAAACCTTACAATCTACATGGGAGATAAGACCGCAGAATAAGATATAAACATATATTTTTACATTCAAGAAAGACATAAGAATACTTCAAATAACTATGCAATCAAAAGCTAAATTGTACTGTATTAGAGAACACTGAGAAGAAACAACAGGGCCCAAAGATAGACTCAGATTGTTTCCACAATGGCATTACCCATCTGAGCCCATAGTTTTCGTATACATCCTTGAGATCCAGCTGAAGAGTCATATCTTTTAAAATCTAGATTAATTTCTGAAAGTCTAAAAAGATCGATGTATTAAAATTGATAAGGACTGAAAATCAAATAAACTTAACTTTTAAACTCCATCTAAGTAGCGGAAATAACTTGCTGAAAACTGACCTTAACACTATTCACTCTTGGATATTCCAATTTACTTACTGTCATCACCACATATCACATGGCCAAAAATGGACATCAACATGTATTACAACCTGTTACAAAATGCTAATTTTCAATCCTGCTTTCTGCAGGTTTTTATAGAAAGGGAACCTAAAAGCCCTTACTAGGGATAAAATAATTTCTATGAAGTGGCTAAAACTTTCTTAAATGGTTCTACTGACCTGCATATAATTGCTATCATCAGGCCATTTCTATTTACTACAGTCACACATTCACACATAAGCCTTTGTTCTACTGCTCCCCATCTCATGAATCCTTTCCCTCTCTACTCTGCCAAATCTTGGATTTTATTCAAGGCCCAGTCATATCCTCCATCTTCTAGGAAGCTAAGTAACACTGCCCGCAATTACATTCTGGGTCATTTACAGAATCTGGGGCATTAGCAGAGATGTTAGAAATGATTCACAATAACCCCCTAATTTTACAAGAGATAAAAAGACGAAGAAAAGTAAAATAACTTACTTAGAGTTCACATGGTTAATTAGTGGTAAAGACACAACTAAGCAGCTACATATGGAAAGAATAATTCAGAGGGGGTGGGAGATAAAGGTTCTATTTCTAGATGTAAATTTGGACAGATCGCTTGTCTATTTCGACATTTCTTAATCTATAAAGTAAAGGGGTTGATAGCTGGGCCTGGTGGCATGCACTTGCAGTCCCAGCTACTCTGGAGTCTGAGGTGGGTGAACTGTTTGAGCCCAGGAGTTCCAGGCTGCAGTGGCCATGACTGTACCACTGCACTCCAGCCTGGGCAACAGAGTAAGACTCTGACTCTTAAAAAACAAAAAAAAACAAAAGGAGCTGAATTAGATAATTCTTAGCATCCTTTTGACTCCAGCATTCTAAGATTTTGAAACTTAGGTCTTCTGTCACTCCAGTAGCCTTTCCACTTAATTCCCTCACTTCTATGAATTTCTACAGCATTTGAAGTCTAAGATCATAGCCTTAGAGCTTTTCCTATCCCTCTTTTATAGGCATGGTTGAAATTACAATTTCTTAAAGAGCAAGAACTGAACCTGATAGGACACTCTCATGACTTCTTGGTCAGTCTTTGGATCTAGAGTAGATACGTGTAGACTCAGGAAATCAAGAGAAACCCTATTCCCTACTCCTCACCACCAGTCACCAGAAACAAATCCCAGTTCCAGGTACTTGGACCTCTGTGGCAATGTCTTAATTATTAACCACTGGCAAATAACTGCCAGGTCTAAAGAACAAACTTCAGCAGTTCCCAGACTCAGAAGAGATTCTGGCTATTAGTCATTTGCAATCATTACAACAGTCAAATTTCAGAGGCACAAACAGAGGTCTTTAAGAATACCAAACATCAAACCTAAAATATAAAAAGGATAACTATAGAGATGGTCCAGTAACAGCTTCCCCCTCCCTGTAACATTGTTACCACTACTTGTGGCTCTCAGCAATTTAAACAACTAAAACTCCTGACAGGTGATGCTGTTAGAGCTGTTCTACTTACAAAGGAGATAGATAGTTACATTAAAAAATAATAATTTAAGCATCATCCTAATAACTCATGAGCCAAGGGAAAGATAGGTTTTGCAAGTACTGTAAAAGCTATTTTTTCATGCCTACAAAAGGTTTAATTAAGATTCTTCCAATGGCTTCAAAGTCTAAATTACTAAATGCAAAAAAACAGGCATTTAGCCACTACCCTTTTTACATCTAAGCCTAGTACTTTTTTCCTGCCAGCTGAACTCTAGGAGAATCCAGTTCATTTTGATAGACTGCAGATGACCAAAGAACTCTAAGGGAATACCACCAAAATTTTCTAAGAAATTCCTAGCAGTGAATACTCTTACACTGCAGACACAAAAACTGGACACACATAAACTGTCAGTATAATGTAGTGAATAAGTCCATGAGTTTTGAATCAGCTAGACCTAGGTATCAATCCTAGCTCTGTAACTAACTAGTTCTATGTCCTCAAGCAGGCTGCTTGATCTGAGTTCCAGTTTCATTACCTATAAAATAGGAATAATAACAGTACCTATTTTTTAAGGTCAATGTAGAGATTAATGAGATAATAAATCTAAGGCTCTTTAGCACTGCACTAGGGATACAGTTAAGTATGCAACGAACACTTGCTTTTACTACTGCTATTGTTATTGTTGTTATTCCTTATCCTAGTCCAGAACAAATTAATTTTCCTTATCTATAAAGATGCTAAACATTCATTAATATTTATAAACAGGAAGACTGGCATTATACAATCTGTAGCATACTGAATACAGGAAAACAAAAGGTTGCTACCACCACCACCTAACAAGAAAAAAAATGCTTCCACGATAAATGAAATGAAAGTCCCGAAATCATCAGAGTATCAGAAATGTTCTGTGTTGACCACAGGTGACAATTTATATCCCAAGGTGAATGTGTGGAACTCACATATGCACGATAGAAAAGAGGTAAATTTAAAAGCTAAATCTATACAAGTTCTAGAAGAAAAGAGAGCAGCCAAGCACAGTGGCTCACATTTGTAATCCCAGCGCTTTGGGAGGCCAAGGCAGGAGGATCACTTGAGGCCATGAGTTCGAGACCAGCCTGCGCAACATAGTGAAACCCCATTTCTTTCTTTTTTTTTTTCTGAGTTGAAGTCTCATTCTGTCGCCCAAGCTGGTGTGCAATGGCATGATCTATGGCTCACTGTAACCTCAGTCTCCTGGGTTCAAGCAATTCTGCCTCAACCTTCCGAGTAGATGGGATTACAGGCACCCGCCACCACACCCAGCTAATTTTTATATTTTATTTTTTTGAGACAGTCTCACTCTGTCGTCAGGCTGGAGTGCAGTGGTGCGATCTTGGCTCACTGCAACCTCCACCTCCCAGGTTCAAGCTATTCTCCTGCCTCAGCCTCCTGAGTAGCTGGGATTACTGGCGCACACCACCACGCCCAGCTAATTTTTGTATTTTGAGTAGAGACGGGGTTTCACCATGTTGGCCAGGATGGTCTCAATCTCTTGACCTTGTGATCCGCCTACCTTGGCCTCCCAAAGTGCTGGGATTACAGGCATGAGTCACCGCACCCGGCCTAATTTTGTATTTTTAGTAGAAAACGGGGTTTCACCACATTGGACAGGCTGGTCTCTTGGCCAGGCTGGTCTCAAACTCCTGACCTTGTGATTCACCCATCTCAGCCTCCCAGAGTGCTGGGATTACAGGCGTAAGCCACCGTACCCTGCCTAGCGAGACCCCATTTCTACAAAAATAAAACAAAAAAAATTAGGCCAGGTGCAGTGGCTCATGCCTTAATACCAGCACTTTGGGAGGCCAAGGTAGGAGGATCACTTGAGCCCAAGAGTTCAAGACCAGCCTGGGCAACATAGTGAAACCCCATCATTATAAATTTAAAAAATGAAAAATAAAAAAATCAGTCAGGCATTGTGGTGCATGCCGGCAGTCCCAGATACTCCAGGAGACCGAGGCAAATGGATTGCTTGAGCCCAGGAAGTCGACACTGCAACTGAGTTGTCAGTGCACCACTGCACTCCAGATTAGGTGACAGAGTGAGACCCTGCCTCAAAAAAAGAAAAAAAGAAAAGAAAAAAATTAGCCAGGCATGGTGGTACATGCCTACAGTCCCAGGTACTGGGGAGGCTAAGCCCAGGAGTTTCAAGGCTGCAGTGAGCTATGATTGCACCACTGCACTCCAGCCCAGGCAACAAAGTGAGATCCATTCTCTTTTAACAACAACAAAAAACAAAACAGGCCGGGCACGGTGGCTAATGCCTGTAATCCCAGCACTTTAGGAGGCGAGGCGGGCGGGTCAGGAGATTGAGACCATCCTGGCTAACACAGTGAAACTCCGTCTCTACTAAAAATACAAAACATTAGCTGGGCGTGGTGGTGGGCGCCTGTAGTCCTAGCTACTCAGGAGGCTGAGGCAGGAGAATGGCATGAACCTGGGAGGCGGAGCTTGCAGTGAGTCGAGATTGTGCCACTGCACTCCAGCCTGGGTGACAGAGCAAGATTCCATCTCAAAAAAAAAAAAAAAAAAAAAGAGGAGAAAATCTTAGCAACCATAATTTTAGCAAAGATTTTTGAAGTATGACACACAAAACAAAAACGAAAAAAAAAATTGGACTCCATCAAAATAAAGTTTTTGGTTCTTCAAAATACACTGTTAAGAAAATAAAAAGAGCCAGAAGTGATGACACACACCTGTAGTCCCAACTACTTGTGAGACTGAGGCAGGATTCCTTGAGCCCAGGAGATTAAGGCTGCAGTGAGCCATGACTGCACTACTGCATTCCAACTTGCAGGCAACACAGTAAGACCACCATTTCAAAGACAAAATGAAAAACAGATAAAAGAAAGACAGACAAAACAAAGACAAAAGACAGAAAGAGGGAGGGAGGGAGGAAGGGAGGGATGAAGAAAGGGAGGGAGGAAGGGAGGGAAGGAGGAAAAATCATGAGCAGATTCTTCAAGGAAGATACATTGATAGCAAATGGGCAAAATCTTGACCAGATTCTTAAGAAAGAGATATAAATAGCAAGTAAGGACAAGAAAAGATGTTCAACATCATTAGGGAATGACAAATTAAAGCATACTGAGGCTGGGCAAGTGGTTCACGCCTGTAATCCCAGAACTTTGGGAGGCCGAGGCGGGTGGATGACCTGAGGTTAGGAGTTCAAGACCAGCCTGGCCAACATGATGAAACTCCATCTCTACTAAAAATACAAAAAGTAGCTGGATGTGGTGGCAGCCTCCTGTAATCCCAGCTACTCAGGTGGCTGAGGCAGGAGAATCCCTTGAACCTGGGAGGCAGAGGCTCCAGTGAGCTGAGATTGTGCCACTGTACTCCAGCCTGAGCAACAAGAGTGAAACTCCATCTCAAAAAATAAAAAAATAAAATAAAAAATAAATAAGGTATACTGAGATATCACCACATACCCACTAGAATGGCTAAAATGTAAGACTGATCATAGAGTTGACAGGAAATTGGAACTTTTCTACATTGCTGGTGAGAATGTAAAAATGATACAAATTTGGAAAACAGTTTGGCAATTTCTCAATTAAGCACAGATCTACCATATGACCCAGTCATTCCACTCATGGGTACTTACCCAAGAGAAATGAAGACATACGTCCAGCCCAAAAAGTTGTACGTGAATGTTCAGACAAAAACTGCACTCCCGAAACTGGGTACACCCCAAATGTCCATCAATAGGGTAAATGAATAAACAAATTGTGTAAATCCATACAATGTACTAGTACTCAGCAATATAAAGGAAAAAGTTATTGATCTATACAAGACCAAACATCACAATAAAAGAAGCCCCCAGCAAAGGGGTTCATACTGTATGATTCCATTTATATAAAATTCTAGAAAACACAAACTAATCTACAGTTACAGAAAGAAAGTCAGTGGTAATCTGGAGATGGGAGGACAAGGATGTGTGAGAGGGAAGGATAACAAAGGGGGAAGCAGGAAACTTGAAGGTGGCTGCTATATTCATTATCTTGACTACAGAAATGGTTTCATGAATAAATATGCAGTTTATTGTATTTTAATTATACATTGATATATATACATATATCAATAATGCTGTAAAAACAGAGATGAAGGGTATCTTTTCTACTTGATCCTAAAGTTCTGACAGTGAAAATAAAACACAGACAGATCTAAGACGTAAGGCCAACTACCAATGTATGCTCTTTGGTTTTCTGTGACCTTCAGTATCAAAAATGGTTTATAAATCATCCTGTCTTGGGTCCTTACAGTATTTTAAATCTTAAAAGAAATTACAAATCCAAAGCCTTCACATGACACTACTCACAAGACAGGAAAAGAGTTACAAAATCAGAACTCCAGAAAATTATACAGGACACCATAAACTCTACCTGTATTTGCCACCCTAACAAAATGCCCAGGTAGCTACTAAGGACCAGTCATAACCACCATCAAGGATGGAATTTTCCCATCTTCCATATGAGAATGTTTCCTTTAATTCAATTCTGTTATGCTAATTCTCATTTGCATTCCCTTATCTGCTCTATTCCCACCTTGGAGGAAAGAAATTTAAACAAATATTTAAAGGGCAAATTGACTCTCCCTAACTGTTACAGCGCCAAGCAATAGAGGGCGTGAGGGCCAATTTCTTTAATCTTTTTCCTTTCAGTCTCACAGCTTCTAGTAAATCTGTTCCTTTTACATAATCTCTTTCTACTACTCTAGCCATTCCCAAGATCCTGAAATGTAGTAAAAGAAATGCAGAATCCAAAATTTCTGCTCCTCCTCCTCCATTTGTTTATCCAGTTTCCACCTCTTAGCCCCTTGATGTTTCCAACCTACAACTGCAAGAAGTGACTGTTGCACTGAGTGGGTGTTTGGACTTGATGACATTTAAAGTTCCTTCCAACTCTGAAGTTTTAAGGGTACCATTCATAGTAAGATTTAATAATGGATGGAAGTAAGAATTTCAAAGTTGAAAGAACAATGAGAGTTATCTCGTAATCATTGGTAAAATTCATTAAAATATTGGTCTATTTCTCTTTTCCTTCAGTATTTCTTTTACTTTCTTAAAAAGTGTTTCTGGATCCTAAGAAATTTGTAAAAAAAAAAAAAAAAGGAAAAATAAAGGAGAAAATACAGTAAAATATGTTCATGGTAATTAAAGTATTCTTCACTTTTCAATTTTTAGCAGAAAGGTTTTAAAGTTTAAGAAATTTTAGTATCAATAGCTTCTGACTACTCCTAATTCCCCAAAGGCCTGGCTATTCATACGGCTCAAATCAGCCCCCACAGAAGTAGGAAAGGAATAAAAACAGAGGGAGGAGGTGACAGGCAGTCAGGCAAGGGGAGAGTGTGGCTTTGCCTCACCTAACCCCAAGGAGGGGCAAACATCCAATGCTTTGCTGGTAGCACAAAATGAATTTTTTGCCTACTGCTTTCAAACAAAGGTCATTGAGAAAAGGAGGCTCAACGAAAAAAGAAAACCACTTAAGTAATACAAAGTTTGCTTCAAAATGGGGATGATTTTTGTAGCCATGAATAATTTCAGCTACTGAGACATAAAAAGGGATATATAAACCTGCATATACAAACTCTTTGCTTCTCTATAACATCTAGTATTTATCAATAAAAATTATTTTAACCTGTTCTTCTAAATCATATGTGACATATAACTTATCTTTTAAATCTCTATTACATTTCACAGTAGATAACACTTCCCAAGAATAACCTGGCAATACATTTATAAAATACCAAGGGCCTTGGGGAATAACAAAAGGTTATTCTATGACACATGAAATAAAATTATTCTGACCCATGCACCCATCAACAAAATTAAATTATGTCTCACTATTTTCTTAGCTTTCATAATAAACATAATTTACCGGTCATAAAATTTTCAGCTCTTTTTAAAACAATTTACCTCCTCTCCCAAGGCAGAGATTTTAATTCCAAGGCATTCCCTCACTTTCGCCTCCCGTGAGGGAGAATTTTCTTTGAGAAAGTACAGGTAACCACACCAAGTAGACTCATGATCTGTCCTTAAGACAAGGCAGGAAGAATGGCAGAAATTTTTAAGCTATCATTCTGTCATCTCAAACATCTCACTAACATTCCTGTAGGCTCCCCTCCCTCTTTCCAAACTAAATAATCCTTGCGTTTATAATCTGTTTAAAAAAAAAAAAAGTGTACAAAGTTCTCTGTATATTTTTCAGTTTTCTGCAAACTTTTGGATTAAAGTTCATGTTTTAAGAGGATATAAGCAGAAATCTGCATGAACAACTCCACTTCTTTCGTATTCTGTTTCCTAATATCTGCTTAAAATTCTGCCTGGCATCCTTTACCTTTAATTTCTCTCCTTTTGGACAGGAGTCTACAACTAAACATTTATACTCTATTACTTTGCATTTAGAAGACTGCGTAACTGCAACATGACCAAAACTCAATATAGGCATCCAAAATTAAACAAATTTTAATAATTGTAATAACAATAATTTTAATAATAGTAAAAATTATTCTCTCAGCTAGGCGAAGTGGCTCACACCTGTAATCCCAGCACTTTGGGAGGCCAAGGCTGGCGAATCACGAGGTCAGGAACTCGAGACCAGCCCGGCCAACATGGTGAAACCCTGTCTCTACTAAAAATACAAAAATTAGCCAGGTGTGGTGGCGTGCACCAGTAATCCCAGCTACTTGGAAGGTTAAGGCAGGAGAATCGCTTGAACCGGGAGGCGGAGGTTGCAGTGAGCCAAGATGGCACCACTGCACTGCAGCCTTGGACAGAGCAAGACTCCGTCTCAGAAAAAAAAAAAAATTCTCTCTAATCCCACACCAAAATTAATGTTTTACAAAGTTATGCTCCTAGTTAAATCAGGAAGCAATATTCTCTCTTAGAATGTATCACTTTCCCGACTATATGAGAATGCATGCAAAGTCTATTAAATGCAGGCATACTCTGCAGTCGCCTAACATCCTGGTTCTACTTACTCCCCTTATGTATATTTTGGAAATCAGTCTGTTTGACACCCACATTCATCACTGCTGAAAAGTCAGAAAACCCTCTGTTCACCTAGAATTTTTATTTTCCTTCACCTTAAGGACTTGTGAAAGGAAATGGAATAATGCTGGAGAAGCGGTATGCTCATGGTCCGGGAGAAGACAGACTCATGAAGAACCAAGGGGTAATACCAGGCAGCCTGGCTTCAGCCACTCACTGTCAGCACCCCTAACAATCATGTGTTTTTAAAAGATGATGCCCAACCACTTTTAAACTGAGACTCCATCTCCTTTCCACACAAGATGCCTCAGAGGGTAAGAGCAGATCTTAGACAATTTGTGAGCTCTGTGTTCTCATCAGTTAATCCGTATTTAGAACCTGCATAAGCCAGGAAAGGTATGTTGCAGCTAAAGGAATTATAATCCCTCAAATGCAAACAACCTTCGGTCACACTTAGTCCAAATCAGTGCAGTTTTATAAAGTACATTCTTAATGGAGCTCCAGAGGACACATACTTTAGAAAAGGTGGAGGCGGCGAAAGAGCTTTGAGTTCAGTTTTAGCCTATAGTTCAAGAAAACTAAGCCACGGGTATCAAAAGCACACCAGCAATCTCGCCCACTCCACCCACCCACATATACATACAGAGACACAAAGAGAAGTGGATTGCAATGCTCCTCCTCATCTTTCATTTCCAGAGTTCTCAGAAAAAGAGCAAGAGGAAGAAAGAATATTCTGATGCCTTGAGATTAGGTTACATTTAGCAATAAAAGGGTTAAGCAGCACTACTTTCCTAGAAACCTTTCAATTCCCTAGCTACTAATGCAATTTTCCTAATTACCTGAGCTATCTAGTCTTAAAAATTCAGCAGATTAAGGGTTAAGACTAACACCGCAGAAAGAAAAGAGAACTGGGTTCAGCTCCACCCTCTTTAAAGCAAATACCAACAACCCTGAGCCAAATCCACTAAACATATAGAAGACTTCATGGACATTCCAAAAGACAGGTGAAAAGGGGTTGAGCTTCCTCAGGTTTCTCACCTTACAGCACCACACACATAGTAGACTTCTCAAATTTGTGAAATAAACAATTGTTAGATAAAATAGAGTACATATAAAATTATACTCAAGACTTGAAAACAAGTCACAGAGGTCACCACAAGTCAACAGTAATAGCTGGAATTCGGGTGAGGAAGGTCAAACAGTACTCATGGAAACAAAATCAAAACAAAAACATATAGAAATAGAAGGAATATGAGCCCTAGAACTTAAGTTTTGGAAGGAAAGCTAATGGCAGGGAGGGGTCAATCCTTATCCTAAAGAAAGATACAAAAATAAAAATGCTGCTTTAGTCACCAAAGGAGGAGCGAGTGTCAATACTCTTAACCTTATATTTCTAGGGGGAAAAAAAAGATGTTCACCAGATAAAAACAGGTGGTTACTGACATCTCGGATATCACTGGAAAGGGCAGTCCAGGAGCACTTGGTCTTGCTAGAATAGAAATAGGAAGAGATGAGTCACTATTTTAATTCTATTTAGAATTAAACACCTAACCCTTCAGGGTTAACATCTCAACCCTCTAGTCATAAAACAACATTTTCTTCCTGTTTCCACTGCTTTATCACTTTTCTTCCCAAATTTATGGAGCTGGGTCAAAATGTTGGGAGGTGGGACTAAGAGAAAGAGGTAAGAGTTACAAGCCATTTGTTTAGTAGAAAGATACACTAGGGTAAGGGCATAAATACCTGGAAGACAAAAGAGCTACAGTTATAACTAGCTATTATAATGAGCATCAATATTCAAGACTCTTCCTCTCCTGGACAGTGCCACATATCTTACAAAGCTTTTATAGCAAAAAGCAACCAAACGGCTCCCTGGAGAGAGGCCATGGTGTGGACAAAAGGTAATGAAATATGATAGGGTTACACGTATATTAATATTCCTTCAGACTCGGATTGAAAGTAACTGGCACTTGAGGAAAGGTTACTCTTCTACAGGCACGCAAAGGGAAGCCAGTAGTCGCCTTGGGGCACAAGAGGCAGTAGAAAAGGAGTTGAGGAGATGGTTATCATGGGAAATGTAAAAAAAAACCAATTCAATTACAAACTTCTTGAACTCGCAGTCCAACTTTCTTCCCACAGGAGAGATTTACCACCATCCTACGTCAAGAAGGGCATAATCATGAGAGTTCTAATCCTCTGAAAAGTGATGAGCAACAGGGAAGAGGTTCTCTGGATAGAGAAATACTGGTAAGCAAATAAACGTCATGCCCCAGTGACCATAGGACCTGGGCAGGAACCCATGCTTGTAATCGCAAGGACAAATGTCCAAAGGAGGGGGGTAGGGCTCAAGTCAGGTAACATTCCTGAGGGGAAGGATTATCAGGTGACACCCGGCGGAGGGCCCAGGGGACTGGGCGGGAGGAAAGTTAGCAGGTAAAAAGGATCAATCATGGAGAAGGAAGTGACCTTTAGGAGAAGGAAATACGAGAATACCAAAAAAGGGGTAAGGGTAAGAAGAGAAAATGGACCCAGAAGAGGGGACCAAAAAAGAGGAGGCGTGTTCGGGTACTGGAGGAAGAAAGGAAGTGAGGCTGAGAGGGGAGAGATGGGGCTGAGAGACGGCCGGGGATATGCGGGCGGGAGGGCAAAATGTGCGGGCTAGGGAGCGAGGGAAGCCCCGAGGTGGCCGGGGTAAGAGCCGGGTGGGACTCCGGGGCTTCCCGAGGTCCCGAAGGGGAGGATGTCGGGCTGCAGAGCCGTGGACAGAGCGAAACGAGGAAGGGAGGCGCGGGGGCGGCTCCCCAGAGCCAGGCAGGCGCGCCCCTGGGGCCGGCTGCAGGGGTCCAGAGGGCGCTTACGGGGCCAGGCAGGAGCCGGATGGGAGGGACACTCACAAATTTCTTAGATTTGCCGCCGTCGCCGCCCGTCGATGGCAGCTCATCTGGGCTCCGGCCCTTTTTCTTGTCCCGGGTCCCGCGGCCGGGCCCCAGGCCCCCGCCGGGCGGCTCCATTCCCGGTTCACGCTGGCCGGCAACCCCGCGCCTACGCCGCTCCCGCCCGGCAGCTCCGCGACCGCCGCCGCCCAGCCGCTCTTTAGCCAGCAGCTCTTTAGCCAGCCGCCGCGCCCCGCCTCATTAGCATGCCGGGCTGCGCGCGCCTCATGAATATACAACGACGACGCCTCACTCCCGCCCGCCTGCCCCACTTCCGCCCGGACCCGCAGCCCCTACCAATGGGGGAAGGGAGAGGGGCGGAGGGAAGCCGCGGAAGCGCGCTACCTGCCCGGCGGACCTAACCATTCGGACCCACGTGGGGGGGTGGCGAGTGGGCGGTGCAGCTCTCCGCGGCCGCGCCGGGGAGCACCGCCCCCTGGCGGTTGGAGCAGCGCAGGCGTCTGGCTCCCACGCAGCGCCCACGTGGCTGTAGCCTGACAGCCTGGACCCTCTCATACCCCAGACCAAAAATTGCATGAGACCATTATCCTGGCAGAAAATTAGTGCCAGGTTTTCCAAGAGAATGCAGTTTTTAATGTGTGCAATACCCATGGAACACATGAAAAATGTTATAAAAGTGATAGCCACCATGTTTTGAAAGCAAGGTACCAAGAACAGAGCTCCGTCCAGGGTAAGTACTAGGCTAAACCAGACTCGCTCTGGAGTTTAATTTCCTAGTTTGAATTCCAGGTTAGGTACCATCTAATTGTTTCTAATCAGGACAAACTAATTATTGCCAATATGTGCCTAAACAGCAATAACAGTTACCACTTAACCATGCCCTTTGCTCTCTGCCAGGCACTATGCAAAACACTCTACATGTATTTTTCTAAGTCCCCACAGTCCCATGTGATAGATTCTGCCAGCCTCACCATTTTATAAATAGTAAATTTGGACTTTCTGAGAGTTGAAGTGACTTGCCCAAGAAGGCATAATTGATATATAAAATTTAAACCCAGCTTAGTCTGATTTGCTGCCAAACCCTATGTTTAACCAGGATTCCCCACTGACATAAACCAAACATAAGTGAAAAGAATGAGTATTCTCCAACAGTATATTCTTTGTTCTTCTAGCATGACTTTCTCTCTGAGCAATTTCATCCATTCTCCCAGCTACACCTGTCCCTTGTGTGACAGTTACGTGGCTACCAGTCGGCCTTCACAATATGGACTGAATCATCTTGACCACAGCTAGCAAGATTTCAAGTGTAAGTTCCCGAAGAGTAGAGTCAGTGACTGACTTACGCTAGAGCCCCAGTGCCTAGTCAAGGGCCTGAGATATACCAGGGACTCTGCCAAGCTGGCTGGTTCCTAAATTTGGCATTCATCTCTCTTGGTCCAGACCTTCTAACAGTGACCTGATAGAATGTTACATAGAGCTGTCCCTCCCATACTTCAAACCTGACTTAGTGCTGAACTTTCCAGACTTTTTGTCCAAAAAGTCCAAAAGCTACTTTCTAAGCTAGTATTGAGAAAGACAGAATCAGAATAGAGGGGAGGAAGTGACCCATCTATCAGTCCTCTTTCTTGTACCAGTCTGTATCTGCTACAGTATTTATCATACTACTGACTGGAATGTACTCTTCCAGAGAAAGGTCCATGTTTGTGGCTACTACAGTATTTAGCATTGTTCTTCATATAGACAGTTAATGGGCAACTTATGTCAGGCACTGTGCTAAGCACTTAACATGTTTTATCTCAGTGTATCTTCACCAACTAGCATCACTACTCTAAACACCCAGATTCAAACACCTGAAGTCATCTTATACTCCTCTCAAATCTGCCCAGGTTTGTCTAACTCTTAACCAAAATGCTCTATTAACTTCTTAGATATACAATAATAAATGTAGAATACATACACAGGGCCTAACATAGGATATGTGCTGAATGAATGTTAACTATGCTTTCATTACATGCATCACCACGCCCATTTCTCTCTCCTTTCATAAATAGGAAACTAGCAAGAATTAACAGTCCTAGAAAGACGAAAGGTACAAAAAATACCGACTTAGTTTATTGGATAAAAACAGTGGTAAAATGGACATAAAGCCAAAAGTGAGAACAGAACATTTTCATATCTTCCCAACACTTGAAAACATACTTCCCATCATCTGGGATTCAGGTGTTAGGGAGCCAGAGCCCCTGCCAAATCCCTCTCTTCATCTTCCCTGGAAGCAAGGGGAGGAGGAAATCAGAACTCAGGGGAGGAGGAAGTCAGAGACAATCTCAGTCCTTGTCTACCCATTCGTCCCTCAAAGTCTCTGGGTTGGAGGGAAGCAGGGAAGAAATAAGGGACAAGGGGGGCTAAGGACTGGCCTCCAGGGCCCACTGCCAATAATGTCCCAT
Source organism: Chlorocebus sabaeus (assembly GCF_047675955.1). Lineage (NCBI taxonomy): Eukaryota > Metazoa > Chordata > Mammalia > Primates > Cercopithecidae > Chlorocebus > Chlorocebus sabaeus. The sequence goes on along the minus strand of NC_132926.1, from coordinate 40,575,663 downwards.
ATAGCTATCCTTGTCCATATCTCATCCCTAATAGGTACCACTGTCAGGCCTTAGGAGAGAGAAGAAAAGGGGGTAGATGGTTCGAGAACCAAATGTGGTCTCCAGACTCTTTCCCAGAGTCAGCAAAAGCCCTGGGGTGACCACTCCAGGACTCTACGAGCCACTCCTTTTCCCTCCAGTCCAACCAAGAGGTGAAAAGGAATTCCTTGGGACACAGCATCCCAAGCCACTCTTAAATCTCCACATCACTTTCCTTGTCATTGTCATGGTCTCCATCATAGAACTCATTGGGTGCCTCTGGCCTGCAAAGCAAGGGGAGAGAGGTCAGGATCTCACTCCAAGTTCTAATCTTCTCCCATCACCCTCTTCCAAAGCTATTTCTCAGGCCCCATTGAGAACCACTCCTCCTCGTTGGTAGAGACTGCTATTCATTCACCCATTCACATATCAAATAAACATTAAGGAACTACTCTATATAGACATTGTCATAAACCTTAGCAGTACAGTAGAGTAACAAGCCAGACAAGGTTTGTCTGTCCTCAAAAAGCTTACCTAATAAATGAGACTAGTAACTAACACAGTAAATAAATATGAGAATTTCAGATGATGGAGAGTACAATTAATAAAATGAAGTGATATGACTGAAGGTGATGGGAGCAAAAGGGTGAAATTTCAGACAGGAATACTGGCACATAAGACCTTATAAGCGTAAGACCTCAAGTCTCAGGAGGAGCTAACCAGGGAAAGACTTCAGGAAGGCCATTCCAAGCTGCAAGAAAACCAACTACAGAGATCATGAAATGGAAAGAGACTGATGTACTCCAGTAAGAACAAGGAGGTCAGGACAGCTGGGAGCACTCTGCATGAAGGAGAGTAGATAGAGATGAGATCCTGGGTGTAGGTAAGGGCTAGCATGCAGGACCTTTTTAAGACACAGTCAAAATTTTGGATTTTCTCCTAAGTGCAAGGTAAAGGAGAGTTTTAATTTTAAGAAGAGTGATGTGGTATTATAAACCCACGGTGAAAGAATGGATGTGAAAGCAAAACAGGGCCCAACAGGTACTCAATATTGGTTTCTTTCTTTTTCAAAAAGTATTCTCAAAGGCCAGGTGTGGTGGCTCACACCTGTAATCCCAGCACTTTGGGAGGCCAAGGCAGGTGGATCACAAGGTCAAGAGATCAAGACCATCCTGGCCAACATGGTGAAACCCCGTCTCTACTAAAAATACAAAAATTAGCCGGGTGTGGTGGCGCATGCCTGTAATCTCAGCTACTCAGGAAGCTGAGGCAGGAGAATCGCTTGAACCCGGGAGGCGGAGGTTGCAGTGAGCCGGGATTAGCCACTGCACTCCAGCCTGGCAACAGAGTGAGACTCCGTCTCAAAAAAAAAAAAAAAAAAAGAAAAAGAAAAAAAAAATAGAAAAAGTATTCTCTGGGACACGGAGAATAGAGAAAGTCATCAAAGAGAAACTAAGGAACTAAGCCAAGAAAGGCCTTATCTGCAGGGTAAGCAATGTCTCAGTTACTTCTAAGTGCACAGGGTTAAAGGTGTGGAGTCAGAGAATCAGGTTGAATCTCAGCCCGGATATTTAACTAGCCATGTGACCTTCAGAAAGTTACTTAGTCTCGCCAGGCAAGGTGGCTCAGGCCTGTAGCACTTTGGGAGGCTGAGGCAGGCAGATCACCTGAGGTCAGGAGTTTGAGACCAGCCTAACATGGAGAAACCCCATCTCTACTAAAAATACAAAAAAAAAAATTAGCTGGGCGTGGAGGCGCATGCCTGTAATCCCAGCTACTTGGGAGGCTAAGGCAGGAGAATCACTGGAACCCGGGAGGCAGAGGTTGCGGTGAGCCGAGATTATGCCATTGTACTCCAGCCTGGGCAAAAAGAGCGAAACTCTGTCTCAAAAAAGAAAGAAAGAAAGTTATTTAGTCTCTCTGAGCCTTAGATTCCTCCCATGTTAATCTGAGAATAAAAGCCATCAGAGTTGTCTGATGGCAACAGAATGATTATACATATGTTGTAATAGACAGCACTTAGTAGTGTCTGGTGCTTGGCAAACCCACAAAAAGTGGTAACTCTTCCTATTTCTACTCTGCAAGTCATACGCAAGCTGGAGCTATAGGCATCAAAGAAGAACAGAAACTCAGTGGGTGGCCTGACAGAGAGGTAGGGCTTAGGAACAGGAAGAGGCCTGAGGCTTCTGCTGGCTGTTGAAAGGGGGTGGTATTATTATAATGCAGAGACTAGGCCCAGATGCCAGCCTGGAGCTATTGATAAAAAACCCAAACCTCTACAAAAGGAAGAACTTAAAAACAGGTTTTACCAAACCAAACCAGACAATGAAAAGCAATTTCCGTAAATCCTGGAAGCCCTGAAGCCAGATGTTCAGACACTTCTTCACCCAGGAGAGGGGATCAGGGGATATCCTTGGAGGAGGAGAGCTGAAGAGGGCCCCAAGAGTCACAGCAGTAAAGCCCAAGTCCAGAGGAGAGATACGGAGGCCTGAACTCTAAGACAGAAGTGGATTCTAGAAGGGGCTGAGAAGCCCATCAAGCTCTGCAGCAGAGCTGGCTCAAACCTCTAACCCTGCGTGGGAGCAGGACTGCGTGTCCCACAAGTGTCCAGCTGTGGTTATCCCTCAGTCATGTAAGGAAATCTGTTCTCCATTAAGTGCATCTGTTTCTGTACTTCTGGGTTCTGTTGTCTTTTCCTTTCATTTTTCAGTAAAGTTTTGGGATTAAAAAAAAATTCTATCCTATCCTTTTTTCCCCCTAATTCATTCCATCTACAAATATTTTGTATGTATCTCAGAAAGATACTTTTTTTTTTTTGAAAAACAACATAACCACAATACAATTATCCCACCTGAAAAAATTAACAGAGCAAAGAAATCAAAGAGCCTTAGAGAGCAGTATGCAGGCAGTGACCTGTCCAGCTCAAGACCTGGAAAGACTGAGTAAAATGCTGGCAAGACTATAAGCCACTACAGACTTTCTGGATGGCAATTTGGCAGCAAATATAAAAAATTTTAGGCCGGGCGCAGTGGCTCACGCTTGTAATCCCAGCACTTTGGGAGGCCAAGGCTGGCAGATCACGAGATAAGGAGATCAAGACCATCCTGGCTAACACAGTGAAACCCCATCTCTACTAAAAATACAAAAAAATTAGCCGGGCATGGTGGTGGGCGCCTGTAGTCCCAGCTACTCAGGAGGCTGAGACAGGAGAGTGGCGTGAACCCGGCAGGCGGAGCTTGCAGTAAGCCTAGATCACGCCACCGCACTCTAGCCTGGGTGACAAAGCGAGACTCCATCTCAAAAAAAAAAAAAAATTTAGGCCAGGCTCAGTGGCTCACGCCTTTGGAATAATAATCCCAGCACTTTGGAAGGCCAGGGCGGGAATTTGAGCCCAGGAGTTTGAGACCAGCCTGGGCAACAAGGCAAGACTCATCTCTACAAAAAAAAAAAAATTAGCCAGGTGTGGTGGTGCACACCTATGATCCCAGCTACTCAAGACGCTGAGGCAGGAGGATCACTTGAACCTAGGAGTTCAAGATTGCAGTAAGCTATAATCATGCCACTATACTCCAGCCTGGGTGACAGAATGAGACCTTGTCTCAAAAAAAAAAAAAAAAATTAGTGCACACAGCCTTTGACCTAGCAGCAACCATTCTACTATCTAACCCACTCAAACAAGAATGCAAAGATGTATATGTAAGGGGGTTCATTGCCACATTATTACTGTAATACCAAAAAAAGGGAAAATAATCCATGTACACAACAGATTATTATACAGCTGATAAAATACTGAGGCAGATCTATATTAGCTAACTGGAACCAGCCATATCATGTAAAGCAGCATATGTAGAATGACTCTATTTGTATTTATAAAAAACTAAAAACCACACAAACTGCAAATGAGTGTGTATGTGTTTATATATACATACAGAACAGTATATTTGCAATCTATAGAAAAAGGCCTATCTAAAATAAAAACTATTAACAGTGGTTACTCCTGTGGAATGGGTCTGGGATTGTGTGAAAGCAAACAACATATTTCGGTGCTGTTTTAAAATTTTACAATAAATACGTGTTATTTTTGTCATTAAAAACAGCAAAGAAAAGAGTGAGGAAATTGTAGCAGACTAAAGGAGGTAAGCCAGAGGCAATTAAGCTAATACCTTCCCATTTACTTTTTCCCTTTTAAACCTCCCCAGCAAGCCTATTGGAAGTAGGCTGAAGTCCCTGCTCCCAGACCTGCTATAGTTCTCCTCAGGACCCCTCTCCTCTGCATCAGCCTCATCAGTCCTGTCATAGGTCAGGAGGTCTGCAGGCACATCATGAATCTGGACACTAGGTGCATGGTTCAGCATCTTCAGGTTTTCAAAGATTGTCTGGCGGATCTGGTCCAGATACTGGTTGGAAATGAGGAACAGAGAGTGAGCAGTTCCCAGTGATTCCCAGGGCATGCAATCTCCTAGTTGCCTTTTACCCCTACCATCCTGATTCTCATCTCAGTGGTATCTCTAGTTCAGGTCCCCCAATTGATAGCTGTCCCTCCCCACCAACCCCAACTGCCTCTACTTTAACCTGGACTGCCTCCTAGCCAATAACAGTGACAGTGATGACTTAGAACTTCCTTCTCCTTGGTTTTTCCTACTTCCCACATCTTTGACCTCTCCTGGGCTCCACCTTTCAGGAGAAGTTTGTGCTCAGCTTTTCTGAGCTGCTGACCTGGCGTGAGTTCTGATTCTCGATGCGGGTGCTGACATCTGGATGAAGTGTGAAGTCTGGGGCAAAGTACTCGAAGTATTCTTGGGGAGGAGAGGAGAAAGTATGGCTCAGACTGAGAAAGGCAGCTACCAAGACTTCCCAATCTTTTTCCTTCCCATCCAGAGCACCTACATAATAGCTGCCCAATCTTTTCCCTGCTCTGAGCCCAGGGGTTTAGCCTGCAGAGCTCTGAAAGTGTAAAATTTCCCATCTGCCTTCAAACCAGGTCATTCTGGAATCTGGTGAGAATGGCCTTCCTGTTATGGGGGTGTTGTGGGGTAGTCCTTACCACTATAAGGAAGCTCCTCACTAATGGCCTCTTCTACCAGCAGCGATGTCTCATATGTCCTGAAACCAACCAGCAGAGGGGAGCAGGCTGATCAAGTGGGCTGAAGGGCCCACGTGGCCATATCTGAGGGACACCCTAGCTCACACTGGACAACAGGGGAGGAAATCAGGAGGGTGCTCACCAGCAACGGGCAACATTTCGGACAGTATAACCACCACCACCCAGCACCAGTAGAGGGATATTGAAGCTCTTGACATATTCGACGCATTCCCTGTTAAAAGGAACCAGAGGAAGATGTGGAGGAGGTTATCAAAAGACGAGGTAAATAAATACCTTTAGGTATTGCCTGAAAGGAGCACAAGAAAACTATAAATGTTCCAAATCTTTAGCTGCATAGTGAAATTCATTATGTTATACCCTTAAGATCTGCATATACTTTATATGCTGTGTCTCAATAAAAATTTTAAAATAAAGCACAGTCCCACCTCTGTTCTGCTCAACACCCTCCCTGGCACCCTGCGTGTTAACCAACTACTCTCATCAATGCAAGTTCTGTCAATTCTAACCTTGAAAATATAACTCATGCCTGGTGCAGTGCTCACGCCTGTAATCCTAGCACTTTGAGAGGCTGAAGCAGACGGATTGCCTGAGCTCAGGAGTTTGAGACCAACCTGGGCAACGTGGCAAAACTCAGTGTCTACTAAAAATAAAAAAATATATATATACATACATACATATATATGTATATAGAGAGAGAGCCAGGTATGATGGCACATGCCTGTAGTCCCAGCTACTCAGGAGGCTGAAGCAGGAGAATCGCTAGAACCCAGGAGGCAGAGCTTGCAGTGAGCCAAGATCGTGCCACTGCACTCCAGCCTGGGTGACAGAGGAAGACTCCATCTCAAAAAAGAAAAAAAAAACCATATATATGTGTGTGTGTGTTGAAACAGCTGGGTTGTGGCTGTTGTTCTTCATTGCCACCTCCTTCACCTTAGTCTGGGCACCTAACCAACACCATGGCTTCCTAACTGGTGTTCCCACTTCCATCCCCATTCCCCCATCCAAACTTTTCTCTATTCAGCAGTCAGAATAGTCACTTTCAAACACAGATTGGATCATGTCACTTTCCTGCTTAAAATCCTTCAATGGTTTCCCATCATGTTTGGAATATAATTCAAACTCCTTACCAGGGTTTAAAGGCTCTGCACAATCTCACCATGGCCAGCTTCTCGGACCTCACCTCAAACTACCTCCAGCCTGCTCCCTGCATTCTACTTCGTCAGCTCATTCCTGCTACAGCCTTTTTCTTTTTCTTTTTTTTTAAAGAAACAGTGTCTCACTCTGTTGCCCAGACTGAAGTCCAGTGGCATAATCATAGCTCACTGTAACCTCAAACTCCTGGGCTCAAGTGATCCTCCTGCCTCAGCTTCCTGAGTAGCTAGGACTATAGGCATGCACCATCATGCCCAGCTGATTTTGTTTTTTATTTTCTGTAGAGATGGCTCTTGCTACGTTGGCCAGGCTGGCCTCAAACTCCCAGCCTCAGGCGATTCTCCCACCTTGGCCTCTCAAAGTGTTGGGATTATAGGTGTGTGCCACTGGGCCCAGCCCTCAGAGCCTTTTGTGGGCCTTTGTCAATGCTTGGGACAGGCTTCTCTCTGCTCCTCTTATGACTCACTCCTTCTTAGTCTCCAGGTCTCAGCTCAAATTTTACTTCTTCAAAAAAACTTTTCCAAATCATGCTATCTAAAGTAGGTCCCCCATTGTATCCTGTGTCTCAGCTTTCTTTTTTCTTTCATAGAATCTGTAACAATCTATTTCATTTGATTATTTATTTTTTGTCTGTTTCCTAAACTGTGAACTCCACAGGAGACTCCTCATTCCATCCCCATGATGTGGTACGATGCCTGGAACATAATAGGTGCTTAATAAAAATATATTGTGAATGAATGACCATCTAGGGAACTCTGTTCAAGATGACATTTCTAGTTCAAGTACAATTTATAGCTACTTTTGATTTCCAAGAAGAGGTGAGGCCCATTCCCCATCTACCCCCACCCACGTACTGAAGTCCAAGGCCACTTGAAAACCTTGCGGAGAAGAAGGAGAGCAAGTCTCACCCATGCCCTCGGATGCTGAGGTTAAAGCAGCCCAATCGATCACAGCCCAGAGAGTCAGCTCCACACTGCAAAAAGCAAAAGCCCAGGCAAGTGCAGTGAGATAACTGATCAGAACATCACAGATACCCTGTCTATCACCAACCTAAAGAACCTCCTCTTCCCTTGCCCTCTTTCCCCAAGCCCAGGCAGAACACTCCTGAGGAGGAACTGACAGTATTACCTGGAGCACAATGCACGTGGGTTGGTAGAAGTCCACTACCTGGTTGATAACCGGCTGGAAAAGGTGCTTGTAACCTGGGAGAGGGCCAAAGATGGGCACCTGGCACCCCAAGGGGATGGGGAGACAGGGAACAAAAGGAAAAAGGGGGTTGAGCGAGCATGTAGCCCAGGAAAGAGGCAACCCAAAAGAACCAAATCATTGGTCTGAAACTTCTGGAAGGGATCCCAGACTGCTATGAGTGACTGATGAAAGTCAATGACTTTTCCCAGAAAAATGCACATATACATGATATGTTGCATACAATTCCCAGGGATTCATGGTCCCTCTGAAGGCCCTTCATCCTTAAGGACACCTGGCCCCAACAGCAGACAATATGAGGCAGAAGAGGTTATTTCAAGGAGAAAAAGAAGGGGCCTAGGGAACAGAAGGAAGACTTCAATACTTACTCTGGTCATCAATGCCATCCCGCAGGGGCACATTCAGACAGTAGTAGCGGCCACTCTCTGCCCCGACTTCATACATGTCACCTATAGGGAAGCGGGTGGTGGTAGCCACACATGGCAAGCACCCACAGCCCAGCTGTTTCAACCCCAATCTGCACTCTGGGAGCCTCTCACTGCATCTATGTAGCTTCACCATAAACTCCCTAGAGCCACTAAATCTCTTGCAGCTTGCATTCATTTGGCAAAGAGTTTTGGAGGATCTACTCTGAGCCAACTGCGTACTAGGCAGTAGGGATGCAGCAGTGAACGGAACTAATGAAATTTACGATATCCCACCAAGCTTATATTCTTAGGGAGTAGGCATGAGGAGGGAGGCAATAAACAAAACAAAACAAAAAACCACAATAAACATAAATAGCAGTGAGTGTTCTGAGGGAATGAGGCTGATGTAACAGAGGAATGAGGAAGGAGGTGATTGTGACAACTGGGGTGGTCAGGAAAGGCTTCTCTGAGGAGGGGACACCTGAGATGAGACTAGAAGGCTGAGAAGGAGGCACTCATAGTAAAGAGCTGAAGAGTGCAAACAGGAAAGTAATCCCTATTCCCATACCTGTGCCAGGGAAGAAGTAATTTCCGTATTTGTGGAAGGACACCGTCATGACCCGATCAGTGAGGTAGAAAGCTTCCTGAACCCCGTCACCATGGTGGATGTCAATATCAATGTAAAGCACCCGAGGGTGGTACCTGGAGGGAAGCCAAAGCCAGGGTCTGAGCTAGAAGTGAACCCCTGACCCACTCCTCCCAAACACTGGGTCTCGAATTGTGAAGAGTCTGCTTCTGCCCTGGTCACCTGAAACTTAATATCACCAGTTCCCTAAAGGCAACTGGGGGCTCCAGGCTAGAGACTAGAGGCAGGGACAGAAGAGGGATAGAAGAGGGATATGCAGAGAAGGCTGAAATGTGAGCAGGCAGCAGGGAATCTGCAGCAGTGGAAGAGGCAGCCTGAATAAAGCATCAAGAACTTGGGAGAAGCTAGTCAGGGAGGAGGGAGGTCAAGGTCAGGGCTGAGTCTGAGAGACCTTCTCAGCCAAGAATCCCGTAACTGCCCCCATCTCCTCCTGGGCTACTTACTTGAGCAGCTCCAGGATGCCAATCACAATGTCGTTGACATAGCAGAAGCCAGAGGCCTATGGCAAGACAGTGGTCTCATAAAGAGAGGAGCAATTCCCCTACCCAGCTGCCCCCACCATCATCCTAAACACCTACCCGAGGATGGCCACTGTCTTTCCCATCACCTCCTCACTCACCTCAAACTTCTTGGCATGGTGCAGACCACCAGCCCAGTTAATGGCAATATCACAGATCTGAAAGACAAACACCCAAGTCACAGTCCTTCCTGCCCACCCTTCAAGCTGGGAGCCCAGGATCAGGGTTAAATGCCGAGTCCAGGGATCTAGAGGAAAGGAGGAAAAGGACTCGGGACTATGTCACCTTGTTGTTCAGCTGGGTTGCTCCTTGCAGAGATGCGCCTGTGTAACGCGAGCAGAACTCAAAGAGCCCGGGAAACACTGGGCTGCAGGGAAGAGGAACAAGTTGGAACCCTCCTGCCTCTGTCTGGGCCCTTCCCATACCTCCCTCCCCACCCCAGATTCCTCCAATCTCCATTTTTCAAGAACCTTCTGTCCCCCTCCTACACACCTGTGCTATCTGCAAATTTATTCAACAAATATTTTGGATCAAACCATGTACCAAGCCCTGTGCAAGGCACTGGATGGGAAGTAAAGAAGCATTTAACTGTCAGGGAATTTGTATCCTAGCTGGGGAAAGAAGCAAGCAGCTTCCAGGTACTGAAGTACAATGTTAAAAGGAAATCAGTTGAAAGAAAACAAGAGCTCTGTTTTTCTTAGTCTCAGTGTAACACATTTTAACATAATGTTCAATAATATTCTTCACAGTCACACATTTTAAAGAAAGAATTGTATACCTACATATGTGAAACGGTGATGAGATAACCCACGAAAAGCCTGTGGCACAGTATACGGTATCTGCTAAGCCTTTAATAAATGTCAGTTATAATTATTACCATTGTTATTCTTTATAAAAAGCAAAGGCTTGAAGCCAGACACAAAAGGCTACTTACTGTATGACTCCATTTATGCAACATTCTGGAAAAGGTAAAATATAAGGACAGACATCAGATCAGTAGTTGGCTGGATCTAGGTTGGAGAGAAGATATTAACTACAAAAGGGTGAGTGACCTTTGTCAGGTAATGGAAATTTCCTATACCTTGATACTTTTTTTTTTTAATAGAGACAGGGTCTCACTATGTTGCCCAAGCTGGTCTCGAACTCCTAGGCATAAGTGATCCTCCTGCCTTGGCCTTCCAAAGTGTTGGGACTACAGGTGTGAGCCATCGGCGCTGGCCCTACACCTTGATATATTCTATCAAAACTCTCTGAACTCTTACACCTAAAAAAGGTTAATTTTACTGTATGCAAGTTATACCTATATAAACCTGACTTTTTAAAGAGGAAAGGCTTAGGCAATCCCTAGTTTTAGGTCTCAAAAAAAAGAAAAATAGTGCAGCTGACACATTTGACCATGTGAAAAACAGAACTGTAGGGGCTTTTCGTTTATTTGTTTTTTGAGATGGAGTCTCGCTTTGTCACCCAGGCTGGGGTGCAGTGGCCTCACCGCAGCCTCCGCCTCCCGGGTTCAAGCAAGAATTGTAGAGTTTTACAGTTTCTTGAAAGGTTTGGAAAGAATTAGAGATTAATACCTAGAAAACTAAGCAAATGAAAAAATAATGCAATTGTCAGCTCCAGGAAAAACAAAAAGCTTTATAAGAAAATAGATTAAATCACACTACACTATTTGGCTTGATAGTAAATGAATCTTTCAGAGTTATAATAACGTAAACATAGAATACTGATTTATTTTTAAATTATTATGAAGCTGAAAGGGGAAAGGAAGCCAACGTGATGGTATAAGAAGACTAAATGCTCATATCCCATACTAAGAGCTTAACAGATACTACCTAAAATTGACAGATGAAGAAATAGCAATGAGAGACAATACAGGAGGGCAGTATGATTACAAGCACAGATTCTGGAGCCAGACTACGTAGGTTCAAATTCCAGTTCTTTAACACCTACTAATGATAGTGAGGTTGTACAAACTGTTTAACCTTTCTGTGCCTAAGTGTCCTCATCTGTAAAAGGAAATAATAATACACCCTGCTTCACAAGGGTTGTTGAGATTAAATAAGCTAATGGCTGTAAAGCACTTAGAACAGTACCTAGTATATAACAGGTATTCCCTAAGGATTACAGATTAGTAATAATAGTCAATTAATATTATTATTATTTAGAAATCCAAAGGTAAATACCAAAAGACATAGGGAAAGGAGCTGAAAGTGGCTGTCACTGGGCAGAGGGATTTATGGGTGAAAGGGAGAGGTCTGGAATTTTTTTTTTTTTATTTTTGAGAGAGTCTCGCTCTGTTGCCCAGGCTGGAGTACAGTGGCACGATCTCAGCTCACTGTAATCTCTGCCTCCCGGCTTCAAGCAATTCTCCTGCCTCAGCCTCCCAGAGCAGCGGAACTAAAGGCATGCACCACCACGCCTGGCTAATTTTTTTATTTTTAGTAGAGATAGGATTCCGCCGTGTTGGCCAGGCTGGTCTTGAACTCCTGACCTTAGGTGATCCACCCACCTTGGCCTCCTAAAGTGCTGGGATTACAGGCATGAGCCACCACGCCCGGCCTGGGACTGCTTTTTTATTTTTTTCACTTAAAGGCCTGTAGTACAATTTGGCTATTTATGTTAGAATACTTTGAAAGCAATTGGAAATTCGTTAAACAGAAGAAAAATTCCTGATTCTCATCAGAAATACAGATAAGACAACTGTAACTTGTTTGACAGGAAGACTGATGCAGCATAAATAGCCTAGAGATAGTATTCTAATTAGCATTCCCTAATTGCACAAACAGCATCTACAGGACCCCAGTGTGGCTTAAGGGCTGACCCTGTATTCTCAGACCTAGAAAGTGAGCTCAGAAATAGCAGCAGGTATAGTAACAAAAAAACAAGAACCCTCCCGAGACAGCACGTGACTGAACACCAAATGAGCAGTGCAGTGTGTGCAGGACAGAGCTCTATGGGCTGGTGTGGTCAAGAAAGGTTTCGTGGAGATGGTGTGCGAAGACTGAGAAGGCCTTGAAGAGGTTGAATAGAGAACTAAGGGCATTCCAGGAAGGCATCCCATGAAACTAAGGTGTAGGGATAAAGTTGGAAAGGTGCCAAGGCCAGCCTAATGAGTTGGCCTCTATCCTACAGCCCTGTCATTTCTTAATGACAGAAAGATCTGTCATTAAGATCTTTCAGGAAAACAGATTAGTGGTTTAAAAACCTGGGATCTGGATCATGCACACTCCAATGGCCAGTTACGTGACTAAATTACTAAGTTACCTAAATATTCCCAAACCTCAGTTTACTTACGTATAACATCAGAAAAAGGTCTATTATAATACATCTAAGGATTGGCATGAGAATGAAGTGGATTTTTTTTTTTTTTTTTTTTTGAGACGGAGTCTGGCTCTGTCGCCCGGGCTGGAGTGCAGTGGCCGGATCTCAGCTCACTGCAAGCTCCGCCTCCCGGGTTTACGCCATTCTCCTGCCTCAGTCTCCCGAGTAGCTGGGACTACAGGCGCCCGCCACCTCGCCTGGCTAGTTTTTTGTATTTTTTAGTAGAGACGGGTTTTCACCGTGTTAGCCAGGATGGTCTTGATCTCCTGACCTCGTGATCCACCCGTCTCAGCCTCCCAAAGTGCTGGGATTACAGGCTTGAGCCACCGCGCCCAGCCGAGAATTAAGTGGATTTACCAGCAATCCTTGGCATAATACCTAGCAGAGTAAGCACTCAATAAATGGCAGCTATCATAAGAAACTCTACTGGATCAACAACCCGGTTTCTTCAAGAAATAAATTCAAGGGAGTGACAGAAAAGCTACAAATTAAAAGTCTTAAGAGACCTATCAACCAAAAGCATTGTGTAGACCTTGCTTAGATCCAGATTTAAACTAACTACAAAATAATTATGAGACAACTGCAGAAATTTGAATACTGATTGCATATTTGATGACATTAAGGAATCACTTAACTTTTTAGATTTGATAATGATACTTTTTCTTTTAAAAGAGTATCATTTAGCAATACATAATAAAATATTTATGGATAAAAGGATATAACATCTAGGATTTGCTTTAAAACAATCTAACATGAGGGAGTATAGATGAAGTAAGAGTGGCCATTTGCTCAGCCGGGCGCAACGGCTCATGCCTGTAATCCCAGCACTTTCGGAGGCTGAGGCTGGTGGATCACCTGAGGTCAGCAGTTCAAAACAAGCCTGACCAACATGGTGAAACCCCATCTCTACTAAACATACAAAAATTATTCGGGCATGGTGGCAGGCACCTGTAATTCCAGCTACTCAGGAGTCTGAGGCATAAGAATCACTTGAACCCAGGAGGCAGAGGTTGCAGTGAGTCAAGACTACACCACTGCACTCCAGCCTGGGCTACAGAGTGAGACTCTGTCTCAAAAAAAAAAAAAAGAGTGGCCATTTGCTCATAAGTGTTGAAGCTAGGTGATGGATGGGAAGTCACTGCACTACTTCACTTTCTGAAATTTTTGAAATTTTCCCTAATAGAAAGCTTAAAAACAAAAATAAGTAGAATTGAGGAACTGGTAGCTGTGATGCTTACTATTTTTTCATGGATGTAGAGGAGAGTGTAAGCAAAGATCATGGCTTATCTTTGTTGTCCACTCCCTTCCCCACAGGGTCTAATCCTGACTCTTCTATGGATGATACCAGCTCAATGTAAACCTAACGACATCAAACCACTCCTTTGTTGTTTTTTTTGTTTTCTTAACTGCCCATAGCCCTCTTAAGATCAGGACTTTTTAAAAAACTTTGATAGCTTCCCTCTACTCTAGGGGTAAAAACCCTAATTCATAATAGAGCTGTTTACTTTAAAAAGGCCCTATTTCTTTAGCCTCAGTCCAGTTCACCACCTCTTCATATTCTGCACTTGGCCTTTTTTCTGTTCCTCAAATGAGTCACACTCAATCCTACCACGGAACCTTAGCACTTGTCCCTACTGCCTGCTATACTCCTCCCCTCGCCCTTCAACCACCTTTCATCTCATTACTTCTACTCTTTTTTCAGATCTCAGCTCAATCTTTACTTCCCTAGGAAGGCCCCACCGACCAGCCACTACACCAAGCTAAACAATTCTCCACATATATACTCTCATAATCTGTCATACACCTCCTCTTCATAAGACTTAGCAAAAATACAGTATTAAAAGTTTGGTTTTGTTCATCACTGCATTCCCAGCACTTAGCACAGGGCCTGGCCTAGAACAAGTGACCAATAAATATTTATTGAATAAACAAGTAAGTGAATTATGATTCATTGACAAGTAGGCCCCCCTTGAGATCTTCCCACTGCTGCCAAAAGACCTCACTGAAGGGCTTGGCATTAAACTATTAGACATCAAAAGTCCCAGTCCTCCCTCACCAGTCATCGCCTACGTTGAAGGCATTAAGACTCTTGGTGAAGCCTTGCATATTGGTGGGGCTGACTCTCTGCAGGAAGTCAATGTAGTCCTCGGAGTGGAAGCGGCACATGTCATGCTGGGAGGCCTGGTATGGCTTGAAGACCTCGGGATGGAGACACAAGATGAATCTAGCCAGGGTCAGCCCCACTCCACAGGCTCAGACCACCCATACTGAACCCAGCCCTGGAGACTATATGAAGCCAAATATAGCATTCCCCTCATCCCACAATCCTTAAGTCAACAGAGAGACTCCGATTAACCAGGTGAGTTATTATGAATGAGTCCCCTGAAGACCATTTCTTTTCCTTTCCACCTCCAGCTCAGTCTATTGTACTTTCTCAACTTTGAGCCCTGATCCACCTGCCCTGTTCCTTGGATCTCCTATTCCCAGTTCTCTCCACACTCATCTCCTCCCCCAAGCTCTGATTCTGTCCTCTTTCCTCCGGATTCTTCTTTCTGGAGTCAAATATAAGGCATATATGTCAACTTTTTAATTAAAATCAAAAGTTTACTATCTTTGGAAGGTCGAGGGGATGTGTCACACCTCTTTGAAAACTGGACAAGAAAGAGCTTTCTTCTCCCAGAAAATGCACACAGGTATATATAGGCAAACAATCTCAAGGGATAACGATTCCTGCACTAACATCACCTCAGTCTTTTCTATGACCAATCTATTTGTCTGTGCCTGGGCACAAGCAATGAACATTCATTCATATTGTTCACTAGCTTCCCTAGCAACACATAAAGCCTGGGCTTAGCTGTTTTGTCTTATTTTTTCTTTTGAGACAAGGTCCTCCCTGTCAACTCAGGCTGCTGATCATAGCTCACTGTAACTTCAAACTTCTGGGCCCAAGCCATCCTCTCCCCTCAGCCTCCCAAGTAGTTGGGACTACAGGCACACCCACCACACATGGCTACTTTTTTTATTTTTTATTTTTGTAGAGATGTGGGTCCCACTGTGGCCCAAGCTGGTCTCCAACTCCTGGCCTCAAGCGATCCTCCCATTTCAGCCTCCCAAAGTGCTGGGATTACAGGCATGGGCCACCACACCTGGCCTGGCTTAACTGTTACTATCCCGTATCACAGCCATAAATTCCAAGCTGGGAAGACAGCATGTGTATGTCTGGGAGATGAAAAACTGGATAGCGATTAAGTAGAACCATGCAGAGGTATTCCGGGCTGAAAAAGGAATACCTAAGATACCTCCTCTCTTCCACACGCACATACACATTTACAAACACGGTAGTATCGTTCCACCCTGGAGCCCCAGCTCCTTGGAGGTAAAAAAAAAAAGGTGGCAAAAGAGGAGTGGGAACTGAGGGTAAACCTTACACCCTGATACAGTGATATCCGCTCCCCTAAACCTAATTCCTGAGGCCAAGGCCCTATCCACACTCTAAAATGCAGAGGAGGAACACTCCGTCTTCAAACCAGCCCTCACATCACCTTAACCCTAGGCCAAGGGCTAGTGTGCCTACAGTCAGAGAGTGGCCGACCTGAGCTGAGAAAGTACTTTCCATTAAGCAGAGGACGCCACCTCCAACACCCGGCACTTTCAAGGTACTCCTGTGTCTTCTATCCAGCTCCCCGCTACTCTAGGGGCGGGTCGCACTTGATGCACTCAGTCCAGCCCACCTATCCCTTCCGCCACAGCTCGCCCCACCCCCCCAACCTCCGGCCTAGGCGGCGAAACTCACGATCATCTTCTTATAGAGACCGTAATGCAGGACTAGGCTATGGGTCAATGCCAAGCGATGGGGCTTCATAGGGTGTCCAGCTCCTGGTGGTGGGGAGAAGAGAGTTCGTCAGCTCTCACCCCTGGAGTTGCAACCCCCCGCCTCAAAACCTCCGCGTCCCAACCCCTCATGCATAGCCCTGTTTCCTCACCGTAGTGGAAGTTGCCCACGTCGGGGTCGTAGAAATAGGCCACGGTCTTGGCCATGGTGCCGGCGGGAGCAGGCCCCGCGCCTCCGCCGCCCGCCGCCCGCCGCCCGCCGCCAACCCCTCCCCAGCCGTGCGTGCTGCGCAAGCACGTAGCCTGCCTCTGCGGAACTGGGCGTTGCGGTCTCGCCTCCAGCCACACCCAGGCCACGCCCCTGGGGGAGCTCCGCCCCTCGCCTGGCTCCGCTCTCCCGGGAGCTGCGGCTTTGAGCGTCCCGGGTTGGGCGGGGAACCGGTAGCATCGCTCCTAGGATGCGAGGGCCATTTCTCTCCGGCCGGGGGTCAGATCCTCGGGAAGCTGGGCCATCCCATCCAGCCGCTTGCCCCAAACCGGGCGCAGGCCGTGGTCACTTCTCTAGGAAGCTCCGAAGATCCCGCCACTCTGTCCCTCAAAGGTGCGGAAAGCCGGCTTCCCCCAGCCCTCGGGGAAGATTCCTGATTCTCCGCTTGGTCGGGGCATCTGAGGGCAGGAGCTGCGCCAGGCGTAGCGGATAGACCAGTGGACAACACCCACGCCGGACCTCCTGTCCCCTACCCGGACCTAGACTCGGCGCCACACATTGCCCCGGGGGGGCCAGGCGCAGTCACGCGCGCGCAGAGCTCACGCTCTCCGCCCCGCACACCTGCGCTCCGCCTCCTGGTCCTGGGCCCGCGACGGGCGAAGGCATTTGGGAAGCCAGGGCGGCTGCGGAGGCTATCTCCCTGACCCAGGGCCGGAGTTGCCCGGAGCCTGCCGCCGCTCTCAGTCAGCCCGCATCCTTCTCTGTCCTTCCCTCCCCCCTCCTGCCACGGCGCGGGTGTCCGCAGCCACAGCCCGGGGCCGGTGAGGCGGCGAAGGGGGAGGGGAGGAATCAAGGGATGAGCGCCGGAAGGGCGTCGGGGGCCCCGAGCCGCACTAGGACGCCCCTGGAGCCGGAACCTGAGCAGAAGCCGGAACCAGAACCAAATCACCGGTACCGGGTGGGCCAGGTGGTCAGGGTGGGAGAAACCAAAAAGGGAGAGGGGTGCGGGAGTACTGAGAGGAGGGGGCTGCAGAGGCCTGGCTCAGGCCGGCGCGGAGGAGGTGCGGGCGCTGACTCAGGCACGATTTCTGCTCCCGCCGCCTAAGAATTCCGTCCCATCTCGTGCTGCAGTGTCCTTGGGAGGGACGGAAGCGCGAACGAGCTGGAAAGGGGAACGCTCGGGGCGTCGGGGAAGCGGGACCAGGGTCGTGGTAGAGAGCTTGCGTAGCCGCTGACCTCTTGCCTTGGGCCGTATTGACGAAACAGCACCCCGGCCCGGACAGCTCCCTGGTTGGGTAGGGGGTGGAGCCGGACCTTAGCCGGACGTCTTAGACGTGCTTGTTTCAGATTCTGAGGACTGCATGCCTACCCCTCCCCCATTCCCAGCTGCAGCCCCCTAAACCCAGGAGGCGCCCTGGCCCGCGCTCGCCCCCCAGGGCCTCATGTCGGAACCACAGCCTGACCTGGAACCGCCCCAACATGGGCTGTATATGCTCTTCCTGCTTGTGCTGGTCTTCTTCCTCATGGGCCTGGTAGGTTTCATGATCTGCCACGTGCTCAAGAAGAAGGGCTACCGCTGCCGCACGTCGAGGGGCTCCGAGCCTGACGATGCCCAGCTTCAGCCCCGTGAGTGGAGCCTGGAACCCTGGCTCAGTAACCTTTCACCCTTCTCCCCACATCTCTGCCCCCACCTCTGCCTCCCTGACCAACAGACCCAGGCCAAATCCTGATCAAGCCTGCTCAGGAAGCTTAGTGATGCACTCTTGAGTTAGCAAGTGGGGTGACACCACTCTGAAAGCAAAACTAGAGAAAGCAGCATGGGCAGCAAGGGTCCTCTGGATGGTAGTCTTGGGATTGCATTGGTGTCCCCATCTTTTCTGGTCCCTGAAATGCTGAGGTCCAGCATGATAGCAAGTAGGTAAAAGGGTATGTCCTAAGCAATAAATGATGGGAGCCACCAGGTAATGTTCCCCCAAAGCTGACTCATTCCTGCTTCCTTGCCAATCTCTTTCATCCTTCAGCTGAGGACGATGACATGAATGAGGACACAGTAGAGAGGATTGTTCGCTGCATCATCCAAAATGAAGGTGGGTCTAGCATAGCCCCTTGCTCCCTCCTTCTCCAACCTTCTCTTGCCCTGACTTCCACCTTCACTGACTCCCTCTTTTCCTTCTTCCCTCAGCCAATGCTGAGGCCTTGAAGGAGATGCTGGGGGACAGTGAAGGAGAAGGGACAGTGCAGCTGTCCAGGTGAGCTGGAAACAAGGGCCAGCATGACTTAGCTTGCCTTGGAGAGTATCCTCTCCTCCAGCACAATCCTCTCCCAGTCTCCTTGCATGTATGGGGTTGGGGGAAGGGCAAAGCTGGCTAACTTATAGGAAGAAAGAAGTTTTGTAGAAATCTCGATTCCTTCAAAACATCTCTCTCATCTAGATGTCATCAAACCTAACATTTACCTCTAGTGCCACTCCTTTGGGTTAAGCAATGTTCTTTTTAGCAAACAGCCCTGGGAGGAAGAACATGTGGTCACTAACATCTTAATATTGAATTTATTAGATAAAGACAAGAAAAAATGTTGGGGCTTGGGGAAATTGGGGCTTCTGGGGTTTTAAGGAGCATGCTGAAAGAACATAAGAAACAAAACATGAAGGGAAATGGAAATGTTACCCTTGCTCCCCTCCTCCCTGCTGTCCAGTGTGGATGCCACCTCCAGCCTGCAGGACGGAGCCCCCTCCCATCATCACACAGTGCACCTGGGCTCTGCAGCCCCTTGCATCCATTGCAGCCGCAGCAAGAGGCCTCCACTTGTCCGTCAGGGACGCTCCAAGGAAGGAAAAAGCCGCCCCCGGACAGGGGAGACCACTGTGTTCTCTGTGGGCAGGTGGGGCAGGTGCTCCAGGGAAAGTGAGGTTGAGGTAGAGGGCCCAATGATCAGGCACCTGATCCCAAAAGTGGGCCTTGGCTCCTTCCTCCTGGACTGGGAGCTCCAGCGGAAGTCACGCTACACAATGTGCCCCACAGTCTGAGAAGGCCTCCCCTACCTTAGGCCAGAGGGAAGTAGCCACCAAACTCAGGATGTCCCTGGTCAGAGGGGAGGGCCAAGCAGCCTCTGAGTTGTGGTCCTAAACCCCGGTGTTCCCTTCCCTCCCAGGTTCCGGGTGACACACATTGAGAAGCGCTATGGACTGCATGAACACCGTGATGGCTCCCCCACGGACAGGAGCTGGGGCTCTGGTGGGGGACAGGACCCAGGGGGTGGTCAGGGGTCTGGAGGAGGGCAGCCCAAGGCAGGGATGCCTGCCATGGAGAGGCTGCCCCCTGAGAGGCCACAGCCCCAGGTCCTAGCCAGCCCCCCAGTACAGAATGGAGGACTCAGGGACAGCAGCCTAGCCCCTTGTGCACTTGAAGGGAACCCCAGAGCTTCTGCAGAGCCAACACTGAGGGACAGAGGGAGGGGCCCAAGCCCAGGGCTGCCCACTCAAGAGGCAAATGGGCAGCAAAGCAAACCGGACACTTCCGATCACCAGGTAGGAAAACACAGCCAGGACTGTACTGGGCTGGGCTCTTACTGCTCTCTACTCTGGGGGGCACTGATATGACCTACTCCTGTTCTCTCGTTGACCCCTCCCCTTTCTCTCAGGTGTCTCTACCACGGGGAGCAGGGGGTATGTGAGGTGAGTCTGCCTGAGCCCTAAAGGAGGTAATCTCATCTTCCCATCACCTACTTAAACTACTTAAGCCTTTCAGCTCCCTGAACCCCCAGAGTATAAACTGCAGGCTTACCCTTTGCTATAAATCCCTTGGTTTGGTGGTGGAGGTAGGGAAGGTCCTGCAGCCCCAGGGGAAAAGCTGGATACAGCTTGAACAGGAAGCAATACTGTTACTCTTCCTCTTCTCCAAGTCTCCTTCTTCATTGTGCTGATGGACTACCAGCTGGCAGGGCCAGGGTGTGGGTGGGCGTGAAGGCCCTCCCCTCCACTGGACAGCACTGCCCCCCAGCTGAGGGACCAGCTCAACTTCCACCTGGAGTTACACGGTCTCAGGCTGGGGGCCTCAGGAGAGGTCATGGCCCCTCAGTCTCTTCTCCTTCCCCTGCCTGCAACAGGCTGCCTGACCCGCCTTCCCCAACACCTCGCTCCATATGATAGAGCGTGGCAGCTGGGAGCAGGCCCCTGCCCCTGGTGGGCCCCTAAAGCAATAGCACCATAGGCCCCCTGCCCTCTTAGCACAAGAGGCCCAGGCCCTGGCCTGGCCTTCGTGCCCTTTATTCATTGTCAATAAATCCGCTCAGACCATTACAGCTGCTTCGCATCCTGGCTCCAGCGCCTTCTGATTCCCAAGGCCTGTTCCTCTCCCCGGCCTAACACCAGTGACCCTGGCATCCAGAGTGGGGTGGGTCACGGAGCCAGGGTGGGGAAAGAGGTGGGCCACAACCACTAGAGACTTTGATGGATGGTTTCCAGCCCCAGAGATTTCAGGCATTTCACCACCCTAGATAGGGTGATGGCAGAAGAGAAAGGAGTAGTTCCAGTCCTAGAGATGATAGGACAATGGGAAAAAAAGGAGTGGACTCCAGTCCCAGAAATGGGAAGGGGCAAGTTTCTACCCTTGGAGGTGAGGGTGGAAATAAGGGAGATTCCAGGTTTTGGCTGTGTTGCTCTGGATCATTGAGGGTGTGGTCTGACAGCTTGAAGATAGGGACAGCAGCATCACCGGGGGTCAAGGATTCCCTGGCCTTCAGGTGAGGGGATCTGGGTGGCCAGGATCCGGGGCTTTAGCCGGCGGGGGAGGTGGTGGACGCATCTGTAGGGAACACACAGTTAGTGCTCCAGAGTCCTCCCTTAAGGGTATACCAGACAAAACAGGACTGGTTGGAATAACCCCTCTACATACAATCTCCTCCAAGGCAAGGGCCCTTACCGGCCTGAGTCGAGGTACCATCATGTCCAGGAGCCCAGGGAAGTCCAGGGCTTTGTCTGGAAATAAGAACCACAAGTCAGTCTTCAGACTTTGTTTTGTTCAATGCTGTATCTCCAGCACTTAGGACAGTGACATTCTATAAATGTTTGCTAAATTAATGGTCACCATCCTAGACCATAAAATCCATCACTCTATCCACTGTCCTCAACATTTATTGGGTAACTACTGTATAATCAGCTCTGCTCAAGGTATAAAACAAAGGCAGATAGGATACATAGCGCTCCTACCCCCAGTGGCTGTCAAGAAACCAATAATGAAACCTCAACAAACACAATAAATGACTAAGTGCTAAGTCATGCAAAGTGAACTTGGGGTGGTGGAGATGATGGTAACTCCAGGGAGGGAGACTCCTTGTGGACAAGGTGGGAGTACCAGAAGGTTTTAGAAAAGGCAGGCATTCCACAGCCATTAAAAAGAATGAAATCATGTCCTCTGTAGCAACATGAATGGAGTTGGATGCCATTATCCTAAATGAACTAACTCAGAAACAGAAAACCAAATATTGCATGTTCTCACTTATAAGTGGGAGCTAAACAACGGCTACACATGGACATAGAGATGGAAATAACAGACTCCCAGGACTCCAAAGGAGGCAAAGGTAGGAATCAAGGCAGGGGTGAGGGTTGAAAAATTACCTATCAGGTACAATGTTCACTATTTGAGTAACAGGTACACTAGAAGCCCAATCTGCACTAGTATGCAGTATATCCATGTGACAAACAAGCACATGTACCTCCTGAATCTAAAATAAATAATAATAAAACTGCTATAGACATTTAAAAAAGAAAAAAAAGTGGGCATCAGAAAAAATGATACAAAGCTAGGTATCTGGACACTAGGAGCAAAAGGTGCATATTGGGAGGACACCGTGAGAGAACTTAGCTAATTTTTAAAATAGTGACTGAATACTTACCGTGTGCCAGGCACAATGCTGTGTAGTCCACAGGCATCTTTTTAACTCTCATAACAATTCAATGAGCTAGTACCTTTTCCTTACCTCATAAAGAACATAAACTGAGGCCCAGACAGGTTCAGAATCCCACCTCGAGTCACACACTTGGAAATGACAGAGCGGGATCTGAACCAGTCAGCCTGGCTCCAGAGCCCAGGCAAGTGCTCTCCACCAAGCTGAAATAGACCTTATTGCAAGATGCCTGAGGGCATGGAGAGGACCAGATCGAGACCTGGGAATCCAAGCTTCCTCCTTCTTCCTATCTGTTAGCCTCCCAGGGCTCCCAATTCCTTCCACTCACCCCCAGGCAGGACAGGTGCAGGGGGCCCATCCAACACAGAGGTAGGTGCAGGTGGGGAGAAGCTGGGAGGAGAAGGGGACGGCAGCATCTGGAGGTGGGGTGGGCACAGAGTTATTCCTGGCACGTGGGGAGATTTTACCAGCTTTTCCTCTCATCCCATCTTCAGTTCCTTCTTATCACTTCCCAACACAGGAAGTGGCCAAATGCTTGCATTAAGATGGGGGGGTGTAACTGACAGATATTCAACAGTCAATATGTATTGAATGCTTATGTATACTATGTCTCAAGTGTTCTACTAGCACTTCACATGTACTAATTCATTCAGTCCTCACCACTACCCCATGAGGTAGGCATTTTTATTAACATGACTCCTATGTTAGAAGTGAGACCCAGGTTAAGCCAGGTCCAAAATCATAGAGCCAGTTATTGGCAGAGTGCTGGCTAGAACCCAGTTCTCCTGAGGCCCACTCCTATTCTCTCTCTGCTGTATGTATATACATTATAACAATAGGTATCTTATATTGAAACACCTTCTGCATTCCACTGCACTAAAGGCTTTGCCTCGGCCGGGCATGGTGGCTTGCACCTGTAATCCCAGCACATTGGGAGGCCAAGGCAGGCGGATGACCTGAGGTCAGGAGTTTGAGACCAGCCTGACCAACATGGAGAAACCCCGTATCCACTAAAAATAGGAAATTAGCTGGGCATGGCGGCACGCGCCTGTAATCCCATCTACTAGAGGGGCTGATACAGGAGAATTGCTTGAACCCGGGAGGTGGAGGTTGCGGGGAGCCGAGATCGCCCCACTGCACTCCAGCCTGGGCAACAAGAGCGAAACTCCGTCTCAAAAAACAAAGAAAGGGGGGGCTTTACCTCAATTATCTCTAATTATGACAGTGAGCCTGCTAAAGTAGGTATTATCCCCATTTTACATGTGAAGAAACAAGCTCAGAGAGATTAAATCATTGCCCAAGTTATACAATAGAAATGTGAACTCAGATCTATCCAGCACTAAAGTAGGACCCCCAAACTCCTATGAAGGCTGCCTTGGTTTCCCTTTCCCCTGCCCACCCATAGGAGATGGGGAGGCCCAGGCCACTACAGGAGGTAAACCTGGGGAGCAGAGGGGGCATTAAAATGAATATGAGGCTTTACTGGGGTAGAAGGGTCAACCCAGAGGTGCCTGGGGAGTTCAGGGAGAAGGTAAGCCTCACCTGTTCAGGGTCAGAGAGTTCAGGTGGCCCTGGGGGACCAAGCAGCTCTTCCACCAGCAGTGAGGGGAAGACCCCAACATGGCCCCCAAATTCTCCCCTCCAGAAGCCGTCATCTACTCCATCTTGGGCCCGGGGCAGCAGACGGATGAGCGCCCCCTCAGGGAAGCTCAGCTCCTCTGCACTCTGTCCGGTGTAGCTGTACAGGGCCCGTGCCAGGAATGCTACAGAGGCCCAGGAGAAACAGTGAGAGGGAGGTGGGTGGCAGTGCCCCAGGACCGTGACACCCCAGGGCTACAACCCCTAACAATTCTTCACCATACCCAGGGTCCCCTAACCCCAAATTTCCCTTTCTTACCTGTGGGCTCTGCGCCAGAGGGATTGTCACTGTCTTGGCCACTCTCTGGGAGGGAGAGGTCTGGGAAGTTGAGATACCGCTCAGGGACAAAGCCTACCTCACCGTGCTGGTTCCGAGCCTGCTCACCCAGCGATGTGAACAGATATTAGATTTACCTCAGCAGTCCATGACCCTGGCTCTCCTCTACTCAGGCTTCTAGCTTTGCCTAGAAGGGTCCATGGGGGCCACAGAGAACTCCCTCCTACTGCCCCCAACCCAAGGTCAGAGCCCAGGGTCCATACCCACCTTGACCCATTCGTCAGCATCTCCCTCCTCTATGACCTCCAGCCACTCACCCTCCATGATTGTCAGCTCATCCTCACGCCCTGCCTGGGCCATACACGAAGGATTCAGGACTTGGCTGTCCCTGACCCTTGCCCATCAAAGGTCCCCACCCCCATCAAAGGTCCCCACCCCCATTCATACCTGATAGCGAAATACTACATGTGCAGGGCAGGGGAGGGGCCTAGTGGCCAGGGCTTGGGGGGCAGGCTCCTCAAAGAGCTCTCCTGTCTCCTCACATTCCTCAAAGTCAGAAAGCTCAGCATCCTCAGCCTAGAGGGGCAAAGAACAGACCTCATATGGGGCCCACTCTCAAGCACTGGTTCTATCTCCCACTCTTCCATCTTTCCCATAAAGGACACCATGGATCCCCCTCCAAGGTAGTTGCACCCATCCACTCACCATGTATACAACCACAGACACCACAGAGTAGGATAATAACAACAGTAATAGCAGAGTTACAGCAATTGAGTGCGTACTATGTGTCAAGCACAATGCAAAGTATCTTGTATATATTGTCTCATTTAATCTTCATAATGACCTAGTGCTAATAGTTTTGCACAACTATTAGCCTCACTTTTTTTATGAGGAAACTGGGGTTCGGAAAAGTTAAGTCACTTTTCGAGATTGCACAGCTCATAAGTGGAGTGGCTGGTACTCAAAGCCCTTACAGAGTGCCCCAGAACCCTACTTCTTAATCATTCTATTATGCTCATAATAAAAATTTACTGAGGATTCTATGCCAGAAATTATGTAAAGAATTATATATGAATGATTTCACTTAAACCTCACAATAACCCTTTGAGTTAGGCACAACTGTGATTCCAGTTTTATAGGGTTTGCGTTCCACTGGAGTTTTTCACTTCTAAGGAAGGATGGGTAGTGTCGGGGGAGGAGCTCACGGTTGGAGAGAGATCCCTCTGGGACAGCCGAGCCTCGCTGAGACGTCGCTCCTGCTCCACCTCATCCTGGGCCTGGGTCATGGCTGGCTTCAGCCAGCGCTGCACATCTAGGCCAGCCCCCTGCAGCAGAGTCAGCCGGGCAGCCCCCTTCACCTGGCTCACCTGGCATGGGGAGGAAGTTAGTTAGTGGAACCTGGCTGATGGCAGTGTCTACTCTCTGCTTCTCCCTTCCCTCCTTCCCACCATCAGAAAGAGTAGAGGGAGTGGGGCTTGCCTGAGAAGGTGGGATCTCTAACCTCAGGGGTGTGCCTCACCTGTGCCCGGCGGATGCTCTCTCGCACTTCCTGTAACCTCTGTTCTATGCCTGGAGCCTCCCGTTCTGAAGCCTGCTGCCGCCTCTGTTCCAGTCGCTGCAGTACCTGGTTGGGAAGGCAGAGAACAGGGGTGGGTGGAAATACTGTGGGGCATGACTTACTACAGGACTGGTACTTTGCTAGTTGTATCACATACATTATGTCATTTAATCTTCCCTATGAGGTGGGCGCTATTATTGGCCCTACTTTAGTGATGAGGAAATTGAAGTCCAGAGAGGTTAAGTCACTCCCTTACCCGGGGTTACAGAACTAGGAAGCAACATAAGAGAATTTGAACCTATGTCGGTCTAGCTCCAAAAACTGTTCTTAACTATTGTGCCACACTGTTACCTTACAATACCTTTCCCTCCCCTCTGTAGCTCCATGACACCCTCAATGGCTCCAAGATCCCCTCTCTCAGCTCTTCTTGCTGAGACAAGAAGGTGCACATGACACCTGTGCCCCCCATCTCACCCGATGCCCATGGTTCTGGATCTTGTAGTCACGGGCAGCTCGGCTGGTCAAGCGCTGAACCTCTTTCTCCAGGCCACTCTCGCCAGCCATGCTTTCTGCTCCCCACTCCAGGGCACACACCTGAATGGGTCAGGGGGTGCTGTGAGGAGGACCTGAGGCTGCTCCTTCTCTCCAGTTCCCTCCTGTTTCCACTCTGTCTTGACCTCCAAGGACAAGGACAAAGAGGAAGGGGCACATGCCTATGGCCATGGATACAGGTAATGTGGACACAGAGATACAGAGCTTCAGAAATGGGATCCAGGTCGAGGGACAGAGGTAGAATGAAGAAGATGGTGCAGTCAAGTGACTGAAAGGTGGCCTGAGGTGTGTTTTTTTGTGTGTGTGTCCTGGTGGGAGGGAGGTGCGTTGGAATTCTGAAACCCCCTCTCCATGGTGTAACACTCACTAAGTTAACGTAAAGACAAGGATAATGGAGGAGGAGGCCTAAATCATAGTCCCCTTTATATGTGGCCTGGTTCCAACAAGCAGGAAGGTCTCACCTGATCAGTCCCTGCTGGCTGAAACTGCTGAGGTGGGGTGGGGGAAAATACACCAGGCTCCTTAAGAAACAGCTTCAGGTCTTGCTCCCAGCTTACCTAGGGGTTGGGAAAAGTCAAAGTCACTCATTCACTGGCTCACTCTCCAACCCTGTTCCTAGCACTTCTTGGAAGAAAAAGGACAATGTGTGAAGGAAAGAGGGCTGCATTGGGAGGGAAGGGTAAAAAGGATCCCTAGGGAAGCTCTTAGAAGCCACAGCCCTCACCTGGGAGGTTGTCTGCTCTCCACGGTGGGCATGCTCCAGGACGACCTCTGCGGCTTCCAGCTCAGTGCGGCTGAGGGAGGTCAAGGGGTCCCTCAAGTGTTCTGACAGCTCACTGACAAGGGCCTAGAAAGAACCCCAAGATATTAACACCACCCTTCCCCCAGATCTCTACTGTAAAATAGGCTCGTTCCAGATTTGACAGGTGATGGTCATGAGATATAGGAAGGAGGGAAGAAGGCATTCTTCATGAGAAAGGCCCTCATGTGTGCAGAGCACTTAGAAGTTTAAAACATACTTTAACATCCATTCTCTCCTTTGAGCCCAACTAGTGTTATAAGATAGGCAGAGAAAGGGTTATCCCTGATGAGGAATCTGGGGTTCAGAAGGGTTACGTGTACTGTACAATGCCATGCAGCCAGCTACGAGCAGAACCAGAGCCCATGTATGTATCATCTACCCACTGTAAGCAGACAAGATCCCCTGCACCGCCCAGTGTCATGGGGATCAAGAAGCAAGGGGGAGGTCCTCCTTTCCCTCCCTGCTGAGGGACAGGGGTGTTTGGGTTAAGACTGGCCTTGAGCAGAGCTGGCAGTTCCTCCTGGTAGTAATGGTCGAGGTGGGCATTGGTAGCCACCAAGGTAAGCAGGTACTCATTGCGGGCGGCTTGCAGTTGCTGGGAGTACTGGGCTGACTGGGCGGACAGCTAGGAGATTAAACTGATGTCAATAGGAAGCCCTAGACCCCTTGAGTCCTTCCAAGACCAATTGAGAAGCCAGATCCAGAATGGATTCTCACATTATTGAGTGCTTACTATGTGCCTGGCACTACTCTAAAAATGTTGCATACTCACAACTCCTGCTCAAAATCCTCTAGTGCCTTCTGCACGCATTTAAAATAAAATCCACTGTTCCTTACCACGGTCCACCAGGTTCAATATGAGCTGACCCCCACAACCTCTCTGACGTCTTTTCAAGTGCTTGTTCCCTTGCTTACAGTACTCCAGCCATACTGGCCTTCTCTCAATTCCTCGAGCCTACAAAGTTATTCCCACCTCAGAGCCTTTGCACTCATCATTTCTTCTCTCTGGAATGTTCTTCCTTTAGATCTTTGCAAGGCCAGCTCCTTCTTGACAATTAGGCCACCTATTCAGAGAGGCCTCCCTCTAAATTCTACCCCCTTGTTATTCTTTATCATAGTACCTTGTTTTATTTTCATCTAAGTATTTATTTGCTGTCTGTCTCTCTTAACCAGACTGTGAGGGCAGGAACTCCATTGGTAGTGTTCTCCACTTATCCATAGTGTCTAGAACAGTGCCTAGTACATGCAGATCCTCAATAAATGCATATTAAAGGACTGAAAAAGAAGGGTATTCTTTCCATTTTATAGAAGAAAATAAGGCTCAGAGAGATGAAGTAAATTAACCAAGGTCACCCACCCAGGAAGTAGGAGAGCCTGGATTCAACCCAGTCTTTCATACTTATGCACCTAGGTTCCAAACCACTAGACTATTCTGCCCTCCTCTTCCCTGCCCCACACTCATGCCCTCATCCCTCAAACCTTGGTGCTCAGTTTCTGGAGACTGGTCCGAGAGTGGAAGATCCCATGGTCACTTCGGTTTAGCCTGTGCAGATGAGGGAAAGGAATCAGACCCACCCCAAGTGAGAGAATATGAGATCAGAGTCAGGCCCTGCTTTGGTGACTTGGCTCCACCCCTACACAGCCCCACCTCCCTGTTCCCCCACCTTGGGCTTCCTCACTCTACATGACCCCACCTGGCCTGGACATCAGCTGCCTTCTCCTGTGCCAAGGCCCACACACGTTCCCGCTGCCCATACAGCTTCCGACTTCGGCTCAGCTCCCGGACAGACTGCAGCACCTCGGCCTGGGCCCTCTGGAGGTTCTCTGTTCCCTATTGGGATGCACACACAAAGTCCTGACCTAGACCACCTTTGGTCCCAAGCCAGCTCTTCCTTCACCCCATCCTCTGAGCCATACCTTCCTAAGCACCTGCTCCTTGGCGCTCCGCCCTGTACCCCCTGCTAGGTCACGGTATCGGTCGGACGCCTGGAGCCGGGTTTGGCCCCCAGCCACGGTGGCATCCAGCAAGCAGCGCCAGGCACCGAACACTGTCCTGCCCCTCCCCAGAGAAGGTCTGTGTTGAGGAGGAGAGCACTCCACAGCTTCATGAGACCACCCCCGCCCCCTGACCAACACCATGGGAGACAGAGTGCTTTCCCATCCTCCCTTGTCTGTAAGCCCATCAATCGATCAGCCCATTAGCTCAGCCACAAGCCTCACTCCTGCCATCCACCCCACCCACAGTGTCCTTGCTGGGTCAGCTCCTCTGCTGCTGCTGTGTCAGCTCTACCTACAGCTCACATGCCCTCCCCACTTGCTAGGCCTTCATCTCCACAGGCTCCTGGGGCTGAGCTCCCCATCACTTTTTGGTCCCTGTGGCCCGCCCCCTCCATAGGGCCCACCTGCTGTCCATCTCGCCACTCCGGTGCCCTTCCCTCTTCAGGAATGGGCCAGCCAGTTTCTGGAGTGCCTGGTGAAAAAGCCATCACAGAACCAAGTTCCCTTTCAAAGACCCACCCCAACTGGGAGAATATGAGATCAGAGTATAATCATACCATCCTTTGGGTACATTATGTGCCACTTGCTTTGCTAAATGCCTTATAGTCATTAATTTGTATAATCCTTACAACAACCCTACATGAAGGTAAGGTATTATTTTTATTCCCATTTTACAGAGAAAGAAACTGAGGTCAAGAAAGGTTAACTAACTGGTCCAAGGCCACATGGCTATAATTACACAACAGGGATCTGACACCAGGCTGCTTGACTCTAGGCATCTGCTCCTGACCACAATAGGGATAGATATAGACAGACATTACTGGTGATGTAAAGGAGACTGGAACAAGAGGTAAGGTACAGAAAAAAGTCCCATACCTGCCCATACTCCCGTTCAATGGCTGCCCTCTGCTTGCTGTAGGATCTGCGGAGATTGCAGGTGGAGGGTGAGGTGGGGGATAAGGTTATGTTTGGGCATGTTCTCCCATCCTCAGTCCTGTACTCTGGGCAGGAAGAAGCCGGGGGAGCCAGGTTCCTAGAGCGTAACTGCACCCAGACGGAATGGGACTGATGGGAGTCCTTGAGATCACCTCAGGCAGCCGCAACACAGGAAACCCTCACCTTACTGCCCTGGGCCCCAGCAGGATCCTCCCCAACCCAGAGGTTCATCTGTGGGCTTAGAGGTGAAGATTGATGGGGGCCTGGGTACGACGTCTGCCAGCCTTCCAACAGGTCTGGAAGAGGGAGAGGGATTCTGCTCTAAGGTTGATTGTAGGGTTGGGGGCAGTAGTGTGGAGTCAAGGGCTTTGAGGGAGAGTTCCTGTGTTTATGTTGGGGGGGAGCTGGGGGGGTTAGGTTGGGGAGCATTCCTATCCAGTATCTGGAGAGGCCAAGCCTAGGGTGAGGGCTGTGGATGGGTCGGCTGGGGAGCTCTTGGCCCCTGTTCCTCCACGCCGCCAGATGTATGTTGGGGAGAAGTGGCGCACAACGACGAAGGTGAGTGTAAATGAAGAGGGTTAGGGGGCTACCTGATGTCCTCCAGCAGATCCGCCTCCCTCTGCTGCCGGGTCTGAAGGATGCTCAGCTGTTCCAGGAAGCGAAGCTTCACCTCCTGCGCCGGCTTCACCTGCGGGGGCAAGGAGAGGATGAAGACCCCGGGCGCAAGGACCTAAAAAACACTCCGCGCAGGGAGCGGTGAGGGGGCGGGGCCAGGGAGGGGCTGAGCTCTTTCCTCTGTTACTTCTGGTTTGGGGTCTGATCCCTTCCGACTTCCCGTCTCCCACCCCAAGTCGGGTGCCCCCTTAGCTCCGTCCGTTCCCCCAGCCCGCCAGGAGTCCCCATTGAGGAGCAAGCTCACTTTTCGGGGCGGTGGCTGCATCTCCGCTCCAGCAAGGCGGCCAGCGACTGGACTCCGGAACTCAAGGAAGCCCCGCCCACTGTGGAGCCCCGCCCCAGGCCAGGCCAGGCCACGCCCTCTGCCCGCCCACGACTTGTCCGGCAACAGCGCAGGGCGCGGAAGCGAGAGCGGGCAGCAAAGAAAATAAACCTGTTACTGCTGCAAATACCCCGGAAGGGTCCGGGCGGCGGGGCGGACGCAGCGTCCGCTGGGCGGTGGGGAGAACCCCAGGCATCTGAGTCAAGACGCCTTGAGTTCTATTTGTAGTGTATCCACTGATTCAGCCTGTAATTATTGATAATTATTCATTTGCATATGTAGATCACCAGTCCCCGAGCTAATGATGAGGAATTCAATGTGTGACCAGGGAAACTGAGTCACTGGGCACCTGAGCAAAGATGCATCTGACGAAGAGAGGGCTGGTCCCAGACCTTTTCCTAATTCCCGCTTAACTGGAAAAGCCAGCGTGAGCAGGGTGAGAAAGATGCCTGGATCCAGGAAGGAACCAGGCCCAAAGGTAAAAAGTCTGGGCCCCACTGAAAAGTAAACGATACCAGTGAGTCGGTGAGAGCTGGGAGATGCGCAGGAAGCCCCTGCCATCTTTAGGATCTTCCAGCCCTAGCACTGCTTTCTGAAGAGCCTCTCCCCCATTCCTCATCCTCCTCACCTAAGCTCCTTTGGCTCAGGCACCTGTCCCAGTAACCGTGACATGGTTCAAAACTCCAGATTAACACTCCAACTCCCCACTGACACCTCTGCTAGTGTATCTAATAGGAACCTCAACTTTTAAAGCTATTTATTTATTTATTTATTTATTTATTTATTTATTTATTTTTGAGACGGAGTCTCACTCTGTTGCCCAGGCTGGAGTGTAGTGGCCGGATCTCAGCTCACTGCAAGCTCCGCTTCCCGGGTTTACCCCATTCTCCTGCCTCAGCCTCCGGAGTAGCTGGGACTGTAGGCGCCCGCCACCTCGCCCGGCTAGTTTTTTGTATTTTTTTAGTAGAGATGGGGTTTCACCATGTTAGCCAGGATGGTCTCGATCTCCTGACCTCGTGATCTGCCCGTCTTGGCCTCCCAAAGTGCTGGGATTACAGGCTTGAGCCACCGCACCCGGCTAAAGCTTTCAAAGCTCCTTCAACGTGATCCTCCCCCGGTAACGTTTTAAATGGCACCGCATTTTCTCCAGTTAGTTAAGCCAGAAACCCAGAGTCAGTGTGCCTTCTCCTACCCCTACATTCTATCCATCAGTAGGTCCTACAGGTTCTATTTCAGACAACAATAAGCAAACAAAAACCTCTTGATCCACTTCCCTCAATTTCCAAGACCACCATCCTAGTCCAAGCCCTCATTATTAGACTTCTGGTCTAATATCTGGTCTCCTTACTTCCACACTTCCCCCACCCCAACCCACTGTTCACACAGCAGAGTGATCAACCTTTTTTTCTTTTTTAAAGGGAAATAAGATCTCATCATTTACTTGCTTAAAATGCAATTGCTTCAGAATAAAATCCAAATAGAATCCATGGCCTTCAAGGCTATGCATGGAAGACCCTGCTGGTCTTTCTTACTTCAGCCTGTACTCTTCTCCCACTGTCTGCTCACTGTGCTCCAGCCTCCTTGCTGTTCCCTCAGTAGACCAAGTACCTTCCAGTGCAGAGCGTTCTTCATGCCCGCTTTCTTTCTCCAGAATCTCTTCCTTCTAGCATTCCACCTGTCTCCTCCAACAGCTTCTTTCCCTTTGCAACTCTTCACAGAGGCCTTCCCCATTCACCCAGTCCAAAGGCCATTTCAACCATCACTTTTTTTTTTTTTTTTTTGAGATGGAGTCTCGCTCTGTTGCCAGACTGCAGTGCAATGGTGCCATCTCGGCTCACTGCAACCTCCGCCTCCCAGATTCAAGTGATTCTTCTGCTTCAGCCTCCTGAGTAGCTGGGATTACAAGTACATGCCACCACAACCAGCTAAGTTTGTTTTTTTAGTAGAGACAGGATTTCACCACCTTAGCCAGGATGGTCTCAAACTCCTGACCTCAGATAATCCATCCCCCTCAGCCTCCCAAAGTGCTGGGATTACAGGTGTGAGCCACGGCGCCTGGCCTCCACAATCACTCTTCAAGTTCATCACTTTGGTTCAGTTTCTTCACAGCACTAAACTCACTTGTTCAAGTACTGGTTTATGTGTTTATTTGCTATTTTCTGTTCCCCTCCACAATGGAGGATCCATAAGAGCAGGGGCCCTGTTTGTTTTGTTCATGCTATATCCCCAGACCTGGGACCAATTAGGTGCACAATATATATTTGTTGAATGAATGAATGAGAATGGTAGTCTTTGGTTCCAAGGTTTATTGACAATTACTCATCTATTTTTGACTTCCCTGGTCCCAGCCCCCAAACTCAGTCTCCCTACTCCAGGCTTCACTGTAGTCCCAGAATGTAGGAAGTGGGACAGGATAGACTTTAACATCATCCAGGCCTCTGGTTTCCAAAGCATTTTTTTCTTTAATGCAATAAAACCATTCCTTTAAAACCCAAAATCTCTCACAGAACCCCTACATATCAAATATATAAAGCAGGAGCTGCCCTTGTTGAGGGAAAATATGTGAGGCTTATGGCTCTGACAAACAGTTTGACATTCACTGCTCTCCTTACTTCAGTTACCTCATGGTACAGATAAATGGGCTGGGCCCAGAGAGGAGCCATGACCTGTCCTGGGACACACAGCCACTGAAGCCTTCAGTCCAATGCTCCTTCCACAGCACCACACTGGATTCTGGAGTCTTTCCAGCCGGGCCAGAGGAAGCTGCAACAGTGCCATGATAAGAGCTTCTGGGTCTTCTGGTACCTATCCTCTTAGACTGCTGGTCCTAGGGTCATGTGAGGGGATGGCTGGAGGGTGGACTAGAAGTGCAGGGGGGTTGGGTGGGGAAGCCAGGTGTCTGTGTTGGAAGGCCAGTGGGACTGGGGGATTGGGGGCTGGATGGCTGGGAAGGACTTCCCAGGCCTGCAGTGGTCTCTCCTTTCCTCAGGATAAGGCTGCTGAGCTCCTGGAGCAGCTGTTCCTCCAGGGACCCCCGTGCCTGGGGACTGCTCTTTGAAAGGGGGCCCGGAGGGGCCTCAGGTAGCCTCTCCTCCTGGCCCAGGGTGCTTGACTTGGACAGAAAGGGTTGATCCAAGGACTTCTGGCTGGTAAGGGGGTTCTCTGGCTTCACTGTCCACTCCCGTGTGGTGGAGAAAGAGGTAGAAGTGTCCTGGGTCAACTCAGGGAAGGCCCCTACTTCTTCATACACCGGCTCCTCATACACAGGCTCCTTCAGCTCCTCTTGCTCCTCCACAGACCCCTGGGATGACTTCATCGGCTGAATGGGAATGGGATGGCAGGAGTGGGCACAGAGTTAAAGTTACCAGATTATTAATCACTAACATTTATTGAGCTCTTCCTCTGGGCCAGATGCTGTAAAATACTTGGCATGTATAATACTAGAAAAACCCTGTGCAGTGGGTTACACTACAAAAGAGTCAACTGAATGCAAAGGGGTTAAGTTGCCCAGCATCACATAATGAGTAAATGGCAGAGCTGGGGTTTGAACCCAGGTCTGTCTAACTCCAAAATGCATTCACTTCATCACTTTCCTTCTATTTCACAGATTCTGTGACAACTTTCCCCTTGTTTTTTTGTTTTGTTTTGTTTTGTTTTGTTTTGTTTTGTTTTTGAGACAGAGTTTCACTCTTGCTGCCTAGGCTGGAGTGCAGTGGTGTGATCTCGACTCACTGCAACCTCCGCCTCCCAGGTTCAAGTGATTCTCCTGCCTCAGCCTCCCAAGTAGCTGGGATCACAGGCATGCGCCACCACATCTGGCTAATTTTGTATTTTTAGTAGAGACGGGATTTTACCATGTTGATTAGGCTGGTCTTGAACTCCTGACCTCACCTCAGCCTCCCAAAGTGCTGGGATTACAGGTGTGAGCCACTGTGCCCGAACTTTCTCCTTTTATTACCGCACCTTACACCTCTCATTTTTCTCATTCTTTCTGGCCTCCTCTCTCTCTCTGTCCTGTCCCTCTCCCTCTCCCTTTCTCTCTCTCTTTCTCCTCTCTCCCTCTGTCTCTCTCTCACACACACACACCCTGATGGCCCACACACACACACACACCCTGATGGGCTACACACACACACACACACACACACACACACACACACACACACACCCCGATGGCCTACACACACCCTGATGGCCTACATGAGGAAAACAGAGCACATCCGGGGCTCAGGCAGCACAGAGAAACACAGGGTTGACAGGCATACTGCTGGAGCAGGCACAATACTCACAAAGAACATGGACAGGGTCCTCCGGTTGTGTAGTTGCCGCTGGACACAGGTGGGGTAGGGACAAGGGGAGGGAAAGATATAAAGACATAGTGAGGACTAGCAACAGGAGACAGGAGTGGTGAATGGGGGTGAAGAAGGCAGAAGGGAGGGGGACAGTGAGCATAGGGTGGCACCAGGCTAGCAGGCACACCACTCCCTACTGCAATGTGACAAGGGTTACAGCAGGAATCAGGGGTTGGGGGCAGACTGGGGTGCCTTACCAGGGTCTGATTGGCAGAGAGGAGGGTGGCTCCACTGTCATCCCCACGGATAGGCAGCAGAGGCATAGTGCCAAACTTCTGACGGGCAAGGTCGGAGGAGGAACGGCGTCGTAAGACCACTGGCTGCTGGTCATCGTGCTGGTGGGAGCGTGAGGGGTTGGCACCAGTGGGCATGAAAGGCACTGAGGAGGATAGCTGGGCCCCAGGGGGACCACAGACCCAGCCCTCAGCCTTTTCCTTCCCCTCACCTGGGCTTTAAGGATGCTGGTGGTCCAATCCCACATCTCATCCTCGTCAGTGCAGGACAAGTAGCTGGGGTGATCAGAGTGGAATCAGAGGGAGAGAGAGGGTCACAGCTATAGGAATGGAGCATAGAAAGAGGGAGGAGAAAAGACAGAGTGCAGAGCTGGGCCAGAGAAGCCAGGGCAGGAGGTACTCACAGGTGCATCTTCTCCAGTATCAATGTGAAGCCCCACCTGGGAGACAAAGAAGAACAGTGATGGGGCAGTCAGAAAGGGCAGGGGGGTGAAGGCAGGAAGGTCCTGGAAGTGCAGGCTGGGGAAGAAAACTCACGGTGTTGGGGGCTTTAACTTCTTGCGGATTCCCAGGAAGACTTTGGCACCTTCCAAAGGCCACTCCCGTTCTGGTTTAGAGCTCTGAGAACAGAAACAGAGTCAGTGAGATCGAGAGATGAGAAATCATGGTTAATGAGGTCAAGATGTCATGGAAGCAATGGGGTCTGTGGTCACAGGGTCTCAGAAGTAGGGGGCAGAAAAGCAATGAGATTGATGAGAGTATGGGCTGTGGAGTCAGAGGGTGGGTGCAGTCATGGCTCCTCTCCATGGCCACCCAGCATCCCACGCCTCTGGCCCCAGGGCCTCACTTTCTTCTCCTTGAGTAGCAGCAGGCAGCGGCCACGCAGCAGAAAGAACCTCTCCTGGAAGCGGCTTCCCAGCAAGCGGGGTGGCTCCTCACGACACCGCAACAGCCCCACCCGTGGGCTCTCACGTCGGATACCTGGGCACAGATGGGCAATCATGGGTCGAGGGTGCTAGGGAAGAGACCTGGGGGGTGCTGGGCAGAGGAAGGAGGCTCACCTGTGAAGAGGCAGCCGGCTTGGGCCAGGGGGACTTTTTTCAAGAGCAGGGAGGCTGAGCAGGGCTCTGGGAGCTGGCACCATTGTAAGGCCTGCTCTAAGACCTTTTCCTTGGGATGCAGTGGCCGCTCTTAAGGGGTAAGGTGAGGGTATATATCAATCAGAATATTCATACTAAGCCCTCACCAGTCCAGCTCTCACCAGTCATTCATTCATCCATTCAATTATCCAACCACAGACATTTATTTTTCACTGTCTCTATGCCAGGTACTGTGCTGGCCCTGGGATACAGTGGTGAGCATGATACACATGGCCTCCCTTCACAAAGCACACAGTCTAGTGAGGGTATAGACACAAAATAATTGCAGACAAATAATTGCTTTGCAAGAAACAATAAGCTGAGCGAGCAACAGCACAGCAACTGAAATAGGGTAG
This sequence comes from Chlorocebus sabaeus, assembly GCF_047675955.1. NCBI lineage: Eukaryota > Metazoa > Chordata > Mammalia > Primates > Cercopithecidae > Chlorocebus > Chlorocebus sabaeus. The sequence continues at coordinate 40,538,510 of NC_132926.1, read as the reverse complement.
TCAGGCAAGACCTTTCAAAAGTGGCACTTGAAGATGAGACTCAGAGATCTGAAGGATTAGGAAGAGCAAGCCATCCTACGATTGGGTGATAGAAGATTTCAAGCATGACAAAATGCAAGAACAAAGGCTGTCAATCAGGAAAGATGTATTTGGGGAAGTAAACAGCCAATGTAGCTACAACGAAGAGGATAGATACGAGAACAGGTGATGTGAGATGAGGCATGGAGGACACGGGGGCCAGACATTCAGGGCCATGTGGGCCGTGGTGAGGGACTGGAATGATACTTTAAGTTCAATGGGAAGCCACTGAAGCGTTTTAACCATAGGAAGGATATGAGCTGATTTATGCTTGAGATGTTCACTTTGCTGCTGCGTGGAAAATTGATTGTAGGGAGGCAAGCATGGAACATTGTCCAGCTATCCCCTTTCTGGGGCCACGCATTTTAGTGGTTACTGTTGACAAAAAGGTAATGGTGACTTCAGCTAGGATGGTGGTAGCAGTGTAGATGGAGAGAAGTGATTGATTCTAATGGAATCGACAAGACTAGTTGGTGAGTTGGGTATGAAAATGACACAAAGGGAGGAGTCCCAGAGGACTCCCAGGTTTCTGGCCTTAATCACCGGGTGAATTGTGGTACCATTTACTGAGTTGGGAAAAACTGGAGAACGGCCTAGACTTTTTTTTTTTTAGGAAAGGGGACTAGAAACCATCTAAATTGGTCTTAGATGTTTTACATTTGAGTTGGTTGTCAGAAGTGGCGGTGTCGAGTAGGCATTTGGATATGTGAGTCTGGAGCTGAGAGGACAGATGTGGGCCAGAGATATAAATTTGGATGTCGGGTTATTAACGGCATTTAAAACCATGAGAATAGGTTAGTTCATCCAAGGAGAAATGTAGATAGATGAGAGAAAAGGGCCCAGGATTGAGCTGGGGGTCTCTCCAACATTTGGAATCTGGGCAAAAGAGGAAGAGAAGCTCCCTTTAAGGTAGAAGGTAAACTACAAGCTTGTGGGGGTCACTAAGGCCAAGATGGAAGAATACTGAGAAAGAGGGAGTGAGTCAACTGTGTTGAATGTCCCCTCGCATGGATGAGTAGATGAGTCCACTGTATTTGGTAACATGAAGTCACTGATAACCTTGACCACACAACCACACACAGGCATATACACATGCATGAACACACAGGCATGGTCATACTCACCCAACTCCCCATGCTCACGAATCTCAAAAGTCACCCACAAGTCCATCCCAGCTGCTGTCCCCCGCATCTCCAGTACCTGGTTAGTCAGATCCTCAGCAGTCAGGGTTGGGGACACCTGGGGTCAGGGCAAGAGCAGAGAACCCATGCTGGTCAGGCCATTGCCCCTGGAACCTCACTATCCTCTTACTTCCCCTCCAATCCCCTCAGGACCAACCTTCAGGGTGACACAGTTGTCTGGGAGCTGCTGTTCTATATAAACTTCCATGATGAGGTCTCCAGCCTGAGACAGCTGAGGGGAGGGGTAAAAAAGTCAGAAGGACAAAAAAAGGATGCAAAAGAAATCAAAGTCAGAGGGTTCCTCGTGTTGCCTCATAAGCGATTCTTCCAACAAAGATCTCCTCCCAACCCCAATGTCACTCAGGTTCTTAAAAGAGAGAACTCTGGAAGTGGCAAAACTGCATCTTTAAGCTGCATATGTGCTCCCCAAGGCATCAGAGTGGTTGGGAGGACAGATGTGGAGTCAGATTGCCTGGTCTCTTCCACTTGCTACAGGGTGACCTTGAATAAATGACCCTCTGAGCCTCAGTTTCTTTATTTGAAAAAAATGAGACTATCTACTTCATGGAGTTGTATGATACTAACATGAGATTAGAGGTGCTTGGAATATAATAAATCCTCAGTTATGTTTGCTATTATATTTATTATTATTCTCACTGCTTTGTCTGATTTTACTAACTCCTCTTTGGATCTCTTACGCTTAGTAGTAAGGTCTCACTTGATGCTCCCACAGAAAACCAAACCAAACTATCCAGTGCCAAGATTATCACCAGGAAGAATCCTCATGGTGGAACAAATGGAGCAAACCATAACCAAACCCCACTCCCCAAAGCACTTCTCTCACTGGATTTCCCCTGTCTCCCAGAGAGCTGAGTCCTAGTGTCCCGAAGGACAGGCTGGAAAGGAAACTTCCTCAGCTGGGCAGAAAGTCAGCTTCCTGTCCTGATGTCTCCTCCTGCCACATTCAGGACACTAAGGTCAGGACGAGTTACCTGCACATCCTTCCAGGTGGTGATAAGACTGACCTCCAAGTCAATCTGAGCTACCTGGTCAGAATCGATCTGTGAAAGAGCCAAAAGAGAGTGTTGAGGTGCTGGAAGAGGATCTGCAGGGAAGATCTCAAGGCCAAGGAGGACCTGTTTAAAAGGGTTGGAGGCCAGAAGAGCTAAGAACCAAGGGTGTGAGGATGTTAGAAGTGAGGTTGTGGGAGAAAAAGGCCCAGGGTTCTGGGAGGTGGTTCCCGGTGTAGTGGGCCACCAGAGGCCTGGGCTGGGGGCTTGTTGGGGTGAGCAGGATCCAGAGTCTCTGGGTCCTGTGAGGGTAGGGGAAAGGGATTGTGAGTTAGAGGTCAGGAAAGTCTTACATCGAAGACAGAGATGTAGCCGTCAATGAGCTCCTGCAGCACCCGAACCTCATGTTCCCCCCGCCCATCCGTCTGGAACACACTGGGCGCAAACAGCAGAGCCAGGTTCCGCGTGCACATCTGGTTTAGAGCCGCACATTTCTGCACCCTGCAGAGGGGTGCCAGGGTCTTCATCAATGTAGCCATTCATTCAGCAAACACTTATTGAATCCCTATTGTATGCCTGGGCTAAGTGCTTGGGATACAGTAGTAAGACAATATTGGCATCAAGGAGCTCCCAGTCTAGGGGAGACAGATAAGGCAAGAATCAGCAAACTTTTTATGTAAAGGGACAGATAGTAGACATTTTAGGCTTGCAGGCCAGACGGTCTCTGTTGTAACTCCTCAACTCTGTTGCTGCAGCATGAAAGGAGCTATACGAAATGTATACATGAATGGGTGTGGCTTTACACTTTATGTACAAAACTTTATTTATAAACATAGGCAATAAGCTGGATTTGGCCCCATGGGCCTGTAGTTGACCAATCCCTATAATATAGTATGTTTTTATTATTTATTTATTTTTATCTTTTGTAGAGATGGGATGTCTCACTATGTTACCCAGGCTGGTCTCCAATTCCTGGGCTCAAATGATCCTCCTGCCTTGGCCTCCCAACGTGTTGGGGTTACAGGTGTGAGCCACCACACCTGGCCCCTGTAATATAGTGTAATCAGTGCAATACTAGAAAGGGTTTCTCCCCAGAATTGCTCAAAGACCTGTCTTCCTAACAGATTGGTAAAGGTAGATGTGCATCTTACTCATTTTTGTGTTTCTTATATCTAATGCTTTCCCTGACATCACATAATAAAACAAAATAATATTGATTGCTAACCATTTCTGAAGGCTTATGACATGCCAGATGTACTGGCATGTACTGTACTAAGAATTTAATGAATTTTGACTCTCTCTCTCTTTTTTTTTTTCTTTTTCTTGAGACAGGGTCTCTGTCACCCAGGCTGGAGTGAAGTGGTACAATCTTGGCTCACTGCAACCTCCACCTCCCAGGCTCAAGTGATTCTGGTGCCTCAGCTTCCTGAGTAGCTGGGATTACAGGTATGCACCACCACGCAGGGCTAATTTTTGTATTTTTAGTAGAGGCTGGGTTTCATATGTTGGCCAGGCTGGTCTTGAACTCCTGGCCTCAGGTGATCCGCCCACCTCAGTTTCCCAAAGTGTTGCGATTACAGGCGTGAGACACCACGCGCCCAGCCTTCATTTAACTCTCTCATAACCTATGAGGTGGATATGATTCTACATCATCCATTACTTCCTTTTAGAAATGAAGAAATTGAGGTACAAGTAATTTACCCAAAGTCACACAGCTACAATGATGGCACCAGATTAAAGCCTAGGTCTGCCTGATCCCCCAAAACCATTCTCTGAACCTTGCTGCTATGATACCTTCACTTAACAACTGTTTGTGGAATGAATGAATGAATGAATGAATGAATGAATGAATGAAAGTGCAGGGTCAGACTGAGGCGAGGAAGGGTCCTGCAGAGGGTCTGGCTATACTGACCGATAGAGATGCCCAATGAGGGTGGCCAGTGTGCGGCGGTTGACCCGCGGCAGGCAGCCAATCACATCTTTATATTTCTGCAGGCGCTGATTCTTCTGGGGCAGCTCTGGGGATGGAATGGAGGAGGGTTGGGGAGGACCCAGGAAGAAAGAGTGGCAGCTGGTATGGAGGGAGGGATTTTTAGACACAAACGCAGGATGGATGTGTCTCTGCCCCCTTCCCACCTCCCCCTGAGCCAAGTCTCTGGATGATCCCCCAGGGTGGGAAGTGATGGGGAGGAGGGCTGCCAAACCATGGATTCTGGTGGGGGAAGGCAGAGATCCTGGTTGGGCCTTGGTTCTCAGGGATCTTAGGAGTACCAGCAGCCTCCCTCCAGCGAGGCAGCAACCGTGCAGAGGTCACAGGGTCATCGAGCTCACGAAAGAAGCGTTTGAGTGTGTCAGTGACATCCTCCACAAAATGCTCCCCTGGTCGGAGCTTCACTGACCGGGCATCCCGACGGAACTCAGCCAGGAGTTTCAGGCTGCGGGCACGAGCACCCCCTTTCCGGTATACACCTTCCAGCCGGAGCCCTAGGGAGAGCCAGCCATCTCTGCTCACCATGGTGCAAAGGCTACCACCACCCACCATGGCCCATCCGTGGCCTCCCTATGTGGTATGTGGCTGATGGGGGCATGGATTCAGAGAGGAGGCGCTCTATGCCTCCATGGTCTTCATTCTCAGGTCTCAGAAAGTCCTTCTCTGACCTCACTGTCACATGTAACAACCCCCATGACACTGTATTTCCTCACCACTTTTATTTTTAAATAGCACTCTCTGAAATCACTTTATAGTCCATCCTCATTATCTGTGGATTCCATATCTGCACATTCTCCTATTTGCTAAAATTTATTTGTAACCCCAAAATCAATACTTTTGGCATTTTCATCATCATTTATGAACAGAGTGAAGAAAAATTTAAGTCCCCTCCCCAATGTGCATGTTCTTACTCTAAACAAGTGTATCCTTTTAATGGTATATTTAGAGCCATATTTTTGTGCTTTCTGTTGGTGATTTCACTGTTTAAAATGGCCCAAGTATAGTGCTGAAATGCTGTCTGGTGTTTCTACGTGTGAGAAAGCTGTGACATGCCTTACAGAGAAAATACATGTGTTAGATTAGCTTCCTTCAGGCATGAGTTACAGTGCTGTTGGCCTTGGGTTCAGTGTTAACAAATCAAACAATATATATAAAATAAGGTCTCTTTACACAGAAAAACACATACAACAAGGATACATATTGATCAGTTGACTAAAATGTTATTGTAACCACAGGCTAGCAGGAAGTTAACCCTGTATTTCCCCTGGGGCAGTGATTTAGTATTCACTAATTAAATGTTTGCAGTGACTTAGAACATAACTACCACAAATAACAAGAAGATACTATATTTGTTTTCTTATTCATTACCCAAGAGATGGGTAATAAATAAGCTTCCTAGGACCCTCCCTGCTTACTGCCATATCCCCACTGTCTGACACATGGTAGCAGCTCAACCAATGTATGCTGACTAAACAGTGGTGGTACAGGAACCTTGGAGGCGAGGGGATGAACACCCAGATTCTTTCTTTTTTTTTTGAGACGGAGTTTTGCTCTTTTGCCCAGGGTGGAGTAAAGTGGTGCCATCTCAGCTCACTGCAACCTCAGCTCACAGCGATTCTCCTGCCTCAGGCTCCCGGGTAGCTGGGATTACAGGCATCTGCCACCATGGCCGGCTAATTTTTGTATTTTAATAGAAACGGGGTTTCACTATGTTGGCCTGGCTGGTCTCGAACTCCTGACCTCAGGTGATCCACCTGCCTCAGCTTCCCAAAGTGCTGGGATTACAGGCTTGAACCACCATGTTCAGCCCCATATTCTTTCTTCAGGGCTTTCTCACTGAGCCTCTGATTTATTTCCTCCTTTGAACATGAGAGAGGCTGAGAAGAGAATAAGGATGTAGCGAGTGGGGGAGGTCACTGAACAAGGCCACTGCCAAGGCATGGAAAATGTTATTAGCCACTGACTATCCATTTCCCATGACTAGTAACAATTTTTTGTAGGTTTGTGGAGGTGCTGTTTTTTTCCTTACAGTCAGCCCTCTGTATCCATGGGCTCCACAACTGCAGATTCAACCAACATCAAAAATATTTGGAAAAAAACCCCGAGATAACAATATAACAACAACAAAATACAAATAAAAACAATACAGCATAACAACTATTTCCACAGCACTTGCATTGTATTAGGTATTATAAATGATCTAGGGATGATTTAAAGTATACAGGAAGATGTGCCTAGGTTATATATGCAAATAAATACTATGCCATTTTATGTGAGGGAGCATCCATGGATTTTGGTATCCACGGGGGTCCTGGAACCAATCCTTGCGGATATTGAGTGACGACTGTACTGCCCACCTTAGTTTTCTGTGAATTTTCCTTCTTAAGAGTCCAGCCTTCTAAAGAGGGTTCACAGGAGAAAAAGATTCTTTTTGGTCCTTATTTAGACTGGATAAAAACAAAGGGCCAGGTGCGGTGGCTCACGCCTGTAATTCCAGCACTTTGGGAGGCCGAGGTGGGTGGATCACCTGAGGTCAGGAGTTTGAGACCAGCCTGGCCAACATGGTGAAACCCCATCTCTACTAAAAACATAAAAATTATCAGGTGTGGTGGGGCATGCCTGTAATCCCAACTACTTGAGAAGCTGAGGCAGGAGAATTGCTTGAACCCAAAAGGCGGACGTTGCAGTGAGCCCAGATCATGCCACTGCACTCCAGCTTGGGGGACAGAGCAAGACTTCATCTCAAACAAACAAACAAACAAAAACTCACAAAGAATTATGGGGGCCATTTGCACAGCTGACCATTTAAGCCTGGAAAACCTCTCACACAGAATAATTCTGCTTAAAACTTCTGGGAATGTGCTGCACAGCTCAGCTCTCACCCCACAGCTGCTCACTGTTTGCCATGGCTCTGTGTCCTCAGTCACATATTCAGTGCTCCTCCCCTACTCCACACTCTGACGAAACTTCTGAACACTTATTACATGCCAGGCCCTGCACTCAAGGCTTGACAAGCATTGTCTCACTGTCACAATTATCCTGGAAAATAAGGACGGTTGGCCCCATTTTACAGATGATGGAATTGAGGTTCAGAAAAGCAAAGCAGCCTGCCAAGAGTCATATGACCAGCTGGGGTCCAGTTGCAGTTTCTGGAGGCAAAGCTCTTCCAGGCTGTGCTCATGTTCCACCCTGGCTGTGCTCACGTTATCCACCCCCTCATCCCCCCACCCCCCACCCCCATTGGCTCAGTATCAGCCAGTGCCTACTCACCATGCTGGGTAACAAAGCTGATGCAGGCATCCACAATGATGGGGATGTCACCCCGGCTCATCTGCTGCTCCTGCAGCCCTGTGCCGCCCCCACCAGCCGCACCCCCAATGGCTGTGTTCCATGCCATGAAGTCCAGTCGGCCCTCTCCTTGCAGATACAGGGTCCTGAGACCCCAGAGGCCTGAATCAGAGCCAGCTCCTCTGACAGGCCCAGATGCATGGGGACCAGACTTCCCAAAGCCACCAGCAGAGGGCAGCAACACCCAACCCAAATCATCCTGGAGCAAGGGAAGAAACTTTGAGGAAGTGGGCAATGGCCCAGCAGGCCAGGTTGCAGAGTGTGGGCTCGGCTCCAGGAAGGGGAGCCCCAGGTCAAGGGCAGGGGCAATTTACCTTCCTGTCTCCACCAGGACCAAATACTCTTTCTTGTCTGGGGTGTCAGCTGCAGAAACCACACCTGGGAGGAGAATCAGTGGACATTTTCATGATTATCATCTTCATTACAGAGACTATTATTTATTAAATGCTTAACTTGCATAGATGCCAGGCTAGGAGCATTACAAAAAACGTTCAGTTGAATCCTATGAGTTATGTACTATTATTCCCAGTTTATAGGTGACACATTAAGCTCAGAAAGTTTAAGTAACTTGCCCCAGATCACTTGCTATAAAATGACAAGACTAAGCACAAACCCAGGTCTCTTGTTTCCAAAGTCCTAAAATATTATCTTACATTGTTCTTCTTTTAGGAGAAAGGAAAGCAGCGAGGGTACCCAGTCCCCTCTCCCAGGACCCAACCAGCAAGTGACTCCAAATAATAACATTTATAGGCTGGGCGTGGTGGCTCACTCCTGTAATCCCAGCACTTTGGGAGGCCAAGGTGGGTAGATCACCTGAGGTCAGGAGTTCGAGACCAGCCTGGCCAACATGGTGAAACCCCTTCTCTACTAAAAATACAAAAATTAGCTGGGCGTGGTGGCAGGTGCCTATAATCCCAGTTACTTGGGAGGCTGAGGCATGAGAATCACTTGAACCTGGGAGGTGGAGGTTGCAGTGAGTTGAGGAGTTGAGATCATGCCCTTGCACTCCAGCCTGGGCGATAGGGCGTGACTCTGTCTCCAAAAAAAATAATAATAATAATAATAATATTTATTGAGCACTTAAAAAATGCTTGTCAGGCTCTGTGATACATGTTTTAGATGCATTACCCTATTCGAACCTCACTACAACCCTCTGAGGAAGATGTTATTATTGTACCCATTTTAAAGATGAGGAAACTAAGGCACAGAGAGGTTAAATAACTTGTCCAGGGATATACAGCTAGGAAGTGATGAAAGTGGGGTGTAAAGCTGGGCAGTTTCCCTTCAGAGCTTGTACCTGAAGCCACCATGTTCTGCTGTTTCCCGTAAGAAACCCCAAATAATAAAGGTCTACTCCTATGCACCCCCATGGCCACCCTTCATCCCTGTCCCCCCAGACCTCCCCGCTTACTGATCTCCTGTAGCCTCCGCAGATGCACCATGTCCTCAGGGGCTGGGGGGCCGGGGCCCGGCGCTGAGCACAGGAAGAGGTGGTCACCACGAAGGAGGCCGAACCCTGACAGCCAGACACCAGGGGCTGGGGCTGTATGGGAGGGGGACCGCAGCCATAGGCGGCCCAGCCGCAGCAACCCAGGACCCAGCAGCTGGTGGCAGCTCAGCGGGGAGAACCACTGTAGAGGCAGGGGAGGACAGGAGAAAGGGGGATGGGGGAAGAGACAAGAAACAGGGGAGAGAAATGAGAGTGACCGGGGTAGGGAAAAGCAGAGAAAAACACAAAGAGAAAGCAGAAGAAAAACAGGAATGAAAAGGGATTGGAGAGAACAAAGGAGACAGCCAAGGAGGAGACAAGAGATGGATGGAGAAAGACAGGAAAGAAATTCAATTCAATTCAGTTTGCTCTCCCCAACATAAAGAAGACCACTGTGTGGCAGCCTTGAGCCCTTAATTGAGGTGTGGGTGTAAGAAAGAATACTCATTCTTGTGCAGTGCTGTGATCATGGCTCACTGCAGCCTCAACCTCCCCCAGCTCAGGTGATCTTCCCACCTCAACCTCCTGAGTAGCTGGGACTACAGGAGCATGCCATCACACCTGGCTATTTTACTTTTTTTGTAAAGATAGGGTTTTGCCATGTTGCTCAGGCTGGTCTCAAACGCCCACCTTGGCCTCCCAAAGTGCTGGGATTACAGACACGAGCCACTGCGCCAAGTCAAAAAGGCATACTCATTCTTTATAGCCAAAAATGCTACACCTGAAGACTCATGATGCCCTGGGAAATCCCACCACCCTAGGGGGCTGGGGAGAAGCTTCATAGAGGAAAGGATGTTTGAGGTCAATTGCAAAGCAGTGCTTCTCAAACTACCTGCAGTAAATTGCAGTAAAGGACCAGAGCTCTTTTTCCTTTTTCTTTCTTAAAGTCCCAAGCTGTCACTAACCAATACCGTACTTTCTTTTTTTTTTTTTTTCTTTTTTCTTTTCATTGAAATGGAGTTTCGCTCCTCTCTCCCAGGGTGGAGTAGAGTGGCATGATCTCGGCTCACTGCAACCTCCACCTCCCGGGTTCAAGAGGTTCTCCTGCCTCAGCCTCCCGAATAGCTGGGACTACAGGTGCCCACCACATCTGGCTAAATTTTTGAATTTTTAGTAGAGACAGGGTTTCACCATGTTGACCTGGCTGTTCTCAAACTCCTGACCTCAGGTGATCTGCCTGCCTCAGCCTCCCAAAGTGTTGGGATTACAGGCGTGAGCCACCACGCCCGGCCAATACTGTGTTTTCATTAAAAATAATAAAAGTGGCCAGGCGCGGTGGCTCAAGCCTGTAATCCCAGCACTTTTGGAGGCCGAGGCAGGCGGATCACCTGAGGTCAGGAGTTCGAGACCAGCCTGACCAACATGGTGAAACCCCATCTCTACCAAAAATACAAAAATTAGCTGGGCATGGTCATGTGCACCTATAGTCTCAGCTACTCAGGAGGCTGAGGCACGAGAATTGCTTGAACCCGGGAGGCACAGGTTGCAGTGAGCCGAGATCTCGTCACTGCACTCCAGCCTGGGAGACAAGAGCAAAACTCCGTCTCAAAAAGAAAATAATAATAATAATAATAAAAGCAAATTGCTAGAAAATCTGGATGAAAAAATGAAGAATACAACCCGACCCGCTTTTTTTTTTTAGACGGGCCTCACTTACCTAGGCTGAAGGGCAGTGGCATGATCATAGCTCATTGTAGGCTCAACTTCCAGGGCTCAAGCAATCCTCCCAACTCAGCCTCCCCAGTAGCTGGGACTACAGGTGAGCACCATCATGCTTAGCTAATTCTTTTATTTTTTGTAGAGACGGGGTCCCAGGCTCCTCTCAAACTCCTGGGCTCAAGCAATCCTCCCGCCTCAGCCTCCCAAAGTGCTGGGATTTGCAAGTGTGAGCCACCATGCCTGGCCCAAGCCCTTTTTTTAAAATAATTAGATTCAACACATAAAATTACTATGTCAAATTGCTATAAAATATTCTAAATGCTTACTCTCAAATTCTGTGCTTATCCTGTCATGGACCATAACACATAGTCCAGGGGCTAGTGTGGTGTGACAGTCTTCACAGCACCCTCCGGATAGCACTGCCTTAAAGGATAGCTTTTTGGAAATGTAGATAATAATGAGAGGAGACTTAAACCTGGTTGGGAGGGCCACGACAGAGCCTTGAAAAGATATAGAGACAATGTGTTAGTGTGAGGAGTTGTAGGAGGCCTGGGAGAAGGGGGTCAAAAGCCAGAGCAGTGGAGCATTTCCCATACAGGAGTGCCAGATGCTGCAGAGATGACCTGGAGAGGCTGGGAGGCAGCCTTGGCCCTTGGAAACGAGAAGGCACTGGTGACCTGCTGGGTAGCAGTTCAGAAGGGCATGGGCAGAGGAGAGCAGCTGCAAGGGGTCAAAGGGGAACTGCAGGCTGCACACGACTTTCTGACGCATTGTCAGGAGGGAAAGGAAGGCACCAGGGTGAAAAGTTGAAGATGGAACAGATCTTAGGGAAAAGCTGTCTTAGGATGGGAGAGATTGTTGTCATCATTGTCATCATCACTACCATCATTATTATTTCAACGCCCACATACTGAGGGCTTGCTGTGTGTGGGCCTCACATGTCATTTAATCCTCAACCCTAGGGGGTGCATCTTTTACGCCCACTCCACAGATGTGGAAAAGCTCACAAGGCTAAGAGTTGTGAGACTCCAATCCCAGGATGTCTGACTCCAGGGCCTGAACTTTCAGTTCTGGCAATGGCATATACGAGGGAGATATTGGCTTATCTAAGAATGGACAAGCTGGGAAATATGAAGGTAGCTTTGCCTCTGGGCTTGCTGGAAAACTGGAGCAGAGGGTAGGTAGTGGGAATCAGAGCCAGCTTCTTCGTGGGAGGAGGCATTGGCACAGCGAGGTTTGGGCCATGAGCTTTGCAGACAGAGGCCTGAATTTTAGTCCTGTGCTCTGCTGCCTCCTAGCTCTGTGACTTTGACCAAGTGAATTCGTAAACTCTAAAACTTAGTTTCCTTATACGTAAAACCTTACCTCTGAGGGTGATTGTGAAAATTAAATGAGATATCGAGTGGGCAGTGCTTAACACAGGGCCTGGCACAGAATATGTGCTCAGTCACCCTTAGCTGTTAGTGGAAGAAGTGGCTGTAGAAATAAGAGAGAAGATGGGAGCACGTGGGGACAAGGAAAGCACGACTTGCTGCAGAGGGCGCTCTCCTGTCTCACCTTGCCCACAGCACTAGTCCAGGCCTCCAGACTGTCAGCTCCATCTGTGCCAAAATGCTGGATCCTCCCCCCAGTGAGGATGAGCTCAAAGGAAAAGGGGAACCTGGAGAGAAAATGAGGTCAAGGGAGGAGAATGGGACCAGTGAGGGGGCTGTCAGGCTGGAGGTTGGGAAGAGAAAAGGGGAAGCTCAGTGAGCACAGGTGGGCTATTACCTGTCAAGGTCACCTGGGTCAGTGGGTGGGGGGCTCACACCCAGACATACAATATCCTGGGGCTGTATGAGGCTGAGGGGTTCAGGGCTGTTTTCTGATGCAAACATTTCCAGAGCTGCTCTCAGCACACACCATAGGCGGGGGGGAGCTAAGGAGGAGGGAGATAGTCAGGGGTAGCAGACCTCTGCCCCCACTGTCATAGTTCCCATTTACCAGATATTTATTCTGTGTCAAGCCCTTTGCCCATATATGATCCCATGAAATCTTCACAATAATCCTATGAGGTGTTATACTCAGTCCTGTTTTGCAGATGGGGAAACTGAGGGTCAGTTTCAATAGCTCGCCCAAGACACATAGGTAGGAAGTAGCAGAGCTGGGATTTGACCCAGACAGTCTGACTTCAGAACAGATGCTCTTAACTATCACTCAATGCTGCCACCTCGCATGGTCTCTCTCTCATCCCCAGGACCCCAACCTATTCCCAGGCATGGCCCTACTTTCCCATCCCAGCCCTCTCCTCTTTGTCCCTCTGCAGTACACTCACATCTATCCACTTTCTGTCCCTGTATCCTCCCATCCCTTGGCTCCCCCTCACCATCCCGGCCCCTGCGAGGGGGTGAGGGTCCAGCTTTGTTGGTGACGGGACCACAGTACAGGAAGCCGCTGTAAGTAGCAGGCACCACCACCTCATTGTACACACCAGGGGAGGGGTCTGCAAGGGGAAGGGGAAGTAGTCAGGTCAACCAAGTGCAATGGGATCACCTGACCCCCTCTGGGGAAGGGATGAAATGGAGAAAGACAGTGGGACCTGACTCCACTGGCAGCACAGCCAAGTAGAACCCGATGGAGCTGGATCCCTCAGTACCCAGACTGCAAAACAGAGAGGTAGGGGGTAACGAGAAGGGGAGGCCTCTGGCCCAGCCCCTGCCCACTGCCTCTCCCCACCAGCCAGCCAACCAGGCTGTTAGCTCTGGGTGGGCACCTCAGGGCATGGGCCATCCTGTAAGGGTCTCAGCCCCACTGGCCTGACCAATGGAGATGAGTGTCACTAAGCTGATCACTTATTTGAGAGATCAGACTGTCTCCAGGGAGACTAGCCCTGACCTATGCATTGGCCCTGTCTGGGGTGGACCAGCACTAGCACCTGGAACACCCAGACCCTCCCCAGCCATGACCATCATCAGCTATCACATGACATCAGGAGATAGGCCCTGGAGGATCTGAGGATTTGGGAAACTGTCCAGGCTGGGCCACTGTGATCAGCTAATTGGGGCCCCTTGGAAGAAGTGAATCATAGGTTGGGTCTGAGAATTCCTGTGGGGAGAGAGGAGGCACTTGGGGGATGACCTGGGGGCACGAGGCCAGGGCAGCTGCCATCAAGGGCTGGCGGAGACCAGGGCTCCTCGCCCTCGAAGGCTTCAACACAGAGGAGCTGGGTCATGTTCTTCAGCAGGTTGGGTCCTGCCACAGCTGCACACAGTGCCTGCAGGGAGGGAAGGGCCTCTGTCAGCCCCAAATCCCAAACAGAGCATTGGGGACAGTTGTATGATCACCCCAAACAGTCCCCACCACCCAAGTCTAGGCATTCCAACTCCAGAGGGTGTTTCCTGACCCCCCCTCCACCCCAGATCAGCCCTGCTCTGTCCCTCCTACCTGGAGAAGCTGGCTATGATCTGGGTACTGAGGGTGGGGCTTCCGGAAGAGACCCAGCCGGTACTTTCGGGAGATGAACTCACCCCGGAGGCCAGGGGTCGCATCTGGATGCAGTCCCTCACCTGGGGGTAGGGTCCCTGCCCAGAAGCGGTTGGCACGATCATTTCCCAGGACAATGAACAACTGTGGGATGACAAGGGGCAAAGGCAGGTGACAGGAACTCAAGAGTCCTCAGATGTTCCATTCCTGTCCCCAGGCTGGCCCAAGGCCTGCTTCTGGATGCTCCCTTCTACCCCTCCCTCTTTCTCCCTCTTCTGCCCCTCACCTGCACTATCTCATTACTCCAGACACTCGTGTCCAGCTTCAGGCTCTGCACCTTGGAGATCCCAGAACCCAGGGCCCGGTGCTGACCTGTGTGAGGGTGTGTGAGGGTGTGAGGGGCATGGGGCATGGGTACCCTGAGCCCTCTAGTCCCAGACCTCCTGTTCCCCACATAGGCTTGAGGCCAGTCCTCACCTGCACACTGCTTGCAGATGACCACCCCCAAATTGACAGCGGCCCAGTCTGGGCGGGAGGACCCACAGTCTGCACAATGCCGGTTGGCCCGATTAGACCAGATCTTCTCAGCCACCTCGTAGTCAGACAGGGTCTCGGTTACTGCTTCCTGCAGAGCGGCCGCCCAGCTCTGCCGAGCACCCCCAGACTCGGCTGTGAAGCTGAGGGGTTGACAGCCAGTCCATGGGCATGGACCTACCCACCATGTCCCATACCCCTGGCCCTTGCTCCAGGAGCCACCACAGGCCACATCTGGGGCAGCCCAGACCCTTCTGACATCTTGACCCAGCTCACTGGACTACCATCCGTGCACACCCTCTGACGTCCTACTGAGGAGGCCTCCAGTCCTCTGCACCCTTGTGCCTCCCCCAAAAGTCCCCCAGCCTTGCCTCCCACTGGCCCAGGCCCCACCTGAAGCAGCGATGGGGTGTGAGCAGGTCGAAGCTTCGACTCTTGGTCTCTCGGACGCTGCAGCCCTGCAGTTCGATGAAGCAGATCCCGATGCCCAGAGAGAAGACCTGGTGGGGTCAGGGGGTGGGCATCGTGAGGTGCCAGAAGAGACTAGTTCAGGCCCCTCAGCCCTCACCCGGCTCTCCTCACCTGCTCACTCTTGTACAGTGCCAGCTCTCCAGGGCTCAAGGCAGCAAACACCTTGGCCTTGTGTCCACGCAGCTCCAGCATGCCCGTACGGAGGGGTCGGGGTGGCTGGGGGGGCCTGGGGTGGCCCAGGAGACGCTGCTCCTTCAGACAGGACTGCAGTGTGGAGCACCACGTGTCCCGCTGAGCTGGTGGGGATGGAGAAGCAGGTCAGTGGCTATTGCGCACACAGCCTCCCTCCCTCCTGCCCTGACTCAGGGAGCTGTGGCCCTCACCCTCACTCTCTGTGCGGAACACGAACACCCTCTGGCCGGTGATGACCTGGAACTTGTTGTCCTTGCTGCTGCGGGTCATCTCAATGGCAGTCAAAGGTATCACACCCTTAGGGAAGGGGTCCTGCAGAGAGAGAGCTCAATGACCCACGAGGACAGGAACTGAACCATGTGTGCCAACCCCTGGGTCCTGCCCCAGATTTTATGAGATTGGCATTCAATCCACAAGCAGTGGGTACAGCTGCTAAGCCAGCTACTTTAAATGCTGACATCAGTCATGCAGTCACTGCCCCCCCACATACACCATGGACTTCCCTCCTTCCAATTCTGAGCCCCTCTCAGCCCTCCCTCTCCCTCATCTCCATGTCACATCTCCTAGCCCCCCACCTTGTCACTGCCAAAGTACATCAGACTCCTCCCGTTGAACTGCACAAAGCGTCTCTGGAAGACATAGTTTCTGAGGAAGGAAGAAGCCAAGATCACTGTTTGAGGTTGCATGGAGTTAGGGGGATCATAGAGTCTGGGGGCACTTTCCCGTGCAACCACCTCCCAGCCTCTCTCTTCTCCCTCCCTTCCCCTCCCAGCACCCACCCCTGAGGGGAGAGCTTGTCTAGCCAGCCACTGAGCAGGGGCGTGGGGCGGTCTGCCGTGAAGGAAAAGCTGGCATAGGGTGAAATGAGGTCATCACTGGTCTCCTCTGTTTCCAGGGTGGGTGATAAGAGAGTGGAGTCTCCAGGTAGCTCAAGGCTGGCATAGCCAGCATCCTCCCGTGCCTCCAGATCCTGCCTGCTGAGCCTTGTGGGGGACAAGACAGGGAGGGACACACATTAGACAAGTACCCTGGACACCCTCTTTGTACCTTCTCCATCCTACTCACATCACCTAAGAATAGAATGCCTAGCAGGTGCTGGATCTGCTTTTCTTTTCTTTTTTTCTTTCTTTCTTTTTTTGAGATGGAGCTTCGCTCCTGTTGCTGAGGCTGGAGTGCAATGGTGCGATCTCGGCTCACCACAACCTCTGCCTCTGGGGTTCAAGTGATTCTCCTGCCTCAGCCTCCTGAGTAGCTGGGATTACAAGAATACGCTACCACGCCCGGCTAATTTTGTATTTTTAGTAGAGATGGGGTTTCTTGATGTTGGTCAGGCTGGTTGAAAATTCCTGACATCAGGTGATTCACCCGCCTTGGCCTCCCAATATGTTGGGATTACAGGCGTGAGCTACCACGCCCAGCCTCTTTTGAGACAGGGTGTCTCTGTCTCTCTGCTGCCCAGGCTGAGCACAGTGGTGCAATCATGGCTCACTGCAGCCTTGAACTTCTGGGCTCAAGGGATCCTCCCACCCTGAGTAGCTGGGACTACAGGCATATAATGGCCACCACACCTGGCTAATTTTTTAATTTTTATTTTTAGTAGAGATGAGGTCTCACTATGTTGCCCAGGCTGGTCTCAAACTCCTGGGCTCAAGTGATCCTCCCACCTTGGCCTCCCAAACTGTTGGGGTTACAGGCATGAGCCACTGTGCCCAGTCTGGATCTGCTTTTCAAACAGGGGAATAGGGAGGTTCAAAACCCTTAAGATTGGCATGGAGCTGCTTTCCTGAGCATACTTGGAAATTTTATTGGGAAAATTTCAGTCCATCTTCTGTGCCATTAATATGACTCGGATGGAAAAGACGGGGAAGGGCTGTGTAGATGGCTCCCTGTCATGGTTGCCCACGGCTAATCAATATGTCTTGACTCTTTCTCCAAAACGTTCTTGAACTCTCCCTGGACCAAGCACCAAGTTCCTATCAACTCTCACCAGGGTGATACAAATTCCCTAACTGGTCACCTGCTTTCACTCTTGCCCTCCCTCCCACACTCATTCCCCCACAGGCACCAAAGTGCTCTTTTACAAATGCAGATAAGACCATTTTACTCCCTTGCAGGAAGCCTTTAATAACGTCCCATTTGCACTTAGGTTAAACCCAAATTCCAATGGGCTGCAAGAACTTGTACACTGAGGCCCATAGACACTCCCCTGACTGCATCCTGTGTTGCCCTGGCCCTTGCTTACAGCCACATTCTCCTCCGTGTTTCAGAGCCTTTGCACACACTCTTCCCTCTACCTAGAACTTGCCTCCTTCCATGCTTCCCTGGGCTGCTTTTTCTCATCCTTCAGGTCTCTGCTTATGTCATCTTCTCAGAGAGGCCTCCCTTAACTAATCTGAGTAGATTCCTCTATTATTCTCTATCACTTTCCAGGGGTTCTCAACCTCAACAGCACAAAATAACTTGGGAAACATTAAAAAATATCAGTACATGGGCTCCACACCAGACACTTAAATGTGAATCTCTGGGAGAGGGCCCAGGCACTTGTAGTTTTAAAAGTTTCCCAGCTAACGTTGAGAACGGCTACTGCAGCCTGTTTCCTACTTCACTGAGAAATTAAAGTAATCAGATAAGAACCCCCACAGACTCCCAGTGCCATGTTTACCCAACTTCACGCACATATTCTGCCTTCCTCCTGTGACTATAATAAACACCCGTGTCTAAAGCCAGACCCTCCTCTGTGCACTTAAGCCTATTGCTCTCACCCACGCAATCACTCTAGACATCCTTCACTCTCCTCTCCCGTACATAACTGTCCCTCCCTACCAGATCATTCCTATTCACCTACAAACCTACATAACATTGCATCCAGTAAAAAACTCTTCTTGGACGGGTACGGTGGCTCACGCCTGTAATCCCAGCACTTTGGGAGGCCGAGGCAGGCGGATCACGAGGTCAAGAGATCGAGACCATCCTGGCCAACATGGTGAAAAACCCTGTCTCTACTAAAAGTACAAAAATTAGCTGGGCATTGTGGCACATGCCTGTAGTCCCAGCTACTCAGGAGGCTGAGGCAGGAGAATCACTTGAACCCAGAAGGCAGAGGTTGCGGTGAGCCGAGATCGTGCCACTGCACTCCAACCTGGGCCACAGAGCAAGACTCCATCTCAAAAACAACAACATAAAAACTCTTTTCTTGACTCTACTTCCTCTGGCAACAATCATTCCAACTCTCTGCTCTTCTTTGCGGAAAAATTCCTCAAAAGACACTGTCTATACTTTTCTATTCTCTCTTAAAACCCACTCTGACCGGGCTTTCACCCCATCACTCTGAGACTGTACTTGTCAAGATCCCCAGTGACCTCCAATTCCAAGGGTCAGTTCTAAGTCCCATCATACTCAGTAGCAGACCCCTCAGAAAGCGTAGGACACAGTTGGCCTCTCCCTTCTTCTCCTCCATTTTCTTCACTTTGCTCCTATGACATCATATTCTCCTGGCCTTTTATTTGCTGTCTATTTCTTTTCTGTCCATTTTGTAGATTCTTCCTCTTCTCCCAAACCTCTAGATATGGGAGTGCATGAGAGCTTTGATCTTGGTCCTCTTCTCTATCTGCACTCACTCACAGCTCTCTGCACCCATCTAAGCGCTGACGACTCCCAAGTTTAGGTCTCCAGCTCTGACCTCTCCCCAGACTCTAGACTTGTCTACCTGGTGGTCTATTTTTCACCTCTTCTTGGAGGTATAACTTACACCTCAAATTCAACACTTCCAGAACTGCACTCCTGATCTACCCTCACCTCCCACCTGCCTTAGCACAGTCTTTCCCATCTCAGACCGTGGCAGCTCCAGGAACTTTCAGGTGCTCAGGACAGTGCTATCCAGCAGAAGTCAATGCGAACCAAGTATGTAATTTTAAACTTTTCAGTAGCCACATTTAAAAAAATTAAAAGAAACAGGTGAAATTAATTTTAATAATATATTTTATTTAACCCAATATATCCTAAACATTAACATTTTAGTATGTAATCAACATGAAAATGACTATTTTTACTACATAAAAATTCTGTAATCAACATAAAATATAAACATAATTTATGTTTATATTTATTATATTCATCCAGTATTGCTTTTTCTCATATTAAATCTTTGAAATCTAGCAGGTGTTTTACATTTATTGTGCATCTCCATGGAGACTAGCCACATTTCATAGGCCCAGTAGTCACGTGTGGCTAATGGCTACCATACTGGTCAGCACCAGCTCAGACGGAAGCCCTCAAGGTCATTCTTGACTGCTCTTTTTTTCTCACACCCCAAGTTAATCTGACAATTTGCCTTCAAAATAAAGCCACTTGTCATCATCTCCGCTACTATCACTGTACTCTGAGGTCTCTCACCTACATTACTACAAAAACCTCCCCACTGGTCTCTCTGCCTCTCCTTTTGCCCCCTACAGACCACTCCCAACACAGCAACCAGGGGTATCCCTTTATAAAGTCAAAACCCCTCAATGGCTTCCCATTTCACTTAGAGTAAAAGCCAAAGTCCCTACAAGCTCCTGCCTTATCTGGCCTCTTGTTTTTGTTTTGTTGGTTTAAAAAAAAAAAAAAAAAACTGGCTCTCACTCTGTTGTCCAGGCTGGAGGGCAGTGGCATGATCTTGATTTACTGCAACCTCCACCTCCCTGGTTCAAGTGATTCTCCTGCTTCAGCCCCTCTAGTAGCTGGGACTACAGGTATGTGCCACTACTCTCAGCAATTTTTCCTTTTTTTTTTTTTTTTTTTTGAGACAGAATCTCACTCTGTCGCCCAGGCTGGAGTGCAGTGGCATGACCTTGGCTCACTGCATGCTCCACCTCCCGGGTTCCCGCCATTCTCCTGCCTCAGCCTCCTGAGTAGCTGGGACTACAGGTGCCCACCACCACACCTGGCTATTTTTTTGTATTTTTAGTAGAGACGAGGTTTACCATGTTGGCTAGGCTGCTCTCGAACTCCTGACCTCAGGTGATCCGCCCACCTTGGCCTCCCAAAGTGCTGGGATTACAGGCATGAGCCACTGTGTCCGGCCCTTATCTAACCTCTTTCACCTCTCTGAGTTCATCTCCTGCCATTCCTCCCACCATGGCCCACCTGCCCCAGCCAAGATGCCCTGGCCTCCTCACTGCTCCTGGATCCCCTTGGGCATACACCCGCCTTGAGGCCTCTGTTCCAGTCACTCGCCCTACCTAGGGCACTCTTCCCCCAGTTATCTTCATGGCTAACTCCTTCACCTCCTTTCCTTCAAGTTTTTGATCAAATGCCATCTTCTTAACGCTCTGCTAACTGTAAATGAAAAATTGCAGTGCCCCCAGCCAACCTCCCAGCCCTCTTACCCTGCTCTATTTTTTCCATGGCACTTAATACCTTTCAAACATTCTATAATATTTAATGTATTATGTTTATTGTTAATGGACTATCTCCCCACAAGGGCAGGGATTTCTGTGTACACTAATCTATCCCAAGCATCTACATCTCGTATATGATAGTTGTTCAATAAATATTTGTTGAATGAAAAAACGAAAAGCACTTCTCCTAGTTGGGCATGGTGGCTCACGCCTGTAATGCCAGCACTTTGGGAGGCCAAGGCGGGAAGATCACCTAAGGTCAGGAGTTCGAGACCAGCCTGGCCAACATGGTGAAACTCCATCTCTACTAAAAATACAAAAATTAGCCGGGCGTGGAGGCATGCACCTGTAATCCCAGCTACTCAGGAGCCTGAGACAGGATAATTGTTTAAACCCAGGAGGTGGAGGTTGCAGTGAGCCGATTGTGCCATTGCACTCCAATCTGGGCAACAGAGCAAGACTCCATCTCAAAAGAAAAAAAAAAAAAGAAAAGAAAGAAAGAAAAGTACTTCTCCCAATTTTCCATTATACGACCATTTGTCTGTCTACTTGTTTTATTCCCAGTCTGTCCCACTGAGTCACAAGTTGCCTGAGGGTGGCACTGGGTCTGTGATACTCATCCTGTATCTTGAGTGCCTGGCTGGTGAATACTCAATGCACGTTTGTTGAATAACTGGATACACGGCCACCACCGACTCACCTGCTCCTCCCTCCCACCACTTCCCTGTTTAGTACTCACCTGTGTTCAGCCCTGTCCTGACAAACACCTCTGCCCTCTCTTCTGTCGGGGGCCCCTGGAGTCCCCACAGGTTGGACACCATAGTACAGACAACCAGGATCCATTATGTGCACTGGCAGGAGGAGAGGGGAATGCACAGGGAAGAGGAGATTGCTGGGAGTGTATGAGGTCCTGAGGGCACTATCCCTCTCCCCCAACCCATGATAATCCAGTTACCTGTGCCTGCTGTGGGCCTGAGGGCAGGGGTGGGGGCAGTGGTTTGGGAGCTGTCTGGGGCCCTGAAGGGAAAGGTATATTGGTTACTTAGGGAGAGAGGAGGAAGAACAAGCCTTCATGCCCTGCTCCCCGCCTCCGCCTCTGTCCAATTCATGCTCTCCTCCCCACTCCCCCCAGCATCAGTCCCTAGGGAGCCAACCCCACTCACTTTTCCTGAGCTGCCTGTGCCCTGCCTCTTAGGTCCAGGCCGAAGTAGATGGAATTAGGCATCATCTCCACAGTATTTAGGGCTGAAGACTGCTCAGTGGAGGAAGTGGGGAGAGGAGGCGGCCTTGGGCTGGGCTCTGGGCTCCTGGACACTCCTGGTTCCCTGAGGACTGGGCTCAGCCCAGGTCTCTGAGTGGTGGCAGCGCCACTGAGTCCACCAAACACGGTCCTGGGCTTCGGCACGGGTTTAGGGGGCTGGGTTTGGGGAGGTGGGCTGGAGGATGGTTCCATGGCACTATCTGATTTGGGATCCAGGGAGCCCTCTTCGGTGCCTGTCTGCAGCAGGCGCAGAATGCGTTTCCGGTGCCCTGTGGCGCTGATGCCCAACTGCTTCAGGTCCTCGTGGCCCAGGCCCCGGGCTGCACCTGCTGTAGCCAGGCCATGCCGTCGGAACGTGTCTGCATACTGCTCCAGGTGCACCGTGGCCAGCCACACAGCGATGTCCAGGTCCTGAGGGGCAGCCATGGGGGCTCAGGCCATTGCTGGGGGGAGGGGCAGGGTGAAGGGAGGGCTCAGGCTGAGAATCCCCCTCCCTGCCCCAAGGTCTGAGGCCTGGACAGTGAGCACCAGCCTTCAATCTTCCTCCAAAGAAAGATGCTGACAGGCCTGCGATCTAGAAGCAGATCCATCCCAGAACAACAGCAATGGCTCTCTACTTAGGGAAGGGACTTCATTTGAAGTTAAGGAAACTGAGGCCCAGAGAGGGGAAGGGGCTTGCCCCAGGTTCACAGCAAGTCAGTGCTAGAGTTGGCCCCTCAGCTCCTGCCCACCCTGGGTCTGGGTCAAAGCTCTGCCCCTGCCTGACTGCACATCCAACTGAATAAGCATGGGACAAGATGCTAGAATGCTGTGGGGCAGAGTGGGATTGGGAGATGCAGAAGAGGGGCCAATGATGTGGCCAGATCAGCTGTAGACTAAGGTGGGGAGAGGGGCAGCCTAGGTAGGAGGAAGGAGGTGCAGACCCCGCTCCCTCTTGTTTCCAGAGCCGAGGTATACAGGCCTGCCATCCTAATCCTGGTTGTTCCCAGTCCCTCCTCCCCTTCCACCTATTGTCTCTGCTCAGACTTCCTTCCTGTCCCTCCAGCCCTGGCCGCCTCCACATCCTGCCTGCCTTGGTCAGGCTGCCCCGAGAGCCCTAACCAGTCCTAATGTGTGGGGTCCCGGCCCTGGGTGGAGGCTAATTGAAGAATAAGGATGGGGGCGGAGAACCAGGCCAGAGAGATGAGGGACCAGAGGTCAGGGGTACTCCAGAGGTACCCACTGGCAGCATGTTCACATGCTGTTCACATGTGTGTGCACATGCCCTGTAGCAGTTCAGCAGTGTGAAATGCCAACCCCTCACCTCTGCTTTCTTCAAGCTTTCCTTTTCTGAGCTTGCCTTTTCCCTGCCCATTCCCTTGGGCTTAGGTCTCTGCTCTGTCCCCCTTCTGCCAGCCTGACCCTGACCCCAGTCTATTTCATAGACCTGTCTCTAATTCTGTGGCCCCTGAGTTTTATCTCTGCCTTGTCCCGGTCCCTGCCCCACTCCATCTCAACCTCTCAATCCTTCTTTGTCCCTCTCCTTGTCCCACCCTGTTTTGCTCTCTGTCATTAAGCTTGTCCCTGACTCAGTCTCCAATTCTAACCAGATCTTGAGTTGTATCTGTGTCTCTGTCTGCCTCTGAGCCTGGGTTTCTGTCTTCCTCCTCGGCCTAGGCTCTCTCCCTGTTGCTCTTATGCTCTGTCGATGACCAGGACGCCCTCTCCGTCCCAGCATCAGTGCGGGCCTCCTTCTGCCTCTCTCCAGCTGGGCCTCATTCCCAAGCCAGGGCCCGTGTGCTGACCCTCGGGCCCTGACTCAGGACCTGGTTTCCCGGTGACTCAGGCCGGGCTCGAGAGCACGGGACTGAGAGCCGAGGTACTCGCGGAACAGGAGCGGCGGGGGCGGGGCGGGCAGTGGCAGGCAGCGCAGGCTGCAACGAGGGAGGGGGCGAGGAGGGATGATGGGGCAGAGGCCGGGCAGCAGGAGGGAGGGGCGGGTCGTGGCGGGGAGGGGGAGGGCCGCCGGCGCCGAGGGGACCCTGGGAGCCCACGAAGGCCCTCGAGAAGGTGATGGGGAGGAGTCTGGGAAGCAGGGACCCGGGGGGCGCGGGGGTCCTCACCTCACTACGCGGCCGCCGTCCGCTCGCGGGTGCCCGCCGCGCGTCGGAGGCTCCGGGTCCCGCCGCGCCGGCCCCGCCTCCCCTCTGCCCTCCCTCGACGGGCCCAGCCCCGCCCCGCCCGGCCGGTTCCCTCCGCGGGGCCCCGGCCACTCCTTGTGCAAGCGCAGGCCTCCAAAGGGTTTGGGCTCCTTGCCCAACCGCCGCGCTTATCTCCGAGTCTGCCCCCAGTGTGCCCTCTCGCAGGCCGAGAAAGGACCAGAACACGTTGGGACCAAGACAACCTCAGGGAGAGGGACAAAGAGGCAGAGACCGGGACGGAGATTGGGACGGAGGTAGAAACTGAGAAAGGGAGAGTGCCAGGGAAGGTTTTGCATCCTCTCCGCTGCACCCGTGCCCTCCAGTCCTGCCAAAAGTGAGGAGGAAAGGTCGAACCATAAGCCCTCAGGGCACCTCTCCTACGCCCAGCAGGGTGCTGGACCCTGGCAACCAGTTTAGTGGGGGGACGGAAGCTGGACATCCAGAATTCATGGGGAGCCACAACCTTCCAAGCTGCCCAGAGACTTGGCCTGGGCAACAAGCGCAGAGGCCCAGCAGAGGGGTCCCCGTCTGTTTCTCCCCACTTCCATTCCTAAGGGCCTGGCCTAGGTTCCTCCAAGGGATGAAGGTCCACAAGGCAGCATCCCTACATCCAAACCAAGGTTTGGGGCTGCCTTTTTGGGACAGGCTGACGCCCTGCAAGCGCAGTGACCAAGCAAGCAGCTGTTTCATTCGTGGGAGAAGCCACCCCTTTTCCCCACTCTCCCACCTTAAAATTTCAGGGGGATGCCGAGGACACCTGAGGAGGAATGGCTCCTCTCTCCTTCCCTAGTGTCCTTCCCTAGTCTTGCCGGAACCCCAGTCCTGGAGCCTGTCTCCCAGGGGCGGAGGCAGTTCCCTCTCTGAGCAGGGCCAGTGTTTGGCTGTGTGTGTGTGTGTGTGTGTGTGTGTGTGTGTGTGTGTGTGTGTGTGTTGGGGGGGGCGCTGGCCGGCTGTGTTTTCCTGTTTGTATGAGAGGAAGTTGGCTGTGAGTCAGCAGACACAGGAACTGTCAGTAGCTAGGGGAAGACCCCTACCTCAGGGGAGTGGGAGGAAGCCGTTCCCACCTCTTCCAGCTGCCCCAGCTAGGGGAGGGACTGTCATCTTCAGCCTCCTGGAGCCCCACTTTCCTGACCTTCCGTTTGAGAAGGAGAATGATAGTAATAATTAATAATTGCAGTGGCTATAATAAGGGCTACCAATTATTGAGAGCTGACCGTGCTCCAGACTCTATGTAAACATTGCTTTGCAAACTTTAATTAATCCTCACAAATATCCCTATAAATAAGAAATTTTATCACCTCTATTTTACATATAAGGAGACAGGGAGCATTAAATAACTTGCTCAAGACCCTGCAGTTAGAAAATAGCCAACTCTGCAAGTCTACATCTATAACTACCATGCTGGCCTACCGCCCTGGACAGGACCCCTGCACCACGTCCTTTTATCTGAATGGGCAACTATGGTGGCAGTGAGAATGCTCCTCACAGACCTTACACTGTGAGGAGTGAAATTAACCAGTGACCCCAGCTGCTTCTGTCTGAAATCTAAGGCCAGCTTCCCACTGGGCTGCTCCCAGCCAGTGACAGAGCTCAGCAGAGATCCTAAGGTAGACTCATTCCTGGGAGATAGGGGAGTCCTCTGACAGCTGACTTTGGTTCAAGAATTTCCCAGTGACTTTGCTGAACTTTCCTTTGACTGGTGTTCTAGGATGCTCCTCTCAACCTTTCTTCCTTCTCTCTCTCCTTCACAGCGTTCCCAACTCCAGGCTCCCTTCCTCTCTCACAGGCATCTTCCCTAGTCAAATCCTTGCATTCTGCCTTGGTAGCTTCTTCTTGAAGGACTCAGACTAACCCAGCAAAATAAGGGAGCAGGAAAAGACAGTAATGGGCACAGGGAGTTTTGAGGAATGGGTGCCGAGGGGTCTGGGTCAGGGGCTAGATGCAAGAGTTCTTAACCTTTTTGTGCCATGTTCCCCTTTGGCAATCTGGTAAAGTATGTGGCCTTATCTCAGAATAATATTTTAAAATGCAAAAAGTAAAATATATAGGATTATGAAGGAAACCAATTATGTTGTAATACAGGTATAAAACCAATGTGATATAGTAATATATGTGCTTCTTTATTAATGCTTTAAATAAGATCTAGTGGTAGGTTGATACCTCACATAATTTTGACGCAGTGATGAGCATAAATGGTATTTCGAAAGATCTGCAATACTGTAATATGATATAAAAATATATGTGATTTCTACTGGTGACAAAGCCATAGTTATGGCTAAAATGACTGGTTTGTTGCTATTGTCATAATTGGAGGAAATGTTAAATTTCAGCTAGAGATTAGTGGAAGTAATATTCTTTTCCCATCCAAGTCCACTGACTCCAAGTTAAGGACACCAATGCCAGATGATGGGGCAGAGCCAGAGAGGGAGACCTGGCTTCCTCCCTCAGACCCCACTTTCCTTCTTTGGCTCAATGATATGGGGCGGGTGGAGGCTTCTGGGCCCTGGCTTGTGTCTTCCTTCTCTACCTCCCTGGCTCTCCTTCTCAGTTTCTATTCTCTTCTCTCTGCCTCTATCTCTATTGCTCTGTCTCTCTTCCTATTTCTGTCTCTCTATTTCTTTTCCTGTGTTCCCCTGAATGTACTTCTATCTTTCTTCACTCTCCGAATCTCTTTGTGATGTCCGCTGTGTCTGTCTCTCTTTCTGTCTCTGCCTGTGTCTGTCTGTCCCTCTGTCTGTGTCTGTCTTTCTCTGTCTTCACAATCTGTCTCTGAAAGTATAGGACAGACTCAAGGGGATCTCTGTAGCCTGGCCGCAGTGGAGCAAAGAGAATCCATTGCTTCTAGGGTCCCTGGGAGCTAGACAAGGGGGTGATCCTGGGTCTTAGGCTCTGGACTGGGAAGCACAGGTTTCTTCTTCCCCATCCTGTCTGTCTTTCTCTGTTTTTTTCTTTTTCTTTTTCTTTTTTTCCTTTTTTTTTTCCCCAGAGATGAAGCCTTGCTCTGTCACCCAGGCTGGAGTGCAGTGGTATAATCTCAGCTCACTGCAACCTCCGCCTCCTGGGTTCAAGCAATTCTCCCACCTCAGCCTCCAGAGTAGCTGGGACTATAGGCACCCGCCACCACACCCAGCTAATTTTTGCATTTTTTAGTAGAGATGGGGTTTCACCATGTTGGCTAGGCTGGTTTCGAACTCCTGACCTCAAGTGATCCTCCTGCCTCGGCTTCCCAGAGTGCTGGGATTATAGGTGTGAGCCACCCCGCCCCGCCTCCTCTCTTTCATTCTTAGCCTTTGCAAGGGCAGAAACAGGTTGCAGGGGATAGAGACATCCCAGGCCCCAGAAGACAATGGCTAAGGCATCTGTGACCCTGAATGTGGATACAGTGAGATCTTTGCCCAGACTCCTCTCTGTGGAGCTGTAACCCAGGGGCCAGGTGTCACGGCTTTCCTCTGCTCTCCTCCATACCCTGGGGGAGCACTAACCCAGTGTCACGTGAGGGCACAGGGATTCATGAATCTGGCGGAGTAAGTCTGTAGCAGATGTGAGGCCTGGCCCCTAGGAGATGTGCAAAATGAAGGTCTGTGAGCTCAAGGAAGGAAAGTATGGATTTCTGGCGCTTAATCTTTGAATACTCAAAAATGGGGTAGAGCACCAGGTCAGCCATTCACTTGGAGGGATATACACTTTCAAGATGATTTGGGTCAGGGAGGGCTGTTGGCCTGAGAAATCAGGAAAGGAGAGTAGTCACGAGTGTCCTGAAAGAGCTGAGCATCCTAAGATAAGAGGCAGATGGGAAATGGTAGTGTGAGAGATGAACTAGGTCATAGGAATGAGATTGAAACTGAGTAGCAGGGGTGGCTAGTGCCCCTTGGAGGGCTTCCTCCCTAGGAGGCTATCTTGGGTCCCTGCTCCCTAATCAGACCTCTCTCACCCTCGCTGTCCAAAGAGTCTGCTTACAGCAAGATTAGCAGTACCAGGCTCGGCAAGGGAACTCACTTTACTCCAGAGCTAGCCATGCCTGGCAATCTAGGTTGAGCTGCTTTTACCTTTTGGGGTACCTTCTGTGGCTCCCTCAGAGCTTCATGGACAAAGGGTGCTAGGAAGGGACTCTCTCCAATCCTAAGTCCTGAGACACCACAGACCCCGTTCACCCTGTCTAGAGAGACTGCGTTATTGACCATCATCAACTGATTTACCTGCTCTGATGTAACCCAAATATAAGCCACAGGGCTCACGTGACCCATGGAAACCAACAAGAGCAAACAGGTTCTCCAATACTTCATCTCTCAGAAGACCTGAAAACCAATGGCAACACTTCTGTGTTGCTCACAAATCTTTTGGCTGTTTTTTGTTTGTTTGTTTGTTTGACAGTGTCTCACTCTGTCACCCAGGTTGGAGTGCAGTAAGGCTCAAGTGATCCTCCCACCTCAGCCTCTCGAGTAGCTGGGAATAGAGTCGCATGCCACTGGGCTCGGCTAATTTTTGTATTTTTTTGTAGAGACAGGGTTTTGTCATGTTGCCCAGACTGATCTCGAACTCATGAACTCAAGCCATCCACCTGCCTTAGCCTCCCAATGTACTGGGATTACGGGTGTGTGCCACCATGCCCAGCCCACAAATCTTGATTATCTGGGACTTCTCACTCCTCAATACCTTATCTCTCTTAAGTTCTTCCCAGAAGCAGCCCTAGTTTTCTCTTTCCCATGCTTTTTATTGTTCAATTTTGCCTCTCTAGGATTTTGCCTGGAGGGAGGAATAGGAAGAAACACATTACTAATTTTTTTTTTTTTTTTTTTTTTTTGAGGTGGAGTCTCGCTCTGTCGCCCAGGCTGGAGTGCAGTGGCCGGATCTCAGCTCACTGCAACCTCCGCTTCCTGGGTTCAAGTGATTCTCATGCCTCAGCCTCCCAAGTAGCTGGGATTACAGGCACCCGCTACCATGCCCGGCTAATTTTTATATTTTAGTAGAGACAGGGTTTCACCATGTTGTCCAGGCTGGTCTCAAACTCCTGACCTCAGGTGATCCGCCCACCTCAGCCTCCCAAAGTGCTGGGATTACAGCCATTAGCCACCATGCCCGGCTGACATTAGTGGATCTTAAATCTTAATCTTAACACATGGGACAAAAGGGACACTAGTGAGCAGAGGAAGGGGAAGAACTAAGCAATGAGGAGGTGTTGAAGGGAATTCTTCAATAGCCCCTTCCATGTCTCGATTTATTCCGCACTCAAATGATAGACTATTAAGCCACAATTACTTTGGAGGCCACTTTGTTCACCAAAAGTGGATGGTATGCAGTAATTAAGAATAAGGTCTCTCAGCTAGGCACTGTGGCTCACACCTGTAATCCCAGCATTTTGGGAGGCCAAGGCAGGAGGATTGTTTGAGAGTAGGAGTTTGAGACCAACCTGGACAACATAGCAAGACTTAGTCTCTACTAAAAATTTTAAAATTAGCCAAGTCCGGTAGTGTGCACCTGTAGTCCCAGCTACTCGGGAGGCGGAGGTGGGAGGATTGCTTGAGCCCAGGAGGTGGGGATTGCAGTGAGCTGAGATCGAACCACTGCACTCCAGCTTGGGTGACACAGTGAGGCCTGTCTCTAAAAACAAAACAAAACAAACACCACCCCCAGCAACAAAAACTAAAACAAAAAATCAATAAGAAAAACACAGTCTCTAAAATAAAGCCCTGATGCCACCTCTACCAACTGTGTGACCTGAGCAGATTATTTGTGTCTATTTGGCCCTCTGTGCCTCGGTTTCTTTTTCTGAAAAAAAGAGAGAGAATAGTGCCTGACAGGGTTGTAAAGATTAATCTGTGGAAATATATGGGTAATATGTGGAAAGGACCTGGCACACAGTGAGTGCTCAAAGTGTTTCCCGTTACTTGTTCCTATTTTTGCCAGTTACTTCCACGATAACTCTGGAATGCACCCAGCTTGCCTATTTTTCCATCACTCTGGCATATCCCGTTACCTATTTTAATCAATCAGCCTGTGTCATCCTATTGCCAGATTAGGCCACATTGTACCCCTTGTATTTTCCCCAAAGTCCCCAGCTGTCATCTTGTCCGTTCCATCACTTTTGTTACTCAATTTCCTGTCACCCCTGCAACTCCCAATCGCTTCCATGGTCTCCAGTGGCCTCCAGGTCACACTCCTTTCCTGCCCTTACCCTCTGGATGATAGAAGGCACAGCCATCACCCACATTTGGTCCTGATGAGATGGGACAGGGCCTGGGGGAATGCCAAGGAATGTGTTTCTTTTTATTTATTTATTTATTTTTTTAGACAGAGTCTCCCTCTGTCACCCAGGCTGGAGTGGAGTGGTACGATCTCGTATCACTGTAACCTCCGCCTCCCAGATTCAAGCGATTCTTCTGTCTCAGCCTCCCTAGTAGCTGGAATTACAGGCACCCACTACCACACCCAGCTGATTTTTGTATATTTTTAGTAGAGATGGAGTTTCGCCATGTTGACGGGGCTGGTCTTGAACTCCTGACCTCAGGTGATCCGCCCGCCTTGGCCTCCCACAGTGCTGGGATTACAGGCGTGAGCCACTGCGCCCAGCTGAGCATGTTTCTTACAGGAAGGAAGATTCCCATTCAATCCCTTCATTTTCTTCTCATGTTTTTATTAATCATCTTTGCTGGACCAACCACTGCTCAAGGGTTTAGAGATGCAACGACATGCACAGCAGACTTTGGGGAGCATGACCTGCTCAAGAAGTGAGATATTGCTCTTCCTAAGCCGGCGCTCGGCGAGTTCTCCCAGGAGAAGGCCATGTTCAGTTCGAGCGCCAAGATCGTGAAGCCCAATGGCGAGAAGCCGGATGAGTTCGAGTCCGGCATCTCCCAGGCTCTTCTGGAGCTGGAGATGAACTCGGACCTCAAGGCTCAGCTCAGGGAGCTGAATATTACGGCGGCCAAGGAAATTGAAGTTGGTGGTGGTCGGAAAGCTATCATAATCTTTGTTCCTGTTCCTCAACTGAAATCTTTCCAGAAAATCCAAGTCCGGCTAGTATGCGAATTGGAGAAAAAGTTCAGTGGGAAGCATGTTGTCTTTATCGCTCAGAGGAGAATTCTGCCTAAGTCAACTCAAAAAAGCCGTACAAAAAATAAACAGAAGCGTCCCAGGAGCCGTACTCTGACAGCTGTGCATGATGCCATCCTTGAGGACTTGGTCTTCCCAAGTGAAATTGTGGGCAAGAGAATCCGCGTGAAACTAGATGGCAGCCGGCTCATAAAGGTTCATTTGGACAAAGCACAGCAGAACAATGTGGAACACAAGGTTGAAACTTTTTCTGGTGCCTATAAGAAGCTCACAGGCAAAGATGTTAATTTTGAATTCCCAGAGTTTCAATTGTAAACATAAGTGACTAAATAAAATATATTCACAGTAAAAAAAAAAAAAAAAAAAGTGAGATATTTATCAAACAACCCCCAAATAAATGTGTAATTACAAACCAAGATGAATTTTTCTGAAGGGAAGCCCTATAAAAGCATAACACAGAGGCAGCTGACCTGACCTGGGCATCTGGGAGGCTTCTCCAGGGAGCTCTGCTTAAGTTGAGATCTCAGAAAGATGAGTAGGAGTTAAGTGAGGTGGAAGGGAGTGTTCTAGGCAGAAGAACCACGAGTGCAAAGGCCCTGAGGTAGGAGTCAGTCTGGTGAGTAAGGGAGACAAATCAGAGAGGGAGCTTGGGACCAGCTAAGACTGAAGGGATCTCAGGGGCCAGGCCATGCAGGCCCTTGGAGGTCTTGTATGGGATTTGGTCTCCATGCCAAGAGCCATGGGGAGCCAGGGAAGAGTTTAAGCATGGGGTGATAGACTCATGAATTTAGGTTTGAATTTTAGGAAGATGGCTGCATGGAGACTGGTTAGGGTCAGCACAGCCCTCCCTTCCCCTAATTCCTCTGGCCTGAGGGCTATGCCGTTTCCCCCTAGACTCCAGAGCTACCCTCCAGTGAGCCCCTTCCCACTGCCCTCCTCACATTTTTGTGAGGATGAAGTCATCATTGAGGAGGGGAGGGAGTTCCAGGCCTCTATGCCTTCTTTATCCTGGAGAGCTGGGGCAGCCCTGGGGCCAGGGGGAGGGAAGGAACAAACACAGAACACCTCCCTTCCCCTGCATCCTCACTCCCATGACTGGGCCCTGTCTCCTTCCACCCTAGGCCATTGACATGAGCTGTAGTTATAAGATTTTTAGTGCAATTTTACTGCAAAATATTTTATAAAGGGCATCTAGTATTACAGCTACTACTAACTCCCCTCAGGGCTTGGGTAAGTCATCTCTTTTTGGGCCTCAGTTTCTCTATACATAAAATTAATGGCACTGCTATTCGATAGAATTTCCTGCAATGATGGACCATGTTCTATATTTGTGCTGTCCAATATGGCAGCCAGTAGCCACATGTGGCCATTGAGAGGTTGAAATGAGATTGGTGAGCCAGAAGAGCTGAATATTTAATTTCATTTAATTGTAATTAATTTAAATAATAACCACTGGCTGCCAATATTGGACAGCACAGGGGCAGATCTTAAACTTTTTTGAGACTCTGATGACAGTTATGGATCTCTCCCTAAAAAAACACCCTGCACCCGACTATCAGAGATGGGGGCCCTTCCAATTCTATTTATGCATCCCAGGCAGGCAGAGCAGACGGTAGACTGCTGGGGCTCAGGTCCCTCCTCTCCTCTTCCCTTCCTTCTGCCTTGAAAATGCTGAAATAAGGCTTTGCCTAGAGGCAGGAGAATGACAGAGATGACTCCAGGAATTAGCAGACCTCTGTTTTAAGCTTCAGGTGCACCACTGCACACATCTAGAGAAAGACAGAAGAGTGAAAGCAGGGGTAGGCGCAAGGAGAGTATTAGGGATATTTGGACTTACTCAGTCTCTGCCCTACCTCCCTGCAAACCACCAAATTGCTGCTGGGCCAGTCCTTCTTTGGACACAAAACTCCATCAGAGTGTGAGGCTGTACTCTGGAGATGGGGATGTGCCCTGGGTATGCAGTATTTATGAACTGGGGCTTTCGGAGTGGCCAGAGCGGGGGCTATCTTAGTCCATTTGCATTGCTGTAACAAAATACTGGAGATTGGGTTATTTATTTATTTTTTATTTATTTACTTTTTGAGACAGTCTCACTCTGTCACCCAGGCCAGAGTACAGTGGAGCTATCTCGGTTCACTGCAACCTCCACTTCCCAGGTTCAAGAGGTTTTCCTGTCTCAGCCTCCCAAGTAGTTGGGATTACAGGCACGCGCCATCATGCTTGGCTAATTTTGTGTTTTTAGTAGAGACGGAGTTTCACCATGTTGGCCAGGCTGGCCTCGAACTCTTGACCTCAGGTGATCCACCTGCCTCGGTCTCCCAAAGTGCTGGGATTACAGGCGTGAGCCACCGCGCCCGGCCAACCATCTACTTATTCTTGATGTTTTCACTATCCAGAGCATCTGTGGGTCAGGCACTGCCCCCACCCAGGAATATGGAGCCCTGAGGGTGTCAGGAGAACTCACTTCCTGCCTTGCATGGATGGGGGTGTCTACTCCACGGCGGGGAAAGGAAATATTGTTCTCCCTTCTCCCTTCTAGGATCTAATCATTCTCTCCAGAAAACTCACTGCACAGACCCATTTACAAGGGGCAGTTTTCACTGAGACTTAACTTCCTACCCTCTGATCTCCCCACTCGCTTTCCTGACCCTGCCTGCCCCTCCTCCCTCATCGCTCAGATGTTCATCCACTTTCTCTCCCATCTGGAAAGTAGTTAGTTGGTTCCTGTCTCCCAGGGTCTCCATTTCTTTGGCTCCAGAGATGCTGGATTGGTCAAATTCAGGCTCCAGCAGTGACCACAGTGTGAGACACAGATGGGGAAATAGCTCTTAGGAATCCCCTTGTCTTAGGTCTTTGAGAAGCAGAGCCTGTGGTCAGGATTCAGGTGGAAGCCCTGAGCTGAGGGAGAGGAAATGGAGGATGCAAGGTGAGACGGTGCGGCGCCTTCCCATCCTGCCCCGCTTCACACAAGCCTCTCAGAGACACTGCTGACTACTCAGCAAGGGTGCTCTCTTGGCACGTGGGTGGGACTTCTCCAGAAGGTAAGGAGGAAACACACCTTGGAGCAGTCCCCAGCTCCCACCCATGACCTGTTTCCCATGGGTCAAAGTTCACCCCACAGAGTTTCCTTCCCATGCTTCTGGGTTCTGTTACCCAGCCCTTGGTGGCACTTGGAAAGCAGGTTCCATGCTGTACAGTGTGGAATTTTATTTAAGTCTGAAAGTAGAGGAGCAGCCTCAAAGAGAGCAAGGAAATAGTGAAGGAATTTGAGAAGAAAAGTTCGTGTCTCAGGGCAGCTCATTTCTCATGCCGCTGAGATCCACTCAAGTCCTCCCATTATACCTGACTTCCATGCCACCCTACAGGGCATTTTCCCCCACAGGAACAAAGTTGCCCTCACTCTTTCTTCAAGAGGGGAAGTACAGTCTACTGGAATCAAGTCCCCTTCCAGAGAGTGCCAGATGTGGTCTTAAGGAAGATAAAGAGGAGAGGGCTAATGAAGCAAGCTACAGTCCCACTGCTGTAGTGTGTCCTGAGTCCACAATTGATATTCTCTCCCTCCTTCCATGACCCTCTGCTGACCCTCTGCTAGCCCTCTGCAGATCTGGGCTGCTTGCCTGATGAGATTATACAGACTTTCATCCCCAAGAGACATGATTCCTTTGTTGCCTCGTCCTTTTAGAACTGTTGTTAGAGTTGTCCATTGTCAACTACTGGGTGGGAAGTTCCAAGAGATGCCACAGTGAATTCCCTAGCTGGGGCTAGACTCCCTGCCTTCATTGCATCTACACACATTGTATCTGCAGCCCTGGTTCCTCATGATCATCAGGATCAATGGCCCTGGCCAGCACATTAACGCCCTTCTTTGCCTGTTGGCCCACTGGAATGAGGAGCATAAGGTGGCCAGGTGGCTGTCACAGCTTCCAGTTTAGTGGAAACTACTGTGTTCTTTCATATAAGTTCTCCCTCCCTGGCAACTAGAAACTCTAATTGGCAGAGCCTCCAGTTTTGGTGACAGAAAGCAAATATTTTACAAATGTGAATGAGATGGGCCACATCCACTTCCACATTTGACTCCAGGACCGGCAATTTCTGTGTATAAGGAACATAGTACTGTTCAAAACAAATACTGTGTCAGGAGTTGAAGGCCCAAACCCACAGGTGTCATGTTCCTGCCAGTGTCTTCACTGAGCATTCAACGTGCTGTCCCCTTGTCCCATCAGGCTGTCAGCTTCTAGGTGATGAGGAACAACCAAGTGAGCCCAATGAATCTGTTGATTGGCATCCCGTACACCATATACAAAGATGAACTCAAAGATGGATCAAAGACCCAAAGGTAAGAGCAGAAACTATAGAAGTCCTTGATGACCCCATTATTTTACTTGCTTTGGTAAAAACACTGTGGAAGACAAGCCTGAATCTGGAGCATGCACTGATTCCAGTAAGAACGAATTACTGTCCCTTCCAGAGTAGAAAGAATAGCATCAGTGTAACTGATCTGTCACCAGAGGCTTGGCTTGTCTTCTGAGGAAGAGAGCCTTCTGAGGGAGGGCCCAGTGCTGGTCTTGGCTGCAGGCAGGTTGAGTAATCGAAGTGGTAGCTCATCCTTGGTGAGAGGGAGCCCATGCTGTTGGGCTCATACATAGCCTCCATCTCTGGTAGCATGACTACTCTGTTCAAGGGCTTTTGAGCAGGCATTTAGGGTAGACAGGGAGAGAGATTCACTCACCAGGTGAATCATTGTATCTCTTAGTGGAGCGTGTCCTGGCAAAAGATGCTCTGCAGGGTGTTTACCTGAGGCCCAGAGGTTTGCACACTTGGTGCTCACTCTCAGTCCACCCATCTGCCTCTTTCCTAGACCACTTTGTCACTTGCCTTTGACTTTGTTCCTTCGGGCTCCTGACTAGGGGACATTTACTATTCCACAGGAGCCAGGGAATATCCACACCTCAGGCTACTTGTTTGTCTAGAGAAAGCTAACGCCCAAGTGTACTGCTCAAAGCTTTGCACCCTGGAACCTCCCTTCCCTCCTGTCCTTTAGGGCTACCCCAAGAAGGCCATAATGTGGCAGCAATCCACTTCTCTCACCAACATATCACACTGACATCTGTGAACCAGGGCTGAGTCCCTTCCTTATCTAGCAGTTGATTTGACTACAGGGAATTTGAGAAGGTTCCACAAACTTTGTGACTCAATATGCCCTTTCACTCCTATCTGCCTATGATTTCGTCTTTATTCCTGACTCATTGGCAAGTGGCCCCTCACCTCCAGCCTCTGATTTCTTTTCATATCCTTGCCAGACCAGGCCAGATGAGAGTGGGGTTGGAGTGCTGCCTGCGCAAGGCCTTAGCACCCTCACAGTAATAATAATGATAGCAACGACCACAGTAGCTGCTGCTGATGAAGTGCTCCTTTTGTGGCAGGCATTGTGCTAATAAGCAGGACCAGGAAGAGGACGAAGAGGGTAAAAGCTTAGGCGACAAATTGTAAGGAGGTCTCAAGGTCGTGCAAGTGGAAGTCCTTAAAGTCCTGGTCCTGCTGAGAAGCTCCTAATAGATTATATGTTCTTTTATTCTCACAAGTAAATTTTATCACTCCCATTTTACAGATGAGGAAACTGATTCAGAGGTTAATTTGCCAAGGTCATACAGCCATATTTGGCCCAAGCTCTTCACCATTAAGCTGTCTTAGCTCATTCACGTTAGCCTGGCCGCCCCGTGGGAAGTTCCCCTGTCCGTGATCCTCCGGAAGACCGCGGGTCCCTAGGCCCACTCAGACAGCCGACCGTTGGGAGTATGCAAGCTGACGTGACTTTGGTGCAAGCAGCCGCAGGAAGAGGCTGCCGCCAGAGCGGGCAGGAAGAGGGCGCGTTCCCGCATATGTCCACTAGATGGCGCCCCAACACTGAGCCACTGACCTCCAGCGGCCGAGTGGGCACGCCCCCAGCGGGGAGACTCTGTGCGAGACCCGTCCCGCTGTCCATGGGCACAGGTCTCCAACCCTCCGACGCTCTCCCTGATTTCTGCATCACCGATCCCCTTCCCTGCTACCCCCAGGAGATGGTATCGGGGAGAGGAGACTTCCCAGGGTACTTGGGAGGGATTCTTCCTTCTTTCCCCTGGAAACTGTCTCTTAGCGGTGCCCAGCGCTTCCCAGGACCTCCGCAGCACTGCCTCTCCCTTCGTTCCCTTCCTGAATTCCCCAGGCCCTCCCTATCACTCCCACTCTCTCAACTTCTGCCAGTCTTCTGAGGCAGGGACCATTAAGGCCGATTCCACAGATTTGGTGATGCAAATTCATGCAAATGTATGCAAATCGCCATGTAAAGGAGGCTTGCCACTGTGGTTCTAAGTGGCTGTCACAGCTTCTCTGACACCTGTTTTGGGAGACAGCTGCCCTGCCCCCTCCTGCTCAGTGTCTATCTGCTATTCGTCCCCCTTTCCTTCCTCCAAGGCTCTGGCCCCCTTCCTTCAGCCACCCTGGTTGGCTTCTGGTTACAAAGGACCCTTGGGGACTTCTCTCTAAACCCCCTAGAGGGAGCAAGGTGAGAAGCACATCTTACTGGGTACCGACTTTGACATCTGATAATTTCACCATTTTCTAGCTGTGTGACCTTGGAAAGCGGGTTAACTTCTCTGAGTCTCAGTTTCATCGATAGCAGAATGGGAATAATGATAGTAGGCACCTAATAAGGCTGCGGTAAAGACTCTGTGCTACACTGCATGTAAAGTGCTTGGCACAGAGCCCGAGCGTGGGAAGCATGTGGCTATCAATGTTATGATGATCACTGACCCTGTGGGTCATCGTATTCTGAGAGCTCGGGCTTGGAGGCAGAGATATGCAGGTGGACCCAGCTCAGGCATGTGCACATGTGTGCTCATCTCTGTACATGCACACACACACAGCTGACAGCCTCACGCGCTGGAGGGGCGCACGCGCGGGTACACACGCATTCAGAAACACACACAGGAGGAGGCTGTGGGAGGTGGAATCTGAGTCATCGAGACCAGAGCTGTGGGTGGTGCTTTTGTCCTGATTTCCGGGGCTCAGTGCTCCATTTCGAACAAGGAAATGTATGCGGATGGCACAGCTAACCAGCCAGCTGAAGGGCCAGTTGTGTGGACCCCTTTCTTGCATCAGCCCCTTCCCCAGGCTTCCTGTTGTCCCAGTCCCAGCCTAGCTCTGTGTCATCTGAGCTTCTCCTTCCTCTGACCCTGCCCCTAGCTCCACTGAGGCCTAGCAGGTGGGACAGGGCAGGCCCACTGAGGTGATAAAGCAGGCTGTCGATGACGTCATAGAGAAGGGGATGCCTGCTGCAGCTGCTCCCTGCAGAATGCCCTGGGAGCTTGGTGTACGTGGTGAGGAAGAGGGTGTGAGGGATGTGGCATACAACAGTAGTTAAGAACACTGTCTTGAGAATAAGGTGAACCCAGGTTGAAGTCCTGGCTCTGTCTCTGTGTGACTTTTTGCAGTTCTCTTAACCTCTTTGGACCTCAATTTCTTTGTCAGTAGAAGGAAAGCAGTCATACCTAACTCAAAGAGTTTTGTGACTTTTCAATGAGATGATGCACATAAACATGCCCTCTCTTCAGTGCTGCATGGACTGAATGTTTATATGTGGCCATGATTTTGGATGACGCTGACTGAAGGCAGCCCCACCCATAGCAGTTTCACCTCCTTCCCAGGAGTTGCCTCTCCTTCCACACCACTCAGGCCTGGAGGGAAGAAAAGAGGCAGTGCTTTTGGTGCCTGGGGTCTCCTGGGTCAGTATGGGCTAAGGTATCAATAGGCCGGTGTATTGTCCAGCTTTTCTTCTCTGATTAGATGATTAATCAGGATAGGTCGGAATCACAACCTTGCCAAAAGGGAAAGAAAGATGCTGCAGTTTACTGTGCACCTGTTATACGACAGGCACCATGGTGGGTGCTGTCCCACGTGAGCTCTCCTCAGCCTCCCAACAGCTCTCTGAAAAAGACACTAGCATCTTCAAGGTACAACCCAAGAAGAAATGAAGTAACTTGCCCTAGGATGTATAGTCGGTAAATAGAGAAACTGGGATTCAGACCAGCTGACATTCCACACTGTCTACCTTGCCATATACATCTGCAGTTTTGATTCCTGTGGGCTCCATGGACGTGGCAATAGGGAGGATCAGTTCCTTGGATGTGCAGCCCCTGCCTCCAGAGCTGCCCAAGTCTGTTTGGGCCTTTGAGGGGGAGGGGTCTCTATTTCTCCAGTCAGTCTCTTGAGAGCCTTGTGGGCAATGGTGGAGCTAGTTAATCACCGAAAGTGTCCCCAGGTGTTATGCACTTGGCTCCTAGCCAGTGGTTATATGACATCAGGGAAAGGACACAGGTGCATGGGACACAGGTGCATGGAGGTTGGGGGCGGGCTGGGGCAGCCTAGACACCTGCTGAAGGCTCGGTTCTGTGTCAGTGGGGAGCATGGGGAAGGGGGGAGCAGCAGATGGACGGGGTCGGGTTGGGGGCAGGGATGCTGAATTGGCTCTGAAGCCCAAGGTGACTTGAGAGCCTGCCAGGAAGATGAAAGTTTGAAGGAGAAGGAGGGAAGGAGAGCTATAGTGTAGGAGAAATTGAGGCAGCTAAGGGAAAGGACAGTAGGGTCTCAGGGTGGTTGGCCAAGAGTGGTTAGGGGTGCAGGCTTTGGGGTTAGAAGGTACAGGCTCTTATTTCAGTGCCACCACTCATGAGCTATGTGGTCAAAGGCAAGAACTGTCCTCCAGTTTCCTCAGCTGCAAACCGGGTACAAATAGCACCTCTACAAATAGAAGTTCTATCCCTAGAACCTCTAGTCCTTCACCACCAGAACCTAAACTTCATTGCAGCCTGGCTGCCAAGTAACCACCCACAGGACCTTAATCACGGACAGGGCCAGGAAGGACCTACCTCAGAAAGCTCCAGGGTCCGGCTCCTACCCAAGTCTAACCACACACTCAATTTTTTTCTCCAACTGGTGGCCACCTTTTCCTGTGGCCCCAGGTCTAAAGGTCTATCTGTCTTGCTCATTGGCTATGCATCCAGCACATAGTAGGGGCTCCTACTATGAAGTGAGTAATATGTGCCAAGTGGCTGATATATTGTTCAATAATTGCACCTTAGCTGACTTCATGTCAGTGAATATTTCTAGAGCATTCACCCTGTGCTAAACAAACAAGACTGAGCCTTGTCCTCACAGATTGGTGAGTGAAGGGTTTAAGGGTGCAGTGAGTGTTACTGAGGTGACTACAGGCACATTCCCAAACCAGGGCCCAGGAGAAAAGGTGGCCAATGCTTGAAGGAAAAAACTGTGTGTGGTTAGGCCAGATTGAGATTCGGCCCCTGGAGCCTTCTGAAGCAGGCCCTTCCAGGCCCCAACAGTGATTAAGGTCCTTGTGGCTGGTTACTCGGCAGCCAGGCCGGAAAAGAGAGCCCGTAATTAACAAGCTGGCACTCACACAACCACATGTCAGCACGCCCAAGCCCTGGGATAGCTGTCTGTCAGTCGTAGCTGCTGGTGGAATTTTTTAGACAGCTGGGCTCAAGCCGGGAAATGAATATAAGTTGCATTTCTATGCATCGTTGTTCGTGGTGGTAAAAAAAATTAATCAGTGACATAGCTGTGACACATACTCATTTAAGAGTCTACAGAGAAATGTTCATTTGTCAGAGGCAGCAAAGAAGAGATTATGTGTCAGCTGGGGAGGGGTGAAATATTTATACAATGGCTAATAAACACCGGTGTGGAAGGGGGTCAATTGATTGTGTCAGTGGCCACATGACAAATACAGCACTGAGCAGCCATGGGCACTACCCTTGTGCCTGGGGGCTCCATTCTGATGACAAATACACAACGTGTTACTGTGAATGCTCCCCACCAACTATGTGCTCAGCCCTCTTTGCTGGCTGGGCAGCTGAAGATTGCTAGGAAGCAGAGCTCCCATGGAAGCTGCCTACCCCCAACTTCATTAAGTCGAACTTGAAGTTGGTAAATTATTCCCCAAATGCCAAAACAGCTGCAAAAAAATATTT
Organism: Chlorocebus sabaeus; assembly: GCF_047675955.1. Classification (NCBI taxonomy): domain Eukaryota; kingdom Metazoa; phylum Chordata; class Mammalia; order Primates; family Cercopithecidae; genus Chlorocebus; species Chlorocebus sabaeus. The sequence goes on along the minus strand of NC_132926.1, from coordinate 40,497,199 downwards.
CTTTGTGTGTGTGCAGTTTTTTAAATTTCATGTTTCTGAATTTCAAAGGCCTTGCTCCCTGCCTTCACCAAGACCATATCACCAGCACCTCCCATGCAGACCTCACCCTGCCCAGGTTCTGCACCCCCCTGCGTGGCTCTGGGGCAATGTAGGACACCTGGGTTCAAGTTCTTGTCCAGCCAGTCTAGTAGCTAAGTTGGCCTCCTTCCTTGTTCTCACAGCTGAGGCCAAGGCCTAACTTGTTCCCCAGTTATGGGAAGGAGTCACTGTACCCTCCCAGGCACAGTGATACTTCTGTGACCGGACACCCACCTGTCATTGCCTAAGGGGAAAGTAGTCTGGTTGGGACATCTGTCATCCCCAGGCAGAACACCCCTGCCTCTCACCCCAGCCCATAAGCAGCCCACCTGGGGCTGTGTGATTGGTCAAACTTTCCAGAAGGAGCAGAACATCATATCAGCGCTGACAACTACTAGTTTTTGAGCCCTGATCACGTGCCGGGCACTGAATCAAGTGCTCTCTGTGCATTGTTTCACTGAATCTTAAGACAACTCTCGAGGTGGGTCTAATGATCAGTTCAGTTTTATAGGAAGGAAGCCAAAACCCAGAGAAACAGCTTGTCTAATGCCTATGCTATGTAGATAGAGGTGGCATTTGAACCCGGTTGGTAGGACCCCAGGGCACAGCCTTCCTGGTCCTTGTTCACCTGTCTGACCATGTTGGAACTATGTCTCATGGTTAACACCTGCAGATCTTAATTTCAAAGCTTAAACAATTCAGATTCTAAGAGATCAATTAACAAACCTCAAAGACTGTAAAACTTGTGGAGGCATGGACTGTATCCCAGACTCTGCTCAGAGCATTCACTCTAGCAAAACTCGGCTGATTCTCTCTCATCTTAACTGGGGCAGATAGAGCCGTTTCCTCTCCCCAAAGTGTCCCCACCATCCTGGTTTAGAAACATGGGCGTTGTCACCCCTCCAGAGACTGAGAGAGGCCCCTTCCACTCCCCTGTATACGATCCCTGCCTCGAGCCTGCTGTCAGTTGCTGTAATATCCCTATCATTCCTGGCACATCCAACATCCGTCATTTGATTGGGGATGGGATGACACTCCGAGAAAACAGTTGCAGATGAAATTTCACACATATCGGTGAATGTGGAGATTGCAGATAAGCACACGTTGCAACTTGTTTTTACTTTTTAAAATGAGATTCTTCCCTTATGAAGTTGTGCTCCACCTTAGATTTCCCACTGTGAGGCTGTTAGTAATGATAACATTAGTGATAGTGACAATAGCATAGACTGTACTTATTGGGTATTTATTATGTGCTAAGTACTTTCACATTGTTTTGCTTAATCCTCACAGCAACCCTATTTTACAGATGAGAAAACTAAAAACCAGAGAGCCTAAGTAGTTTTCCCACAGATGCGTAGCTCGTAGGAACTGGGCTTTCACCTAGGGATACCAGCAGCAGAACCCCTAGACTCTTACCCATGAAGGCCTGAGTTCAGTCCTGCTGCACAGGAACAACTCCATCTAGCCCAGTCCCTGGCTTCAGCTGTATAAACTATGCTAGCTCCCAGATGGTCTTGCTCTCTTTCACCTCTGCACCTTTGCAGATGCTGTTCCTGCTGTCTGGAATGCCCTTCCTTCTGTCTGTTCTCACATGGGTACCTCACTGGTGACTGTAGGGAGGAAACCTTGGCTCTTATACTTCATCCCATCCACAATCCCCGCCCCAGGCCTCCGGAGGCCCCTGCAAGCTCAGCCAAGGGTGCCCTGGAAGGCTACCCTCCCTACATGCTCACAACCTGCCGGGTTGGCTCCAAGGGTCTAGCATCAGAGGTGACTAGAAAGATCCTGCTCTGGAAGAGACAGCATCCCGGTACTCTCCCCTTCCCCAGCCTCCACAGCATCCTTACACAGACCTGACCAGGTCACTCCCTGCCACATCCTGACACCCGCCAACACTACACAAACCTCACCTCTCTCCTCCCTGTTGCTGTCCCAGCCAAACTGCCTCAATTACAGGGTCCCTGAGCAGGCCCCACTCTCTCTTGCCTCTGGCTTCTCCTGCTTGGAACATTCTTCCCTGTTCTTTCTCTTCTGCCTGCTTCCTATTCATCCTTCAAGATTCATCTTGGGCACCCTTCCAGGAAGCCTTCCTGGATTTCCCCAGCCTGGGCTAGCTACTCCAGAGCAGGACATTGTACCACTGTCCACTGTGGTATGCCTAGTGCCAGCCACAGAGGAAGGCCTCGTGAATGTTTGACAGACCAAGGGGTGAACACATGAGTGAACTGGGAATGCAGATAACCACAGAAAAGAGAGACCCCCAATGATCCTAGACCCCAAGGAAAGGGTTCTGGAAGCTTAGTGTGAGTAGGGGCCTCAGTTAAGCCGCAGAACCTATGGGTAGGAGTTAAAGTCTCAGATTGTTCAGACTAAGATTGTATCCAGAATCTGAATAGCCTGTATGACTCAAAGCAAGTTACTTAACTTCTCTGAGCTTTGGCCATCTCATATGTAATGTGGGGGCTAATAATATGGCCAATATCATAAGGTTGTGTTGGGAGTTAAGTGAGATAATTCAAGTTGTGTACATATATGGATACTCAATTATTTGCTCTTGTTATTAAGAGACTGGAATGGCATAAGAGCTGGAAGGGTTTACACTGTGTAGGCTACTCTGGGTTTCAGCTTCAAGATCCAGGGCAAGGCCAGGCGTGGTGGCTCACACCTATAATCCCAGCACTTTGGGAGGCCGAGGTGGGCAGATCACAAGGTCAGGAGATCAAGACCATCCTGGCTAACACGGTGAAACCCCGTCTCTACTAAAAATACAAAAAATTAGCCGGGTGTGGTGGCGGGCGCCTGTAGTCCCAGCTACTCGGGAGGCTGAGGCAGGAGAATGGTGTGAACCTGGGAGGCGGAGCTGGTAGTGAGCCGATATCGTGCCACTGCACTCCAGCCTGGGCGACAGAGCGAGACTCCATCTCAAAAAAAAAAAAAAAGATCCAGGGCTAGTGGACAATTAAGAACCCTGGACTTTCAGGAACTTGCATGGTCTGCCCAGTTCTGTCCCCCACAGGCTGTGTGACCTCAGAGAAGATTCCTTCCTCTCTGAGTCTTGGTTTTCTCCTCTTTGAAATAAGGACATTAATTCCTTCCCCCAATAATTATCCAATAGGATTATTGTGGGAGATCGTATGAGATAATATATATGAAAATGCTTTGAAATGTGCTCAGGGCTGTATAAATAAAAGGGATTATGGTTATCTGCAGGTAGTTTGTAGGGGCTTAATTATTAGTCAGCATTCATGGGCACTGAAGCTGTGGAGCAGCCCTGCAAATGTTCCCTTGGCAGCTTTAGCAGAAAGGACCCTGTGGAGAAACTGAGGCTGGGTTGCCAGCAGGTATCCAGGGGACCTTGGCAGTAGCGGGTGGGCTGGGGAGGTGGTGCTGAGATGGGACAGCATTGGGATTCCACTCTGGCCTGATCCCCAGTTTTAGGGCCTCTAACCATCTTTGCAAAGTCCGCAAAGATAGGAGTCTGCAGGAAGAGATGCAGGAACTCCTTGGCTTCAGGTGTGAAGTGCTTTGGCTGATGCCAAGGGTGGCTCTTCTGGGTTTGCTCCTGGCAGCTCCTCAGGCTGGAGGAGCTGGAGACAGGCACCAGCAGGCAATGACTCGGCATTTGCTAGACCCAGCTGGCTGATGGGGGGAGAAGGGTGCCCAGCCTCCCTGTGTTTGGAGACCCAGAACTACGCTCTTTGGAGGGTGGAAAGGAGATGGGCCCAGGGCCTGCCCTCAGGAGCACGGCTCAGGGGCATTGGCGGCACTACTCTTCACCAGGGAGAGACAACCAAGGATGAAAGGGCCCAGACGTGGCCTGTGAGTGGATGGCTAAGAAGGAAGGAGATGGAGAGAAGTGAGAGGGGGAGCAAAGACCTGGTCCTAGGACATCCAAAGTCATTCCTCTGAGGATAGGGGTAGAGGGTCAGTAGGAGGGACTAAAACAGAAGACATGGAGTTCCAGTGCCATCCATCCATTTATTTCCTCATTCAAAACCTTTCTTGAGCACCTAGTATATGTTGAACACTGAAGATAGAGCTGTAAACAAGAAGGAGCTTCTCTGCCCTTGTGAGGTTGAGTTTAGGAGATAGACACAAGCATGTGAATTTCACAGGGGAAGTACAGGAGGCTTTAGAAGGTGAAACAAGAGGCTCTACCTAGCCCTAGCAGCAGGGAAAGCCTTTCCTAAGAAGTGAGGTTTGAGATGAGGCCATTGGACATCAGCTGGGGTGGTGTCAATTCTACAAATATTTATAGATCATTTACTATTGATCAACCAATGGACAGAGTTCCTGTCCTCAAAGAGATAGATATTAGAAGGGAAAAGAGTCCCAGGAAAAAGGAATTACACATACAAAGGCAGAGGCAAGAAAGGCCAAGTATATCACAGGAGCATAGAGAGCTCAGAGTGCAAGAGGCAAGAGATGAAAGACGACAGGAGATGAAAGACAAGGCAGGAGCAAAAGGCAGCCCCAGGCCATGCTAGGGTGTTTGGGGCTTGTCCAGGGCCATGCATGATGGTCAGATTTGCATGCTTGAAAGGCCAGTCTCAAATATCCACTGGCACTATGGCAAATGAAAAGTCACATGTGGGAGCCTCTGTCCCACATTCCCCACTATCAGGCTGATCCAAAGGCAGGAGAGGGTGTATCTAGGCTGTGTGTCTGAAAGGCTGAGACTGAGTGTGTCTGTCACTGATCGAATGTGGGAGCGACTGAATATGTGTGCCTGCCTCATACCTCTTCATGCCATTATTGGTGTTGTTGACCTGATTGCGGATCAATAGCAATAGTCCTTCACATGGGCCTGGTGCCTCTGTCCATTTGAGTTTCATGAGATCTCTCCAGGAAGCAGAGCCAGGATTCCTACTCCCATTTTCCAGATAATGATCCTACTAATAATAGTTGACATTATTGAGTGTTTACTGTATGAAGGCTCAGTGCGAATACTACCTCATGGAACACACACTGCAATCACTCCCATTTTACAGATGAGTCATTCGAAGGCACTTACAAGCTTGCAAGGATACTTACATGCTAGTAAGTAGCAAAACTGGGACTAGAACCCATTTCTCCCTACCATCTGCCCTTGTCCCAGGAAATCTTAGCCTCTCCTCCCTCCTTTCATCTTTCTCCTTCGCGTTGCAAAGCTGCCCAAATAGACAATAGCCTGGTACTGCTGGAACAGCCCCATCTGCTGAGCTCAAATTGTAAACTTTGCCTCTTCATACCCATGCCCCTCCACCCTGGCTCAGTCCAGCCTTGAGGGCAGTGACCCTGAAATCCTGGGCATCTGATAACCGAGTGCTGCAGGCCCCAGCTCACAGCAAACAGTGGCACTCCCCTAAATATTTCCAGAGCCAAGACCCCTCCCGCCGCCATCTCAGAGCCTCACTTGGTCAGAGCGGCCAGGGGAGGCAGGATCGATGTGCAGAGAACTCAGTAATAATCCCAGCGCAGTCAGCCAGGCTGCTGTATAAAGACAGATTAAAAACTCATCGGGTCGAGATGAAGAAATAATTCAGCCTCTTGGCCACAGTGGGAACGCCTAGGGCTGCAGGTGCTAGCTGGAGTACATGTGAGGGGGTGGCGGAGATCCAGATGACAGCGACTTTTGGCCTTGGGAATCTGCACTCCCCCATTTCGTTCCACCCCCAGAGCCACCTTCCTTTGCTGCCTCCCTTGAAGCCAAGGCTGACAAATCCCAGTCCCCTAGGGAGCAGTGAGGGGGAGGCAGGCTGGGGGAAACCGAGAGAGCACAGTTGCTGCCTAGCTCCACACCCTGGTTTATTTCCTCCGCAGCACTGAAGTTATTTTGCTCATTTATTTGTTTACTTGTGTGCTGCTTCCTCACCTAGACTATAAGCCCCGCGAAGCCAGGGACCTGTTCATCTGTTCTGCAGTACCTCCAGCCCCCAGCCTACAAGAGGGACTTCTTAAGAGCTGTTGAGTAAATGAATGCATGGACTGGAATCCTGGCTCTTGCTGTATGACCTCGCTGGGCTTCCGTTCTCATAGATGTAAAATGGGCACAGTAGTGGCTTCTAAAGGAGATCTCAGCCCAGCGCCAGGCTTCTAGGAAGCGCTCAATTGAGGATTTTGTTACACTGATGTCAAAAGAAAATGGAAACCGTGTCTGCCGCCTGAGGCGCCATCAGGGGGCGCCCTTGTGCAAGGCGCTCGGCGTGCTGCGCCTTCCGCAGGCTCCCGGGTGAGCGCATCCAAGGCCGCCCCCACTCCCCGCCCCCACTTTTGGGAGGCTTATCTCCTCCCCTCTCCGTCCCGTTCACACGCCCACCCTCACTCCGCGCGCGTCCCCGCTCCGGGGACAGTCTCCGAAGCCCGGTGCCCACCCCTCCCCACCGCCAGGCCCAGACTCCTTTCGCCCACGCGGTCCCATATGCTGGAAAGAGCCTCCCACTCCCCATCTGTCAAGCCACTTCCTTGCCCCGATTCCCGGTTTCGCCGCTGTCCCCTCCTCCAGGAAGCCGGTCCTGATTGAGGGGCGGAGGAGTGCCAGCCTCGCGGGTCAACCGCCCCTTATCCCCGTTCCCCCAACCACCGGGCTTTGGGGAAATGCCCGCGGCCCTGGGCAGACGACCCCCGGTGCTGAGCTCTGAACCTCGAGTCGGGGTTTACGAGCAGATGCGAGAACTCTCTGTGCGCTTCAGACTCGTGGGGAAACCCTGCGGAGAGGAGTGGGAGAGCCTGCGTGGAAGGACCCCTTGTGTCAGGGCTGGGGGTGGGGAGCGGGCCTCGGGGCATCGCTGGCTGTTCGCCTGGGGGACGCAGGGCTTGGGGAGCGCGGTACGGAGAAACACAGGCTGCTTTTCTCGCCCGAAGGACCGGTTTCATTTCGCAGATTGATTATTGCTGCGTGTGTGTGTGTGTGTTTGTGTGTGTGTGTGTGTGTGTGTGCGTGTGCGCGCGCGCGCGCGCGTTTGGGCGTTGTTAGTTTTTTTTAAAATGTAACTTGCTTGTCTAATGAATGTTTGATTGCACCTACATCCGGAGGCTGTTTTAATGAAAGGTGAAGGCTCCTGGAGGGAAATAAATAAATAAAGGATCGCTCCCCATCCCTCGGCACCCGCTCTCGCAGCAACTCTCCATCCACAGCCATCTTCTGAAGCCCATGCCCTCGCGGAAGAATTCTGTTCCTGTTTGAATGTTCCCATGTAAATGCTGCTGCTCTCCCAGGGAAATCATACCCTTCAATCGGTCAATCTCAGGGCTTTTATTAAGGGTGTGAAGGGGAGATGAATGGGGAGAGGGAGCTCTGGAGGAGCGGGGAGAGGAGCGAGGAGGCCTCCTCTCCCACCGCAGGCTGGACTGGGTTTTGCTCGCTTGGTGAGTGCACACCCACTCTGCGCCAGGCTTTGTGCTGACATCAGTGGACACGGAGAAAGCAGGCACAAGGTAATGCCAATGTTATCAGTTCAATTCAGCAACTATTTGTTCAGCATCCCAGTACCACATTGTGACCCTGGGGGATTCACTGAACCTCAGAGATCCTCAGTTTCCTCATCTGTAAAATGGAGATTGTATTCATATTTATCTCATTGTGTGCTGAGGGGATTAAATGAGAGAGTGCATGGCACACAGTAAGCACTCAGGGAATGCTAGCCGTTATTATCTACTATGTAGGTATCAGTGTAGGGGCTATGGGAAGGCAAAGTGGTGTGGAGCACAGACCTGGGAGATTTTTAGAGGGTGAATTTAAAAGTGCATCCCTCTTAGAGTAGAATGTCTACGTTTAGGCTCTGTCCCATTGATCAGTCAACTGATAATTACTGAGTGCCGGCATACCAGCCACTGTTCTTCACTTTGTGGATACAGGTATGAGACAGGTAAATCTGGTCTCTGCACAGAGAGCTCATGTCTAGTAAGGGAGACCCAGGTCCATAAACAGCCTGGCCACAGGGTGGGCAGAGCTGTAACAGAACAAGCCCAGGCAACTGTGGGAGCACATATGAGGGGTACTTCACCCGACCTGACTTCCCGGAGGAGGGCAATTTAACCAGACAAAGATTGAGGGTGAGGAACGTGTGAGGGATGGGAGGAAATATATTCTAAGCCCAGGGAATTGCCTGTTGGGAGGACACAGAGATTAAGCGAATGAAGTCATGAGTGATTGGAGAACTGAAATTTCCATCTCCCATGATGGTTAAAGAAACAGCTTTGGAATCAAATGCCTGGCTTCAAATTCTGGGTCTGCTATGTACTAGCTGTGTGACCTTGGTCAAATTATTTCATCTCTCTGTGCCTCAGTTTTCTCTTCTGTAAAATAGGTCTGTTAATAATAAGGGGTTAATAATAATATCCATTTCATTGGATTGTTGTGGAGAATGCATGAGATGGCATTTGTAAAATGCTTAGCTCAGGCCTGGCATGAGGTTAACATTCAATAACTGTTAAATAGTATTAGTCTTCACTGTTGCTGAAGATGAAGCCATGGTGTGGGGAGGGTGAGAGGTGAGTAGGAGGCTCAGATCATGAAGGACCTTATACATGGTAAGGGGTTTGTACAAGCCTAAGAACAATGGGGAATTGATGGAGCGACAAAATCATGTCTGCAGTCATCCCTGGCATCCTTCCTGACTCCTTTCTTTCACACCCCACATGCAGTTCATCAGCAAACATCGTCAGCTCTACCTTCATAACTCATCCAGCATTGAACTACTTCTTACCACTTCCATAGACACTACGCTGGTCCGCGCTATTATCATCTCTTCCCTGTGTTACTGCAATGGCTTCCTAACTAGTCTTGCCACTTCTACCCTTGTACCCTTACTGCTTGTTCTTCACATGGCAGGTAGAGAGGTCCTGTTAAAATGTAAGCCAATTAAAATGATTGTGTCATGCCTCTGCTCAACCCCTCCACTGGTGCAGCATCGCACTCAGGGTCAAAGCCAAAGTCTTTATAATGGCCAACAGACCCTGCAAGGTGTGGCCTTCTGCCAGATCTCTCCCTCTTCTCGTACTCCTCCAGCCTTACTGGTTTCTGTGCACTTTCTCAAACATGAACTTGCCAAGTGCCATCCCACCTCAGGATTTTACACTTGCTGTTCCATCTGCCTGGAATAACTCCAGGTATCAGCAAGCTTCACTCCCTCACTTCTTTCAGATGTCTGCTCAGTGAGGGTTTTTCTCCCCACCTTATATAATAACAAGCCTATATCCTGCCACAGTACTCCCTGACTCCCTCCTCTGCCTGCTTTCTTTCCATAGCAATGATCACTATCTAATACTATACATTTACTTGATTACTTATTATTGACCCCTCACCTCCCCACTGGAATATAAGCCCCACGAGGGCAATAGTTTTATTCATTGCTCTACCCCCAGCATCTTGAACAGTGCCTGACACAGAATAGGCTCTCAATTGAACAAATTCATTGAACAAATAGTTAGGCTTTCAAGAACTATTTGTTCAATGAATGAATGTGTATGCATCAGAAAAAGACCACTGTGATGCAATGTACAGAATGAATGAGGTAGGGTGGGGCAATAGCTGAGGGCTGGAGGGAGACCTTTGCAATCTTCCAGGGCAGGGATGATGTCATCACATTGGGCCAAGGTGGTAGAATTGGAGAGGAGTGATTGGTCTGGAGAGAAATTTAGGTTTCATCTGCAGGGTGGGGGCTGTAAAAGAAAGGATGAGGTGAGGAATGATGGAGATGCCCAAGTTTTGGGCTTAGACATCTTGGTGGACAGTGGTGCCAATTATTGAGATAGTGAAAGGGGAATAGGCTGGGGTGAGGAGTTATTGATGTGAGCATCTCTGAGCCTTGGTTGCCTTATCTGTGGAATGTAGAAGATGACCTCTGTCCTGCCCACTTTCTGGGGTGGTTATAGAGACAGAGAGAGGTAAAAGAAATGGGATCCCTCTGTATGAGTGCCCGGTGGGTTCCCAGATGTAAGGCAAAATTATTATTATTAGTAGTAGTAGTATTACTATTAAAGTCAACTCGGGGAGATCTGACAGAGAGGTAAAATGAGAACCTGCAGCAGAATCTAATCAAATGCCAGCCTGGGTGGAAGCAAATGCCAGGAAGCACGATTTAGTCGATATATGCAGTGGGTGGTCAGGAAGGGGAGAGAACAATGTGACCTAAGCTGTCAGAGGCCATGTGGAGGTGGGAGGGGGGACTCAGCTGGATTCTGGAGTGAGAGAGGGGGAACCAGAGCAAAGGTTGGGGTTTAGTCAGAGGTTCACAAGCAGAGAAGCCGTGGGGTAGCTTGGGGATCTGGGGGTAGGCAGAGAACCCTGGGCACAGGATGAATGATGGTCACCACCACAGACTTCCTTTTCCTATCTCCACCTACCAGATGAGAAAACAGTGGTATTTCTCAGCTGGTAATTCCATCCAGGAGAATGGGCAGAAACCATCAGAGCATGGCCAGTGGGGATCTGCCTCTGCTGTGTCATCCAGCCAGTTTTGCTCATGCCCTTACTTGGTGCTGAGTAGAATGGGAAATATGGAAATTCACTCTCTAATGTTCATCAGGCACCTACTAAGTGCCAAGGAGTCACCGTGAACTTGTAGACTTGGTTCCTGCCCTCTGAGAGTTCAGGGTCGAGTAGGGAGAGAAGCATTCAATAAATACTTTGCAGAGGCCATGAGGTAGGTACTTTCATCCTCGTTTTGCAGATGAGAGGCTCACAGATGTTAAGGTCACCCCACTGGAAAGTGGTAGAACCAAGATTTGAACCCAGGTAGTTTGTCTTTAAAACTGTAACCACTGACGACACTGCCCATGGTCAGAGAGTCTGTGATCCTGGGCCTACACATGGCAGGGACAGACTTGTATTATTCTGTCACCAGACCCCTGGAGGGGTCAACGGAAAGAACTTGGGAAACTGGAGGGAACTAAAGGAGCCGCGTAGAGCGAGAAAGGATCTTAGAGGCCCACTTGCAGACATGACTATTTACTTTTTTACAAGTATTTATTTCATTTCTTCTATATTCCAGGTGCTGTGTGAGATAGTGATAGGTAGAAGATCCATTTATTGATTCACTCAACAACTATTGAGCACCTACTATGTGCCAAATACTATGCTAAGCTGTGAGGGTACAAGAGAAATCAAACAGACAAAAACCCTTGCCCTCATTGAGCTTATAATCTAATGGGAAGACAGAAAATAAACAAGATAAATAAATTTAAATATATATGTAGTATGATAGACAGTGATAAGTGCTAAGGGGGATTAAAAAGGAATTATGTGAAGTTGAAATTTTAGACAAGGTAGCCAAGGAGGGCCTCAGTGACATGAGGTGAGAAGGGCAGGCAAGGCTCGGGGCATGTAAGGCATGGCTGGTCCTCGTAACAAATACATAGATTTATATTTTTAAAAATCTAAAATGCTATGGGAGGCCAGCAGAATTTTTCCCTTTTGTTTTTGTGTGCGTAATTTTATGTAGGCGTTCCCTGCAGACCAATGCTCATGGAACAGGGGCAGGAGGCAGGAATGGGCAGAGGGAGAAGATGAGCACAGGCCTGGCAGTGGCCTTGGCCGGCTGGATGAGGAACTCCAGAGCTGGACGGGCCTCTTCCAGAGTTGTCCTGAGTTGGGCTGATGGCTCATCCTTCATCTCCCCCATCAGTCAGTGCTTGGGTGTGGAGACTCCTGCAAGTGGCATGACCTTGGATGAGGCAGTTCTTTGCAGCTGATGCAATCCCGGAGGGGCTGAGAGCTGGAGGCTCTTTCCCAACAGCATGCCAGTACCAGGGGCAACGAGCCCTTCTCTGAACAGGGGCCTGGGTGGCTGTTCATACTGTCCCTCCCGTGTATCCAGGCCTTTCTTTTTCGGCCCCTCATAGTGTTTATTCAGTGGAAGTTTTTAACCATAAATGATATAATCTGATTCACATATAATTTTTTAAAACAATCACTCCAGTTTCTGTGTGTGGAGAATAGACTGGGGTGGGGGCAGGGTGAGGTGGGGAGACCAGTTTGAGGCTGAGGCATGTGGAAGTCCCAACAGGAGCCCCTGGGAAGCAGGGAAAGGACAGGCTTCATGAGGCTCAGTTGGGCTCTGGGCCTGTGCCCGGTGACCCTTCTCCCACAACAGAATAGCAAGCACAGCGAAAAGTCCACACCTTTCAACCTGGGTGCGGTCCCAAGGTCATCATCCTGCATCTGGAGCCACAGAGGTGGTGGTGGTGGAAGATTAAGTCCCCAGAAGGTCAAGTGAGCTTGTGGCCAGGCGGAAGTTCCTTTAGAGTCAGGAACCTCAGCTCTGTGGGCCCCTGTTTCCCAGCATCTGTATTTCTCCCTTCTTTCCCTTTTTTCCTTCCCTCTGTTTGGTTGATGCGTTTCCTATAAAAAATCTTACCTTATCTTAGCAGAACTGAGAGGAAAGGAGGTGTGCCTGCACTGGTGAAGGCTGGCTGGCACACTGTTTCCCCACTCCCCACCCCATCCCCCAGACCAAGCATGGGGGTGTTGAGAACCTCTCCCAGCCAAGAGGAGGAGCAGATGGGCAAACTAGGAAAGAGAAGTTAAGGCCACTGAGCCTGCTTCCTGGAGTGGACCTGTCCTTCAGGAAAGGAGTTGAGGGATGGGAGGGCTGGAAGTTTCCTTGGGCAGCCATTGGCAAGATGACAGGGTTGGTCTGGTTTCTGGTTTCTGCTCAGATTCATGATGCATGGTCCCTAGCCTGGGAAAGTCCTAGCTAACGGATAGACCCAGGCAGCAACTTTTCTACCCTCACCAAATGGACAAGCAAGCTGCTTGTCTCACCCTCAGTAGTTCCGGCGAAAGTCAAAGCTATGTAGGGTGGAACAGACCCCTCCAAAGAAACTGGGCCCAGTGAGGACCTGGTGCATTGTGAGTTCTTGCACTTGCTGTTCATTCTAGGAACGTTTTCCCCAACTCCTGCAGCACCGGCTTGCTTGCCTTCGTTCACGTATCAGTTTACATCTCAGGCCCTCTGGCCACCCTGTCTAAAATAGTCCTCCCACTCCCTCCCTAACACCTCACCTGTTTGGTTTTGTCTCCCTAATAAGCACATATCACCCTCTGAAATTATATCTTTTACTGTCTTATTTCTTATATGCTTCCTTGGGCTGGATTGTAAGCTCCATGAGGCTGGGCCTCTTGCCTGTCTTGTTCATCTCTGTATCGTCAATGTCTAGAATAGTGCCTGGTAGGCACTTACTACATTATAAAATGAAGGAATGAAGTGTCGTCTTCTCCTTCATCCCTCAAAACATCAAGGAAAAAGTCAACCTTGTGAGCATATAAATGGCCATAGAGGGACAGTCCCTCCAAAGAGGTTGGGCACAACCCTAAGATCCCAGGCCCATGAGCCCAGAGTGGGAGTGTATGTGTGCACACGCACGTGCGCATGTAGTGTGTGTGCATGTTTTGTGTGTATGTGTGTTGTGCATGTGTGTTGTGCATGTTGTGCATGTGTTTGTTGATGAGAAGAGAGAAAACCATTCACTCCAAGCTAAGGTTCCTGCTGCACTAAATACAGGGACTCCCAAAGTCTGATCAAAGGCCAGCTTCTTTTAGGGAGTGATAAAGGAACAGGAGAAGGAGAGAGGGCTTCTGAAAGTGACCCCTAGGGCTCTGCAGGCCTTTGCAAGGCCTTAGGCTGCCAGCTGGGGGTGCCCACCCAAGTATGACCACATCGTCCCCACAATTTCCAGACCCTCTGAACCCTGGCTGCCCCTCCTCCCAGAAAGGTGTCAATGTGAAGAGGGGGAATTTGCTCTATCAAGTGTGACCCAGTGTTGGTGATGAATACCAGAGATGGTAGGATCAGCTAGAATAACATGTCACACGGTGGGCTGCGTTCAGGAATGCTGGAGTGGGTAACTGGCAAATTGAAAGGCTGCTTCATACTATAATGGTTAAAGAAAAAGGGAATTATCTCATGCCTTTCTTTTCGTCTATCAAGGTGTCAGCATATGCTAATTACCTGGCAGAGGCTTCAACGGGAAGAGGAAGAACAACTATTATATTTCTGAGGAAAGATTTATCTTGCATTATTGGCGCCAGTTGGAGGAGGAGGTGGGGGTGGTAGGGGGTCAGAGAGGCAAAGTGAGAACTGTTTTTTGACTTGAATGGAATTGAAAATGCCTTTGAACTGAGGTTTTTCTCCTACAATTAGAAAGAATAAGCCTTGTTGGAAGAGGCTTTGCTCTGAGCCTGTGGGCAGAAGAGGGGGCAGCATGGGTGGAGGACTCTAGCGTCCTAGGAGGTTGCGGGAGGGGTCAGGCTGGGCAGCCGACTGGGCAGGAGACATAGGACTCCATTCATCCATGGATTGCATTAAGGAGGCTGTATAGGATGGGCATTCAGAAGCACAGGCTTATAGTCAGGCAACCCTGGGTTTTGAATCCTGGCCCCACTACCTCCTACCTGTGGTCTATGGCACATTGCTCATGTTTCAGAGCCTCAGTTTCCTCATCTGTGGGGAAAATAATACCTACTTTATATTGGTTACTGTCTTAGCTAAATGGGATCATGTGAAAGAGATGTCCAGTATAGCTCAATAAGTAAGAGCACCGGTGGATATTATTACTCAGCATATGTTTTCTGAGCACCTACTGCAGTTCAAGCACTAGGGCAACAGGTTAATAAGTCAGATAGGGCTCTGCCCTCCAGGAACTTATCACAAAATGGAGGGCCTGTATCTCCTTCGGTTCCCATCCCCTCAGAGATCCCAGAAAGTGAAGAAAAGGGATACAGGGAACGGGGAAGGGCCCTCAAGCTTTACATGAAGCTGTGCTTCCCCCATTATAATGATAATAACAGTGAATTGGATACTTGATACACATGAACTCTAAGTGGAGATTTGGTAGATAAGTGTTGGAGGCCAAAGGATCACCCCAGGAAGGAGCTTGGAGGTGTCAGAGCTTAAGAGGATTGAGTTTGCAAGAGACAGGTGAGGGGCTGGTCAGAATTCAAGCTGTGGAGACCAACATTGGGGGGTCTAAGGTCCTGGGGCCAGATGAACTTACTCCCAAGAGTTGACCCCAATGCCAATGTCAAATTTCAGCTGTCCCAGGCTCCTCCATTCAGGATCAGCAGCTGTGAGCAAGTGAACTGGAGAGGCAGCCTGGCATGGTGGCAAGTGTGCAGCCTATGGTGCAGAGATCTGAGTTCAAATCCTATTTCTCATACTTATCAAATGGTGGATTTGGGTCAGTTCCTAACCTCTCTGTGCCTCTGTTAAATACAGATAATGAGCTCTAACTGTGGGGTTGTTGGGCAGACTAAAAACAAGGCATTCGAAGCACCTGGCGCACAGTAGCTGTTCCCAAATGGTAGAGGTGATTACTAAAATTGGCCATCCTCGCCAACTGTGTCTGATTCACTGCTGGCCCCAACCCCTGTGGCCTGGAGAGGCATTTACTGCTCTGGGGATGGCAGAGGAAGGAATGGGGGTGGCACCAGGTGGGTTGTGTGGCAGACAGAGACTTTGAGCAGGTAATGGCTGTCAGAGACCAGCAAATCACAGGTGTCTAGGGAACAACAGGAGTTACGCTCAGACTCCAAAGAACAAACACGCAACACAAGACGTTTTGCCAAAGCAAAGCTGTTTTGATCGTTCCCGGATGTGACATGTATCGCATGAGGAAAGAGAGCCTCTTGCACTGAGGCTGCCTAATTGACAGCCGGCGGCTCCAAGCAGAGTGGCACTGGGCAAGGTGAGGATGAGGGTAGAGCAACCCTCCTCATACTGCCGGCCTCCCCGCCACCCCGGGCAAGGCTTCATAGCAGAGGCACTCTTGCCTGTGGGGTGAGGGAGGCCCACTATTCCCAACACCTCCAGATCCAGCTCTGGCCTCCACCTCTCCAGCCCCAGCCTGCATCACTCCTGGAACCCAGGCTCTGTGCCAGTCTAATTGAACTTCAAAACTTTGCCAAATGCAAAAGGCTCTGTCTGGCCTCCAGGCCTTTGCATATGCTGTTCTCTCTGCCTTGGATTTTCCTCCCACCCACCTGGCTAGTAATGGCAAATGCCTCCTTAATAACAAAAATAAAAGCAGCTTACATTTATTGAGCACTTACTCTGGGTTAAGTGCTTACCCAATTTTATCTTATTTAATCCTCACAACAACCTACAAGGTAAAAATACTGATAGTTGACATGCAGTAGATCCCTAGCATTGGCCAGCCACTGTGCTTTCTTTTTTTTTTTTTTGAGATGGAGTCTTGCTCTGTCGCCCAGACTGGAGTGCAGTGGCGCAATCTCGGCTCATTGCAAGCTCTGCCTCCTGGGTTCACGCCACTCTCCTGCCTCAGCCTCCCGAGTAGCTGGGATTACAGGCACCCGCCACCATGCCCAGCTAATTTTTTGTATTTTTAGTAGAGATGGGGTTTCACCGTGTTAGCCAGGATGGTCTTGATCTCCTGACCTCGTGATCCACCCACCTCAGCCTCCCAGAGTGCTGGGATTACAGGTGTGAGCCACTGCACCCGGCCTCCAAGTGCTTTCTGTATATTGACTCATTTATCTCCCAACCCTATGGGGTTATTACTATTACTATTATTATTATTATAGAGGGAGTTTTGCTCTTGTTGCCCAGGCTGAAGTGCAATGGCGTGATCTTGGCTCACCACAACTTCCACCTCCCGGGTTCAAGCGTTTCTCCTGCCTCAGACTCCCAAGTAGCTGGGATTATAGGCACATGCCACCACGCCCGGCTAATTTTTGTATTGTTAGTAGAGACAAGGTGTCACCATGTTGGCCTAGCTGGTCTCAAACACCTGACCTCAGGTGATCCGCCTGCCTCGGCCTTCCAAAGTGCTGGGATTATAGGCATGAGCCACCACGCCTGGCCTAAATTGCTATTACTATGCTTATTTTACACATGAGGAAACTGAGGCACAAAGAAGTCAAGGAACTTGTCCAAGGTCATGAGCTTGAAGTAGCAGAGCCCAGGTTCCAGCTCAGGTTACCTGACTCCAGACCTGGAATTCATAACTGCTGTACCCTCTGCCCCTGTATATACTTTAGAATTCAGCCCAGGGGCCATGTCTCCCCCAGAGGCCTTCTCTTTTCCCTGATTGGGTCAGGAGCTTCTAGCCATCGTCCTGTGAAGTCTGCTTGTCTGTCCCCTAGGCTGGAAATTCCCAACAGCTGGGACTGTCTGCCTGGTTCAGCACTATATCCTCAAAGTCTAGCACAGTGCCTGGCACCTAGCAGGGGCTCCACATAGGCTGAAAGCCTGCAAGAATCCCACCCTAGCTTCACCTTTTCAATCACAAGGACTGCAATACCCCATCACATAAGGTAACTGGGGTTGAAAAAATTCAATCACATAAAATCTGGGTTTTGATTTTTATATAGTTAGTGAGAAGCAATGCTTTTTCATCCATCTGAAGTGGCACAAAAAGCCAAGATAGTAAGGCATGCTGTACACCACTGACCCTATGCTGAACTGAGGAAATTCCAGATAATCACAGGGCATTCACTTCCTGACACTCCCATTCCCTTTTGAGAAATGGAACTGGCTGTAGGACAGGAGCTCTTTGCAGCCCTTGCTCATGTTATATTAAATTTGTGTTTCTTGTGGGCAGCATTAGGAAGAGCGTTGCCACACCCACTTTGTGCCCAATCTTGGCCACATTGTCCGAAGGTCAAGGAGCCAACAGAGTAGCTGAGAGTCAGAGGGGCTTGGAGAAAGTGAGGGGCTCTGGTCTCACTCCACGCATAGTTTCTGTTCTTAAGCCATCATAACACTGTTGCCTGAGCAAACTCTTGCCCCACGAGTTTACCTTCCCACTGCCAAAGGTCACTCTTGTTGACTAATTCTTTTTGTGATGATGCAGAGATAACAAGCTCTGCCTTGGGAGGGGCTATCAAAGGAGTGAAAGAGATGGACAGCTCAGAGGAGAGTAAGAGTCCCAAGGGTGGGCAGGTCCAGGCAGGCTCCTTGGAGGAGGTGGCATTTGGTCTGGCCTCTGCGCCTGCTGGCCTTTCCCCTGTGGTTATAGAGAGCACAGAAATGCCATAAGAGCCTCAGCCTAGATTTCCCTTTGAGCCAATGACAATCTGGGGAGAGGTTATGGCAGCCTCCAGGAGATGAGAGTGAGTGCTTGTCACTGAACCACTACCCCCTTAGGTGTGCAGCCTGCCCAACCCTAGCTGAGAGGTGTGGGAGCCTTACTTTCCTCACCAATAAAGTGTAGATAATGATAATACCTTCCACCCAGGCCTGTGGTGAAGATCAAATGAGAGAATGCAGGGAAAAGCGTCTTATATGCTATAAAAGGCTCTGACAAATGCTCATTATTTCTTCCTATTCTTCTCCTGGAATTTATCAAACACTTTATAGGCCCTGGAGGTATTTTTTTGACTCCATTCTACATGGCTTTCTCTGGCCCACAATTCTCGTCTCTTCTCCTGCTGTACTTTAAGGGAGGCAGGATAGTGCAGTGGGTAAGAAGGGAGGAGCAGGCTGGCCTGGGTTTGAATCCTGGCTTCTCCTTTTCCTAAAGGAACGCATGACTCAGGGCAAGCCACACCGCCTTTCAGAGCTCCCTTGGCTCTCTCCTGTTTGTCCTGTTTAAAAATGAGTATAAAAATTGAACTTAACTCATAGATTGATGTGAGGACTAAATGAGATATTTTGTGAACAGTTCTTAATACTGTGGCTGCTGAGTGCTTAATAAATGTCAGCTGTGTTGTTTTTAATTCTCTCTGGTAGGTAGAATTCTACCATTTTTGAGTGGTAGGACCACTGAAAAGAGACCTCAGGCACAATTTTTACAGGCTTCCTTGTCTCCACACTCAGGCAGCGGGTAGATCAAGAAGCAGATTAAGTGCTCACTCATGCGGCAAGCAGTTTTTGAGTGTTTACTCTGTGCCAGGTACTCCTAGAGCAATAGGATGGTGAAATCACAGTCCCCATCACTGGGGAGCCATGCTGCAGTGAGGAAGATGTTTATTGAGTCACTCACTCGCTCACTCTCATTCATTCATTCGTTCATTCGGTCAATTATCACTCATTTGCCAGGGTCTCCACATGCAGGTTCTGTGCTGGGCTCTGAAGCACAGAGCTGGGAACAGGACAGGGAGCCTACTGCAGAGGGCTGGAGTCCCTTGAGGCCTCAACCTCTTTCTGATGTGCCTTCCCACTTCCTGTCACTTGGCCTCAGTGTCTCCATCTGAACGTCAAAGGGTCATTTAAGCTGGTCTCCAAGCTCCTGGACCACACCAACATTCCAGATTTCTCAGCTAGGATGGACAAATGCTGAGTGACACCCCCATCCCTGCTCCCAGCCCACACACTCACTTGAGGCGCGGGCATCGATCGACTTGGAGCTCATTAGTGGCCGCGCAGCCGTTGCTGCATGTCACAGGCTCTTAAAGTCTCCATTACCAAGGCCCCTTGCTCCTCTGTATTTTTAGCCCGCATCTGGAGGAGACGGCTGGCGTCTCCTGCAGTTATACATGTCAGGTTCAGTGGTTTCGACAACTTCTCAGGCCTCTGGGCACCTGGAGGTGGGGGCCTCTAGATCTGCTGCTGGAAGAGAAGCTGGTGGGAGGTGTGAGGACCAGGGGTGGGACCAGGTGTCCTCTGTTCAGCAATCCCCCAGTCCCTTCTTGTGGGATACTGCCTCCCAGGTATGACAGAGCACAGGGGCCCCCATACTTTCCTGGCTGTTCTGGGACCTAGGAGGATAAACTGCTCTCTGGATGACACTGGACTCAGGGCAGGTGATGCCAACTTGGGAACAAAACCCAGGCCACTTGGACATTCCCAATGTTCAGCCACCATCTCTGGCTGCAGACAGGTAGAGCAAAACACACAGAGACCACACGTTGACATCCAATACTGAGAGCAGGTTTCTTCTGCCTACAGGAGACAGAGCAAGCACCTGCAGCCAGCCCAGCTTGCAAGAGCCTGGGTTCCTCTGGCATTGACAAGAACTGTAGCTCACAGGCCCCAGAATGTGGGAGAAAGAATGTGTTTCCTGGTGACAGACACCAGGAAAGATGAGGCAGGCCACAGCTTGCCTGGGAGGGGTAGGAGGTGCAACGTGGCGGGGGATGGGGAGGAATCCCAACATGGGGAGAGGGGAAGTCCTCAGGCCTGAGATGGGAATGGGGTTATTCCCATATTGGGAGCACCAAAGCCCGGACTTCCAGGAAGAATAGAAGCCTCAGTCAAGGACATAATTTAAATTTCTCTATTCCCCAACAGCCGTACACCCTGAGACTTGCTAATAAAATAATAGTAGTGAACAATTATTAGTCTGTTACTCTGAGCCAGTTACTTAGTGTACTAAGTGAGATCCTTGTACTTCCTGATCATCTTATCGATTCTTCACTTTAAGGGAGGAAGTATTGTGATTCTTCTCATCTTATAGATGAGGACAGTGAAGCTCAGAGAGGTTAAGCAACTCACCCAAAGTCACACAGCTGAAAAGTGCCAAACATATGCAGAATTTCAATCCAGAGTCCAGGCTCGTCCTACACCATGTATGTAGCCTTCAGATGCCAAGGGAAGAAATGAGGTAAGTTCTCACTCAACAGTGACATTTTACTGATGATGCAGCGGGAAGAACATCATTTTGGAAGGTTCTGTCTCTATGCCAGATGTAGTTCTGACAAATCCCTCTTTTACTCTGGGCCTCAGTGAGGAGATAGATTGAGGTGTGGAAGGATCAAAGCCGTATTACACATCTGTTCTGAGCTCCCATCTGAATCTGAAAAGATGTTAAATAATAATAATAGCAAACATTCCTGGAATATTTACTGTGTGCCAGGTATATTATATGTGTTGTTTTTTTAATCTTCATACCTCCCTGTGAAGTATTATCCTTAAACAGATGAGGGAATGAAGCTCAGAAAGGCTGAGCAATCTGTCTAAAGCCACACAGCTAACAACGAGGTGAGGCTGAAATTAGAAATGTGGCTTGCTCTGTCTTAACCACTCCCCTTTTCTGCCTTCTGAGGGTTCAGTCCTGGGAAACCTAAATGTTTTGAGAAGGAGGAGCTTCAGGTGTCTTCTGTCAGAGCTGGAGGGAGGCCAGGGGCAGAGCCTATGTCATCTACTGGAAGCACTCAGTTTTCTGTTATTTAGGTGAGAGTAACGGCTTCCTTATTTTCAGGCTCAGGACACTGGCCTCCCTTTACACCACCCTATTCCACGCCATCCGTTATTGACACCCCACTTACCTCAAGGTGCTGAGAGCTTCCCAAACACAGAATACCTCCTGAAGGAGAAGGAGGGAGAAAACCTGCAACACTTTTGCTCCTCCCAGAGGGACCTGGAGGGGCAATGAGAGTGACACTTGACACAGGGACCTGGGGGTTTCTGAACTTTGCCACCATCTATAAATTCACCAGATACTTACTGTCTGCCTATTCGGTGTCAGGCACCTTTCCAGGGCAGGGCTGCCATACAGAGTTGCATGCTGCACAACCCTCTGGAGGTGCCAATCATATGGTAGACACTGTGCATGATATGACTGGGTGCTGGGAATGTCGTGGTAAGCAAGACCAACCTGGCCTCTGGTCTCACAGAGGATGGAGTCCCACAGGGTCTCAGTCAGGCAAGGCAGGAATGACTTTACAGTATGGCCAGGGTGGTGATGGGGGAGGAGCAGGGGCTGTTGGGACTTGCAGGAGAGGCCCCAAACTATATTTGGTAAGTCAAAGAAGGCTTCCTGGAAGAAGTGACATCTAAACTAAGGCCTGAAAGATAAGTAGAAGCAGCCTGCTTAAGGGGGAGTGTGTCAGGCAGGAGAAGCTTGAGCAATTAATCATAATCCAAGGTAATTCAGGCTGTAACATCAACATGAACACAGAGCTGTGGAAGCCTGTATTCATCCCATCAGTCATTTACTCATTAAGGAGATGGGGAATAGTTATGCCTGGGAGTTGGAAACGTTTCACCTAGAAGATAACCCTTGAACTGGGCCTTGAAGGATAAGTAAGGGTTTTCTGGGTTTAGGGGGCAGGAGAAGAGGGAGAGAAGCATCTGAGGAGACAAAACCACATGAGCAAAGGCATGCGGTTGGAGGTTTTGAGCCTGTTGCCTGCACAAAGCAGAGGTTTAGGATACCCTTCTCAGGCTACCCTTGGTAGCTCTTTGTCTCTCAAACCTAACCTTGATATTTATTATTCATTTTTAACATGACTTCATCTGTTAATAAGGGTTCAGATAGGAATGTTGGATGTAGGCATGCCTGAGTGCAGGAATCAGTGGATGAGTGGAAAGATTAATAAATGCATGAATAAGGGAATATATGAAAGAATGAATAATAATACTGAACATTTTATGCGTGCTTTCCATGTGCCAGGCATTGTTCTAAGCGCTTTTTATTTATTAAATCATTAAATCCTCACACTACCCTAGGAGGTAGGTTTTGTTATTATATACATTTTACAAATGGGAAAAGTAAGACATGCAAAGTTAAGTAATGCACGCAGTGCCGCACAGCTAGGAGGTGGAGTGCGGGGGCAAGGGTTTGAACAGAGGCTACAGCCTGGGTCCCAGGAACAAATGCTAGGAGTTGGGCAGTTCCTCATTTATCCAAATAACTCCTCTCTTACTTCATAATGGTTTCTTGGCTAAGCCTCCTCCAGAAATGTGCTGCTTCCTTGGAGCAGACCTGGGTCCAGGCAACCAGAGACTGTCAGGGCACTGCCCTGGCTGGTGGGGACACACAACACCTGCAGCCCTCGCGGGGTAGCTGTAATGTGCTGAGGATGTGCTGCTCCTCCCTAGAACAGGCTGGGTGAGGAAGTAGGGCCTTTAGCTTGCACAGTGGAGAGCACCCTTGCTCTGGGAGTGCCTCTCTGATCACTGAACAAGAAGCTTGAAGTTTGCCTTGCAGTTGATTGTATTAGCATTTCGGAAGAATCCCCCTTCCTGGGAAGTGTATTAATGATTCACTCTGGCTGGTCTCTCACCCAGGGCAGCCTCTTCGTGAAGTGCCACAGATTTCCTAGGAATCCTCTGAGACATTTTGACATTCTGATTGTCACTGCCAACGTGGGCTGCGAAGGAATTAATTGACACAGATGAAACCCTCAATTTCCAAGGGCTGTGTAATAAAATAAAGGTTATTGTATCATTGTAGATTCCACCACTAATGAAAAAGGGCTAAAGACCATAATGACAATATGGCATGCTTAGAGAGTGGGGACTCACTTTGATTTTTACAAGCAACCATCCTGAACTTTCGGGAATAATAAGGATGATAGTTATTATTTATCGAGAATTTATGATATGTTAGGTCCTTTACTAAATGATCTATCTATATATTATGTATTCCAACTCTATGAAGGAGATGCTATTTTCATCTCCATTTTACGGGTGAAGAAACTGAGGCAGGGAGAGGTACAGTAAACCTGGCTAGTAAGTTGGAGAAATAGACAACCTTGTGGCTGAAAGACATTCTATTTTCTTGAGGATGAAGGATGATTGAAATACCTGGGCAGGCAGAGTTAAGATATGGGCTAAGCATAAGGAATTCTGGCTGGTAGAGTGTTATAAGTGTCTGTACACACTTTGTAGACACTGAGAGAACACCACTGCCTTTTCTCTCAGACCACAGGAATCCCATCCATCCATCTACCCATTCATCCATACAAAAGAGATCCACCCATTCATCATCTTCCCAACCATAGATCCATTAATCTGCCCATCAATCCACTCATGCATTTATCTGTCATCCACCCATCCATTCATGCATCCATTCAGTTAGTCATATATTCATGTATTCACTTATTTCTTCAACTCAGGGATGTCTCTGACTACCCCTCCCCAGCTTCTGTCATGGGAGTGGGTGCCCCCCTTTCCTATAAGTGCCTGCTATGATAGATGTAGCAGGTGGAGGAAAAGCAGCAGGAGAGCAAGGTGCTGGGAGATACAGTACCACCTCCATAATTTGTAAAGAGTTCCTTTAACTTTCTCATCCCCAATCTCCATATATGTAAAATGGGAATAATATTTGCAGGCTGTTGTGAATTTAAAGCAAGCAAATGTGTGATATGTTTTGGAAATATAAAAGTTCTGCATAAATTTATGTCTCTATCATCATTATCATCACTAGTGCAGTATGTACTCAAATCTATGACTCCCTTAAGTTTGAGAAGTCAGCATCTATAAAATGAACCATTTCTGATTTTGTTTTAAAGAAATTCTTTAAAATTTATAAACATGAAATCCAGTAAAATAAAATTACTTTAAATCATGCAATTGCACAGTTTTATAATAATCAGATCTATTTATTCCATGTTCTCTTGAGGCTACAGGAAGTATTAGAGATTAGGAGTTGGAAAGGGACTTGGTAAAAAGGGATACTTGATCATGAAACATCAGTCCTACAATTCCTGGCTTAATGGATAGAGCTCACCAGAATAATATTATATACCAGGAAGATTGTTTAAGGCTTACTTCTTGTTGGTTATAAGAATAGGTGAGGGAAGACTGTAAGGAAATATGTGCCTGAAAACCCAGGAAAAGATGAATAATCAGGCTACAAGATGAGCAAGAACTGCTATAAATAGAGGTTATATAAACGCTATTATCAGTCAGTGTGGGTTACATTATGTTGCAGTAACAAACAGTCCCTAAGTCTCTGAGGCCTATTACAAATGTTTATTTCTACCCTATATTACATGTCTGTCGTGGGTCAGCTGCAGCTTTGCTCTCCTGCTTTCTTCACTCTGGAGCCCAGGCCAATAGAGGAGCACACCAATTCTTAAAGCTTTCCCTAGTATTTTATTGGCCAAAGCAAATCGCGTGGTAGGCCTGTCATCAATGGGAAGCATATTCTACTTTCAGAAAGGGCACCCAAGGGAGGAACAGCAAATATTTTGACCAATAACACAACTTTCCATATACATTGTAGCTGAACTAGGTTATTTGAACCTTGGAGTGGTTTACAGGAAGGACCTTTGGAGGAAGAGGTAGTGGCTCAATTAATTTAGCTTCTCTCTGTGTCTGCCTCTTCTCCTCTCACCACCCATTTTCTATGTATTGTGGCTTTTGCCTTTGTGTCCTTTTTTTTTTTTTTTTTTTTTGAAGTGAGGTCTTACTCTGTTGTCCAGGCTAGGGTGCAGTGGTGTGACCTTAGCTCACTGCAATCTCTGCCTCCTGTGCTCAAATGCTTCTCCCTCCTCACCCTCCTGAGTAGCTGGGACTACAGGAATGTGCCACCACACCCAACTAATTTCTTTTTTTTTTTTTTTCTTTTCTTTTCTTTTTTTTTTTTTTTTTTTGGAGACTAGAGTCTTACTCTGTCACCTAGGCTGGAGTGCAGTGGTGTGATCTTGGCTCACTGCAACCTCTGCCTTCCATGTTCAAGTGATTCTCCTGTCTCAGTTTCCCAAGTAGGTGGGATTACAGGTGTGAGCTACCACACCCAGCTAATTTTTTGTATTTTTAGTAGGGATGGGGTTTTACCATGTTGGCCAGTCTGGTCTCGAACTCCTGGCCTCAGGTGATCTGCCTGTGCTGGCCTCCCAAAGTGCTGGGATTACAGCCATGAGCCACCACACCTGGCCTGCTTTTTCATCTTGAGATTCCCATTTCCTCATGACTCTGGCTTCCCCTTTACGGTCCTTTTGCCCTCTTTCTCCCTTATGACCTTTTACCTTCTGATCTTGCCATTAGTTAGCCAGAACTCTTCAGAGTCAAGTGCCAGAAACCCAATGCAAAATAATTTAAGCAAAAGGGAAAAGAAGAAATTTTTTGGCTCATACATGAAAAATCAAAGGTAGAGCTGGCCTTCAGCATGGCTGGGTCTCTGGGCCTTGGTAATCTTCTTGCCATCTCTCATCTCTTCTTTCCACTGTGTTAACTCCATCTTTGGGCAGACTTTCCCATCTTGTTGATGGGATGGTTGCTATGGCAGAGGCCCCTGGTTGCCTGACAACAGCTGTTCTCCTTTTCTTCCAATATGATAGAATATTTTAGTTGGCAAGATGGCCTTTCTTGCAACTAGTTGTGCTTTAGGACTAAATTCTGGCTAATCATACATGAGAAAATGATGTGTGCAACTTTTGGGCTGTTCCCCTAAAATAAATCGTTGTGCTTCCCCTTCCTTTTTATTGCCTTCTGGCTGGCTGAAATGTGGTCATGGTGGTGATAAATGTCACCCCCCCCCAGAGGGGGAAGAGCAACAAAATAGAAGGAGCCTGGGATTCTGAGAACTTTTGTGGAGCAGAACTACTATATCTACTTGAGCTTTTATATGAGAAAGAATTAAATTTTAATCTTGCTTTAGCCCTGTTATTTGGGCCTCTTTGTTAGAGTAGCATGATCAATATCTTAATTAATTCACTTCCCCATCTTGAGCCCATCATTGTGGTGAGGGGATGAAATCTACTAACTGGGCCAGGCCTGGGAATTAGGGTCTTATTTCAGAATCGGGGTGAGACTAACTCACTTAAACTCTTAGGTGAGACTAGCTCATCTAAACTCTAGACTGTACCCCAAGGAATATTGGGGTGCTATCACCAGAAAAACATGTGAAATGAGTGCTAGGCAGGCGAAAACAACATATGGCCATCATACCCTGTCAACTCCTCATTCTCCTTATGCTTGCCTGCTTAGATTCCCTAGAAAAACATTAGATTGGCCCAATTCATCTATTTCCTCTCACCAGGCCACAACTCATCTATCAGGTGCCAGATAATGGCCCAATCAGCTGTGGCTATGGAGATGGGTCACCTGTGGCTATGCGTTTGGTAGCCTTGGTGGACAGAGTAGACAGCATAATTCACGTATCTTCAGAGCCCTCTGTCCACTTGCTGTAGTGGGTGGGGCTGATGTTGAGGCCTGGGAGTAATTCAGGAAGTGGACTAGTGTTTTAGTCTGTTTGGGGGCTATAACAAAATGCCATAAGCTGAGTGGCTTATAAACAACAGAAACTTATTCCTCCCAATTCTGGAGGCTGGGAAGTCCAAGATCAAGGCACCAACAGACTCAGTGGTGAGGGTTTACTTTGTGGTTCACAGAATGGTGCCTCGTCACTAGTCCTCACATGGTGGAAGTGGCAAAGCAGCTCTCCAGGGCCTCCTTTTTCTTTCTTTCTTTCTTTTTTTTTTTTTTTTTTGTGTGTGTGTGTGTGTGTGTGTGTGTGCTTTTTTAAGAGATAGGGTGTATAAGGCCATTATTTCATTGCCATAAAGAAATACCTGAGACTGGGTAATTCATAAAGAAAAGAGGTTTAATTGGCTCATGGTTCTGCAGACCTTACGGGAAGCATGATGCTGGCATTTGCTCAGCCTCTGTGAAGGCCTCAGGAAACTTACAATCATGGCAGAAGGTAAAGGAGGAATAGGCACTTTGCATGGCCAGAGCAGGAGCAAGAATTGGGGTTGGAGGTGCCACACCCTTTTAAGCAACAGATCTCATGAGAACTCACTCACTATCATGAGAAGAGCACCAATGGAATGGTGCTAAACCATTCATGAGAAATCCACCCCTATGATCCAATCACCTCCCACCAGGTCCCACCTCCAACATTGGGGATTGCAATTCAACATGAAATTTGGGCAGGGACACATCACCAAACCACATCATTCCACCCCTGACCCTTCCCAAATCTTTATCTTTCTCATGTTTCAAAATACAATCATGCCTTCCCCAAAGATTTAACTCATTCCAGCATTAACTCAAAAGTTCAAAGCCTCATCTGAGACAAGGCAAGTCCCTTCTACCTATGAGCCTGTAAAACAAAAATCAGTTTAGTTACTTCTGAGATACAATGGGAGTACAAGCATTGAGTAAACATTCCCATTTCAAAAGGAAGAAATCAGCCAAAAGAAAGGGGCTATTGGCTCCATGCAAGACTCCAGCAGGGCAGTCATTAAATCTTAAAGCTTCAAAATAATCTCCTTTGACTCCATATCTTACATCCAGGGCATACTGGTGTTAGAAGTGGACTCCCAAGACCTTGGGCAGGTCTGCCCCTGTGGCTTTGCAGAGTTCAACCCCCAAGGCTGCTCTCACAGGCTGGCCTTGAGTACCTGTGGCTTTTCCAGGTGCAGGGTACAAGCTGTCAGTAGATTTACCATTCTGGGGTTTGAAGGATGGTGGCTCTCTTTTCACAGCTCCATTAGGCAGTGGCCTAGTGGAGACTCTGTGTGTGGGTTCTAAACCCTCATTTCCCCTCCACACCGCCCTAGCAGAAGTTCTCAAAGAGGCCCCTGCAGCAAGCTTCTGCCTGGGCACCCAAGCTTTCTCATGCATCCTCTGAAATCTAGGCAGAGGCTCCCAAGCCTCAACTCTTGCATGCAGTGCACCTGCAGGTTTCACACTGCATGGAAACTGCCAAAACTTAAGGCCCGCAACCTCTGGAGCTGCAGACCGAACTGTACTTGGCCCCGTTTGAGCAGAGGCTGGACGTGAGTAGCCAGTGTCCTGAGACTGGGCAGGGGAGTGGGGTCCTGAGTCTGGCCCATGAAACCATTCTTCCCTCCTAGACCTCAGGGCCTGTGATGGGACCGGCTGCCAGGAAGGTCTCTGAAATGCCTTCAAGGCCTTTCCGCCATTGTCTTGGCTGTTAGCCTGTGGCTCTTTTTTTTTTTTTTTTTTAGTTGTGTAATCTCTCTAGCAAGTTGTTGCTCCACAGACTCCTTGAATTCCTCTCTCAAAAACAAACAAACCAAAAAAAAAAAAAAAACAACTTTTATTTCTCTGTCACATGGCCAGGCTGCAAATTTTCCAAACTTTTATGCTCTGCTTCCCTTTCAAATATAAGTTCCAAGTTCAAGGCATTCCTTTGTTCCCACATCTAAGCATAGACTGTTAGAAGCAGCCATGCCACTTGTTGAACACCTTGCTGCTTAGAAATTTCTTTCTCAGCTGGTGGCAGTGGCTTATACCTGTAATCCCAGCACTTTGGGAGGCTGAGGTGGGCAGATCACCTGAGGTCGGGAGTTCGAGACCAGCCTGACCAACATGGAGAAACCCCGTCTCTACTAAAAATACAAAATTAGCTGGGTGTGGTGGCATATGCCTGTAATCCCAGCTATTTGGGAGGCTGAGGCAGGAGAATTGCTTGAACCTGGGAGGCGGAGGTTGCAGTGAGCTGAGATCATGCCATTGTACTCCAGCCTGGGCAACAACAGCAAAACTCTGTCTCAAAAAATAAATAAACAAATAAACAAACAAATAAATAAATTTCTCCAGATCCCCTAGTTCATCACATCCTCTTTCTCTCTCTCTCTCTTTGAGGCGTGGTCTGGTTCTGTTGCCTAGGCTGGAGTTCAGTAGTGTGATCCCAGCTCACTATAGCCTCCACCTACCAGGCTCAAGTGATCCTCCCACCTCACCCTCCTGAGTAGCTGGGACTATAGGCATACGCCACCACTCCCAGCTAATTTTTTTATTTTTTGTAAAAATCGGGTTTTGTCATGTTGCCCAGGCTGGTCTTGAACTCCTGAGCTCAAGCAGTCCGCCCACCTCCACTTCCCAAAACGCTGGGATTATAGGCGTGAGCCATCATGCCCAGCCCCCAACTCATCACTCTCAAGGCCAAATTCCATTTAGGGAATGGACACAGTCCAGCCAAGCTCTTTGCTAAGTCATAACATGCGTGACCTTTGCTCCAGTTCCCACTAAGTTTCTCATTTCCATCTGAGACCTTGTCAGCCTGGCCTTCATTGTTCATATCACTATCAGAATTTTGGTCACAACAATTTAACCAGTCTCTAAGAAGTTCTAAACTCTCCCTCATCTTCGTGTCTTCTTCTGAGGCCTCCAAACTCTTCCAACTGTTACCCAGTTCCAAAGTTACTTCCACTTTTTTTTTTTTTTTTTTTTTTTTGAGACAGAGTCTCACTCTGTCTCCCAGGCTGGAATGCAGAGGTGTGATCTCAACTCACTGCAACCTTTGCCTCCCAGAGGCGATTCTTGTGCCTCAGCCTCCCAAGTAGCTGGGACTACAGGCATGCACCACCATGCCCAGCTAATTTTTGTATTTTTAGTAGAGACAAAGTTTCACCGTGTTGGCCAGACTGGTCTCGATGTACTGACCTCAAGTGATCTGTGTACCTTGGCCTCCCAAAGTTCTGGGATTACAGGCTGCTTCCGCATTTTCATGTATCTTTGTAGCAATGCCCCCACTCCTCAGTACCGATTTTCTGTATTAGGCCATTCTTGTATTGCTATAAAGAAATAGTTGAGACTGGATAATTTTTTTCTTTTTTTTTTTTTTTTTTGAGACAGAGTCTTACTCTTGTCACCCAGGCTGGAGTGCAATGGCACAATTTCGGCTCACTGCAACCTCCACCTCCCGGGTTCAAGCAATTCTCCTGCCTCAGCCTCCCGAGTAGCTGGGATTACAGGTGCCTACCAACACACCTGGCTATTTTTTTTTTTTTTTTGTATTTTTAGTAGAGACGGGGTTTCACCATGTTGTCCAGGCTGGTCTCGAACTCCTGACCTCAGGTGATGAGACTGGATAATTAATAAAGAAAATAGGTTTACTTGGCTCATGTTTCTGCAGGCTGTACAGGAAGCATGATGCTGGAATTTGCTCAACCTCTAGGGGAGCCTCAGGAAACTTACAGTCATGGCAGAAGGTAAAGGGGGAGCAGGCACATCATATGGCCAGAGCAAAAGCAAGAGAGAAAGAGGCAGGGAGGTGCCATACACTTTTAAACAACCAGATCTCATGACAACTCACTATCATGAGAACAGCACCAAGAAGAGGATGGTGCTAGATCATTCATGAGAAACACACCCCCATGATCCAATCAACTCCTACCAGGGCCCACTTCCAATACTGGTGATTACAATTCAACGTGAGATTTGGGGTGGGGACCCATATCCAAACTATATCATGGGGTCTTGCTATGTTGCCCAGGCTGGCCTTGAATTCCTGGGCTCAAGCAATCCTCCTGCCTCAGCCTCCCAAAGTGCTGGTATTACAGGTATGAGCCACTGTGCCTGGCCAAGAGGACTCTTTTATAAGGGCACTAATCTTCATGATCTAATCACCCCCAAAGGCCCTACCTCTAATACCATCACAATGGTGATTAGGTTTTCCACTTATGAATTTTGAAGAGAAACAAACATTTAGACCATAGCAACTGGGCTCTCCAGCCATAAAAAATGAATTAGGGAAAATATGAGAACTGGCTAAGGGTATCTGTATGCTGTCAGCCCCAGTCTCCAGAAGTTGGTCTCTGCCCATGACCATCTGTGTAAAATGACACAAGGATCCTAGTTGGGTCATCTTCACTGTGCCAAAGGCAAGATAAGTTCTTTAAATTTACTGCAGACGCTCACTGGGGATGGACCAGAGTGTTTGTTAACTCTAAACACCAATAAATGCTGACAAATAATGCTATTAAAAATGTGTTATTGCTCTGACACTTTGTTATAACGTCTTTCCTCTTACGTTTTCCCCATGTAACATTTGCTTTAAAAGGCCCCAGCCAAAAGCCGAACACCAGTAAAACTGCACCAAGTCTCCCAGAACATCTTCATTTATGAAACAGTCAAAGACTCAGCACTCAGGGAGAAGCCACTGAGATATTCCACTGTTTTGTAAACTTTGAAAAATCTATAGTTCCTGTAGTTGAGGCCTAACTGCACATTGCATTTGAAATTTTGAAGCTTCAATTGCTTAAAAATATTGTAACTGCTTCTCAAACAGGAAAATTGCATTTAGATTTCCCTCTGTGTTTAACCTTGGACTGGCAAGAGATAGTCTTCAAATTTCCCCAGCAAATGAAAATCACTTTAGGATTGAGATTGCATATGGATAGTTCCTGCCATGAGAAAAAGAAATCTCCAGGAACAAATACAGTCATACCTTCTGTGCTGGGCCCATTATGTGGAGAAATAGATGATCATTTTGTCCTATAATCCACAGCATGAGGGATTTGGGACAGAGACAAGGAAAGACATTTTTGAATATGAGGTTCAGCCACATCTGAACTGTTACTAAGGGAAATCACAGTGCCCTGCACTCAATTTTCTTAGAGCCAGCCTCCTGTAAAATTGTTCCATTCCTTTGGCACTTTCCATGTCAAAATTCCCATTTTGCCCACAGAGGCTCTAGTGCTTTCAAACCATCTCTTCTCAGTCAGTCTTATAATTCATTCAAACTAAAGTGTGATTGTTTGCATTTTAAAGGGATCCAATTGGAAGAGGGCAGTGCTTTACTCAAAGGAATTTGTCAACATTGGTAAAATTATAGGCAATGACAGAGGTCTATTCGATGGAGTGTTGAACAGTGGTCTACTTATAAGAGTGGTTTTACCTCTGGTAAATGCATCCACTTTCCTCCCTCCCTTCCTCCCCCTCTACTTCCTCCCCTCCTCCCCCACTTCTTCCTCCCTCTCTCCCTTCCTTTCATCTATTCGACAAACTTCTCTGGGGTGCCTGCCCCATTCCATTCTTTATGTTCAGTGTCGAAATCTTGGAATAGGAACTTCCCACGACAAAGGGAACTGAGCCCAAGAAATAATAATCGTAGTCATAAAACTACAATTACCATTCATTGAGTGGGTGCTTACTACATGCTGGGAACTTGCTCGGAGCTTTTTCTGGATAGCATTTAATCTTCCCAACAACCCAGTGAGGTAGGTAGTATTATGCCCTTTTCACAGACAGGAAAATAGAGGCACCATTTTTGGTCCAAGTTCGCACATATTAAGGTGTGATACTGGGATATCAACACAGGCAGTCTGATTTCAGAGCTTTCTGTTCCAAGCGAGATTAGATTAAAATAAGCATATAGGGCAGGCTTTGAGGAGGCAAATTCTTAAGGTGCTCTGCTCTACCTGAGGAGTTGTTTTAAGGGGCCGCAAGAAAAGCCAGCCTCTTGCTGAGTGTATAGGAGGCTCAGGTGAGGGGAGCCCCAGAGGGTTGCCCCACTCTTGCGCCCTATCCCCCACGTCATCCCCTCCCCTCACTAGCAGACAGCAGAAGCCAGCAGCCTGGCTGCGCCCCAGGCCTGGCTCTGGTCAGGAAGAGGGGATCTTTTGTGAGTTTCTGGCCTGGTCTCTGTTAACACCAATTAGCGTTTCTGCCTGCTTGGAGCTGCAGGGCCGACAGGCTTCTATGATCCTGGTGGCTGGAGGTTCTGGCCTAGAAATGCTCAGGATGTGGGACAGAAGTCAGAGAGTCTGAGGGGAGGGACTTTGTCATTGAATGGAGAGGAAATGGGGTTTCACAGAGGCTCCCTGGGGCCCAGCAACCTGGAGGACAGAGCTCTCTGGGGCCAAAGAGGAAGAAGAGAAAAAGACATCTAGGACTGCCTCCACCCCACCCCCGCATATCCCACTGTGTCTTGGCTAGGAAATCGGGGACTGGTTGTTGAGAGAGGAGGAGAAGGTCGAGAGTGGGCTCTGACATTCCTGGGCTTGTGCTCCACTCTAGGACAAATTCTTCTAGGAGCTTGGCTATCTAGGGTTGTGAGTGCCTTATTTTACCTTAAAGCAAGCCCAGAAAATTGGCCTCCGATTCCCCAATACTCTAGGATTTGTGGCTGGCCATGGGTAAGTTTGAATAAGTGGTATGAAATTAGCAGACTGAGTCCTCAGGAAAAGCTGAGAAGGGGACTGCCAGGAAAGCCTTGTCACCCCTTTATGAGGCTGCCTTTGGCCTTCTGGATGGATGTGAGTGAGAGATCCCTGAGTCCCTGTGGCCTGGGGAATGGCCTGTGTCCACCTGCCCTAGATCTTTCTTGTCTGACTGTTCCCTTAACTCCTCTCCCTTGTCCTCTGGCCCCCTTCGTGTTGTCCCCTCCATCTGTCCTTTTTGTCCAGTTGTGGGCTTCTTCTTGTCCTTCCGTCTCCATTGAGCCTGCTTGGCCAGCCAGTCCTCCAGCAGGGGTAATCATCCATTTTCACATTTCCAGTGCTCACTTGGGCTGGACCACTCATCTTGCTCCTGCTTCTTGCAGGAGGGCTGTCTCCCGTGTTGTTTGTAGAGCCAATAGCTATAGATGTCCAGGAGCTGGTGAATATCACCCCTTGCCTGGCTCCAGCTCCACCTGGTTGCCCAGATCTTCTTCAGTGACTCACCCAGGTGCCCCCAGGGACTGGTTTTCCAGAACCCCATCACTATAGATTCAAGAGCATCACTTCACCTTTCAAACACAGAACTTACTGCCTATCTCTCCCCTACTCGCAACTGGGGCCTTTCTGAGCAGTGCATGAAGGGACGGGGAAGTGGTGTCCACAGTAGGAAGGCCCTGGCCCAAGCCAAATTTTCTCTTTTCTAACCTCTGGCCCCTCTTCTCTTCCTTGCAGTCTCCATTCTCTTCCTGGGGGCGTCTCCAAGTTCCCATGGCAACCACTACTTCCTGGCCCCAAATCCCCAGGACCTGGACCATTTCAAGGTCAGGCAGAGGCCTGAAGGGTGATAAAGGCCCTATATTGGCTTCCCAGGCCCCAGGCTCAGCCCTTCTCTGTTGGTGCAGGATTCCTAAACCTCGGTGACAAATGATCATTTCTTTCTGTATTGAAAAAAAGAAACTCAGCGTCTCCAAAGCATCTCTTATGAGAGGCAGGTACTGCTGCCCCCTCTTCCTTTCTAAGCCTCTTCTCTCTACTTCTTTGCCTTATCTGGGCTTAGGCTAAAGCCCCAGGATACACCCCACTCAGAAAGAGGCTCAGGCCCAGTTGGGCAGGGCATGCTGTGGCCATGAAACTGATACCTCATCAGCTTTCACTACGTTGTCTACTTCAGGTCTCCTGGGCTGTGGGAGGCATGGGAGAGGGGCAGGGGACGTTGCTGTGCTCTGAGGTAGGACCTGAGAAAGGTGCTTAGATGCCCATACACTAAGGCGTCCTTCTGCAGTCTGGGCAACCTGTGAGGTTTTCCTGTCTGACTTTTGAGTTGAGATTGGATGTCCTGGGCTCTGACTGCACACCAGCCACTAATATTAAAGCAGATGGAATCGGAGCATTTAGACAAACACATAAAGCTCCCGTTTCCTGAATAGTTAGTAAGAGTCACTCAAGTGTCATAACCTTGATGGAAAGAGCTACATTTATCCCCATTTTACAGATGAGGAAATGCAAGCTCAGAGTGGTTGCTACTTGCCCAAGAACAAACAAGAATGGCGTGGAGCTGGGATTTGAATCCAAATATCCAGAGCTCCTGCTCTTAAATGTTGCAAAATACTTCACAGGCAGGACTCTTGTCACTTCCCCCAGCTCATCTCAGTGCTTTAGCTGGGCATTGTCACCACTGGGGCTCTGAGGCCAGAGAGCTAGAGTCATGAGAGGCCAGGAGCTCAAAGGCCTGTCTTAAGGGACCTGCTAGTGTCAGGACTCTGGGGCTGGGAAGGAACTTGGAGAGGCTTTCTCTCCACCTGATGGCCACCCATACCCACCCTGTCACTGGGGGCTCACAGGAGCTGCTTTGCCAACAAAAGTGTCCTTGAAGCTTTCTGCAAGCCTGTCACATACCTCTCCTAGGCAGGGAGTCACTGGGCTTGACTCTGCCTTTCTAGAAGGTGCTCCTGCCACTCAGGGCTTCCTGGGGAGGAGGAGTCCTGCCAGAGCCTGCCCCGTGCTCCCACGGCTTGAGATACACAGTCAGCACGTTCCTGCCTTCCCCCCAGCCCTTTGAAGCTGGGGTCACTAAGCTCTGGAGAAATAGCTTCCCACACCTAGCAGGAAGAGCCTGGACTAACCGGTGTTGTGACAAGCTGGAGAACCTCCAACTTGCACGGGGGGCCTCTGTCATCTAGATCTCCCTTCCTTACACAGCTGCTAGCATGGGTTCCTTCCATTAGACTGGTCCCATGAACTGGCCCCTGGGCCTTTGCTGTACATGTTGATTTCTTGCCTCTCCTTTTCTCTCCGCTTCTTCCCTTTCTCTTCTCTCTATCCAAATCCTGCCCACACAGGAAGGCTGATCTCAACTCTCACTTCCCCCAGGGAGCCTCTCTGGACTACTCCAGCCTACAAGAGCTCCTTCCTCTGAGCCTCCACAGCTAACAGAATATAACCAAATTCTGTGGTATCTCTCATCATATATTAGTCTTGTTTTTCCAATTAGCCCATCAGTCCCTTGAGGGCAGGAGACCACAGCTGACCCCTCTTTGCCTCTCCCAGTGCACTTACAGAAGGGCTGGGCTTTCTTGGAACTCATCCATGACTGCTTGGCTAATTGGAATCTGCTGAACTGTATTCAGGGCCTAGCATGTGTGTGTACACTGTATATAGATTTCCTGTGTCTGTGTGTACCCTTGATTTACATGTTTGTGCACATATGTAAGGTATCTGTGCTCATGCATGTGAATTATGGTTGATGTATGGCACTATGTGAATAAATGGTTTAATTAATTCAACAAGCATTTATTGAGATCCTGTCACAGCTGGGCACTGTGCCAGGTGCTGGGGATACGATGGTGAGTAAGAAATGGACTGCCCTAGCCCCTCAGAGCTGGGAAGAGAGACCATTAAAGAAGTGACAATAATAATAAGTGAGCTAAGTGCCGTGATGGGGCAGCACATGCCAGGGACCCTGACTTTAACCAGTCTAGGGAGACAGATCAGGGAAGAACTCATGCAGAAAGGAAAAGTTGGTTAAGACTTAGTCTGTTGAGGGTTAAATTGTGTCCCACCCCCTCCAAAATATATTCAAGTCCTAATTCCCAGTACCTATCAGTGTGACCTTATATAGAAATAGGGTCTTTGCAGATGTCATCAAGTTAAGATGAAGTCATACTGGATTAGTGTGCACCCTAATTGAAAGACTCTGGTGTCCTTCTAAGAAGAGGGAACACAGACACAGACACAGACACAGGAAGAATGCTATGTGACCACAGAGGCAAGATTGGGGTAATGTGTCTACAAACCAAGGATTGCAGCCACTGGAAGCTCTTGAGGGCGGGAGACCACAGTTGACTGCTTTTTGCCCCTCCTAGTGCACTCAGACAAGGGTAAGAACCTTTCTGGCACTCAGAGAGAGACATGGAGCAGATTTTCTCTCTGAGCCTCCAGGAAGTAACCAATCCTGCTGACACCTTGATTTCAGACTTCTGGCCTCCAGAAGTGTGAGAGAATAAATTTCTGCTGTTTTAAAGCCACCCAGCCATAGTAATTTTTTATGGCAATCCCAGGTACCTCATACAAAAGCTTACTAGGAATCCACCATGTGAGGAAAAGAAGGGAAGAATGATTCCATCATAGGGAACAGATTACACAAAGGTGAGGGGGAGTGAGAGGCCATGGCAGAGAGAAATGAAAAGTTCAGTGGGGTTGGGACACTCCCTAGGGGGTGGGAATGGGGGGGTTACATTTTAGATCATGTATGTGTGTCCATATGGTTTGCATGTATGTGAAGTTTGTACATGCATGTGCTTTTCGGAGTTTTGCATGTTTCAGCCTGCTTTGCTTCTGCATAATTTGTGTGTGTGTCCTGACCTGTGAGTATGTGTGCCTTGCATGTCAGTGCATATATGTGCACAGTCTACAGGTGTGTGCATTGAACCCAGAGAAGTTGGTCTGTGGTTGGTCCCAGGAAGATTTGAAGCTAGGCAGAGCCCTGTTTCCTCGTCTATATGGTTAGTGCTCACTGTAAATGGCAAAAACTTGGTCAGACTGTACAATGACTCAGGTAGATACCAGGAGCTCAGAGCTCATCTGTCTTGATTCAAGAAGATCAAAGCAGAGTGGATGATGCCTTGACTGCATTGGATAGCAAGAGGCATGTGTGGTACAGAACCACTGAGTCCTCGTGTTTGACAGCTGGAGGTGGCCTTGGAGATGGTTCTGATTCCTCTTGCACCTCAACCCAGCCCCACTGGCACTCTTCCTGGGGAGTGCCCCAAACTCAATGCATCTGCCCAGAGAACATCTTCTTGGCAGAGCCCCACTCCCTGGGCAAGGTTTACAGTGGAGGGCAGGAATCAGAAAGGGCCACCCCATTCCAGGCCCTCCTAATGGGATGTGCAAAGAGTTGGGTACATACGCATCTTTTTTTCTGAGGAGATCACAGCCAGATAGTCCATGACCCAGGAAATCTAAGAACCACTTCTCTAGTCTAGGCTGACATTGAGAGTGTGAGCGTGTGCATGATATGTGCAGGTGTGTGCAAGCATGCGGAACTCCCAACCTGTTTCCTCTCTGAGAATATGGTTGGATCAGGATGTCAAGTGCAGCCCCGGGCCCTACCAGCTGCTGTGTGGTCAGATTGTAGGGGCTGTCCTTGACAAGGCTGGTAGAACAGACAGAGCCAGTGTTAAGGACAAAAAGGGAGGGGCAGAGGCTGCAGCTTTGTAGGGAAGGCTGGCTTATAACCTGAAGGAGCTCATCGAGATCAGCTCCCTGATCATCCCCATCCCTTATATGGTTCACATTCAGGATGAAACCTTGGAGGTGGAGCCAGGGTGGGTGTGTGGGTGGGGATGGGGCCATAGGGTGCACGAGGAGCATTATGAAGTTCCTTTGTAGCAGGAATTGATACTGTTCAGGACCTTGGTCAGCACCTCTGGGTTCCTGCAGCACCAGCTTTCTCTGCCTGTTTCCAGCCTGCCCTATTTCAATGCCTTTGGCTATGGTGGAGATGCTGAGTACAGTGAACCGACATATAAAGTTCAGGATGTAGTTGGGGACCTTGTCAGGGCTACAGGAATTTTTGAGAGACAGGATGTGAAGGAGGGTCTCTCACATGGGAGACTCAGTGAGGGGATACTGAGCCCCAAAAGAATGAAAAGAGAGGATTTTCCAGAGGTCAGGGTGGGTGGTGGTTGGGGGAGGCTTGCTGGGGGAGCCCTTGGCTTCAGACTCATCCAGTGGGAAGGAAGAGGAAGAGCATCCCGGTGAGGAAGGGGAGGAAGAGTCCCCAGCTCGGGTTGTGTTTCTCTTTCCTCTTATCTCAGGCACTGGGATGAGACAGCCTGGGCCTTACCACCCTTGTTCAACCAAACTCTCTCCCCCTGTGGGCTCCCCAAACATTCCGGGATCAGAGGCTTCCCTGAGGCTATTCTCTGAGACTTGTCCCATGTCCCTTCCTTCTGCTGTCCCACTCCCTTCCTTGCCTGACACCATCATAGCCCTGCCCTTTGCACCCCTGTCTTAACTGATAGGACTTTGCTGCTGCCATCCTCTGGCTCCCAGACATGATGGCTCTTTTCCTTCCAAATAACTTTTTACAAGCAATTAATTAACCTCATCAGATCCTTTCTGTGGGTCCCAGTGCTGGGAGGGAGGCAGGAGAAGTGCCTTGTCCCCTGAGGCCAGGCAAGTGGATATGTGGCTACCCAGGCAGCTGCTGGAGGGATTCTCTCTTAGGCAGCCACCTCTTCCTCACTTTGGAGCCAGCAGTGTGGGCCCAGGTCCCAAGAGAAGTAAGGGTCACCCTGTCTGCTCTCAGCCCTGGCTTAGTCTCCAAACTGCCTTCCTTATTGGCTCCCTCCAGCTTCCCTTTTCTCCCAGTTCTCCCCCAGGCAACTTATGGGATCAAAGGTTGCATGCAAAGTACAGGTGAGTGTAAAGGAGCATGACCTCAGGTAGCAATGATAACCTTTCCCCTGCATGCTGGGCCTGCCATTTTGGTGTAGCAAATGGCGTGGAAATACAGGGAAATGCATAGTGTCTGCATGCAAATGGGCCCAGACATCCTGGTCACTTCCCTGGCAGCATACAGCCCCTCGGTGTACCCATGCAGGGTCTGATCTGCGACCCTGAAGAGTGGTTCCTGAAATACTCGGGCACTGGTGATGGGAACACTGGGCCTACCTCAGCTGGTCCTGACACCTATGGATGAGTCCCCTTCCTTCCACTCTGAGATCCCAGCTAGGCCCTGGAGTGTACTTAGTGCATGACAACTGGGGAGAGGCTAGGGCTCAGAGGAAAGGCAGAGGGGAGAGAGACAAAGTGGGACGTTGATTGTGCAGCTATCGATGCTGGGCTCTGAGCTAGACACGCAAGTTAACTCATGTTCTTCTGACACCCCAAGAAGTTCTTAAGGAACCTGAGGTTTAATGAAATGCAGCAACTGGCTCAAGATCTTGCACTGAGTAACTTGTGAAGCCAGAACTAGACCAAGATTTTTATTATCTGAGCAAAATTAAAATGTAAATCAGATAGTGCCATCCTCTGCCCAAATCACCCTCATGGCTTCCCAGTGCTTTTAGCGAGACATTCTCTTCTTTTACATGGCCAGCAAGACCATGCCCCTCTCTGCCACCTCATTTCTCACTCTGCCCCAGCACCAGGCCTTTTTATGCTCCTCTAGCACATGTGCTCATTCTCTTCTTAAAGCTCTTGCACTTGCTGATCTGCCTGCTTGGAACCTTCTTCCTCCAAATCTTTATAGAATGGCTTATTCTCGGGGCCGGGCGTGGTGGCTCAAGCCTGTAATCCCAGCACTTTGGGAGACCGAAACAGGTGGATCACGAGGTCAGGAGATCGAGACCATCCTGGCTAACACGGTGAAACCCCGTCTCTACTAAAAAATACAAAAAACTAGCCGGGCGAGGTGGCGGGCGCCTGTAGTCCCAGCTACTAGGGAGGCTGAGGCAGGAGAATGGCGTGAACCCGGGAGGCGGAGCTTGCAGTGAGCTGAGATTCGGCCACTGCACTCCAGCCTGGACCACAGAGCAAGACTCCGTCTCAAAAAAAAAAAAAAAAAGAATGACTTATTCTCATTCTTCAGGTCAAACTCCACCTCCCAGAAGGCCTTCCCTGACTGCCCAGTCAACAGCTGCCTCCCTCCTTCCCTCTCTACCCCTTCATCCCAATTTATTTTCTTCACAGTACTTAACAGCATCTGAAGTTATTTATCTGTTCACTTGTTCATTATCTGTTTTGCCCACTAGAACATGAGCTCCTTCAGGGTACGAACTGTGTCTCTTTGGTTCACCATTGTATTCCCAGCGCCTGGTGCTTAATAAGTGCTCAATAAATGTTTGATGAATGAATGACTTCAGAAAAGCTTCGCTAGGCCCCAATGGGGCAGTGAGAGGAAGGAGGACAGGCTGGGTAGAGCAGTCAGCTGATGGGCTGCAGACCACATTGAGGCCTGATCACTGAGGCTCTGGGGTTCATCAGAGAGAGCCCATCTGTCCAGTTGTCATTCTGACCATGAGGTGGCCTAGCCTCCTTCTAGCACAGGGAACACGTGTGAACACATTTCCTCAGACTTCGAGTGAAGCCAAGTGAAAGGGACAAGGCTGCCTGGTGTTCCTGGACCAGAGATGTATGCCTTTGGGCTTCCTACATGTTCCCAGCCTTTCTTGATTTGGGGTGAGGTTTGTGGTGGCTCTGGAGCCCACCCTGCCTGCCCCCAGGGTTGCAGCAGGCATTGCCTGGCAGGGGGAGACTGCTGCTCAAAGAACCTGATCTTTTGCATTCACTGACATTCTTGGATTTGGCATTTACAACCTCAGGGCTCTATTCCGAGGAGGCCTTTTGCATTTGATGTAAATATTATGGTGATGAGAGGTGACACTGAGAATACCCTGTAGGAAATGGAAATCCACCCCCACCAGGCCGGGAGCCTCTCCCCACTGCTGCTTTGGGTTGTTATTCAGAGGACTTATTCCTTCCAGTTCTTGAGTTAACCCAGAAAAGCCCCCATCACCTGTAGGCAGCAGGGTCTAGGAATAGTACATTAGTTATTTCTCTAATTTGCAGAGGCACTTTCATCCATCAATGTGGGATGCAGTAGTGGGGCCAAGTAGCACTGCAGCCATTCATTAAAAGGAGGGATGTCTCCTCCAAGAGGAGGCTTGGGCAGTTCTCAGGTCTGGAGGGGTGGGGTTGGGGGATCATAGCTAGTAATGGGCACTGTATTCCCAGAAGTCAGCTACTCTCCCAGCTACTTCCTCACTGACTCCCGGTTTCTACTTGTCTCCCAACAGAGTTTAGCCCTGGATCTGTGTGTCTCTCTAAGCACTTTCAGCTG
Source organism: Chlorocebus sabaeus (assembly GCF_047675955.1). Taxonomy (NCBI): domain Eukaryota; kingdom Metazoa; phylum Chordata; class Mammalia; order Primates; family Cercopithecidae; genus Chlorocebus; species Chlorocebus sabaeus. The sequence continues at coordinate 40,455,305 of NC_132926.1, read as the reverse complement.
CAGTGCCCCTTGGTGCCACAATTTTACTCTCTTCCCAAACTCCCAGGGAAATGATGTTTATAATCCCCACTGGCAATCATGGTGGGGTGCTGGGACTGGAGCAGCTGTGCCGAGATGGTTTGCATGATCAAGGAAAGAGGTAGCATTTTTACAATAGTATCTCTTTGATATGCTGTGTGGCTGGGGACAAGTGACTGAATCTCTCTGAGCTTTGGTTTCTACATCCTTCAAATAGGGAAGATAATACCTATGCCATATATGAGGATTACGTCAGGTTATGTGAGTGCATGTAAGGAGCCTAACACAGGACTTGACATGCAGTGACTGTTCAAGAAGTAGGGGCAGGGTTTTTTTTGTTGTTGTTGTTATTGTTGTTTTGTTTTGTTTTATTTTGAGACGGAGTCTTGCTCTGTCACCAGGCTGGAGTGCAGTGGTGTGATCTTGGCTCATGGCAACCTCCATCTCCTAGGTTCAAGCGATTCTCCTGCCTCAGCCTCCCGAGTTGCTGGGACTACAAGCGCACAGCCATACACCCCGCTAATTTTTTTCTTTAGCGGGGCGGGCAGATCACAAGGTCAGGCCTCCCAAGTAGCTGGGAAAATCACCTGAGTTGGAGAGGTTGGGCTGCAGTGAGCTGTGATTGTGCTGCTGCACCACCCCACCCTTGGTGACAGAGTGAGACACTGTCTAAAAAAAAAAAGAAAAGTCCAGTATCTAGTAGCCAAGCTAAGAGTGAACTGTGTTTCTCTGACTCCAGAATCTGAGCTCTATGCTATACCAGCTTACTGATGATAATAATAAACACTAATTACACACCCAAATAATCAATGCTTATTGATTGAATGACTGGTTACTGTAGATATTATGTTCATGGCACAGCTAGGAAAAAAAGCTGTAAATTCTGGGCTCTCAAGCCAGCATCTGGCCCTTGGTCCGCATTATGGCTCACAAGCCCTCTATACCTAATAATAATCCTTCTTCAACTGGGCACAGTGGCTCACGCCTGTAATCCCAGCACTTTGGGAGGCCGAGACGGGAGGATCACGAGGTCAGGAGATCGAGACCATCCTGGCTAACACGGTGAAACCCCGTCTCTACTACAAATACAAAAAAATTAGTTGGGCACGATCGTGGGAGCCTGTAGTCCCAGCTACTCAGGAGGCTGAGGCAGGAGAATGTTGTGAACCTGGGAGGCGGAGCTTGCAGTGAGCCAAGATCGTGTCACTGCACTCCAGCCTGGGCAACAGAGCAAGACTCCCTCTCAAACACAGAAGAAAAAGAAAAAAAGAAAAAAAGATCTGGGTTCAATCTGCTTCCATCCCCTGTTTATTTACTGTGCCATCATGGGCAAATCACTTCACCTCTATTTTCCAATCTACAGATAGGGTACAATGTCACCTAGTTTCAGATTGCCATGAAGAAAACTTAACATTTGGCATAAAGAGGAAGCTCACTATTTATGTAATAAATGAACAAATGAATGAGGTAGAAAGATTTTAGGATCTGGATTCAGAGAACTTGCATTGGCATCCCAGGTTTACTGTTTACTTTCTGTGTAATGGACAAGTGACTTCACCTCTCTGAACCTTGAGTCCTCTCAGTATAAAACAGGATAATATCTATCCCCAGCATTATTGTAGAATTAAATCAGACAGTTAATATTAAAATACCTTGTAAACCACAGGGCACTGTGCTCACTCTAGTTTAATATTACTTTGTGCAGAGCCCTGGGCAAGGAGCTATGAGGGCTCCAAAGATATGCAAAGTCCTTGCTCCTAGCCCTAGAGGAGCTATGATAGACTTGGCGAAGGAAGGCATGAAATAGGGAGCAGAGCCACACAGAGATTTCCACCCATTTATTGATTGCACACATATTTACAGAGTGCCTTCCAAACACTAGGTGTGAAAGGTTTCCTGGGGATTTTAGGTTAGGCCAGATGGAGGGGCCTTGAATGCCAAGGTAAGGCCTTTGGATTGACTGTTCTGTGGGCAGAGGTTTCAGAAAGTTCATATGTCATCTATGCTCCTGAGTTCCCTTGTGAACAAGGCCTCTGGCTTGCTGAGTCACTTCCCTCAGTCACTCTCTGAGGGCCAAATGTGCAAAGTCCATTGTAAGGAGAGCATTTAAATTAGCCATTCAGTGGGTGGCCCCTCCTCAAAGGTCAGTGGCCTATCTGGCCACCACAGCTGGCGGCCACAAAAGACCTGCCGAGAATCCTGCCGAGAATCCAATCTAATGGAGCGGTAAAGGCTCAAGCCACTCTTCCTGGGAGCGGGAGGGTGAGTTGCAAGGTGATTTTACTGCTGTCACAATCTCCCTTTAGACACGGCCCTCTCGAGGGCAAAAATAGCAGCTTTAGAGGCAGGAGAGTGTTGTGACATCATCCCCAGGTTCAGCCAGCAAACCTCACTCCAGCCAGCAGATCTTGTTTGCCCCTTGGAGACTTATGCCAAGGTCCTAAAGGACAACTTGGGTGGCCCTGGGGCTCCTTCCAGCTTCCTGGACACAGTTCTGGACCCTGCCTATGAACCAGAGTCCCCACCCCCACCCCACTCTACTGTTTACACACCAAGTGAGAGGAGTGCACTCACTAGTGCACTGTGGCTGGACTCATGCCTACCTCCATCTCCCCAGGGCTGAGTGCTGCAGGCCTGCAGGCCCTGCAGCCTCTCTGGGCCAGGAGCACACAGGCTGAGCTGAAGATGCTGAGAATGGCACCTAGCCTGGAGGTTGAACTGAGGGGAAGACATTCTGCAGTCTCTGGGAGGTGGGAGGGAGGGAGGGTGGTTTGCAGAGAGAATAAAGGAGTGTATGCGCAACTCAACTCGGGTGTGTGTGTATTTGCATGTGTGTGTGCCCCTCCTGCAGCAGAAGATGGCAGGCAGGAACGGGGACTCCACAGCCTCCACTGATTAGAAAGGTTTTGAAATTGATAAATTACTTTGTGTTGGGGCAAAATGATTTGATCAGGTTTCAAATGTCTCAGAGAAGGGAAGCTTCTCTTGGGCCAAGTATTGATTGCATTTAATAGAGCTGGGACTTTCTCACTGAAAAACAACAAAATAAACATCTAAGAGAAGTCACCAAAACACATACGCACCCTCTCTCAATCTCTCTCTCTCTCTCTCTTTCTCTCTCCTTCTTTCTCTTCTCTCTAAGGACAGGAAGGGATCCAGAGACCCACTCAAGACTGGGGTGGGGGCGGGGGCAGTGCTGATGTTAGAGCCATGGGGTTCCTTTGGGGCAGATTGATGGTGGGGGCTCAGGAGAACAGGGGGCCTTGGGTTGGTCCCATTCTTCAGATTGATTTTGCCAAACAGCAACCGTCGGAGCCTTTGATAAATCACTAACACAGTGATGAATGCCCTGAGACTGGGGGGGGGTGGGGGGAAGGATGCTGGTCTGGGAGGCAGTCCAGGGAGGGAAAGGGGCAAGGATGGAGGGCAGAGGGCAGCAGATACCAGCTAAGCAAAAGTGAGTCCTAGAAATCTTGTGAGATACCCCTGGATAGTTTACCCTGGGCTCGTCTCTCAACAGGATTTGACCATAATCATTGACTCAACAGTGCTTCAAATTTCATTTTCAGTCTGTCTCTCGTCTGTCTCTTGCTGTCTGTCTCACTGTCTGCCTCTTTATCTGACTTCCAAATGGACTCTGATGGTTTCCTCCCAGGAGATGATTCCTCTGGGCCTCCTGGAAAGTAGAAAAGAATGCGGGGAAGGCTGGAAGCAAGTAGGGCTTCGGGCAGTGGGAAGTGGGAGGAGAGGGGTGAGGTGACCTCCTGGAATGGAGGGATGAGGCCCAGCAGGGACCTGGACCAGTGGGGCGAGGGAGGGGCTGAGAGAATGCAGATGCAAGCTTGCAGAGCAGCTCTTGCCAGAAAGAAGCCTGTTTTTAGGAAGTCTTATTCTTCATGGAAGGAAAGGTCATGCCATAGGGTTCTCTTATCCATCAAAGTACTGAGAACAGAGACCTGTGCCAACTGATCTCCCTGAGGAACAAGGGCAGCGGGGGAGAGGGGCCAACCCAGAATCACAGAACTGATCTCTCCTCATGGCCAGAGCCTGCCTTGGAGGCAGCCCAGTTCATAGACCGCAAGTTTGAGTCATCCCTGAGTGACCTTGCACATGTGACTTAGCCTCACTCGCCATCTGGTTTCTCATCTATAAAATGGATGTTAGAATAGGGTTACATGAGGTTTATGTTAATTAAGATCGTGTGTATAAAGTGCTGAGCAGAGGGCCCGGCCCACAGCAAGCACTCAGTAAATATTAGCTGGGAACATTAGTGTTCTCCCTGGTAGCAGCATGGCAGATTCTGAAGTCACAAAAACTCCTCGCTCTGCCTGAGAGTAGAGAACTCTACCCAAGTTACTGATCCACAGGCCTAGCCACGTCGATCTTCTGTCCCCACTGGCAGTGCTTATGCACCCTGGGCAGAGGCCTACACTGCCTTTTCGGTAAAGGCAGCTGGTACCTAGCCCTCTAGATGCCTGCCGGCCGCCGGCAGGTGTCTGCTGGCCCCCAGGTGTCTGCAAACGTGAGTGGGGCTTGGTGCCGCTTTACCCGTTGCACACAAGGCCGCTCCCAGGCTCCCTCAGCCCTTGGCCCTGTCCATGGTGCTAACCCACATCCCAGTCCAAGACTTGCCCGCAGAGCGGAACTTCTGACTTCAACCCCTCTTGCCCCCCAACTTTAACATCTCTGAAGATCCCCTCCATCACCAGGAATGAATTCTGAGCTCACTTGCTGGAATTCTGCCAGGAAGAAGGAAACGGTGTTAGTATAAAGAATCACACAAAAGGCCGCAGGTAATTATGTCTCTTTTAAGCTGCTAACAGGATTGGCCGTTTGATAAATGGGAGGATTTGAGGCTGTTTTGTCACTGACAAGTTGTTGTAAGATCATATTGGAAGCTGAAGACAGTTTATCTTCATGTGTGTGGTGGAGAGAGGGGAATTCTCCGTGGATTTTACATCCTCTTTAAATTAATGTGATTTCCTAGGCTGGTCCTGTGCACGGGAGTGAGTGATCTTTATGACTCACCCCCTGATTAGATTACCTGGCTCAGTAGCCACCTCCAGCCCCTCTGAGTGCCCTCACCCTCCCAGACCCCTCCCTGCTCTCATTCCTCCAGCTCCCCTCTGACCTCCCTGCTCCCTCCTCTAGCCCTACTCTCAGGTCCAGCTGCTGAGCGAGCCCACAGCTCAATTACTGCTATCTAGCCTGAGAGACAGGGAGATCTAGTTTCTTCAGTTCCTCTGAAGGGAGCAGAAGAGAGGGAGGTAGGGTGGGAAGAAGAGGGAGGCAATGGGAGAGGGAGGGAGGGAAGCAGTGGAGGAGAGAAGAAATGAGACAAAGAGGGAGTTGAAACAGAAACAGAGAGCCAAGCTGAGCCAAAGAAAAGAAAGAGAGATAAAAACAGTAGCAAAGAGAGAGGAGGGATTTTTCTTTTATTTCCAGAACCTTCCTTAAAACACAAGCACCAAGGTGGCCTCCTTCCTTGAACCCCCATATTAAGCAGTCCCCTCCAGGCATACTCTATCAGATAACTGTTTCATCTTCCTCATAGCACCTGCCACAATTATCTTGTTTATTTATTTATTTGCTTTTACAATATTTGTCTTCACTGCCAAATTACAAGACCCATGAGAGTAGAGATGCTGGCTGTCAGGTTCTTCCCAGAACCCCAGCACCCAGCACATAATGAGTTCTTGGTCCATGTTTACAGAATGCATGATAAGGCAGGGATTTGGAAGGGGGTCTGAAGGGGCAGGGCTGGCTTGCCCTTCTAGTGGAGGTCTAGAGATGAGTGGGAGAATGCGGAGTCCAGGGTTGGATCACCATGGGGAGACACTTCTGGGGAGGGGAATGCTTCAGCAGTTATTTTGGGCAGAATTAGGTATCCTTTAGGACAATGCTTCTTAAAATGTAATCTGTGAACTACATGCATCAGGGTCTTCTGGGAGCCTGCATTTTCACAAGCATTTCACAGGATTCTGATGTAGTGGGTCTGAAGCTCACACTTTGAAAAACACTCTCCTGAGAAATGGGTAAGCTAGAGGCTCCTGCCCACAGGGAAACCTCAGCAAAACCCGGGATCTGGCCTCAGTGTGTGTGTGTGTGCATGCGTGTGTGTGTGTGTGTGTGTTAGAGGAGTAGTGGTTGGAATACCTGCAGTGAAATAAGAAAGCTAAAGTCCATTATTTCCAGCCCAGGTGCCACTTCATTTTACACAAACACACACACGCACACACACACACTTCGAACTACTTGTAGGGGAACTGCCACGTTCAAAGGAAGGGTTAAACCTGCCAGGAAGAGTTTTCCCACCCTACGGAGGACCCTTGAGATGCAGCAACAAATGCAAGGAGAAGAGCTCTCCCTGCCCTGTGCCCAGGGGCCTCTGCTGCCCCCACCCATTGAAGTCTTTGCAGTTGGTAAGTCATGCCTCATTTCCCAGGCAAGCTGCACACCCACATCCAAGCCCCAGGCCAGTCTCCCTTTTCAAGGGATCTCCCCCAGACTTGTCAGCGATGTATGCTACAGGATTGATTGGCTGCTACCACAGCATATCACCCCCTAATACACATACAAATGTCACAGCCCCATCAGACCGGACATGGGCAGGGCCCCTACCAGACACCTGAATACAGCAGTGGGTGGTCAGCGGTGAAGGCCATATGAGGAGTGGGACAGCCTGGCTATGTCCACGCTGGGCCTCATCCCGGGCCTGAGAATAGGGAGAGGAGAATAGAAGACAAGATCCAGCCAGTTTGAAAAGACAGCTCATCTGCACTTCTAGCCAGTAAAATCAAAGCCTGTGGATGGAGCTACCACCGCCTCCCACTCACTTCAGGCTCCAGTGACTCTGTCCTTACTTCATGCCTCAAACAATCCAAGCCCTCTCTGCTTCAGCAGTATCCTCGCTCATGCCATTCCCTCTGCCTGCAACATTCTTTGACATTATTCCATCCCTTTTGCCTGCTGACTCCTGCTTCTCTTCCTTGGTGGACCTGTCCAGATCCCAGGGCTTTGTGCCACCATGGCTCTAAATCCTTCGCCATTTGAACTACTCGGCAGTCTGGTCATTATATATTCAATGTCTGTCTCCCACTGGACTGTGAGCACAATAATAGGAAGGACCATGCTTGTGTGTCTTGTCCAGTACTGTATGCCTGCCCGCCCCCCCTTTGCAGTGCATGACACATGGGGGGCACTCAGGTGGAAAGAATGAGACTTAAACAGATTCATTTATTTCAACAAATGGCTCTTTAATATATGGTGCTAGATCCTGAGGTTGCAGTCACAGCCAAAAAGGCACTCTCTCTCCTCTCACAGAGGCTATGATCTGGTGGGGAGGTGCATAGTTGCCTGTACAGATAAATGTAAAAGTGCAACTGGGACAGTACTATAAAGGAGAGGCTCATGGTGCCAATGCTAATATATAAAAGGAGGATTTGGTCAAGTCAGGAAAGTTAGAGGAGGCTTCCTTAGAAGAAAAGATTTTTGTGAAAGAGAGGTTTGTGCAGAGCAACAGTGGAGGAAAAAGTGTTCTGGAGAGAGAGAGGGAGCAGCTTGTGCAAACGCCCTGTGGCAGGAGGGAGCATGGCTTCTGCAAGGAAATGAAAGTCCAGAAGGGCTGAAGTGTATGGAGTGAGTAGGAAGGCTGGAAACTAGACACAGACCAGGCCATGCAGAGCCTTGTCAGCTGACAGAGGGAATTTGCTTCTTCATCTAAGAGCAAAAGGTTTAAACACTGAATAGTTTAAACAGCAGGGGGCTGAGCATGGGAGGTAGTGATATGATCAGAATTGCATTTTGAAAAGGTCGCTTAGTCTTCAGCATGAAGAAGGAAAGGAGGGGGTCTAAAGGAGGCAAAGACACCAATTAGTGGCATGTTGCAACCACCTAGGCTTGGACTATGAAGGTGGTGTTAGAGACTGAGGGTAGTGGAGTTCTGAGAGAAAGTTTTCAAGCAACACCACAGGCTGGTGGCAAAAGCAGGACTAGTACCCATCCCCAGCCTTTGTCCCTTCCTGAAGCCATTGGCCTCCTTCTGGTATGTCCAGTAGGCCAACATCAGGAGGGGTTCTCTGGCCTCCTCCAGAAGTATCCCATGCTCTCTGCACACACAGGTGCCCATGTTCTGTACTGTGTTCCATTTGGGGTGCCCCTATGCATCTTCCAAGCTGGAAGGCTCTGGCTGGATACCATCTAGGAGGTGGGTTTCTCTCACAGCCTCAGGTGCTTTGCATTCTGGGAATTGTAGTGCTAGAGCAGGAAGGCTGGGCCTGCTCCTGACTGGGTCTGGCAGGCAGCCTGGTTGCCATGGCAGCAGCTGGGCTGGAGCCACCGAACCATTTCATCCACAGCTCTGCTGGCTCTGAGAGCCTCCCAGCAAGAAAGCTTGGGCTCAGGGGAGGAGGGGGTGGGAGGAGAGGGAGAGAAAAGAAGGGAGGGAGGGGAGGACCTCCTGGCCTTCCCCAGAGGCCTGGGCTAAGCCTCATCCTGCTCTGGGGCTTGTGGACTGAGTCAGAGAGAAGTCACCAGGTCATCCGCAGAGCAGGACTCCCTGACCACTGGGAGTCAGCTCTGCTGCTCTGTTCTCGTCAGTCAGTCAGACCCTGTAGGTTCAGCTCTGTGTATGCGAAGCCTGCGCCAGACACAGAGAAAGGAGTGAGCAGCCTCCATCCCCAGGGGAACTTGGAGCCTGCCTAGAAAGGCAAGAAAAGTCCAAAAGAATGACAGAGCCAGGGAAAGTCTGGTCCATTTTTCCCCCCCAAAATGTTCCTGGAATCCATTCCTTTTTCTCTGCCCCTTGGCCACCATCCTGGTTCGTTCCATCTCCCCTGGATAAGGCTTTCTAAAACACACCCCTGCTTAAAATTCTTCAATGGCTCCCCTTTGCCCACGACTGGATCCAATCCAAATTCTCTAGTAGGACCATTCATAGCCTTTCAAATACTGGCTTGAGGCTCCCCATCCAGTGTCTCCTCATGCCTCCCCCTCAGCTCCAGCCACACAGAAATCCCCTAGTTCCTCTTTCCTACCCCCCACTTTTGCACATGCTCATCTCTGCCTGAAGTGCCCTTCCCTCCCTCTGCCAACCTCGGAGCCGACCAAACGCAGCTGAAACACCTCCTCCTCAGCGAAGTCTTCCAAAATCCTCTCCACCAGAGGAAGAATTAATGGCCTGGTGCTGTGAGCTCTCAGAGCACTTTGTACATCCCTCTCAAGCACTTATCACCCATGTTGTGATTATTGTCTCTGTAGCTGCCTCTCCCCCTCTCTCTCCTGCATCTGAGCTGTCTTTGGGTCTCCAGTGCCCAGCACAGCATCTGACACAAGGTAGGTACTCAATAAATGGTTAATGGGATGGAGTTCACTGAAGGAAGGCTATTTGGGTCTTCATCACTCTCTCACTCTGCCTCCTTGTGCTCGGCTGCTGTTCCTGGGCCCCTTCCCTCCCCTGCTCCTCCCTTGGGTACCTGCATACCTCAAACACTGCAGCTGATGGGCAGACCTTATTGAGCAGTGCCTTCTATTCTGGGCAGGGTGGCATGGGGACCTGCATGTGGAGGCTGCAAGCCTCTTCATGTCACTGGGAACTCACATCAAGTCATACCAGGGTCCCTAGAGAGGAGGCACCTGTGCTTCAATGGAGCCATGATTTATGGATCCAGCTCCAGGAGCTGAAGAAACCAATTAGGCTTCCCTGCTTCTCTACCCAGAAGCAGGATAATTCTAAGAAAGTCCTTCCTGCAGGGCAGAGGCTCCATCTGCTTGGACCTAATCCCTGAGGTTTGCCCATCCAGGCTTTTACCCACCTTTATCACCTACTCCCTGGTCAGTAGCTCCAAACCTTCTGGGCCAGCTTTCCCTGCATTAAAATCTTGCCTCTAATATTTAACATGTGGGAAGTGCAAGCCAGGTTTCCATTCTCTCCTAAATCTCATTTCCTCATTATAATAATAGGATAAAAGTCCTTGTCTACCTAGGTTGCTCATTCATTTATGAATGTATGTATCATTCATTCATTCATGTATTTCCTTCCATGAAGATTTAATAGACATCTACTGTGGGCCAGGTGCTGGATTAATTACTAAGGATGCAGACATGAACCAGAAAACATGGTCCCTATCCTCAGGGAACAGCTTACAGTCCATGGGGAAGATCAACCTCAAAGTGCTTTGAGGTAAAAGTACAGACTGTTAAGGACAGGCCTGGCCTGGTCTTGAACCTCCATATTTATTTACTCAATAAATATTTACTGTGTACCTGTGATACGGCAGGCATGGAAGATAAGAATGGAACCAACTCCTCTCACTCAATTCCTGTTCTCAGCACAGAGAGGACTCTGAACAGTCACTGTATACTACAACTGTATGGACAACTGTGGGAAGACCAGAGGAGTGGAAAATGTAGCCAAAAACATGAGGTCCGGACTTATCAGGGCCTTGGATGATTGCCTGAGATGGAGAGATGGGGTCCTTTGTACTCCATAGCAGTGAAAATGAAAGGATGGAGTCTTGGTAGGACTCACTGGGCTGGGAGAAGAAGTAGCCTTCCCTTGATAGGGTCTAGAGGATGATAGAGCAAGGGACTCTCACAGAAAGAGGTATGAAATGGGAGAAGCACTAGCCACACACGGCCTGGAGAAGGCAGTCAGTTCCCAGAGCGCATGGAGGCTACTGTGTCACTGCCTCCACCATTTGGTAGGACCTTTATTTTCTCCATTTTAGAGGTTCAGGAAGAGCTGGTCCAGGTGTCAATCTAGTATTGTGGTGAGGAGGGCAGAGGCTGGTATGGTGGCTGGCTCAAGCTGTTCTCCTTCCTGCAGCCCCTAATCCTGGGCCCACAACCCTGAGCTAGCTCCTTAGTCCTTCCTTCTGCTTCTGTGACTTCTAGGAACCAGGATCCTGACTCAAGGGGCTCCAGATAGACCGTGGTGGGGAATGGGGAATAGGGTGGATGGGTGGAGGTCCACGACTAATTCTTGATGTTTCCGGTGAAAAAAATAGATGCTGCCTTGCTCTGTGAGTTCTGGGATCTCAGTTCTCCCATCTCTAAGATGGTTGGGTTGGATTAGGCAAACTCTAAGGGTTCTTTGGCTTCTCTTTCTTCTGTAGTTGGAAACAGGGAGATGGTGGAGGGAGGCTCTGCAGAAAAAGGCTGGCTCCACCCTCCACCAAGGGACCCAAATCAGCATTTGTTGACATTTCTCAGGATGCCCTCAGTGCTGGTGACATTTCAGAGACTTGCTCCCTGGCAAGGCTAGAGGATACAGGGCTGACCCCAAATCCACTGCCACAGGCCCCACCCAAGGACAAGCTTTACATTCCAAATAGCAGCAAGGCATCAACTCTGAGGTTAGTCCTGACTTTGCTTAAGGGGCCTGAGCCCATCTTGAAAATGCTGACTGGGACAGGCGCATAGCAGGTCTGGGCCCAGAGCTTTCCTCACCCCAAGCCTCAATGTCTGCATCTATCAAATGGAGCCCATTTCCCTGCCTCCTTCAAGGGTAGTCTTGGGATTCGAACTACATAAATGTGAGCAAAGGAAAGTGTTTCATAAACCAGTGTGAGGAGCTCTGATGGATGCATTAGGGCCAGGGCTTGGATCAGGGGGAACAGAGCTTGGAAGGATTAATGGGATGCAGAGGCTGGAGGAACCAAGTCATATTCTGGCAAGAGCCATATGGTCAGTAGAGGCCAGCAGAGGGGACCCAGAGAACCCTGTGATGCTCTTGCTGATGCTGACAGATAGTCACAGAGCTGTGGGCAATGTCAGAACCAGCCACACAAGGAGGAGGCCCCAAGCCTTGTTCATTAGCTTCACTCTACAGCCTTGGGAATGGGAGAGAGGCCGGCTTGAGAGGCCAGGTCAAGAAGGCGGTAAAGTGCCTGAGTTTTGGAGTCAGAACTAATCCTGGCTCCATTGATCATGAGCTGTGCAGCCTTAGGCAAGTACTTAACCTCTCTGAGCCTCATTTTTCTCATCTGTAAAAGGGTGGGGGTCTAGTAATAACGCATACCTTGCAGGTTTCTTGAGATAATTCAAGAAGCTAACGTTCGTAAAGCACTTAGCATGGGCTGCCACATAGCAGTTGCTGAGTAGAGTTACTTCACTGATAACCATATTAGTGGCATCAGCTCTCAACCAGCAGGCAGACTGGGGCTCACCAAGATGCTTTTCCACCTCTGGTAAGCCTAGTCCATAAGGAGAGGAAATCCCCCTCCCCAGAAAGTTTTTACACATTTAAATGTGTGCCAGACACCTAACGTGCTCCCAACTTAGTTTGGTGGGAAAGAGGAAGAAAACTTGATTTCTAGTCAGAGTCCTAATTTGCTGATTGTGTGAGCTTGAGTGACTTTGTTCCCCAGTCTGAGTCTCAGTTTTTTCACCTTTAAACATGAGAGTAATCAGGCAAAGATTATGTATTGGTATTAATAACCATTAGGTGAATGGCTGATGGGGAAATGGACATTTGCATGGTGTCAGAATAACCCACAAACATAATTTACTAGAAGGAAGGTGGGGAGGAAATCATAACTATCATCAGCAGGTGTCCATATGAGCATTTCTCATGGTGGATGAATTTGATGTTCTATGTCTTCTGATATGGTGCAAAGTGAAGTATATGACATCGCCTCACAAGTGTTCTAGCCAAGAATGTTGAACTTGAATTATTCTAACCTTTAGATCTAACTCTCAGTTTATAGGAAACACTGGGATAGTTTCACAACCTCAACAACAGCACAAGGAAGTAACCAGGCAGCTGGAAGGAAGAATATTCTGTGGGAAAACTAACCTGAATATTTCAATGCATTGATGGCCAAAAAAACCAGGGGAATGCACCATTTTAGCAATTTAATACACGTAATGATCAGATGCTATCCCTGTATTGGATTCGGACCAACTGTAAAGGACTTCTTGGGGGTCATTTGGGGAAATTTTTATAGGTTCTGGGTATTAAAAGGGATGAAAATTTACTTAAATAGGAAAGGTAGAAATTGTTTGTTAAAAAACAGATCATAAAGCAGTATGTATAATTCAATCACATTTTGGTAAAAAGATACTTGTATGTAAGGAAAAGATCTGGAGGGAGATGCATTAAGGTGTTAATGGTGGTAGGAATATGATGTTTTTATTTTTATATTTTTGCTTTCTGTACTTTTAAAATTTTGCACAATTCATACTTATTACCTCTGTAATAATAAAATGCTATTTAATAAATAAAATGGGAATAATAACTGTGTACCCTGTAGGGCTGTAATGATTCAGTGAGATAATGCCGTGAAGAACAAGGCCTGGCATAAGTACATGCTCAATAGCTAGGTGCTGCTACGATGTTTATGCTGTTGCAACCCCAGCCACCATTAGACAGAGCAGGCTTATCAGAGATGTTCTCTTTGTCCCCAGGTTCTGGCACAGAGCAGGGCTCTACTGATGTTTTCTGGAAAAATTATTTCCATTGGTCCAGCGTTTGTTGGACATCAAGGGAAGCGTGATGGAAATTGTGGCCTTGTGCTCACATAGGTGTAGGTCCCCAGAGCTTCCCTCCACTCCCTCCCGTGAAACCAGAGTGTGCCCTCAGTTAGGTCCTTGCAATAAGCAGGAGGTGACCCTCTGCCAGTGAAGTAAAGCTATAGTGATCTGAGCCAAAGGGAACAACCAGTTGTCCCCCCTCCCCAAGCCATACTCACCCAACTATTTTTGCCATTGGCCTCCAAAAGCTTCCACCTTCTTGACTACCCTAAATTCTGGGACTGGGTTAACGTCTGGAGGTTGGGTCTAAGGCTATTCCACAAATACGGACTGAGATTAAGGCCAGCCCTACCATTGGAGGGGGTTCTTAGTCTGAGTGTAGCTTCCCAGATAAAGACTCAAAATTGGGACCTAGCTGCAGTCTGTCCACTTCCAGGGCCTGAGGATTTAGTCTAGGTCCGAGGGTAGCCCCCTATTGAGAACTGAATTAAGACTTGAGGTGTGTCTGGGTCAGTCGGTCGGAAGCTTGCTCTTGGCTGAAAGCTGAAGCTAAGTCTGGTCCTTGATAAAGGCGAGGTTGCCCCTGACTAGGGGACAAGGGCTGGGTTATTTCCTTCTCTGTCAAGAGCTGGGAGCTGGCTCTGTAGTCAGAGAAGGAGCCTGGGAGGGGACGGTCGGGTGAGGGGATGGTTGAGCAGGACGCTGGAAAGGGGCTGTCCGCGGAGAAACAGAGGCGCCTTCCGTGGCTCCAGCTCTGGCTCCGGCGTCTGCAGCACCCGGTAGGGGTGAGGACGGGAGAGGAACGTCCCGCCAGAGGGGAAGCGGGAGAGGCCACGGGTGTATGTGTTCTGGGGGCCCTCGGCACTGCAGAAGCGCAGTGCGGAGGGAGAGGGAGGGGAGCCGAGGAGAGGTTTCCGAGGGGGTCCCCGCGGCTGGAGAGAGGCCCTGCGTGTGTGGATAGCGCCCCATTACCCCCAGCTCCACCCCTCCGAGCCAGCCGGGCTCCCCGATCATTAGGCCGACATCTCCTCCTTAATAAAAAATACATGAATAAATAAATAATAACAGCCACAACCGAGCGGGAAACCGCTTGCCACTCTTTTGTTTCCCCAGCTCCTTCCTTCCAGTGCGGCCCTGGGGGCTCCGGGGCTGGCTCGGCCAGTAAAGGCCCTCCTCTCTCCCGCCCCGCAGTGCCGCAGGCATCCCCCGACCGGAAGGGGACCGGGCTGGGGCGGGCGCCGCTCTTAGGGCGACTGAGCAGGCCCTTTGCCACCTAGACCTGTTCTTAGAGGGGCGTGGGGCGAGAGAAATCTGGAGGGGAGTCTTTTCTCTCGGCTTTCGAGGAGGAAGAAGCAACAGTTGAGCCTTTAGGTCCGGGACTTTGAGTGGTCCCCAAGCACATAGACCCTAAATCAGGGAGAGGCTGGACCCAGCGTGAGAGAAGGAAATGGAAAGTGGGACGTCTAGAGAGTTTCAGGGTCAAACGGGAGCGAGGAGCAGGCATTTGCATAGAGCGAGGACACCAAGTACTTGGGAAGATTACCTTTCTTAAAAGGAACAACCAAATCACTTTTTCTTCCTCCTGGCAGTCTCGCGTTGGTCTCTTTATCCCTGTGTGTCTTGCACACACTCTTTGTCTCTCTCCAGTGCCTTCCCTTTCACTATCGTCTCCTTTCTTACTTGGGTCAGAACGCCTCCAAGATGTGTGCTAGGAGTCACCGCTTGTTCAAGGTTGAGAAGTAATTCTGCCACGGGACTCTGGTTCAGGACCATGGAGAGCATCCCGTAAAGGGAGCGGTCCTCTCCCAAAATAAAACAGGAACCTTGGATGGCCTGTGGAGAGTAAGGGAGCAGGTGAAGTAGAAGTAGGGCAGGGGGAGTGGGAAAAGGGAAGGTTATGGGCCAAGGTCATTCCCAGCCTGGTCCTCCTAGGATGCATGTCTCTGACGTAGGACTCAGAATGTTTACTGCCAGGGACCAAAGGCCTTGGTTCCTCCATACCCCCCGCCCCAGCCTCAACCACCACCACCACAGGGTGGGGAAGGAGAGGAGCAGCCTGCCCATAGAGTGTGTGGTTCTGGAGCACAGCCCATTCCAGGAAGCTCTGGGAACCTTTGTGTGTAGAGTGCAAAGCTAAACACATACAGATTCTGGCACAGAGAACCCTGTGACCCTTGGGCAGATGTTGGGGAGGCTGTGTGGGGTATGTTGGGTGTTACAACCCTACAGGTGAGGGAGTGCTCAAGGGTAGGGATAATAGGAGACAAGAACCAGAGTTCTGTTAGGCTAGTTCATTCTGGCAGCTGCAGGCTGGGAGTGGGGGTCAGGCAGGGCCTTCCCTGGCCCCAACTCAGAACTAATGGGACCCAGGAGTCTCCTCTTCCCTCTAGCAGCTCCCTCTGGATGGAACAAGGAGCCAGATTTCAGGAGCAGTCCAGATGTTCACGGGAAATGCAGAGAAGTGGAGCAGATGGGACCTGGGATTCCTGTGGGGGCTGGGGAAGGAGGGCAGCAGCTGGAGGATGTGCTGGGGCATGTGCTAGAGCTAAGGCTGGCTCCAGCATGTGCCACGGCATGTGCCACAGTGTGTGTGTAAGACACAGAGCTTGGTCAGAGAGCAGTCTAGGGCAGGTAGCCCTAGGTGCTTTCCTGATACCAGTTACTAAGATCTGTCCTGAACTGCCTCCAGCTGTGGCAAGGCTTGAGGGGTATACCCTCCATGCCAGGTGCTATGCTGGGATACAGAAGTGAGCAAGATAGACCTTGCCCCTGTCCTAGGAGAGTTCAGCCTTTCCCCTCAATGCAGGGCTCTGACTTTGGCCCAGAGAACCCATGTTTCCACCCTGAGGCCAGAGTGGCCACTCCTTTAGAGCTGGAGAAGAAAAGCTTTCCTTGCCCAGAGGCCTGAGATGGCCCACCCTGTCCCTTCATTTTCTACCCCAAGAGACCAGTTCACCTTCCCACCCAGTGCCTCAATCCCTGGCCATGTCATCCCTGCTGTTCCTTGAAATTTCTGTAGTTCTTGGGAAGCTGTAGGACAAGGCAAAGGGGTCTGGTCACTAACGGCAGGATGAATCTAGAACTGATATTGCTCCTGCCTTCCCCATGAACTCAAGAACACTAGGGCTTTTGTGACCCACCCCCACTTTGCTGCATCTGGCTGTGGCCAGCTCATCATCATCACACCAGCCTGGGAGAATGGTCATGAGCTCCACTTGGTAGAACAAACCGAGGTGCAGAGAAGTAAAATCACAGGTTGAAGGCACACCTTTTCAACAGAGCCTGTTTGAAGTTTGCATGGCTCTGTTTTTCCACAACTCCCCCTCTAGGCAATATGGTCATTCTGGCTCTGCACACCAACCAGCTGTGTAGTGCCCTGGACTAGTAAGTACCTTTACCTCTCTGGGCTTCCATTTTCCTATCTATAAAACAAAAGGGTCTAAATAGGATTATCTTGAAGAGCTCTTCCCATTTTGCTGTGCTGTAGCATCGAACACACTCTCTGCACTGGGACAGCGGGCAGTGGGGGTAGACTGCATGCTGTGGTCCCCTAACTGAGACAAAGCACTGACCAATCTCCCACTTCTGCCAGAAGGGCACCCTAAAATGTCAAGATGCTTGGCTGGGATGGGGGATGGGGATGGTGGTCCTCTGTAGGCTGCAGTGCTAGAGTTGGAGTGGGGCTGAGGGAGCCCAGGCCCTGAGCCCACGCTCTGCCTGCTGGGGAGGGAGAGCAGAGGGAGGTCTGGGGTGGAGAGTGGGGCTAGCTGGGCAGGCCAGAGCCATGTGGGCAGAGCCAGGCGGGCAGAGCAGAACGAGGCTCAAAGCTCCAGGGCTTTACAAATGGATTTTGCTGAAATGGAAATTTCCACCCATCCCTGAAATGAGCCTGGCAGTAAGGCCAGGTCTGGTGGGGGCTGCCGCAGCTGGGGATGTGGACAGGGACAAAAGCCAAGCTGTCAAAGCCTCTCAGGCCTGTCCACCCCTCTCCATGCCACCCAGTCCCCTCCTTCACCTCCTCCCCTGCTCAGGTCCTCCAGGCTTTCAGGGACCTGCTCATTCCTCCACACCTTTTTCTACCCTTCTCACTTTCTCCCTAACCACTCCATGCACTCTTACACCCCCTCCACACCTAGCACCCCCACCGCCTACTCACTCTGGCTGACTTTCACCCTGCATACCCCTCCCGCCTCCCCCTCCACCTCTCCTTCACACACCCCACACACCTGACAGTTCCCTCCCCTCCTACTTTATCCTCATCCTGCCCTTTGACCCCTCACCTGCTCTGTGAACACCTCCATCCCATCCACTCTACCTTCTACACCCATTCACATGCCTGACACTCCCCCACTCCTGTTCATCCCTCACCTCTCACACACCTCCCCCACACTTCATGTGCTCCCCTCACATCACTCTTTGGAATCCTCTCCTGCTCCTGACACTCTTGCACCCCCTACCACTCCCCTTGCACCCTTGCATGTACCACACTCCTCTCCAATCCCTAACCCCACCTTCTCACCTCCTTACAGCCTTCCACTAATAACCCTAGGCCAAATATCTCCTGGGGAAGAGTCGGGCTGTAGAGTCAGAATCCTAGCTCAATGCCTCCTGGCTTCGTGAGCCAGGAGGTTCCCTAATTTCACTGCAACTGTTTCCTCATCTGTAAAATGGTGTTGACAACTGCTCCTGCCTCTTGGGATTGCTGTGTGGACTGAGTGGGCCAATGCTTGTAAATCCCTTTGCCTGGCACACAGGAGTGTTGATCATGTTTATTGCTGTTTAGTAATTCATTGATACTTTGGGGAAAGAAGTCAGAGGTGAACTTGATAGCACAGGGCCAGAGTAACAGGATAAGAGCTAACTAGGCTGCTGGGAAAGGTAGTCCGCAACCCAGCCTGCAAGTGGTGAGTTGACAAAGGTGAGTAGACAAAGGTGTGGCACTCTCCCTCCCCACCTCCCACCCCCAGATGGACTGACCTGAGACACTCCAAGGAGCCTGGACACTCTTTCCTCCCTAGGTTGCTGCCAGCTATTGCCACTGGAGGGCGACACACTGTCTCCCGTGGACAGTGGGGTGCGGAGTGCCGGGAAGGGAGCTGACTTCCATCACCCAAAAGGCTTTTCTAGGAGCTGGAGCAGGGAAGAGGACAGGGCGCAGGCTGGGATGGGGAGGTCCCTGGAGGGCTCTCACTGGCTCCCTGCTGAGTGGGAGTGGGAAGAATGTCAATGGAGGACAGAGTGCAGGAGCCAAAGGGGGTCATCAGGAGAGGTGTGGGGCTCGACTTGCTGTGGATTCCTTCCAGGGACTTCTTGTACTCAAGGCCTGCATGGGAGTCAGGGACTGGCCTGGCCCCTCAGAAAATTGTGATCCCCGGAGACATTGGGATCCCCAGGACTGTAGGGAATGGGCTCCTTCAGCCCAGTGTGGAAGGCAGGGAGGAAGCCAAGGCAGGAGTAAGTGGGGAAGACCCTGAAGGCTGAATGAAGAGGGGACCACAGGTGAGAGACCTAGTGGCAGGACCCAGCGTAAGCAAAGGGAATCAAGAGGCTGATCTGGCCAGCACCCGGGCAGTACAGGGGCATGTGTGGCCAGGCTCCAGTCCACTCCCCCAGGGCAAGGCCCAAGGAGCACAGCCACATGCCCTCATCCTCTAATTACATGTTGACTTATTACCCATTATTAATTAAACAGGAGTGCTGAGTTGCTCCAGGCTGCCTCCTGCCCCAGCCCCAAGTGCTGGGCACCAATCTCAGAGCCTGGGCTGAGCTGAGCCAATGGTAGAAAGAAACAGAGGTGGGGATGTGGGGTTGCAGGGGACTGCCCCCACTGTTGGTGAAAGGGCAGTCACTGAGTGCTCACTCGGAGAAGTAACTTAGGGTCTGGGGCCTGGAAGGAAGAGAAATGGATGGGTAGAGGAAGGGGAGCTTCCTAAGGATGGAGCGAGGGAGAGGGACGGAGAGCCTGATGGACATGGGGAGCTGAGGAATGTGTGGAGAGTTGGCAAAGTCCGGAGATTTGAGAGGCCAGGGGTGGGCAGGTTAGGGGTGAGTGACTGCTGAACCAGGGGTGGTCTATGTCTCTAGTAACTGCTGCAAGGGGAAGAGCGTGTGCCTATGACCAAGGGGCTGCCTGTAAGCGAGGCTGAGTGCGTGCCTGTGGCTCTGCACTTGCGGGCTTGTTCCTCTGAAACTGGGTCTTTGTCGCTGTCTTGAACACCCAGCGCTGCGGGGGAGGGGAGGAAGCACCGGGGGATTGAATTACCTTTCAAATCTAAAGCCTGAATTCCTCCAGGCCCGGCAGGTGGGCGTGTGCACACATTCCCGAGAGCATTGTGGGATGTTGGCTGTCACTAGGGAGCCACGAAGTTTCCTTTCCTTGGGCAAGAAAAAAGAGAAGCCTGTGACCCTGGAGAGGAGGAGGGAGCCGGGGAAGGAGAGAATATCTGACTTGGCCCCAGCCTGCAGCCCCTCAGATAGGACCAGGGAGGCCTTAGTTAGAATCCTAACACTGCTACGATCTAGCCACACGTGACGCTGACATATGACAACCTCCCTGGTTTTCTCATCTAAAAAGAGGATAATAATAATAACAGCCGGCATGAACAAGCCTTTGTGCCAGGTACTGTGCTAAGAATTTTCTTTCTCTCTCTCTCTCTCTTTTTTTTTTTTTTTTGAGACAGGGTCTGGTGCTGTTGCCCAGGTTGGAGTGTAGTGGCAAGATCAAGACTCACTGCAGCCTAGACCTCCCCGACTCGGGTGATCCTCCAACCTCAGCACACCCTCTACCCCACCAGTAGCTGGGACTACAGGCACCATGGGGTTTTGCCGTGTTGCCCAGGCTGGTCTCAAACTCCTGGGTTCAAGTGGTCTGCCTGTCTCAACCTCCCAAAGTGCAGAGATTAAGGGCGTGAGCCACCACGTTCAGCCTAGGCACTTTATTTCTTTATGTCTTCATACAACCCTATAAGGTAGGTATTCTTAACCTCCCCATTTTGAAGATGAGAAACCAGGCTCAGAGAGGTTAAGTGATTTTCCTGTGCCTCACACAGCTGGTAAGTAGGAAGGCTGAGACTCTGTCTGACCCCAGAGCCTTGCCCTGAATAGCCTATGTTACCCATGTATCAGGGGACAGGGGATATATGAGGAGTAAATGAGATAATGCACATAGTGAAGTATTTAGAGCTGGGCATGGTGGCTCACACCTGCAATCCCAGCAATTTGGGAGGCCGAGGCTGGCAAATCACTTGAGGTCGGGAGTTCGAGACCAGCCCGACCAACATGGAGAAACCCTGTCTCTACTAGAAATACAAAATTAACCAGGTGTGGTGGCACATGCCTGTAATCCCAGCTACTCAGGAGGCTGAGACAGAAGAATCGCTTGAACCCGGGAGGTGATGGTTGTGGTGAGGCGAGATCGCATCACTGCACTCCAGCCTGGGCAACAAGAGCGAAACTCCGTCTCAAAAAAAAAAAAAAAAAGTATTTAGCCTAGTGCCTTGCACACAGTGAGTGCTCAAGAAATACTGTTAATGTTTTTATTATTTATTCATCTGTACAGGTGCTCAGATGTTTCATTTTATGGCTGCTCAGGTGGCAGGAGGCTGAGGAGGGGATGGAGAGGCTGGTTGTGGGCGTGGGAGAAGGGAAGTTAGCTGCAGGGAGGCTGAGGGGGGAGGGGGACGGTGGGCTGAGATGGGAGTTGGGGCCTGCATTCAGAAAGCAGGGGAGGGTAAGGCGAGCAGAGTGGAGGAAACGGAAGTGAGTGACTATGTATATACTTAAAGACTTTGCTCCGGTGAGCACCTCATTGGCCAGACATCTGGTTTCTCTGGGCATCCCCAGGGAATGGAAGTCAGACAGTATTACTTCAGCACCTCTGATGCCATCTGCCTCAGGCTGGCTTGTACTCATGGGGCTCAGGATGCTCCCCTGCAGAGTGGGGACCAAGAGCTACAGGCCTGGTCTAGAGCTCACTGGGAGGAAGTGGTAGCCCCTTCTGGCAGCCAGTTGGTCACTCTCCTCTCACCTGCTCTGAGCTAGAAGCAACGGGGTTTGACCCCTGCACACACTCCTCCTCCCCCTCCTGAACTTTCCTCCTAAATATGGTGGTGGGTGATGGCCAGGAGCTGAGGAGGGCACTGAGGAAATCCTCCTCCATGCTGTTCCCCTCCGTAGTCATTTGGAGAAGAGGCCTGATGGAGGGGGCCCACTATGCAGCTGCCTGGGGCACTCATCTCTAAGGGGCACTAAAGCTTCACTGGTCACCTAACGTGTTGGAGGAAAGAGTATTTACCAGGCACAAACCACTGCGGGGGTGGAGGGTGTTGGCAGGAACACTTCTATAAGCTGCTAGGTACAGAGGTGAGATCGCCAGGGACTGTTGGGCTACTGTTCATTAAACTCCTTTCCCTTCTGAGGGGGTGGGGCGTGGAGAACCAAAGAGTTTTGGTGAAGCTCAGTAGGGCCAGCAAGGTTAGGGCCAGCAGTGAATTGTTCAGCAGGTGGAGGAGAGGCTGAAGGCTGTGGACAGGCCCCCTTCTCTGCACAGTCTCCACGCAGCCTCTCTTCCAAATAAATATTGAATAAATATTGAAAGAGCATTGGTTCGAAGAGACACCAAATTATTAGCTGCCCTTGGCTCTAATTTCCCAGTCAAGCCCCGTTTTAAAAGTACCATAATGATGGCTTTAATGATTCCCTTCCTGTCTTGGTTTGTGCCTGCATCTCATTCATTCATTTATTCATTCTTTCATTCACTCACTTAACAAAGGTTTCCAAGCACCTACTATGTGCCAGGCACTGTTCCAGGCACTAGTGATAAACAACAAACTGCCTCTTCTCTCCTACTTCTCACCACCTCCTGTGTGATTGAACCAGTAAGTGTTTGGAGTCTTGTGTGCTTAGATTGGATTGGGTAGAGGTAAATCAGAAGTCTGGAGCTCAGCTTCTGCCCCAGGAAGAAACCACTCCCTTGGGTAACAAGGAGCCATGGTAAAGGTACCATTTTTGTGCCTGTCCACAGCTTAGTCCCACCTCCCCAGTTTTTCTTGCCCTCAGGACCTGGTGTAGTCTTATAAATTCACTGTGTCCAGGAAAGTGTGTGTGTGTGTGTGTGTGTGTCTGTGTGTGTGTGTGTGTTGCATAGCTCTGAACTGGGCAGCTGGGTGTGGGGAGCTGGGTAGAGGGGAATAGCGGATGATTCCAGACTCATCCCTCACCCCTATTGTACACCCCACCTGAGCCTCTCTGATGGGTAGGGCTGCCTACAGGAACCCAGCACCCAAACAGGAGACCAGGAGTTTCTCTCAATCACCTGGAGAGAGGACCTGCAGGAAGCCAAGAGGTAGGAGGGACCCTGGGGTTTGACAGTCATATTCCCTGAGAAGTGCAAGATACAAGACATCCTTAGAACACATGCTCTCTCTCACCCACTACTACCACCCTAGGGCTCCACTCAGTTACTTGGACTTCTGCACCTAATTCCAGTACTGAAAGATACGAAAAGGCCCAGTCCTGAAGCCTTGTCCCACCCATCCTACATAGCTTGAAGGGAGAGGGAGAGGAAACCCGTGAAGCCAGGTCTTCCACTCCTCTGGGCTGCAGCCCTGGCCCAGACCCTTCCCTAAAGTCAGAGACCAATGAGAATGTTCATTAAGACTTTAGGGAAAGCTGAAGATCCCCTGCCCTAACCCTGGATCCTGGGCAATGGCTGCTGCCACAGAGGCAGGCTGTGAGGCAGGGGTGTATATGGGGAGAACTGGGGGCTGGGTCTCACATGCTCAGAAAGAGGGGGCCTATGTCTGCACAGGCATCCCCCCTACACTGTCTGACAGAACGAGATGCGTCCTTGCTTTCTCTATTTTTAGTCAGAACTGGAAGGAAAGGAAGTTCGGGGGCCAAGCCACCAGCCCCAGCTCCCGCTGCCAGCACCCACGCCACGTGGTGCGGGGGCGCTGGAGGAGCCCCGAGTCCCAGCTCCTCACGGAGGCAGGCATGGCTCCCCTCCCACCTGCCAGCAAGGCCTGGGCCTGATGGATCTCCAAGCGAGGGGACATGCTCTGGGTTGGGGGCTGGGGAGGGAGTGCTGCCTTCTCTCCATGCCCAAACACAGGGCTCTGCAGCAGGTGTTTTTGGCAAAGAAGGAGAAGGTGGGAAAGGAGGAAGACCCAGTTTGGTCTCCCAAAAATAGGACTTTGGTAGCTCTGAGGTGCTTTCTTTTGTAGGTTCTTTGAATGGAACCCTGGCTTCTTCCTTCAAGATTTAAACATCTTGACCTCTATTAGCAGTGTTTGGGGCTGGCTCTTCCTCAACAGAAGGCTTGTATGAGACAGGAGCCAAGAGACTCTCCTCCGCCCATCCTTCTGTAGAGCTAGAGGAAGAGAGGGAGGAGTTTTTCAGAGTGTCCTCACTTCCCTAGGCAAGAGAAGGACTCCTTGGCTGAAACCCCAGAGCTGCTACAGTCATTACATGTGGGTCAGAGAAAGGTCGTCCAGGTGGCAGTAGAGTATAGCCGTTAGAGCTTGGACTTTGCAGTCTGCAGACAGACCTGGGTCCAAATCCTGACTCCTCCACCTGCTAGCTGTGTGACATTAGAAAATGGCTAAACCTCTCTGAAACTCTGTAAAATGGGGATAATTATCGTACCTACCTCATAGGATTGCGAAGATTAATTTAGAGCATGTGAGAAAAAGCACACAGTATGTGCTCGACTGTTAATGAAGTTTTAAAACCAGATTCGCTGCAGTCCTGGGTTGGAACCACACGGTGTGGCTGATCTCTGGCCTATGTAGCATAGCTTTCAACAGATTCTTCAAGGGATCTAGGTACTCCAGACAGTTAAGAACCACTATTGACTAGTCTGGAAGTCAGGAGATGTGGGTGTTAGATATTGTCTGCCTCTCACTCCTTGGGCAGCAACCAACCTCCTCAGTTTTTCTAGCTGTTCCATAAGGGAGTTAGAACAACTGAGATCTATGGACCAGGTGGGGCATTATCAGACTCTGTGAAGTCTGATGAGCAGTGATGGAGAGAGTAACCAAAACTGGGGCTTGGGGGGCAGGTTCCAGGAAAGTGGGAGAGGGCTCCATCCCACCCTTCCCAGGAGCTGGTTTGGTCCATCAGCCAACATGTCAGCCAGCCAGCCGACGGAAACTGAGCTGCATCCCTCCACCAACCCGGGAGGCTGTTGCCATGGCAACTTCATATTTATCCACTTTAGCTCCTAATTAAGGGGAAAAGCATATAACATATTGGATGTCAAGGAGGCTTTGTGAGCCTCAATTTAGCGGCCGTGCCTGGATGTCAAACTCAAGCGTGATTGCTGTTAATCACCTCCCAAATTACCAAGACAGGTCACAAAGGGAAAGGTCCCCAGCAGTGGGGGCAGCTGAGCCCAGGGGAGATGAGGTGGTGGTAGTGGCAGAAAGGGAGACTTTGTTCCACAACATGACCTGGGGGTGCTGCTGGATGGATGCTGGCTCTGTGGGTGTCTGATTATGAAGTCTGTGGTAAAAATGGCTAGGTCTGTTCTCACTGAGATCAGGGATCTCCACCCCAAAACCTCACAAACCAAGGCCCTTGGTCTGTAAAGATGGACTGACCAATGGGTGAGCAAAGCGGCAAGTAAGGACCACGGAGTGGCCTCTGATGTCAGAAGGAAGATTGACAGATGACCAGAGCTGGTAAATACAGGCTGAACTGGTCTCTGGATGGATGGATGGATGAATGCCACATGGCAGATGGAAGATCCACTTAGGAGAGACTGGCTGGATGGCTGGATTCACCCGTTCATCTCTCATCTCCCAAGCAAGTGCCTGGCCTCTCTACCCCTATTTGGGACCCAGGGCATTCTCAGATGCCAGTTAGGTCAGCCCTTGCTGTGGTTCTTCTTGCCTGCCATGGGAAGGAGCTGTGGCCCGAAGCCATGCTCCTTGGGGGAAACTTTGGCAGGTTCCTGGGGATGTGGGAGGCAGGGAGTAGAGACTGATAGAGTAAGGTTAGGAGTTGGGGGCACAGAGGGGAGGACATCAGCAGAACAGGTAAGAGCATGAGTTATGGGGTCAGGCAGGCCTAGGGTAGAGTTTCATCTTGACTATTTACAGCTGTGTGGCTTTGATCAAGTCACCTCACCTCTCTGTTTCTGTTTTCTCATCTGTCAAGCAGGGATGATGATGATTCATACCTCACAGGGCTTTGTGAGGACTTAGCAAGATAGTAAATGTAAGGTACTTGGCATGGTGCCTGGCACATGGAAAGCCCTCAAGACAGGTAGGCCTGGAAAGGAGGAGCAGGAACATGGTGACTGTGGGCTGGGCCTGGAGGGAAGTCAAGGAGCATTTTCTCCGTGTTCCCTTTCAGTCAGGACTCCAAGAGAGAACTTGCAGAAGGGAACCTCGATGGGAGGCCAGCTGAGAGGGCATGGAAACAACTGGAACCCACTGGGCCTATGTGGGCTATTTCTCAACCTAAGAGAGGACCATAGGGAAGGAGGCCCTTGTACTCAAAGTCCTGCTGTCAGATCCAGAAAGGTTCTTAATGGTGCCCCAACCTGGGAGATCATTAGAACTACCTGGATGTGGCCGGGCGCCGTGGCTCATGCCTGTAATCCCAGCACTTTGGGAGGCCAAGGTGGGTGGATCACGAGGTTAGGAGATCGAGACCATCCTGGCTAACATGGTGAAACCCCGTCTCTACTAGAAGATACAAAAAATTATCCGGGTGGGGTGGCGGGCGGGCGCCTGTAGTCCCAGCTACTCTGGAGGCTGAGGTGGGAGAATGGTGTGAACCTGGGAGGCGGAGCTTGTAGTGAGCCGAGATCACGCCACTGCACTCCAGCCTAAGCAACAGAGTGAGACTCTGACTCAAAAAAAAAAGAAAAAAAGGAACTACCTGGATGTTTCCATAAGCTCTACTCTCTGGGCTTACCCCAGACTCCCTGAATGAGAATCTCAGGAGCGGGGCTTGGGATATTGGTTTTGAAATCCTCCCAGGATGGTCTGGTAATCAGCTGGGTCTGGGACCTACTGGTCAAAACCAGAGGACCCTGTGCATCAGCACTGGGAGGAGCTGGCGGTAGGTGTGGACAAGCACTCTTCAGCACATAACTTTTTACATATGGTGTCCGGGTTCTGCTTAAAAATTTGCATTTGAACATAAAAAAAAGTCTACAGCTAAAAAGTTTGAAAAACACCAATTATGATAATGGTAATAATAATTACAGCTAACATGTATTGGTTGTTTACTGTAAGCCAGGCACTATGCTAAGTGCTTCACACGGGTTATCTCTTTGAATCCTCTCGGTAGCTGCAGAGGGGGGTCGATTTGTTTATACAGAAAAGGCAACTGAGGTTCAGAGAGGTATGTCAAAAGTCACACCTTGTTAGTGGCAGATCCAGGATTCAAGTCTGGGCTTCTGATTTCAGGCTGGGCCCTCTTCTTATTCTACAGTTGAGGAAATGGGAGTCCCAAAGAGGTAAAGTGACTTTTCCAAGGTCACGAAGGAAGTTACAGGCAGAGGAGGGATGAGAACCCAGGAGCTCTACCCATCCTCCTGCTCCCCAACCTCACCCTGAAGATGCATTGTGCAGAGAAAAGTTAAGGACAGGCTGATCTGAGGAAAAGCATCTCAGTTCCATCCCTCTGCTATAGGCAGAATCCTGGAAACAGCAGGTGGAGTGGAAGGGGCTTGTAAGTTTTCTGACTTGGAGGGACAAGGAGAAGCTCAGGACGTGGTGACCATGGTCATGGCAGCCCTGCTGGCTTGGTAGGAGGAGTTGCTGTGGCCTGGTTTCCACAGATGTGGGCTGCAGCCATCCTGTTGAATGGGAGGCTATTAAGGGAAAATGCTTTGCAAGGAGCTGAGCAGCTGGGAGAGGAGATCATCAGAGCTCTGAACGAGGAACTTTGTCCTGCCAGGCTCTGGCAGGCACTTGCTCCCTGGTCTGTATCTAAGAGACTGGCTGGTCAAGAGGCCAAGGGGAGTTACCCCAAGAACCATTCCCTCCACTACCTTCCTGTCCCTGGTCCCCACCCCCACCCCTGTGCTGCCCCATATCAAGGGTGACTCTTAGACTGGCTTGTGGCTCTGGAGACTGACACCAGGGCCACATTCTGTAGGTGTGAAGCATGTTACTGAAACTCTCAGTGCATTAGTCTCATCATTTGCAAAATGGAACTAATAGGAGTATCTTCTTATAATGCTGTTATGAAGATTGAGCAAGAAAATGGAGTTCATGCCTCAGTGGACTGGTTACTGTAGATATTATCTCCAGCTGAGGAATCACCCTTCCTGGTTTCTTTCCATCTCAGTCCCTCCCAGGGTGCAAATTCCTCTCCTAGGTCTTACCCTCTCTCCTTCCTTTCCCCAACAATCAGCCAGGGGCTCAGGACAGGTCTCCTTGTGGAGGCTGCAAGTGGAGAGAAGGAAAAAGTATCAGCAGTACCATCCCAGCAGGGAGACCTCCCAGGAAGGAGAACAAACTCCAGCCTGCGTGATGCATCATTGCCTATGGCTCCACTTCGACTCAGGAAACTCATCACTCAAAGCTTGCTTGTCTTCTCCCACCCAGGCCTTTGCTGGGGCTGTTTTCCTCTGCCTGGGACACTCTTTCTCCACTTTGCCTGGCTACCTTTGCCCAGCTAACTCCTATTTGTCCTCCAGATGTTAGCTTATACAAGCTCACCTCCAGGAACCCATTCCTTAGACCAGGGTGTCCTGCTGTATGCCCCTCACCCTAGCACTGATAAAACACCCAGCTCCCTTCACATTAGGCCATGAGTATCATGTTTACTTATCCCCCAGCCCATAGCACAGGGCCTGGATTAGAATAATCAATCTATAAATATTTGTTGGATATTGAATGAGTGAATGAAGTGAATGTGTGAATATGTGAATGAAGGAATGATTGGGTTCTCTGGCCCAGGGTGGGACAGGGGAAAGGAGAATGTCTGGTGGGATGAAGACAAAGCAAAGCAGGTGCTTCCAACAACACCATAAACACATCAAGTTTAGGGCCTTCTCCAGGACAATGACCAAGCTGACCCCCTCTTGGGACCCTGTCTTGAAGTCAGGCTACCAATATCTGTAGCCACATCATGATCATAAGTTAATGTTTACTGAGGACCTACTGTGTGTCAACCACTACACTCAGCACTTACACACACACACACTTACTGTGTGCTACCTCACTGAATTCTTAAAGCAGCTCTTTGAGACAGGTACCATAATTATCTTCATTTTACGGAACAGAAAACTGAGGTTCAGAGAAGTCAAGATGCCTTGCCCAAGGCTTACCCAGCTAGCAAATGATAGGGCTGGAGGTATGGTTAGTGGTCAGGCGTGTTTGTTTGTTTCTAGAGTTATGCCTCTTAGCCACCAGGCCATCTTGCCTTCCTCGTAGGATGGAGCAGAAGTCACCATTCCTCCCTCCTAGGAAGTGGAAGTTGCTGGGAAACAAAGCTGGAGAAAGTTCAGACCATTCAGTTAGCTTTTGGTGAGCAACTATGGCGCACTGGGCCCGGCAGGAAACGCAGAGCTGGCGGCCAGCCCAGCCATCCAGCTCCCCATCTGAGCAGACAGACCGACCCCAGGAAGAGGGGTGGGTGATGACAGCGGACTGGTAGGGTGCCAGACCATGCGGTGGTGATGGCTGGTGGCTGGTGTTCGTCACCGGGTGACTCGAGGGTGGACGGTGGTGGGCCCAGGAACAGGGCATGGTACACAGAGCTGTTCTCAGTGAGGCTGCTTGGATGGCTGTACACGCTGGAGGCTTCACCACTCCACTTGGCGTGTGCTGAGCCCAGACATGGCTCTTTGGCACTCAAGTCACTAACAGAGATGACTCGTTTTCCCATCCCCGCAGATAATGTTTTCCTGCTTTTTAGGCTCAGCAGAGCACTCTAACTTGCTCATTCTCACCCAACAGCTGTAGGATCCCAAGCTTTCAGAGTGTCCTTCTCTCCTGACAACTGTAAGCACCATCCTTTTAGCAGAGCGCAGAGCCCCTTAGTCTGTGGGAGACCCTGGAGGCTGCTTTCCCTGACTGTCCACCGGGCTGGAAGCAGGTGGCCCATTAGGCTCAGGCTTTGGTCTTGTAGAAATTACCCAGCGAGCTGTGAGGAACAGCAATGATGGGGCGGCCCAGCCAAGTGCTAATTTCTTGCCATTCCTCAGGAGAAGCATGGCTTCTTAGTTCAGGCCCAGCAGCTGGTGTCACTGGGGCCGGTGGCTGGGAGCTAAACATAGCAGGAAGAGCCCAGACTCCTAGACTTAGAGCTGGGACCTTGAGCTCTCAAAAATGTGGGGGGGAGGGGGGCACCACCATGAAGTTCCCATGGCTTGGTGGCTTGGCTCAAGATGGCAGTCCTCTAATCCTCAATCAGCCTTGTCTAGGTGCCATGGGGCCAAGCCAGGGGCTAGATGTAGTGCCAGGGCAAGTTGCAGTTAGGAGGTAAAATTGTTGTTAGAGAAGGGGTTGGGTCAGGTGAGAAATAAGGACTGGGAAGGAAGTTGGGGATGGACTTCCCTCTGAGATGGATATTACAGTAAGAACTAGGGTTGAAGTCTAGGATGAGTGATGGATTGGTTAAGATTAGATTGGGGTTGGGGTTGGGGTTGGAAATGATATTAGGATTATAATTGCTCTTAGGGTTTGAGTTGGAGCACTTGGCTGGATTTTGGTATGAAGGGTGGGATTAGTGTTGAAACTGTTGTTGGATGAGGCTTGGATTTAGAGATGAGGAGAGGGTCAATAGGGTTGTGGCTGATTGTAGGTTTGCTGTTGGTATGAGGCTTGGTGTCAGAGTGAGGTTATATTTGGCCCAGAGTTAGACTTGGAAGTGATTGGGAAATGGTGAGAAGCAAGTTTTCTCTTCATCTACCAGGGTGTGCACCTCCTGAGCAGGTGGAAAATCCAAAGGGAGAATACTGGGGCTTTCTCAAAAGTTAGCTGCTATATACCTACCACCTGTCTCATCCATTTACCTCCACCTTCCCACCCTTACCCCCATCTCCCCTGACTTCCTTCTCTTGCTCTTGGGCAAAGCCAAGGCTCAAATGCTGTCTCCTTACTGATCGCAACAGACGTGACCGTCCGAGGCCTGTACCATACCGTTTTCCAGGCAGCTGCTTGTTGCAGAGTCCTCCAGGCTGGAAAGTGGAGCTGAACACAAGGCATTCTGGCTAGATCTCCATCAGCTGGGCCCTCATCCTAGGGGTGAGTGGGGACATGGAATGCCCCCCCACAACTCTTTCCTGGCCCTCGCCAGGGCCCTGACCTCTCTCCTCCTTTCTGCAGAGGCCCCAGCCCCTGCATGCCCCCTCTCGCTTCTCAGGGTGACAACCTGACATCCTCCAGCACTCAGCGCTGGGGTCAGGCTTTTAAAGCTGTCACTGGGGAGACTGTGGCCCCTCTCCCCCTCACTCCCCTGCCCCAGTGTCCCTTCATGCAGAAACATGCATCAGGGCATGAAGCAGAGGACGGATGGCACTCTGATGCCTTTTAAATGCAGGCAATTAGTGGCTAAATAAAATATAAAACGAGCGTCTCTGCCTGTTTCTAGCAGGGACTCACTAAAGACTGCCAGAGTTAGAGACCCTGGAAACTGATGGGGGAACAGAGGAGAGTGGTCCCAGTCCCCTGGTGTGGAGTCTCTTGCTGGGATAAGGTTATAGAGAAAAAAGGCTTGCAGACTCAATAAACCTCTTAACCTCATTGAGGGATGTCTTAGTCTGTTTGAGCTGCTATAACAAAATATCATAAAATAGGGAGCTTAAAAACAATAAAAATTGATTTTTCACAGTTCTGGAGGCTGGAAAGTCCAAGATCAAAGTGCCAGCAGACTCAGTGTCTGGTGAGGGCCCACTTCTCCTAGACGGTGCCTTTTTGCTGTGTCTTCACATGGCAGAAGGAGTGAAGGAGCTCTCTGGGATCTATTTTATTAGGATACTAATTCTGCTCACGAGGATTCTGACTTTCTGACCTAATCCCCTTCCAAAGGCTCCATCTTGGAGGTTAGGATTTCAATATATGAATTTGGAGGAGACAAACATTCAGTCCATTGCAGGGGAGGACAGGGGGTCTTGGGGGAGAGTCCTGCAGAATAGTGAGAAGCAGAGGATAGTGGCTTTAGAACATGACAGACCTGGGTTTGTACCCCGGCTCTGCCACTTACCAGCTGTGTGACTTGGGCAGGTAGCTTACCCTTTCCAAGCCCCAGTTGCCTAGTCTGTAAAATGGGGTAATAGTTGTACCAATCTCTTAGCAATGTTGTTAGATTTAAATGAGGTACTAAATGCTCCATACTCCTCAAAAAAGGACCTTCCAGAAGGGAGTGAGGCTGGAGCATGAAAGAGTTGGAGATATTGCTGAGAGGTCCTGGCATGGATGAGAACTCAGGCCATGGTAGCTGAGCAGACCAACTCCTGAGCCAGGGGCTCTTTCTGTGCTGAAGCCCCCTCTCAGGTGTTCCAAGAAGAAACAAGTGGCTAGACTCTGACCATTAGAGCATGACAGAGAAAGAACTTAGACCTAGTGATTACGGTAGTAAGTTCCCTACTCAGTCCTCCTCCCCGGCACCCTCCTACTGGAATGCCATGCACAGATAACCACCGTGGATGACTTAATGTCCCAGAGCCTCAGTTTCCCCTGTATGCCTTTAACAAAAGCATGTCTCTTGACTCCAGAGAGCCCTTAACAAACACACTAGCTGGTAACACTCTCACAGACCTCGGACACCTTGCTTCTTGGTTAACCTGTTGGTCTCCCCATACTGCTCCCATGGTGAGTAGGGCCCTCTCTGGGGTGCTTCTCAGGGGATGTGGCAGGAGTCATGAGGCAGCTCAGCAGACTGCAGGTCGGGAAACGTAAGAGGCCAGGAGCTGTGAGGCCAGTCACTTGGCTTTTGCTCCCATATTGTCCCCCATCCTGAGCTCCAGCTCAGCCCTTTTCTTTAAATAAAAGGAATGACATCATCCTTGTGCTTAGCTGCTGAGCTAGAGGGAGGTGATCTGAAATACTGTGGAGGGGAAGCAAGAGGAGCTGGGGCTGGGGGTGGGGAAGCCACAGGACAGATGAAGGACAGATACCAAGTCCCCTCTGGGGATACCTTTGTGTGTGTGCATGTGTGTGGCTCCTGGGGTCCACCCATGTTTATGTGTTGGTAAGTGGGCAAACTGCAGACTCACAAAATGTTAATGCTTAGATGAGACTTTATGGTACTGCTAGAAAAAAGGCTCATAGGTAATGTGGTGGAGTCAGAGCTAGACAAGGTTTTTCATGTTTCTGAGTCTCAGTTTTTGCATCTGAGGGGGTAACAATGATTTGGCCTTGCAAGCATTTTGTGAAAGGATTGGAAGAGAGAATGGCTGTAAGTACCTGTTACATAGTAGGTTCTCAAATAAATGGTGCTATTAGGAATATGGGCAGAAGCAATGCTGGGTAGCAAAAGAATACCGGCTAGAATCAGGAGGCCTGCTCTGGGATCGGCCCAACCCTTCCTGGCCCGAGTCCTGGGCCCAGGTTCTGCCAGGTCAGGGAGTGCGTGGTCCTTCCCAGTATTTTCAGTTCACCTGCCAGCAGTTCCCCTCTGAGTCCTGGGAGCTGCCTCTGCTCTCCTGCTCCAGGCACAGCCCTGGATCATCCTGCAGAAGCCCTGGGTTCTGTTTTTCCCTGAGCTTCTCGGAGGCCTCTCTTCAGGATCTGCTCAGGTTCCTGACAGCTCCTTCCCATCTGAGCTCTCCATCCTTCTCAGAGTCCCTTTTCTTCTCCCTCCCCCAGGCTCACAAGTGCCTCCTCTTCCTTTTGCTCATCTCTGCTTCCTTTCCTCTGCATTCCCTCCCTGAGAGAGTTTGCTTTTTCCCTCAGTTACTCTCCCTTTCTCTTTTCCTATTTCTGTCTCTCCTTGTCCATCTCTGATCTCTGTCTTAATTCAGCCTCCATCCCTCCCTCTCTCTCCTTCCCTGTTTCCCTGTCGTGCCTTGCTCTGTCCTGTCCCTGTCTCTGACAGGAACTCTCTCACTGCCTCTGTCTGCCAGTCCCGTGTGTTTCTTCATCTCACACATGTTCTGCTCCCTAAAAGGTGAGTCCCAAGCCTTGAACAAAGGCCCCAGGGGCCAAGGCTGGGCTAGCTCTCCAGCAGGGAAGGGCCCCTACCTTCACCCCCAGCCCTCTTCCCCACCCATGTGGGGTGCAGCCCTGGCTGTCTGTGCTTCCTGAGCACGGGTGTGTGTGGGCCGAGGGCAGAAGGCCCAGCTTGCCTGTCATCTGGAGAGACGTGTGTGCAAAATGTTAGTTCTATGGCTCTGATTCAGCTCTGGGGCGGCTCACGGAGCGGGGTGATGGGGACCCAGAATAGGGAACTAGCTGGGCTGAAGTTAGAGTCCTGGGACTTTGGCAGAGGACTTGGGGATGCCTGGAGAGGTGCCTGGGTGGGATAATGGAGGGGTTAGGTGGAGGTCGTAGCACCTTGGGATGTAATCAGATGGGATGAAAGTGAAGGAGGTTCAGTGAAAAGGGCCTGGAGGGGAGAAGGGGCATTGGGTGTGATGAAGGGGACACTGGCTGGAGTGATGGGACATTGCATGAGGTTTATTCAAGGCATGGTGAATGTGGATGAAGGGGATGGGTCAGAAGAAGGCATTAAAGGAGGTGAAGAAACCTGGCTGTGGTGAAAGGCCACTGGGTGGGCTCCTTGGAGCTCCATCTACCTGCTCCTCGCCTGTCTCCCCGGCTGCACCTAATGCCAGGCCTCTGCTCCCAGTACTCACTTTGCTGATTCTAGCCCTCACCTCTCAGTCCTGAGGCTTCCCCATCTCTCCTTTCCCTGTGCAGTTTTGAGTCGCCAGAGGTTATCCCTATTTAGGACACTCCCCTTAGAGATCCCCTTATCACTGTGGTCTGACACTGCAGGTGGTTCTGTGTTTCAGGGTTGACCCTGCATAGAACTGTCTATTTGTCTGGTCCAGAAAGAAGAGCCCAAGTTCCCCCTTGCCCTGTACTGGCTGATCAGCAGTTCTCACCTGAGGAGGAGCTGATGGTAGCTCTTGAACCTGGGTCTGAAAGCAGGGTGTTCTGCTGGTGAGCAGCAGAATAGGGATGGAGCCTCCAACAGTCATTAAGGCTGGCTGATGACTTCACAGGGAGTCCCAGTAAGTGCCAGGGGCCAGTGTGTGTCCAGGCCACAGATGGCACATAGTCACCCAAAGGCCAAACTCACCTGCTGCTTCCCCTCCCCAGGACCCTGCAGTCTATGTCTGTATCCACTGGGTCCTGAAGAGGACCACTATGACCCTTTGGTTTTGGGGGAGAGGAGAGCAATTTCAAACAAATGATAACAATAATAATACAGGTAAAAAGCTTTCACTCATTGATTGCTCACTCGCTAGGCTGTGAGAAAGCTGGACATTTTTAACTCAAAGTCTCCCCGACCATCTGAGATGGACATTGTTTTTATACCCATATCACAGAGATGAAAAAGGCTCATAGGTCCCCTTGATCACACCCAATGCCCCCTTCTCTCCTTCACAGAGAAGAAAACTGAGGCTCAAAGAGGTCAAGTCACATGCCTGGGCTCATAACACAGCCCATTTGCCTCCACAGCTTGTACTTTTAGCCTCTGCAGGCCCTAGGCAGCCCCTACAGTCAGTCTCCTGTGGTGGGACCCGAACATTCCAGGAAGACGCTCATTCCAGGCCATGGCTTTGGGCGGGCTGGGTGCCTGTAGCTCCTCCCCCAAGGCACGGGACCACCTCCAGGGCACAAGAAGCACGACCAGTCCCACAGGGCCTGAAGATCCCCCTGCCTCCACCAACACCCTCAGGAAGCCATTAATTGTTTGCACTTGTAGCCAATGGAGGGCGGGTGACCTAAATGTAGGCCACTTTTCTGGGCTGTAGGTAGAAACTTGGGGTGAGAGTGAGGGGCTGTCCAGGGTCCATTCCTGCTTTATCAGCCTTGCCCTGCAAGCTGTGGGACCTCTGCCAGCCTGTGGAAGTGCACCAAGACCCTCCCCACGTGTCTCCGTGTGGGTGCGCTGGGCTGCTGTGTTCCTGAGGCACCGGTGGGTGCGTGACGATGGCAGCTCCCACCCAGCAGAGCCGCGAACAGAAGGGGAGAGCTGCCGGCAGCTTTAAATAGCTCCTCACTGTATCTCACTTGCTGAAGTCCCATCCCCCCACTCCAATACTGGCTGTCCCAGGGAGGGGCTGTGAGCCCCAGAAATGAGGCCAAGACAGAGGGGCTTAGCCCCCAACTCAGAAACACCTGCCAAGCAACACCTGCTCAGCACTATGCCTGAGGCGCAGCCCACTATTTTTCTCAGGGGCAGGAGGATCCAGGAAATCTCTTAGGGATTATGAGTTGTCAGGAGACAGGCTTTCCCTGGGCCTGCATCTTGGCTGGAAAGATGTAGCAGGCAGGTTTGTATTCAAGCCTTCCCCTAAAGGGGACACACTGGTCACCTTGCAAGCCCAGGTACGGCCCTAGCTGTTCTGACACTGAGAAGCAGCTCACTACCCGCTGCCCCCAAGGGCAGTCAGTGGCAGCCCCCTTGGTCATCAGCTCACCTCCTCACCCTGGCCTGCATGTCTCTATGCACAGTCCTTCCACGATCTGATCCTGCAAACTCATTTCTCATCACTCTCCCCAAGTCACTTACCTCACTCGAGGTCCTTCTTGCTGTTTTTCAAACATGTCCAGCTCATTCCCACCTCAGGACCTTTGCACTTGCCATTCCCTCTGCCTGGAATGCTCTTCTGTGGCTTTTCCCATGGTTGGAGCGAGAGCCACACTGTGATTTGTGTGGGTCCAAGGCACTTTTGCCTTTGTGGGATCCCTTCTTTCATGAAAATATATACAAATTATATTTTAGCACTGCATTGGTATAAGCATGGTTATGTTAAAGAAACTATTTTGGCCAGGCACGGTGACTCACGCCAATAATCCTAGCACTTTGGGAGGCCAAGGCTGGCAGATTACTTGAGCTCAGGAGTTCAAGACCAGCCTGGGCAACATAGCAAAACCCCGTCTCTACTAAAAATACAAAAAATTAGCTGGGTGTGGAGGTGTGTGCCTGTAATCTTAGCTACTCGGGAAGCCAAGGCACAAGAATTGCTTGAACCCAGGAGATGGAGGTTACAATGAGCCAAGATCACGCCATTGCACTCCAGCCTGGGTGACAGAATGAGACTCTGTCTCAAAAAAGAAAGAAAGAGAGAGAGAGAGAGAGAGAAAGAAAGAAAGAAAGAAAACAATTTTAACATATAGTTTCTTTAACCTAAAAGTTCATTGTTTTCTTCTGATTTTAAAATAAATTAGGCTGGGTGCGGTGGCTCACGCTTGTAATCCCAGCACTTTGGGAGGCTGAGGCAGACGGATCGCGAGGTCAGGAGATCAAGACCATCCTGGCTAACACAGTGAAACCCCATCTCTACTAAAACTACAGAAAAAATTAGCCGAGTGTAGTGGCGGGCTCCTGTAGTCCCAGCTACTCGGGAGGCTGAGGCAGGAGAATGGCGTGAACCCGGGAGGCGGAGCTTGCAGTGAGCTGAGATTGCGCCACTGCACTCCAGCCTGGGCGACAGAGCGAGACTCTGTCTTTAAAAAAAAAAAAAAGAAATTAAAATATTTTGAGGGCCCCTAAAAGTATTGTGGGCACTGTGCTACTGTCCCTAATGGAGAAGTTGGCCCTGGTTAGATCCTTCTCATAATTTAGGCCTCAGTTTAAATGTCACCTACTCCAGGGGTCCCCAACCCCCAGGTCACGGACCGGTACCACCTGAGTTCTGCCTCCTGTCAGAGAATGCTTTAGATTCTCATAGGGGCGTGAACTCTATTGTGAACTGCGCATACAAGGGATCTAGGCTGCATACTCCTTATGAGAATCTAATGCCTAATGATCTGAGGTGGAACAGTTTCATCCTGAAACCATCACCACCACCCAGACCCCCACCCTGGGTCCATGGAAAAATTGCCTTCCATGAAACTGGTCCCCGGTGCCAAAAAGGTTGGAGACCACTGACCTACTCCAAAAGGCCTTCCTTGAAGCCCCCATTTAAAATATCTCCTGGTGGAACATGGTGGCTCGTGCCCATAATCCCAGCGCTTGGAAGGACAAGGCAGGAAGATCACTTGAGCCCAGGAGCTCGAGATCATCCTAGGCAACATAGTGAGACCCCATCCCTACAAAATATTCTTTAAAAAATAGCTGGGCGTGGTGGCTTGCTCCTGTCGTCCCAACTACAGGCTGAGGTGGGAGGATCACTTGAGCCCATGAGTTTGAGGCTGTAGTGAGATACGATTCCCACCTCTGCACTCCAGCTCTAGTCTGGGCAACAGAGTGAGACCCTGTCTCAAAGATAAAATATATCCCATATCCACTTGCTGGCCCATTACCCCAATTTAGTTCCTTCACAGAATTTACACCATCTGACAATACCTTATTTATCCGTTTATTTGTTCCGTATCTCCTGTAACTAGAATGTAAGCTCTATGAGGGCAGGGACTTTGTCTTTCCACTGCTGAATAACCTGTGCCACCAGCAACAAGGTCTATAAAATCGGTGAAAGAATAGCCTGAATTGCTTGAACAGAACATAGAGTCCCTCCTCTCAGCCACCCTAATATCTGTGCTCTTCCTTATTGGGCCCCCTCAGACTTTACTAGGGTGGAAGGAAGAAGGGAATTCATGCACAGGCCTCACACACAATCCACCTGTCCTCTCAGAACCTCAGTTTCTTCATCTGGAAAATGGTAATAGTGCTGACCCATTCTGAGAATGCAACAAGATGGCATACATAAAGCAAAAGACCAGCCCACAGAGAGGGTGCAGTAAATTCAAGCTTCTTTTCCCCCTTCTCACTGTCCACCTTGGAGCTTGTTCTTGGCTAAGGCAAAGGAACCTCAAGGCCTTGAGGCCTAAATACCTCAAAACACAGTAGGTGCTCAATAAACATTTGCTGGTTGCTGGTTGAGCACATCCTTCCTTCCCCTTCCAGCAAAATCTTAAACAGAAGCCCAATGGAAATTCACAAAATCGTCTCCACTTGCTCTCTTTCTATAAATATTTACAGAGCTCCTACTATATAACAGGCACCATGCTGGGCTCTATAGAATCAATAATAAGTAGAAAGAATATATGGTCTCTATCTTTCCTAGAGCTGGGTCCCATAGTCTGGTCTAGACAGACATTAATCAAATAACCACTTCCATGGAACTATTATTGTGCTAAAAACATCACAGAAGGGGCTCACCTGGCTGTGAGAACACATGATGGGAGAATTTGACCAGACCAGAAAGGTTGGGGACAGCATTCCTGAAGAAACAATGACTGACCTGAGATCTCTAAACAAGTTGGACTTTATTAGGCAAGGAGCCTAACTGGGCAGTAGGAGCACTCCAGGAAGTGGGAACAGTATGTGCAAATGCCCTGTGGCCAAAGCTATGCTAGACAATGAGATGGACTAGAAGGAGACATAGGTGGCCATATGATATAAGATGGGCTGTTACGGTGGGCAGTGTCTGCACTGGGTAGGACTTTGTAAGCCACATTATGTCATTTTCTCTTTGTCTGCAGTTTCCTCAAAGGATTTTAAGTCATATGATTGGGTTTGTATTTTGAAAAAATTACTCTGGCTGCCTACAAAATATTTACTATTTATTTATAGATTTATAATTTATAACAAAAAGGTTCTACAGTCCTACTACAAGAGAAATGGTAAATATATGCCATACTTGTCACAATTCCCTATTCTCATGCCCAGAGCAGACAGCACTAATCAATTACAGCAGAGGTTCTCAAAGTGTGGTCCGCAGACCAGCATCATCAGCATCACCTGAGAATTTCTTAGGACTGCAAATCATCAGACCTCACACCAGACCCCTTCAATGGGAAACTTTAGCAGTGAAAGCCAGCAATCTGTGGCTTAACAAGTCCTCCAGGTGATTCTGATGCACACTGGAGTTTGAGAAGCACTGAACTATTATATAACACTTTCCTATGAAGCCCCATGCAGCATCAAAAACCTCAACACAGCACTCTAGGCTATCACTACTAATAAAGGCTACTTACACAGAGTGCTGGGCTGGGGCTCCTCAGAGGGGGCTGCACAGACCTAGGTCTGGAATTTGAGAAGCAAAGACCCTGACAAAGACCTAAACATGGGCAAACAGCCAAGTGTGCCAGGAAAGACAGCACTGGACGGAGTCTGGAGATCTGGCCTCAAGCCCCTGCTCAGCCCCTGCTCAGTGGCAGCACAACCTTAGGAGCCTCTTCTCCCTTCCAGGTCTCAGTTTCCCCATCTGTGCATTGAAGAAAATTTCTCTGCGCAGCGGCCCATTCTCCTGCAGCCTCCAAGCCAGGGTGAAGCAGATGCACATGCAGTCCTCGGGGAAAACCCCTATAAATCTGCCTTCCCACAGGGGCCAGGAGTGAAGCAGGGAGCGCAGCAGTAGCAGAGATGTTGCCCAGAGCTTGCAAGAGGCACACATGACTCAGCCCTGCAAGGAAGCATCCATCACCCTGGGCAGCCAGCGAGGCGGCCGGCGGGAGAACCACGGGAGGGACAGTGTGGGAGTGAGGGAGTGAGGGAAGAAGGAGGCAGGGCTCTTAGCCCCGTTTGCTCTACCACTTTCCCAGACCCAGGACCCATTAACAGACAAGAGGACTCTAAGCGCAGAGACGAGGGAAACCTGAGATAAAGTGGGATGAGGGGCAAGGAGTCCAATTCTATGAAACCATGCAGGATGCAAAAAATATGGCCCTGAACTACTTACAAATCCTGAGACTACTCACAAGAATGCCTCCTCCACATGCACACTCATCTGGCTTCTTCTCAGCTCACATGTCTCAACCCAAATATCACTTTACCAGAAAGACCTTCCCGTATGAGCCATCTATCCCCCACCCGCCTGTGACCTTTTCATTATCCTCATAGCTCAGATCACTCTTTGAAATCCCCCATTGATTTGCTTCATGGCCTATGGTCATCTCCAGCATCCTCCTGGGATGGTAGCTCCCTGAGGGCAGGGGCCTCCCTGTTTTATTCTATCACCTGCCCCTAGAACAGTGTTTGGCACACAGTGGGTGCTCCACAGAGCTCCCACTTACCATGTGCCAAGAACTATTTGAGATGATTTGCATACATTATTTTGTCATGTCCCAACAATCTTGGAAATAGAAGGTATAATTGTTTATCATTTTTTCAGATAGAAACACTGAAGACAGAAAGAAGTGATTTGCTAGAGGTCACACAACCAGGAAGTGGTAGAGTCCCTGTTTGGGCCTAAATCTGTCTGACCTCAAAGCTCAGAACATTTGCAATGTAGGAGCCGAGGGGCTATTAGAAACCTTGCAGAGGGGTGAGGCGGTAGTGTTGGCCCAAACTTCCCAAGTTACTGCTAAGGAAGCATCAGCCCAGAACCAGGAGGTCCCTTCTAAAGCTGTTGTTACTTAATTTAGGATTTCTAAAGGGAAGTCCTGCTTTACACAGCTGCTGTCCAACTTCTGGAATTTGTTACCCCCACGGGGTCTTCACAAGCTGAAAATAGAATGGAGTTCAGAAAGGGCTACATAAAATTAATGGATGACAGGTCCCCAGCGGTAATTAAAGGAAGCAAGAGATGCTGGGGGTTTGGGCCTAGACGTTTGAGGTCAGCATCATGCTGGGGACTGCCGTGGTCTCCCCCAAATGGGTCCCGGGTGCCCCAGCAGAGTGAGCCAAGCCGCAGACTGGGAAGCAGTGGGGAGGTGAATTGTATCAACATCCCCGCCCACCCTGGCAGGATTTGGCCGCCTGGCTGCTCCCTCCTCCCATCCCCAGGCCCAGCTGGGCTGTCAGGGGTTGTGTCTTGGCTTGCTGACTCACTCACCTGGCCAAGATGGTCAATGTGCACATGTTCTCAGTATTTTCTTTGCTATTTTTTTTTAAATAAAATGCTATTTGTGCCAAGTCTTCATTACTTCCTAATTATTCATACTCCTTCCACTTATTTGTCTTGTTAAATACCAAACTCAATAAGCAGTTCACTTTTCTCAGATTACTTGTGAAGTTCAAGCTCATGCCCCTTTGCTCAGGTTAGCCTAGGGTGGGAGAGGCCCCCGTGACCCCCCCTCCCTAAGCATGGAGCCCCCACTCCCTAGTGACTTCCCTCCAGCCAGCTCCCCTATAGACCTCCCTGGGGTCGCACTGCATTATTTGGCTGTCCTGGCCTCCCCACCTCTCCTTATCTTCCCCTCTCCATCCAGAGCTTCTCTCTCTGTGCTCTCTTCCCCCACCCCTCCCTTCTCTCTCTCTCCCTTCCTTCTATCAGTCTATCCACCCTCCTGTGGCCTCCCCCTCTACCTAACCAATTTATTCGTCCTCGTCCTCTACCTGCCCCCTCCTTCCCCAGACTCCTTTCCTCCCCTCCCCTCCCTCACACAGCACCTTCACACCCAGGAGCTACCCTCAGAGCCTCAGGGGTCTCTCTCACCCTACCCACCTCCTCCTGAAATATCATCCACAGGCCTCAGTGATGCTGCATTGCTGGCTGCTCCAGCAGGCGGGTGCTGTGGTTCTCTTCGCTGATAATTCATTCCCCCTAGCCCTGCATAATCCTCCTTAAATTAGTTAATCCCCAAAAACTCACTTCTTCAAGCCCAAGAGCAGCAAGGAGGAGTGGGATGGGTCCCTAGGACTGTAAGTCCCTAGAGTCCTGGGGCCAGGATGCAGTCCCTATTTCAGCCACGCTGGAGTGTCAGGGATGCGACTAGCAGCTTGCCGCAGATCCTGCTGACAGGCCAACTTTATCCCAGGTACGGGAGTCTTGTGGCCATCAAGGGGTAGGTGGCTATGATGGGGGAGTTGCTAGCTGGACCTGAGCCCCTTCTTCCAAATAACAGGCACCCCGGGCTCTCTGGTGGGGGCCTGATTTCTGCCTGGGTTTTTGCTGCTGTAGTTTCCAAATGCTCAGACACCCGCATGTATGTCCACGTGGCCATGTTCACATGGCACACACATCCACCTCACACATCTCTACACACTGTATACATCAGAACAGGGCTTCTCTAATTTGGGTGCACCAGAATCACCTAGAA
Organism: Chlorocebus sabaeus; assembly: GCF_047675955.1. Classification (NCBI taxonomy): domain Eukaryota; kingdom Metazoa; phylum Chordata; class Mammalia; order Primates; family Cercopithecidae; genus Chlorocebus; species Chlorocebus sabaeus. The sequence goes on along the minus strand of NC_132926.1, from coordinate 40,412,745 downwards.
ATCCTATTTGAGTGCTAAGCCCCACTTCTTGGGTTTCTGATTCAGTAGGTTTGGGGAGGGGCCCGAAAATGTGCATTTCAAGCACATCAAGTGCTGCTGATGCTGCTGGCCCGAGTACCACACTCTGAGAACCACTGCTCTAGAGATGCCCACATGTGCATACACACAAGAGTACACGTTCATGCACGGGTTTTGCAAAACGAGGAGTGAAGCTACTAGGAAGAACTGAAGCTGTGAGCTCAGTTTGGGGATTACTCGACCTAAGAACACAAACTCACAATCTCATTTTCTCTCTCAGTCTCTGATTCTTGCTACTTCTCCACGGTCTCTGCCTCTCTTTCTCGGTCCCCCACCCCCTAACTCCCTGCAGCCTCCAGGTGTCCTCCCAGCCCCTTTGCACACATGAGCTCATCCATCTCCATCACCCAGCAAGTGAGTGGCAGGCAGGTGAGAGAGGAAGAATACAGAAGAACAGGCTTAGCTCCCTGCTAACAGGCAGCTCGCTCACCATGAGAACACAGCCAAATATTCCTCCTGTTCTGGGGGATAATCATTAATGCCACAGGAAATTCTAAACAAGCGATTAAATCATTACTGGGGAAGACGCGAGCCTGTGCCACCATTAAGCTTCTCTTATACTGTTGGTTTTGAGAGAGCTTACCTGGGAAGTGAGAAGAAAGGGGCAGATGGGCATCATCACAGCCCTGCAGCATCACCAAGAGCCAGTCTGCCAGGGGCCAGCCCTAGAACCACCTTCCCCTCCCTGAGCTGCACACCCAGCAACTGTCTGAGAGCCCCTCGTGCCCTACCCGTGATGAAGACTCTGTTCCTGCAGCCCTTCACGATCTCATGCCTCCTGATGAATCCATTAACTCAGCTGACAAATATTTACTGAGCACCTACTATGTGTGAGGTCATAGTCTAGGGACTAGGGATACAATGGAGAACAAGACAGATGAGGTCCCTGTCTTGGTGGACAGGGTCTAGTGGGGAAGGCAGATCATAAAAAAGTAAATAAGAAAACAATTAACAAACGTGGCAAGTGCTCAGGAGAACACAAACAGGAGACTCAGTGTTTTCAGTGGAGTGTATACTGACAGGATCTCGGAGTCCCCTACACTCTAACAAACAGCCTGGCAGTCTATACCCATCTCTTGGGCCTGTACATCATGTTTTATATGAACATCTGCAATGTCTGTGCATCCCTCTTCTTATCCTGAATCCCCAATATGCTATCTTTGGAAAGATAACAAATATCTATCTATAACAGCCACTGTTTTTTAGCACTTACTATGTGCCAGGCATTGCACAAAGCAATTTATGGTCATTACATCATTTCATCTGCAGAACAATAATAACATTATGACGTGGGTGTTTTTTAAACCCCATTTTACAGATGAGGAAATGGAGACCTGGAACATTTGAGTCATTTGGCCAGGCCATACAACGGGCAACTGAGGGTTCAACAGATGTCTGAGTCCTGAGCCGAGGCATTTCACCCCTACCTTGTCCTAACTCCCAAGAGAAACATGACAGGGCTGTGTGGGCTTCTCAGGATCTATTTCAGGGCTAAGAGGTGCAGCTGGGTCCCTGGAGAGATGGGGCTGCACTGGAGTTGCCCAGCCAGGGCTGGTTACTGGCTACTAAAGTATAGTAAGTCCAAGTCTCCAAAATGCAGCCCAGAGAGGAAAGTGGCTTGATATGGCCAGTGCAGGGTCCCACTCCCTTGGGGACGCTAGGCCAGTCCCCTTTGGCTTCCCCAGCCTGTGAGTCTCTGCAAAACCCAGAGAGACCATCAGCCCTACCTCCTGGCTGCCCTTCAGGACCCTGTAGCCTCCAGAGGGCTCCTCCAGTGTCCCCACATGCCCTCCACCTCCTGCCCCTGTGGCCAGGCCACACTCCCTAGGGCCAGTGGGGCAGCCTGAGGCAGACAAGACCGGAGCCTGGGTCTGCGGTGACTAATCGGCTGGTGTTTGGGAGGCCATGGTGAATTATTCACACAGATTCTGTGAATTATTCACGTTGTTATTATTTATTTTTCAGATGTGCCTGCGGCAGAGCCTCCAGGCCCATGTTCAAAGGATGACATAACTCCTGACTCCAGATCGCCTTTGTCTGTGGAGGAGGAGTCAGGCCTCTCTCCAGTCTCACCTGGGAGTCCCAGGGAGCAGGCTGAGAGCAGGGGGCTGCTGCCTTGGGGCAGGCTCCTGCAGGGCCCCAATCCTATCACCAATTAAGAAGTAACCGTCACCACTTACTGAGTCTTCGCTGGGCCCCAGCACTGTGCTCCCCATAGGCAGGCTCAAGTGAATGTCACAACTACCCTGTGAACAATACTGCCAACCCCATTTTACAGATGCTGGGACTGAGGCTCAGAGATGCCATGGCCCTTGTTCAGGGCCGCCAGTTAGTAACTGGGACTCAGGCCCAGGTCAGTGGACTCTAAAGCCAGCAGCAGCCACATTGCATGCATCAGTCAATGTTGCACCTGATCAGGTCCTACAGAATCCCTTTGCTGCCCAACTTGCCCACCCCCACCTGCAAATCACGCTGAGGGCAGGCCACGCCCAGTGCCGCCAATGCTGTCAGAGGAGCCAGCTCCCCATCTCCATGGCGACAGGATTCTCAGCAGCCAGAGCTGAGCTGGATCTGCCTCTGAGGAGTGGAGGTGGCCTTTGCCCGTGGAGCCCCCCAGGTGTCTCAGGCTCTTAGCAAGTGTGATTCAGGGCTCCCCTAGGCACCCCATAGCTTCACAGAGCTCCCCTGCCTTCCCTCAGACACACACACAGCCCCACTCCTCCCTCACAGAGCTCTGATGGCAGAAGCCATCCCCAGCCTCCGTTCTGTGCTCCTTCCCATGACTCGCCTGCTGTCTAACCTCCATCCCCCTGGCTGCAGCTTCCTCTCCTCTCAGAATATTCCTTCCTCTGCCCCCATAGCTGCCATCTGGAGGAGACGAGATGGACATGTGGGCTCAGCCCTGGGAAGGCCCTGAGGGCCCCTTATCAAGGTGACCACAGTCTCACAGAGACACCTTCCTGTCCTGGGAGGGTGCCTTTGTCTTCCTGCCACCACATTCATTCATTCATTCAGTAAATGCCTACTGGGTGCCCTCATTCAATAAATACCTACTGTGTGCCAGGCATTGTTCCAAGGGCTAGGGAAGTGGACAGCTGCAGCAGGGCTACCTTGTTAGGGCCCCTCCCATCCCATGGTAGCCTGGGCCTGCTTCCCAGGACCTGCCTATCCTAGCATAAGCAAAATCACAGGCAAACTGGATTTGAGCCTGACTCTTCCAGTCCCTGACTCTGGGTGACCTTGAGCTAGCAGCTCCTCCTCTCTGCTTTTCCCCTTTTTAAAATAAGGGAGTGAGACCAGAATCTGCTTTCTAAGGCCCTGCCAGCCCTGCTTTTCTCAGGTGTCAGTAACTCAATAACTGGAACAACATAATCATTTCCATCCTACAGCTGTGAAAGTCAGAGCATTGCACGTGCTTCATCTCAGGTGGACTTAATAACTGTCCCTCTCTTCCCGGCTCTGTGCATTTTAAAAAGGAGTCTGGGGATGTCTGTGCTGTTAATGGTGGATTTTGGTGGCCAGAGAGGAAAGAAAACAAACATTTGCGGAATGCTTGTGCTTTCCTTGCAAATGTTCTTTATTAATCTTTGCAGAGGTAGAGTCCACTATCCCCGTTTTACACACAAGGAAACTGGGATTCAGGCCACACGACCAGTAAGTAACAGGGCTGGGATTTGAACCTAGGCCCAAGACAACACGTGCTCTTGCTGCTGGACCCAGCTGACTGAGCTGGGCCCTGGTGATGGAGTGTGGCTTCCTCTTCCAAAGCCTGTGTTGGAGCTGGAGGGAGGGCAACTAGGTCAGCACCTCTTCCAGGGAGTTGGGTGCCACTGATTTGATTTCCATCTTCTCCACCAACCAACGAGGGGACACCTTGGGCTCAGTTTGCTGAGATCTAGGGCCTAGGAAGTCCAGGTTTATATTTACCCCAAAGCAGCCACCTCGGCAGGGTTGGGACTGGATTTCCTCTTTATCTCAAAGCACCTGGACTAATTCCAGGTGGGCAGGCAGGTGGGGAGAGACCTTGGACTCTGGAATGCAGGGGTGGGGCCATCTCCTGCCCTTGCTGCACCCATACTCCTGGCCCAGTCAATGACCTTGCAGGCTGGATACCAGCCTGGGCCTTTCCCCAGTGGTCCTAGGGCAGAGTTCTCCAAGTGTAGTCCTTGGATCACCAGCATCTAAATGGGGAGTCGGGGAGGGGGGCTGCTAATAAAACCAGGTCCAATTTGCATATTCCTCTAGACCTCCAGAATTGGGTGTGGGGGGATCCCGCTCAATATAGCTTCCCCCATTCTGAGCATCCCCCAAGCTCAGAAACTGCTGCACTAAATGCAGGGCCCAGGCTCTGGGACAATCCTGAGTTTGAGCCACTGACTAGTTAGGCAGCCTCTGACCAGGCGTTCACCTCTCTGGCTTCAGTTTCCTCATCTGTAAAATATAGATGATTCCTGTACCCTCCTCATGGGGTTGTTATGAGGATCATACTGGACAATGTAGATAAAGTGCTAGATAAAGACACTATAGATAAAGGCCAGTTCAAATTACCATCATCCCTCCCTACTCATTCCATTCCCTTCCAAGCTGATGACCTGGGCCTGGGGCTGCAGTTCTGGGAATACTGAACTTGTCCAGCAGGTTTTGGCTTTCAGAGCTGCAGCAGGCAGCGTATCTGGTTAATCTCTAAACAAAACTTGCCCTCCAACCACAGTCATGTGTACCTGTTGGTCTCTCTCAAGGCTCTAGCTGAAAGTCAGCTCTCCAGACCTTTATCTTGGATAGATGGGAGTGGTATGGCCCTTGCTGGACCCAAGGTCAGATGTAGGGGTCAGAGAGGGCTGCCTTGTGGTCTCGGGGACAGAAGATCTTGGACCAGGCTTGTGATCTGAGACCTGAGAAGTGGCATGGCTGCTGAGGCAGCTACCATTTAGGGAGAACCTGAGTTCCAGGTAGCTTACATCCCCTATCACACTTCCTCTCACCCCTGGCTGGGGTAAATAGTGTTACTGGTTCTATCTACCGATGACAAACCCAAGGCTCAGTCTTCTGCCTAAAGTCATTGAGCTGGTAAGTGGAAAAGCTGAGATTTGAACACAGATCTGCATGATTCCAAGGTTCCTGTTAGTGCCCAGTATGTGATACCACCTCCCTAAAGCATCACCATCATCATGATCATTGAGCACTTGGTGAGGGCCAGGTTCTGAGCTAAGCGCTCTATATGCTTTTTTCTCATTTAACCTCCACAGTCGCTCTCTAAGATAGATACTATTATTATTGTTCCCATCTTACAGGGAGGGAAATCACCAGGCAGAAAGGCTAAGGACCTAAAATAACTTAGCTTGGCTCTTTCACTATTATATCTGGGGTCTAGGGAAAGTAACTTTCCCAATTATTAATCTTCCATGATGGTGCTTTACCTCCAAGTACCCCTCTGCCTCACCCATGTCTGCAACTGTACCTTCTTTTGGGAGGTCTCCTTACCCCACCCATGCTCCCATCTGGCCCCGCTGAACCTGAGTGCAGGATTGCAGATGTAGGCCCCACTCTCACCTCCAAACAAGGAATTGCCCTTCCCACTGCCTCCAGGCCCACTGGGAACCTCCCCCTAATTGCATCTCAGGCTGGGAGGCTATTAGCCTGTGATTGCATCCCCGGTGCCTGCCTTTCCCCCTGGGTCTTCACTGTCAGCTTCCACAGGGGTTTGAGATGACGTCAACAACCCCCAATCCCAGGGCCTGGCCAGCTCTGCTCCCCAATACCCCCACCATCCAGTCCTAGGTGGGCTCCTCCAGGGAGCTGGGCCTCTTCCCTGTGGGCCAGCCAAGAACATAGGCCTGAGGAGGGTGCCCAGCCATGAATCACGCATGTCTGCACACACATCACAGGTCCTGCTGCTGCAGGATCCTCACACTGAACCTCTCCCCACTGCAACCCCTCTACACCTCCTGCCAGCTGCCTCCCCTCCACCATGGGAGGACAAGGGTCTGGGAGTTAGGACTCCTGGTTCTTTTCCTGGCTCAGATACTCCCTCTGTATGACCTTGGCCAAGTTCCTTCCACTGTCTGGGCCTTAAAAATAGAGGACTCTTCCAGGTATCGGGGCACATGCCTGTAGTCCTAGCTATTTGGGAGGCAGAGGCAGGAGGATCGCTTGAGTCTAGGAGTTCAAGGCAAGCCTGGGCAACATAGTGAGACTTTCTCTTAAAAAAAAAAAATGTGAGGGTGATTGGGAATCGTTTCAGTTTTCTCTATGCTTCTGAAAAGAAAGATTACCATTTGGTAATTCCTGGGGTTTTCTTCCACCAATATCTAATGAGTCCTAGGCACCACGCCAGGCATTGAGGATTCTAGCAAGCAAGTTCCTGCCCTCACAGTTACAACACAGAGTGATCAGGGCTAGGATGGAAGAAGCACAGGCAATGGCGGTAGTGGTTGGGGGTGCCCGCAGTGGCCCTGGGGTACCTACCCAAAGGAGAAACGTTATCTAGCTTGGAGGTATAGTCTGAGAAAGCTTCCTAGTTTCTGAGACCGAAAGGATGAGGAAAAATTAGCCATATAAACAAGGATAAGGTATGGAGCTGGACATGAAGAATGTTCTAAGCAGAGGGAACAGGACTGAGAAGAAGCCTGAGGCTTTGGTGTCAAGAGCAGAGGCTGGAGGGTGGACAGAGGCTGGCTTGAGAGTTTGGACTTTATTCTGAGGGCATTGAAGAACTATAGAAAGATCTTAGGTAGGAGGGTGATAGGACTGCTGTTTGGAGGGAGGATTGGGGCCCAGAGAGGAGAAGGAGAGAGACCTTCAGGGAGGCTACCAACCATCTGTCTTACCTCCCCCAAGTGTGGGAATACTCCCTCCTGTCTGTCTGTGTTAGAAGAGGTGGCCAGGCTTTGCTTCCTCTCCTTTCCCTCTACACACCCACACTTCCCTCTCCTAAAGCTTACACACACAGGCACTCTCATACACATGTGCGTGCACACCACATGACCTGCTGCAGGTCCGCTGGAGGGGAAAGGGCGGAGGTGGCTTTGGGGAGGCGACACAGGGCCATCTGCCCCAAGGGAGCTAGAAGAGAAGGGGTCTGGAGGTTTGATACCCAACTGAAACTCCACTAGGCAGAGCACACTCCCTGTCACTTGGCGCAGTGACACCTTTCCCTTCTCCCCTCTCCCCTAAGGGGTTAATCCCATCCTGAGCCACGGAAACTGGAGTTGGGAGTTTCACCACCTTATCACCACCAGAGAGCCTCCAAGATCCTCCTTCCCCTCCTTCTCTCTCCTACTTCTCCCACCTCCTCCTTTTTCTCCTAGGTGCTCTCTAACTCCCTGCCTCCCTTCTACCAGGGCTCATCAGAGCCTGAAACATGCTGTGTGTGCATCTGCTATAGATGTATGGGTTAGAGGGTGTGGTGTGCATGCAAGAAGCACAACGAGGTACCCACCAGCCACCATCAGGAGGTGCACCAGAGGGCTGTGCAAGGCTGAAAGGGATTTCAGGAGGATTCAGAGATTAGAGAATTAAACATGCTGCTACAGCCTCCCTTGAGCCTGGAATCCTTGTGGCTCCAGCTGCATAGAGAGCTCAGCTGGGCCAAGCCGGAGTTGCAGGGGATTCCTGGGCACCTTCTCTTTACCCTGCCTCCTGCTCCCCAAGGCTCCCTCAAGCCCCTTCCCACACAGGGACCTGGGCCACAAGACACCTCCGCCCCAGGGCCCAGATGTGCAAACCTTCCCTCAACCCCTGTGCCTCTTCCAGGCACCCTCCAGGGGTGGAGTGCTCAGGCCAGACTCTTCAGCCAGCAATCATCAGAATTCCAGCCTTGGCCACGATCACTCCTGGAAGGCACATGTCCATTTTTCTCTGCCTCCACAGCCCAGGCCCATCGACCTCCTCACTCTCCACCCTCACCCTTCTCCCTTCCAGTCCCCGCACTGAAACCAGGGAGATGTTTCTATAAGAACACCCATGTCAGGCCGGGCACGGTGGCTCAAGCCTGTAATCCCAGCACTTTGGGAGGCCGAGATGGGCAGATCACGAGGTCAGGAGATCGAGACCATCCTGGCTAACACGGTGAAACCCCGTCTCTACTAAAAAATACAAAAAAACTAGCCGGGCATGGTGGTGGGCGCCTGTAGTCCCAGCTACTCAGGAGGCTGAGGCAGAAGAATGGCATGAACCCGGGAGGCGGAGCTTGCAGTGAGCTGAGATCCGGCCACTGCACTCCAGCCTGGGCGACAGAGCAAGACTCCATCTCAAAAAAAAAAAAAAAAAAAAGAACACCCATGTCACTGCTCTCCTCAGTGTCCTACAGTGGCTCCACACTGCCCTCAGGATGAAAGCCACACTCCTCCGCTCTGGCCTCAGCTCCTGACTGCCATCCCCATTGCACAAGTTCCTCAGGTCCCTGCCTGCTGTCCCCTCCAGGCCTGGGCGCTGATGGTCTCCACTCTCAGAGTCTCCATCACTCATTATCTCCAGGCAAATCTCTCTGTGTTCCTCAGGTCTCAGTTCAGAAGTCAGCTCCTGTTGAAAGCCTCTGACCACCACTGAGGCACCCCCTTTATGGGTATGGGTTGTCATGGCACCCAGCACTTAGCCTGCCATAGCACTCTCCACACTGTACTGTAAATGCCTGTTGAACATATTCAGCCCCCACACCACTCTATCAATAAAAACTCAATCATGTATTCCAAGTGTATGAAGGAAGGGATGAGGCAGGAGAGAGGCGGGGTGGCAGTGCCATGCTGCAGACTTCAAGTGCCAAAGACACTACTGCATTTATGATAATAGTGGCAGCTATTATTGATTGCGTGTCAAGTCCACACCAGCCACTCTTCTAAGCATGAACTCATTTCTTCCCTCAGCAACCTTGAGAGAGAGGCATGATTGCTATCATTCCCATTTTATAGATAGGGAAACTGAGACTCAGAAGGATTAATTTACCCAAGTTTATACAGCCAGAAGGAAGTCTAGGCTAGATCTTCCTAAAGGCTGGGGTAGGGGCTTTAAGGTGGGTAAAATGCAGCCCACTGAAAAGGCCATGTATCACCTCTAGATCCTCAGTGGGCCTGGAGAAGAAATCACTAGAGCACCCCATCTTCCCCTCACACCAGGAGAAGTTCTCCTTCTGTGGCCATCTGGTATGAGGTTCCTGAGGACCTAGGGGAAAAGTGTATGACCCTACCTTGGAACCTTCCAGGAGGTGTAAGAGAAGCAAGTCCCTCATGACGTCCTTGTTCTCACTAGTGTCTCTTTCAGAAGCAGGATTCTGAGAAGTCTGGAGTATGTCGCCTCATCATCATCAGGGCAGGAGGTAAGGTGCTGAATTCAATAGCAAAGCAAATTTTGCTGGAGAGGAAATGAGATTTCTTTGTCAAGGTGAGTGTGTCTGGGAGAGCCAGGAACAGGGTGGAGTGGGGGGATGGGGGCACTTTGGAGGGGCTGCAAAAGGGGAGTGTGGATCTGGAATTATTAGAATGTTGATTATGTCCTCTTGATTGTTAATGAAATTCTTCACCTTGGGTTTCTGGACCAGGGGGAAAGCTCCCAGAGCTCATTTTGCAGCTGATGAGAGCAAGAGAGAGGGCAGGAGGGGGCAGAAGACTCTCGGCTTAGGGAGAAATTAAATTCCTCCTAAACAAATGGAACTGGACAAGTCTGACCACCACCATGTGAAGGCAGAGCCCCGGGCTGACCTGAAGTCCCCTGTGGAAATGGGATGGAGACCCTGGCTGGGTAGGGAGTAGCCCAGAGGCTTGACTCAGACAGCAGAGTGCAGCTCCAATAATAATAGCTGACATTACCGAGCACCTTCCATGTAGCCAGAGCAAACGAATGTGCATGTATGATCTCATTTAATCCTCCCAACAATGCTTGCAGATAGGTAGTATGATCGTTCCCATTCTGCAGACGACAACACTGAGGCACGGAGAGGACTGAAGCTTGTCCAAGCTCCCGCAGCTGGAAAGTGCAGGTGCCAGACTTTCAGCCCAGGCAGCCTGCACCAGCACCTATCCTTTGAGATTTGAAAGATGCTCCAGCTCTCCTACTTCCTTTTCTTTTTTTTTTTAAGACAGGATTTCTCTTGCTCTGTCACCCCGGCTGGAATGCAGTGATGTGATTGTTGCTCACTGCAGCCTCAAACTCCTGGGCTCAAGCAATCTTCCCACTCATCTTCCAGAGTAGCAGGGACTAGGGGTGTGTGCTAGCATACCTGGCTAATTTTTTTTATTTTTAATAAGTCAGGGTCTTGCCATGTTGCCCAGGGTGACCTCAAACTCCTGGCCTCAAGCGATCCTCCCACCTCAGCCTCCCAAAGTGCTGGGATTACAGGCATGAGCCACTAGGCCCGGCCTCTCCCACTTTCTTCACTACCTCCCTGAGCCTCAACTGCGTCATCTATAACATGGGGCCAGCAATCGTTGTCAACATGAAGAGCTGTTGTTAGCAGCCAGTGAAATAAAAATAAATTTAAAACAACTTAGTGCAGAAATAGCATTCCCTTTGAAGCCTTGCTCTCTGCCTCCCAAAATGGGAAGTGTCCCTTCTTATCTGGCTGGTTGAGCACCTATGACACAGAGGTGCTGTTTTAGGCACTGGGAGTAGAACAGTGAACAAAATGGACAAAAACCCCCACCCTTGTGGAACTTACAATTAGTGGGAGACAGACCATAAACAAGACAAATAAGTACATTATAACCTATATTAGAGATGGTAAATACAATAGAACAAAACGAGGCAACAGAGGAGGGGTTGGAGCGCTGATGGGGAGGGTTGCAGTTCAAACAGGGCGGTCTGAGTTGGTCTTACCAAGAAAGTGTCTTGAAGGAAGCAAAGGAGCGAGCAAATATTTAGGGGAACAGCGCTGCTCAGGAAGAGGAAACGGCAGTGCAAAGGCTCTGAGGTGGGACTGCACCTGTCGTGTTACAGGAACAGCAAGGAGGCCAGAGTAGCTGTGTTAGCAAAGGTAGCATAGTAGGAATCAGAATCACAAATCCCGGAGGAAGTGCAGCTCGTGTAGGGTCTTGTTGGTCTTTGTAAGGACTTTTAGCTTTTATCTGAGTGAGACAAGAATCTATCAGAGGGTTTTAGGCATGATCTGATTGATGTTTTAAAGGTATTGCTGGGACGGTGGTATTGAGACTAGACTATAGGGGGCCAAGGGCAGAAGCAGAGAGGAAAGTTAGGAAGCTATTACAAAAACCCAGGTGAGAGTAGGTGGCAGCTTAGTTCAGGGAGGTAGTGACGGAGGCGATGCTGAGAGGTCTGATTCTGTATGTATTGCGAAAGGGAAAGCCCCCAGGATGAGCTGATCATCAAAAGTGAGGAATGGGAGAAAGAAGGAATCACCACGGATAATTCTGAGGATTTTACCCTCTCCACCCCTCAGTTCCTGAAGACCCATCCCTTCCTTTTAAAATCCAGCTCTGGCCGGGTGCGGTGTCTCACGCCTGTAATCCCAGCACTTTGGAAGGCCAAGACGGGCAGATCACGAGGTCAAGAGATCGAGACCATCCTGGCCAATGTGGTGAAACCCCATTTTACTAAAAATGCAAAAATTAGCCGGGTGTGGTGGTGCACACCTGTAGTCCCAGCTACTCAGGAGGCTGAGGCAGGAGAATCACTTGAACCTGGGAGGTGGAGGTTGCAGTAGCTGAGGTCGAGCCACTGCATTCCAGCCTGGTGACAGAGCCAGGCTCTGTCTCAAAAAAACAAATAAATAAATAAAATTCCAGCCTTCTCTCTCAGGGCTCTTTTGGAGACCCACTGCTTTCATCCCTCTCTCTTTCCATTGTCCAGGCATTTGCCTTACAGAGCCCAGGGCAGAGGACCATGGTCAAACAACTTGACTCAGGGTATAAATCTGCCTCATGGCCTTCTCGGGCTCCCCCAGTCCTTACCCTGGCTCAGAAGGTCCCATCGCAGTCTGCCGTCCACCTCAGCAGCTCCTCGAAGTCCCTTGCTCCTCCTGACTGCAGTACCCCTTTTCTTGCTCCCTGGCTCTGCTCTTCCATCTCAACCAGCTGCCCACCATGCTGCCCTCAGATCTCAGTGGGAGCATCACCACACCTGGGAAACTTTCTCTGACCTGCTATTCTGGAGGAAGCCCCTGATTCCAGGCTCTCAAGCCCTGAGCCTCTACCACAGGGTTGCGTGTCTCTTTCCTTGTGTGATTATTTGATGAAAGCCTGTCTCCCCATGTGACTATAACCTCCATAAAAGTCATAAAAGTGGGGCCCACCCATCGCTAGAAGCAGACAATTCACCAAAAGAGACATTCAGTGAATCTGACATGGATCCTTAGGCTTTTGGTAAATTAACTTTCATTGACCTAAAGCCTCCAGCTGCTAGGTAAATATCTGGCACATAGCAGGTACTTAACATATATTTATTGAAGGAATGAATCAGAGTTCTCTAAGATCTTGGGCATGTGACAAACTTCTTGAGCCTCAGTTTCCCCATGTGTAAGGATGGGAATAAGAATACCTATTTCATGAGTCGTTGTGAGAATTTAAAAACCTACGGCATGAGCGATGCCTCACACTAGTAGATGCTCAAAATGTTCCAGTGCATGGTTCAGACAATTACCACCTTACAACTCCCCTGTGCTTCCCCTCCCCTCCCCCTCTGCCTCCCATCCCTCCTTCCATTCCCCAGCCTCCTCCCCTCCCCACCCTTCCCCTCCTAAGGACTCCCAGATGTGGAATCACCAAAGCCTCCGAACGTTCCCCTTTTCCCCCAAGATCCCCCAGTGCACCACTGGTTACATATTGATCCTGTTTAACTTTCCCAATGGATGATAAACATGAAATTAAAATGACTTCCTGGAATATTAATGTAGTAAATGGCCCTATTAAAAGAAAGAAAATACAGCTGAGAAAATTCGCTTTGATGTAGCGTTTCTGCAGGAGGCTCATTTATCTGCAGCTCAGACTCTCGAAATGAGATTCTGAAGGTTTCTCTGATGTCTCTTATTTTTCCCTCACCCAGAATTTAAACAGAAAATAGAATCACAAGCTAGTGTCATAAAACTTGGGCCTTTTCCCTTCTCCACCAAAAAGCAAATGAAAACAGGGCCAGGTAGATGTCAGTCTCTGCAAACATGGAGCTGAGGACTCACCTGCTCCTCCCAATCTCCTCTATATCTCGCTCACTGGGGCCTGGTCCAGGCTGCCAAGCCAGCCGCCTGGATTCAGCAGGGGTTCCAAGAAGCTGTGCTGCTACTGCTGCTGCTGAAGTTAGGACTTCAGATTCAGAGCCGGGTGCAGTGGCTCATGCCTCTAATCCCAACACTTTGGGAGGCCGAGGCGGGTAGATTATCTGAGGTCAGGAGTTCGAGATCAGCCTGGCCAACATGGTGAAACCCCGTCTCTACTAAAAATACACACACAAAAAAAAACTGGGCATGGTGGCTGACGCCTGTAATCCCAGCTATTCAGGAGGCTGAGGCAGCAGAATCACTTAAACACAGAAGGTGGAGGTTGCAGTGAGTGGAGATGGCACCACTGCACTCCAGTCTGGGTGACAGAGGGAGACTTTATCTCAAAAAAAATAAATAAAAAATAGGCCAGGCGTGGTGGCTCACACCTGTAATCCCAGCACTTTGGGGGGCCAAGGTGGGTGGATCACCTGAGGTCAGGAGTTCGAGACCAACCTGGCCAACATGGGGACACTCCGTCTCTACTAAATATACAAAAATTAGCCGGGTGTGGTGACGTGCGCCTGTACTCCCAGCTACTCAGGAGGCTGAGGCAGAAGAATCGCTTAAACCCGGGAGGTAGAGGTTGTAGTGAGTCGAGATCATGCCACCGCACTCCAGCCTGGGTGACAGAGCAAGACTCTGTCTCAAATAAATAAATACAAATTTAAAAATAAAATTTAAAAAAGGAAAGGTGACTCAGGACCCCAGGAGGCTGTTCCCCAATGTGGGTAAATACTCTAGGTTTGGTGTACTTGAAATCTTGGTTCTCTCACTTGTTAGCTATATGTTCTTAAAGTACTGTACCTTTCTGGGCCTTGGTTTTCTCATCTGTAAGATGGGGATATGAGTGCCTCGCTCACAAACCAGTTCAGAAAAGTAAATGAGATCATATATCTTGCATGTGGCAGGTGCTCAATATTGTAATCATTTGTTACCATTATTACAAATGATAACTCGTGCTGTCACTATAATCATTCAGGCCTAGGCTGAGATGTCACTTCCTCCAAGAAATTTTTCTGACCCCTAGGCTGGGTCATGTGCTATCTCTGGGTGACCACAGCCCTGAGCTTCTCCCATCCCAGGCTGGTGACTTCCCTGCCTCTTCCAGCAGCCTGTTTATTCCATGAAGCCTGGCCCAGGTCTTGCTCATAATCGTGTACTGGCAACACATGGCAGAATTTGAATGTCTTGGAGTCAGAGCCAAGGTGCTCTGGGTGATATCCTATCCCCACCTGGCACGGTTGTGACCTAGGGTCCTTCCATGCAGCCATAAGAGCTCCAAATGCCCAGCTTGGCAACAGCTGTCCATCCACCTTCTGCAGCCCTGGGGTCCCTTCTCTGCACCTTCCCTAGGTCTCACCTTGATTCTGTTATGCCCATTCCTTCCTCCCCAGGCTCAGAGAGGTGACAGACAGAGCATTCAGATAAGGTCCTTTGGGATTATCTCTTCCTTTCTTTCCCCCTTCTCTCATCTGACTCCCAGCTTCCCGCTTTCCACAGCAACTTCTGCTGACATTCTCAGTCTCCCTCACCTGGGTTTGGCCCTGTGGGCAGGTAGAGGGGTACTGCATGCCTATTGCCTGGGCTGACTCTCCTGGGTGCCTAAGGTGGGCCCACAACTTCCCTAGCCACATTCCTGTTACCTGCAATTCAGGCTCTTTTTGCCCTTTCTGATTGCCAGAAGGGGCTCAGGACCCTTTTCTGGAACCAAGAGAGCACCCTGCTCCTTGAAGGCAGCCAGGACCCTGCCATAGTGCTTCTGAACCATTCACAGTCAAGCCCCAGCCTCATGCATGTGCACACACAGACTCACACTCAGATCCGCAGTCACAGGATCTCTGTTCTCCACAGCCACAGGCCAGAAAGAAGAGGACCCCCTGTGGATGAGGGGCGGGGGCAGAAGGCTTTGGAAGATCAGCTTGCCTCCTGGGGGCACTGTCCCCTAGAGACTCCTCCCCAGCCAGCCCACGGCCCCCTAGCAGGAAAATGAGAAGCTGGAGCAGAGGGGTTAATTTGGGGAAAAGCGGCAGCTGCTTGAAACAGGGAGGGTAGGCCCAAGGCCAGAGCTGTTCCTGCTGAGGTAATGATTGTGAGGGATACTAGGGCTGGGGCCACCTGCACGCCCCCCAAACGCCCTCACCCCCAGGCAAGTTATCTGCTTGGACACCCCCCACCCTCACACACACACACATAAAGAAGCATCATAACCATCTGGGCATAAGACATAGTCCCTTCCACACAATTACACAAGCGCTGCAGTCTCACTCTTGTGGCTCAGACTGGAGTAGTGGCACAATCTCAGCTCACTGCAACTTCCACCACCCAGGTTCAAGTGATTCTCCTGCCTCAGCCTCCTGAGTAGCTGGGATTATAGGCTCCCGCCACCATGCCCCGATAATTTTTGAACTCTTGGTAGGTGTGGTTTCGCCATGTTGGCCAGGCTGGTCTCAAACTCCTGACCTCAGATGATCCACCCGCCTTAGCCTCTCAAAGTGCTGGGATTGCAGGCGTGAGCCACCGCACCCGGCCTGAGGATAAAACTCTTTGGAAATTTCAGAGATGCGAGCTGCAGGCCGCCCTGGCACTCAGAAGCCCGAAAACACACACACACACACACACACACACACACACACACACACACGGCTACACCTTTTTCCAGTCTCTGTATCAGGATATCAGTCTCTGTTTGGCGTGCCAAGGTGACCCCCATCACTGCACAAGGGCAGAGGACTCCTCCCTGTGAAAGTGAGAGTTGGGAGCTGGCTGCCTTTAGACCTGCTGGCGTCCACTTACTCCTGGAAACTACACGTTACATAACATCACACACAATAAAACACAACCAGGTCCCACGTTACCTCTGACTTGTATATAGCCCTGTGAGCACCTCTGCAGTTGGCATAATGTTAGGTTTTTGTAGGCATTTAATTAAGCATTTATGCCTTGTATTTCTTCATGTGAGTTCTGGTTGTATTTGAGGTCATTGAAAATTTTCAGCAGAACCCTCAAAAGCCTTTAGGGCTTGCGTCTTGGGTTTATGATGGGCGATGGACAACAGGGCCCTAGTGAAAGGGGTGGTGGACATGGGGTTGGGGGAATGTTGCCACTGGGAGCCCAAGTCCACTTTGGTGACAGCAAGCATGGATAAGCCAAGGGCTCACGGGCAGGACACCCTTTGAGGTCCTAACTCGATTGCCACCAGTAACCATCTCTCTTGGAGCCAGAGAGAAATCAAAGTGAGCTGTGGGCCCAGCAGCCCCTACACTGAGACTGAGACTGAGACTCTACCTACACGATATTGACCAAAAGACCACACCTGGACACTGTGTGCAGGCACCAACACACAAATACACACAGGCCCCAGCACACACACTCTGATATGCACATCCTCAATGCCTGGACACATACCCCAACTAATAGCCATTACCCCAACGACTAGGCACACACCTGGACACACTCCCCAGCAGACCAGCTCACCCCACACCCCCCAACACAGAGATCCACACAGAGTGGCACAGAGGTACCCCTTGGGCAAAGCTGTAGATGGACACCCACTCCGTCACTTGTGTCCACACACCAAGACATACCAGGCATATAATTACAGACACCCACATTTGAACACCCTCCTTCCTGCTGCTTTTCACACCCACCCACACATGCTCCCTGCCCTGTCATGGGGAGACAGAGCATCTCAGCCCCAAAGAGCCCAAGGGTCCTGATTAACAGGAAATTCTACGAATGACAATTAGAGCAAAGTTTACTGAACAAATTGTTTGCAGTTGTGCCCCGGAACCATCATGAATTTTAATCTTGCATTGATTTGCACTGATGTGAGGTTTGCAGATGGCAGGGCCTTTGGTGCCTCCTGCCCCTCCCACTCATCTGGGAGGAGTCATCACCCAGCCTCAGATGCAGGAGCTCTGGGGGCAGGCTTCAGCCTCTACCAGTCCAGAGGCCAGCACCACCAGCCCAACTGAGAGAGACCCAAGATGCCCAGAAGATGGGCAAGAGTTTTAGAAACATACATGTTATGGATGAAGAAGACCCTACTCCTTCTTTCCTTCTTTCCCTCCTTCCCTCCTTCCCTCTCCTTCCCTCTTTCTCTCTCTCTCTCTCTTTCTTTTTTGACATGGAGTCTCATTCTGTGGCCCAGGCTGGGGTGCAGTGGTGTGATCTCGGCTCACTGCAGTCTCTGCAACCTCTATCTCCTGGTTCAAGCAATTCTCCTGCATCAGCCTCCCAAGTAGCTGGGATTACAGGTGCACATCACCACACTCTGCTAATTTTTGTATTTTTAGTAGAGACGGGGGTTTCACCATGTTGGCCAGGCTGATCTTGAAGTCCTCACCTCAAGTGATCCCCCACCTCAGCCTCCCAAAGTGCTGGGATTACAGGTGTGAGTCACCGTGCCCAGCCAGACCCTACATTTTCAAGAACACCAGTAATCTGAGGAAAGGGCCAGAGGCCTGGAGCCTCTGAGTTGGACACAAAAGCAAGATCACAATGTGGCAGAGATACAGAGTCAGGCGCAGATGTTGTGATAGTTCTACTACTGCCTCAACCAACATAACTGCCAGTATGTTTATAATGCAGTCCAAAGGACCTCTTCCAAAATTAATTTGTCTTCCTCTCCCTTCCACCAAGCTCTTTTCTCAAACCCTTCTGTAGTTTCCTGTTACTTAAAAAAAAAAATCCGGCCAGAAACGGTGGCTCACTCCTGTAATCCTAGCACTTTGGGAGGTCGAGGCAGTCGGATCACCTAAGGTCAGGAGTTTGAGACCAGCCTGGCCAACATGGCGAAACCCCATCTTTACTAAAAATACAAAAATTAGCTGGGTACGGTGGGGCGAGCCTGTAATCCCAGCTACTCAGGAGGCTGAGGTAGGAGAATCACTTGAGCCTGGGAGGCAGAGGTTGCAGTGAGCCGAGATCATGCCACTGAACTCCAGCCTGGGCCACAGAGTGAGACTGCATCTCAAAAATAAATAAATAAATAAAAATAAAAAATCCTTGCCTGATCTTCATCCACCCCCAATCATCTAACCTATACCTCCTCCTCTCACTCCTGCCCCTCTTATTCAGCCACTGTCAGTTCCTGGTAGGAGCCGTGCTTCCTTCAAGCCTCAGGGCTCTTGAACATTCTATTCCTGTCTGGAAGAGTTTACCTAGTTAACTTGTACTCATCCTTCAGGCCTCAGTTCGAGTGTCACTTCCTCAGGAAGCTTTTTTGACCCCCTACCTAAATCAACACTCCCTGCCATGAAATGCTCTCATGGCCCTCTCATCATTAGAGAATCAACTCCATGAGGGCAGGAACTGTATCTGGCTTTGTTCACCACTGTATCCCCAGGACTTAGCATAGGGCCTGGCATATAGTAGGTGCTCTATATTAATTAGCTTTTGCCACAGTAATGCTGTATAACAAACCACCCAGAAAGTCAGGGTCATACAACAAACAATAAGTATTGTTTCCTGCAGGTTGACTGGGTTTTGGTTGATCTAAACTTGGCTCAGATGGGCTTGGTTCTAACCTGTGAATTTGGTGCAGGTCCGCCCCCCCATCTCTCATCCTTGTTGAACTAGCAGCTACCTGAGGCATGTTCTACAAAAGACAGGAATGAATGCAAAAGAGCATGCCCGACTATGCCAGCTCCCCCTCGGCCAAAGAAAGTGCTGATGCCCTGGCAAGGGCATGGAAGTGGTGGAAGCAGTGAAGAAATAGGACCAATTGAATCTATCACATGGCCAATAAATATCTGTGGTGTGGAATTGAATACTTGCTCTGTGCTAGGCATTGTACTAAGCATTTTACATGCATTAATTCATTTAATTCTCAAGTCAACCCTCTAAGTATTATTAACCCAATTTTTAAAAAGTAGTTTAGCTGAAAAAATAAAATCTCCGGCTGGGCGCGGTGGCTCACGCCTGTAATCCCAGCACTTTGGGAGGCCGAGGTGGGTGGATCATGAGGTCAGGAGATCGAGACCATCCTGGCTAACACGGTGAAACCCCGTCTCTAATAAAAATAAAAAATAAAAAACTGGGCGTGGTGGCAGGCGCCTGCAGTCCCAGCTACTCAGGAGGCTGAGGCAGGAGAATGGCATGAACCCGGGAGGCGGAGCTTGCAGTGAGCCAAGATCATGCCACTGCACTCCAGCCTGGGCAACAAAGCGAGACTCCGTCTCAAAAAATAAAAAATAAATAAAAAATAAATAAATAATAAAATCTCCACAAAGTAAACAACTCAAATAGTTCCAGCTATACTCAGTGAAGAGTAACTCTTCTTCCTACTCCAACTCCAGCCCTACTCCGCAAAGAAGCAGTGTTCTGTTGTTTTGTGGACTTTCTGATATAGTCTATGATATGCAAGCCCCCCTGGCACATAGAGAGATATCCCTTTTTAATCATTTGGTTTGCTTCATACTATATTAAAACGGTTCTGCATCTTGGTTTCATTTTGTTTCAAAGAATAATATATATTGGAGCTCCTTCCTTATCAACCAAATTGATCTACATTATTTTTCACTTATTTCCATTTTACAGATGAGGAAACCAAGACTTAGAGAAGTTAAGAGACCTATACCAGATATTGCAGCTCAAAAGAGGCAGGGCTGGGATTGAAGCTTAAGTCTGCCTGACTTCAGAGCCTGTGTTCATAGCCACTCTGTTCTACTGACATGGCTGGGGGACCCACAGGGTCCCCAGCATGGGCAGAGTAGACCTAGACAAAAACATCTGAGCTCCAGCTGGGGGGTCCTCTCTGGGAAGAGGGATAGCAGTGGGAGCTCTCATGGTGCTGGGTCCAGCCAGGGTCTGCTGGAAGCACTACCAGTGCTGGGAAGTGCTTTGGCCCCACCCTTTGCCCTCAGACCACCCACCCTTCTTGGTGCCCCAGCACTAGCTCTAGTGATATGAATGAATAAGTGATAATGAATCAATGCTATCAGCTCCACAATATCTTAGAAGGCTGGATGTTTTGGAACTTCTTATTTATTTTTAAAAAGGTATATTAATAATAGCTCCCCCAATGCGACAAGCCTCTTCTTCCCCTCTACTCCCTTGTGGAAGAGGAAAATGTCTCAGGCAGGAAACCTGCCCTCATCGCTAGCTGTCTTTAACTTACTTTATGCCTTTGGGCAAGCCACTTGCCCCTATTTGTGAAAGGGAATCATAATTCAGAGAAAAGCAGGGGAAGGCCTACTAAAATTGCAACCATGTGGCAGAGTGTCTAGTGTGGATGCTGACTTGGAGGCATGGTCAGGGTGCTCTGATCCTTGTGCCTGGGCTGGGACTCACTGGGAATCCACAGGAACAAGCCAGAATTCAGCCTCCTTCCGTGGAGTTGGTGGCTGTGCGATAGGGGACAGTGCAGTATGGTGGCTCATAGCCTGCCTCCGCCTCTTACTAACTCTGGGGCCTGGGGCTCTGCTAATAATAGTTACAATCTATTGTACTCTTAATATGTTCCAGATGTAGGCAGCCCTGCCTTGTTTAATTCTCCTGACAATTCTATGGAATAGAAATTATCTCCAATTTACACAAAGAAACCGAGTCTCAAAGAGGCTTAAGTGACTTCCTCAAGGGCAGGGGGAAGGGAAGCAAAATACTTCGAGTCTCAGTATCCCCATCCATAAAGTAGGTACAATAATGCCCATCTCTGACAGTTGTGGTGGGGATTCACTGAACTAATGTAAGCAAACTAAACTGGCATAGCCACAGACACATAGTAGGCACTCAGTCAAAGGAATTCCTTTCCTCCTCTTCTTGGAGATAGAGATTGTGTTGGGACAGTATATTGGAATCATCTGGGAAGCTTCAGAAAGGACCAATGCGGGGTCCTAGCCTCAGAGACCCTGATTTGAGTGGTCTGGGTGCAGCCTAGGCATCAGCATTCTTAAAACTCACTGAGTGATTCTAACACTTAACCAACATTGAGAGTCACTGTATTCTAGACCCTGAGTGAGTGGAGGGTAGAAATTATGTGAGGCTCTCTACTTTGTTAGCTCCTGAAATAGCCTGCTCACTGGTCTTGGGACTTCTACTCCCATCCCCCTCCCCATTGCATTCTTCATTCAAAAGCCAGGGGGATCATGAAAAACTCAAATCATTCCCCTTCAGTAACTTCCCATTGTATTTAAGAGTAAAAAAAAAAAAAAAAAAAAAAAAAAAAAAAAACTGTTTTACCTTCTTCCAAGACCCTACATGGCCCACACCCTGCTGACCCTGCCCATTGGTCTCTGCATCACTGTCCCCTCTGCCTTCCCTCTTCAATCTGTGGCTGGACAGTTCCCATCCGACCTTTATTTTTTATTTATTTGTTTAGTTTTGAGACAGAGTCTGGCTCTGTCACCCAGGCTGGAGTATAGTGGCTCAATCTCGGCTCACTGCAACCTCCACCTCCCGGGTTCAAGCAATTCTGACTCAGTCTCCCAAGTAGCTGGGATTACTGGTGCCCATCACCACACCATGCCTGGCTAATTTTTGTGTTTTTAGTAGAGATGAGGTTTCCCCATGTGGAACAGGCTGGTCTCGAACTCCTTACCTTAGGTGATCTACCCGTCTCAGCCTTCCAAAGTGCTGGGATTACAGGCATGAGCCACCAGGTGGCCCCCATCTGGCCTTTAGATCTTATCTTAACTAGCACTTCCACAGGGAGATTTTCCCTGGCCAGTCCTCTAGGATTGGTCCCCTCAGTTTTGCTCTCCCAGATACTGTTTAGTACATGATGAAATGAACAAAGCACATTTAAATTTTTTTATATTATTATTATTATTATTATTATTATTTTTTTGAGACAGAGTCTTGCTCTGTTGCCCAGGCTGGAGGGCAGTGGTGCGATCTCAGCTCACTGCAAGCTCCGCCTCCCAGGTTCACGCCATTCTCCTGCCTCAGCCTCCCGAGTAGCTGGGACTACAGGTGCCCACCACGACGCCCAGCTAATTTTTTTGTATTTTTAGTAGAGACAGGGTTTCACCGTGTTAGCCAGGATGGTCTCGATCTCCTGACCTCGTGATCTGTCCGCCTCGGCCTTCCAAAGTGCTGGGATTACAGGCGTGAGCCACCGCACCCGGCCTATTTTTTTTTTTTTTTTTTTTGAGACAGAGTCTTGCCCTGTCGTCCGGGCTGGAGTACAATGGCATGATCTCAGTTCACTGCAACCTCTGCCTCCCAGGTTCAAGTGATTCTTCTGCCTCAGCTTCCCGAGTATCTGGGACTACAGGCAGGCACCACCATGCCCAGCTAATTTTTTGTGTGTTTTTAGTAGAGACGGGGTTTTGCTACGTTGGCCAGGCTGGTCTCAAACTCCTGACCTCAGGTGATCCACCTGCCTCGGCCTCCCAAAGTGCTGGGATTCCAAACATGAGCCACCATGCCTGGCCTTAAAGTTATTTCGTTTGTTTGGCCGGGCGTGGTGGCTCACGCCTGTAATCCCAGAACTTTGGGAGACCGAGGCGGGCGGATCACGAGGTCAGGAGATCGAGACTATCCTGGCTAACACGGTGAAACCCTATCTCTACTGAAAATATAAAAAATTAGCTGGGCGTGGTGGCAGGCGCCTGTAGTCCCAGCTACTCGGGAGACTGAGGCAGGAGAATGGCGTGAACCCGGAAGGCAGAGTTTGCAGTGAGCCGAGATCATGCCACTGCACTCTAGCCTGGGTGACAGAACGAGACTCCGTCTCAAAAAAAAAAAGTTATTTCGTTTGTATATTTGCCTATTCAATGTCTCTCTCCCTTACTAGACTCTAAGCTCTATGAGGGCAGGGTTCATGTCTGTTTTTGCTCATCGTTGTACTCCAGTGGCTAGCATAGGGTCTGACACAAAGTTAGTGCTTAATAAATATTTGTTGAATGAATGCCTAAGTGATAATGGGTGAATGATACCAGCTTCACAGCATCTTGGAGAACTGAATGTTTTGGAATTTCTTAATTATTTTTTAGAAATGTGTATTAATAATAGTTCCCATCTAGTGAGGACTTACCGTGTCTCATTTCCATAGAAGGAGAGAACTACAAGGGCCTCCTTGTCTTGCATTCTCTCTTCACCCTCCACAGCTTCTGTCTTCTCTCCAGCTCACTGTCCTTCCTCTGCAATCTGCCTTTCAGACTCCAGTCTACAGAACCACCTTCACTTCCTAATGTCCTCCCTTGGGCCCCTCAGCAAGGCCCCCCACACCGGCCAAAGCAGAGGGGGACCACAGGCCTTTTCTAGAGGCTGGGCTCATGATGCAATTCTAGCACCAGGCATGGCTGCAGGGGAAGATAGGGCAGTGAAAAAGGCAGTGAAGAGAATTAGGATAATAGCCATGATCTGGTGGTCCTGGTGCAGAAAGAGCATAAAGAATAGATGCCTCAGAGGCCATAATGCCAGGTCTTCAGCCCCTGCCTCACCCTTCCCACCTGAATCCCCAGCCTGCTAATTTCCCCTGAATCTTGCCAGGGCTGTCCCAGCCCTCGAGAGAGGACAGGTGTTTAGAAGAAACCCTACTGCCAGCATCTATATTCCCTTCTACTCATCTTCAACCTCACAGCTGACTGTGCCAGGCACTGTGCCAAGAACTCTCAGTTCATCCTTAAAGCATCCTCAGGTCATCGTGGTCATTATTCTTGAACAGATGAAGAAACTGAGGGTCCAAGTGGTTATGTCATTTGCTCAAGGTCACCATGTTTGTCTAAGACCAGCTCTTAACCATAATGCCATACTTAGTTCCCAAAAGGCTACTGCCTAGAACCATCGAAATCCCTAATCCCAAAAGGACAGCCTCAAATAAGGCGGTGTCTTGCACACCTCCTTCTCGAGAAAATAATGGCAATGCAGTTGAGCCCTTCTGTCACTTTGATAGTAGCTTTCCCTTCACGCTTAGTAAAGGTGCTGCAATTACTATGGGCACCTCTGGCAAGACGAAATTTTAAGGAATACAGAATCATAGGATGTCAGGTTGGCAGAGACCTAATGCCATACATCTCAGCTCACAGGTGAAAAAAAAAAAAAAAAAAAAGAGGTCCACAGAGGCTTCCCACACCCACCTCAGAGCAAGCATCTAAATTTGCAATTTGAATTCTCTTGATATTTCTGCCCATGTTTTCATGCCTGAGCTGGGCCCTTTGCAACCAGCCTAGTTGCTGCTTTGGTAGATTTCCATTTTGAATTTCGGCTCTCCTACCCGCAAGCCCCTGGGAGCCTCCTGCTTCCTCTCATTTCTTGTGTCTTTAAAGAAAACTCTCCTTGCCTGAGCTCCCTCCCATTGGATTTTGTCCTTTGGAGCTGGATCTGTCTCCCTCCCTTCTTCTCTTCCTTCCTCCTTTCTTCTCTCTCCCTCCTCCCAGCAAGGCATCTCCCTCTTCCTTATTCAGCAGGAGCCACGGGAGACCTCAAGCCCCAAGTGTCCTCAGCCCAACCGTGGCCACATGCCCGCCCTCCCTGGTCGGGGCGAGGAGTGTGGGGGCCCTTTGACTGCACTGCAGTGCCTCTAACTGCAGCTTCTCCCCATCTCTCAGGGTTGCTGGAAGATTATTAGATAATTTTCAAATTTGTAAAGCGCCTTAAGCTCCTCGGAGGAAAGGTGGTATATGAGTGTAATAACAATAACAATCCTATCTGTCAGAGCCATTGAGAAAATGAATCTTGTTATCCTCAGGAACCAGCCGGAGGAACTTCAGCAAGAAACATGAAAATAAAGCACAGAGCACAGCCTCCTGACCAATCAGCAGAGGGGAAAGTGCCCACCGAGGGTGGAGGTAGCATTCGAGCCCCGCTCCCCGCCAGCCCAGTGCTGGTGCCAAGGGGCTCTCAGAAAGTCACCCAAATTGCCTCTGACGCTTCACCAATTAAAATGACTTTAGGACAAGTTGAAATCAACTTAGGGAGCGAAGCATTCTGATTTCTGAGACTCTCCCAAGGCAGCGGGGAAGGCAAGTGTCTGAGCAGGTTGTCACTCACTCAGGAGTAATGATGGGAAAATCCATCCCGGTAACGTGATTGAGTTTGGTGAATTAGTAAGGATGTTTACACTGTGTGCTGCAAGTCGGAGTGGGGCTGGCGGGGGTTTTGACACATGCGGCAGCTTCACTCCTAATGAGGTTCTCGGACTCCACACTCAGCCCGGCTGGACTCACTGTCACCGACTTCAAGTTGGGCTGGGTCTTACCCTTCAGGTGAGTGGCTAAGGGCAGGGGTGGGCTCTGCAGGCAGACAGGACTGGGTTTAAGTTCTGACTCTGGTCACCACCAGCACTGTGACCTTAGGCAAAGCTCTGTGCTGCTCCAAGCCTCAGTTTCCCCATGTATACAATCTGCATTATGGTAACACAATTCATAATGCTGGCGTCATAATGAGAAACATGAAATGAGCTATCTTTTTATTTTTTGTTCACCTCCCCAGGCCAGCATAGCCACGGAGATAAAGGAAAGCCAGGTTTATCTCTTCTCCCCTGGAGTATCTGTTCCCCTAAGAGACAAGAAGAGACAAGGAAGGTGGAGACCTGTGGAAAACATAACCACAGTTCTAGTCCTGATGATGCTTCTGCCTGGCTGTGTGATCTCAAACAAGCCACTTCACCTCTCTGAGCCTTGGTTTCCTCATCTGTAAAATGGAATAAGCATGCAACTTCTCTGTGGGTAACTGAACAGAACTTCTAGAAGTTCTGAGCAGACATTTGTTGGTATGCAAGGCGATGAGTGGCCTCTGGGAGAAAGTTTAGAGAGGGAGAATGAGAACAGGTTGCTCTTTCTGGTGACCGTGGCTCCCTGATGGGGGAAGAGGATTTAAGGACTGACAGGGAGGTTGTAAAACCTGAAGGAAAGAGGAAGGAATGGGAGAGACTCATGGAATTTATCAACCAGGCTTGCTGGAAACTCACCAGAGGAAATTACAGAGGACTACAGTATGAAAGACTTAAGTCAGACTGGGAACAGACTTCCAGGCAATCAGACAACAACAGACCTACTCCTTCCTGGTATCTTTGGCTGTACCTGAGCAAAACCTCCCCCAGGAAGGGAGGCACAGCCTGACTGTGCTGGAAGGAAGGCAGGAGGATGGACGGGGAGCCCCTGAAGATGCTTCCGCAGGGCCAGAGAAGGAGGCAGCAGAGGCACACAGTCCCTCCCCAAGGCTTTCTTTGAGCCTCATCCTCTGGAGGCCTTGTCGGAACCTACAGTGACCCTGAAGGGAAGTCACTGGGCCTGCTTCAGAGCAGGGGCCATGTCCTCACAGACATGCCCAGGTCAGCACTGGGCCACAGCTCTATTATTTAAGTGTTTCATAAAAGAGCAAACCTCCGGGGCTGGAAGAATGGCCGGGATCCTGACTCTTCCTGCACAGGAAGTGGAGTAGCTGTGTCCAAGCCCTGGCTTGACCTGCAGTGGACTCACCAGCCCTAGCAGAAGTTTCCCAGCCTGAGAGGGCCCTGCTGTGGTTGAGATGATGACACCTGGGCCCAGACTGGGTCCCTCCCCTCCACACGGAGCCAGGACCCACCAGTCCCTACACCCACTGCTTGTGGACTCTGTAGCGATTTTATTGTAATTTCCTCGTTGTTGCAGTTAATAGCATTAGTTTGTTAATTACTGTATATTTTAAAAGTAAGACGAAAGGGAATTCCCACTGGAGACTTGTTCTTGGCTGAAACAATGTGATATGAGGGAAGGAAGAGTGTCCACGGGTAATGAGCTTGCCCTGCTGCTTTCTGTTCCCTTGACAGTGCCTGGGGCCAGAGACGGGGCTGCCAAGGTGGGAGGCAGGGGCCCCACACTGAGTCCAAGCCCTTCCCTGGAGGAAGTCCTCTGCAGCACCCCACTTCTTAGCCCCAAACCTCTGCCTGGGTCTCCTACCCCCAGCCTTGTCAGAGGGCGGCTTTAAGCCTCTGGGGAGGAGGGGTCTGCCTGAGGAGCCCTGGGACCAAGGGAACCAGACCAGAGTGAAATAAGACACGAAGAAACCTGGCCTGTGACAAGGAGCATTGATTGAGTAGGATGGAATTTTTATTAGGAAACAGCTGGAATTTGGGGAGAGGCTCCTACATTGAAATTCAGCCTGAGCCAGCAGCCCTAGAGGCGAAATGGGAGTGGGGGGGCAGGCACAGGTCTTGGCAGAGGCAGGAGCAGCAGCTTGTGGTTGTGCATAGAGAGCTGGCTGAGGGGGACAAGCAGGGCCTGCCATTGAGCCCTGACACAGCTGTCAGGGCTGTGGGCTGGGTCAGTTCAGAGGAAGGGTGCCTTTGGTAACTCATCCAACTGAAGGGGGCTGGTGTGTGCTCCTAGAGCCCCACGTGTTCAAGCTGCCCCCATACTCCCCACACAGAGCCATAAGGGAATGGAGGCTGGGGCTGAACCCCAGGACTCAGGAGGAGTTGGGGGCAGAGGCCGGAGAAGAGCAGATAGGGAGAGAGAGGGAGGAAGGGAAAGAGACTTAAGACAAAGAAGGATGGAGGACTGAGAAAGAAGTTCATACAATCTACAGGAGCTGATTAAAATCCTGGAAGAAAATGTGATGGAAAGACTTTCTATCTTTCTATTGAGACATTTAACCTAAAAGAAATGAGTTAAATAATTTATACAGAGAACGAGTGAAATTTGCTTTGATCAAATTAAAAAATATGACTCTGGAAATAAAGTGTCCGCCGCGTCCTTTCCAGGCGGCAGAAAGAGCTGCCGAGAAACAAAATGACAAAGACATAAAAATAACTAACCCTAACCCGGCGAATATTAGCACCATATTTTTTGGGAGATTACACGGCATCACTGTAGGCCAAGCAGAGAAATCCTCTCTAAGCACCAACAGGAGAGGTTTTGCTCATTGAGGAAGCCCCATAAAAGCCAAAAAATGGATAAAATTTTCCTTTGCAAAAGTGATCCGACTTCACTCAGGGGTTGGCCCAGAAACCACAAGGGATCAGGTTAAATTTCCCATTTGTGCATTTCAAAAAAAGGAGAAAGCCGCTCAGCTCCCCTCCCCAATTCTGTGTTTCCTGAAGATTATTCCTCTCCCATTTACCCTACACACACACATACACACACACACACACCCCGCTGCCCTTTCTAAAAAAAATCCGGCAACGCCTCATTCCATAAAAGTAAGTGTTCCATTTCATCTGCTCTTAGGAAACATCACAGACAAGCTCCAAAACTCATGAGCTATAAGCATAAATGCCAGCGACTTAACCTCTTGGAGCCTCAGTTTGCTACTCTTTAAAATGGGGCTAGCATCCACTGCACAGAGTCATCGTGAAGATTAAAGGAGATGAATAGAACCTGGCAGATAGAATATTCAGTAAGTGTTAGGAACACTATCTTCCTCCTCGACCTAAAGAAACATCCAGCAAGTATAAACCGAAATGCCAGAGATCCCTACCCCAGCTCCACCTGCACCTGGAAAGCCCATGGTGGGACACTATTAGTCCAATCCTGGAGAGAATGTTTTAGCTTCATGGACGGCAGTCTCTCTGACTTTGGGGGCCCACTTGACTAAAAAAAAAACTTTTGTTTCCAAATAGCTGGGGAGAATATCCACAGATTAAAAGCAAGGGCTTCAGAGTCAGTGCCAGGTTCAAATTCTGACTTCACCACTTACTTAGCTGTGTGACCATGGCCAAGTTAACTTAATCACTCCAGGTGTGTTACTTCATCTGCAAAATGGAATAATAATGGAACAACTCTTATGGGATTGAACAAGATAACGGATGTAAACAGGATACCTACTGTGTAGTAAAAGTTCAATAAATGACAACAGATATTATTTTTTGCAATGACCTTGGGAGAGACATTCAAGGTCAGTGTGATTTTTCTTCTCAAACCTTCTGTAATGGTTTCTGATCCCCAGATGGGAGGAGGGCCTAGCTGGCCTGTGTTCTGGCTGCACCACAGGAAGGACTGTGGTCAGCATTGGAGCCACCTTTACTGGTTCTCTGACACACCCTGGTGGCACTGAACAGGTGAACTAGGATAAAGGAAGGGCTCAGCCCACTGACACATGAGGTCTGGAGGAAGGATGGGGAAGGTTAGCTTGAGACCAAAGGTGTCATCAGGAAGCTGGAATGGTAGCCTTCAGATTTCCAAAGGTCTGGCATTTGCCAAAGGAAGGCTGAAAGTGAATATGAACTCCTACTGAAGAAACTTTCTTCGTAGTAATATAAAAGGCTGCCTCCATAGGTAGTGAGCTCCCTGTCCCTGGGAGTATGTAAATACAGCCTGAGGGCAATACAGAAGGGCTTTGAGCATCCACTGAGGATTGCACTAGATGCTCTCTGTGTGACTCTCAGAGTCTGCCAAGAGGGCTCAGAAACTACTCAGCCTGGTTGGTCTCAGGTTTTCTGCCTCTGCCTTTCTTCTCTGTGTTCCTCCTTCTTTTTCTTCTCTATGGAATTATCTTCCCTCTCCCCACCACATCCCTCTGAGGACCCCTGAAAAAAGCAAAGACCATATGGAGATAGAGTCTTTGCACATTGCAGATTTGTTTGGTTGAATGGTGTGAAGATGAAGGAGAGGCAGGTGATGGAGAGGCAGGTGATGTATGTACATGTGTGTATCTGTGTGTGAGAGAGACAGAGAGAAAGGGGGAGATTGGAAAAGAGGAGGAAGAAGAAACAGAGAAAACAGGGAGATACAAAGAGAGGGAGAAGCAAGATAGAGAAGAACAGATAAACAGAAAAAGGGAAAAAAATCAGAGAAAAACGCTGAGGAAGAAAAACAAAAATGAGAGACAGGCGATTGAGGGAGGGAGAGCGCAGCTAAGGTGGAGAGTGGCGGTAGCCCTGCACCTGCAGCTGTCGATGCAGCTGGGCGGTGGGTGGGCCCAGAGCACACGCGTGTGCATACACAAGTGAAGCCGCTGAGCCACTGTCAGTGCAAGCATGTCAGCTCAGGGATGGGGATGAGCCGGCTTTTATCTCTTCCGGCTGTGCAGGATTTACAAGCTTTTGAAACGCAGGATTAATAAGAAGAGGCCGGTGTTTTAATCTATAATGGAACAGAAAGTATCATTATTGTTAAATAATGCACAGCCTGTCGTTTATTAAGAATTAATGGTTTATCGAGTGCTCAGGTTGCTGCAGCCGCCTCTGCCCTTCCAGGCCTGGGCTCCTAGCCACTGGCCTGGCCCAACTGGCCACCGAGCAGGCTGGAAGGGCAGCAGCCAGCTGGTCGGCCTGGGATGGAGAGGCTTTGGCTCTGGTTCAGAGGCTTGGCCTCTCTCAGTGGTCCTCCCTTGCTCAGGCTGGGGATGGGAAGAGCTAGAGTGGAGGGAGAAGTTATGGGGTGTGAACCCCACCTCATTCCTTCAGCCTGGATCCATCAACCACTTCTCAGGAGACCAAAAAAAAAAAAAAAAAAAAAAAAAAAAAAAGCATCCTCACTGCATGGGACCTACCCATCCTGCTTCTCTTTCTAAGCCTATAAAGTTTAGTTTCCCCTTCTCACTCTGAGTCCTCTGGAGGTGGTGACAACACAGATGCAGGAGTCCCTTCTTTCTCCTTCTCCCCTCTGGGTCCTGGAGTGATGGATCACACACTTCCCAGAAGGAGAAACAGAAGCACCTGCAAAGGCACCCTGGAGAGAAGGGAACCACATTTCCTGAGAACTTTCTCTGTGCCAATTTTTCCATAGATATTATCTCACTGTAATCTGTATCATCACCCTAGGTGGTACTATTATCTCCATTTTATAGATGGAAAAACTGAGGCTTGGGGAAACTAAGTCATCTGCATAAGGCCACAACACAGATGGCAGAGCTGGACTATACTATTTTATTTCAAAGTCCTTTCCACTCCACACCTTGGAGCACCTGCTCTGGGATTCCCCATTGTCTCAAAATGAATGACTTCAGGGACAGCATTTGAGAACTGCTAAGGGTCTCTGCATCTGTCATATGGAACTGCAACTACAATGATGCACCAAGCAACAGCAGACCTAGTATCTCCACCAGCCAGGAAAACTGAGTCATGGTTGGCAATCCAGGAGCCTGCCACTCCACTCAGCATCGCAACCAGTCTCCAATCTTGGGCTCTTGTGACACAGAACTCCCTGCCCTCCCCAACCACCAATCTGCGTGGTTTGGGTCTTCAGCCAAATTTTCAGGTCCAGACACAGAAGCTGACCATGTGTCCACTGTATCTGAGGCAAGAATCAGAACTGTGTGACTTTGGGGAAGTTACTCAACCTCTCTGGACCTCTGTCACATAGTAATAGTGCCTGCCTCAAAGGATTATTGAAAGTACTAAATGAGGTCGTCCATGAAGGAGTTTGGCACAGACTCCACTGGGAGCACTCAGTGTTGATATTGAGGAAGAGGTGTGGCATTGATTCCAGCAGGAAAGTTCTCCCACTACAGCCCAGCATTTCCCACCCCATTCATTAATTCCACAAACGTGTGAGCATGGACTACGTGACAAACACACACTTGCTGAGCACTTGTGCTGGGCATAGAGGTGAGCTAGTCAGAGGCTGTGCCTATCTCCCAGACACTCTCTCCCTCATCGCACCCTTCTTAACAACCCTCTCCATCCCTCTCCCACCCCACCCTTCTTCATCTCACTCAATCTTAGCTCCCATCCTAATCTCTCATCTCCACCTTCTTCCTGCATCCCACGCCCGTCTCCACCTTGCACCTTCCACCAGCTCCCTCCCTCTCCCCATCCCAGCCTCTTCTCCACGCGCAGGTTTCTACCCTCCATTTTTCTCCAACTCATCCCTTCCTCCCCGTGGCCTCATTCCCATCTCCTACCTCATTCCCCTTTTCATTTCTCCATCCCCAACCTGGACTCCACTCCCACCCATCCCCATCTCACCCCAGTCTCCGCCCGATTCCCATTCTAGTCTTTCCCTGCCATTTTTCTTCTTTACCCCATCTCCATCTCTCCCTTTCCCCAGCCCCAGCCCCACAACTCCAACCCTTCTGATTAGACGGGCCCAGTGGAACCTATGGGGGAGGGGACACTGCCCCCAGAGGCCACTATGGGAAGGTGCATTCCAGGAGACAAACCCCAATTCCCCGAGAGCTGGTGCAGCCCCAGAACCTGCAGTTGACAGAGTCGGGGAGGGCGGCGACTGGGCAGCGAGCAAGCTCCTCGCTCCCTGCCCCCATCCGTCCCCCTCTCCTCCGGGCGGGCCACCACGCTGGGACCTCGGCCCACAGCCCGGCTCCTCACGCGGCTCCTGTTTTATTAACCTGCCTGTCGCTGCTCTCGCCACTGAATAGGGCCTGTCGCGGGGGCTAAGGGGGTGGGGGGCCCTGGGCTTTGCCAGAGATCACCATGGAAACGGCAGCCTCGGCCAATCAGTGGACAGGCAGCACCGAGTGCAGCAGGCAGCTCGGTCTCCGAAGCCTCGTGCAGCCGCAGGCTGACTTCTGCCTGACAGGCCTTCCACGGTGGGAAGGTGGGAGAGGATAAGAGCGGGGACAAGACCCTAGGAGAGGGGGCAGAGGCGCAGGAGTGGTGGGTAGTATGAGGCCAGGGGACACTGAGGGCTGGACTAGAAGATGGGAAGAGACTGGGGAAGGGGATTAGAGACTCTTGGGGTGGGGTTTTGGAGGAGCCTGGGGCAGGGGGCTGCATTTCTCCCCAGCTGCCGTTCTCTACCTAAGCCAAGGTTTCTCAGCCTCAGCACTATTGATATTTGGGACCAGGTGCTTCTTTGTTGTGCGGGCTGTCCTGTGCACTGTAGGATGTTTAGTTGTATCCCTGGCCTCTACCCACTAGAAGCTAGCAGCTAGCAGCATCCCCCCATCCCCAGTTGTGACAACCAATGTCCCCAGACACTGCCAAATGTCCCGTGGGGAGCAAAACCACCCCTGGGTGAGAGCTACTGGTCCAGACACTCATAGGGCAGTGGTCACTGTTTATGAAACGTGCTCTGAGCTGGCTTTTCTAGGGGAAGAAGGAAGGAGGAAGAAGATGAATAGGAGTGGGAGTGAAAGAGAAAGGAAGAGAAGGAGGAGCAGGAGGAGGGAGCCCAAGGCAGGGTTCCAGGTGGGTGGGAGAGCCTCTGGAAATAGGGATGTAGGAGAGAGATGCCCCAGGGGGGAGACGTAGGGCTGCCATTTTGTGCTGCAAGGATGAAATAAAGATTCCTAAATGCCTTTCCTCCTGGAGTTCCTTCTACCTGCTACAGCCCTTACCAACCCTGCTATAGAAATATTGTCTTTCCTTCAGGCCCATATCAGGCACCACATCCAAGAAGCCCTCCCTGATAATCTCAACACATTGAATTTTCTTAATTTTCTTTCTTTTTCTTTTTCTTTTCTTTTCTTTTTCTTTTTTCTTTCTTTCTTTTTTTTTTTTTTTTTGAGATGGAGTCTCACCCTGTCGCCAGGCTGGAGTGCAGTGGCGCAATCTCGGCTCACTGCAACCTCTGCCTCCTGGGTTCAAGTGATTCTCCCACCTCAGCCTCCCCAAGTGGCTGGGATTACAGGCACCCGCCATTATGCCTGGCTAATTTTTGTACTTTCAGTTGAGACAGGGTTTCACCATGTTGGCCAGGCTGGTCTCAAATTCCTGACCTCAGGTGATAACACCCGCCTCGACCTCCCAAAGTGCTGGGATTACAGGCGTGAGCCACCGAGTCCAGTTCTCCTTTTTTTTTCTTTTTTTTTTTTGACAGGGTCTCACTCCATCGCCCTGGCTGGAGTGCAGAGGCATGATCATGGCCTACTGCAGCCTCAACCTCTTGGGCTCAAGTGATCCTCCCACCTCAGCCTCCCAAGCAGCTGGGACCACAGGCACATGCCATCATGCCCAGCTAATTTTTAGTTTTTTTTTTTTTTTGTAGAGACGGGATCTCTCTATGTCACCCAGGCTGGTCTTGAATTCTTGGGCTCAAACGATCCTCCTGCCTTGGCATCCCAAAGTTCTAGGAGGTGTGAGCCACCATGCCCAGCCCAGATTGAATTTTTTTTTCTCCAGGACTGCTCATTGCTTTGCTTCTACCTCCATGCTAGTACTCAGCACCCTGGTTCACCTACCAACAATAGTTACCTTTACTGAGGGTTTCCTGTGTGCCAGATGCTACAGCAAAGGCTTTAAACATGCTTTCTCATTTAATCCTCTTCACAGCTCCCTGCATCTCCAGTACTATTATCATTTTGCAGATAAGGAAATTGAGACACAAATTAAGTAACTTGCCCAAGGTCACTCACCCAGTTAGAAATAGTACAGTGAGGATTCAAGCCCAGGTTTTCCTGACTTTGGTGTATGTGTTTTAAGCCTCTGTTAGTGTCCATCTCTCATATTAGATTCAAACTCACTGGCAATGCCTAGCACAGTGCTGGCGAGTAGTAGGCACTTGAGAGCTGTTTTGAATTGGCTGGTGGTCTCTGGAAAGGTCTGCCTGGGCAGCTGAGAAGGCGGGACTGAATTGGCAGCACCAGGGTGTTGAGTGCCCTCTAAAGGCCCTCAGGTTTTGCTGGGGCCTGGATGAGCTGGGCCAACCTCGTGAAAGGCAAATGCCACTGAGGCTACATCTCAGCCACAGTGCCCCACTGGGCCACCTTGGGTCTCTGGACTGACCTGTCCCTCAACCCCATGGATGCTGGGCCATGGCCCCCCCTAGTGGCCAGAGGGTCATGGTGGCGGTGGTGTGAGATGGGAGTGAGGGCAGCTGGAGATCTCACAAACAGCCCAGTGGGCTTCCTTCCCTCTGAGCCCTATTCCTAGGTTCCAAGCTTTCTGAGGATTTGGAGCCAGAGGCCTCAGGAAACTGTCATTGTGGAGCCTGGCCCCTAACCGAGGCCTAGAGGATGAAGCAAACCCCCTTTTTCCCCATTCCTCTCTGCCCACAGTAAGATCCCCTTTCCCTCCTGCCCCATTTGAAATGAAGGGGGTAGTGTTGGCAGACAACTTCCATCACAGCCCGCCTCCCCCCAGGGTTGATTTAACCCCCATCCCTGCCTTACATTCCACAGAAAAGGGTTTGAGGCTGAGGGGTGTCTGCCAGGAAGCATCACATGATGCTGCTTCCCACCCAGGTTAAGGTTTTGATCTGGAATCCAGGAGCTGGAGTCCCAGGGGGCTTACATCAGAGCTGCTTCCCCACCCCAGACACGCATACACCACCCGCCTCCCCCAGGAACCTGCAACACACGCACCTCAGCTTTGAAGGCAGGGCTCCTGACAGGCTGCCGTTCCCATGGCAACCCCATCCCCAGCTGCCCTACCCAGCGCTTCCTTCCACCCCCCTTCCTCCACCCTGAACCCACATCACCTTCATTCACAGAACAAGAACTGCTTCACATTGGCAAAGTGGACACCCCTTCCCCCAGTTCTCTCCTTTTTTTTCTTCCTCTTCTCATTCAATGGAGAACCCAAGACCAGAGAGAGTGAAATGAATGGAAAGAGTAGGACTACGGTGGATGAGGGCTAGGACAGGAATGGGAAGAAGCCATGGCTCAGTGCCTTCTGCCAACCTGTGGACCCCCCAACCCCAAGGCTCCAGCCTCTACTCTCAATCCCAGCTCTGTCTCAGTTCATGGATCTGTGCCTCTCCCAGCTCTATCTCTGTAGAGATCCAAGACCTAGCCAGGCTGTCTGATGGCCTTATGGCTCCAAGCATAGCAGGGCCAGGTCCCAGCCTCCAGGCCCATGTCTCCAGCCACCAGCCAAACTGTAGCTCAGAGGCCAGGTGCAACAACTGGGCTCTGGAACTCAGCCCAGGAGTACTGAGGCTGCTCCTGTCCCTAACTCTGGTGCCCCTCCAGCATAAGACACTACCTTGCAGAGGTCACTGGGGAGTGAAGGGACTCTGATTTACAGTAGGATTGTGGGAAGGGCTAGAGGGGATTCTCAGACCCCAGCCCTGGTTAAACAATGCAACTCCTCCTGCTGGGAGAAGGAAACTTGGCTTTTGGACCATTGGCAGGTGCTGTCGGAAAGTCAGGACAGGCATCAGTCCCATCTCTGCAGGAGGTGCTGAGCAATGGTCAGCAACTCAGTTTCACAATCAACCAGCCTGGATTTGAATTATCTGCCCTAATTTATTCACTGTATGATGCCTACCTTCTCCAAGACTTGCTTTCCATATCTGAAAAATGGAGATAGTAATTATATATAGGTATATGACCAACATTTATGAACTCTACCACCTTTCCAGAGATAGTGCTTGAGATGTTATATCTCATTTAATCCTCAAAACAGCCCAGTGAGGTAGATATTATTATTATTATTATTATATCTAGTTTATCCTACAGAGAGGAAACTGAGGCTCAGAGATGTTAAGGTGGTTAAGGTGACCCAGCTATGGGTTTTGTTTTTTTTTTAACATACGGGGTCTTGCTATGTTGCCCAGGCTGTTCTCAAACTCCTGGGCTCAATTGATCCTCCCGCCTCAGCCTCCTGAGAACCTGGGACTACAGGTGTGCAGCACCCTGCACTGGCTAGGAGCAGGGCTTTTAATTCAGGCCCTATAAGAGAATGTATGCACAGTGTCCAACAGCTGCTAACTAACCAGTAAGTGGGGATTTTCTCATTAGTGAGGTTCTAGGCCCTACATTGGCCTCATCTCTCATTTCCCTTCACTCTGGGGATACACAGCCTCCACTGGCAACCAAGACTGTGAACTTACTGGGTGAGAGTCAGGAAGGAGCCCAGGCTTGGTGAGATTGAGGATGTGGTACAGAGGGGACCTAATTTTGTGGCTGTGAGAGACCACCTCTAGCTGGCTCCAACTGTGGAAACAGAGCAAGAGGGTGAGGGCTCCAGGCCTCCGGGAGGCAGTGGCTTGTCCAAGGTTACCTGGTGAACAGACAGCTCCACTCCCCCATCAGCCTCCCAACCCAACCCTTTGGACAACACATCAAAGTCAGAAGCCTCTGAGGATTAGAATCTCTAGAGAAGGGTGGAGAGGTGTAGGGAGGAAGCAATATTTCTACTAAAGGGAGCTGTCCTGGAGCTCAAACCCACACAACCATACTTGCAATCCTCACTTCCCTTAAGGCTCACACCCAGTTCCTCCAGCTTCCATCCACCCCTTCCCTGAGCAGCCCCGCCCCTCCAAGAACCTCAGAACATTGGGGCCTAACCATCTCCCCCCACCCCCCATCTTGAGTGAATATGCCGAACAAACAGCATTGTTCTGCACACAATGGACACAAAGAACTTGGGAATTCACAGAATGGTCCTGAATTTCTGCTTCCTTCCCCTCCAAGCCCTAGAGAGATCCATTGTCTGTAAACTCCACTTAAAATATGCACCATAGCTCCAGCTGGGGAGCCACTTAAGACGTGCGGAAGCTCCTCCTCCCACCCCTACCCACTGCTTTCCCTCCTTCCTAGCCCTTTCAGAGCTAAGCAGAAAGGAGGGGGAGCAGCAGCCACCTAGAGTGCCTGATCGAGTCTGAAGCTGGGAATGACCCTACCCACCACCAAGTTCCTTAAGTCAGACGCTTATCTCCCTGGGTCAGACCCAGCACCACTCAGCACCTGGGGCTCCCATGTTCACAGCTGCGTTGGGGTTGAAGGACCTGATCAGCTGGTGGACTACTAATCACAGAACCTTGATGCTGACATGAAGACTCCCTGGGGCCCCTCCCTATATTCTCCTGTCTGCTTACAGACCCCCAAGGACAGGGAACTCACTACCTCCTAAGGCACCTGTTCTACCCCTGAAACTTCTCATTCTTGTAAGACCTTCCTTAGAAGGAACCCCACCCACTTCTCCTTAACAACCCACTGGCCGGGCGGTGGCTCAAGCCTGTAATCCCAGCACTTTGGGAGGCCAAGACGGGCCAATCATGAGGTCAGGAGATCGAGACCATCCTGGCTAACACAGTGAAACCCCGTCTCTACTAAAAAATACAAAAAGCTAGCCAGGCGAGGTGGCGGGCGCCTGTAGTCCCAGCTACTCCAGAGGCTGAGACAGGAGAATGGCATGAACCCGGGAGGCAGAGCTTGCAGTGAGCTGAGATCCGGCCACTGCACTCCAGCCTGGGTGACAGAGCGAGACTCCGTCTCAAAAAAAAAAAAAAAAAAAAAACCCACTTCTTCACCTCCCCACTCCTATGTTAACATGGTCTTCCTCTGCTATGTGAGGGAATATATTGGATATTTTGAATATACTGAATATATTGAATATATTGAACATAGAATATATTTGGAGGCTGCCAATGTATTCCCCCGAGGGAATATATTGAATATTTTGAATATACTGAATATATTGAATATATTGAACATAGAATATATTTGAAGGCTATCAATATATTCCCCTGTATACAGGGGATACAGATAAGTTATACAGATAAGATAACCAGCCCTCAGGCCAGGAATGTGACTCATGCCTGTAATCTCAGCACTTTGGGAGGCCAAGGCAGGTGGATGACTTGAGGCCAGGAGTTCAAGGACAGCCTGGCCAACATGGCGAGACTCCGTCTCTACTAAAAATACAAAAATTAGCTGGGCGTGGTGGCGGGCGCCTCTAGTCCCAACTACTCTGGAGGCTAAAACATGAGAAGTGCTTGAACCTGGGAGGCAGAGGTTCCAGTGAGCCAAGATCAGGCCACTGTACTTCAGCCTGGGAAACAGAGTGAGACTGTCTCAAAAAACAAACAAAAAAACCTCAGATAACCAGCTTTCTCAGAGGGTTGTAATTCTGGTGGGAAGTCAGATGCTAATATCAGATAAGATAATGCATAATCAGTAAGTAAGATAAGAAGTTGACTACAGGAACTTGGTAATATGAAAGCATCTAACAAAGGAAACTGATCTAGTGTGGAAGGTAGAAGGGTGGCCCACCGTAGGCTTCCTGAGAGCTAAAGAAAGTAGGATTTGGCCAGGCACAGTGGCTCATGCCAACACTTTGGGAGGCTGAGGCGGGTGGATCACCTAAGGT
Organism: Chlorocebus sabaeus; assembly: GCF_047675955.1. Classification (NCBI taxonomy): domain Eukaryota; kingdom Metazoa; phylum Chordata; class Mammalia; order Primates; family Cercopithecidae; genus Chlorocebus; species Chlorocebus sabaeus. The sequence continues at coordinate 40,373,665 of NC_132926.1, read as the reverse complement.
CATGGGTTCAAGACCACTCTGGCCAACATGGTGAAACCCCATCTCTACTAAAATACAAAAATTAGCCAGGCGTGGTGGCACATACCTGTAGTCCCGGCCACTCAAGAGGCTGAGGCAGAAGAATCACTTGAACCTGGGAGGTGGAGATTGTAGCGAATAGAGATTGTGCCACTGGACTCCAGCCTGGGTGACAGAGTGAGACTCCATCTCAAAAAAAAAAGGGGGGGCCTGGCACAGTGGCTCACACCTGTAATCCCAGCACTTTGGGAGGCCGACATGGGCGGATCACCTGAGGTCGGGAGTTTGAGACCAGCCTGACCAACATGGAGAAACCCCGTCTCCACTAAAAATGCAAAATTAGCCAAGTGTGGTGGCGCATGCCTGTAGTCCCAGCTATTCAGGAGGCTGAGGCAGGAGAATTACTTGAACCCGGGAGGCAGAGGTTGCAGTCAGCCGAGATTGTGCCATTGCACTCCAGCCTGGGCAACAAGAGAAGAGAGAGGAAAGTAAAGAGAGGAGAGGAGAGGGGAGTGGAGGGGAGGGAAGAGGAGAGGAAGGAAAGAGAGAAAAGAAAGGAGGAAGGAAAGAAGGAAGGAAGGGAGGGAGGGAGGGAGGGAGGAAGGAAAGAAAGAAAGAAAGGAAGGAAGAAAGAAAGAAAGGGAGGGAGGGAGGGAGGAAGGATTTAACTCCCAAAACGGGAGGAAACAATATGCAGGGTGATGGGATCAGATTGTGCAAAGATCCTGTGGCAGGAGGGAGCCAGTCTTATTTAAGGACCGGAAGAGGCCAGTGGGATTGGAGGCCAGTGGGTGGGGTTGTAAGACTGTAGGTCTCAGTGAGGAATTTGGCATGATTCTAACAGCAATGGAAAGATACAAATGTGTACGTGCAATAAAAGCTGATTGACATTTGCCTCAGAATGACACAGATCTCTAGAGTCACTGGCCCAAAGCAATTCTTCCGAGTTTTTGCACTTGCTGTGCCCTCTGCCTGGAAAGCTCTGTTTCCAGATTTTTTCTGAGGCTGATTTGTTCTCATCATTTAGGTCTTGACCCAAACCACCCATCCTAAAGGAGCTCCGTCTACATGCACTGTTGCTCTCTATCCCTTTATCTTGTTTCATTATTTTTACAGCACTTTCACAATCTAAAACTAAATTGTTAATTTATTTGCTTGTTTACTGTTACTCTTTCCACTCGCTAGAAAAAAAGCTCAGTATGGGCAGGAATTTTGTCCTAGCAACTACCACATTCTAGCATCAGCATTGTGCTAGCCCACAGTAGGGCCTCAGTAAATAAATGAACAGGCCAGGCGCGGTGGCTCACACCTGTAATCCCAGCACTTTGGGAGGCCGAGGCGGGTGGATCACCTGAGGTCAGAAGTTTGAGACCAGTCTGGCCAACATGGTGAAACCCCTATCTCTACTAAAAATACAAAAATTAGCTAGGCATGGTGACAGGCACCTGTAATCCCAGCTACTTAGGAAGCTGAGGCAGGAGAATTGCTTGAACCTGGGAGGTGGAGGTTGCAGTGAGCCGAGATCATGCCATTGCACTCCAGCCTGGGGGATAAGGGCAAGACTTCATCTAAAAATAATAATAATAATAAATGAAGAAATGAATGAATTACTGAATACACACTAAGATAAAATGGCCAGTATTTACCCACAAACATACACATATAAATGTATGGCTATTCATGGGCAAGTGCATGAGTACTCACGGTGACTCAGAGACCGCCCTCACCTACAAGGACCACCTCTCAAGGAGCTTCTTAGGCAATCCAGAGCCTGTACAGTTCATTGCCCTAGTCTAGCTAATCAATATCCACCTCCTCTGGCTGGATGAGGACCTGCATAAGCAGATATGTCTCAGGTCAGCCATTGGTTAATCAAAGACGAGGGTGGAATTTAAAGTGCCCTATGGAAGAGCGGTGGAAACAGATTGATCCATGTGGCCTGGACACAGTAAAACCCCTTACAGGCTCCATTTATTTCCCACCTCTCATCTCCCCTCTCCTCCTGGGGCCCCAGCCCATCTTCCACTGCTCCCCATTTTCCACTCCACTGGAAGTGGCTGAACCAGGCATTGTGTGGGACACAGGACAAAGAGATTAGAATTTAGTGGGATTTTACAGGGTTTGAGAATTTGACTAGTTGGGCAACATTTTAAACAAGCATTTATTGTCTTAGCAAGCACCTACTAAGTGCAAAGCATGGCTAGGGACTGCCAGATTCATTACATAATAGTTGGTTCAGGGGAGATTGTGAAAAATGATTTAGTCGGAAACCTTAAGGTGGAATCCCTGTGTTCCCAAGGTACATGTCAGAGTGGGACACAGTTAATTCCCAGTTGGGGAGCTCTGGGATAGCTTACTAGAGTATCATTCTCAATAACTACCACTTTAATAGAGCACTTACTGTGTAAGCACATTTTACATGTGACCTTTCTGATTTAATCCTCATTCTAAGCCTCTGCGTATGTGTGATCGCTATTATTATCCCATTTATAGATGGGGAGAGTAAGGCTCAGGGAGGATTAAGCGACTTGCCCAAATTTTCCACAGTTATTAAGTGGCAGAGTAGACTTTTTGAAGCTCAAGAGGAGACACCAGAGTCCCTGCTCTGGGACCCCACCATGATGCTGGTCATAGCTGTGCCTCAACGCAAAGGTAGGACTTAGGTGGGAAGATAGGAGAAGTCCATTCTAGGAAGAGGACACAGTTTGAGAAAAAGCTGATAGGCAGTGGTGCCAGATGTTTGTGTGTGTATTTTTTTTTTTTTTTTTTTTTTTTTGAGATGGAGTTTCGCTCTGTGGCCCAGGTTAGAGTGCAGTGGCACGATCTCAGCTCACTGCAACCTCCACCTCCCGGGTTCAAACGATTCTCCTGCCTCAGCCTCCCGAGTAGCTGGGATTACAGGCACATCCCATCATGCCCAGCTCATTTTTTGTATTTTTAATAGAGACAGGGTTTCACCATGTTGGCCAGGCTTGTCTCCAACTCTTGACCTCAAATGATCTGTCCGCCTCGGCCTCCCAAAGTGCTGGGATTACAGGTGTGAGCCACCTCGCCCAGCCTAGATGTTTTTTAAAACTCTCTGGTAGCAGGACGGGTATGGATCTCCGGTAGCCTGAGGTCCTAGGAGATTTAAAACAACAACAAAAATAACAAAAACAAACAAGCAAAAAACAACTATTGCTGACTTCTTCCTCCATCTGGTCTTTAGGATATTAGCCTCAGGATGGATTCCTTGCCCTGGGTGTGTCTTTATCTAGTTCCCAAACAGAACTTTATCCAAGTTCTGTTGAGGGTGCACTATTTTTGGTGAATTTGTCTCCTCCTTACCCTGGCTGGGATGGGGGCCACTTGGGGACACTTTCCAGGCTCAGCTGGTCCTCTGCCCATCTGCATCCCTGCCTCCTGACTCATTTCATTTCAACCAATAGAGTCTTGGCATGCAAATGTAATGAATAGGCAAATAAATGATTGGCTCATTTTTCCCTGATGTAATAATGCCACTATTCAAGTAACTCCTATGAACCCTACCCCCACCCCAATTCAGGGCATTTGATCATGTTCTGGCAAGAATCCCCAACTCCTCTGTTTTCCCTTTTCTTCCCCATTCTGAGTTAGTGAATCACTTCAAAATGCCCGACTCATCTCTCCAGGGATGGGATGTCTGGAGGACCAGGAAGCCACCCTTAGGCCTGAACCGCTGCCATCTTTCTGGGAGGTCCCTTATGCCTCTGCTGACTGTGGGTAGCATCAAATCCAGGATAACGGAGCCCATTTACTAAGATGTTTTGCGAGAATCCGTGTCCAAAGCCTGACTGAACCAAACCCCAGCACGTCGGCTGTTCCTTTCAGCCCCTAATTCAGTAATTCTATTGAGAAAAAGAGATTGTGGGTTTTTTTATTTGATGTGATTTATTCTTTATCATATAAATAATAATAATTTACACAAAGCTCATCCCCAAACAGAAGAGAATCTGTACATAAAAATAAACAAAAATTAAACTGAGCTGGGCCTGGTGCCCAGAAAACCAGCCAATTCCAAGTACAACCAGGGGGAAAAAATTCTCCAGGTCCTGGGAGCCCTGGGGCCTTGGCTGGAATTCTGGGTGGAGACTCTGGTCCGGGAAGCCATTGCCCTCTTTCCTGTAGATCCTGTGCCGGATGATGGCACCTCTGGCAGCCAACATTCATGGACAGCCAACAAGCAAGCTCATTGGGTTGGGAGGTGGGTGGGATTTGGGCTCAAGGGAAGAATCAGTTTTAAAACTCCTGGGCAGTGTTGCTTGCTGCTGGCTTCCAGGGGCTGTGAGAGATACTGTGGCTGGGGAGATGGGTGTCAGCCACCACCCAAAGGGGTAGAAGCTACCTATGGCTCCATCTTTCTCCTGCAGCTCCTTAGAGGCATGAGTTGGGCAGAGTACCCACTGATCTTCTGTTCCCTTGGAGCTCTAGCCCCCTCTCTGGAGGCTCGTTATTTCTTATAGATATTGAAAGATGACAAGCAATCTTCTTGGCCATTGATTAATTTCCCTCAGCAGGCACTCTTTGGCCGTTTGAAACTTCTCCTTCACCACCTCCATCTTATTGCAGAAAAGTCTCTAAGAAGGAGACTGCCTTCCACATTCTGGTTTTGTACCTTTATTTACAAAGGGAGGGAGTATATGTGGCTTAAACTGCTGTTTGGCTTTACTGTAAGCCCCATCCTCCCATCCCAAGGCAGGGGTTAGATCTGCATTGGTCTATAGGCACACAGTCATTTGCAATTAGAGACTTTATAAATGGTGATGTTGATCATGATAGTGAATGTGATAAGGCTAAGATGGTGATGGAGAAGATAAAAGGAAAAGGGATTTTGCTGGCAGTGCTGCACCTGCACTTGTGTCTGGGCTGATTATCTGGCTTAGCCTGAAATGAGAAATTGTGAAGGTGGTGGTGAAAGCTAAGGACAGAAGAAGAGGAAAGTGAAGGTAAATGTGTCCAGGTACAGGTGAAGTTTCCAGAGAAGAGCATTAGCACAGCACAGCAGTTAGGAGTCTAGATTCTGGGGCAGGACATTCTGGTTTCAAATTCTAGCTTGACCACATACTAGCTTAGGGAAGTATTTAATCTCTCTGAGCCTCAGCCTCCCCAGCTGCAAAATGGGAATCGTAATAGTACCTGCCTCGGAGGGTGGCTAGGAACACAGAGCAAGTGCCTGGCCCATGGTAAGTGCTGTGTGAGCACGTGCAACCTAAGGTATAGGTGGGGTTACAGTTACAGCCAGAGGAAGGGCCACAAAGCACAGCAAGCAGCACTGAGAAGATTCAGGAGATCTTGATCAGCTTCCATCACAGTCCTGTGTAACTTTCCCCATCTGGGCCTCGGGTGCCTTGTCAAAGGAGAGTTGAAGTAAATAATATTCAGCCCTCAGAAAGTCCCTTTGGGCAGCAAAGCTCTGTATGCATGACTGATAATGGTCCTGTGGGAACATCCAGACCCAGACTCTACAAGTCTATAGGTCCAGGTGTAGATTCAGCAGGCATGCTTGTGTCAGGGGTCAAACCGAGGGAGTTGCTGAGCCCGTTGAAACAGCCTCCTTTTAGGGGTAATAGAAAGATGAGAGGTGAGTTGTTGCCTGAGAGAGAAGGCTCCAGCTGTCCCTCTCTCCAAGGAAGCTGCTGGGCTCCAAAGTACAGCCTGATGGGGCCAAGCCGCCGATCCTGGTTGTACTGTGACTGTAGCCATGTTGGCATCTGCTCCCAAGTTTGGGTACATGAGGGGTTTCACTACCAGAACCAGCCTTTTCCAGTTCTGCCCCTTGTTTGCATTCTTGAGTTTTTTCCTACCCCCAAGGGTTGAAGGACAAGAGGGATAGAAAGGGCACTCATGCCCTGTGCCAAATTAAATCTTTATAGACCCCCTTCTCTAGGCCTTGTCTAAGGATGTCAGAGCCCTCTAAAGTCCCCCAAACCAACAGAAGGCTATCAGAGGCTGCAGGGCAGGAATTGGCCACAGGATGTTTTCCCTTTATTCTGCCCTAGAGGAAACCCAGCTTCAGGTTCATGGCTCCCTGAAAATCAGGGGTGAGGAAGGGAGTTTGGCCTTCAGTACCCCAGGACCTTCATCAGTCCCTCACCTCTTCTCCTGACAAGCCCCAGCCACTCTTCCACCTGAAGGAGGGAGAAGAGCCCTGCTGTGTCCTGAATTCCAATCGCAGGAACTGTCACTCACATCATGGTCTCTAGTCCCAGCCTGAATTTCATCCAAGAGCGGAGGCCTGTCTGGTCCCCATCAACCTAGGTACAGGGGATCATGGGCTAGGTGTGTGCATTTGGTTAGTGCTTAGAAGCTATAATACAAATATTAGCAATCCACTTGAACTCTCACTCTGTCAGGCTTTACACTAGATGTTCCACATGCATCACTTTACTGAATCCTTATTTCAGAGTAGGAAACAGGCTCAGAGAAGTTAGGTCACTTATTCAAGGTCACACAGTTAGAAAGCTTCAGAGTCTAGATTTGTGCATCTCTCTAATTCCAAAGGCTGTGCTCTTATTCACCGAGCTTTGCAACATGTACCTGGATGAACATGAGGTCTCCCGCCTGACACTCAGTTTACTAACAAAGTGTGCTGAGGACAGTGTAGTGGGCCAAGGGGGGCCACCCTCAGGCCTCAGATCCACCTGCCCACCCATGATCTCCTGTCAAGACTGTCCAGGGAGCCTCCCAGAAAAGCTGGAGCAGAGCCCAGAGCCATCCCGATGCCTTAAGGAGGCAGCCAAGTCTTTGCTGAATCTGCAAACCCTCATCTACAGGCCCCCCATGAGCTCATTTTAAGAACCCCCCTCTCCCCAACCCCTGCTCCCTCCATCAAAGTGGCCCTCCAACCCCTCTTTCTGTTTTCTCTCCTACCTGCAAAGCATTCCCTGCAGCACCCCCAGGTTCCCTTCGTGCTGAAACCCAGACCTGTAGGGTTAGACTGGTCCAGCCTGCAAATCTCCCAGTTGGGCTTCTTTTGGGGGTCACAGCTTCAGAAGCATCTCTGCATCTTGCCTGTACTTCGATAAATCATATGAAAACCTGAATCTCTTCCCTTCCCTCTGAAACCCCCTCCTCCCTGCAACTTCTCTCTGCTTACCAGCTGCACAATGCAGTCAGAGGGAAGGGGGTGGACTGGCAGAAACCAGCTTGTTTCTGAGGCTGGAAAACAGAACTGTAGGAAATTAACAGGCTGAGAAATGTCTGCTCGGCTCCGTGTTTGTTTTGCACCCTCAGTCTTTCTCTCTGCAGCTCTCTCCTCCTGCCCCTGCCCCTCTCCCACTCTCCGCCGCTCAGCATGGGCACCTGGGGCTTGGCGGCTGTGTCTGGGCCTTGCAGGAAGGTGCATCTTGGTGTGTGTGCAGGAGTGTGCGTGTGTGTGTTTCTCTGTGTGTGTTTAGGGATGGCAGACCTGCCCCTCCTTCAGAGGCAGCTTAGCCAGAAACGCCAGCGGCAGAGACAATTGTGCGGGTGGGGATGCTGAGCGCAGAGCCGGCAGAGCCCGCGGGCAGGCAGAGAAGCACCACACAAGAAATTGATTCCATTAAAAAGTAATCTTAAATTTAATAAAAGTTATGATTTGATTATAGCCACAGAACCTACAGGCAAGAGGGAAGGGGGGTGGATTCTAGTGATGGATAAACAGAAAGAAAAAGAAAGAGAGAGGGGGAGGGGAGGAGAGAGAGACACGCTTAGGTTTGGATGGATGAGAGGATGGAAAGACCTGGGGGTGGGGAACGAGACCATTTTCTCTCCCTCAGATGGAAGAAAAAAGCCTGTGGCTGGATTCCAAAGAGGAAGCAAGAGTGAGGAGTGAATGAGGAGATGCAAGGAGCTCTAGGGAGATGGAGCTGTTGGAGGGGGCTGGGGACATAGATGCATGGCCTGGGAGAGGCGGATGTGCAGGAGGGATGGTCTGGAGCCTTGGGAAGGCAGGTAAGGAACACAAAGCACCTTCAGCTGTCAGACAGGCAGTCCTGGGTTTCCACTCCAGGTCAACCTCTTCCCAGCAGTGTAACTTGACCTCTCAGACCTTCGTCTTTTTCATTTGCCAAATGGAGCCATGGAGATAGTGCCTACCTCACAAGTGGTTGTGAGAATGAATGAAATTGTGCAGGTGCATCTCCTGGGTGCTCAGTAAAAGACAGGTCCCTTCCTGACCTTCCCCGATGGAGGTCATTGCCCCAATACTGCCCCCTCCTGTTTATTTGCAAGCACCGGCCAATCCTACTCCTTTCTTTTATTCTTTTTGCAATGGAGGGGACTGAGTGGCCTTCATCTCCAGTCTCAATCTGGAGGCTGGTTCTCCTGGGTAGTCGCATACTTTGTCCTTTGCCCACCTCTCTAGAGCATGAAGAGGGCATGGGCAAGGCACTCTAGAGCCCACTTCCACTATGAGCTAACGGGACACATTCCCTTGCCTAATCTGCCACCCCCTGTACCCTGCTTTTTCTCTCCCCCTCAGCCTAGAATCATGTGTAAACACAGAGCTGAAACTCTCCTGACCCCTGAGAAGTGTGCCTTGGGTGAGACTGCCCAGGTCCAGCCCCTTGGCCACCATAATCAGGTCCTGTTGGGTAGAACATTTGGCTTTCAGGCAAGTCTCCTGTTGTTCCTTCCAGCGAGCCTGGGCCCTGTCTCTAGGCCGGCTGGGAGGGACCTGGGACCTGCAGGGTCAGCACTAGAACTGGTGAGTGGGGCCTGGGCAGGAAGCCAGGACATCACTGTGAGACGCTATGTGAGGCGACAGCCAGAAGATCTCAGCTACCCCAGAGTCCAGGGACTGAGAACCAGGAAAAATCGTCACAGCAATAGGAGTCTCTTGGGGAAGAAAGAAATCATTCTGAAGATAACACGGCCAGTTCTGCTCAGTCATCTCCTCCTACCTGGGCTGCTTTTAGCAAAGTACCTCCACCTGAATTCACTCTTGCCTCGTGGCATGTTCAAGGCACCTGCTGGTTGGAGACACTGAGGAAGACAGGACAGGCGGTATTAGCATCTTCATTTTACTGATGATGAAACCGAGGTCAGAAAGGGCAAGCTACTGACCCCAGGCCACACAGCATGTAATATATGGAGATGGAACTGAAAGCAAGCATTTAGACTCTGGATAGAGGCGCCACAGCCTACCCTACCGAGTGTCACTCATCATGGCTACGTGTACTGGGGGCCTTGTCACCACTGCTGTCACCATGCTGCTCAGCTCCACCTTTTTTTGCCAATATCACCACCTCGGACTCCATCACAGCGGCTGCCAGCCTCACACACACATCCTTTTCCAGGAATGGCGCCCAGTCTGGGATTCTCATGTCCCATACAGTTTCCAAAAGAAAGAAACTATAGCCCTGAAGGTGGGGCAGTGGCCTAGAGACAGTGGAGCACAGTGACCTGCAGCTAAGAGGCTTTTGGCATTGCTGAGGGTCTGACTGGATACAATCTGGCCACTACCTCCAAAGGATTTCCAGACCTCTCCCCCTGAACCAAGACAGGGAGATGGATAGGCCATCCTGGGTGGGGACCTCCGGCGGGGCACCCTGCCACTTCCCTCACACTCATGCTGTGTGCCAAGACAGAAATCCCACCCTGCTGCCCAGCCTCAGTCTGTCCGATGTCTGTTTTCTGGTTCTATTCTCTGTGAAGAGACAAGTCTAGCCACTCCCTGTGTAAAAGCCAGCCACCCTCCTCTTCTTGAGGATTCTCTTCCTCCTCCTCTGCAGAGACTGAGGCATGGAGGGCAGTGTCTGCGGTGAAGGGATCATTTAGGAAGAGGTCCTCCAGTGAGGTCTGATCTCCGTCGGTACCCTACGCTGTTTCCTCAAAAGCAGATCCTTACAACTTTACTTGAAATGGTCCTTAACTCTAAGAGTTGCCTTTAGAGGTGGGCTTTAGAAGGGGCTACCGTGGAGTCTTGACTTCTGTGTGACATTCATTAATAAATCACCTTCCCCAGCCACTCCCCAGAGTTTATCTTCCATGATGGATGCAGAAAATGGTTCAGTCAGGGAAAGGAAACCAACATGGGCCAAGAGCCTACTGCACACCAGGCCCATGCTAGAGGCTTGACCTACAAGATGCCATATGATCCTTGCAACAGCTTTGTGAGGCACCTGTTACAATCTCCACTGGGCAGTTAAGGAAACAGAAAATCAGAGAGGTTAAGTGACTTAACCAAGGTCACACAGGAAAGAGGTGGCAGAACTGGGATTTGAACCCAAATACATCTGAATGGAAAGGCTATGCTCTTTCTACCCAGGGTGTCTTTCATCACTGGTTCAGCCCTAGGGATGGAGGGCTCCTTCACAGAAAAAAGTTCTCCACTCCAACTTGGCAGTATTTTTCAAAATGAAAAATTCATACATATTTTGAGCCAGCAATCTCTCTTCTAGGAATAAATCCTCAAGAAACACTCATACATGTGCACAAAGTGTATTAGATGTTCTTGTTTGCAAAGCAAAATATCAGAAACAAACCAAATGTCCATCAGTAAGGGATTGGATAAATAAACTGAATGACTATGTAGCTGTAAGAAAGGAGGAGCGCCGGGTGCGGTGGCTCATGCCTGTAATCCCAACAGTTTGGGAGGCTGAGGCAGGTGGATCGCCTGAGGTCAGCAGTTTGAGACCATCCTGGCCAACATGGAGAAACTCCATCTCTACTAAAAACACAAAATTAGCAGGGCATGGTGGTACATGCCTGTAATCCCAGCTACTCAGGAGGCTGAGCCAGGAGGATTGCTGGAGCCCAGGAGTTCAAGAACAGCCTGGGCAACATAGGGAGACCTCGTCTCTACAATTAACAAAGAAATTGGCCGGGTGTGGTGCCTCATACCTATAATCCCAGCACTCTGGGAGGCCAAGGTGGGTGGATCACTTGAGGCCAATAGTTCGAGACCAGCCTGGCCAACACAGCAAAACCCTGTCTCAACTAAAAGTACAAAAAGTAGCCAGAGGTGGCCGGGCGTGGTGACTCACACCTGTAATCCCAGCACTTTGGGAGGCCAAGGCAGGCAGATCACTTGAGGTCAGGAGTTCCAAACCAGCCTGGCCAACATGGTGAAACCCTATCTCTACTAAAAATACAAAAATTAGTAGGGCGTGGTGGCGTGCACCTGTAATCCCAGCTACTTGGAAGGTTGAGGCAGAATAATTGCTTGAACCCGGGAGGCGGAGGTTGCAGTAAGCTGAGATGGTGCCACTGCATCCAGCCTGGGCGAGAAAGTCAGACTCCATCTCAAAAAATAAATAAATAGTAAAAAATAAAAAAGAAAGAAATTAGCAAGCCATGGTGGCAGGCAACTGTAGTCCCAGCGACTCTGGAGGCTGAAGTGGAAGAATTGCTTGAATCCAGGAGTTTGAGGCTTCAGTGAACCATGATCGCACTACTGCACTCCAGCCTGGGTGACAGTGCGAGACCCTGTCTATAGATAGATAGATAGATAGACAAAGATTGGTCTTGGAGCAAGTATTACACGATGAGTTGTTAGTAGAGACACTGGTTGCAACTGATTGCTGACTGTTCAGATAAACTCCAATGACCTTGTCTTCCTCCCCACCCCAAGTAGACCCACGCCCTGTGCAGACTGGAAGCTCAGATGGACTACTGTCATTACACAGACAGACAACCTATGTAGCAGCAAAAAAACTTTCATCGGAAACCTCAGACTGGCCCATCTGGAAAATCATCTTTGGCTGTGTGTTCTTTCCAATAAGCTCTGCTATCCCTGCTTCACTGTTGAATGTCAGTTCAGTGATCCTAAATGACCACCCCACCCCCACGCACACCTGCTTTCCCATCAGACTCAGTAGTTGTGTCATCCCTGTAGTTGTGTCTCTCTCTGGGTTTTCTTTCTCTCCCTCCATTTCTCTCTCTCTCTCTCTCTCTTTTTTTTTTTTTTTTTTTTGAGACAGAGTCTCACTCTGTTGCCCAGGTTGGAATGCAGTGGCACGATTATCAGCTTACTGCAACCTCCACCTCCTGGTTTCAAGCAATTCTCCTGCCTTGTCCTCCTGAGTAGCTGGTACTACAGGCATGTGCCACCACGCTCGGCCAATTTTTTTTTTTTTTTTTTTTTTTTTTTTGAGACGGAGTCTCACTCTGTCACCCAGGCTGGAGTGCAGTGGCGCAATCTCGGCTTTTTTACGTCATTCTCCTGCCTCAGCCTCCCGAGTAGCTGGGACTACAGGCGCCCGCCACCTCGCCAGGCTAGTTTTTTGTACGTTTTAGTAGAGACGGGGTTTCACCATGTTAGCCAGGATGGTCTCGATCTCCTGACCTCGTGATCCGCCCGTCTCGGCCTCCCAAAGTGCTGGGATTACAGGCTTGAGCCACCGCGCCCGGCTTTTTTTTGTATTTTTAAAGTAGAGACGGGGCTTCACTATATTGGCCAGCCTGGTCTTGAACTCCTGACCTCAGGTGACCCACCCACCTCGGCCTCCCAAAGTGCTGGAATTACAGGTATGAGCCACCGCGTCTGGCCTCTCTCCCTCTGTTTCTCTAAGTGGACTTAGAGTCTCTTAGATGCAAATGACAGAAATACAACTCAAACTGGCTTAAGCTTTTTTGGTCACATAACTGAAAAGCACAGGAATAGACTTCAGGCATAGCTGAATCCAGGCGCTCAGATATTGTCACCTGGCATCTGCCTCACTCCAGCTTTTGGGTCTGTCTCCATTGTGTTAGCTTTACTCTCTGATAGCCACTTTCCAAGCAGTTTAAGAAGCTCTAGGCCGGGTGTGGTGGCTCATGCCTGTAATCCCAGCACTTTGGGAGGCTGAGGCGGGTGGATCACGAGGTCAGGAGATCGAGACCATCCTGGCTAATATGGTGAGACCCCAGTCTCTACTAAAAACACACAAAATTAGCCGGGCGTGGTGGCGGGCACCTGTAGTTCCAGCTACTCGGGAGGCTGAGGCAGGAGAATCGCTTGAACCCAGGAGGCAGAGGTTGCAGTGAGCCGAGATGGCGCCACTGCACTACAGCCTGGGTGACAGAGCAAGACTCTGCCTCAAAAAAAAAAAAAAAAAGGAAGCTCCAGCCTTATACTGACCAGTATGGCAAACCCAACAGAAAGAACCCACTCATCTTTCAGTAGTTCAGCAAAAGATCCGCTGCTAATGTTATTGGATCAACTTTTTTTTTCTTTCTTTTCTTTTTTTTTTTTTTTTTTTTTTGAGAAGGAGTCTCACTCTGTCGCCGAGGCTGGAGTGCAGTGGCCCAGTCTTGGCTCACCACAACCTCCAACTCCTGGGTTCAAGCAATTCTCCTGCCTCAGCCTCCCTAGTAGCTGGGATTACAGGAGCCCGCCACCACACCCAGCTAATTTTTCTATTTTTAGTAGAGACGGGGCTTCACTATGTTGGTTAGGCTGGTCTTGAACTCCTGACCTCATGATCCGCCCGCCTCAGCCTCCCAAAGTGCTGGAATTACAGGGGTGGGCCACAGCACCCAGCCAGATTAACTTTTAATGAGTCACCATGTCCTGGAGATGGAAGGCACAGATTGACCAGGTCCAGTTACATGCCCACCCTGGGATCCTGGGGTAAGATCAGGTTAGGTCACAGAGACAGGGAAGGAAGATGGGAGACTTGACTGACGTGACACTGACAATGGGGAGGTCTTCACCTTCTAGATCTCAGTTAGGTCTTGTGAAAAATTGGGTGTGGTATCCAGATCTGATTCTCTGCTGCTGGGACACTTGCAGCCTAGTTTCTTTTCATAGCCTTAGGCAGATGATCTGAATTAAAGCAGCTTCCAGATCTTTCTGTCACCACCACTCTCACTACTCAGTATTCCCCTATTTCAACTCCCAGTGGAGACTCTGTGGTACAGAGGGGTGAGGGAGGGAGAAAAGAGAAAGTAAGAGATGGGATGGATGGGAAAGAAAGAGAAGGGAAGAACAACAGAGACAAAAGCTCTGGAGCAAACCTCCAAGGCTGCACAGATCCTGGGCCACCTCAGCTCCCACCTCCATCCCACCCACTGGCCCACATCCTCCACCTGTGAGTGGTGCATTGTGGCTTCGCTGTTCCAGACCCCTGGCTGGGCTGGGCTCCAAGCTCTGCTGCTTTGTCAGGGTATCATTATCTCCATTCTTCAGCTCTTGTCACCTGGAGGTTCTTTCTTCTTCTCTGGCCCATACCCCAACACACAGGTGCCTCCTGCCTGGCTTTCAGCTCCTCCTAACTGCCACCTTCTTTCAGGGCCCTTTCCACTGCCACATAGTCAGTGGCTCTGCCCCTAAGGGTGCCATCGCAGCCCAGGCCCATTTTTCCCTCCTCTTCTCTTCCTCACTGAGTTCTCTACCCTTTGTCTAGAGGGAGCCAAAGCCTCTGCTCTAAGGGGTTTCCTTTTTCTCCCTGGGAAGAAAAAGGTGAAAAAGGTACCCAGGGTGCTGGGCAGATCCAGATAACTGATGACTCCATGAGAATCAAGCACTCACCCGTGTCTGGTCTGCAATGCATCCACATTCTTCTCCACAGCTCCAGAGTGGAAGCTCCTTTTCTAGTTATCCCGCACTCAGGGCTTCTGAAACTCACCACTCTCCCTGAGTCCCTTGTCGATATCTAGTTTTGCAAATTCCACCTGGGTTTCAGGAGATCGCAAAAGCTTTGAGATCTGCCTGCAACTCGCTGTGAAAACCTTGGACAAGTCCCTTCCCTGCAGACTCCTGGGTTGTGCTACGATGAAGAGGTTGAAACTAGATCAAGGAGGTAAATCCTAGCACATGTGCCACCATTTCTCATCCAATGCCCATGGCAGACATTGCTAATCAACTATGGCACTCTCTTTTCAGGATGCATTCCAGGCAGCTGCTACTCATCATTCAACATTAGCTCATGACATGAAACATCGTTGCCACTCCTGGACTAGCTGATCTCCGAAGGCCCTTATCTCAGTGACAGCAAGGATTCTGTGGCCTGGTTGAATCAATATTACTTCTCCCTAGTTCCCACTTTTCCCTCCAGCTCATTCTTTTGATCATCCCCATCCCTCCCTCTCTCTCATCTTGCCTTGTTTCCAAGTCTCTGCCACTGAGTCCATGTAAACCCTAGATGATGTCTGGGTCTCCAAGGTTCTGTTTACTGTCACTCAACTTCAGGCTCTTTGAAGGTTACATTTTCCAGGCAGTCACACTTACACATGTTGGGCGGTTCTGTGGCATTGGCTCAGAGGAGGGAGACAGTGATCAAGACACCAGAGACAGTCAGAGGAGGAGCAGGAGGAATAAGACCAAAGAAATATTAAGAAAGAGATAACAGGATAGACAGACAGTGGGGCTAGAGTTAAATTTATGTATCAAGGCCATCCTGGTAAGAACAGGGAGCAGGAATTTTAATGGAATTTATCCTGGACCCCCAAGGTCACAGTGGGAGAGAGGATCAGGGAGGACCTAAAAGCAAAGGACAAAAGGAGCATATAAATTAGTAGCTCAACTGACAAACATGAAAGAGGTGAAGGGATTCTTTGGTGGGGGAAACTATCAGGAGTTGCCATAATGAGATGGACTTAACCATGCTTCACGAGTGTAAAAGCATCCACTAGTTATTGATCAGAAGAGTCTGGTAAAGTCAGGTGGGTGCTGGCTAGCAGCCAATTAGAGACTTAAAGCAAAGCCCAACCCAGGTTGCAGGATATGTCTTATCTCGTCAGAACTGCCTGGAGCAGTTTTAGAGTTTCAGGAAATGCTACCAACTTTATCAGAGGGGCATGTGCACTAGTAGGGTATGCACAAGGGCCAACCAACCAAGAGCAGAATGACCACAAGAAAGCCCATGTGGCCATGCATGGTGGCTCACACCTGTAATCCCAGCACCTTTGGAGGCTGAGGCAGGAGGACTGCTTGAGTCCAGGAGTTCAAGATCAGCCTGGGCAACATAGCAAAACTCTGTCTTGCTACAAAAATTTTAAAAATTAGCTGGGTGTGGTGGTGCATGCCTGTGGTCCCAACTATTTGGGAGCCTGAGGCAGGAAGATCTCTTGAGCCTGGGAGAGGGTCAAGGTTACAGTGAGTCATGGTGGTGCCACTGCACTCCAGCCCGAGCAACAGAACAAGACCCTGTCTCAAAAAAAAAAAAAAAAAAGAAAGGAAGAAAAGGAAGAAAGAAAGGAAAAAAAGAAAGAAAGAAAAAAGAAAGAGAGAAGAAAGAAAAAGAAAAATAAGAAGGAGGAGGGAAGGAGGAAGAGAGGGAGGAAGGGAGGAAGGAAGGAAGAAGGAAGGAAGGAAGGAAGGAAGGAAGGAAGGAAGGAAGGAAGGAAGGAAGGAAGGAAGGAAGGGTAAAGAGAAAGCCCTATGTGCTATAGGTCTGGGTTCAAATCCTGGCTCATCTACTTACTGAGACTTTGGTCTCAGTTTTCTCCTCTGTGAAGTGAAGACAAGCAGCACCTAACTCATAAGGTTGTTGAGTATTAAATAAATGTAGGTTGGGCACGGTGGCTCACACCTGTAATCCCAGCACTTCGGGAGGCTGAGGTGGGTGAATCACCTGAGGTCAGGAGTTCAAGACTGGTCTGGCCAACATGGCGAAACCCCATCTCTACTAAAAATACAAAAATTATCAAAAAAAAAATAAAAATTAGCTAGGCGTGGTGGTGCACGCCTGTAATCCCAGCTCCTTGGGAGGCTGAGGCAGGAGAATCAATTGAACCTGGGAGGCAGAGGTTGCAGTGAGCCAAGATTATGCCATTGCACTCCAGCCTGGGCAACAGAGTGAGACTCCGTCTCAAAAAAAAAAAAAAAAAAAAAAAAATGCATGTAAAGGCCTTGGCACAGTGTCAGGCTTGTGGCTGATAATAAATGGTAGCCAGTAATGTTAGCATTATTATTATCATGGGCAACATGTCTAAGAGGTCCCTTGAGTGATCCCTACTACACTCAACATATATACACATACTTTATGGTGGGATCCTCCAGGCACACCACCTAATTGCATGTGATAAATTTTGTCTAAACCAAAAAAGGCTGTAATCCAAAATGTCTGCTCTTGAGCAGGGATTGCTCATGTATAGGAAGAGCTGGACAGCTCCCGTGGGCCTAAGAGGAGGAGCTGATTCTTCCCCAGGATGCAAAAGCCAGATGTGGGGGAACAGCAGAAGTGCTGGGCTGACAAAGGCTCAGAAGAGACCCAAAGATGCTGACAAGAGGGGCAGGTTCTGGTCAGTTCTTTGTCTCCTTGACAATGCTGTGGGTGGGGCCCTGTCCAGGCTGCCTGCCCTGCCCAGCACCCCTTCCCTCCTCCCCAAGAAGGAAATGGAAGAAAACGGGATTTCTGCTGTCTAGAAGGCTGCATGGCTGGGGTTGGCAAGGGCCAGTCAGGCCTGTAGGCCGGCAGTCAGGATGCCAGCCAGCTGGGGATGAGGAGCTAGGGATGAGGCTGACGGGGCAACTTCCCAGAGACCCTGCAGCTGGCCGCTGCTGCCTTCCTGAGGCTGTGCAGTGGGGTATGGAAGGAGCCAGGGGTCGTCTGACCCCATGTGTCATGCCCGCTGACTCTTCCATGTGGCACAGAAAGAAACCTCAGCTTCCCAGTAGGCTTCTATCCCCAGGACATGAGTGGTGCCCACCTGACCCTGAGACAACAGTTGCTTTTCAGATGTCCCTCTACAGGGTTCCACATTGTCACGCCCTGGCACAGGCACAGAGGTTAAGGGGAAAAGGCTGTGGAGTCAAGCAGACCTGAGTTCAAGTCTCAGCTTTGCCATTTACTGGTGTGACCTAGGGCCAGCTCTGTGAGTGATCCGGGCCTCAGTTTCCTTACCCAGAAGTTAGGGATGATAAAAGTAAGTTCCTGACAGGACCAAGTGAGAATGATGCATGTGTAGTATTTAGCCCAGGTCTGGCGCATAGTAAGTGCTTGAAAAATGTTAGCCATAATTCTTCTAATTAATTATTACTATAGTTCGTGAGGTCCCCCCAAATGTACTACGAGCAGTTACACAAATTCCAGCCAGGAAGTCCATATGGCCCAGTATGGGAATGATTGTCTCCAAAGTTCAGTGTGATTTGATCCTAGTTCTTCTGTCATTCTGAGGATGTGGCCCAGGTCGGGGCTGGAGTCCCTTCAGACCACTGGAGAGCCTCCCTTTCTGTGGAAATACATGGGGAATCTTAGATGATACAGCTCCTGGACTCCCTTTGCCCTCAGGCCTGGCCAGGGTGTGGAAGGAGGCAATGGGGATGGGGAATATATGCCTCTGAACAGCTGTGCCTGAAGTGGTACGTTCCACTTCAGGAAGTTCCACCTCCCTGGGAACAGGACGCCCTCCAAGGGGATAGGGCCCAAAGCTGCCTGGATTTCTAAGGATTTTGGTACAGACTCTAGACAGTGAGGGCTGGTGGCTGGGGGAAGCAGCCCCCACTTCTCTGAGCCATTGCTGAGAAAGTAGGAGGGAGCAATGGCTTATGATGACAGACAGGAGGCCACGAGGAGACCCCAGGCTCTTTTGCTAGTGACCTTAGTTCAAGAGCCCTACCTGGCAGTATTCTCCTCCCTCTGCCGCATTTCTCCTCAGGAACTGTGTTCCTGTGTTTACCTGGGCGGGGTGAGCTGGGTCTGGGTATTTCTCTGTATGTGGGCCCTTCCTTGTCCCCCACCCAGCGGATGCCTGGGCTGGATTGTATATTTCCGGAGTTGCCTACTTGAATCACAGGCTTTTATTTTTAGAAGATTACAAATGCGGGGGCTGGAAGAGAGAACTGAGGGCCTGGAACTGGGGTGGGGGAAGAAGTTCAGGGTCTGAATATGGTGCATTTGGGACAGGAGTGGGGTAGGCACTAATGAGGAATAAGTGAGATGGTGGGAAAAAACAAGGTGAGGAAGTTGGGAGGGATCCCACTCTCCCAGTGCCCCAGTGCCCTGTGCGGGATCAGACTTTCCTCGGGCTGGGGAGGGCCTCTGGAGGGGGACGGGTCAAGGGCCACCTCTCCGGCATGTAGCTGGGTCCCCAGAGAGGCTGAGGAGCCTGGGAAAGAGATGAGAAAATCGCTCCCCTTCCCCCTCCCCCAGGCCTTAGGGATTCCGAGAGAAGCTTCCTGTGCAGACAACTTCTCCATCCCCTGGGCTAGGACGTCTTAACCCTTCTAGTGCTGGTATCAGAGAAACAGAGAGCAACACAGATGTGCACATACATTCTTGCAGAATGGCCCAAATGCTACGTTCCACACAGGTGTAGGCCTTCCTCTTGTTCTGCTGTGTTCAATGTGCACCTCCCAGCTCCTGACCCCAAAGCCCCAGATTACCCAAAGCAGCAAGAATTCAGCTGATTCTCCTACCAGGGCACAGAGTGAGGAAAATGGAGAGCCTTCACCTGGGCATGGGTGGCACACATCTGTTCCTTCACTATTGGGTAGTGAGAAGACATCAGACAGAACTTAGAGCTTGTAGAGTTAGGAAGTCCCCATCCTGCCATTAATAGGGAGCTCCAGGCTGACAGGAAAGGAGCCTTAAAGTCAGGAGAACTGGTTTGCATTTCTGTCTCTGTGTGTGACCTTGAGAAGTTACTTAACTTTCTTGACTTTAGGTGCAGCTTCTGAAAAACACGAGGAAATCAAACCAGAGATGGTCTGGTGCCATAAGAGGCAAAGAAAGGATATCTTTCTTTGGCCTTTCATTCCCTGGAATCCCCTGACCAAGGCAGCCCCAAGTCCCCAAACACTGAATTTCAGGGCTTTCCTCTCCATCTGCTCCATAAAGGCAAGAAGCCATTTGCTTTCTCTACCCCTGAATGGCCATGCCCAGCATGGTGTCTTGCACACAGTTGGCTTCCAATAAGCTTGTGATAAGCAGCTAAACAGATACATGACCCACCTTGACTTTGGGATGGGAATTTTTTTTTTTTTTTTCCATTGTCTTCTCAAGAGTACTAGACTAGAATTTAGAAAGACCCGGCCCAAGGCTGGGCACAGTGGCTCACGCCTGTAATCCCAGCATTTTGGGAGGCCGAGGCGGGCAGATCCCGAGGTCAAGAGATTGAAACCATTCTGGCCAACATGATGAAACCCCATCTCTACAAAAATATAAAAATTAGCTGGGTGTGGTGATGCACGCCTATAGTCCCAGCTACTCGGGAGGCTGAGGCAGGAGAATCGCTTGAACCCAGGAGGCAGAGGTTGCAGTGAGCTGAGATTGCAGCACTGCACTCTGGCCTAGCAACAGAACAAGACTCCATCTCACAAAAAAAGAAAGAAAGGAAAGAAACAAAGAAAGGAAGAAAGAAAGAAAAGAAAGAAGGAAGGGAGAGAGAGAGAGAAAGAGAAAGAGAGAAAGAAAGAAAAAGAAAGAAAGAAAGAAAGAACCGGCCGGGCGCGGTGGCTCAAGCCTGTAATCCCAGCACTTTGGGAGGCCGAGACGGGCGGATCACAAGGTCAGAAGATCGAGACCATCCTGGCTAACACGGTGAAACCCCGTCTCTACTAAAACTACAAAAAAACTAGCCGGGCGAGGTGGCGGGCGCCTGTAGTCCCAGCTACTCGGGAGGCTGAGGCAGGAGAATGGCATGAACCCGGGAGGCGGAGCTTGCAGTGAGCTGAGATCCGGTCACTGCACTCCAGCCTGGGCGACAGAGCGAGACTCCGTCTCAAAAAAAAAAAAAAAAAAAAAGAAAGAAAGAAAGAAAGAGAAAGAAAGAGAGAGAGAAAGAAAGAAAGACCCAGCCTTGGATTCACGCTCTGCCTGTTACTTACCACTTGTGAGGCTTGGGACAAGTCACATTGCCTCTACAAGCCTCAATTTCATTTATCTGTAAAATGGACGTTAGAAAGAAAGCATCTACCTTATAGGCCTGTCATCAGCATAAATCCAAAAAGCCTTTGAAAACTCTAAGGTGATATACAAAAGCAAGTAGGACTGTTATCGGTAATACTGGTAGTCCTAGACCTAATTTCAGGGGTGGTCTGCAGTGTGGCACTTTTGAGCCTGAGGCAGCAGCGTGACAGATATATGAGCTTGAACAAGTTTCTAAACTGCTCTAAGCCTCAGTTGTCTCATCTACAAAATGGGGATTCTAATAGTACCTTATAGTACACATAAATGGTTTGCAGCATGCCTGACTCAGCCAACTCCATAAATAGTGGCTATTGTTATCCTCACCTCCCCCATTAACTCCTCCAGCAGCTTTGCCCCCACCTTCCCGCCTTGAGGTGGTTGTTGCACCCATACCATTCTTGCACGATGACAGATATTCCCAGCTTTCTACTTTGACCTCATTTGGATGAAAATGTATCTCCCAGAAGCTGCCTGCCTCCCAGCCCTGGAAGGAGACAGAGCAGGAGTGAGGGTTGCTCAGGGGAGGCCAGAGGCTGAGCGGCTGTGAACTGTGTGTGTGATGTGGTACGAGGATCAGAGGCTGACCCAGCACCCCTAACCAGCCACCCCAGATCGAGGCTGCTCAGCCTGCCAGGCGGGGCACCTTGATGCTGGGAGCTGCTTATCAGGTTAGAGCGGAGCCACTGTCTCTGGCTGTCTCTGCACATTACCCAACCCATCCGTCCTGCTCTTCTGCGCCCTGCCTGCCCCCACCTCTGCCTGCGCTAACTAGTTAATTGGATCTTGGCTAACCTGGTTATGGGCCAAGTCAGCCAGCTCTTCTGCCTCTAGAAGCAGGGTCGGGGAGGGGCAAAGCGGCTGGGCATGTGTGCACGAGCATGTGTGTCTGTGTGCTGGAGCCTGTCTTTGGGCTCTGGTTCGGAGCCTCCCAGGATCCCCCAGAACCCGTGGAGACTGGATCTTGGTCCTGAAGGTCAGCCCAGAGTACCCTGTCCCACTGTGACAGGTGGAAAGCACTGAGTCACATGACCTGATTCCAAAGCGCAACCATACCACTAACATAGTCTATATGACTGGGGTGGGAAGCTGAGCCTCAGCTTCCTCCTCTGTAAAATGGGGCTTACAAAATGTACCACCCAGGGTAGTACATTTTATCAAGAGAAACAGAACATTCACTTCAGTGCCTGGCACTTAGTAGGCCCTCTGGGAATTCCAACCAATCATCATCATCTTTAGTCGCGTTGGGTTCCTGCCCTCCTCCCCAATCCTGGGGGGTTTGTAGGAAACATCTCAGGGTGGGGGTAGAAGCTTTCATTCACTGTTCTTTGCAGGTGTTTCCTCTGAGGCTCAACTCCAATCTCCTCAATTGTTCCTTATGCAAATGTTATGCTAATGATCACATCAGCGCTACCCGGAGCCCAGCGCCGGGAAGGTGACGCAGGGCTGACTCCCCAGCTTTCACTTTGGCCAAGTCCCTCGCCTTCCTCCCCAAAAGAGGAGCAAATCCTGGTCCTCTGACAACACCAGTCCTCAGGGCAGAGAGAGAGAGACCTCGATGGTGAGAGAAACAAAGAAAGGCCCCAGTCTTGGAAGGAGACGTGCAGCCTCGTCATCACCATAATCATCAACATCAAAAAGGCCTTTGGAAACTTCAGATTCTTCCCCGCCTGTGCGGACTACTCTACAATTATAGAGGCCCAGCCCCCTGCCCTGAGGAGCTGGAGCTGGAGCTGGGGCTGGAGGTGGGGAGGAACTGTAGAGAGAGAGGGAGAAGGACAGCTATAATTTTTTTTTTTTCCTGAGACGAGGTCTCGCTCTGTCACCCAAGCTGGAGTGCAGTGGTGCGATCTTGATTCACTGCAACCTCTGCTCCTGGGTTCAAGTGATTCTCCTGCCTCAGCCTCCCGAGTAGCAGGGACTATAGGTGCCCACCACCATGCCCAGCTAATTTTTGTATTGTTAGTAGAGATGGGGTTTTGCCACGTTTGCCAGGCTGGTCTCGAACTCCTGACCTCAGGTGATCCACCTGCCTTGGCCTTCCAAAGTGCTGGTATTACAGGCATGAGCCACCACGCCTGGTCAAGAGCTAGAGTTTCTAACTGGCAAGTGATTTTCCTTAAGGGCAGGGGCCATGCCCAGCATCGCCCCTCCACAGCACTCAAGCTCCAGGAGGACGGAGGTCCCCCAATAAAGTGTGGAGATCAAAACTGAGGAAGTGATCCAGCAGTTCTTGTCCCACCATGCTTTCACTTTCTTACCAGCTATGTGACTTCATCTCTTTGTCTTGTTTCCCCCACTGTAAGATGGGTATAATAATTCCCACTTTTTAAGGTGACTATGAGAATTAAATAAGTAAAACCTTGTAGGCCTCCAGGAAAGTCGATCATAACTGGGGAATAGAGTGATAGCAAAGGAAAAGCAAATGCCCATCCCTGTTCTATGGCCCACATTAGCTGGGTGGTCAGATATAACCCGTCCCACTTTGCACCTGGCAACTTGATGTGGGATCAGTTTTCTGAACCAAGGTAAATAACAAAATCAAATGGTGTGTGCTGTCCCAGCTAGGTGGGTTTGAGATTGGGGTCTCCACTGAACATTTAACCTGCCCTCTGGGTTAATGTTGGACAAGATTTATAGTTGGACTTTAGTCTTCTGACGCTATCCTCTAAACGGTATAAAAATAGACATGGAGTTGTGGGAGGGTGCCCAAAGACGACACTGTGGGCACAAGTACAGCAGCAGGGCAGGGGTGCTGATGAGGCCAATGTGGAACCAGACTCTTCCCTACGAGGAACCTCCTGCTGACACTGCCAGGTTCCTCTCTCTGTGTGTCGTGTGTGTGTGTGTGTGTGTGTGTGTGTGTGTGTATTGTGGTTTTTTTTTTTTTTTTCTGAAATGCCCAGGCCTGTAGGAAGCTCTCTCCTGATCCCTCCAGTCTCTGTAGAGAGGAGCTCCAGCACTGGAAGCCTACTCCAGGGCAGACTCAGCCCTCCAGGCATAGTAGGTGCTCAATAAATACAAATTGGATGGACTAGGGAGATAGCCTTGAGGACACTGCCAAATAAATAACAAATTGTGCAAGCAGCAGGCTGCTGTAATTAGACAAAGGAGGACAGTCAGTTATTAATATCAGACACGTGGCAGGGTTAACAGCCATTGAGGGTGGGTATAATGAAGAGAGTTACTTTCTGCACCCTCAGGGACTTCCCTTGTGATGGCCTTCTAAAGAGGGCTGAACAGCACCAAATGTCCTCGCTGCCTCTGGATCCTGCTGCTCTCCGCGTGCCTTGGTGCCCCACAACTAGGGCCCTGGTCCCTCCCATGTCCCCCTCCCATATCCCCCTCCCTCCTACAACCCCTCAGCCCCTTATCTGCCCTGCCATTATGATGCCTGTCAGTATGAAGCCCAGATGAGAGTTCTTTATATCCAAGCTTTATCTCTCCTGTGGGATTCTAAACTCCCCAAGGGCAGGATTTATCCTGTGCCCATTACTGAACCCCCAGTTGTGGGAGCAGGGCCCTTGTCCTATAAGGGCTGTTTAATAAATGCTTGTTAAAATGGAGAATTCCAGTGGAGAGGACAGGGAGCGTGAGGGAGAGAGTGGGAAAAAGAAGAGAAAAGAAGGGAGAGAGAGAGGAGGGGAGGGAGAAGGATCAAAGAGAAGAAACAAAGAAAGGAAAGAAGGGAGGGAGGAAAGGGGTAAGGAAGAAAGAGAGGAAGGGAAAATAGAAAGGCAGCCATGTGTATTTCTGGGATCCGGAACAGAAGCCTCGCTGTCCTCGGTGCTTAGAGTCTATTTGGAAAGATAAGATGGCAGGTAAAGAGCCCTGTCCGTGCCCTGCTGCCCTGCATCTGCTGGGGCTGGCTGGTGTGTCCCTGGCCCGTACCTGCTCTCTGCCCTTCAACCCAGGCTCCCCTTGGCAACTCGCCTCTGAGGAGGTACTCCTGGGCGCCTTCCAGGGGGTGGGGGCTGGGCAGGAACCCAAGCCAAGCCAGGGAGCATGGCCAGGAAAGAGTCAGCAAAGCAGATGCCGCCCCTCTCCTGCTGTCTTGATTAGAGAAATTGAGATGTTAATAATATTCTGAGATGCAAGGTGCTAATTAAAGTTAATTACTGTTTCCTTGTGAAGTAACCTCTCCTCGTGTTTACCAGGAACAAGGCTGCCAGTCGCTCCCCTGGCTCGTGCCAATCACAATGCCCGCTGCTTGGTGTACCCCTGCACTCTCACAGGTGCCCTCAGCTGCCCCAGACCAGCCTGGCTCAGTCCAGGCAGGCACCAGGATCTGAAGTTCCCAAGCCCTGCCTCTTGGCATGGCACCAGATCAGTCCTGCCAGGAAGCATGGGGACACATGGGCATGAGTGATCCCTGGGGCCTGGGGACAGGACTAGTGGCCTCAGCAGCTGGCACCCCTGTCTTGTGCCTCCTCCCCTCCTACAGAGTCTTGGCCTCTTTCCAGCTCCTTCACCTGAAACAAGTTACTTAACCTCTTAGAATCTCAGTTTTCTCATCTGTAAATGGGGCTAATAGTTTCTACCTTGTACTATTGTGGGAATCAAATGAGACACTGCCTGTAAAATGTTTACCACAACCACATAGCTGGAACTTAATAAACTCTCAATTAAAGATAACTGTGATTAGTGTTGTCTTTGTTAATAATCATCCTTCCCAAATCCCTCTCCTGTGTGGTCTGACTGCAGGACTGCGACTGGGTCACCTGGGTATATACATGTCCTCTGCGGATACGGGGACACCACCCAGCTACACTGCACACATAATCCCACACGAACCCACACATTTGCGAAGCACACCCCCTACCCACCTTATGGAGGGCTTCCCCCTTGCTGGCACCCTGACACATCCTCTTCCCAAGGCCCCCTCCCTCGTTTCAGCCTCACCCAGAGAAGTAGAGAGAAGAGGGGCAGCTGAGGAGTAGAGAGAACCCAGGAGTAGAGTTCTGCAAAACCGTGTGTGTGTGTGTGTGTGTGTGTGTGTGTGTGTGTGTGTGTGTATGTGTATCTCCACTCTTGTGTTCCAAGCTTTATAGGGCTTTGGGGGAGAGGCCACCCCCTTGGGCCAGGTTACCATGACAACCACCACAGGTGCACACCTCCAATCTCCTCTGCTCCCTCACCCCCATCCCTGCACACATAGCCACTCTGGCCAATTCCCGGGGAGACACTGCTTCTCAGGTGAATCTCCCCACCCCGCAGCCTCCAGGCTATCTCCCCTGTCCCTTGCCTGCCTTCCCAGGAAGCCCCTGGGCTGGGGAGAGGGCCAAGGAACAATGTGGGGCCCTGTGAAAAGATTACCTCTCAAATCCAGTTTCCTCTAGGGGCTTAGTGCTAATGAGTTAATATTGTCATCACCTTTGATTTGGGAAGACGAGGCTTCCGAAGGGGCCTCCCTGGGTAGAGCATGGGTAATCAAAGGGTCAGGAGCCCCTGTGGCTTTGTGCACCCTTCCCAGCCAGAGGAGGATCCCTGGCTCTTTCTATAAGAGCAGCCTGGCCAGCCCAGCCTGGGGCATTTCCTGTTTATGGGCTTAGAAGGGCAAGGGGAGAAGATCTGGGGATGAGTGAGTTGTAGGGACATTGGTAGTGCCAGCAGGCCCTGGGAAATCCTTATGACTCGGCTGCTCTTGGTGGGTCCCTGCACTCTACTCACTGTGGCCCCGACCTGAATTTCAGGTTTCCCCTTGCCCTTGCCAAGGACACACCCTGTCCTTGGCTCCCTATTCCAGGTTTGCCTTCCTCCTACCCAAAGCCCCTGCCTTTGGGGCCTCTGGGGACCTGAATCCCTTCCCCTAAAGTCCATGCCTCCTGGTTCTAGCTCCATCTACTTCCACCCCAGGTCCCTCCTCTTCCCCAGTGTTCCTCCCAGCCCATCCCACCCGCTCTCTTCACCTTCTAACCCTCTTTCAGTCTTTTCACCACAGTTCTCACCTACAGCCCTACTCATCTGGGGCCTGCTCTCCTTCTCCCTCCCTTTTCTTGCTCTGGCTACAGAATCTCCAAGCAGAATTCCTTCCATTCACTCATTCATGTATTCATGCAACAAATATTTTTGGTGGTGGTAAATAAGTTAAACAAGGTTCTTGCCTCCTGCAAACTTTTATTCTAGTGGGAAGAGGCAGAAATTGAATGTTCAAAAAGATTAAATAATCATAGATTGGAATATGGTCAAGGAAAGGGACAAGGGGGGCCTTTGACCAAGATTGAAAGAGACACCTTCTATTCCCTTAGATATGTTGTCAGGAAAGGGTCATAGACAGCAGCCCTACAGGGACCACCCTGAGGCAGAGGTTTGGCAGAGGCAGTCCCCCAGCTCATCTGCAAGCAAGGGGCATGGAAGCCACTAGACTCGGAAGCTGTCCCCCTCATTCCCACCTGTTCTGCTGGACACCTTCCTCCTTAGTCAACCATGACAGATATAAACTCAGGAGACCTCGGCCTCCTCCCTACCACCCCAACCTCTGCCCCTGCTCCCAACCCATCAGCTTTTTCCAGCTACAGTGGTCTCCTGATAAGGGTGAGGGAAGGAGGGTTAAGGGTAGCAGTCCTTGGGAGTCGTGTCTTTTTTTATCCCTGGGGGGTGGGCGGAACACTGAACACAGTGGCAAAAAAAGACATGACTGTGTAAACAAACAGCCTAAAAGCCATAGGAACTACTACAGCGATAGGAAATGAAATATACATGTGCTGGGAAGGTTTTGGAGGGATCTTGGCCAGGAAAGGGTTCGCGAGAGCAGCTTTCCTGAGTGTAGCATTTTGAGGGTTGGGGGGTAAGGAGGGCATTGGGCATATGGAACCGCTCCAAGCCATGTGGAGTCACGCGCATATGCACAAACACAGCTCAGGGACTTTGCCCTTCCCAGTGCTGCAGCCCCATGAAATATTTAGGCTTCTGGACGCTGCTCATCCCTTATTGTCCCTCTCAGCAAGTACGTTTCCCCTACATCATGTATGGCTGTCCCCTTTCTTCCCCTCTGAGGCCTGCAGAGAAGGGAAAAATAGACCCTAAGCTGGAGGAGAGGTGTGTCCTTCCAGACCTTGTAGGCAGAGGTCAGGATCCCAGTCTCATCCCCTGCATGGGGACACTGTAGTGAGTAGCCCTCGGAGCCGGGCAAGGGCGATGGGTCCGGGAACTGAGAGGCAATTTGGGCCCCCCAAGAATGGAGAAGCAGCAGCAGGAGGAGGGGATTGGAAGATGCAGATGTCCTGGCTCCAGAAGGACCCCAGAGAAAGGACAGGAGTCTGGAGTGATGATAAAAGCTGCCATTTATTGAGCCCTTACAATATACCATGCTAAGCAACTTACGTGCATTCTCACCTTAAATCCACACTGCATTTTTGGAATGTATTATCCTCATCTCATAGTTAGAAAAAGTGATGCACAGAGAGATTAAGTAACTTGTCTGAGAGAGTCAGCCCGTCCAGCTCAAGACCAAACTCACACATACACACCCCCTGACCTGTGTGGGTGGGTGGCCAGGGGAGTCATGCCAGGCCAGCATCCACCCTACTCTCTCTTTCTCCCCAAAGACAGGGCTTCTCTCAGTATAATCCCCTCCCCCTGCTCCTCTCCACTCCCCAGTGGATCGGCCCAGATCAGCAATCTTATATCCTTTATTTGTTCCATAGACAAATATTGGTGGCCAGAGGTCAGGAGACTCCCAGGAAGCGGAGACAGGAAGGTGAGGAGCTAGACAGGGTGAGCAGGAGAGAGAGTGAGAGTGAGAGCTAGAGCTAGAGACAGAGATACATGGAGACAGATGAGAAGGGGCAGAGTAAAAAGCAAGTGGGCGTGAGGGGGTGCTAGTGGCAGCTGGGGAGCTGTTAGAGTGACCCATCAGCCTGTATTGTCACAGCCCACCCCATCCATTGGGTGGCAATAGAATGGATGGCAGGTGGTGGAAGGAACTCCCACCCCCACCTTCACCCAGCTTTGTCTCCACCCACCCTCCCCCTTCACACCCCTGCTTCTCCTTCCCCTCCTCCACTGTCTTCTCCAGAACAATTCTAATTAGACTAAGTGACTAAGAGGTGGTTTTGGACTGAACAGTCAATTAGGCCGGGAAGAAGAGAAAGTAGCTTCCCCAAATCTCCCACCCCTACCCACCCACCCCCATCTGCCTTTTTCACCTAGACCAAGTATTCTTATCCCAAGACTCCAGACCGTCAAGAAAGTTCCTTTTATTCTGCCCGCTCCTCTGCCCACTGTGCCCTATTACCTGTGTCCAGACAGCCCCTAATCTACTGCTTAGTCCCCACCCTGAGCTCCTCCATCCTCAGGGCCCGAATCCACTCACGTCTTCCTGGCGAGGGGTGTAAAGGAAAGGGTAGGCCTCTCCTTGGGAGGTTATCTTTCTAAGTCTCTTTATTTCTCTTTCTCCCCTTCTCCCTCTCCCTCTCTCTCTCCTCTTCCTCTGGCACTTATTTCTAACATCCATGGACCAGGCCTACTGGTTGCCATGGAGATGCACGGTGCAGCTGGATGGTGAGTGTGTGTGAGAGGAGCTGTGTGCGCTCTGCAGCAGGGGCGGGCGGCTGTATGTGAAATGTATCCATGTTCCAGGAAACATTCTTTGAGGGGGAACCAGACAGGGATCCAGGCCGCCTCCCTGAAGCAAGACCCAGGCCAAGGGGAAACTCCAAAAGGCCTAAGCCCCTAAAGCCCTTGCTCATCTTCATCTGGGAAACATCCTCCCCTTGGCCCCTGCAAGTCGGATACTAAATTCTGTTTCATCCAGGATCTGGACTGACAGATTCTGGAGGGGCCCTAACCTGCCCCTCCTGCCCAAGAGGACTAGGAACTCCAGAACCCACTGGGAAAAAGCGTGCTGAGACCTGTCCTGAAACTGGGAGGGGGGTTGGGGGCAGCTATAGAACAGCTGGAAGATTAAGCTGGACAGATGGGCTGACTGATGAAGCCCGCATCGCCCCAATATTACTCCAGGGGATGAGGTTGGAGGGGAAGTGGGTTGGCCCAGCAGGATGGAAACTCTCCTCCATTTCTTTTTTCTTTTTTAGAGACATAGTTTCACTCTTGCTGCCCAGGCGGGAGTGCAATGGTGCGATCTCGGCTCACTGCAACCTCCGCCTCCTGGGTTCAAGCGATTCTCCTGCCTCAGCCTCCCGAGTAGCTGGGATTACAGGCATGCATCACCATGCTCGGCTGATTTTTTTGTTTTTGTTTTTGAGACAGAGTCTCGCTCTGTCGCCCAGGCTGGAGTGCAGTAGCAAGACCTCGGCTCACTGCAAGCTCCGCCTCCCGAGTTCACACCATTCTCCTGCCTCAGCCTCCCCAGTAGCTGGGACCACAGGTGCCCGCCACCACGCCCGGCTAATTTTTTTGTATTTTTAGTACAGACGGGGTTTCACCATGTTAGCCAGGATGGTCTTAATCTCCTGACCTTGTGATCCGCCTGCCTTGGCTTCCCAAACTGCTGGGATTACAGGTGTGAGCCACCGCGCCTGGCTGTATTTTTGTTTTTCTTTTTTTTAGTAGAGACGAGGTTTTTCTATGTTGATCAGGCTCGTCTCAAACTCCTGACCTCAGGTGATCTGCCGGCCTCAGCTTCCCAAAGTGCTGAGATTACAGGTGTGAGCCACCACACCCGGCCAACTCCCCTCCATTTCTACTCACTTTGCCCAGAAGGTTAGAAGAAAAGAGACCCAGGTAACTGCCCTCAGGAAGCTTAGCATCTTAGAGTACTGTGGCAATGCTCTTTTCTCCCACCTCAGGGCCTTTGAAGGCAATTTCCCTGCAGTTTGCCAAGCTCTAAACCTTCAGGGTTTTTTTCTTTTTTTTTGAGACAGGGTCTCACCTTGTCGCCCAGGCTGGAGTACACTGGCCAACCTTCAGGTTTCCTCATGGAAGCTTCCCTGGCTAGGCTGGGTAAAGCAGTCCCTTCCCCTCCCCCACCTCCAGTTATCCTCCTTCATGTCCCACTGTTTGTTTCCTTCACAGCACTTTAACACAATCTATAATTATCTCATTTATTTGTTTATTGTCTGTCTTTTCCTCTAGAATGCAAGTTCCCAGAGAGAGTAGGCATCATGCTTGTCTTATTCAGCACCATAATGCTAGCACCTGACACAGTGCCTGCCACTTAGTAGGTGCTAGATGTGTGATAAAAAAGTGGACAAATTATCTTATTGAAGCCCCACAATAACCTTTGGTGATGGTAAGCACTATTATTCCCACCTTACAGAGGAAGAAACTGAGGCTCAGCCACCTACCCAAGGTCATGCCACTAGAAAGAAGTATAGTCAAATTTCTAACACAGGTCTCTCTGACTCTAAGTGTGACAGAAAATGGGGACCATTCTTTTGTTTTCCGAGAAGGAGTCTTGCTCTGTTGCCCAGGCTGGAGTGCAGTGGTGCAATCTCGGCTCACTGCAACTTCTGCCTCCCGGGTTCAAACGATTCTCCTGCCTCAGCCTCCCAAGTAGCTGGGATTACAGGTGCGCACCACCATGCCCAGCTAATTTTGATATTTTTAGTAGAGATGGGGTTTCCCCGTGTTGGCCAGGCTAGTTTTGAACTCCTCACCTCGTGATCTGCCCAGCTTGGCCTCCCAAAGTGCTGCGATTACAAGTGTGAGCCACCCTGACCAGCCAGGGACCATTCTTAACCAGTCTAAACTGCACGTGGTTCCTCTTCCTGTCTGTCTGCCTGTGTATCTCCACTCCCAACCCAGGCAAACCCAGAGGAACCTGGGGCAGCGAAGGGAGGAACACAGAATCTGGAAGAATGTAAATCTGACCTTTTCTTTTATAGGCTTAAAATCTGTAAGTGGCTCCTCCCCAACCCCTCAATCCAAGCACTTTAAATTGACCAGCAGGTCGTTAGTTCTGGCTCCTGCATTCTTCTTCAGCTTCTCCTGTCCTGAGCCACCTCACCTCCTCCTCCACCTCCAGTCCCTGGCACACACTCCTCCTCAGCTTGCAAGGCTAACCCCTTCCTCAGTAGCCTATCCCTCATTTGCCCTTTGAAACTCAGCTCTGGCACCACCCCTTCCAGGAAGCCTCTAGACTTTGGAGAGGACAGCGCCTTTGGGTCTCCTGCCAGAATTTCCGGCTCAAGGCAGGGCCAAACACAAGATGTGGTCATTGTTTACCTGTCTGCTTTTCCCACAGAGACTGTGTGTCATTCTTGGGGTCCAGTACCCTGTGCGGGTCTGGCACATGGGAGGGGCTCAGGAAATGTTTGTAGAATGAGTAAATCAAGCAGTGACAGGATTCTGGTACCCAGTCGGCCACCACATCTCCTCCAACTTCCTTAACTTCAGACACCTTTTCCTGGGCTAGGCCTTAACAGAAGGAACTCCTCACCTTCCACTGTAGGGTCAAGTCAGGGGTGGAGACAATGCGGGGCCCTCCCCCGCTGATTCAGCGCCTCTTCTAATGAGGTGAGGCCTCAGGTTTAGGAAAGGGTTGCCACAGCCACTGGTAGGGGGAGGGTCTGTGATTCTGTAACTGAAGGTTAGGTAGGGAGCTTCGGTTGCAGACTGAGCTAGGAAGTTGAGTTAACCCCGTAGATTCAAATACTGCCCGAGAGATCTCTGCCTTTCCGCCCCACATCCCGGTCACCGCGCGGCCAGGCTCTCGGCGCGTCAGATCCCGGCCCTGCCTTCTTCATCTCCTGCCCCGCTCCGCCCCCAACTGCAGATACAACTCGGGTCTCTCCGAAAGCAGCAAGGAGCCTCGGGGTGGGCTCTAGGCCCCGCGATGCTCCGCGTCTGGGAACGGATGAAGGGGGTGCCAGCAACCCCCGCCGTCCCCGCGGTCGATCCGGGTTTACACGAGGCTCATCCGGGATTAGTGCCTGCGGTCGGCTAATCCCAGCGGCTGGACCGACCTCGGGGTCCGGAGCGAGGCCCACACAGTACCGGCCCAGGGAGCGAGGACGCTGGCCGAGCAAAAGCGCGCGACGCGGGGCGGGTTGGGGGAGAGGGACGGAGGAGGGAGCAGCGCCCTGGGAGGCGGGGCCAGGAACCGGCTGATCCGGTCTCTGTTTTCCAACCTCTCCGGAGCCGGTGTTTACCCGGGAGCCGGACGGAGGAGGCCGGGGCCGGTCGAGCCCGGAAGGGGGGAGGGGAGCGCAGTCGGAGACCAAGGCTGAGACCTTTTCTGTTCCTTTCCCCTAAATCGACTTCCAACCCTCGTTCCTGAGCGTGGGAGAACGCGACAGACAGAGAGATGTCTCCCGCCCCTTATCCCATCCAGTTCCGCAATTCACACTCGTTGCCAAAGAGTGGGGAGCGGTAATGGATACACCCGGGAACGACTGCACGTCCTGGGGGCGCCCGGGGAAGAAGGCAGCGCAGCACAAAACCTCCCCGGCGGTCACCTCCCACCCCGTCCTGCACCTGAGTTCTTGGGGGAGGGGGTGCCCACAGCAGATCGGGCCCAGAGGATCCGGCAGGGGTCTCTTTGAGGTGTATGGACTAGGGGTCTGTCCTCAGAACGCGTCAGCTCGACCCCATCCCCGATTAATACCAGTGCGGGTCTCAGTCTCTTGTCCCTCGCGTCCCCCAGCCCTTTCCAAGGTCTCCAGATTTAGCTCCCACTCTCCACGGGACGCAGGCCCGAGGACCCGGAAGAAGCGGAGTGGGCTCCGGTTTTCACACTTTTATTGTAAAGCTCGGGAATAATTACACGGGTCTTTTATTGACAGCTCAGCAAACAAACCGGAAACGAACCGAACCGGAGGGGTAGGGGCGGTGCCTGCGCATGCTCGCAGCGGGGGTGGGGGTGGGGGTGGGGGTGGGGGTGGGGGTGGGGGGGGTCAGAGAAAGAGAAAGACGGAAAGAGACAGAAATCATTACAAATCAACGGGATTGTGCTCGCAGCGCCAGGGATGGGGTGGAGCGGGGCGGGGGCCCTTCCCGGGAGGAGCGAGGCGGTGGGAAGTGGCACGAACCAAGAGAAACACGACCCCAATGTGGGCACCCGACGCGCCCAAAACCCCCCACCCCGACCCCCACCCCCCTACACACGAGAGAGACACGGCCCCCCTCCCCACTAGATAACCCGAGGAGAGGAGACACAGTCTCCCCTCCCCATGGGCAGACACACCCGCCCGAAACCCCACGGGCGAGACACAGTCCCCCCTCCCAGAGAAGTCCCCAGTGGAGACGCCCCTTAAGAGACTTTCTCATGGCCAACACAAGCCCTCCCAACACCCGGAGACAGCCCCGACCCAGGGAAGAAATGGCTCCAGAGGCCCTACCCTCGGGAGAGAGAGGTATCCCAGGGCTCCTAGGAGAAAGGACAACTCAGATGCCCAGCCTCATCCTAAAGTGCTGCAGGGCAGAGAAACCCCCATAGAAGAGATGGGGGCAGGGCCAGAAACATCCCTTCCCAGACATGCTTCAGAGATAGCCCCCTTGCCTGGGAAGAGAGATGGCCCCAGACTGACTTGCCTTAAGTACCCCCAGGAACCCTGGGAGGAAAACAGGCTCCCCAGAGAGCCTAGGTAATGGGGGGAGACATGCTCCTGTGGTCCTCAGCGGGAACACATGTCCCCCGGAGGCTCCCAAGGGGAGAGATAGGGCCTAGAGAGCCCCCAGAGGTGAGGGATGCCCAGAGAACTTCTCTCCACCCTGGGATGTGAGACATGCTTCAGGGACCCTAGGAGAGAAATATGTCCCCATATACCCTACCCCTACCGAGAGACATGCCCTGAAGTAGGGGGATGGGGACCAACTAGGTCCCCTCTAGGAAGACACAGACTGGGTCAGGCTGGGTTTGAGGGGGGCTCTCCTCTGGCCAAATGTCGCCTATTGGTACATAAAACTGTACGCGACACAGGCATTGGGGAGGGGCTTCACAGACCTAGGACCCACAGGGATAGTCCCCAGTGCTGTCGCCATCCCCTGCCCACCTTTGGTTTCATCTCTCCAGTGCCCAGTTAGTGACAGACCCAGTGCCCTGGCCCGAACCAGGGGGCTGGGGACTCTGTCTTTGCCTGTGGGAAGGGCTTCTCAGCCCCCCCCAGCCATCTGGGCCACCCTCTTTCTTCTGGCTTCTCCATTGTGCAAAATGCTCCTCTGCTCTTCCGCTCAGTGCTCTGGGGTCTCTAAGACCAGGGCAAGGTACCCAGGCCACTAGGAGCTTCCAGTGGGAGTCCACTGACCCCAGGAAGGCCGCCTGTCTGGACCACCTTCTCCACCAAGCAAATGGGCCTCATACAATCTTCTTGCCCGAATCCTGACCTCCAGGAACCAGGACAATCCTGGAGGTTGCTGTTCCACCAGCTGGGCACCCAATACTACCAACTCCAAGACTATTGCACCTGCCCCATTTGTGCAGGGGAAAGGGGCTGTCTCTTTAACAAGCCCCCAGCCCACTTCCTGGGCTTCCCCAAGGGAAAGGAGCCTTTGGCCAACCCCTAGACCTGGTTGCTGTCACCCCATCCCATTCTACCCCTTCCCCTCCATAGAAGGGCTGTGTATGCCAGGGCTACCAGCCTAACAATGCTCTTCTTCCTAGCATTGTCACCCCAAACCAAGTTAGGGGTAAGGGGCAGATAAATAGGGTGATTCTTCAGCCCCCTGGCTTTTCCTGGGTGGGGGTGGGGTCTCTGGGGTACAGGAGTCAAGACCCCAGCAGCACAGCTCCCAAAGGCACCAGATGACCCCGCAGCCTGTACCCATCCCTCCCAATCTTGGACCACCTCCCCAAGCTTAGACTAAGTCAAGCAAGGGCCATACCCTGAGTCTCCAGCCTCCCAGCCTGGGCCCCTAGGGAGCTGGAGAGGTATGGGCCAAGGCAGTGGGGGTTTCTGGAAGGAAGAGGGGCTGAGGCTTTGAGATGGCCACAGCAGGAGATGGGGGCTCTGCAGGACGCCCCTTACACCCTGGCCCCCTGAGGTGAAGAAGAGAACTCCACCTCATCATGGCTGACTGGGCTTCTCTGCCCCCCCAACCTCCCTACCCCCTCCCCTATGGGACCCCTGACCCTGGCAAAGGGAAGCCCAACTGGAAGAAGGGGGCCTGGAGCCCAGGGTGCCCTGAGGCAGCCCTCCCACCCCCTGAGATCAAGGCAATGGTGGTTTTACAGGCTGACGGGTCAGTCATGGCAGGGGCTGGGGGTTGGGAGGGCAGGGAGGGGGGCAGAATGCAGGCCCCCTATATCAGGAGCAGCACCCAGCCACCCCCTGAGCAAACCTTCCTGCTCCCAACTCACCCAACCAGGCCAGAGGCACAGTCATCCCACCCCTGTCCAGCTGCCCCCCACAGCCTCAGGGCCCCTCTGTGATGCTCATCTGGATGTGGGAGGCCAGCCTGAGCGGGGATGCCCCCCCAGGGCACAGCGCAACAGTTCCAAAAAAATAGAGATTTGTATTTTTAAAAAAAATTAAATAAAAGCCCAGCTCTGCTGATAGGCAAATGTTCCCCCCGTCCCCACCCCCACCCACCCGTTGTTTCCCTGGCCTGCACCCCCATCCCACCATGGCCCCAGGGGTATTTACAACATGGAACAATAGAGGCCTGGGTTGGGGGCACTGCGGCAGGGAGGAGGGGGCACAGGGCAGGTTCCCCCCCCCAGAGGGGTCCCCCAAGACAACACAACATCAACAAGAAAAGTTGCAAATCAGGCAGAAATGGGGACGTCATTCCAAGGTCCTTATATACAGACACTGCATGACCAGCAAGGAAGGGGGGCCCAGATGGGACTAGGCGTGGGCATGTGGCAGGCAGGTGGGCCAGCCCAGGAGCAGCACGGGAAGACGAGGCCTCCGCTCCACTCCCACCCCCGTCCCTACCCCACCTTTGGTAACAAAAGCCCTTCAGGGAGCCCCTGGCGGTCAAGAGTTTCCTCTGGGAGCTCCCAGGGAAAGGGGCTCCCCAGTTCAGCCCTGCTTCAGGGCTAAAATTGGGCGTGCTATCCCCGCCCTGGTCGGCCATGAGGGTAACAATGAGTTAGAGGTGTGCTGCCCACCCTTGACTCCACCATCTGCCCAAATCGAGGGGGTGCTCCCTGGAAGTCAAGGAAAGGAGCCCAGTCATTGTAGAGGAGCCCTCTTGGGCATCAGCTGGGGAAGCCCCATAAAGGGGAAGGGGCCCCTGGGGGCTGGGAGATGGAAAGGAGGGGAGAGGACCTGGACCCTGCATGGGGGAAGGGCCAGCGTGGTCATGAGGCCAGTGGTACGCCCACTTGGGGCCCTGGCCAGGAAGTCCACGCTGAAGGGGTCAAGAGTGAGGCCCTGGAATGGGCCCATTTGGGAGCTGGCCGGCGGCTGGGGGAGGGGGGCCGGCCGGCCAGAAGGGGGCTCACAGGTAGATCTCGCGCTTGGCCGTCTGGGCAGATGCCGGTGTGGCTGCGGGTGGGAAGTCCGAGGTCTGGGTCAGGGGGATTTCCTCCAAGGTGGCCGAGTCCTTGCAGGAATCATGGCTACTGTGGGAGAAGGCACTGTAGGAGGGCAGGAGGCGCACGGGGGCCGTTTTGGTGTTCCGGTCTTCCGGGGGGCTGGGGCTGCCGGCACCCGCAGGCTCCTGCCCTCCTCGGTCCTGGTAAGGCACGAAGGTGGAGAGTTTGAGGGCGCTGCTCTTGGTCCGGCGGCTGGGAGATGACTGGCCAGGCATCCAGCATGTGTCAGAGTGGCCAAACTCACTGCACTCCCGGGTACATGTGCCTGTCATGGCGACATCAGGCAAAGGGCGAAGGTCTGTAGGAGCAAGCGGGGAAGAACAATTGTCAGACATACAGCCTCTGCAAAGCTCTGCTTCATGGCCTCCCACTGGTATCTACACCCCGCCTCAGGACAGGAGCATGTGCCCTTTCCTGACCACTGAACTCACAGGCACACACACCCTCGAATGGACACATGCCCTCCCACCATCGACCTACTGGCCTACTGTACACACGCACATGCACACACACACGCACACACACCAATCTATCTTTTTTCTTTTTCTTTGTTTTGAGATGGAGTCTTGCTCTCATCACCCAGGCTGGAGTGCAATGGCGCGATCTCAGCTTACTGCAACCTCCACCTCCTGGGTTCAAGCAATTCTTCTGCCTCAGCCTCCCGTGTAGCTGGGATTACAGGCGCCCACCACCATATCTGGTTAATTTTTGGATTTTTAGTAGAGATGGGATTTCACCAGGTTGACCAGGCTGGTCTTGAACTCCTGACCTCAGGTGATCCACCTGCCTTGACCTCCCAAAGTGTTGGGATTACAAGCATGAGCCACCACACCCGGCCTTATCCTTTCTTTCCTTCAAGACAGGGTCTCACTACTGTCACCCAGGCTAGAGTGCAGTGGTGTAATCTTGGCTCACTGCAGCCTCAATTTCCCAGGCTCAGGCGATCCTCCCACCTCACACTCCCGAGGAGCTGGGACTATAGGCATGCACTACCATGCCTGGATAATTTTTTGTATTTTTTGTAGAGATGGGGTTTAGTCATGTTGCCCAGGCTGGTCTTGAACTCCTGAATTTAAGCAGTCCGCCTGCCTCAGCCTCCCAGAGTGCTAGAATTATAGGCGTGAGCCACAGAGCCCTAAATAGACACATTCCTTCCAGCGTCACCTATCCCACAGTGCTCTTCTTACACACCCACCAAATCTGCCCTCAGACAGGTGCACAAACACACTGCCTCATCGATCTCCAGACAGGCTTAAACGTGCAAATCTATCCTCAGGTGGGGTTGAGGAAACCCCCATCCTCACTGAATTGATGGACACGATCAATCTCTCTCTCTCTTTCCCTCTCTCACACACACAGATAGGCATGGATGCACTAATCTACTATACTGGGCACCTCTATCCTCAGATGAAATTGGGCACATCACTTCCTTCAGAACCCCCTCAAGCCTCACATGCTCCCGGTGGTCCTGAACCTACCCTCCTCCAGCGAGGCCTTGCTTTAAACCCAGGGGGAAGGGACAAGCTTCTATGTGGGGTATTCACATAGAAGCACACACTCACATCCATAAGCACGCTCATGCAGCCCCTCCCCACCTCACTTTGGCCCCTAAACCAGCCACCACCCCTGGCCTTGCCCCGGCTCCCTGCCCAGAACACCCACGGGAACAGGAGTTGGCTGCCTGACATTAGCAGTAGCCGGTGTAGTTGCTGGGCAGCGGGGATCTCCATGGGAACGGCTGGGCCATGAGCACTTCCTGTCACAGCTGTCCCTGTCCTGCCCTTGCTCAGGCAGTGACACCAGGCAGTGACCCCCCCACCCCCCAGGGACATGGCTGAGCAACACTGCCTGGGACAGGGGCTCCCCTGGCACCACCCACTCTGGCTTGGCCTCCTGCCAGTGCCAGGTGAGGAGGGGACAGCTCTGTTGTTAACCCTCAAAGTGCCAAGGCTCTACAGCTCAGAGCAGAGTTGAAGGACCCAACATGGCTCAGAGCAGAGCATGGGCACTGGGTGGGCGAGGCTGGGTGCTGGGCAGAGTCCCACAGACCCCAGACCCCAGAGCAGCTCCCACATACCTGGCACTCTGCCTCAGGGCCTGCTCCGGCCAGCCGGCTCTGCGCGGGCACAAAAAGGACGAGACGGGCATGAGATCACGCATGGAGGGGCGGGGTGGGGGTGGAGGACACTCTGAGACCGAGGGCCTGGGAGGTTAGACAAGGGCCCTGTACCTGAGGCAGGGGAGGGAAACCTCCCATCTTTTGTGGGTAGGGGAGGCTTTGAGTTGAGGGAGCGGGTGAGACCTGAGGACAGCTCCAAGTGAGAGAATCTTTCCATCTTGGCTTAGCTTGTTCACTCTCCCCCTCCACAGGCTGCCATGAACGCCTTCACACATGCACACGCACTGCACACACACTTTCTGACAGCACACCTCACCATCCATTCCCATGCTGACCTCTGCTCCAGCTCACATCTCCATTTTGCCATCACCCTCCAAATCCCTCCCAGACAGGCCTTTCTCCTCACCAGACCTCCTGCTGCTCTTCCTCAAAGAGGTGCCAAACCTTCTCCCACTCCTCTCCCCAGCAGATTGTCACTCTGTTCTCTGATCCCCCCCTCCCTGTAGCATCCAGGGCCCAGTCTCTATTCTCAAGGCCTTCTCACCGTTAAGAGGACCGCCACCCACCTTCTCAAGGTTTCCTCACCATTATGTGAGCTTTCTGGTCAACATACTCAGGGTCCCTGTTCCCAAGTGGCCGTGTAAACATGGTGCTGAATGCAATAGCTTTGGAGTCAGAGAAACCTGGGTTTGAATCCCTCCCAGGTCTGTCACTTTCTAGATGTATGACTCTGGGCAAGTGACTTAACCTCTCTAAACCTCAGTTTCCTCCATTGTAAAGTGGGTGCCATAAAGTTCTCAGATCACAGAGTGGTTCTGGGGATTAAATTCGTGTATACCTGAAAGCCCTCAGCACGGTGATGATGACTGAGCACACAAGAACTCAATACACAGAGGATTTGTTTAAGGCCTTGTCACCATTCCCAGGCTTCCACTCATTCCTGGGGTGCCCTGACCATGGTGCTGTGCCTCACCATTCTCGGGGTGCTCCATCTCTCCTATGCTGCCGTCAGGGGTGGTGCGCTCATAGTGATCCTCAGGCAGGGCCAGGGGACCGAGTCGAGGCCCTGAGGATGACTTGCTGGACGGTGTCTCAGACTCCTCCAGGCCACTGTCATAGTAACTGTGCTGGGATGGGTCCTGCAGCTCCTGGGCCTGGCTGGTGGCCGAGAAGGTGACGCGGCGGTGAGGTAACTGCAGGGAGAGAGATTGTCACTACTGCCCAACCAGCTTGCCCACAGGGCCCACCACCATACCAGGCCCTAGTACAAGCCAAGCACCATCCTACTCAGGCCTCAACAGCAACCAACAGAGACAGAGACCCAGGCCCTAGCATAGCACATTCCTCTTGAAAGCACAGGCCTCCGTGAAAGACTGCTCCTGAGTTCTAGGACCGCTCCTCGTACAGCCAAGTCCACATACTGGAAGTCCCAATACAGCGCAGGCCCCAGTGTTATTATAGCCCCTATGCCACCCCAGTAACCCTCATCCAGTGCAACCACTTGTTATAGCACAACCCTTCTAGTTCTAACCCAGCTTCCCAATATTGGCAAAGCCTCCCTTTAATCCCAGAATGGCCTGTAATACAGTGTAGAGCCCAATACCAGAGTAGCATAATACCACCCGACTCCCCTAATTCCAGGTCAGCCTCTAAACACCAGCATAGCCTGCAATTTCTAGAACAGCTTCCTAAAAGCAGCAGACTCCTAACTCCCAAACAGCTCACCAATACCAGAACAGTTAGTTCCCTCATTTCCAAACAGCACCCTCCAAACTCCAGCTCCTCACCTGTCTCACTGCTCTTGCCACTGCCTCCTTCCAAATGAGGGGACAACCTTTCATTTCTTATCCTCTGTTCCTCATCCCTGGTTTGTGATGTTGCAGCAGTCTGAAGACTCCCTGCTGTGGCCCCTCCCACTCAGCCCCCCATCCCCACCTCACTCCCCTCCAGAGAGGCCTGGGAGTGGAAAAAAGAGGGAGGAGCCTGATAACAAACCAGGGCACCTGGGGGAAGGAGACAAAGCAGAACAATGGAAACTACCCAATCCTCCCATCAGGAAATAGAATATTCACTGGAGAGGGTAGGGCTCTGCCAGGAGCCTGGACATGGGGGGAGGGCATGGCACCCATTAGGGATTAGGAAAGCTGGTCTCAAAGGGAGACTCCTTCCAGGAAATAGGAAGTAGCTTCTGGGAGGGCTGCTGGCATGAGGAGCCAGACTTGGAGGCTTGGACTGGGGACTGGGGACTGGGGACTGGGGACTAGGGGTCAGGGGAGTGGAACTGTTACAGGCTGCTCCCAGCCAGCAGCCCTGTATGCCTGCCACAGGTTAACGATCAGCCCTGGAACCTGGCAACCTCAACTTGGCACTTGGCACAAGCAGCCAGCCACCCAAATACCCACTTGGGACTGCCACAGATTTTCCTGCCAACCAGAAATTAGGAGTTGTGGAGGGCGCAGACCCAGGGCCTCTGGAGGCCAGGGGTGAAAACAGCCAAGCCCAGGGCTCTGCTGATGAGTCTCCACGCTCCTTCCCATCCTCCAAGACTTTGGCAGTGCTTTGTCTTACTCTATAACTCTGGATAGGAGGTTATGAAGATGGCCAGGGGAGGTGGCCCTGGCTTTGTAGACTTACCCTCCTAACAGCCCCATTCAAGGCAGCTAGGGTGGAAGAGGCTGTCAGGACAGGAGTTTTGGAGCTGTGGGGAAGGTAGCCCAGAACTGCCTCCCCACTATCCCCATTCCTGAAGATGGCTCCCACCTCATCTTCAGGAATAAGCGACCGTTCTTGGAAT
The DNA here is from genome assembly GCF_047675955.1 of Chlorocebus sabaeus. NCBI lineage: Eukaryota > Metazoa > Chordata > Mammalia > Primates > Cercopithecidae > Chlorocebus > Chlorocebus sabaeus. The sequence goes on along the minus strand of NC_132926.1, from coordinate 40,331,579 downwards.
CCTTGTACTGAAGGGTCTGGGTAATGACTGATAAGGTCCCCAAAACTGATATGGACATTTGGGGCTGGGAGGCCATAAAGGAGTGTAGTCCACCTGGTGTAGAGGTGAACAGAGTCCAGGAGAGGTCTGGGAGGCATGGGGCAATATGGTTGTTGGTGCTTCTCTTTCCAGTTTTCTTTCAAGATACTGGCCAGCAGTCTCACCTCCCTGCAGAACCCATATCTGGTAATTGAAGGCTTCAGTCCTGCCTACTAAGCAAGTTGCTTGGTCTCTTTTCCCATGATTCTTTTCTGTAAAATGGAGGGTTGAGTTATACCCAACACTTAATGTTCCCTCTAATTTTATGACTATCAAATTATAAAAGCCCAGATCAAAAAATCTCTCTCAAACTCAAACTAGTCCTGAAGCTCTAGACACTTACTGATTATTTCCAATTGGCTCTGGCTACTGGCCCTTAAGATTCAACATGTCTGAAACCAAATTCTTCTTCAATTAGCTTCTGTATGATCAATGATCTCATCACTATCCTATCACCCAGACTCAGAAGGCTGATGTCTACCTGGGAATCCTGGTAGCTCTCCCCTCATTCCCCATCCCTACCCCATATCCAATTATCCCTTGAATCCTGTGGGTCCTTTATCCCTAACCTTGGCCAAATCTGTCCATCCATCACCCCCATTGCCACCATCATAGTCCAAATTAAGAGGTTCAGTCCTGTACCTTCATCTCTATGCCCTTTAAGCCCACCATATATTCCAGTGAACCTTCTAAAATTCAGTTCATCTAAAACACTCATGAGCTTTCAGGGACTATTTCCTTCTGAAGAACTTTTGGTAAGGCACCTATGTCCTCTACAACCTACAGTTCTTCCAGTCTCTTCTTTCAGCTTTCTCTTATGCCTTCCATTCTTGCCAGAATATTCCTTTTTCTGCCCTTTCCCTCCCTCCAACTTGGTTCACTCCTGCCACAGGAGTTTGCTCATACGGTGACCCTGTGAGGAGACCCTGTGATTAGGACCCTGCCTCAATCCTGCTCATCATTGACAGGCTGACTTTCTCCTTCCAGAAGCCCATCTCCATGTCTTGTGTAAGTTTTCCCACACTGTGCTGGTCAAAGGAAGGGAGGGGCAATATGGTAAAATAAATTCAGAAAACTCAAGAGGTAAACAAAATTGGGGCTGGGCACAGCAGCTCACACCTGTCATCCCAGCATTTTGAGAGGCTGAGGTGGGCAGATCGCTTGAGCCCAGGAGTTGAGACCAGCCTGGGCAACATGGCAAAACCCTGTCTCTGCAGAAAATACAAAAATTAGCCAGATGTGGTGGTGCACGCCTATAGTCCCAGCTACACAGGAGGATCGCTTGAGTCCAGGAGGCAGAGGTTGTAGTGAGCCAAGATTGCACCACTGCACTCCAGCCTGGATGACAGAGCAAGACCCTGCCTCAAAAAAAAAAAAAAAAGAAAAAAAATGTCTAGCAGTTTCCCCCTTTTTTGGAGGACTCTGCAGAGCCTTTAATAGGCTAATGTGATTGTGAATTTCTTACTACCAAAACTAACTTCCCCACAGAACCCCTTTTTTATAGCATAATAGATAATAGGAGACCCGCCTGCTTTGTGTTTGAATCTGGCTGTATCACTAGTTTTCACTTCTGCAAAATGAATATTAAAATGACCCATATCATAAAGTTATGAACACTGATTGAACTAATTCGCACAAAGTGCTTAGCATGGTACCTCACACCTAGTAAGGACTTAAAAAAATGGAAGTGGCCGGGCGCGGTGGCTCAAGCCTGTAATCCCAGCACTTTGGGAGGCCGAGACGGGCGGATCACTAGGTCAGGAGATCGAGACCATCCTGGCTAACACGGTGAAACCCCGTCTCTACTAAAAAATACAAAAAACTAGCCGGGCGAGGTGGCGGGCGCCTGTAGTCCCAGCTACTCCGGAGGCTGAGGCAGGAGAATGGCGTGAACCCGGGAGGCGGAGCTTGCGGTGAGCAGATATCCGGCCACTGCACTCCAGCCTGGGTGACAGAGCCAGACTCCGTCTCAAAAAAAAAAAAAAAAAAAAAAAAAAAAAATGGAAGTGAGGGCTGGGCGCAGTGGTTCACACCTGTAATCCCTGCACTTTGGGAGGCCATGGTGGGTGGATCGCCTGAGGTCAGGAGTTCAAGACCAGCCTGACCAACATGGAGAAGCCCTGTCTCTATTAAAAATATAAAATTAGCTGGGTGTGGTGGCACATGCCTGTAATCCCAGCTACTTGGGAGGCTGAGGCAGGAGAATTTCTTGAACCCGAGAGGCAGAGGTTGCAGTGAGCCGAGATTGTGCCATTGCACTCCAGCCTGCGCAACAAGAGTGAAACTCCATCTCAAAAAAAAAAAAAAAAAAGAAAAGGAAGTGAGTAGTAGTATAAGTAGTTTCATGGAATAAGTTAGGAAAAGCTTTAGTAGGGCACTTCTCATTCGACTCTTAAGGCTCTCAATTGCCTCATCGTTCACTTGTCTGTCTTGTATAAGTATGGCCATTTTTTTTATCAGGGTCTAGTACCATGCTGAGTACTCAGTGGAAACTTGGCCTATGTGTGTTGATGCTGACAACAGGTGGTGTGGTTTGGTTCTATCTGAATGTTGGGAGAAGACATTCAATGTGGCTCCATGGATGGGTTAGGTTGGATTAGAGCTGAGTAAGAGACAATCCCTCAGACCATGGGAAAGAAAAAGAGATGAAGATGCTAAAGGAATAGGAGATTGACGGAAGGAATGCCAGCAAGGACAGAAAAGGAAGAGAAAGAATGGGAGGTCAGGAGTTGTTGGAGGTCACGACGTGGTTAGATCTCACTTCCCGAGTCCCCACTCCTCCAAGGACCCCAGGAGTTTTTACTTTGGGGCCCCTCCCAGGACAATGGGGGAGTTTGTGGATGGAATCAGAGGAGAGAGCTGGCGCCTTGGTCCTCTTGGGAGTGTCTCAAGCCTCTTTAGTCACCATGGAGATAGGTTGCCTCTGGCCTCAGAGACTCCCCTAGGGCCTGAGGCCCCTCAGCCATGATTTAGCCTTCCTCCAACTCAGGCACAACCAGAGACAGGGCAGACCCAGGAGAGTAAGAAGTGAGAGACGGAGAGAGAGAGAGTGAGAGCAAGCAACCCAGGGTGGCCAAAGCAAGGAGTGGAAAGAGGGGAGGGAGGTAGCATCACAGGCAGAAGGCAGAATTAGGAAGCCTCTGCTCATGAGCAGGGAACCCCCTAAGAGCAGGGGTGCAGGGCAGGTCAATGAAAAGAACTTAGGAATTCCCTTGCCTCCCCCTGGGCCCCGCTCCCTGCAGCCCAGGCTGGTGATCATGGTGGGGAGACACAGGGGAGAACCAGCTAATTGCTGGGTGTTGAGTGTTGTTGGGATGAAGAGGCTGGGGAAGGGACTTGAGGGAAGGACTTGCCCTGGGGGAAGGTGGCTGGTGTAATCAAGAGGTTCTCTGCCTTCACCCAAGGCAGGAAGGCTGAATGTTACCCCCTGCCAGGTGCTCCAGTCTGAGGTCTGTCAGAGGCAACTGTTTGAGCAGGTTGGAAGAATCAAGCCTCAGATGGGGCAGGACTTGGGTACAGCTCCACCCACCCTTTCTGGGTCATTCTTAGGAAGAAAGCCCTACAGACATGGGGCAAGGGGATACACTGCCAGACACCTCCATTTGAAGGCTGATCAGAAGGCCACTTTCCCAGAGGTGGATAGGGACATGGGGGTGGATGGCAAGATGGTAGGCTAAGATAGTGTGGGGTACAGTGGGCAGGTCTAGGATATGGCAAGAGGCAAAGAGAAGGGAAGGGGAAATTGAGGTAGGACCTGAGGACAAAGGGCTGCTTCCAGTCTCTCTCGCTTCTTCTCTCAGTTCCAGAAAATAAGAAACCAAAACTCCAAAAATAGAGAACTTTATTGTCAGGGTCAAGGGCACGTGGGACCCAGCCCCAGAAGCCTAGTGGTGAGGAAGAGGTTAATGCACAATACACACAGAAGGCACAATGGTGAGGTCCCCTCCCCTGGCAGACTCCCCACTCAGTTATCCACGGGACCCCAGGTCTCCCTGTTTCCCTCCTAGAGAAGCACCTAGGGCTGGTCTCACATAGAGACCTAGGTTTGGAGTAGACTTCTTCCCCATTTCCCTCCCCACTTCTGCTCACCTGCCCACCACCCCCAACACACAAGGCCCAGCAGCTGGTTCAGGGCAAATCACAGGCCTCTCCCCAGTGGGGAGAGGGCAGGGAGGAGACCACAGAGCACACCCTCCCTTAATCTTCACTCAGCCTAATCCCTGTGCCTGGGTGAGGCAGCAGGGTTATTACCAAGGCCCCACCTCCCACTGCTGGCTCAGGCTGGCCCCCACATGGGCAGGCACAGTAAACCTGCTCCATCACTCCCACACCTCAGTCCAGATGGCTCCGTGGTAGGGGTGGGGTAGGGGCTGGGGTGTGCTGAGCTGAAAGGGCTGGCCTACCTGCTTGCTGGGGTATTTGGGGGGGTTGGTGCGGTAGCTGTAGTCGGAGTACTGCTCAGAGCCCGTGGACGTGGTGTCCCCGGTGCCCACGAATGTGTTTGCAGGTGGCAAGTCCTGTACCACCTGGTGCTTCTTGGAGGCCGAGGGTGACTGGGGCTGCAGCTGGATGGAAGGCAGTGGGGAGTTAGAGCGGTAGTGGCGGCCCAGGTCAGGGCTGCCTGGTGGGTAGTTGAGGGGCAGGTGGATGCGGGGACTGTCCCCAGGGGCATCGCTCATCAGGTTGAACTTGAGGGACTTCTGCAGCCCGGCCTCATCCTCGTCCTCCACTGGCTTCACGGGCTTTGGGGACTTGCTCTTCTTGCCCTTGCTTTTGTTTCCCTTGGAGGCCTTGCCACTGGGCTTGGGGGCATACAGGTCCTTGGTCTCCTTCTTACCAGCCTGGTAACCACTTTTAGCCTCCCGCTGCCGGCAGTAGCGCACAAGAACCGCCAGGGCGATGAGCAAGGCCACGGCCACCACACCGGCCACCACACCAAAGAGAATGTTGCCACGCTGCTTGGAGCGCTCGTATTCTGGATCCCCAGCAATGTCAATATCCAGCGGTGTGTCCAGGCTGTGGCCCAGGAGGGTCTCCAGCAGCGTGCGGTTGGCCAGAGTCTCATTGACATAAAGGTGGACCAAGGCTGTGCCATAGCGTGGGGGCTTGCCGCGGTCACTGACCTTCACCACCAGGCGGTGTAGCCCATGGTGGCGCCGCTCAATCTCCTTCTCCAGGGTGATGGCACCCGAATGTGACCCAATCTGGAAGAGTCCGTAAGGGTTGCCACCTGCGATGCTGTAGATCAGCTCAGCATTGACACCAGAGTCAAAGTCCTCAGCTGCCACCTGGCTGACCGTCTCACCAAGACGTGTCTGGGGGGTCAGCAGCCGGTGAGAGGTGTTAGAAGGGGCAGTGATATAGGGTGCGTTGTCATTCTCATCCAGCACATTGATGGTGACGCCAACATAAGCTGAGCGAGGTGGGACGCCACCATCCACCGCCTTCAGCTGGAAGGTGTAGGTGCTTTGTTGCTCTCGATCGAAGCTCAGGCTGGAGAGGATAGTGCCTGTGCCATTCTGGATAACAAAGTCACCATTGTCCTGCTCCACTGAGAGCTGCACCCGGGCATTCTCCCCCTTGTCTCCATCAATGACAGTCACCATGCCCACTGGACTCAGCGCTGGCATGTTCTCCATCACTGAGAAGTTATAGCCACTCAGCATAAATTTGGGGTCATTGTCATTGCAGTCCAGCACATTGACAAGGACAGTGGCTGTGCCCTGGAGGCTAGGGCTGCCCCGGTCAGCTGCCACCACCTTCAACTCATAGCTCTCCCTCTGTTCCCGATCCAGGGATGTCTTCACCTGGATCTCTCCAGTCTCGGGAGAGATGGTGAAGAGGCCCTTAGCAGCCGGCTCAGGCTCCAGAGAGTAAACCAGCTCAGCATTAGAGCCAGAGTCAGCATCACTGGCGGTGACCTCAGCAATCACTTCACCAGGCTTGTTGTTTTCTGGGAAGGCGACTTCAGTAACACTCTGAGTGAAGACAGGTGCGTTGTCATTGACGTCCACCACCTGCACCTTGAGGGAGTTGGTGCTGGAGAGTGGGGGGTTGCCAGAGTCCACAGCCACAATCTCAATGGTGTAGTCTCTGACCTTCTCGTAGTCCAGCGGGGTGGTAGTCTGCAGGAAATACTTCTTCTTGCTGTCACTGCCTGTCTCACTGGCCTGGCGCAGCTGGAAGGGCACATCACCTGCCACCACACAGGTGACAGCTGCATTCTCTCCCTCATCTCGGTCAGATACCTGCACCAGGGCCACAGCTGTCTCCTCTGCCACATCCTCTGAGATGTTAGCCATCCCATCTTGATGAGTCACTAGCCCTATGCCCCGGATCTCAATGGTGGGGGCGTTGTCATTCATGTCCTTCACGGTCACAACCACTTGGGCACGGGCACTCTTGGGGTTGGTGCCTCGGTCCTTAGCAAGCACTGAGAAGCGCAAGGTACTTAAGTCCTCACGATCCACCGGGCCCTGAACAGTGATAAGTCCAGTGTTCCTGTCCAGTCGAAGAAGACGCCTCACAACTTCGGGTGCCTGGTGGAATGTGTATTCAATCTCTGCATTGGCACCTTGGTCTGAGTCATTGGCCTTCACCTATGGAACAGGAGAGAAAAACAAGGAGAACAGAGACAGTTTAGATCAGGGAGAGCAAATAAAGGGGCATATGTGCTGCCAATGTCCTTTCCAACAAGCATGGCAGACACAGCCAATCCAACATCGCTCCCTTTCCAGAAGCCATGTGTGTACTGCCTTTTCCCAATTCGGACACTCTGGCAGGCATTACTAACCTATTTTCCTGAAGAGCCCAGATGCAGCCTGCAAATCCTCAACAGTGCTACAGGCGACTATTGGAGATGGGACAGGGCAGAATTAAACTTCACTTGTCACTGCTGTGTGGGTCCACAAAAATACCAGGAGAGGATGAGGATCCAATAGAACTAGGGACGCCATTTCACCAATGAACCCTGCCTGAACCCTCCTGAAGAGATGGAGAGGTGTGAGTAGTAGAGGTGGTGTGTGTGCCCGTGTGAATGTGCACTACAGGCACGCCTGCACACATGTATGTGTATGATTGTGTCAGAATGTGTGATTATGTGTGATATTTTTGTATGAGAAGGTATGTGTTTGTATGTGTATGACTGTGTCAGAATGTGTGATTATGTGTGATTTTTGTGAGAGAAGGTATTTGTGTTTGTGCATATGTGTGTTTGCACACATGAGTAAAGACTCACATGCCCACCTGAAGGCCCCAGGTTGGGGTATTTCTTTTGAAAGAAATCAGGTAGCGTTGTGGGTCAGAGAAGCCCTCCAGGCCGGGCCCCAGCCACCGCTCTGTCAAACCGGGGAAACCTGTTTCAGCAGCAACTTCTCCTCCTGGCTGGCACTGGCTGGCGAGGCACCAATGCGAGGAATCCGGCCTGAGCCTGCAGCCAGGAGGGAGGGGCTGATGCAGGCCACAGAGCCTGCTGGCAGTGGGCTGGGCTCCCAGCATCAAACAATGAACTGTCTGTCCCTTTGCAGTCAGCGGGCACGCCCTCCCACGCCAACTCCGACGCGCACTCGACCCAACTCTATACAAACATGGTTGGTAATGGGGCAAGAGGACCCAGGTGGGAATGGCCATGGGGTACTACTGGGCAGGGAGAAACATGAGGGCTGGAGTTAGGTCACAGCCAGACAGAATGTGATGGCTGTGGGGAGTGAGGGGAGAATAAGCGTAACTTGGTAGAGTCTCTAGGGTAACAAAACAGAAGAGTCCTGGGTTCAAATCCCAGTTATACCACTTCCCAAGTAACTGTGTGACCTTGGGCCAATTATTTAACCTCCCTAAGCCTCAGTCTAGGAACATGTGAAATGGGGATATTAATGTAACCTGTTTCACAGAACTGTGGCGAGTATCAAATGGGATAATACAGGTAAAAATGCCTGACACAGGGAAAGTGCTCCCTAAATAGCATTTATTTCTTTTTGCTTGTCCAACCTCTACCCTCCTACCCTCCTGCCTCTGAAAAATCAGTGCTAATGCAGTAGTGGGCACTGCACCGAGTGAGCCCTCCAGCCACTGCCAGTCCTCTCCTCCTTGGGAATGGGAACTCCAGCTATTCCTGTCTGGGCTTTTGCTACAGTGAAGACTCCTGGGCAACGGTTCCCCAGGTACCCTGGTCTCTGCTCACATCTCTGGGTGCCAAACCTTAACAGTTTCTCCTCCCCTTACCCCAGTTTACCTGTCACTAACTTTATGATGAGGATCCCCAGTCTCCCTTGCCTCTAGATTGGTCTTCCAGCTTATCTGCCTCTTGTCTTACCTCCCTTTGTCTCTGTCTGTGACTCTTGGCTTCTGTCTCCTTTCTATCCTTGCTCAGTTCTGATTCTGCCCCATTCCCACAGCCCGTTTTCTTCCATCCTCTTTTTTCAGCCCTGCTGACCTCCCTGCTTACTCTCTGCCCTACTCTCCCGCTTCACCTCACTGGGAGGTGGTAAAGCTGTTACACACCTAGGCTCTGAAGCCAGACTCTTGGCTGCGGCAAAGGTGGACTCTGAACTCATTAGCTGTAGGATATCAGGCAAGTTTTCTAATCTGTATGGGCTCATTTTCTCATCTGCAAAATGGGGATAATGCTTACCTTGTACTCTAAGGATTAAATGATATAATACACATCATGTGTTTAGAACGGTGCCTGGCACCTAGGCTATTATTATTTGCCATCTCCGACTGGTCTGTCTCCCTTTTGTTTTTCAGTCCTTTTCCAGGTCCCAGTCTACCAGGCTCTTAAAAAAAAAAAAAAGGCTGAAACTCCCACCCATCTCCCACTTCGACTTGAGGACCTAGGACTAAGGGTTTTCCAGGATGGGTAACGGTGTCCAGGGCAGGCCGCGCCTCCTCAGCTCCCTCACATCAAAGAGAGAGGCATCTTCAGCCCATGGGGAAGGAGAAAGGAGCTGGGGCTGGCAGGAGGCCAGAGCTGAGATGACAGCAGGAGATACACCCACCTGTCTGCAGGGACGCTTTCTTTGCTCCCTCCCAGGCCCCAGCCCCATCAAGCTGCCCAGCGCCTGGGGCAGTTCCCATGGAGGGGTGCTGAGAACTTCAGCAGAGGAAACTGACCCCCCACTGAACCCCACTGTGCCAAGCACCCCACACCTATGGGCACCCCATGCCTAAGGGAGGAGGCAGGTATATAGACACCCCAGTATGTGTTTTTAGAACACCTGGCTAAAATGATCTCATTTGACTTTGTCAAGAAGAGGCAAAATGAGGCTATTTCCTTCAGTTTCAGGAAAACCTCATCTGGCTAAAGGGAAACTGTCCCTGGTTGGGAAAACACTCTCATCTCAGGAGAGATTCTACCTGGATAAACGGTGATTCCTCTGTTCCAACTCAGCTCACCTGGCTGGCAGAGGTCTACTTGACTAGGGTGGGAGTTTCACTTCTCAGAGGTTTCCCCAGCTTGAGTCCGCTTAGGAGTGGGGGGAAACTGTTCATATGCTGCGTCACTGTCACTTAAGTAGCCTAATAGAGGAAAGTAATATCACTGCTGGGGTGGGGTGGGAAAGGCTCCCCTGGCTGAGTTTGGGGAGAAGGGGTCTCACTACAGTATTCTGGCAGCTTTTCCCCTAAGTGAAGGGAACGCTCACCTGCTTGGGTGGGCTCCCATTTCTAATGGTGGATCACCCTGACAGTTATATGGAGGGGGCCTCTCACCTGGATGACCGAGTGGCCTATGGGGCTATTCTCAGATAGTTCGGCCTCATAGGAGGGCCGCTCAAACTTGGGGGCGTTGTCATTGGTGTCGAGCACGGTGACACGCAGCAGGGCACTGCTGGCGCGTGGGGGGCTGCCGCCATCCTGCACTTTAATGGTGAGGTCGTAGGAGTCCCAGCGCTCACGGTCCAGGTTGCCCATCACAATGAGTTGTGGTTGCTTCTCCTCCTGGTCCTCTGCCACCTGCAGCCCAAATAGCTCCTGGGCCTCAGGCCCAGCCTGCAGCTCATAGGATGCCACACCGTTGGGACCAGCATCACGGTCTGAAGCCAGCGGGATGGGGAAGAGTGAGCCGATGTTGGTGTTCTCAGGGATGGCCAGAGTGATGACTGGTGAGGCAAAGTTGGGTGTGTTGTCATTGATGTCTTGTACTTCTATCTGGCCCTCTAGCAGCCGGGGGCTGCCATTCTGCACGAGGTCTGTGATAGACACCTCAAACTCCAGGATGCAGGGATCACCAGGGAGCTGGTTCTGGCATTCACGGAGCCCCTCACGGTCGATGGAGGTCTCGGTGGTGAAAATGTCACCTGTCTTGCCATCCACGCGAAGGTACGGGGCACCCACCTCTAGCTTGTACAGGTGCCCCACATCTGGAAAACCATAGTCAGCTGCGAGGCTCCCAATGAGGGTGTTGGGTGGCTGTTCCTCCGGCACCTTGTACACTACCCGAGTGGCGTGGCCTGGGGATGGAGCCAGCAGGAGCAGCAGTGCTAGCAGCATGGAGGGCAGCAGTAGCCGTTGCCCCCCAGGGCCTGGGCTGTGCCTCAGCGGCCCCATCCTGGCAGGCCCCAGAATCAGGAGGGCTGCAAGGGGAAGAGGCAAAACAGAGGCCATGAGCTGGGAAGAGAAGCCTGGCCCTGAGCTGCCCAGAGCTGGCCCCATACTCACCCTCTCCCATTGACACACGATTCTCCACAAGAGCAGTCAGTCCCAGCACAGAACCCCAATCCCAGAAACTCAGATCCCTGAATCTCATCCACAGCTGGGTGTAGCAGCAGTGTCTGCCCCAGCTGGAGGAGCCAGTAAGAGGCCTGGCATGCTTAGAGCAGCTCCCGCCCATGGAACACCCTCACCCACCTGACGCTCCCTGGGCCTGAGCCCAGCTGCCCGCCCTCTTTCCTTCTTTCCCTCCCTGCTCTCTGCTCTGTGCTTCACCCAACACCTCCTTCTCACGAGCATCCTGCCTTAGTCACCGATGGTAATTACCCTGATACTGAGATAGGGAGAGAGAGCCAGTGGAAGGGTGAGGCCTCGAGCATCCCCAATTGGAGCACCCCTCTCCACATGCATGGTAGGAAAGAGACACAACTACCTCCTTACACACCCCAGACACTGGGACCATGACTTCTCACACTGGGTCCCATTAAGGTTGGCTGGAGGGAGAGGGGATGATGTCTCATTTCTCTTTATTATGAGATGCCAAGTCAGTGCATAGTATGAGGTATGATATCTCAAATCCTCTTTTTCTGACAATCACCCACGGTGCCCAGTGTTCGCCATCCCCATAAAAGGCCAGCTTGAATTGGGCGAGGCTTGTGAAAATGGTTAGGGTTGAGGAGTAGGTGTTAGCCTTCCTGACTTTCCCCCAACACATATGCCCCAGAGTGTGCACACAGGTCCCAGAGCGTGCACACATGCCCCAGAGCGTGCACACATAGGCCCCAGAGCGTGCACACATGCCCCAGAGCGTGCACACAAGCACATGAACAGTTGCTAGGGCTCCTCTCCTCCCCCTCCTGCTACCATGGGCAGGTGCGTACAAGGGAACACAGGTCAAGATTGGGGTCAGAACTGTGGTCAGGGCTGACTAGCCCTGGAATTGGCATTGGGAACTGCCCTGGCCTGTCCTTAGCAACAGGGAGCCCAGCAGGTCTAACTGGGACAGAGTTGCCAATGATTATGACACCACCAGCCTTTCCCTGACCACTCCCCCACCCCACACGCTCTGGTCTCTGGATGAACATCTGGCTCCTATTTGACATCTATCCCCATATATCCAGCCCCTACTTCACACCTGCCTTTCCCAACCTCTGCCCTAGCCAACCACAAGCTGCACCCCCATCACCACAATAACCCCCTTCTTCTGCCCATCTCCCCTGGCTTTGAGGTCATGCATTTGCAGATCCCAGTCAGACCCAGCTACTGTCTCTGTCTTGAATGCCCCCTCCTCTCCAAGGAGACCATGGCCAGTCCCTCCTCTATTCAAATCCAAAATCTTTGGATCTGCAGTTTCTTTAGAGGATTCTGGTTCAGTCTCCTTTCCCCACTTCCTCACTTTTACCTGGAATACCTTCCCCACACCTGGAATACTCTCCCCACACCTGGAATACCCACCCCACATAATCCCACTGAGGGCAGGCTCTGGCCCTCCAGGAAGCCTTCACAGTCCTCTCCTGCCCACGGTGACCTCTCCTTCCTCCAACTCACAGCCACTTATTGTCTGCTCCAATCCCAAGGCAATGAATCATGGGGCTGACTGGGACACCGCCCGCCTGTGTTGTTCAGCTTCAGTACTGTGCACCTATTCCTGAGTTATCTGCCTCTCCAGGCAGACACAAAGCACCATGAAGGGACAAGTACTCTGTACACTCACTCATCCCCTACCCCCCAAGAACGCACCTTTGCACATCTGGGTACACTGTAGGGACTCAGTCATGCATTCAACAAATGTTTATCAGACATTTACAATATGCCAGGCTCTGTCCTGGGCACTGGGATGCAGAAGTGAACAAGACTGGTCCAATCTGCCATGACAGTGGTTCTAACTCAATGACTATTTGTTCATTTTGTTTGGTTGCTTCTGTATACCATTTGGCAAATGTAAGGCAGCAGGGTGGGGAAGAGCGAGGGCTGTGGCATCAGACGGTCTGAGGCAAACCCAGCTGCTCACTTCCTGGCTGCATGACCTGAAGCAAAGATTTAGTGCCTCAGTTTCCTTATCTGTAAAATGGGGATAATACTACCTATTTCCTGGGGTGTTTGAGACACTGTGGGTAAATGTGGTACTCAACAAAGGACTCCTTCAAAGCATTTAGCACAATTGTAGTTGTGTACCTGTTTGGAAAATGTGTTAATTGCCTGTCTTTGCTACAAGACGGTGAGCAGAAAGCAGGAGAGTTTCTATTTTGTTTGCTCCTACCTCCTCAGGGCTTAGCCCTGGACCTGGCATACAGTGGGCACTCGGCAGCTCTTGAATGACTGTTGTTATTTTGGCTCTCTGGGCTTAGCCTTTCCTGGTGTGTGACCACTGCTCTTTTACTTGCTCACTTACCCGATTCCCCTACTCCACTAAGAACTTCCTGGGGCAAAATGTAAGTCTTCTCTGTTTAGGGCACATAGCAGACTCTCAGCAAATGTTCACTGAATGCACAGAGTCCTTAGATAAATCAAACACTTCCCCTCCTCTGTGTGGCCTTCCCCAAGCACAGGCCCCTCCCTAAAGTGTGTGCGGCTGGCCGGCCAGCCGTTATCAGATTGATGTGAATGTTTGTTCCCGTTGCAATCTTAATCTCTTTAAAGGAAGCAGGAATTTATCTGATACTCCATTTGGATCCACCCCACCTCCAGTCACCTCCCCTCCACCTGCATGGACCTGACACAAGGCTCATCTGACTACTTCAACCCCAATCCAAACACATCCCCAAAGGACCATCACCAGAGAACCTCATTTTCTTATGGGACTGAGTCCTGCTGCCACCCTCCTCTGCATATACAAGGTGGTATCATTGTGCACCCCAATTCTCTACGTAAGTCTTGGCAGGTGAGGCGTTATGTGGGAAGCCCACAGGAATTACCCTAAACCTGACCAAGAGAATAAATAAGGCAGTCACTGTTTGCCTCTGTTCTCTCCAGATCAAGGATATTTAAGATAGTTAATCTTTTGTGGTCACATCCTCCCTCAAGAATTTTATAAAACCATGGTGCAGATTTTTCCAGGAAAAATGACCGTTCACAAACTTTAGCTGCTAATTAATTCAGGGGGCCATGATCCGGCAGTCAGAGCGAATGATGTGTGGCCACTCCAAGAGCTACGAATGAAGCCCCTACCTCAGGCCTCCTCCATCTCACAGTCACAACCTGAGGCCCTATAACCTTTCAAACCTCCTAGGCAGAACAGGCACACATGCTTGTGAGACTACCTCCGCCCCCCATATGCTCTTTCTCACCCTTAGGAGTTGCCTTCCCTCCAGCCAGCAAAAGAACCAGTTAAGGACTGTGGTATCTAACCTCTGAATTGGAAAGAGAAGGAGAACCACAGGATAATATCCAACTCAAGGAAGGTATAGGATGGCGGGGCTGGGGAAAGGTCCCAGAAAGTAGGAGGAATGAGGGGAAAACAGGGCTGGGGGAGAGCTGCTCACAGTGGGGAAAGGAGTTGAAGAGGCTCAGGCCCTTCAAGCATCTGGAGAGTTCCTTCAAAATGAGGATTATCTGGCCCCACCCTTAGGAATCTTTATTCAGGAGGTGGACCTAGAGAAACCCCCAAGCAATTGTGATGCAATGGTTGGATCATCTGGGTACAACTTTAAGATAATTCCAGGGAGTTAAGAAAGGGCCTGAGGTCCTGCAAACTTTCCGTTGCCAGGCTGGAATGCAGTGGTGCGATCTGGCCTCATTGCAACCTCTGCCTCCCGGGTTCAAGCAATTCCCCTGCCTCAGCCTCCCAAGTAGCTGGTACTACAGGTGCGTGCCACCACGCCCGGCTAATTTTTTTTTTTTTTTTTGTATTTTAGTAGAGACGGTGTTTCACCATGTTGGCCAGGATGGTCTCGATCTCCTGACCTTATGATCTGCCCCTGCCTCGGCCTCTCAAAGTGCTAGGATTACAGGCGTGAGCCACCACGCCAGGCCAGGTACTGCAAACTCTTTTTTTTATTTGGTGGGGGGATGGAGTCTCGCACTGGAGTGCAGTAGCTCAGTCTCGGCTCACTGCAAGCTTCGCCTTCCGGGTTCATGCCATTCTCCTGCCTCAGTCTCCCAAGTAGCTGGAACCACAGGCGCTCGCCATCACGCCCGGCTAATTTTTTGTATTATTTAGTAGAGGTGGGGTTTCACCATGTTAGCCAGGATGGTCTCTATCTCCTGACCTTGTGATCCGCCTGCCTGGGCCTCCCAAAGTGCTGGGATTACAGGCGTGAGCCACCGCCGCACCCGGCCCCTGCAAACTCTTATCATCACCTTTGCCATCATCATCACTCATTATCATCTCAGCAAACACTAAGATTCTACTCAGTACTAAGCATTTTACACACATGATCTCTTTCCTCCCAACCCTCTGAAATGGGTACTATTTATTATTACACTCCTTCCCATACTACAGATGATCAAATGCGGGCTGAGAAAGAATAAACTGTCTCAAGTCACAGAAGTAGTATGTGGAAGAGCCAGGACTTGAGAAATAAGAATGCCTCTTCACATCCCAGAGTCTGGGGGAAAGGAACAGAAATGTCTGAGGCTAGAATCTGATGCTTGTTATGTCACACCCACCTCCCCACCATTCCTGGACTGCCAACCTTGCCCAGTAAGTAGGGAATAAGAAAGAGTGGGCCTAAGGGTCAAGGAATGGATGAGCCCAGGCTTCCTAGGCTGCTGCTGTTCACACAGGGGCCTGTAGAGATGCAGGGAGAGAGCCAGGGTGGCCTGGAAGGGCAGGAGCAGCAATAAGGAGGCCTTCCCTCACCCCTGCCCCCATCATCTCTGAACTTTGTCCCCAGCAGTTGGGCACTGGGAGTCATTAGTCCCACATGGCAGCCTTTGATACATGCAGCGCCTTATCTGCCCTTCCCCAGGCCCTGACTGCCTTCCTGGGCAACGGTGCCCCACCTCCCCGCAGTGACATGGGCTCCCAGGACCCTGAGAAGCCTCAGGGGGAACAGGCACAGGGACCCATGTCCCTCAGATAGAGGAGCAGAAGTGTCATCAGGGGTGTAGGAGTAAGGGATAAGGAGGGGACGGAGTCCCAGAAAAGCCGAAGGAAATACTATCTGTGTCAACATCTGGGAAGGGATGAGAACAGAGGTGAGGGTTCACCCGGAAACTTCATTCCCAGCCCACCCTGGGGACTAAGGTCCATTTTGCTGAGTGCTGTGGCCAGAGAGAAAAAACACACACAGAGGCAGCCACCACTGTCCCAGTAGCCAGGTCAGCTCTGACTCCCCACCCTCACTCCAGCACTGTTACACAACGGTCAATGCCGCGGGTGCAAAACACCAAGGGACAAAGGGACTGTCTGGGGGAAGAGGGGAAGCAAATGGGGCTGTGTGGGGTGGAGCTGAACAGAAGCCTCCTTCTGAAAGCAAGTGTGCAGACCTCAGCTCCTCTCCCCTCTCTCCCACAACCCTCTATTAGCCTCTGCAGGGCTTCTGGGCACCTGCATGCTCGAGTCAGATTGTTGGGGTTAGAACCCTCGCTCCACCACTTCCTAGCTGTGTGACATTAACCAAGTGAATTTACTTTTCTGAACCTGTTTCCATACTGTGAAATGGAAATAATGAATCCTGCCTCTTGAAATTATTTGGGAGAATTAAATGAGATCTCATGCCTATAAGGTCTGTTACATTAAGGTCTATTTACATCACATGTAAAGGACAAATCATTTTTTTCTAAGTCTTCCAATTGCTGAATAGACCATTTTATTTCCAGCATCAGGCACACAGTGGGTGCCCCTTTGTTGGATGAATAAACAAGCCAATCCCTCGCTGCTTGGTAAGTCCTATGAAGGCAATGATGGTACGCATCTTACTACCGCATCCTCACCACCCACCATGGGCCCTGGCAGATAAAAGGTGCTCAATATATTGTTGAACAGAATCTCTGCACCAACTATGCTTGCTCATGGAAGGGGCAGCCCTCACCTTCTCCTTCTTTCCCCCACACTCCTCCCTGAACCTTGATTCCCACTTAGCTCCTCCCCCACCCTCGTAGGCCCCCTC
Source organism: Chlorocebus sabaeus (assembly GCF_047675955.1). NCBI lineage: Eukaryota > Metazoa > Chordata > Mammalia > Primates > Cercopithecidae > Chlorocebus > Chlorocebus sabaeus. Next base: position 40,314,801 of record NC_132926.1, on the reverse strand, counting down.
CTGGCCCTTCAACCCCCTTCTTCCCAGCAGTAAGGTTACTATCGCTTGCCCAGCTCCTCTGCAGAAGTAGCCACAGCAGCAGCCTCTCTGCTAAGAATATGCCAGACCAGCAAGACACCCCCTTCCAGCTCAAGTCCCTTTTGGAATTGGGAATTGGAGGTGGGTAGGAAAAGGGGTAAAAACTAAATGCGGCCAGAACTGAATCCAGACTTGCCTCCCTATCACACTGCCTCAGGCCACCTCTGGGGGCCCGTCTCCCTCTCCCCTCGATTCCACCCCATGCCCTAGTCTAGTTGTAATTACAGGTTCCAATACCCCCCAGACCTTCACGTCAATAAAGTAACACCACTACCCCCGCGCCCCCGCTTCCCAAACACAGCTAGACCTCCGGGTTGTCATAAAAACTTTCTGGGTGGCCCCCTTTCCTGGCAGCTCCCGAGGGTTGACCCAGAACAGGTGCTAGAAGGCTCGCGGCGTCCTCCTGCACGAAGTCCTGGACTCTGCCAACCCGAGCAGCCCCAGTCCGCACCGGCTTGGTGAGCGGGCGCTCCCAGCACACACCCAGCGCGCGGAGCGACTCCTCCCAGAGGACGCCGACTGTGTGTGTGTGTGTGTGTGTGTGTGTGTGTTGCGGGGATTGGGGGGTGGCGGAGGACGGCGGCAGTTTCTTGGGCTCTGGTGGCCCCACCCCCACCCTGGCAGGAACTGGCCTCCAGGAACCCAAGGCAAGACTAGGGCGCGGCGTGTTGAGAACGCGCCTCGGCTAGTGGGGGGAGCCCTTGAGCCCCCCGCACCCAGGCCACCGCGGGGAATCCCTCCTCCCCGGCATCTCCGGCCTCGGCCTAGGGTCCCCCGCAAGCCGGCGCCGGCGCGAGCAGCGCAGCAGGCGCCGGGAGGGGGCAGGGAGGGAGCCGGCGCTGGAATCACAAAGCCGCGAACCCGGCTAGGCGGGGACATTCTCATAAAACCGACCCTCTCGTGGCGAGCGGAGGGGGGATTTTACCCTAAGCTCAATCCTCCAAGGCCTCAGTGCCGCCCTCAGTCTTTCCTGGCAGAAGAAATAGTAGCCGACCACTGTTGGGGAAACTGAGGCCATAAGTCTGACTTACAGAGGGTAGCTGGTGGGGAAGGGGTGCGAGACCACCTCGCCTACAAATTTTGCTCCTGTGCCTGCCGCGATCTTCTTTCTGGCTCCAGGGCCTGCCCGCGCACACACTGGCCTACAGCGGGGACTAGGCGGAGGGAGCGCCCAGGTGTGAGACGAACCAAGGTGTGCGGGATCCACCAAGGTGTGTGGAACCCAAGTGTGCTGGAGACCCAGATGGCTCAGAAAACTCAGCTAAATGTCCGGAAGAGGGTCGCAATCACTGTCCCAGGCTAGCACCCTCTGCAAATGAACCTGGGGCCCCGGAGCCCTGGGGAGGCGGGATGGCTGGGCCAGCCAGGTCCAGTTTGTTCCCGGAACACCGGCCGGTTCGGCCCGGGAGTGGGGGTTGGGGAGGCGCCGGCTGGGAACCAGGCTTCCCGCTGTGCCGATATTTACAATAACAATGTCGCGATTAAGGTGGCGGGGCGCTTGGGGCTCGCCAAGCGACCCCGGCGGCTTCTGCCTGAATCTGGACTCCGAGGGAGAGGAACAGAGTGTGTGTGTTTGTGTGTATGAGCTGCAGGGTGTAATGTAATGTGACACTGTTGGTTTAAGGTGTGTGTGACACCCAGTGTTAAGATGGGTGAAGCAGTGGATTCTGTGTTTGTGTCTGTGAGGCGCTGCTGTTGGTGCCACTTCCTGTGTTAGGGTGTGTGCCGTCAAGCTTGTGCTGAAATACTGGGTTGTGTGTTTGTGTGGGTGCAGTAGAGGGGTGCAAGGAGACCTGTGCTGTGTACCTATATTCTGGCCAAGAAGTGGGTGAGATGATATATGTTAGGGTGTGTTCCTTAAAGGAATGTGGGGGGTGGCTAGGTTTTGGAGGGTTCGTGTAGTCAACTGTGGCTGTGACACTCGTACATGAGGGCACGAGACTGTGTTTGTGTGTCCACGTCGCGGGGTGTCACACCCGGTTGTGTTGTTGCTCTGTAAAGCCACGGGTTGCGTGTCCGTGCTGCTGATCGTGCAGACACTGAAGCGGATTCTGAGCTGGTGACGGTGCCCCAGTGGGCGCTGGTGTGCGGGAGGTATGTCTGTGTGCACATATGTACGGATGTATGTATGTGTGTATATATGTCCACGGTCTGGCCCTCTGGGTGCCCGCGGGAAGCTGGAAGCGGCTGAGTGAGCCGAGCTAGTTGCCCAACAAGTGTGTATGTATGTGTTGTGGACAAGGGTCCCTGCCTGCTCCGTCCTCCGAGAGCCCCCCATCAAACTGGGGGCCGCGCGCTTCCCCAAACCCATCCTCCACGCCGCGCGCTCCTGGAGTCTCCCTATCCCCGTCTCTCTGAGAGCGCCCAGGTTCGGGACGCGGGGACTGGGGTTCTGCTCAGCACCCCCTCCCCTCCCTCGGCTTCTCGCCGCGGACCTGGGAGACTGGAATCCCTCGGCCGCATCCCCGACTCTGGGCTCCCAGCCGCCCCCACCTCAGCACCCTCGCGCCGAGCTCGGGCTAGGCCCCCGCGGCCTCGCTCCGCCGAGCGCCCCTCCCTCAGCTCCCGCCGGCCATGACCGCTTCGGGCCCCAAGCCGCTGCAGCCTCCACCGCCACCGGATCCTTACCCGCCTCTGGGCAGCGCCGGTCGCCCGCCCCGCTGTCCATGAGCCGCCGCCGGCCCCGGCCCGGGCTGCGGCTCCGCACGGCTGGGGCTGGCGCTGCGGTTCGGGCTCCGGCTCCGGCTGGCTCTGGGCGCAGCAGCCCGGCGGCTTTGCGTCCGCGCCGCGCTCCCGCTCCCCGAGTGTGTGAGGCGGCGGCGGCGGCGGCGGCGGCGGCGGCGGCGGAGCCAGCAGAGAGCGGAGCGCACAGCCCGGCCCGCCCCCTCCCTCTCTCCTCCCTCCCGGCCCGCCCGCCTCCCCGCCCCACCTTCGGCCGGGAGGTGGAGCTCGGGACCGCTCCGGTCCGGCTGGGAGGGGACCCCGCGCACCGCTCCCTAAAGCCTGGACCCCTCCCTTTGCTATCGCTTCACTACCCGAGGCCCAGTACACAGGCCGTCCCCTCCTCAGCGCTTCACCTTACACTTATCCCACCCAAGCCTCCATCTAGGACCGCTCCTGAATTCCCCTCCTTACCCTACTCAAACACCTGTCCCCAGCTCTGTCTGCCCCCTGGGAAGTCGAGGCAAGGGAAGTGTCTCCCACAGCGCCTTCTTCCCTGGGCACCTGCTCCTCCATATCCACCCTCTTCCCGCCCAGATCCCCGATCACCCTGTGTGGCCCTCCCTTCCCACTGCGCTCGGGGAAAGTCCACCCCTCCCCCTCCGGCCGAAGCCGCAGAGCGGTCAGCCTAGGTGGCCGCAGCAAGCCATGGGGGTTGGGCTATGGAGGGGACCGTGGGAGGAGGAGGCTAATGGGACCCGGGGGCTCTAGAGTGAGGATGGGGAAGATACACAATCTGAAGACGAAGTGCTGCGCCTGAGCTCAGGCTATTCGAGGGTCCCCTGATCACCTGCCGTCTGGGCGGCGTAGTGCTGCGGCCACACGTATTTGCCAGTGACTTACATTATACAGTCACCGGGTCTCTGCCCCCCGAGGCCGCGCAGTGTCACGGCCTGTGTCACATGCCCTCGCGGTGCCACACGCTCCCTATCACACTCACACTCACCAAATCACACACGGTGTCACACGCAGTGTCTCACACACTCCAATACTAGGTTTCTCCCATTCAGCTCTGGCTCGCTGGCGCCATCTAGAGGTCTTCGGGCAGCTTGGGAACTCCCTCTCTTGCGCTCGTGGTTTGGTAAACCAGGCTGCCAAGTGTCCCAGTTCAACAGGACCTCCTGCCTTCTTTGCCTGCATGCCCAGGCAGAGTGTTCGAGATCAAAAGAATGAGGAAAGCTATCCCTAGCCAGGCCTAGTGCTGGGTGAGGAAAGGCTCTCGTTATGAGATGATCAGTTGCTGGGCCCCTTTTTGCCATAGCCTCTGACTCCCCATCTCTGTCCTTCCCCATTTCCCTGTTCCTACCACTCTTCTGTGCCTTTCTTCTTTCTTCTACTTCCTTCTCTTCTCAGCTCTGGCCTCTCTCGGTGGGATGCTCTTCAGGGTAAGAGTGGAATCTCTGGCTAGCTAAGGGGGGCAAGCAAAGTCTGTGCAAGATCTCTCCCAGAGCAGCCCCCCTTAACTGGACTCCTTTTCTGGCCTGGGCCCTGCTCTATCCCTCAGCCCCAGGAGCCCAGGGGCGGGGCTCTAGATGGGAGATGGGATAATCTGCTGAAAGAGGGGGGAGGGTCTGTCCTGTAAGTAGCTTCTTTCTGTCTCACGAAAGCTCATACTCTCCACATCATTGAGCACAGCTCCGAGGAGGGAATCAGTGGCCCAGAGAGAAGAAATCTTCCACAGAAGAGCTGCCCCAGTCTCCCTGCCCCCAGCGTGTGCCCGCTGCCCAATGCAGCAAACCCTCCCCAGTCTGCTTGCTGGGAGCCATTCAAAGGCTCCTCTGTTCTCCTCCCTTGCTCAGGGCTGAGCAGGCTCAGCAGCCGCAGAGCTGGGCAGGAAATGCTAATCTCCCAGATGTTCTCCTCCATCCTTCCTGCTCCACCACCATCAAACTCAAATTCTGCACCAAGTGGTAGGAGCAGAACTGGGCCAGAGCAGCAGCACCAGGGTGTGCCTACTCTTCTCCCTGCTCCCCAGCCCCTCCTACCCCAGCTGCCAGGCTGGACTCTGTGCCCCTGAGTCAGGGGCAATGTAGATATGAGAATTGGGGCCTTTTTTCCCCAGGAAGGAGGGCAGGTGAGCAAGCAGGAACTGGGAGGATGGTTGGGGAGCAAGGGAGGTGGCATTTGAAGAGGAGAGAAGTCAGACTTTTGGCCCTGTACCAAAGTGGGAGGAGGATCTGCTTGGCAAGTGAAGCATTGGGGGAAGCTCCTGAAACTGATGGTGCCTGAGTTCCAGCTGAGACTGTGGTCAGGGATTGGAACCAGGTGATGCTGGGTATGGGAATGGTTGGGGTGCTTGCTGTGATATCTGTGTACCTGGGATGGGCTGTGGCTAAGTGAACTAGGATGCTGTAGGACCTGGAACTGTAACACCAAGTCTGCTGCCTCTGATTGTAGTTGGGACACTTGCAATGCTCTGATGCTGGGGTGCCTAGGCTATAGCCAATAAGATTACCTGAGAAGCTATCACCAAGCTGTGTGTATATGGGCGTGTGTGTGCATGTTGAGGGAGGGCTGTAACTGATATGCTGTTGGGCCTGAAGCTATAGATATGAGGCTGGCACACCTGAGACTAGCTGTAGCTGAGAAGCTGTTCCCTGTTAATATGATGTAGATGGGACTGTAGCTGGATCCATTGCCTAGGTCCTAGGAGATGAGAGGCTGTTGCTAGGAGCCTGTACCTGGGAGACAGGCTGTTACCTGGGATAGGAGCAGAGCTACTGTTGTGTATAGGACTGTAGCTGAGCTGCTATTGGTCCTGGAGCTGTAGCTGTGATGACAGCATACTGGGGATTGGCTATAGCTAAGATGCTGTTGCTCAGGATTGTGGATGGGCTGTTGCTGTATGCAGGACTCTAGCTGGGATGCCTGCAGCTATAACTTTAAAGCTTGGGTGTAGCTAGGAGGCCATTTCCTGGTAATTTTGCTGGACCATTGTTGTGTGGGGGCTGTGGCTGAGACTCTATTGTCTAGGAGATGACAAACTGTTCTGGAAGGCAAGATACTACCTGAGATGGAAGCTGATGTACTGTTGGAGCTGATCTACTGTTGTGCCTAGGGTGGTCCCCAAGTGGATGTTGCTGGGTCAGTGAGAGCTGGGTGGGGGAAGCCAAGTGAGTCCTGCCTTGAGGTCTGGGAGATGCCAGGAGCCCTAGGCTGGGTGGTGGCTGCTGCTCTGGGGAGGCCTCAGCAGCTGCTCTGCTGTGAAGCTGGAAAGCCTGTTTTCATTACTGTTTTAACTCTTTTTTTAACCTTGTTTTTCTCTCGACTGCACTTTAGCTCACTCATTAATTTTGGTATTTTTCTCACGGTGCCTCAGCCCCTGTCACGGCTGCTATGGCAACAGGAGGCAGTGTGCTCAGTGCCAAAATATCTGATCAAAAAATAACCAAAATAAGCAAACACCAAGACGACTGTTCTGGGGACTATGGTTGAGGGAGAGTTGATGGCTCAGATTCAGGAAACCCTAGGCTTGAGGGTACCTATTTCACTACCCTTCTCCCCCAGAGAAGCTTTGCTTGAAGGTTCTGATAACCTAGAGGGCCCCTTTCCAAGGAATCCCCCACAGCACAATATCCCAGGACTCTGAGATTTCCAATAGTCCCTGTCCAAGGGGCAGCTTTGCCTGAGGTGGGAACATCAGGAGAGGGTGAGGGCTGAGGATTACTTCCCAGGAGCTGGCAGATGAAGCTTCTAAGAAGCTCCCTCCCTGCCCTAGCCACAAGCATCTGCACTCACTCACTCACCCACCCCTCTTCTGGCCCTTCTTGCCTTAGGCTTATCTCCCTTTCTCTGCACCCAACCCCCACTAGGCCACTTTTGTTTTCTCATAGCCCAACATACTGATGGGAAGGACAGAGTCGGGAGGAAGCTGACAGTCTCTAGCCCCTACCAACTCCTCAGTGGGGGTGCTGGAGAGGGGTACCATAAAAGTAGCTGACATTCCGAGGCCTCTGCCCACCTCTAGCTCACCTTCCTAGGGGAGATTCCTGAACATCCCTGACCACTCACTCCAATTTTCCTTCTCATTTCTTGGGAGCCTTCTAGTTCCCTGGAGACCTCCTCTCAAGTGGGCATGTCCCCAGGAAGGGTAAAAGGATAGAGCCTCACATAAGGTAGGAATGGGGAGAGCTTTTGGTACTACCTGTCTCTTTTCCTTCTTCATCCACCACATTCCCCTCTGAGGAGGCTTGTCTAGATGTCTGGAGCACTGGGAATTGGGGGAATGAGGAAGAGCCCCTCGACTCTGTCTCAGTCACATCACTTAATCACACCTCTCTTTCTGCTCCAACCCTCCGGCAGTGAAGTCTCACTCCCCACAGATCTCCACCCGCTTCCAGGAATGGCCAGAACTTGCCTCCTGTGTCTTTCTTTCCATTTCTATCTTCCCCTCCCCCCAAGAGCAGTAGTGGCCTTGGCCTCCTGGCAGTGCCTTCCCAGCCTGTTTCCATAGAAACTGGGTAGGCTGTGCAGTGCAAGAAGGGGAGGGGAGACAGGAGCAGGAAGGAGGGACCAAGCCTTAGGGACAGCCCCAGATGAAGGGACAAGGGCACCAAGAGAAGCGGGGAGGGGCCCCATGCAAACTGAGGGTGGGACCCCGATTTGGGGAACCGGGTGGGATGGAGGGTGGATTGGGGAGAAGAGGTAGCAAAACTTGGTAGCTGGCTTTGCTGCCTCCTGAGGAAGGGGCACAGAATCTCCCCTTCCCTGCCACAGGTAGTGGGGGTTCCTCCCTCCCCACCCCCTTAAAATCCTTCTTTACCAGGAACTGCCTGAGCCAGATGAATCTCTTCTCCGGGGTCTACTAGTCTCTAAGAAAGGGACCATGGGATTCTTTTCTTCCCCGAAGAGCTCCCCACTCTCTCCGGCCAGAGTCTCCTTGATCGGGAGACTGGGCAGCCCCCGGGGACCCGGTGGCCGCCGCTGACCCCGTGGCGTGCGGCTCTCAAAGGCCCCATTCATCTCTGGGGGCTGAAGGCGCCATTGTCCCCAGCGGGGAGTGGTGTGGGGAGTAAGTGAAGGGGTCTCGACTCAGAAGGAAGGAATGCGTCTGGAGAAGTTGCCCCGGGGCCCCAGTCTCAAGGCCCCCACCAGATCTCCATCGGGACCCTTTCACGACCCCGAGCCCTTTCCCCAGGAGCTCCCAGCAGCCTTCGCGCTTCTCCGGAGGGTGGGGACTGCCGCGGCGCGGGGGCAGCCTCGCCCCACCTCTCCGGTGGACTCCGGAGAACCATTTCTGGGACCGGGAGCTGTCCAGCACCTCGGGTCCTGACGGACCGCTGATTCGCCTAGGTGCCATCGGACAAGCGGACGCTCAGAGCCAGCCCTGGTGGCTCGGGAGCTTTCCCCCATCCAGGCTAAGACCACTAAACCACGCCTGGCCCGGATGAGCTTGAATGCAGCTCCGGACGTGGGGATCTGTCGGTGCTGAGAAGTGACCTAGGGAGCACCTTGACCCCTGCCCTAGATAGGGCATAATTGAAGGGCCAAGTGCCACCAGACCACTCTCCTGGAACCCTGTCTCAGACTTGGGCAGGAAGAAGAGTCATGAGAGGTCAGGCCTTGCCTCTGCCCGCTTTCCCCATCTTTCTCTATGCCTCTGTTTCTGTTTTCCTCCGGCTCTCCTCCCTCCTCCTCTTTCCCTCCCTGCTGGGTTGGGGGCTGCTGAATTATCATTTCTCAGCTCTGCTAATGTGCTCCCCGCTGCGAGGAGGGATCATAATTCTGGGAGATGATTAAGTTTCAAATTGTTTTTCTTTGTGTTTTTGAAGATGAGGCTTTAATATGGTTCTTCCTCAGCCCGGGAGCCTGCCCCCATTCCTCCTTTCCTAGTACTCTTCTCACTAATAGGCTAGGTTTGGGACCATGTCTTTTGTGGTGCTCGCCAAACTTTTATGTGTATGGGGTGGTAAGGGAGAGGGGCATAGACCTACCCTTTACTCAAAGTGGATTTTTTCTTTCTTTCTTTCTTTCTTTTTTTTGAGACAGAGTCTCACTCGGTAGCCCAGATTGGAGTGCAGTGGCGCCATCTCAGCTCACTGCAACCTCTGCCTCTTGGGTTGAAGTGATTCTCCTGCCTTAGCCTCCTGAGTAGCTAGGATTACAACTGCACACCTCCACGCCCGGCTAATTTTTTGTATTTCACTAGAGACAGGTTTCACCATCTTGGCCAGGCTGGTCTCGAACTCCTGACCTCAAATAATCCACTCGCTTCAGAAGCATCCCAAAGTGCTGGGATTACAGGCATGAGCCACTGTGCCTGGTTGGGAATACATTTAATATAGTGGTGAGAAACACTAGTTTGGACGTTGGGCAAGTCAACATTTAAATCCCGACTCTGCCACTTACTACTCAGGTGACCTTGGATGAGTTACTTGAACTGAGTCTCCGTTTCTTCATCTATTAAATGGGGGTACTATGAATTACCTCATAGAGCGTTGGTGAGGATTTAAAGTGATAAATCATGTAAAGTGGTTAGCAGGGTGTACAGCTTATGGTAAAACTCAGTAAATGTTAGTAGTTATTACTACACACATACCTTACCCTGTGTGATCCTGCCTCCCCCAGGCTCCTTGACTTTGTTCTTCTGTTCAATGTTTATCTAATGCCTACTATTTCACAGGTACTGTACAATAGACAGTAAGCTATCCAGGAGTGAGGAAGTTGACTTTCTTGCCTATTTGTTCCTCAAACACCCTTCATTTACCTCCTTCCTTCCTTCCAACTTAAGTTCACTCTCATTTTACCCTCCCACCGGCTTCTGGCTCTTCCTGCATTGTTCCCACTCCATTTTTCCTTCTTTCACTAATGTCTTATTGCTTCACTTTGATTCTTATCCTCCTAATACACATATATTTTTTTACCTTCTACATTATTCTTCATCCCATTTGGGGCCATCACAGTGAAAAAAAGAGCTGAATTTTCAAACTAGGAAAGAGAATTCTGTCATGCTGTGTATGTGTGTATGTGTGTGTGTGTGTGTCTGTGTGTCTGAGGAACACACACATTAATTCACATTCAACGGTAACCCTATAGCTGACTTCCAAACTCCTACGTTTGAACTGTGTGCTTGTTTGCCTCTCTATCCCCTCTATTTAAGCTCTTGAAATACAAGTCTATTTCTTTGCCTGCCTACTTATCTGCTCTGTCCCTGCCTCTCTCTCTTTGGAATTTGTTGTTTTAAACAGCTTTATTGAGATATAACTGATATACAAAGAACTACATGTATTTAATATGTATGATTTGATGAATTTGGATGTCTTTGTTATATTCTGAATGGGAATGCTTACTGGTTGTTAGTATGAGAAGCTGATTTATGATAATGTATTTTTGTGTTTGCTTAACTGGCCTCCTACCTATCACCATACTGGTAATGGGTTCAGGATACACTACACCAAAATGTGGCAACTTGACATTTGAGAAAACAGCAGAAGCAGGAAGGTCATTCTCACCTGTCCCTCTCCCTTCTTACGGGAAGTGGGCCATAAAACCTCTGACCATCTTCCTCCTTTTCTCCTGAGGTACACCATAAAACCCTAATTCCAGGGTTTCCTAAATCCAAAAAAAAAAAAACTAATTTTTTTTTTTTTTTTTGAGATGGAGTCTCGCTCTGTCACCCAGGCTGGAGTACAGTGGCACGATCTTGGCTCACTGCAACCTCCACCTCCTGGATTCAAGTCATTCTCCTGCCTCAACATCCCAAGTAGCTGGGATTACAGGCACGCATCACCACACCTAGCTAATTTTTTGTATTTTTTTGATAGAGGCAGAGTTTCACCATGTTGGCCAGGCTGGTTTTGAACTCTTGACCTTAGGTGATCCACCTGCCTCAGCCTCCCAAAGTGCTGGGATTATAGATATGTGAGCCACTGCACCTGGCCCAGCTTTCCTCATTTTAATCTTCATTGTTTGGTTACTGCTGGGAGAGTTCCATCCCAGCAGCACTATTTTGGTGTCACAGATTAGTGGGTATGTGACTGGAAGTGTCCTACATTTCTACATTTCATGGGAAATTGGAGAAACCATTTTTCACAAACACCATCCTTTACCACATGTGGCACTGAAGGCCTTTGTTTTCTTTAGGCTATCTTTGGGAGTGGTTCTGGATCTTGTGAGGACTGAATCTTTTTGTATCCTCTTTTGAGGACATCTCTTTCATCCATGGTTAAGTCATAAAATACTTACTGGTTTTGGGCCAGGCACGGTGGCTCACACCTGTAATCTCAGCACTTTGGGGGGCCAAGACAGGTGGATCACTTGCGGTCAGGAGATCGAGACCATCCTGGCCAACATGGTGAAAGCTCATCTCTACTAAAAATACAAAAATTAGCCAGGCATGGAGGCGCATGTCTGTCGTACCAGCTACTTAGGAGGCAGCAGCACGAGAATTGCTTGAACCCAGGAGGCAGAGTTTGCAGTGAGCCAAGATGGTGCCACTGCACTCCAGCCTGGGCAACACAGCAAGACTCTGTCTCAGAAAAAAAAAAAAAAAAAGAAAGAAAGAAAAAAGAAAGACTTATTGGTTTTGGTTCTGAGTCACTTGATTGCTAGCTTTGATTAAAATAAGAAAAAGGATATTTGAAAGCTTTTAATTTGTTTTTTGAAGAGCTCTATGATAGGAAATTGGTTTCATTGAAAGTTGATAGGCTGAGGCCGGGCACGGAGGCTCAAGCCTGTAATCCCAGCACTTTGGGAGGCCGAGACGGGCGGATCACGAGGTCAGGAGATCGAGACCATCCTGGCTAACACGGTGAAACCCCGTCTCTACTAAAAAATACAAAAAAACTAGCCGGGCGAGGTGGCGGGCGCCTGTAGTTCCAGCTACTCAGGAGGCTGAGGCAGGAGAATGGCGTGAACCCAGGAGGCGGAGCTTGCAGTGAGCTAAGATCCGGCCACTGCACTCTAGCCTGGGCGACAGAGCAAGACTCCGTCTCAAAAAAAAAAAAAAAAAAAAAAAAAGAAAGTTGATAGGCTGGCGTGGTGGCTCAGGCCTGTAATCCCAGTACTTTGGGAGGCTGATGCGGGCAGATAACGAGGTCAGGAGATCGAGACCATCCTGGCTAACATGGTGAAACCCCGTGTCTACAAAAAATACAAAAAAAAATTAGCCAAGCATGGTGGTGGCGGGCCCCTGTAGTCCCAGCTACTCTGGAGGCTGAGGCAGGAGAATGACATGAACCTGGGAGGCAGAGCTTGCAGTGAGCTGAGATTGCGCCACTGCACTCCAGCCTGGGCAACAGAGTGAGACTGTCTCACAAAAAAAAAAAAAAAAAGAAAGTTGATATTCAGAATATATATATATATTCTTTTTTTTGAGAAAAGTTCTTGCTCTGCCGCTCAGGTTGCAGTGCAGTGGTGTGATCTTGGCTCACTGCAACCTCCACTTCCCGGGTTCAAGTGATTCTCATACCTCAGCCTTCTGAGTAGCTAGGACTACAGGTGTGCACCACCACAACTTGCTAATTTTTGTATTTTTAGTAGAGACGGGGTTTCACCATGTTGGCCGGGCTGGTCTTGAACTCCTGACCTCAAGTGATTCGCCCGCTTTGGTCTCCCAAAATGCTGGGATTACAGGTGTGAGCCACCATGCCCGACCCAGAATATATATATATATATATATATATATATATATATATATATATATATATATATATATATATATATGTTTTGTTGTTGTTGTTTGTGATGGAGTCTCACTCTGTCGCCCAGGCTGAAGTGCAGTGGGGCAATCTCGGCTCACTACAAGCTCCACCTTCCGGGTTCATGCCATTCTCCTGCCTCGGCCTCCCAAGTAGCTGGGACTACAAGTGCCCACCACCACGCCCGGCTAATTTTTTTTTTTGTATTTTTAGTAGAGATGGGGTTTGTGTTAGCCAGGATAGTCTCTATCTCCTGACCTCGTGATCCGCCTGCCTCAGCCTCCCAAAGTGTTGGAATTACAGGCATGAGCCACTGCGCCTGGCTCAGAATATATATATTCTGAACAGGCATTTCTGTTCTATTGAACTGTGCTTTTCTCATGGGAACATCTCAGTTAACTGACCCTTCACCCCCTTCCCAAACTCCTTCTGACTATATTTTCTGCCAACTCTCTCTGTCTCCCACTTTCTTGAGCTTCATTGCCTCTTTGGGAAGTTGAAATCCCCTCAGACGAGCTCCTCTAAGACCTCTTCTTTCCATTTACTTCTGCTTTTCCTTCCTCCTTTTACTTTGGTCTTCCTTTCAGTTCCCTTGAATTCTTGATATGACACCTTTCTCCCTTCCCTCTCCAGAACCTCGATTACTTGAACTTTGGGTCTCTGGCTCTCAAGGGACTCAAAGACTCCTGAAAGTAACCACTTGAGGCTAAAAGAGAGAAAGAAAAATACTATTTGGAAACAAAAATGGATGTTTGTCTACTTAGATGGGCTTGGGAGGCCGATAGCCACTAGATGTCTCCTCAGTCACTCACCTAAAATTAGTCCACAGCCTCCATAAGATTGACCTCTGATAATAGACAAATATGCCTCCAAAACTTGCATTCTTCTTCTGTGCCACTGAGTTGCAAATTTTCTACCCTGTCTTCTTTAGAACCTAATAGTTACCTTTTGGAAATACAAACTTCAGGGAGGGAATTGTCATCAGAAAAAAAAAAGCTCTTGGAAACCAGTTGAGTAAAAAATCTTAAAAGTCTTTTCCACAAATATTAGTAAAAAAGTTTAGGCTGAGTGCGGTGGCTCAAGCCTGTAATCCCAGCACTTTGGGAGGCCGAGACGGGCGGATCACGAGGTCAGGAGATCGAGACCATCCTGGCTAACATGGTGAAACCCTGTCTCTACTAAAAAATACAAAAAAACTAGCCAGGCGAGGTGGCGGGCGCCTGTAGTCGCAGCTACTCAGGAGGCTGAGGCAGGAGAATGGCGTAAACCCGGGAGACGGAGCTTGCAGTGAGCCGAGATCTGGCCACTGCACTCCAGCCTGGGCGACAGAGCGAGACGCTGTCTCAAAAAAAACAAAAACAAAAAAAACAAAAAAAACTTTAGACAACTAAGAAGGTAATCTTAACTTGTTATACCTGCCAAAAATGCAATTTAGATCTAGCCATTTATTTTATAAATTAGTGTGTTTTGAATTGTTGTACCTGGCACATGGCTAACATGTTGAAAGCTGTAAGATCTTTGCTGTCTGTCTGTTATGTTTACATATGTATGTGTATTTGTATGTTACGCATAGCTGGTATTTTTCCTACCTCTGGATAGTATTATCAAATTTATTTATAAAATTCCTTAAAGGAATTCTATTCAAATTGGTTTGGAAATAAATAAGTGCTTATATGAAGTATTCCTAAAACTCTCAGAAATGTAGAGTCTAAGTCAAGTGTAGTGGCATGATCCTGCAGTCTCAGCTACTTCAGAAGCTGAGGCAGGAGAATCTCTTGGAGAATTCCTTGAGTTCAATAGTTCAAGACTAGCCTGGGCAACAAAGTGACCTCATCCCTCTCTCTCTCTCTGTGGAAAAAAAAAGAAAGAAACAGAAACTAACCCCAAGCTTTTTTGAGTTTACGTGACTTGGGTAAATTTTCTTCCTTCCCTTCCTTCCTTCCTTCCTTCCTTCCTTCCTTCCTTCCTTCCTTCCTTCCTTCCTTCCTTCCTTCCTTCTTTCCTTCCTTTCCCTCCTTACTTTCCCTTTTTTCTTTCTTTCTTTCTTTCTCTCTTTCTCTTTCTTCCTTCCTTCCTTCCTCTCTCTCTCTTCTTTCTTTCTTTCTCTTTCTCTCTCTCTCCCTTTCTTTCTTTCTCCCCTTCCCTTCCCTCCCCTCCCCTCCCCTCCCCTCCCTTCCCCTCCCTTCCCTTCCCTTCCCTTTTTTTTCTTGACAGAGTTTCACTCTTACTGCCCGAGCTGGAGTGCAATGGTACTATCTCAGCTCACTGCAACCTCTGCCTCCCAGGTTCAAGCGATTCTTCTGCCTCAGCCTCCCAAGTAGCTGGAATTACAGGTGCCTGCCACCAAGCCCAGCTAATTTTTTGTGTTTTTAGTAGAGACAGGGTTTCACTATATTGGCCAGGCTGGTCTTGAACTCCTGACCTCGTGATCCACCTGTCTCAGCCTCCCAAAGTGCTGGGATTACAGGCGTGAGCCACCACGCCCGGCCGACTTGGGTAAATTTTCAAGAAATAAGATTCGTTTTTAAATTGTTGGTAAAAGACAATCAGAAATGTCGACTGGGCAGGGTGGCTCACGCCTGTAATCCCAGCACTTTGGGAGGCTGAGGCGGGTGGATCACGACAGTCAGCAGATCGAGACCATCCCGGCTAACACGGTGAAACCCCGTCTCTACTAAAAATACAAAAAATTATCCGGGTGTGGTGGCGGGCGCCTGTAGTCCCAGCTACTCTGGAGGCTGAGGCAGGAGAATGGTGTGAACCTGGGAGGTGGAGCTTGTAGCGAGCCGAGAATTGCGCCACTGCATTCCAGCAGCCTGGGCTACAGAGCGAGACTCTGTCTCAAAAAAAAAAAAAAGAAAATCAGAAATGTCTTCAGAACTGTTAGCATTAAATATAATGCAGACATACATTTTTTTCCACTTGGGTTTACTAGTCAAACAAGCTTATGTTGTCTCCACTTATATATTTAACTTTTAGTTTCTTTGCTTCTGTGGTATTTTTGATACTTGCCTAATTTGTCAACAAGAAAAATAACTTAAGATGGTGGCTAGCTTTGTTTAATGTCTCATGAAATTTTCATGAGCAATTTAATTCAAGCATAATTGTTAAGAACAAGTGAATTAAATGAGATATAAGTGGGATAAAAGCTTATAAATAATCTTTTCCAACAACAATTATGTTTTATAAAACATTTCCAGTTAAAAATAGTTCCAAAATTTTTTTGGCAACTTCAAAGCTTAAAGTTATACTAAATTAAATTGAGTAACAAACATTTATCAAACGGGTCATTTCTATGTAAGATATAATGCTGAAACATTAATCACTGAACATGAGTTTATCTACTTTTGCTTCTTATTTCAAAAGAACTAAATATATTTGGGTCTCAGTAAAAATGTCCTGTGCCACATTAAAAAATTGTATTATGGAGATTCATATATTTCTAGAAATTATGAAATGGTGTTAATCTACACAATGTTGGTATGTGACAGTTCACAATTGCTTACTTCTTAGTTTTCACTAGAAATTGAGGATACTAAAATTTAAAATTCAAATTAATATATGGAATTAAAACTATTAGAAATTAAAAGCATAACAACTCTATGCAAATAATGCAAGGAAAATAAGATACATTTTTGGTAAGGAAAATTATAAGGCATGAGAATGTGTTTTTCTGTTAGGGGAAAAACGAGTAATTAATTCTGTCCTAAAGTAGAATAACTGATCTTCCCAGAATGAGAAAGAGAAAAATGTAAGGAAAGAAATGTCGATGGATATTTACATATATATATCTTATATATGTATATATATATTTTTGAGATGGAGTCTCACTCTGTCATCCAGGCTGGAGTGCAGTGGCATGATCTCAGTTCACTGCAACCTCCACCTCCCAGGTACAAGCGATTCTCCTCCCTCAGCCTCCCGAGTAGCTGGGACTACAGGTGTGTGCCACCACACCCGGCTCATTTTGTGTTTTTTTAGTACAGATGGGGTTTCACCATGTTGGCCAGGTTGGTCTCAAACTCCTGACCTTATGATCTACCCACCTCAGCCTCCCAAAGTGCTGGGATTACAGGCATGAGCCACCACGGCTGGCTTGATGGATATTTTTAAAAGATTGTAATGGGTTTGAGAAAGGAAATCTTAGGAAAGGAGTCTTATCTGGTGTGATCAAAGCTATCCGAGGCTGGATAGATGTATTCAGAAGAAATTTTTAAAATTAGCCTTAGCATTAATAGTACACTGATGCAAAACCAGAATTTGGTCTCCTCTGTTAAAGACAAAGTTTTTTGATGCGGGGTATATTGGTTTGCTTTTGATAAGAGATTATGAAAAGTTTTTTTCTCTACCTTTTAAGTAATTGGTATGTAAAACAAAGGTTTTGTGAGCTATCAAAATAATTTTTGGTGCTTCACATGGGCTCTACTAGGTCTTTGATTACTTAAGAAAATGGAGTTCTCTCTATTAAAAGAACTAAGGATTTGTTTTTAAAACTATGTAACCTTCTGTACTTGCCTTTAAAATATTTTATTGCCACTTTCATTAAATAGATAACAAATAACCTGATTTATTTATTTATTTATTTATTTATTTATTTATTTTTTATTTATTTTTTTTTGAGACGGAGTCTCTCTCTGTCGCCCAGGCTGAAGTGCGGTGGCCGTATCTCTGCTCACTGCAAGCTCCGCCTCCCGGGTTTACGCCATTCTCCTGCCTCAGCCTCCCGAGTAGCTGGGACTATAGGCGCTCGCCACCTCGCCCGGCTAGTTTTTTGTATTGTTTTAGTAGAGACGGGGTTTCACCGTGTTAGCCAGGATGGTCTCGATCTACTGACCTCGTGATCCGCCCGTCTCGGCCTCCCAAAGTGCTGGGATTACAGGCTTGAACCACCGCGCCCGGCCCAAATAACCTGATTTAATCAATAGTTTTACACCTTTTGATATTGTTGGCAAACTTTCCCAAATCAAATTCTAAATTAAATCTTTTTGACCTCAATCTAAATTTGGGAGCTTCTAGAGGGCCTCTGGAATATCTCAAAATAATTTATTTTCTCTCCTTATAAAAAGAGAGATATTACACTAATTTGGTTTATTTGTGTTTTGTTTGTTTGTTTGTTTTTGTTTTGTTTTGTTTTTTGAGACGGAGTCTCGCTGTGTCACCCAGGCTAGAGAGCAGTGGCACAATCTTGGGTCATTGCAAGCTGTGCTTCCCAGGTTCACACCATTCTTCTGCCTCAGCCTCCCTAATAGCTGGGACTAGAAGCGCCCGCCACCTCGTCCAGCTAATTTTTTGTATTTTTAGTAGAGATGGGGTTTCACCTTGCTTGCCAGGAAGGTCTCCATCTCCTGACCTCGTGATCCCCCTGCCTCGGCCTCCCAAAGTGCTAGAATTACAGATGTGAGCCATAATTTGGCTTATTTGACATGTTAAATTTGCATGGGAAACACTGTCAACTAAGAAATGATGTTTAACGTTCTTTGAATTTTATCTGTATGGGTATATTATTAATGTGTGTTCCAGAAACTGTATAAAATTCTTAAACATTTAATATGTTCTCATATAATGTTTTCAGTCATAATTTTAGTTATGTTAAAATGTTTTATCCCACAGGAATAATCAAATTTCTTCATCAGGCCAGGCGCGGTGGCTAACGCCTGTAATCCCAGCACTTTGGGAGGCTGAGGCTGGCAGATCACGAGGTCAGGAGATGGAGACCATCCTGGCTAACACGGTGAAACCCTGTCTCTATTAAAAATACAAAAAATTAGCTGGGTGTGGTGGCGGGCGCCTATAGTCCCAGCTACTCGGGAGGCTGAGGCAGGAGAATGGCGTGAACCCGGGAGGCAGAGCTTGCAGTGAGCAGAGATCGTGCCACTGCACTCCAGCCTGGGTGACAGAGCGAGACTCTGTCTCAAAAAAAAAAAAAAAAAAAAAAAATTTCTTCATCAAGTTTGTTATTATTATAATGAACTCTCATATTTTTAACCATGGCCAGTTTTTTTTGTTGTTGTTGTTCACAAACAGTTGTTTTACTTTTATTCTTGTCTGAAAGTATTTGCAATCAACTATTGTCCAAAATTGCTTCTTCTTCAAGGACATTCATGAAAAAGATCTTGACAAGTACTCTGGAATAGAATGCAGGTTCAAGTTTCTGATAACTTAAAAATCATACCATTGCACTGGGTAAGAATTTCCAAAACTCTAATGAAGAAACTGATAAATTCATGAAACTGCTAAGCAAGATCAAAGACAACAAGATTTGATTACACAGGACTGTATAAACTAATGAGGATGATTTGGGGGATGACTTTTTGTCTGAAACATTGCTGGTTCTTTAATGTTTTGTTTTCCATATTTAAGAAAACTTTTTTTTTTTTTTTTTCACTTTTAAGCTATCTATAGCTTACAGCCACTTGGTAAAGTATACTTTCATAAACAGAATTAAAATCATTACTTTTTCTCCTTACCTGATTCCTCCAGAATTCGGAAACTATTAGTATCCTTTCCTGATTCCTCCAGAATTCAGAAACTATTAGTGAATATCCTTATTTTTATGGCAATATAGTTATTTGCATAAGTTTAAAAAGAATCTGTTCCCCTTGTAGCAGAACACATTGGAAATATTGGCTATGTTACCAAGGCTTTGACTGGAATGCCTATTTTCGGATATAACCCAAATACTTTAAGGAACTAAGGCTGACTTTATTGATCTAGTAAAGCCTCTTAGAAAAACCTGGCTTGGTAGTCTGCATACATGGTTCCCTTACATAGTTCCCCTATATGGATGCCTTACAGGTAAGTAAGTAATGCCACTTTTTGAGAGGCCCTGGAAACTCGGGGTATTTTGGGGTCTTCAAGAAGACAGGAATTCGGTCAGGCGCACACACCTGAAATCCTGGCACTTTGGGAGGCTGAGGCGGGCAGATCGCCTGAGGTCAGGAGTTTGAGACCAGCCTGGCAAACATGGTGAAACCCCATCTCTACTAAAAATACAAAAATTAGCCAGGCGTGGTGGCAGTCGCCTGTAATCCCAGCTACTAGGGAGGCTGAGGAAGGATAATTGCTTAAACCTGGGAGGCGGAGGTTGCAGTGAGCCGAGATTGTGCCATCATGCCATTGTGCCATTGCACTTCAGCCTGGACAACAAAAGCGAGACTCCTTCTCAAAAAAAAAAAAAAAAAAAAAAAGAGAGAGAGAGAGAGAGGAATTCACCCAAATCTGTAGGTATTATAGGTAAAGTATGATGATAAGTCCTTGGTTTGGCTTCCTAGACTTGAGTGGGGTTTTAAAAGTCCAATTTGAGATTCCTTATGAAAAATTCCAGCAAAGCAAACTTAAATGAGCCTATATGGCAATCAGTGTTTTGCTGCACTTATGCAAATAATAAGGTTAAGTTTAATGAGATTGGGCCTATTTTGCAAACAAGTTCATCTTATTTTGATCATCTTTGGTAGAAACAGAGGTGACTGTAGGTTTAAAAATTACATTTCAGAAGAAAACTAAAGTGTATCTGTTACTGAATTCTAGTCCTGTTCACGTTTTTGAGGTTTTGTTTTGTGTTGTTGTTGTTTTAAGAGGGAGTCTTGCTCTGTCGCCCAGACTGGAGTGCAGTGGGGCAATCTCGGCTCACTGCAACCTCCGCCTCATGGGTTCAGGCAATTCTCCTGCCTCAGGCTCCTGAATAGCTGGGACTACAGGCACCCTCCACCATGCCCAGCTGTTTTTTGTATTTTTAGTAGAGATGGGGTTTCACGATGTTGGCCAGGCTGGTCTCGATCTCCTGACCTCAGGTGATCCACCCACCTTGGCCTCCCAAAGTGCTGAGATTACAGGTATGAGCCACCGCGCCCAGACGTTGTTTTTTGAGACAGTCTCGCTCTGTTGCCCGGGCTGGAGTGCAGTGGTGCAATCTCGGCTCACTGCAAGCTCCACCTCCTGGGTTCAGGCCATTCTTCTGCCTCAGCCTCCCGAGTAGCTGGGACTACAGGCGCCTGCCACCATGACTGGCTAATTTTTTGTATTTTTTAGTAGAGACAGGGTTTCACCGTGTTAACCAGGATGGTCTCCGTCTCCCGACCTCATGATCCAGCCACCTCGGCTTCCCAAAGTGCTGGGATTACAGGCGTGAGCCACCGTGCCTGGCCCTGAGGTTCTGTTATCTACCTATAATCTGGACTGAATCTTAAATTCTTCTAGTTTCCTCCAATATCTGGTTATCACTCTCCAAACAATTTCCAATTTTTCTCCCACCTTGTGACTGAGAATCACTAAAAATTAAAACTGCCCTTTTCCCAAAGCCCTACAAGCTAAAGTTGGACAACTTCATATAGACTTTAGAGAAATCACAACAGCCATATATGAATAATTTTTGTACCTGTTGCTGTATGGGCTACTCAGAAAGTTCATCAGAACACCTCATGCCAACTGCAAACCAGGAAAATCTATCAACTTGTCACTGCCTGTCCTCATTCCAACATCTCAAGATGCTTTGAGCTCAAATCTAGAAATTTTTTTGACTGGCTGTCTTCCAGACTCAAAAACCGAGTTTATGAATTGCTCTAATTGTTAATGTTTGTTTTTCTATTGCTTGTCTAGAAATGCCTCTTATGAAATGCCTGATTGATTACACTACATAGAGGTCTAACTTTGGTAGAAGCCCACCTGCAATACCACCTAACAACTGGAATAAGAGACAACTATTAACTATTTGACTGGACTGAGTTATTCCTGGAACTGAGAGATGGTTCAATGGGTTATGCAATAATCTTTCAACTCAATTTTGGGGTTGTGAAACTTCTTGGGAAAGTTTCAGACAGGAGAATGATGGGGTTCAGGACACAGTACTCCAAAATATGGCAACTTGGCATCTGAAAAAACAGCAGAGGCAGGAGAGCCACTCTCACCTTTCCCTCTCCCTTCTTTCCTGAAGCAGGCCATAAAACCTGGGAAGTTTGGCCGGGCACAGTGGCTCATGCCTGTAATCCCAGCACTTTGGGAGGCTGAGGCTGGTGGATCACCTGAGGTCAGTTCAAGACCAGCTTGGCCAACATGGTTAAACCCCGTCTCTACTAAAAATACGCACACACACACACAAATTAGCTGGGCGTGGTGGCAGGCACCTGTAATCCCAGCTACTTGGGAGGCTCAGGCAGGAGAATTACTTGAACCCAGGAGGCAGAGGTTGCAGTGAGCTGAGATCACGCCACTGCACTCCAGCCTGGGTGACAGAGTGCAACTCCATCTCAAAAAAAATAAAGGAAAAAAATTTGGGAAGGTCACTCTCTGACCTTCTTCCTACTTTCTTTCCTGAGGTAGGTCATGAAATCCTCATTCCAGAGATACCCTCCCTATACTGAAGAAAAGGGACTTCCTTGTTCTTGAAGACAGAAGAATCTGAACAGGACTTGCTAAGTCCCCCACCCCCAGTTTATTACCATTAGATCACACCCCTTTTGTCCTATCATGCTTCTGCATGAGTGACCACTTCTACTCTTCCTCAAACCCAAGCCTAAATAAATACACAAGTTTTCCTGTTTTGGGGGAGTCTTCATTTCCTTATGAAGGCTCCTGTGTCATGTAAATCTTATATTAAATACATTTGCATGCTTTTATCTTCTTAATCTGTTTTACATTTTTGGAATCTTGGCAATGAACCTAGAAGTGGATGAGAAAAGAAATCTTTTCTCTCCAACACAACACTGACTTTTTTTTCTTCGTTTCTCCAAGGAGTCATTTCACAACTATTTGACGGCCTGGTTCAGTGCAGGAAAACAGAAACTACTCTAGGTATTTTGAACTGAGGAGAACTTAATGTAGAGAATTAGTACTTACACAGTCATTGAAAGGAGTTGTGGAATGGACTTCCCAAAACTGCAACAGGAGGGCGAATGTTTGCCATGATTAGTAAGATGGGGAATCGAAAGGCCACCACTGTAACTGTTGAGTTAAAGAACACATTGTCGGAGATCTGCCATCCAGGAATTAGAAAGCAGAGATCAGGAAGCTGAATGGCTGTTGCAGGAGAACCCCATGTCTCCAGGATCCTGCTTGCCAACAGAAAGTCCAAAATAGCAGAAAGAAGGCATCTTCCTCCTTTCTGTCTTCCAGTCATACAAGTGTGCCTAATTGTAAGGGAGTCATGGAAATGTTTTCCAGCTCCCCAGTCCCTGTAACACACTAGAAGAAAATAAGAATAGAGGATGCGTGCCAATTGACTATATTCAATACAAACCTGCCCTTTAGGAGTCCACAGACTGGAGAGAGAACACCACAATAAATGCAGGCTGAAAGAATGAGCCAGGAAGTTATCAGACCAAGTTTAAGTGGCATGAGTCTGGGACCGTTTTTTTTCTTTTTTTTTTTTTTGAGATAGAGTTTTGCTCCTGTTGCCCAGGCTGGAGTGCAATGGCACGATCTCGGCTCACTGCAACCTCTGCCTCCTGGGTTCAAGCAATTCTCCTGCCTCAGCCTCTTGAGTAGCTGGGATTACAGGCATGCGCCACCACGCTGGCTAATTTTATATTTTTAGTAGAAATGGGGTTTCTCTAGGGGCCGGGCGCAGTGGCTCAAGCCTGTAATCCCAGCACTTTGGGAGGCCAAGATGGGCGGATCACGAGGTCAGGAGATCGAGACCATCTTGGCTAACACGGTGAAACCCCGTCTACTAAAAAATACAAAAAACTAGCCAGGCGAGGTTGTGGGCGCCTGTAGTCCCAGCTACTGGGGAGGCTGAGGCAGGAGAATGGCGTAAACCCGGGAGGTGGAGCTTGCAGTGAGCTGAGGAGGCGGAGCTTGCAGTGAGCTGAGATCCGGCCACTGCACTCCAGCCTGGGCGACAGAGCAAGAATCCGTCTCAAAAAAAAAAAAAAAAAAAAAAGTGGGGTTTCTCCATGTTGGTCAGCCTGGTCTCGAACTTCCAACCTCAGGTGATCTGCTGGCCTTGGTCTCCCAAAGTGCTGGGATTACAGGTTGGAGCCACCACTCCCACCCCATAGTAGTCTTAAAATGATTCCAGACCTAATTTGAAGCCATGGAAGTCAGACTCAGGATCATTAAAGGGACAAAGCTGAAGTCAGTACACAGGGAAGAGAGGGGAACAGAAGACACCAGGACCCGATGTCAAAAGCTTGAAGTTCTCACTTCCTGCAAGTGGCTGTACACAAGGCCACGAGTGCAGCCCCAAGTAAATAGGGCCCACCTTCAGTGGCAGCTTCTCTCTCACACTGGCTGGTTATGGTTTATGTGGCCCTTTGTGGCTTACTTGTCAGCTGCCTCAAGACCATCGTCATTCAGAAATGAGCCCACAGGATCACCACTGGGAGAAGAGAAATACAGAGGGAAAAGATTCAAAGTGGTCCCATCTTCCAAGCAGGAGGGCCAGGGACCCAGGAGTATTTTGCTGTAGAAGGCCAAGGATCAGGTGCCTTCCAGCTGCCTGTATTTGCTTCCTCCTGTAAATCCAGATGTTTTGGCCCCTCTTTTCTGTGACTCCAGGAATCAGGAGCCGTGTCCTGGTGGTTCTAAGACAAGGAAATAGTGGTAGCTTCTAAGATGGCAAATAAATCCCAAGTCCATTAAAGGGCACCAGTTGGCTGGGCGCGGTGGCTCACGCCTGTAATCCCAGCACTTTAGGAGGCCGAGGCGGGCAGATCATGAGGTCAGGAGATCGAGACCATCCTGGCTAACACGGTGAAACCCCGTCTCTACTAAAAATACAAAAAATGAGCTGGGCGTGGTGGCGGGTGCCTGTAGTCCAGGTACTCAGGAGGCTGAGGCAGGAGAATGGCGTGAACCCAGGAGGCGGAGCTTGCAGTGAGCCTAGATTGTGCCAGTGCACTTTAGCCTGAGCAACAGAGCGAGACTCCGTCTCAAAAAAAATTAAATAAATAAATAAATAAATAAAGGGCACCACTTTATATCTGTTGAGTGAGTATTAAGTGGTCTGGCATCTCGGGGCTTAAATAGAAGGCAACCTATCCTGCTGGTTAAAAGCTTGGCCTCAGAGTCCTGTCCTGGTTCAGTTGCTTCCTAGTTGTGTGATGTTGGGCAAATTATTTATTCTCAAAATGGAAATAGTAGTACATTTTTCTCTCAAGATGGTTGTGAGGATTAATTAATTATGTGTAACTATATATAAAGTGCTTAGCCCAGTGCCTGGCATATAGTAAGCATTCTATAAATGGTAACTGATAGTATTTTTGTTATTGTTATCAATACCATGTGTTCTCGGCAACAAACATCTCCCATCTTAATTACCAGAAAACATCTGGAATAGAAGGTTCCTCACACAAAGCTTGGTCTAGAACTATGAGCTCTTAGTCACATTCTGGAAAAGTGCAGAGCCAGGCCAGGCCAGGATGCCCCTTGAGCCTGTTTCCTCCAGCTGAGGAGTTTCTGTCTGCTTCAGTCCTAGTGCTGTCCCTGTGTAGTTCTACTGGGCATCTTTTTTTGGGGGGCATCTTTTTTTTTTGAGACAGAGTCTCATTGTGTCACCCAGACTGGAGTGCAGTGGTGTGATGTTGGCTCACTTCAACCTCCACCTCCTGGGTTCAACCGATTCTTGTGCCTCAGCCTCCCAAGTAGCTGGGACTACAGGTGCATGCCACCAATCCTGGCTAATTTTTGTATTTTTAGTAGAGGCGGTTTCACCATGTTGACCAGGCTGGTCTTGAACTCCTGACCTCAAGTGATCCGCCCGCCTCGGCCTCCCAAAGTGCTGAGATTACAGGCGTGAGCCACCGCACCTGGCCTCTGCTGGGCATCTTAACATGTCCCAGGAGAGTTACATGGTGTCACCCTGGCAGGTGAGAAAGGGAGATACTGGTGATATTCAGAGGCCCAAGATCAGAAGGATTTGGAACCATCTGTTCTGACATTTTCTGTCTGTTTTCCTTCTTCTCTAAGGTCCTTTCCCAAAACCATCCAACTTCATTTTTTAAAATTAATTAATTTTTTTTTTTTTTTTTTAGATGGAGTTTCTCTCTTGTTGCCCAGGCTGGAGTGCAATGGTGCAATCTCGCCTCACCACAACCTAGGCCTCTCAGGTTCAAGCAATTCTCCTGCCTCAGCCTCCCTAGTAGCTGGGATTACAGGCATGTGCCACCACGCCTGGCTAATTCTGTATTTTTAGTAGAGATAGGGTTTCTCCATGTTGGTCAGGCTGGTCTCGAACTCCCAACCTCAGGTGATCCACCCGCCTTGGCCTCCCAAAGTGCTGGGATTACAAGCGTGAACCACCGCACCTAGCCATTTAAGTTTTATTTAACATAAATTATGTGCCAGGCATTGTGCTAGTACTGGGGATATAGTGAAGAACAGAGAAAAAGGCAACTCCTAACCAACTGGAGCTCTCTTTCCACTGGGGCCACAAACTGTATAAATGTGATCACACAAATAATCATTTAATTACAGGTTTAATCAGTGCATGGAAGGAAAATGACAGACAGTAATGAGCATGGATAATGGGGGAACTTACCATCCCTCAATAGTAAGGGGTTGGGGGTGAGCAGGGGAGGCTGGATCAGACCTGAAGAATGAGTAAGAGTCAGCTAGTCAAGGAGAAAGAAGCTTCCTAGATAGAAGTGAACTCCTGCCAAAATGTTCAATGATAACTTTATGGTGTGTTGCCTTGATTGGACGTCTTAATTCTTAACTGAGTACTCCCAAAATGATAAATATTTAATAGTGGAATCTTTGAGAGGCATGTGACCAGCAGATAGGGTCAGGAGGCCTTCTTATTGGCCTTCAAACCAAGCCATATGGCTAGGAGGCGTGGCTCTGGGTATGCAGTGTATGTGAGCATGAGCGTGTAGGAGTGTGACTGTGTGTTTGTGACTGTGAATGTCAATGCAGGTGTATATGGATAGATGCAGAGCTACAGCTGATAATTTTGGCATCTGGGCCAAGCAACAGAAATATATCTTGAAAGTCAGGCATACATCAGTTCAGGAGGGAGTTGGAGGGGAGCAGAGTAGAAAGACTGCTCTCTCACATGGACACAGGAGCCTCCTACAAGTGGATTCCCTGTTCATAAACTTAGACATTCCAGGTCAGCTATCTCTGCCAAGAGTCAGGGGCAAGCTAGCCAGCACTTCTAGAGAAGGACTGGTGCTGAAGGTGGGGGGAGGAGAAGGTTTTAAAATATGCACAATCTTTGAGAAAATAATTCTTTAAAATGTTGGCACCCTCCACATTTTTTGTTCCTGGGCCCCTGGTGAGTGTGCCTTTAAGACTGAATGTTTATATGCATATATGTGTGTACGTGTGTGTTGACTGTTTGTACTTTTGTGTATATGAACAGGTGTTGGGGACTACCATGTAAATTGTGATAACTAAGACCCCTGTGAGTTTGGAGCCAGCAGATATGTTCCTGCACTCCTCCCCTCCCACTTCATGTGCCCTGACACTCCCACTGTGCTTATCTCTGTAGCTCTCATGAGAAGCAGAGGCTGGGATTATCTGCCTGCCAGGGCTGAGTCCCTTCATATTAACAACAGACTGAAGATATACTGACTGTAACAAGACAAATAGAAATAATATGGTCACATTCACCTCCATTTCATAAAGCAAGTGGAACCTGGACTCACTGCAATGAATGAGCTTCAATAATTCATCCCAGCTGCTGATGTGGTATTGACATAAAGCTAATTTAACACTGGGGGAGCCAGGGGAAGTAGGGAGCAGTTAGCCTTCACTTACAGCACGGTCACTCTGCTAGCGCTCTGGTGCTATGCTGGAAAGCAGAACCCCAGAGCAGAAAAAGACCTGGGGAGGTCACTTGCCCCCTTCCCTCCTTGCAGCCAGTTGACTTTCTGAAGTTGTTAGGATGGTATTTTCTTCTTGATGATACTCTTGTCCTTTTGCATCAGGAATAGAGACTTCCCACCCCTGTCTTCAGATCTGAACTTCTCAACAAAGAGATGTTGCTCAGGTCAGTCAGACTCAGGTCAGTCTCTTCAGGGAATCAAAACCACTGTCACTTTCTATGGGGTATGACAGTTGGATAAACGAGGTTGAGGATTTTTGTTTGTTTTGAGACAAGGTCTCCCTCTGTCACTCAGGCTGGAGTGCAGTGGCATGATCTCAACTAACTGTAGCCTCCACCTCCCTGGCTCAAGTGATCCTGCCACCTCAGCCTCCAGAGTAGCTGGGACTACAGGCCTGTGCCATCACACCCCACTAATTGTTTTTGTTTTGTTTTGTTTTCTAAAGATGGAGTTTTGCCGCATTGCCCAGGCTTTCTCAGACTCCTGAGCTCAACCAATTGCTTGCCTTGGCCTCCCAAAGTGCTGGGATTACTGGCATAAGCCACCGTGCACAGCAATGTTGAGGTTTTTGCTAGAGGAAAAGGGAACCTATGGTTCGTATCTTAAATGACATTCAACAACCCATTTGATTTTCTTCTTTCTCAAAAATAAAAGTCACTCATTCAACATCCAAAACATGTTTGAGTTCCTATCTTTCTTCATTTATTCAACAAATACTTAGGCCAGGCACGGTGGCTCACGCCTGTAATCCCAGCACTTTGGGAGGCAGAGGTGGGTGGATCACCTGAGGTCAGGAGTTCAAGACCAGCCTGGCCAACATGGCGAAACCCCATCTCTACTAAAAAATACAAAAATTAGCCGGGCATGGTGGCGGGTACCTGTAATCCCAGCTGCTTGGGAGCCTGAAGCAGGGAGAATTGCTTGAACCCAGGAGGCAGAAGTTGCTGTAAGCCCAGATGGTGCCACTGCACTCCAGCCTGGGCGACAGAGTGAGATTCCATCTCAAAAAAAAAAAAAAAAAAAAAACGACCAAATACTTAGTAAGCATCTCCTGGTACTAAGTGAACCAGACAGATTGGATCCTTGCCTTCATGAAGTTTACAGTACAACAGGAAAGATAGGCATTAAATAAATAAATGCATGAATGAGTATATAATTGCAAATTGTTGCTAAGGCTGTTTATTTATATTTATTCATTAATTTGCCTTCAATGCAATGAGAAAGAATAACATTAAGGAACAGCTTTGGAATGGGAAGGCCTCTCTGAACTCTGAAGGATGAGAAGTCTGGAAAAGAGAGTGGGAAGAGCAGACCAGAAGGAGGAAAAGCCACATATTTAAGGGTTTGCTTCTTGCTGCAAGCAGGTGAATAAAATTTACTGGCGCCTAGTGGGAGAAAAGGAATCAGGAAAGAAAGACCCAAGTTCAAATTTGCTTTTGCCACATTACAGTTGTGTGGCCTTGGGCAAGTTACTTCTTTCAATTCTGTTGCCTCATCTATAAAATAGAAATGATCATATTTTCCACTTTATAGGATTGTTGTGAAAAATTAAGTAAAATAATGTTCTAAAGTGCTTACCAGTGCTTGGCATATGGTAAGTGTCAATAAATTACTATTACTGCTATTATGATTATCCTTAAATGTTCCAAGTTCTTTATTACCCCCAGGCTTTGGCACAGTTTGTTTCCTTTGCCTGGCTCACACACTGTTCCTTTTACTCACTCATGCTCATCTTTCAAGTAACAGCTGAAATGTATTTCCCTGGAGGGACTTTCCTGACCCCTAGATTAGTGACTCTCACACTGTAGTGCAAGTAAGAATCACGGCCAGGTGCAGTGGCTCATGCCGGTAATCCCAGCACTTTGGGAGGCCAAGGTGGGTGGATCCCTTGAGCCCAGGAGTTCAAGACCAGCCTGGGCAACATGGCAAAACTCCGTCTCTACAGAAAAATACAAAAAACTAGCTGGGTGTGGTAGCATGCGCATGTAGTCCCAACTACTCAGGAGGCTGAGGCAGGAGGATCACTTGAGCCTGGCAGGTGGAGGTTGCAGTGAGTTGAGATCACACCACTGCACTCCAGCCCGGGAGACAGAATAAAAGCCTGTCTCAAATAAATAAATAATAAGTATAAGTGATGTGCACATGTGTGTGTGTGCGCACGCACGTGCTTAGTACAAAGCAGATTCCAAGTTTTGTCAAAGTGCCATTGTAATGTAAGATGATAACATTAGGGGAAATGGAAACCAAATGAAAGATGTGCAGGAACTCTCTGTACTATCTTTGTAACTTTTCTGTAAATCTAAAATTTTTCCAAAATAAAAAGTTCACTTAAAAAGGCAGATTCCTGTGCAGATCAAAACCACAGTGCAATATCACCACACACTATACCCCACTAAAAATAGAGAGAAATAAAGAGGCTGGGCACTGTGGCTCACACTTGCAATCCTAGCACTTTGGGAGGCCGAGGCAGGTGGATCACCTGAAGTCAGGAGTTCAAGACCAGCCTAGCCAACATGGTGAAACCCCGTCTCTACCAAAACACAAAAATTAGTCAGGCATGATGGCGGGTGCCAGCTACTCGGGAGGCTGAGATGGGAGAATCATTTGAACCCGGGAGACAGTGGTTGTAGTGAGCCAAGAATGGGCCACTGTACTCCAGCCTGGGAGGCTGAGTGAGACTCCATCTCAAAAAAAAAAAAAAAAAAAAAAAAAAAAAAAAAAAAAAAAAAAGAAGAAGAAGAAGGAAGGAAGGAAGAAAAAAAGTGAGGATGTGGAAAACTGGAGCTTTTGTGGGAGGATAAAATGGTACAGCTGCTATGGAAAATAGTATGGTAGTTCCTCAAAAAGTTAAAAATTGAGTTACCATATGATCCAGTAATTTTACTTCTGGATATATATCCAAAATAATTGAAAGCAGGGCCTTGAGGAGATATTTGTACCCCCATGTTCATAACAGCATTATTCAACAATAGCCAAAAGCGGAAGAGACTCAAATGTTCATTGATAGCTGAATAGGTAAAGAAAATGTGATATATCCATACAATGGAATATTATTCAACCCTAAAAAGAAAGGAAATTCAAACATATGCTAAAACATGGATGAAACTTTAGGACATTAGTGAAATAAGCCAGTTGCAAAAAGACAACTACTATATGATTCCACTTATATGAAGTACCTAGAGTAGTCTGACTCATAGAGACAGAAAGTAGAATGGTGGTTATCAGGTTCCAGGGGTAGGAGGAAAAGGGGAGTTGTTTAATGGGTATAGTTTCAGTTTTGCAAGATGAAAAAGTTCTGGGTGTTGACTGCATAAATGTGAATGTACTTAATTGTACATTTAAAAATGGTTAAAATGGTAAAATTTATGTGTATTTTACTCACAATCAAAACTTTTTTTTAAAGCAGATTCCTTGGCTTTACCTTCAGAGCTTTTGACTCAATGCAGAAATGGAAAAGCTGATCCTCAAATTCATAAGGAATTGCAGGGGACCCCAAATAGCCAAAGCTATCTTGAAAAAGAAGAACAAAGCTGGAAGACTTACACGTCCTGATTTCAAAAGTTATTACAAAGCTACAGTAATCAAACTAGTGTGATAGTAGCATAAAGGATAGAGATATATATCAAGGGAATAGAATTGAGAGTCCAAAAATATACTTATATAGCTATGGGGTCAATTGATTTTTGACAAGGGTACCAAGAGCATTAAATGGGAAAAGAGTAGTGTCTTCAACAAATGGATATCCACATGCAACAAAGGAAGAAGAAGAAGAAGAAGAAGAAGAAGAAGAAGAAGAAGAAGAAGGAGGAGGAGGAGGAGGAGGAGGAGGAGGAGGAGGAGGAGGAGGAGGAGGAGGAGGAAGGAGGAAGCAGCAGGAGGAAGAAACAAGAACAAAGAAGGAAGTTGGACTCCTTACCTCATACCATATACAAATATTAACTCACTAAGGAGCTTCTGGATAGCTGAACACATGAAGATACTTGGAGGGAAGGTGGCATGCCTAGAGATGTATGAAAGCTCTATGCCCTTTCCCACATGGCTTGCCCTATCTGTCTCTTCCATCTGGCTGTTCATCTTTAAAATATCCCTTACGATAAATGGGTAAATGCTACATGTTCACTTGGCATCCTAGGTCAGGCATTTGGTCTCCACCAGAGCCCAGGAACAAGTCCAGGAGCTGTATTTTTTTTTTTCAAAGTGTGAATGAGTTATTTATGTAAAAAGGCATAGCTGCAATAAAAAACTCTAGGAGTCTACATCATGATTCCTCTATCAGGGATTCTCAGATGGTTCGCCAGCATTCCTATCTGCAATAGACATTTGGAGCACTGTTGAATCTGCTGGGTCATAAGGTCCAAGCAGGAAAGCAGCTTATATCATACCTGCAATAGCTTCAGAAACTTTTCTTGCTCTGGTCCTGTATTAACTTTCTATTGCTATGTAACAAATTACCACAAACTTAGTGGCCTAAAACAAAAACAAAAAACAAACA
This sequence comes from Chlorocebus sabaeus, assembly GCF_047675955.1. Taxonomy (NCBI): domain Eukaryota; kingdom Metazoa; phylum Chordata; class Mammalia; order Primates; family Cercopithecidae; genus Chlorocebus; species Chlorocebus sabaeus. The sequence continues at coordinate 40,283,107 of NC_132926.1, read as the reverse complement.
AAAATTTTGAATTCATTATGTATCAAATACCTAAATATAAGAGCAAAAACTATAAAACCTTTAGGAGAAAACATAAGGGTAAATATTCATGACCTTGGATTTGGCAATGGTTTCTTTTTTTTTTTTTTTTTTTTTTTGAGAGAAGTCTTGCTTTCATTCCCCAGGCTTGAGTGCAATGGCTCAATCTTGGCTCACTGCAACCTCCACCTCCAGGGTTCAAACAATTCTCCTGCCTCTGCCTCCCAAGTAGCTGGGATTAAGGCACTGGCCACCACGCCTGGCTAATTTTTGTATTTTTTAGTAGAGATGAGGTTTCACCAGTTGGCCAGGCTGGTCTTGAACTCCTGACCTCAGGTGACCTGCCCGCCTCAACCTCTCAAAGTGCTGGGATTACAGGCATGAGCCATCACGCCCGGCCTGGCCATGGTTTCTTAAACATGATATCAAAATCACATGCAACAAAAAGTAAGTATGGATACACTGGACTTCAGCAAAATTAAAAACTTTCATGCATCAGAGAACATCTTCAAGAAAGTATAAACACACTTTTCATTTCATTTGTCAATTTGCAAATCACATATCCACTAAGCTTCTAGTATCCAGAATGTATAAATAACTCTTATAATTTGATAACAAAAAGACAATTCTTTTTTTTTTTTTGAGACAAGGTCTCACTCTGTCATCCAGGCTACAGTACAGTGGCAAGATCACAGCTCATTGCAGCCTAAACCTTCCTGGGGCTCAAGTGATCCTCCCACCTCAGCCTCCTGAGTAGCTGGGACTACAGGTGCCACCATGCCAAGCTAGTTTTTTGTATTTTTTCATAGAGATGGGATTTTGCCATGTTGCCCCAGCTGGTCTCAAACTATTGGGCTCAATTGATCCACCCTCCTCGACCTCCCAGAGTGCTGGGATTGCAGCTGTGAGCACCATGCCTGGCCTAGATAACTCAATTTTTTAAATGAGCAAAGGACTTGAATAGACATTTCCCTAAAGAAGACATACAAATGGCCAAAAAGTACATGAAAAAAAGATGCCCAACATCATTAGTCATTAGGGAAATGCGAATCAAAACCACAATGAGATACCACTTTATACCCACTGTGATGGGTATAATTAAGGAAAAGAACAAGTGTTGGCAAGAATGTGGGGATGCTGAAACTCTTGGGCCTTCATGATGGGAACATAAAATGGTGCAGCCACTGTAGAAAACAGTTGGTGGTTCCTTAAAATGTTAAATATAGGATTGCCGTATGACCCAGCAATTTCATTCGTAGGGGTATACCCAAGAGACTTGAAAGTAGGTACTCAAACAAATACTTGTATATAAATATTCACAGTAGCAATATTCACAATAGCCAAAAGATGGAAACAACCCAAATATCCATCAATGGATGAATGGATAAACAAAATGTGGTATATCCACACAATAGAATATTATTTAGCAATAAAAACAAATGAAGTACTGATATATGCTACAACATGGATGAACCTTGAAAACACTGTTAAGCAAAGGAAGCTAGACACAAAAGATCATGTAGTGTATGATTTCATTTCTATGAAATATCAGGAATAGGTCAATTCATACAGCTAGAAAGAAGGTTAGTGGTTACCAGGGGATGGGGGGAAGGGAGAATGGGAGTGACTGCTTAATGAGTCAGGAGTTTCTTTGGAAGATGATAAAATATTTTGGAATTAGATAGAGATGATGATTGTACAACATTGTGAATGTACTAAATGCCACCGAAGTGTATACTTTTATATAGCTAATTTTTTGTTATGTAGATTTTACCTCAATTTTTTAAAAAGGCAAGTTCCTTTAGGCCCCACATTCAGAGTTTTGGATTCAGTATGTCTGGCTTGATGCCCAGGACCTGAATTTTCAACAAGTACTTCAGATACCACTGATGCAGGTGGTCCAGGGACCATATTTTGAGAAATATTGCTAAACAATGTAAAGCTTCCTATTGATTCTCTTCCATAGATCTCTGAGCCTTTTACTTTTTGTAACATATATCGTAATTGTAATGGCTTATCCTGCACCTCTTTTCCCATAGACTGTAAACTCCATGAGGGCAGTACCTATGTCTTCTTTCATCATCATAATGCTAACATTTGGAAAAAGCACCTTGAGGCTGGGCATGGTGGCTCATGCCTGTAATCCCAGCACTTTGGGAGGCTGAGGCCTGGGCAACATGGCAAAACCCCATCTCTACAAAAAATTAAAAAGTTAGCTGGGTGTGGTGGCGCACGTGCCTGTAGTCCCAGCTACCTGGGAGGCTGATGCAGGAGGATCGATTGAGTCTGGGAGGTTGAGGCTACAGTGAGCTGAAATTGTGCCACTGCACTCCAGCCTGGATGAGAGCGAGACTCTGTCTCAAAAAAAAAAAAAAGAAAAAAAGAAAAGGAAAGGAAAAGCACCTTGACGTTACATATGCCCAGTAGATACAGGGTGAAATTTTTTTTTTTTTTTTTGAGACAGAGTCTCGCTCTGTTACCCAGGCTGGAGTGCAGTGGTGTGTGATCTCAACTCACTACAACCTCGCCTCCAGGTTTAAGCGATTCTCCTGCCTCAGCCTCCCGAGCAGCTGGGATTACAGGCACACGTCACCACGTCTGTCTAATTTCTTGTATTTTTTGGTAGAGGCAGGATTTCACCATGTTGGCCAGGCTGGTCTTGAACTCCTGACCTCAGGTGATGCACCAACCTCGGCCTCCCAAAGTGCTGGGATTACATGCGTGAGCCACCGTGCCTGGCCTGATATAGAGTGAACTGAATGACTGAATTGGATTAACTAGAAGGGATCAGAGTAGAAGGGAAAAATCTTAAGGAGCCTCTAGCCCAAGAATCCACAGTGTAAGTAGTGGGACCAGCGTTTAACCCCCCTTATCCCCATGGCTTCCATTGCACAACAAACTGTATCAGCCCACTGTGTGGAAATCAGAAAACTATGGTAGGGAAAGGAGGCCTTGCCCATGGCCCCAAACTGGGCTCCCCTTGGGGAGGCACCTCTAGGAGCTCATGGCCAAGACTGAGCAGAGTAGTCTTGGCTCTGAGACCCTGGGGCGTGGCATCCATAGGTGCACAGCTCTGTTGGCATGGAAGACTCTGGCCAGGTTTACCTGGTCTCCCTGGCTGATCCCAGTGCCTTTTGGCTTGGTGACTGCTCTCACTCTTGGCTGCTTCCACGGTGCCTTAGAGCACACAGTCAGCAGAATAGCTTCCCTCAGCATTGCTGAGATGGGTCTGGGCCATCCCACTGTTGCCTGTGCTGACTTCTGAGGCCTCATCAACACTGCAGGAAGCATGACGCACCCAAAAGGATGTAGGTGGGACATCCAGGGGATGGAGCCTCCTGCCTGGGCATCTCATATGGAGCCAGCACAAATAATTGCATCCTGACTGCTCTTACCTCTTCTCATCCACGGGCAGGCTTCCTCGAGTCAAGCAATTTTCCTTTTCTCCTCTGTCTTCTCTGAAGGGAAGTGTGAAATTTTTCAAGTCTTCACTAAGTTTGTGACCATCAATTAACCCTAAATCAATCAATAATCACCACCCCTATACACACACACTTATATACACAAATATAGGCAGTCAGCCAGGCACAGTGGCTCACACCTATAATCCCAGCACTTTGGAAGGCTGAGGCAAGTGGATCACCTGAGGTCAGGAGTTCGAGACCAGCCTGGCCAACATGGTGAAATCTGTCTCTACTAAAAGTGAAAAAAAATTAGCTGGGCGTGGTGGCACATGCCTGTAATCCCAGCTGCTCGGGAGGCTGAGGGAGGATAATCATTTGAAGCTGGGAGGCAGAGGTTGCAGGAAGCCGAGATCACACCACTGTACTCCAGCCTGGGCGAAAGAGCAAGACTCCTTCTCAAAAAAACTACATATACATAGTCAATGTCTTTCATAGAAAAAAGTAGGACCTTTTAAAAATCTTATCATTGGCTAATTATGTGGCCTTCCTCAAGGCCTCAAATCCTTCCCTCAACATGAAAAGTTACTGCCAGCCAGGGCAGAGGCGTGTGCCTATAGTCCCAGCTACTACAAAGGCTGAGGAGGGAGAATCTCTTGAGCCCAGGAGTTCAAGTCTGCAGTGAGCTATCATCATGTCCCTGCACTCCAGCCTGGGCAACAAACTGAGACCCCCATCTGTAAAATAATTAAATAATTTAAAAAATAAAAAATAGTAAATGAAAAACGTTGCTTCCGTTGAGTACCTGCAACGCACCAGGCAGTTGAGCTTAGAGCCTTACAAATGCATCACCTCATTCAGTTCCCACACAACCCTATCAGATAAGTAACATTTTCTTTCTTTCTTTCTTTCTTTTTTTTTGTTTTTGAGACAGGGTTTCACTTTTGTTGCCCAGGATGGAGAGCAATGGTGGATCTTGGCTCACTGCAAACTCCGCCTCCTGGGTTCAAGTTATTCTCCTGCCGCAGCCTCCCAAGTAGCTGGGATTATAGACATGCACCACCATGCCCAGGAAATTTTTGTATTTTTAGTAGAGATGGGGTTTCGCCACATTGGCCAGGCCGGTCTCGAACTCCTGACCTCAGGTGATCCACCCACCTTGGCCTCCCAAAGTGCTGGGATTACAGGCATGAGCCACCGCACCTAGCCAGGTAAGTAACATCTTAAAAAGGTAATTGTGAAATATAACAGATATACAGAAGCTGTCTAAAACATGTATATGAATCTATAATATATTAATATATATCTATTACATATGTATCTGTAGCAACATTCTCTTTCTTTCCTTATAGTTTTGTTACCCACATATGCATTTCTAAATAATATAATTTAGTCTTGCCTATTTTTGAAATATAAGTGAATGGAATCATATTGTACATATTCTTTTGAGCTTTTTTTTTTTTTTTTAACTTACTTTTATCTTTGTGAAAGACTAGAAAATGTAGACCCTGACTGGACAACCACATCCCAGCTGAATTCTAACACGGTGGAAGAAGGAGAGAATGGATGTTGGTGGATAATTAGCCATTTTGCTACAATGTATTATTCACCCACCTCCCATTATTTCTGGAGTTATTTCTTTCCTGCTCACTTTGATTAATAATTTCCCCTTCTTTTCTATCTCATGGCAACCTCAATGATAAATCATGGAACCAATGAGTAGGCTTTAGTTCAAGAAGGCAATAATTTCATTCTAGGTGGTTTTGGGCAATGTGAGCAGAAATGCCCTCCCACACCATTAAATTTTTCTTTTCCTCTTTTTTTTTTTTGAGATGGTGTCTTACTCTGTCGCCCAGGCTGCAGTGCAGTGGCACGATGTTGGTGCACTGCAACCTCCATCTCCCGGGTTCAAGCAATTCTCCTGCCTCAGCCTCCCAAGTAGCTGGGATTACAAGCATGCGTCACTACATTGGGCTAATTTTTTTTTTATTTTATTTTTTTTAATTTTTAGTAGAGGCGCGGTTTTACCATGTTGGCCAGGCTGGCCTCAAACTCCTGAGCTCAAGTGATCCACCCACCTCGACCTCCAAAAGTGCTGGGATTACAGGTGTGAGCCACCACGCCCGGCCTCAAATTTTCTTAAATAAATATATTTTGAGGGCTTATTTACCGTAAGATACTAAGCACATGCAAAGGCATCCTGACTGCTTACCATGTATGGAAATTCCAATAAAAGGGCGTGCATAGTTAAAGGGTTAAGGGTATGTGCACCCACAGGGTAAGTCTTAGAACCAATTTATAGAGTCTTAGATGTCCAGCCATATCCTGTCCTGCAAGGACAGTCCCATGTAGTACATGCAGAGAAGGGTGGACTGGATGTGATATACATAAGGGGTTGTGGGCATAGGAGAGGTGGTGGGACAGGGTGATGATTAGAAAGACCGTAGAGTCTTAGATGTCCAGCCATATCCTGTCCTGCAAGGACAGTCCCATGTAGTACATGCAGAGAAAGGTGGACTGGATGTGATATACATAGGGGGTTGCGGGCGTAGGAGAGGTGGTGGGATAGGGTGAGGATCAGAAAGACCTAGGAAGTGTTTCCTAGCTCTGCCCTAGTTGGGCAAATCTCTTAATTACTCTCAGCCTCAGTTTCCTCATCGGTAAAATGTACCTACATCTGAGAAAGAGATAGTAATTATCCTCATTTTACAGATGAGGAATCCCAGGCTCAGAGAAGTTAGCTTGCCCAAGAATTCATTAGAGAAAGTGGAGTCAGGATTCAAGCCCAGGCAGTCTGACTCCAGAGATGGAGTTCTTCATTGCTAAGAATCACTAGTGGGATGGGGGTGTGCAGAATGAGTTGGGGGAGGAGGATATACTTTTAACACACTTAATGCATCCACTGTTAGATGTTTTCTGATTTCCAAGTTGTTAAAAAGAGAGTAAGTGTGTTTTAGCATGAAGGAAACACGATACTGTGGGTGGGCAGGAAGGATGAGGAACAGAGACTCAATGATCCCCGGCTCTCTCTGCTGTTTCTTTCGCGGGTTTACAGCCTTGGGCAGGCCCCAAGTAGAACAGCCACGTAAACGCATGCCTAGAGCGCTTGCCTCCAAGATGAGGGCATGAGCGCAGGATGTCACTGAATTTCCCTCCCCCGGCAACCAAGATTTTTGGGGTTGGGGGGTGGGGTGCAACGGTTGCCACAGTTATTGTTCCTCCACAGCCTCGGAGCAAGATTTCCCCCCAAAGCCATATTAAATAAATAAAAGGAAATTCAGCAGATGGGAACATGAATCAATGAAAACTCCCATATGAGTGCAAAGATTTATGTCAAAAAACAAAACATCAACATCTGGGAGCTGCCGCGTCTCCTCTTGGCTGCTCGTTTGGAATGGATTCTCAGTGTCGCTTTCCGCCTCTTTCTAGCCCTGGGAGAGGACAGCAAGAAATAAAGAATGAAGCCCATTAAAAATAGTCATTTTTAATAAGAAATGAACGCTGCTTTCCCCCTCAAGGCTGGAGGGAACGTGATGCAGGCAGTGGAGCTGCGGGCTCGGCCCCTGGATCGCGGGGAGAGAGAGCCCCCTGCCGGGCGCGGAGGGGCGCCCTCCCTCCCGGGCCCAGCGCCGCTGTCTAGGGTCGGTTCCCTCCAGATTTCACAGCCCCGGCAGCAGCAGGAGCGCGCACACGGCCGCGCCCACTGCACTGCGGCGATGCTCGGCAGCTCAGCGGCGGTGCTTGGCTGCTCAGCGGCGACGCTCGGCAGCTCAGCGGCGGTGCTCCGCAGCTCAGCCGCCGGGTCGTCACGTGTGTGCGGCCCGGCCCCGGGAGATTCTGGGGCAGTCTCCGCAGGCAGTCAAGCCTGCCGCCGGGGCGCTCCTCTGGCCACGACGAACGTGCACCTGCCTTCCCCAATCCGGGGGAAGGGAGAAGGCGAAAGAGGAACCTAGGCCTTGAGTAATGTGTAGTGCGGATACAAGTCCGCACTTAGCTCTTAAGCTGGGCCACAAGGGCCCTAAAGGGACAGGCGTTGGATTCTGATATATGGATTCAAATCAACTCTGCCACCGTCAACTATGTGACCTTGAAGATATTTACCTCCCTGAGCCAGCAATTTCATCATCTGTAAAATGGGAATAAAAGCACCAGTCTCCCAGGGAGGCTGTGAAAAGTAAATGGGAAACCATGTGAAATACTTAACACGGTGCACATATACATAAAATTTAATAAATGTTAGCAATTATAATCAGGGATAAAGACTCAAATTCTCATCATAGGTGACAAGGCTTTTACAACCCGTGTTGTAAGCTCTTGCAGCCTTGGAGAGGTCACTGACCTCTTCCATCACTGGGTTCCAGCCGCATTAACCTTGACTTACACCGAGCAGCCTAGTTCCTATCTGCCTCAGGACCTTTGCATCTGCTGTTCCCTCTGCCTGGATGGCTCTTTTCCACCTTCTGCTTCAACCCAGCCTGCCCTTTCTTTGGGCCTCTAGTTACTTGTCACATTGTCCAGGAAACCCTTCCTGATTCATTTCTGCCCAAAATATAGTTCCTCTGCCTATGCTCTCATAGCAGCCCAGCTTCTCCTTCCTAGCAACCTTCCTAATTGAAATGTATCATCAGTTTTGTTATGTTTCCTATCCGTCACCTACTGGACAATTCACTCCATGAGGCCAGGAGCCCAGCCTATCTCATTCGCTGCTGTATCCTCAGTCCCCAGGACAGTGACTGGCCTAGGCTCTCCATTTGTGGTAAATGACCCAGAGTGGATGGCAGGACTCAGGCCAGAGGGAATCCTGGGTCTTCTACGTTGTTTCACCAGTTCCTTCCAACAGTAAACATTCATTTATTAAGATCTTCTATATGCTATGTCCTGTGTTGGGCACCAGAGACACAGACTCATACAATTCAATCTCTGACTTAATGGAGCTTGTAGTTCAAAGGCAGAGATGGATATGGGAACAGAGGACAGCACAGATGGGGTGAAGACAGCAATGCGGGTGGTCGTTCTTACAAGGACAGGGCCCTTGGCTCCACGTGGCATAGATGGACTAAGCTAAGTGCTTTACCTGCATTATCTAACTAAAACTCACAACTATTAGAGAGGCCTATTATCATCCCCATTATACAGATGAGACAAAGAATTTAAACAACTTGCCTAGTGTCACAAAAAGAGTAAAAGCAGAAGCGAGATTCGAACAGGCACATACACATTCTGATTCAGAGTCAGACCTCCGAACTACTTGGTCACACTGCCTCAAGAAAACAGCTGTGAGATTACCTGCCTCCCACCCTCATGACTCCAGTTCTGTGCTGGGTAGAGTGCGGCCCTGCCCCTCCTGGGTTCCTGCCAATAGGACTGCCACCACCCAAGAGCAGAGAGGAGGTAGGGAAAGCAGGGCTGACGGGCAGGGAATGCATCCACCCTGTTCCACACATGGCACTTAATGAGGAACGTTCACAAGGGTGGCAAAGGGGACCTGCAATAGCTCAGCTAAAAACAGGAGCATCTCTGACTTCTGTGCTGCCAAATCCCCAGTGCTTGAGGGAGGCCCCAGCCTAAACCCAGCTCAATGCCCTGAAGGTGTTGCTCTCACCTTTCTCACTCACTTCCAAACTTCACTGATCCTGCTACACCTCCTTTCACCACCTGAGGCTTTTTTTTAAAGGTTGAATTCACATCCTCCTCCATTTGCTCTCGTAATGGCAGCTCTGCCTGCCCTCCTAGAACCCAAGAGTCAGCCAGCACAGGGTTTGGAGGCTTCTGGGGTAGCTGTTCTTCAGGGCCGCCTTGGCTGAGGTCAGGTACAGGGTTCCTTTGAGGATTCGATAGGACAACCTGCCTTTTTCGAGTGTCCCCACCCTCCAGCTGTCAGAAAGCTGCATCTTCCGGCCAGGCGCGGTGGCTCAAGCCTGTAATCCCAGCACTTTGGGAGGCCGAGACGGGTGGATCACGAGGTCAGGAGATCGAGACCATCCTGGCTAATATGGTGAAACCCCGTCTCTACTAAAAAATACAAAAAACTAGCCGGACGAGGTGGCAGGCGCCTGTAGTCCCAGCTACTTGGGAGGCTGAGGCAGGAGAATGGCGTAAACCTGGGAGTCAGAGCTTGCAGTGAGCTGAGATCTGGCCACTGCACTCCAGCCTGGGCGACAGAGCGAGACTCCGTCTCAAAAAAAAAAAAAAAAAAAAAAAAAAAAAACCAGAAAGCTGCATCTTCCACTAGCATCTGGGGAATTCTGACAGGTGGATCTGAGGTCACAGCATGACATCTAATGGATAAATCTAGCAGGTGGTGGAGGACTGAACTGGAACTCAGCAAAGAGGACAAAGGTAAGGCTAATGATAGTCACCATTTTGAGTTCTTTCTGTGTGCCAGTCACTGTGCTAACTAAGCACTTTACATATGCTCCATTTCACAGATGAGGAAGTGAAGCTCAAAAAATTCAAATAACTTCCCAAAGTTCCCACAACTGAGAAAGTGGTGGAGGATTCAAACCCTGATTATTAGGACTCCAGAACCCAAGCTCTTAACCACTGTATTTTCATTTAAGAGTCGACAGGACAGAGGGAGTTTGAGAGCAATAGGGAAAGAATGGACATCTGGACGATGCTGGTACTAGGGGTCAGAAGGAGGAAGAAGCACTGCTAGAGAGATGTAGAGACCAGGGAAGCTGAAGAGGAGACAGATTTAAGGGTCTGATCCAAAAGAAGGTGATTTTGACGGAACCCAGTGACTTGCTGAGTATGGGAGTGTCTGACACCTTTGGGGTATCTGGGCAGATCATGAGAAATCCAGAAAGAAAGCCAGAGAGAAAGGGCTCACTTTGTTGCCTCCTGAGTCCATAATTCTGGTCTTTCCTGGGTCCCAGCTGTCTCTTACCCTTGGGGTTCATTAAATGTCCTGTTCACTCTTCCATACCCTGATAAAACTTTTTCAAAAGCTAGCTTCAGTGAGTTTCTAATACTTGCAGTAAGAGTCAAAACTGGTGTGGGGTTATGAGAGGACCTGAACCAGAGGAAAAAAAGAAAACAGAAAACTAGTATTGGGGAGGGCAGAGAAGGAAGAGTTGAGCCAACAGTGAGTTCAAGATTCCTTTCCTGAGTGGCTTGGGGAAACTACACAATAGCAGAAAAATGGAAGCGGATGATGAGGTTTTGTGTGTAAGATTTAAGGAGTGGATGGTCAACTGAGTCAAGTGCTCTGGGTCAAGGTGTCTGATTGAGCAAAGGTCCACTGGTGGTTAATGAGGTGGTCTTTGATGACCCTAGTGACCCCTGTGTCAGAAGAACAGGGATGGAAGCTGGGAGACAAGGCTGAAAAGTGAAGGAGTCATGCAGAAATGGAAGGCAGCAGGTGTGTTACTTAATTAAGAAATCGGGCAGTGGGAGAAAGAAACAGAATGGTAGCTGAAAAGGGCAGGAGGATCAAGTAAAGGATTTTCCCCCCAAGATTGGAAAGTCCTGTGTATATTTCACAGGCAGAAAGAAAAAAGGTAGGAGAAAGATGTATGCTTTGGCATGAGGGTCAGGATAATTATAGAGACAAGGTTCTAAAAGGGACAGGAAGGGAATCGGACTGAGAACAAACAGAGTTTAGCCTTAGAACAAAGGGAAGAGACAGACCTCTCCAACTGAGACGGTGTTCTTGTCATTTCCGCCAAATCATAAACACGCCTTACATTTATTTGTTTAGTGTGCAGCTAGCATCTAGGTGTACTCACAGCTGCTCTTAAGTTAGATTCTTCTTAGTCATCATCAAATACAGCTACTATTTATAGATCATGTGCCCAGCAGTTTAACTCTGTCATCTCGTAAGAAGAGTACAATTATCATTCCCGTCATACAGATGAAGAAACTGAGGGAAAAGATATTATAATGAACTTGACCAAGATAACACAGCTGCTAAGGGAGACAGCAGTGTTGGATGCTAGACAATTCAATTCTAGAACCCCTGCTCTCCTGTGCTGCTTTCTGACACTTCACAGAGTTGAAAATAATTGCCTCTAGAGAGTAGGATTAGAGGGTAGAGAGCGTGTGGCAGAGGTCTGCTGTCTTTTGATATAAGCCTTTAGTATTATGTGACTTTTTACTAGAGTAGGAGCTTTTCAACGACTATTATTTATCTGAAGGGTCAAATCCACTGAGCTTGGCTTGCTCTATGCTCCCTGCCAGTGGGCTCTTGCTTAATATATATCACACTTAAGTATAAATTCACCCCTGGCCGGGTGTGGTGGCTCATACCTGTAATCCCAGCCCTTTGGGAGGTCAAGGTGGGTGGATCATCTAAGGTTGGGAGTTCGAGACCAGCCTGACCAACATGGTGAAACCCCATCTCTACTAAAAACACAAAAATTAGCTGGGTGTGGTGGTGCATGCCTGTAATCCCAGCTACTTGGGAGGCTGAGGCAGGAGAATCGCTAGAACCCTGGAGGCAGAGGTTGCAGTGAGCCGAGATCGTGCCATTACACTCCAGCCTGGGCAACAAGAGCAAAACTCCATCTCAAAAATAAATAAATAAATAAATAAAATAAAATAAATTGACCCCTGACCAACCCCATGTCCAGATTCCTATCAGGTAGGTTTTCTATGATATGTTCTTTAAAAAGCAATTAAAACAAAAATATTTGTATAAAGGCATTTGCACTCTTTTATAATAAAAACCCCAGCCAGGTGCAGTGGCTCACACCCATAATCTCAGCACTTTGGTCAGACCTCCTCTCCTGAGGTCAGGAGTTCGAGAACAGCCTGGCCAACATGACAAAACTCTGTCTTTACTAAAAATACAAAAATTAGCTGGGTGTGTGATCCCAACTATTCAGGAGGCTAAGGCAGGAGAATTGCTTGAACCCAGGAAGCGGAGGTTGCCGTAAGCCGAGATTGCACCACTATACTCCAGCCTAGGCAACAGAGCGAGACTCCATCTCAAAAAATAAAAAATAAATAAAAACAAAATCCCCACTAATAAAAAGCAAAAGCAAAAAGAGCTAGTACTAGTATTAATGCTGAGGTGATGACTCAGCTTTCTCAGTGCTGAAGGTGAGGTCACCAGCCTAGAAGGGACAGGGTGAAAATGAGGGCTTGACCCTAATACAGCAGCCAATAGCCTTTCTTGGATCCCTCTGGCCTGGTCACTCCCCTGCCAAAACCCTTCCTAGATGTCCCATGCCTTCAGGACAGAGTCCAAATGTCTTACAGGCTTACAAGGCGTTATGACCCTGTGCCATTTACCTCTCCAGACTAAAGGCGTATCACCACCCTATCGCCATGACTCCCTGCCTCCCTGCCCAGCTCCAGCTACAGTGATCTTAAATTGTGCTTTCTTTGCCTCCCTGAACTTTGTATCAGCTGTGTCCCCTGGCTGAATTGGGCTTTCTTTTCTTCTTCTTCACCTAGTTAGTTTCCAGGCCTCATCATTCAGGTTAATTTAGCATTACTGCTTCCAGGAAGTCTTCCTGACTTCCATGCCTAGGTTATGGGCCTCCCCAGGTGTTCCCATTGCACTCTGTACTTTCTTTACCACAGCACTTGCTCCAAGTCTACTTCCCAGTATTCGTAACCTTGCGTTTTCTCCTCCCACACTGATTATGGGCTGACCCTATGAGTTGCTTTAACCAACAGAGTGCAGAAGTGATGCTATGCCAGTTACTGCCAGCTTCCACTTGTGTACTTTTGGAAGCTCTGAGCCACTATGTAGGAAGTTCAGTGACCCATATGGAGAGGTTATGTGGAGCAGAGGGGACCTGAGACTACATGGAGAAAGAGGCCCAGCCTTTCCAATGCCCTACTTGAGTCTTCACATGACTGCCATCTGACTACAGCCTCATGAGAGACCCCAAGTGAGACCAGCAGAACTGCCCAGCTGAGCCCAGTCAATTTGCAGAACTGTGAGAGATAATGATTGTTTTAAGCCACTAAATTTTGGGGTGTTCGTTATGCTGCAATAAGTAACTAAAACACCACTCTGTATTTTAATTGCCTACTGACTTTGTTTGCACTCCTAGGCTATTTTCTGTGAGGGCAGGGACCACATTCAATTTTTTGTTTTTGTTTTTTCCCTCAAGACAGAGGCTTGTTCTGTCACCCAGGCTGGAGTGCAATGGCGCGATCTTGGCTCACTGCAACCTCCGCCTCCTGGGTTCAAGTGATTCTCCTGCCTCAGCCTCCCAAGTAGCTGGGATTACAGATGCGTGCCACCACACTGGCTAATTTTTTGTACTTTTTTTAGTAGAGATGGGGTTTCACCATGTTGGCCAGGCTGGTCTTGAACTCCTGGCCTTGTGAACCACCCACCTCAGCCTCCCAAAGTGCTGGGATTACAGGTGTGAGGCACTGCGCCTAGCCCACATCCATGTTTTAAAATGGTTACATACTTAGCATATCCTTTAGCACTAAATAAGCTATCATATATTTGATTAATGCAAATTAAGAATGCCTACAAAAATGAAGACAGCAAGTATCTAGAATACTTACTGTAGTGACAGTACACAAAGTACACAATGGCATGTGTAGTAATCATGAAAGGTAATTAACTGGACAGCAGGCAATAGGTTCCCAATGTCAGACAGTCCTATGGGCTGTACTGAACAGGTGGTCTGCTGTGGGCTCCAGCCACCCTCGCCATCTACCCTCACTCAAGTGGTCTGCTGATGTTCCCGTTTACGGGGACAAGAGATGCCATAATGCCATTCTATACATGGGGACAGATGTCCTAGTCTCTCCTTCAAAACTTTTCTACTAGCTTCAAACAGGGAGGGCCCTCAACTAATGTTTTTATGTGCAATGAATACATTTCTACTTGTATCAGTAAATCCCCTGGCTGGGGTCTGGTACCCTTGGCTGTAATAATCATTAGTACAAGGTGTTCTGTCAACAGGCATTGTTTGGACATATTCTTTGGGCTGACAATTTACATCAAGCCCTATGTGGGACACGGAAGAGGAAAATGCCATTCCTGCCCTGAGAGAATTGGGAAGGCTAGAGTTACACAAATGAGATAATACCAAGACAGCATATAATTATTTCTAAACTATGTAGTAAGAAATTAAGTGCTGGCCGGGCGCGGTGGCTCAAGCCTGTAATCCCAGCACTTTGGGAGGCCGAGACGGGTGGATCACGAGGTCAGGAGATCGAGACCATCCTGGCTAACACGATGAAACCCCGTCTCTACTAAAAAAAATACAAAAAACTAGCCGGGCGATGTGGCGGACGCCTGTAGTCCCAGCTACTCGGGAGGCTGAGGCGGGAGAATGGCGCGAACCCGGGAGGCGGAGCTTGCAGTGAGCTGAGATCCGGCCACTGCACTCCAGCCTGGGCGACAGAGCGAGACTCCGTCTCAAAAAAAAAATAAATAAAATAAAAAAATAAAAAATAAATTAAAAAAAATAAAGAAATTAAGTGCTATTTAGGAAATGCGAAAAGTAGGGAGCAGGGAGGGCTCAAACAGTTGAGGAGTCTACACTGAAGAGCTGGGATTGGGCTGAGCCTTGAGAAATGACACAAACTATGCATAGTCTGAAAGGAAGAAGGGTACAAAAGACTCAGAAGGAAGAACACAGCTGAACCAGCATACTTGTTACTTTATTTTGAAGACAGTAACACAAGGAATGTGAAAGGTAGCCGTTCCAAATCCTGAAGCAAGGCTATTTCTGAATAGTCGCCCAACATTCAAACTTCTGGGCCTTTATTGTTTCCTCTGCTTGCAATGCCTTTCTTCCTTCTCCACCTGGCAAGCTCTTATCAATATTTAAAGGCCCCGCTCAAATGTAACTACTTTTCTGAAGCCTTCCAAGGGATCCCACAACCCACTGCTTATGCTTCTATGGGAACATAATCTATCATACTTGTCTATTACCTCCCCTACTACTATAATTAATAGCAACTTACACTTACTGGGCTTTTACTGTATGCCAGGAACTATGCTAAACATTTTTGTTTATTTTTTATTTTTTGAAGGGTATTCCTGAAACATCAAGCTAAACATTTTTTAACGTATTATTTTATTTATACCTCACAACAATTGCATGAGGTATTATTTTCCCTATTTTATGGATGAAGCTCTTGAGACTTAGTGTGGTTAAGGAACATGCATAAGATAACATAGCTATGAAGTAAGCAAGTTGTGATTCCAACCTAGATTTGTGGGACTCCAAAGCCCACTACTAATCCACTGGACCGAGTTCCTGGAGGCCACAAATGCTCTTTCCTCATCTGTCTTCTCACATCCTAGGACGGGCTGATACATGGTTCAAAAGTTGTTTAACGGCCAGGCGCGGTGGCTCAAGCCTGTAATCCAAGCACTTTGGGAGGTCGAGGCGGAAGGATCACCTGAGGTCCAGGAGTTTAAGACCAGCCTGGCCAACATGGTGAAACCCTGTCTCTGTTAAAAATACAACAACTAGCAGGATGTGGTAGCGGGCGCCTGTAATCTCAGCTACTTGGGAGGCTGAGGCAAGGGAATCGCTTGAACCTGGGAGGCGGAGGTTGCAGTGAGCCGAGATCACACCATTGCACTCCAGCCTGGGCGACAGAGAATCCGTCTCAAAAGAAAAAAAAAAGTTGTTTAACAAATTAACACAACTTTCAAGCCACATGCCTGGGTCTAAAAGTAGGTGCCCCCAGTACACTTTTATCCCAGGTAGAGACTTCCACCCACCTTAAAGTCACATACCTGGAGAAAGGGGATAGGGAGAAAATCTAAACATGTTACACTTGAATGTGAGCTCCGTTATTTCACGAATTCAAGTGTGGCGAAAGGAACTATTTTTTTTTTTTTTTCCTCCCCGAGATGGAGTCTCAATCTCACCCAGGTGTGATCTCAGCTCACTGCAACCTCCGCCTCCCGGGTTCAAGCAATTCTCCTGCCTCAGCCTCCGGAGCAGCTGGGATTACAGGCGCCCACCATCACGCGCAGCTAATTTTTGTATTTTTAGTAGAGACGGGGTTTCACCATATTGGCCAGGCTGGTCTCGAACTCCTGACCTCAGGTGATCCGCCCGCTTCGGCCTCCCAAAGTGCTGGGATTACAGGCCTGGGCCACCGCGCCTGGCCGGAATTATTCTTTTCCACAAAAGAACAAACACATACATAACTTTTGCCACGTCTGAAGACGAGGGTTCTAATAGGGCGCGGGTGGTGTGTCAGGTATTTTTAAAGGAGCTACCCAAGAATCTCAGCCTGTCAGGCCAGTTATTCCATTTGACCCTATCTGGCGCGGATTGGGGCCCTGACAAGGTAAGGGGCTGACATGAAGCTGCACAGTGAGACAAAGCTGGGCCCGAGCTAGAAGCCAGAATCAAAGTCTTGCTCCGTGCGGTTTCTCGTCGCAGTCGGGCCCTGGCCTAGCATCTCCAGGCAGGTGGCCTTGGACGGAAACTCGGCCTATTGGCTTCACTTGTGGGACCCTGGGGGTCCTCTCCTCCGCCCACGGAGCCTGGTTACTCCCACTTCCTCAAGCCTAGGGCCTGGGGAATCCTTTCCTCGTTCGCGGCCTCACGGTCTGCAAGGTCCTCTTGCTCCCCCGAAGTCGCTCTAGCACCGCTTCTCAAGGTTCCTGCTTCCGAGCGGCTCGCTTCGCCACCTGCAGTCCCCAGCCTCTGCTTGGGTACGCCAAGGACAACCCCCACGGAAGCCTGGGCTCACATCCCCATGCCCTTGCGGCACGTCACCTCCCCGCTGGCCCAGAATACGCCTCCGCCCTGCACTTCCTCCCTGTAGCGCCGTCTTTCCGGTCGGGCTCCCTTCTAATTGGCCGGCTCAAAGCTTCCTCGGGGACTCGGCTGCTCGGGGCACTGCAGCGGCGTCTGTAGCCGCTGTCCCGAGGTTTGGCCTCGCCCTTTCGGCTGCGAGCTCTCTATGGTGCCGGCAGCGACATGTGGCGCCTCCCGGGACTCCTGGGCCGAGGTAAGGGACGTCCCAGCGGCCAGCATCACTCTAGGCCGCAAAGATCGAACTGGAGTGGGGGCGGGCCCGAGGAAACAGCCGAAGCGATTGCGGGCGGGGTTAGAACTAAGGAAGGTGGGGCCTGAAAGAGGGCGGGGAAGTCAGGGGTTGTTGGAATTTGAGATGTGGGTGGGCCTAGCGAGAAGAGGGTGGAGTCCAAGGAGATGGTGGGACTGTTGGGAGGGGGTGGAGTCCAATGGCAGGAGATGGTGGACTGAATGAATGAAAGACGATTAGGGGCCAATGGAGTAGGCATAGCCAGTGAAGAGAGGAGGGGTTTAGAGACAAAGAGACGCAAACATTAGTGAGAGTATGTGTATGAACGGTTGGTTATCTTAGAAAAGTGGTTGGCATCTGTAGGAGAGCAGCAGAATCACATGGGTGTTTTAAAAAAATGTGGATGCTCCACCCTGAGAAATCTTAGTTTGTTGGTTCTGGGGTACTACCCTAGAATCTGTAGTAGATAAAAGATTCCCATGTGTATCCATGTTTAAGAACCTCTGCTGAGGCAGATGACAGTGATTCCTGGGTTCTTGTTGAGGTGCCTGAGTTTTGGTTCTCTTCAGCTCTTCCCCGTACGCTGGGACCTAGCCTCTGGAGGGTGACTCCTAAGTCCACCAGCCCAGATGGGCCTCAGACTACCTCCTCCACTTTGCTGGTTCCTGTGCCTAACCTTGACAGGTAAGATACCGCCATTTTGCCACTCATTTCCTCCCCTGGTCTCCCCTTTTTTTTTTTTTTTTGAGACAGAGTCACATTCTGTCACCAAGGCTGGAGTGCAGTGGCGCAATCTCGGCTCACTGCAGTCTCCGCCTCCCGGATTCAAGCAATTTGCTGCCTCAGCCTCCCGAGTAGCTGGGATTACAGGCACCAGTCCCCACGCCCTACTAATTTTTATTTTATTTTATTTTATTTTTTTGAGACGGAGTCTTGCTCTGTCGCCCAGGCTGGAGTGCAGTGGCGCTATCTCGGCGCACTGCAAACTCCGCCTCCTGGGTTCAAGCGATTCTCCCAAGTAGCTGGGATTTCAGGCGTGTACCATCACGCCCGGCTAATTTTTTTTTGTATTTTTAATAGACATGGGGTTTCACCATGTTAGCAAGGATGGTATTGATCTCCTGATCTTGTGATCCGCCTGCCTCAGCCTCCCATAGTGCTGGGATTACAGGTGTGAGCCACTGCGCCCAGCCAATTTTTATATTTTTAGTAGAGACGGGGTTTCACCATCTTGACCAGGCTGGTCTTGAACTCCTGACCTCGTGATCCACACACCTCAGCCTCCCAAATTGCTGGGATTACAGGCTTGAGCCACCGCGCCCAGTCCCTGGTCTCCCTTTGCCCCTACTTGACAGCCTCTTATTTCATCATCTAGGTCGGGTCCACATGGCCCAGGCACGAGTGGGGGTCCAAGGTCCCATGGATGGAAGGATGCCTTCCAATGGATGTCTGCCCGTGTCTCCCCGAACACCCTGTGGGATGCCATATCTTGGGTAAGGCTTCCCCAGCCTTGTCCTTGACCTTCAGTGTAGATGAGAATGATCCTGCATGGATATACAGCCTACCCTGGAAACAAGGGCTAGGGAACCACTGTGTCCATTTAACAAGTAACCCATGGTATTGGAGCATATTCAAGTGGATATTGCCACTTTCCCCACCCCTGCCATGTATGTTTTCCTCATTTCATTCAGTAAACGTTTATTTAACACCTTCTCTGGGCCAGGCATTTTTGCTAGGCACTACAGACATAGCAGAGAACAAGATAGATACATTCTTGCCTTCATGGATCTTACAATAAATAATAATACATTGCATCATTTTTAAAATTATTTATTTTTTAATTAGTTTTATTTTTTTTTTCTGAGACAGAGTCTTGCTCTGTCACCCAGGCTGAAGTGCAGTGGCATGATCTCGGCTCACTGCAACCTCTGTCTCCCTGGTTCAAGCAATTCTCCTGCCTCAGCCTCCCAAGTAGCTGGGATTACAGGCACGTGCTACCACGCCTGGCTAATTTTTGTGTTGTTAGTAGAGATGGGGTTTCACCATTTTGGCCAGGCTGGTCTCGAATTCCTGACCTAGTGATTCACCCACCCCGACCTCCCAAAGTGCTGGGATTATAGGCGTGAGCCACTGCGCCCTCATAGCATTATTTATTAATGTAAAGTATTATACATGCATTATCTTGTGTGATCATTACAAAATTTTTACAAGGGAAATATCACCTTTGTTTTACAGATGAGGAATCTCAGGCTCTGCAATATTAGGTAACATGCATAGGGTCTCATACCTGTTAAGTGGAGGAGCCAGATTTAACTCTGGAGTTCATGTTCTACTGCTTGGTTGCTGTATTAGAGCCTAGCCCATAATAGTTACTCAATAGATATTTGTTGAAACTGATCTATAAGGTCAGATTCTTAGTAGTGAATACTAGGTCTCATAGGGCAGAGTCTTTGCTTTTCAGGCAACGCTCCAGGTAAAAGTTCTGCTTATGAGGTCTTCTGAATGAAGTTGACACACACATCACTCTTATGTTTGTCACAGCTCATCCCTGCTGCTTTCATGCTGTGTACTTTGGACAAATGACTTGACCTCTGTGACCCCTGGCTTTCTCAATCTGCAAATTGGTGACATCAGCAGAGCTGAGCCTGGGATGTCTCCATGACAGGGTTACCTCTCTCTGAGGAGCTGTGTACTAAGGCCATATCACACCCTGAAGAGAGGAGCATTTTCCCATGTTGCCAGAGAAGATCTGAGCCCTAGGGCTGTCCCATAGTGAGAAGTAGGAAGTGGGCCTGGATTCCAGAAGTCCCAATGCCATCCCTGTGCTCTGTCACTACTGCTCATATGAAAGGGTCTGCAAGCTGTCCTCAGTACCATAGATACTTGTCTCTGTTCTTCACAATGCTGGTGCCTTTTCTTCTGGCCTTATCTCACATGTCACCCCCACAGAGAAGCTTTCCCTGACTCCTTGTCTTGTCAGGACCCCTCTTATGCTCTGTGTAGCTCCCTGATTGGTTTCCTTCTTGGCATTTAGCATCATTAGTAGTTATTGTATTCATTTCTCTCTGTACTTGTGTGTTGTCTTTTTAAATACAAGGTATAAACTTCATGAGGGTAGAAACTATGTTTGTCTTACTTGCTATTGTATGCAGTGCCTGTAGCGACAAGTAAGTATCTGGATCAACCTCAGTGTTTTTTTAGTCTGGACTGCAGTGGTGCGATCCTGGCTTACTGCAACCCCTGCTTCCCAGGTTCAAGCAATTTTCATGCCTCAGCCTCCTGAGTGGCTGGGATTACAGGTGTGTGCCACCACACCCAGCTAATTCTTGTATTTTTTAGTAGAATGGAGTTTCTCCATGTTGGCCAGTCTTGAATTCCTGGCCTTAAGTGATCCGCCTGCATCAGCTTCCCAAGTGTTGGGATTACTGGCATGAGCCACTGCGCCCGACCCTGAGGCAACCTTCTTAAGCATAACACAAGGAGACCGGAGACAGGGAAAACCAAGCAGTCTCTGGGATAAGAGCTAGCTCAGGTCTTCTGCAGACCTGTCAGAGAAGAAACACCTTTACAAAGCTTACACCTGGAGATGTGTGTGTGCTGGGATGACTTGATTAGGGGAATGGGAGTTGGTGGAGGGAGGGGTTGTACAAGACTGGAAAGAGAACCTAATGAGGAACTCTGACCTGTTGCTATATTTGCAACTGGGTGCCAACCTACCCCGTTATCTTTTTGCCTGCCTAGTCTTTGCTTATTTAGTCACTTGATCAAGCATTTATTCAGTTTGTACTTATTAGATCCCTACTATATTTTAGCACTGTGCTATACTTTTGCACCAGAGATACATTGGTGAGTGAAACATACATGGTCCCTGCCCATGTTGTGCTTATAGACTAACAGGAGAGACAGACCTTAGATAAATAACTGTGGAGATGATTGTTTAAATGCCGGTGTGGTCAGGGCTCCAGAGAAGTTAGGGTGTTGGGAAAGTTTGTAGTCGGGGAGCTGTGCCACCTGGATTTCCTGAGGAAGTGATGTTTGTGTGTAAGGCCGGGTCTGATGGAGTTGACTGGTGAAGGACCGTGTCCTTAATGTGCTGTCTTTCCCAGGGCACTTTGGCCGTGCTGGCCCTGCAGCTGGCAAGGCAGATCCACTTCCGGGCATCCCTGCCAGCAGGACCTCCGCGGGTAGAACACTGCTCCTGGCACAGTCCCCTGGACCGTTTCCTCTCATCTCCCTTGTGGCACCCCTGCTCCTGTGAGTTCTCAGTCCTGGGGACAGGAGGGCTGGGCTGGGAGTTTCTCTGGGCCAGGAAGCGTCTCTGGACACACCTCAGGAAAAGAGCCATCAGCAGCTCCTTGCCTTTCCTATCTGAAGTCAGAGGAAGAGGAATGTGGGGAAGTTCTATCCACCCAGGGTGTGGGCCACACCTACCCCTCAGTATCTTTCCATTTCCTCCCATCACCTCCAACCAAGGGAGCCCCGCAGGGTCCAGACTACTTTAGATTCTGGGTGTGGCTTCCTGGCCCACATTCAACCAGTTAAATTATTCTCTGGTCAGTCACTCAGTCATTCATCAATAAATGAATCTTTATTGAGCACCTATTATGTGCCATGGTGCAGAGGCAACATAGCCTAGTAGTTGAGGCTCTAGAGTCAGATTCTAGAAGTTCAAATCCCAAAACTGCTGCATACTAGTCTTATGTCCCTAAACAAGTCACTTTTAACTTCCTTCTGCCTCAGTTTCTTCATCTATAAATTGGGGTAATACTAAAACCCACCCCATAGGTTTCTTGGGAGGACTAAATGAGTTAATACATGTCAAGGACTTAGGGCAGTGCCTGGCACATAGTAAGTGTGTAGTAATTATTAGTTTAAGCATTAGTTCTTATCCTTATTATGATGATAATCATTGGCAATATTGATATCAAAGAAAGTGCTAGGTACTGGGGCTACAACAGTGAGTAAGGTAGGTGCCTCCCTGCCACTGAAGAATTTAGGCAGAGGATTGATTGATGCTTAGGGTGGGAGATCAGCACAAATACAGGCCCCTCTAGACTCCTCTGGAGGGGAAGCCAAGGAAACAGAGGAGGAGGAATGTGAAGGAAGTATCACAGGAGTTTCAAAATTTTTCCTATGGCCTCTAAAACCTCAGGGAGGACTTAGTCAAGCCCGAGCAGCCTGCACTGATCCTCTTCTGACCTGATCACTCTTTTTTTTTCTTTTGAGACAGAGTTTTGCTCTCACTCAGGCTGGAGTAGTGGCGTGATCTTGGCTCACTGCACCCTCCGCCTCCTGAGTTCAAGCAATTTTCCTGCCTCAGCCTCCCGAGTAGCTGGGATTACAGGTGTGTGCTACTGCAACCCGCTAATTTTTGTATTTTTAGTACAGATGGGGTTTCACCATGTTGACTAGGCTGGTCTTGAGCTGCTGACCTCAGGTGATCCACCCGCCTAGGCCTCCCAAGGTGCTGGGATTATAGGTGTGAGCCACTGTGCCTGGCCCAGACCTGACTACTCTTGCTGTCTCTTTCCAGCACTGCGACAACACGTCCTCCCCAGCCCTGATTGCCCAGCTCCCAGGCACACTGGCCTCAGGGAGCCCAGGCTTGGCCAGGAAGAAGCCTCAGCTCAGCCCCAGAACTTCTCACATAACTCCTTGAGAGCAGCTCGTCCTCAGGACCCCTCTGAGGAAGGTATGTCCCTGCCTCATGGAATCAGCAGAAGGCAGGGGGTGGTGGTGGCAAACTGGGCAGAGGGATGTTGGTTGCTGTGAAGGGAATTGGCATTCCTGTGAGGTCCCATGCCTTGTGAGGTGATTCAGGGTTATTTCGGTTCCTGGTGAGGGTGCTGGATGGAAAGCCTGTGTAGATTGGAAGAGTCGGAGAAAAGAAGTACAACTTTCTCCTTTGCCCTGGCCAGGTGTCGGCCTTTCCCTTGCAGGTCCCATTGATTTTGGCTTCCTGCATGCCAGTGGCAGCATCGAGTCCAAGGCAAAACCAGCCCAGCCTCAGCCCACTGGTGAAAAGGTATTATCCAGATTTGGCCACCTGGCTCCTCATAACATTCTCTTGGGCAGGTGGCAATCCCAGTAAACCATCCCTTGGTAAGTCTTTATATTTCTTTTCCAGGAACAAGATAAATCAAAAACTCTTTCCCTTGAGGAGGCTGTGACTTCCATTCAGCAGATCTTCCAGCTCAGTGTTTCTATCGCTTTCAACTTCCTGGGTAACCAAATGGACCCTGCCTCAAGGCAGGAGGGTGGGAAAATGGAAAGGGTATGGGGTAGGTCAGATATAGTCAGGATAGGGAGTGGCTTAAACGAGAGATTTTATTTTCTCCCAGGTAGGGAGATTTTATTTGGTCCCAGGTAGGTAGACCAAATCTGGCGTGGCAGGGACCCATTCTTACGCAAATGTGTCCTGCCATTTTAAAACTGGCTCCCAACTTGAGGCACAGTTTGGCAGTTCCAGCTCCTGTCCTCCTGTCCATATTCTAGCCAGCTGGAAGGGGCAAGGTAGGGACGCTAAAGGATCACTCCTTCCCTTTAATCTAGACGTTGCACAAATCCTTATCCAGAATGTAGGCACGTGGCCACACCTCGCCACCGAGGAGACTAGTTACTGTGTATGAAGGAGAAAATACGTCTTGGAGGGCACACAGCATTCTCTGCCACACTTAGGAAAGAACAGGCTCCTGGGGTTTGGAGCAGACCCTCAATATGTGAACAGGAACCTCTTACCCTCATGTGGGGACTCCAAACACCCTTCCACCGTTTGTCCTGGTCTCTGCAATAGCTAGGCTCCTTTTAGGCCTTCTAATGTGGAGACTCAGACTCCCCACAGCATCTGCTGGGGTCTAGTGGGCAGATAGGCAAGAGGCTGCGATTCACTCACAACAAATTTATTGAGTATTTACCCTTTGCCAGTTCCTATTTTAGGTAGTGGGGATACAGTGATTTACAAGACAAAGTCCTTATTCTCAGGGAGCAGAAAAACAATAATTGAAAAACAAATAAAAAGAGAATTTCAGATATTGATAGATGTTATGAAGAAAATAAAACAAAGGAATGTGTTAGTGACTTGAACAAGGAGCAGTTTTGATTTAGAAGTCCTCACTGAGCAGAAGACCTTTGATCTAAGACCTGTCACAAGAATAGCCACTTTTGTTTCAATCTAGAGAAAGCTTTCCAAGTGATGGGAAAAGTAAGCGCAAAAATCCTGAGGCAGGATTGGATTTTGATTGCTAAGGGAACAAAAGAAAGGTGAGTGTGGCTGGAGCTTAGAGATCTTGAGAAGGGCTGAAGGAGATAACGCCAGAAAAGCAGGCAGGGGTCAGATCAGGTGAGGTCTTCTGAGCTACAGTAAAGAGTGTGGATTTTCTAAGTGAGACAGGAAGTCTTTGGAGGGCTTTGAGCTGGAAAGGGGGCAGTCACATGATCTGATGTACTTTTCCAAAGATCTCTCTGGCTGCCATGTAGACAGACATGGATTGTAGGATTGCCAGAGGGAAAAAAGGAGACCAGGTAGGCGCTGTTGGTGACAGCTAAACAAAACCTGTCGATGGCATGGTCTAGAAGAGAGAAAGGAGAGAGCAAGAAGAGTAGATGGATCTGGGTATATTAATGAGCCAGGTGGGAAACAGGAGGATGGTGGGATCCTTTGCGCTCTTGAGTCTTTTCCCCAGTGGCAGATGGCTCTGTGAACCCTGGACAGTGAGTTTGCAGGCAGCAGGGAGGCAACTTTATTTAATTCACTGCTGGCTGAATGGAACCTGGTTTCTCCCTCATTAGCTTTATGTGATTTTGATGGGCAAAGAGTCTCTTCTCAGAATTTTCTTGCCCATCCCTTCATTCATATATTCATGTATTCAGCAAGCACTTGGAACGGTGGCAGAACACAAAAGGAGCATAAGCCATAATCATGTTTTGCATTTGTATGGTGCCTTCACTCTCGGCGAAGTTATTTCTTCTACATTCTTTTTCTGCTTCTGCCTCCAGGATTTTACAGTCTAATTGAGGAGACAGGACTTGTTCTTTTGAAACAGTTTAGTTTGTAGAAAAGGCTTGGTATATTAAGTAAGTGCCAAAAAAGTGTTTAAAGCCTGAGTGTGGTCTGAAGATTCTAGAGCAGACACAGGATGGGAGCTTTGATGGTGGAGGTGGAAAGAAAGATCCCAGGCAGGAGAGACAGTTGGAGCCAAGGCTTTGAGTTGAGAATTGGCCGTGCCCTGATCCTTTCCTGTTTCCTCTTTGTTTGGGCAATGAAAAGAGCATGGGCTTTAGAGTTGGACGTGCCTGCATTCAGGTCTTGACACTGCTGTATTACCGCTCCCAATTTCTTCATAAAACAAGATTAACGGTATCACTTGTATCAGTTAGGGTTTGTTGGTTATGAGCAACCTAAACCCACGCTGGCTAACTTAAGCACAAAAGGAATCTTTTGGGATCTATTGACCTGCCAAGCCTCAGAAAGGACAGGAATCAGGGAAGCTCCAGAGACCCAAGAGGCAGCAGCTGATAGACAGTATCTTCAGAGTGCTGCTGTCAGAATAAACCTACAAGGGCTGTTTTCTCTCCTTGTCCCAACCAGATCAAGGTTCAGATGCCTGAGAAAGAACCTCCGTGGTTAGGAAGAACACAAGCACATTGATTGACTGCACTAGGGGACAGGTTGTTCGGGAAATCTAAATGCTATTACCAAGAGAAGGAGGAGTGGTTTATAGCAGGGCAGAACCCACTGCTGTCTATGGCAAACCAGTGAAATATTCAGAGGATAGAAATATATGCAAAGAGCTGGACACAGTGGCTCACGCCTGTAATCCCAATGCTTTGGGAAGCCAAGGCAGGTGGATCGCCTGAGGTCAAGAGTTTGAGACGAGCCTTGCCAACATGGTGAAATCCAATCTCTACTAGAAATACAAAAGTTAGCCAGGCATGGGGGCAGGCATCTGTAATTCCAGCTACTTGGGAGGCTGAGGCAGGAGAATCGTTTGAACCTAGAAGGTGGAGGTTGTAGTGAGTCGAGATTGTGTCACTGCATTCCAGCCTGGGCAACAGAGCAAGACTCCATCTCAAAAAAAAAAACAAAAACATATATATATATATGTAAAGTGTCTGGCACAAAAAAAGAAAGGGAGGAGAATCAGATGTGGAGTCTGTAGGTACCTGGCTGAGGGTGTGGGGAGGTTCACTGAGGAAGCTGTGAGTGTTTGTGCCCTGTGCCTTCTTACAGGGACGGAGAACATGAAGAGTGGCGACTACATGGCAGCCTTTTCTTACTTCCAGAAAGCTGCAGCCCGCGGCTACAGCAAAGCGCAGTACAATGCGGGCTTGTGTCATGAGCATGGCAGAGGCACCCCCAGAGACATTAGCAAGGTATTCCCCTTCCCCCAAGCCCCCCCCCGTGCTGGGCTGCTGAGATTGATGTCTAGAAATGAGCAGTGGGCAGGGATGGGGGAAAGTTTGGCTTCTTTTCTCCACTTGGTTCTAGCCAAGCTGCGAAGGAAAAATAAGAAAGAAGCTCCTAACTTCCAGAAATTTAGACTCAAAATTCACGGAGGGCGGGGATTTTGCCTTTTTTCTTTGCAACTATATCCTCAGCCTAGAATAGCATCTTGATGAATGGATTAATGAATTTTTAAAAAGTGGGATAAGAGCACAAAGAGGTTATATATAAGAATGTATTTCTTAGAGTTGTATGTGAAGGCAGAAAAACCCAAAAAACCCTGAAAGTTTCTTCAATAGAAAACTGGTTAATTACATCTATTTGGGCCTCAAAATGATGTGCTAGATATGTATGTCAGGGAAAGACATTCATGGTGTACCATTAAAGTTAAAAAAAATAGGTTATAAAGTAGTATAGTATGTATAGTATGATCTAAGTCTCTCTCTCTTTGCCCCCCCGCACACACACATATGTGCGTGCAAATGCATAGATGTCTAAAATGTATGTGTGTATGTCTAACACATACATGTGAGAAGATATTTACAAGGCTGTACACTAAAATTTTAAGCAAGAATGATCTTTAGGAGGCTGAATTTCTTGGGATTTTATGTTTCTATTTTTGGTTTATATTTTAAAATTTTGGCTTATCTGAATTTTCTGACTAGTCTATAATTATTATGTATTATTTAATTAAAATAATTTTTTAAAATTTCACTGAAAGAAAAAGATGTACAGAGTTACCAGCTGACTGGGTGTTTCTCCCTTTGCCCCAGGCAGTCCTTTATTATCAATTGGCTGCCAGCCAGGGCCACAGCCTGGCTCAGTACCGCTATGCCAGGTGCCTACTACGAGACCCAGCCTCTTTGTGGAACCCTGAGCAGCAGAGGGCAGTGTCCATGGTGAAGCAGGCTGCAGACTCAGGCTTGAGAGAGGTGAGTGCCATTGGCAGGGTCTGTCCAAGGTCTCTGGGGCTTGTGGAGCCCGAAAGTGACCAAGGTGCCTTTTTTTCCTTCCTCCTTGACCACAGGCCCAAGCTTTCCTCGGGGTGCTTTTCACCAAGGAGCCCTACCTGGATGAGAAAAGAGCTGTGAAATATCTTTGGCTTGCAGCCAACAATGGGGTATGAGCTCTCTAGTGGGCAAGCATGTTGGGGATGAAGCCTGATGAGAGAAGGGATTTTGGAACTGGTACTGAGTTCTTCTGTGCTGAGGAGATTGTTTGATAGGAGCCTTGGCCTGGCTTCAAGCCTTAGCTGTCACTGACTTACTGTGTGACCCTTGGGCAGTTGCAGTAGAACGCCGAAGCTGGCTTGCACCAGGCTGTGAGAGCTGTTGGCGGCTTAAAATCTGCTATGGGGCCGGGCGCGGTGGCTCAAGCCTGTAATCCCAGCACTTTGGGAGGCCGAGACGGGCGGATCATGAGGTCAGGAGATCGAGACCATCTTGGCTAACACGGTGAAACCCCGTCTCTACTAAAAAATACAAAAAACTAGCCGGGCGGCGTGGCGGCGCCTGGAGTCCCAGCTACTCGGGAGGCTGAGGCAGGAGAATGGCGTAAACCCGGGAGGCGGAGCTTGCAGTGAGCTGAGATCCGGCCACTGCACTCCAGCCTGGGCGACAGAGCGAGACTCCGTCTCAAAAAAAAAAAAAAAAAAAAAAAAAAAAAAAAAAAAATCTGCTATGGTGGGAATATTTTCACCACAGGAATTGCTAAACGCCACAAAGCAGAGCTTTTTCCCTCCCTGAGAGCCAGTTGTTCAACATTTACCAGCACACTACTGGGCCTGCTCACTTCTTGATTCAAACCTGTTTCCTCCTCTGTAAAATCAGCATAATAATGCTTGCCTTACGTGTCCACTACTTCACAGGGTGGTTGTGAGGATCAAAATCTAACCGAGATAACTAACAGGTGTGACAGTGCTGTGTGACCTGTACACATGAAAAACGCATCATTACAAGTGATGGTAACCCAGGGAAATCAGAAGACGCATCAGGTGGAGACAGTAAACAGGGAACACTGCTCAGTTTGGGGTGGGTGGGGATGTCTGGTTGTTTGCGAACTGGGGTTATTGGCATTCAGACAATTCAGATGTGTTCCATGAAGCCTTAGTTCTCTGGGATGTTTATAAGTCGTAAGAGGAAAAAAATGGTTAGATGGGTTTGGGAAGTACTGAGTTAAACAGTTCATGCAGGAAGTCTCAAAGCTTTATGTCACTGTAGATCACTGAAAAGGCCATCTGTAATTTGCTGTATTCCTCAAGTGTATTTGACCAGTGTATCTTTTGAGTTGCATCTTGAAGGACCAGGAGTCTTAGATTAAATCAAGCAATATATGTGTGAACTGTAATCTCCCTACATAGGGGACTGCTGCTTCCTTTGTTTTCTGGCCAACACACTGATAGCTTCATTGAACTCCTGGGCATCAGAATGCTTTTCCTTGTCTACTCTTAGTTGCCCAAAGTATCTGTAGTAGCTGTCCAAAGGGGACCAATGCCACCAAGTATCCACCAGATAATCAGACCAGCATGCTAGCAGGAGAAATGCACAAAAGGATGTCTGTCACCTGCTATGTGACACTGTATTGGGACTCAGATCTGACACTCTTCCACCCCACAGGGAATTGTGTCTTTCTGGGTTTGTACTGAGCAGCGATGCAGGGGTGGTGGTTTGGCCTCACGTGTGTCCACTGCTATGTTGTAACCTGGTCTGTAGGCATGAGTCTGCCGTGTGTTATAGAAGTAGGGGGAGAATGTGTAGACAACTCTTCCCAGAAATTTGACTGCGGAGGGTTGAAGAGAAATGGGACCATGGTTGGGAATCAATAATGTTTTGTTTTGTTTCGTTTTTTTTTCTTTTTTCTTTTTTTTTTTTTTTTTTTTTTTTTTTTTTTTGAGACAGAGTCTCGCTCTGTCGCCCAGGCTGGAGTGTAGTGGTGCGGGCTCGGCTCACTGCAAGCTCTGCCTCCTGGGTTCAGGCCATTCTCCTGTCTCAGCCTCCCAAGTAGCTGGGACTACAGGTGCCCGCCACCATGCCTGGCTAATTTTTTTGTATTTTTAGTAGAGACGAGGTTTCACCGTGTTAGCCAGGATGTTCTCGATCTCCTGACCTCGTGATCCGCCCTCCTTGGCCTCCCAAAGTGCTGGGATTACAGGCATGAGCCACCACACCTGGCCTGTTTTGTTTTTTTAATTGGGAGAGTGAATATGATTCGTATAGTGAATGTAAGCACTTTTCATATAGTGTATTTAATCCTTGCAACAACGTAATAAAGTAGGTGCTACTAGTATCCCACTTTATAGGTGAGGAAACTGAGGTACCATGAGTTAGAGTCACATGCCTGAGTTAACACAGCTGGTAAATGGTAGAGCCGTGATGGGAGCACAGTCTGGCTGTGCAGCTGGACACCCAGCCTCTACCTCTACCTACCTGAGCCTATTCCTACCAGGAGCATAGTTCTCAGTGAGAGGAGAGAATCAAGGATCCAGAGCTGGGGCAAAGAGCATAGCTTTTTTTTTTTTTTTTTTTTTTTTTTTTTTGACATGGAGTCTTGCACTGTTGCCCTGGCTGGAGTGCAGTGGCGTGATCTTGGCGCACTGCAACCTCCGCCTCCTGGGTTCACACGATTCTCCTGCCTCAGCCTCCTGAGTAGTTAGGATTACAGGTGCATACCACCACACCTGCCTAATTTTTTTTGTATTTTTAGTAGAGATGGGGTTTCACTATGTTGGGCAGCCTGGTCTCCAACTCCTGACCTTGTGATCTGACCACCTTGGCCTCCCAAAGTGCTGGGATTACAGGTGTGAGCCACTGCGCCCAGGCCGAGCATAGCTTTTTAGAGAAGAATTGCTTTTTCTGTCAGCCCTCCCAGGCAGAGATTCAGGAAGGCACAGGGCCTTTGGGAAGACAACCTTCCACCGTCGCCTCCTTGCTGTTTCAGGGCAACGTAGGAGCCCGACCCCCAGGTTTCCTGTAACTGGGCTGTTTCCTATGGTCTTCCTTGTGCATGCTTTCAGCCACCCTGTGCAAGAGAAGCCTCCACACTGCCCTGGCTGGAATCTCCCTGGGTGGAGGGATCCCCCTCTCCTTTGTGTTGGGTGAGCTCTGAGCCTCTGGCATTTCATAGTTGAGATCCCTTGTTATGGGACGGGCCAAGGCTGGGTCTTGTTCCTGCATGGATGAAGTCCCAGCATGCCTGACTTCACTTTCCTCCTGCCTTAGCGTTTCAGTTCCTCATTCTTGCGTGTGTGTATCTGTTTGTCCATTTTCTCCTTAGGACTCACAGAGCAGGTACCACCTTGGAATTTGCTATGAGAAAGGCCTTGGTGTGCAGAGGAATCTGGGAGAGGCCTTGAGATGTTACCGGCAGTCAGCAGCTCTGGGAAATGAGGCCGCCCAGGAGAGGCTGCAAGCCCTCTTTTCCATGGAGGCTGCAGGTACAGACCCAAGTCCAAGCCAACAGGTTCATTCCCTGAGCTCAGTACTCTGTGACAGAGTAGTAGGTAGCAGTAGTCTCTGGTCTCCTAATCATTTCCAACCCCAGTGGTGGCTAAGAACGCAGCTTTTGGGGACGGGCACGGTGGCTCACGCCTGTAATCCCAGCACTTTGCGAGGCCAAGACTGGCGGATCACGAGGTCAGGAGATCGAGACCCTCCTGGCTAACACAGTGAAACCCCGTCTCTATTAAAAATACAAAAAAAAATTAGGCGTGGTTAGCGGTGCCTGTGGTCCCGGCTACTCAGGAGGCTGAGGCAGGAGAATGGCGTGAACCCGGGAGGTGGACCTTGCAGTGAGCTGAGGTCGCGCCACTGCACTCCGGCCTGGGCAACAGAGTGAGACCCCGTCTCAAAAAAAAACAAACCAGGCCGGGCACGGTGGCTCAAGCCTGTAATCCCAGCACTCTGGGAGGCCGAGACGGGAGGATCACGAGGTCAAGAGATCGAGACCATCCTGGCTAACACGGTGAAACCCCGTCTCTACTAAAAAAATACAAAAAACTAGCCGGGCGAGGTGGTGGGCGCCTGTAGTCCCAGCTACTTAGGAGGCTGAGGCAGGAGAATGGCGTAAACCCGGGAGGCGGAGCTTGCAGTGAGCCGAGGTCGTGCCACTGCACTCCAGCCTGGGCGACAGAGTGAGACTCCATTTCAAAAAAAAAAAAAAAAAAAGAATGCGGCTTTTGGAGTCAGACAAACCTGAGTTGTTTGTTTTTTTTTTTTAATTTTTATTCGAGATGGTGTTTCACTCTTGTTGCCCAGGCTGGAGTGCAATGGCGCGATCTCAGCTCACTGCAACCTCTGCCTCCCAGGTTCAAGCGATTCTCCTGCCTCAGTGTCCCGAGTAGCTGGGATTACAGGCACCCACCACAATACCCAGCTAATTTTTTGTATTTTTAGTAGAGACGGGATTTCACCATGTTGGCCAGGCTGGTTTCAAACTCCTGACCTCAGGCGATCCACGCGTAAAGTGCTGGAATTACAGGTGTGAGCCACTGCGCCCAGTCAAACCTGAGTTTTAACCCCCACTGTCACTGAACGTGGACTCCATGGCTTTGTGCCTCAGTTTCTTCACCTCTAAAAATGAAGGTAATGGTAGCACCTAACTCATTAGATTGTCATAGGGTTAAATGAGATGACTCCAAGGGACTTAGCACAGCCTGACAGCACAGTAGGTATTGAACAAGTGGTAGCTGCTCTGATGATTTTGTAGGAGAGACAATATCCCAAGATTGCATGAATTACCCTTCTAGGGCTCTGAGAGCCCTGCTCACTCATGAGTCACTGGGGTTGGGAGTTAACAATGCCTGGGGAACCAAGTCCTTGAAGAAGTGCTGGCTCCAAAGTCGGAGTCCAAGAATGTACAGCATGAGTAAGAGTTGCTCTCACCTCTTCTTGTAGCCCCAGGGCCCAGCGACCTGACAGTTACAGGACTGAAGTCTTTCTCCAGCCCCTCCCTCTGCAGCTTGAACACCCTGCTAGCAGGAACCTCACGCCTACCACATGCCTCGAGCACAGGGAACCTTGGCCGCCTCTGCAGAAGTGGGCATCTTGGAGCCAGCCTGGAATCCTCCAGCAGGGCTATTCTCCCACCCCCCTACCCACTGGAAGGGAGTGTTGTAAGACTAGGTTTTGGCTAAGGTGAGATAAAACATAGTCCGTGGTGCCTCTTAGGGACCAGAGGGAGCAGGAGGTTGGATAACAAAAATAAAGCATCAGTAACCCTTTCCAGGTAGAAATTACAGCAGGAGTTTAGGTTCCCAAGCAATTTCACATACATGGCTAGTAAGTGACTGATCTTCCCCCGCACTTGGTAGCCTCACAGATGAGCCTTGGATGCATCCACAGTCATTTCTGGTCTGTGCACCAAAGGATGCATTCAGTGACCTATGAAAAGCCCTACTGAAGGGTCCAGAGACCCTTGTGCTCACCTTAGCCTTTGTCTTTGAGCAAATAACTTACCTTCTCCCTTCCTATGCCTTGGTTTTCTCACACTTAATCCTGTACTGCTGTTTGCCAATGTCTGATGTGTGTATCCCTGGTTCACAAGAAGATTTTAGGTGGTATTCAAATTAATA
Source organism: Chlorocebus sabaeus (assembly GCF_047675955.1). NCBI lineage: Eukaryota > Metazoa > Chordata > Mammalia > Primates > Cercopithecidae > Chlorocebus > Chlorocebus sabaeus. Next base: position 40,249,734 of record NC_132926.1, on the reverse strand, counting down.
TTTTCTATTTCAGTAATTACATATTTAATGTATAATATAAAAATATGACTAGCATATTGAGCTGTAGTTTGGCAGATGTTCTGTCTAGGATAAAGCTAACTGTAAAAAAGTGAATCAGTTTAAAGAAAAACAATGTAAAAGGGGGCACAGGTCCAGAGAGGGAGCAAAAATCATAGGGGCGGTTCCGTGAATGGCTGGCACTTAAAAATACTGAATTAGGCCATCCTCAAGACTAGCTCCACCATTCACCTCTATTCATCCCCCATGGGCTCATAATCATTTTCATTTCCCCTTTGATTTGGAAGGAAGACGTTTCTTGCCCAAATGCCTGGATGTGTCTGCTTGACTTTCAGAACTTCTCACTTCAGCCCTAAAGATGGAGCCTGTGGGTTCTCAGAGAGATATCACAACTTGAGTCCCGAAGAAGAGGCCGGTTCCCCACCCACCTTCCCCCAAACGCTAAGCACCTGTGCCAGTACAATCAAGAAGAGGAAAGTATGTGAAGACGCAGGTCTGGCTCTGCCACTTGCCTGGCCGTGTCACCTTGAAGCAGTGACCTGACTCTATATTGCTTCCTCAGTTGTATACCAAAGGCAATGGTGTCTGCCCTCCTACCTTACAAGACAAATGCAAGGGCATTTCACCACAGAGAGGACCTTTGTGCTCACTTTGGCCCGGGAGGCAGTGATGCTTATGGTTGCATGACTTTATGTGTCGCTGGGCCAGGATGAGGACCTGGGCCTCCTGACTCCTGGCCCAGGGTTCTTGTCCATCAGTTCAGACTGCAATTTTATGTGAAAGCATTATGACTGTCCTAGTCATGGGAGAGTAAATGTAGATTGAATGCTAGGAGTCCTAGAGCTGGAGAGTGTGATTTTGAGGTCCCCGTTTGGGAAACGTGTGCCAGAAATGTCTAGATGTTTAATAAAACAGATATTGGATTATATCATCACTCTTGCCCTTGAGTATGTTGGGAAGAGCCAGGGAGACGGGCAGGGGGAGCTGAAAGCTGAGGCTCCGTCCTCATCTCTAAACTCTCCATTAACCAATTTAAAGGATCTTAAAAGCTTCTCCAAGAGAGAGACTTAGGAAAAAAAAAGATTTCTGAGTCAACGCTAATGAGTCCAATTACTGAGTTTGTGAATAGCTATTCCCTGGCTTCTGGATGTTCACCCAAGTTGAATAGCATAGATGTGGTTGAGGCTGGGGGCTGGGAGGGATAGAGGGCCCACTCCTCACAATCCCGTGACTGAGTGGAGACCAACCAGCTTGGCCAATTCAAAGGCAAGAAGATTTGAGGGGGGAAAGTTGTTCACGTTTCCCTCTCTGCTTCCCGCCCCACCTCTCCCAACTTCTAAGTGGTCCTGCCACACTTTGCTAGCACCTCCCTTTCACCTGGGGAGCCCAAGTGTCCTCTAGCTCCAGCTCCTCACCTGCTCCCTGCCTCCTTTTCTGGGCTTCCCTGCACACTGGTTCACCGCTATTGGACCCTGCACATGGCCACTTTCCACAGATGGCACTCCTTGGGAGCAGGGATCTTATCTTTGTATTCCAGTGTCCCCAGCACTGAGCGCAAGGCCCCCCGTGCAGGGTAGGAAACCTGAGGTTTCAAACTCAGATTTTTAAGCTGTGCAGTGCACTAAGCTCTCTGCCAAAAAACAAATAAAAAAAGGTTTCTGTGGTTAAATAAGTTTGGGAAACGCTGCACCAGACGTCCCCTTTTTATAGATTCACAATATACATCAGCATATTTGAGGTTCCAAGAAGTCCTCCAGCAAAGAAGTTGGTTAACCCAATGTTTTCCCTCACTGAGTTGAGCCCAGAGCCTGTTTCCCTACAGATTGCTTTTGAGCCTTCCTGGGGCACCCTCTGCATGAAGTGTCACTGTGTGCCCTCCCTGTGGAGCCACTCCCCAGCCTCCTCCCCTCTGTGGTCATTTTGGATTTTCTGACTACTGCCTTGTAGCCATAGCTGGGGCCAAGGGCTGGTTCACAGTCTGGACACTCGGGGTCCTGTGGTGAAGGCCAGATGCAGCCCTCCCTGAATGGCTTTCCCTCCCACTCAGTCACTACTGAGCTAAATACTGATTCAATTTGGGGCACCAAAGGTTGGGGGTAGGATATTTTTAAGCTCTCCAATTTAAAAAGGAAGGGCCTCTCCTGTGGAAAGAGAAGGATGGCAAAGTTGTGAGAAAGGTGTTGTCAAGGGACCAAAAATCCTTGGCTGTTAGTCACTGCGGTCTTGATCCAGCACCAGGGGGATGGGCTTCATTGGCAGAGCTGGGGACTGCTGTGCTTTTGCCATTAAAATTCTGTTATTAATGACTCATCATCAGTGCCCCAGAGGAAGTGTGAGAGGACGAGAGGGAGGTGGCTCCCATCAGCAGGGCCAGCCTGGGTCAGGATGCTGGGTTAAAGCCTGGCACCCTCACCAATGAGACCTCTGTGGGAAGCTCTACTGCCTCAGTTTCCCTATCCGGAGATGCTGTTTGCAGGGAATCCTGACACTATGATGAGAACAAGGCTATTTGGTTCACTATATCTTTAGTGCTATTATAGTGTGGGACACTCAGATGTTCAGTAAATATACATTCAGCAACCCCCCACCCCACCCAGTGCCCAGCACCAAGCCTACCCAGCACATAGTAGGCACTTCAAGTAATTTGAATGAATAATTTTAAATAACTTGAATGAATAATTCTGTATTGCCCCCCACTTGCCACCTACACACACACACACACACACACACACACAAACACACACGGTTCCCTGTGCTACTTCTGGCACTTAGTAATTGTTCAATAAATACAAAATGTTTGTTGCATGAGTGTTTCTGATCATGTCCTACTACTTCTCCGCCATCGTACCCAAAATTTAGTAGGAACTAGAAAATGCTTATCTATTCTCTAGATACACACTATGTACCAGGCCAAGCCTCTCCCTCCTCCTGTCCTCTCTTTTGCGGGATTTGGTTCTCTCCAGAGTTTCAAGGGTAGTGGTTGCCACATCACTCTTATTTCAGCCAGAGAAGAGGCAGGGTCAGTGAGCTGCCAAACTGAAGTTGGGTGACAGACAAGGCAGCTGCCTGTCAATCTCTGAGCTGCCCCCAGGCTCTGAGTGAGTACTGCATTGCACTCCTGGTGCTGGAGAACGGCTGACTATTGATTTAAAAAAAAAAAAAGTCCCTCTATGCCTCTATGCTTTCCAAATTAAGACAACGTTTAACTGAGTGCTTGCTGGCTCGCCTGCTCCCTCAGTCTCCCGGGGGACAGAGCCCATCTCAGTGGAAACTGTTTTGAGCATGTCCAAAGTCTCAGCTTTGACATCTTGGCTGATGTCAAGAAGTTTCTGTAACCTTCCTGTTTAGCACACCCGGTTCTGTCACCATAGACATGGTCTCACTCTGAGCCTGTTATCGGGCAAAGTGCCGGTATCAGCTCATCAAGAGGGGATACGTGGTGCAGGAGAGAACACCGTCCCTCACGTACATACACCCCCATTCTGATCAAAGTTCAGAACAGGAGCAGCTCTACCCATGAGTTCTCCAGGTTCTGCAGGGAAGGCAGGGCTGAGGGCTGACCTAGAGGATTGTAGTGCTTCCTAATCTTAATTGGACCCTAAATCTCTTTGAGAATCTGATCTAAGCACCTACTTCTTTCCATAGAAAAAATGCATATCCTTCCAATTTTGCATGCAATTCAGCAGGTTCATAGATCCTGAAGTCCAACCAAGGGCGTCAGGTTAAGAATCTTTGATGTATTAAAAAGACCACCATACTAAATCCCAGATCCAAATCCTGATTTGAGCGACCACTCAGTTAAATGTCATCTTAATTTGGAAAGCTCTCCCCCACAAACCTGCCAGGTGGCCTTAGGCAAGTCATCTGCCGTTTCTTTCTATATTCTTGGCTATAAAATGAAGAGTTGAAATAGATAAAGTTCAGACTCCTTATGACACTTGCCCGTGTCTGTGGATGTTTAGATAGTATCTTAAAGCAACGCTGCGTAATCTTTTAAAGGTCAAAGTTTCCTGTAGAGAATCTGATGAGAATTTTGTATCTTCTGCCTAAAAAAAAAAAAAAAAAAGCCTAGACACAAAGTTTTACCTAGTATTCAGGGAGCCCAAGGAGTACAGATTTATAGCTTTTGAACTAGAATGATGCAATGGTCCCATGTGTCTAGTGATCCAGTCGCCACCTATAATTCCAGCTTCCTCAGGTCATCTCCCCATGCCCACTGTCTTCTCTCTACCATCCCAACATCTGCTCAGCACTGAAAATCTGCTGGTAACTGGGAGGTCACCATGGTCTACTCTAGTACTGTGGTTCTCAGACTTTGCTTTTGCATAACAGAATCATTTTTTCTAATGAAGTCCTACCTGGAGCTCCAATATGGATAAAAGGGGCCTCTGAAGCATTTACTGACACATTTATTCATTCATACATCCATTCAACAGGTATTTATCAAGTGTTGCTTTGTGGCAGGCACCTGGCTGGTCAGGCTGGAGACCCTGCCTGCCTGCTTGGTTTCCCCCAGCTTCTCTCACTGGCCCACAGAACCCAACAGTTCTGGGATCCAGCCTGAAAATCACAGATTCTGTAAGGAGATCACTCTGGCCTAGAGTGAGGTGAGGAGAAACCCAGAGACTCTGCCCCGGAAACTCATAACTTTGGGGAGCCTCATTTTCTTCATCTGTAAACTGGAATAATGGAATAATGACACCACACTGTGTTCCAAGTATGTATGATGCCTATTATCCCTAGTTGGGAGCATAATTGGCCCATTTCTGTGAACAGTGAACATGAGCACTGAGCTCCAAGAAAGGACAAAAAGAGGAGCAGATAGAGGAACTTTTGCCTGCAGTGTCCAGGAGAGACCCACGCTATTTAGAAGCTAGCTGATTGGCTGCTCGGAAATTTCCAAGAAAATTATAAAGCTGAACCTTGGGAAAATATCTGCTATTTCTTCCCTCCTTCATCCCCTGGAAGGCTGGCTGCTGTCAGTGCGGATTTCACAGACCCAGTTCACACAGTGTCCTCTGGGATTCACAAGCCTAAACCTGCAATAACAGAGGAAGGTTTACCCGCAAATGGGGTCCAGAAAGATGACATCTGCACTTGAAGAGCTACTTGCTCGGAAAGAACAGGGGCCTGCATCAGTTCAGATGCAAGTTCCTTTCGCCTTGTGCTTGGAAATGTAGAGAGGTGCAGGCCTGCATGACTTTGGAAATGTTCCTTTCAACAGTGTTTCCCAAGAGAGCTCTGTCGGGCAAGTTCACTGCTGCCAACAGCTCACCTCCAGGGCCTTTCCTTCTCCTCTCCTTCGTTGGCAGGCTGGTGTCAAGGTTGAAGGCCTGGGTTTTGGTGTTGGGCCAGCCCAGGTCCAAATCCCGGCTCTGGCTGTACTCCCTGCTTGATCTTGGGAAAGCCACTTGACCTCTCCAAGCCCCATATCAATGTCTGTGAAATGGGGTTAATCATGCCTCCCTCCCAGGACTGTTGGAAAATCAAATTAAATCCTATTGTAAAGCCTGGTGCCTGGCTCATGGAAATGCTTTATAAATAGTTGTGCTTTCTTAGCTCTAATTTCGCAGCTGAGAAGCAGATTAGTTGGTAACGTAGTGGTAGGGGAACGGGGTTAAGAGCACACATGTCTGCTATTTGTGTACCTGTCACTGTGTACCAAGGTGCCCCACGCCTGTCCAGGCCCGGTGTGACAGTCTTGCCAGGGATTGGATGACAAAGAACCCTCACTCTATTACTCTTCCCTTCTCCCTCTTGACAGGTGCAAACAGGAGAATGAATCACTGCTTTTCCTTTATTGGTAGATCAGAGAGCATTTCCTGGCACCCCCAGGGTACAGCCCCCTGACTCCTGCTACCCAAGAAGGCCATCCTTTCCTGCTTGTGGTACTCCGTGGCATCTGTTCTGCCAGAGGACTGACCCTTTGTGCTCTACATATGTTTTGCCAGCAAACACTTATCTCAGCCACAAACTGTCCCTGTCCTCCAAAAGATGCAGAGCCACTTACAAGGGGCTGCTTTGGTCAGTCAGGTGTTAGTCTTGGGGCTCCTGCCTCCTCTGTGGGGGTAGCATCAGTCACCCTATAAAGTTCTCAGGCCACCACTAGCTAGTGAGTTACAAGATTTTAGAAACCAGCTCATGTCCCCAGATCCTCAGGCCCCTGATTCTTGGATCCAGAGCCGTCCGAGGTATGTTCACAGGCACCTACCGCTGCTGCTGCTGCCTCTGCTCCTGCCCTCGGTCCCCGTCTTTCCACCTGGGTCTCCCTGCACTTTCATGCCTGAGGCCACACTGGTAGCCAAGTCTAGACTGAGGGTCCTCCCGCAGACCGAGAGCCGCCGCAGTGCCTCAGAGGCGGCCTCCACGGGCATGCCGGAGCGCTGTTCCAGCAGCATCTCCAACAGTGAGCTCATCTCCGAGACAAAGGTGCTGGCCAGCCTCGTGCCTGTTGGGCTCAGCTCTGGTGCCTCTGCCTTGCCGAATGTCTGGAAGGTCCTCGGCTCCTCCGTGGCTGCAGCATCCGGGGAGATCACATTGTCACGGTAGTTGGTGGTGAGGGGCAAAGAGAGTCTCGCCATCCAGGCCGGGTCAGGGGCGCTCAGCCGGTCCAGTGCCAGACCTGTGTGGGGAGGAGGGGACACAGTGAGGGCCAGGCTCCGGGAAGGACCAGGCGGGTGAGGGTGGGGCAATGGGCAGGGCAAGGGCAGTGGACAAAGGAGGGAAGGGAAATGGCAGGGGACAGACAGAGTGGCCAGACGGGGACAGGAAGGAAGAGGCCCTGACAGGGAAGCTCCCTGGGTAGGAAGGCAGTCGACTGACACACCCGGGCGAACCGAGTGGGGAAGCAGCAGGAGGAGGAGAAGGCCTAGGAGCAGGAATTAGCCTTTTTCTAAAGAATTTCCCAATCTGGGCTGTGGTGTGTTTCCAGTCTCAGTGTCTTCTATATTTCATCCAGGATTTTTACCCCTCAGGGCGCCTTCTCCCCTCAGGGCTCCACTAGCTGAGGATGGAGGGAAAATCCCTTTTCTTAGCCGAGGCTGGAGTTCCTGACTTGGTGCTGCCTTTTGTTCCCATCCATAATAATAGGGACCACATATTAGGTACTTACGTGATGAACAATTTACACAATTATTTAACTTCCACACAAACCTTTGAGGTCAAGAGTATTATCCCCATTTGGTGGATGAGGAAACTGAAGCTGAAAGAAGTTAAGTCACACATCTGCTAGGCAACAAACCTCAATTTGATGCCAGGTCTGATGACTTTGAAGCCTCCCTATGATGGCACCACCCTACCCTCTCTCTGAAGAGCTGGCCCTTTATCCCTCTGGATACTCCAGGTGCCCAGCTGGGGCCTCTGGAATTCCCAGGCTACCTAAGGTCTGCACTGTTATCACCTGGCCCCCGATCCTCAAATCCTCCTCAACATCATCTCTCAAGCTGCCGGAAACCCTGGCCAAGAGTCAGGCTGGGGAGGGGCTGCCTGTCCAAGGGCTGTCCCAGGAGAGGGACTGGGGTAGTGGTGGTGGCAAGCCAGCCTGGTGGCTGGGAATTCAAAAAACTGGCCCCTACATTTGCAATGCCACAGTCACACTTCTTTTCCCATCCCTTCAAAAGAAAATCCTGTTTCAAGAAACCAGTCCCAGGCCTGGTGGTAGAGACCAAGCCAGAGGAAAGAAACTATAAGTCTTATAGTTAAGAAACAGTGTCTTAAAAAAAATTTAAAAAAAAAAAAAAGCACAACATCTACTTAACATTTATCAAATGTTTGCCTAAGGTGAGTTACTTTAAAATCTGTGCACAGAATAAAAGACTGGAAGGAGATATGTCAAAATGTTAACTGAAATTACCTCTGGGCAAAAGCAATCCATTCTCTTTTTGTTTATCTGTGTTTTTCTGTATTAACCAAATACTACTTATGTAATTTGAAAAAGTTATTCTGAAGTATGGGTAGTCATTTTTTGTACTGATAAATGAATCTGTGTCTTGCATTCTGGACTGTGCAGGTTGTGAGACAGTGTTGGGCTCCTGCCCTACAGGATCCTTGGGTTTAGCCCCATGCCTGGGACTTAGTGAATGTTTGTTGAATGATTGAATGAACATAAATATTAACCTTCAACATCTGGGAAATGCAAACCTTAGTTCCTTGAGACTCCGAGGCTATAAGGTTGGATGGAACTCTTGGTGTTGTAGAATCAGGCCTTTCCTTGTACATGGATCAGAGAGCTTCAGAAGGAGTGAAGCTTGGAATGAGAAAATCGCTGGGGCGTATGAGAACAGCTGAAAAGTGATGCTGAATTCACCCAGCATTACCCACCAGTTCTAGCTGCAGGTGGGCTCTGGGCCAACCCGGGTTTGATTTCCCAACTTTGCCGCTTAGGGGCAGTGTGTGTGACCTTGGGAAGATGGCTTAACCTCTCTAAGCTCCCGTTTCCTCTTAGGAAGTGGTGAGACAGTAGTACTTATCTTGTGGAGTTGTTGTGAGGTTCAATGAGTTCATGCAACCAGTAAAACATTATCATGGTCACATTCTCAAGTAGGGCAATCTGAATCTGAAGCAGCAAATCTGAAGCAATCTGAAGCAGCAAGATCCCAGTCTCCCCAAGGCAGTCCAGCCTGTGAGCGGCAAAGGCTTTTCTGCCCCTCCTCTTTCCTTACCCCCCACTCCTTGCAGTGGTCCTGTGTTCAGTACCCTTTGTGCTATGGGCAAGCAGGACCGTGTGGGGACTGACCCCACAGGTTCCAGCCAGAGCTGATGAATAGAGATAGAATCCAAAGCTATATCCGCCAGCCATAAGTAGCTATTGAGCACTTGAAATGTGGCTGATATGGTAGAAGAACTGAATATTTCATTTTATTTAATTTTAATTCATTTAAAGTTAAATAGCCACATGTGGCTAGTGACTACCGCATTGAACAACACAGCTCTAAAATTTAGAGCCACACTGCCTGTGTTTATAACTATCCATGAGCTGCGCAACCTTGGGCAAATTATTAAACACCCCTGACCCTCACATTTTTCCTTTATGAAGTGTGGATAATGAATAGTCCCTATCTCATAAGATTTTCTCATGAGGTACTTAGAACAGGGCCTAGCACATAGAAAGTGCCCAATAAGCATTAGCAATATTTTTTTAACCAGGGAGAAAAGTCCCTGCCGTGCCTTCAGTGTGTCTGCAGCCAGATGGAGCACATGAGAAACAGTATTAACTACATAGATAGAAAACCACAGCACAGGGATGGTCCGCCGTGGAGTGTGTTACCAAAGAAGGCTGACCAATGTCCGTAGCAGGCGCAGGGGGGTGCTAGCAGATTCTTGAATTCAAATTCACATTATGTATTTATTGTCAAAGCTAATTGTTTCTCTGCAAAATTCTTTTTGTTTTAATTGCAATTGTTAGCATGTTAAAGAGTTGACCTGGTTCCCAGGGCGAAAGGGTATTAAAACACACCAGACGCAAATGAGTGGTAAGAAGTCCATAGAGGAGAGGCTGGCTCAGGGTTTGGCTCCCCTTCGATCACTGGTGAGCCGGGTGACTCTGGGATGGCTACTCGATTTTTTGAGCCTTGGTTCGCTCATCTGTAAATTCGAGGTAATAATTATCTACTTGAGGAGTTTGGCTGGAGGCTTAAATGAGATCATGCACTTTGGGAGGCCGAGACGGGTGGATCACGAGGTCAGGAGATCGAGACCATCCTGGCTGACACGGTGAAACCCCGTCTCTACTAAAAAATACAAAAAAAAAACTAGCCTGGCGAGGTGGCGGGCGCCTGTAGTCCCAGCTACTCGGGAGGCTGAGGCAGGAGAATGGCGTGAACCCGGTTGGCGGAGCTTGCAGTGAGCTGAGATCTGGCCACTGCACTCCAGCCTGGGCCTCAGAGCGAGACTCCATCGCAAAAAAAAAAAAAAAAAAAAAAAAAGAGATCATGTACATAAGATGCTTCCCCTGTGCCTGGCATGTTCACTATTCTTACAGTGATTTTTAAAATGAATAATCAAAGTAGGCCGGGTGCCTACTTTGGCTTTGATTACAGGTGGCTCATGCCTCTAACGCCAGCACTTTGGGAGGCTGAGGTGGGCGGATTGCTTGAGCCCAGGAGTTGGAGACCAGCCTGGGCAACATGTGAATCCCTGTCTCTACCAAAAAAAAAACAATCAAAACAGCGAGATGTGGTGGTGCTCACCTGTAGTCCCAGCTACTTGGGAGGCCAAGGTGGGAGGATCACCTGAGCCCAGGAGGTCAATGCTGCAGTGAGCTGTGATCACCCTGTGATCACGCCACTCTACTCCAGCCTGGGTGACAAAGCAAGACCCTGTCTAAAAAAAAAATCAAAGTAGAACCCAGTCTTTAAAATACTTTCTGAGGCTGCAAGGGTGAAAGGGAAGTTAAATGTTGCTGATGTTCCTCCACAGAAACAGAATGGCTTTTCCCTGCAGTGGATTGGAGTAGAACTCTGAAGCCTGGACACCATGGCGCAAGGTGACTCTAGGGTGTCCCTACCTGTGCAGGGGTCCAGCAGACTTGACAGCTCTTCTTCTAGCAATTGCTTCACAGAGAGGTCCTCTTCAGGATCCAAAGGCCCTTCCTCCTGTTCTGGGTCTGTCTGGCCTCCAGCCCTCGCACTTGGGCCATCTGTGTCTGTGATTGCACTCCTACAAAAGAAACCAACCAGTCCACGGGTAAGGACATTCCTATATAGACCCATTCATTCACGCCCATTTATGTTTGCATTCATTTACCCGTATAGGGAACTGGATTCACAGCCTGGCCTCTGCAGTCAGACCAACCTGGATCATGTGATTCCAGCCCTCCTCTTACTCTGTTTCCTCATCTGTAAAATGGGAGTAATAAATAACACCCACCTCACAGGGTATTGTGAGGGTAAAATCAGACGTTGTAGGTAAAGGGGCCTACCACAAAGCCTGGCACATTGTAAGCACTCAGCAGACAGAAGTGAAGATGAGTTCATTGATATCATTCTCGTTGCTCCTCCCATGCCTAGGTATTTCCTGGCACACAGGAGGAGTTTAGTAAACTTCAGTGGAGCCAGTGCAGCAGTCCATCCATCCATAGAAGAAGAGCTCTAGCAAGGCTGGGATTTTTGCCTGTCTCATTCCCCGCTCCCTCACTGATGCTCAGAACAGGGCGTGGCACACAGCGGGTGCTGAATCAACACTTAATGAGTGACTGAACATTCCTTCCTTCCTACTTTAGGCCAAAACCTAGGCCAGAAGAACAGACCTATGGAGGGTGCAGCTGGAGTGAAGCAGCCTAAAGCTGCTCAGAATCTGCTACCTGCATCCCAGTCTCCTGCTGTCTCCATCCTGGCCCCTCTCTCCCATGGACACTTGGGGACAGGCCTGGACCCTCATCCCAGCAGGTGGAAAGGCTTCTGAGGGGTTTTAAGGCGTAGGAGTCCTTTCTGTTTGTTTGGGATTTTTTCCCCCTGTAGCCATTTCTGCTGCTGTGAAGAAATGAGCAGGGAGGTGGCAAGTGTGTGGGTGATAATGACAACTAATGTTTATTGAGCAGTGAGTCTGAGTCAGGCCTCATGTGATGCAAGGTCCATGCACCGTCTCATTCAAACCTTCCACACCTGTAAAGGGTTCTCTTTAATCACCCCATTGTACAAATGAGAAAACCAAGACTTGTGAAGATTTTGCAGGTTCCCAAGGTCCCCGTAGATTAAGAGATAAAGCAAGAATTCAAATCCAGGCCAGTGTGACTCTGGAGTGTGTGGACTCACCCCTGCCGTACACTACCTCTTGCCATCCTTGTAAAAAGAAGCTATAAGTTGTCAGGGCAAGAGCACTGATGCAGGAGTCAGGAACTCTGAGAGCTGGTCCCAGCTTTGCCACTCACTTGTTACATGACCTTTAGCAAAATTGCTTCAAGGGGAAAGGAGTTAGCATTGTGTGTGCACCTACTATGCGTCAGTCCTGGGCTATGGGCTTAGAATACAATTGATCATGAAATTCTCACCCCATTACTACAAGGGAAATGGGATGGCTTCTATTTTACAGATGGGGAAACCAAGGTCCTGAGAGATTATCTCACTTGCTCAAGTTTACATAGCTGGTTTGAATCAAACTATTCAGAGCCTCAGTTTATCCATCCATAACAAGAAGTTGGATTTGATGTTCTCTTAAGGGCTCTTCAATTCTAGGATTGCCCAAAGGGACACGCCCACATATCCATGTCTTTAGTGGGGAGCCTTCATATTACATTTATGGGCCAAGAGAAAGAGAGGTGACAGTTACAGATATAAAGGCAATTTACAGCACCTCTGTAATCAGGGGACGAATCGAGCCTCAGGGATGAAGTCATTTCCTTGGTGACTACTGTATTGATAGTATTTATTAATACAGCTTGATAGTCCTATAGGACTTCTAGGTCGTGTAAATACTATCAATACAGTCACCCCATGACCAAGCCTCCCAGGGTGGGAGGATGGATGCTGTCTGCTGCACCCTCCCAGGAGACCGGTGTCTGGGATGGGCTCACCCTTCCTCACTCACAGAGGCTGCAGAGATGAGGGGCAGCCAGTAGGGGCCATGAGATGCCTGTAGGGGCTACGTGCTGCTTACCTGCTGCCTCCTGGCTTGGCCAAGTACTTATTTCCTCGGTGGTTTGGTTTCGGCTGGAATTGGCCCTGATGCAGCAAGGACAGCAGCTGGGAGATTTGCTACAAGACAGGAAAAATCTGTTGACTCCACACAATTCCGACTCAGCACACTTCCTCGCCGGATGTTTCCCTCAATGCCGGTGCTTTCTTTTTATAGTCTTTCCTCTGGCTTCAGATGTTTGTGTGATCAGATGGGGGATGGTGCCCAGTGGCAGAGACAGGGACCTGGGCAGGCAGGTCCCCTGCTCTGTCATGTCACCACAGGACCTGAGTGTCTGAAGGAGAGCAAGAGGACCCTCTGGGCCCATCCCCTCACACTCATTCCTCCGAGTGTCCTGCGCCTGGTGGACTCTGAGAGATAGGGGTGAAAAAGGCATTTCCTGACCATCAATTTGTTGTTACTTTGATGAAGATTATCTTAAAGAGTTATGTCCCCTTTAGCAGTATTTGGACATTGGGTTGATTTTTGTGGACCAGATGTAAGACTATGTTGTAGAGAAGGCAAAATGGTGTCATTAAATTATTCATTTATTCATCTTTTCATTCATTCATTCAACAAGTACTTAATAAGTGCCAGGCAGGGTGGTTGCAATGGGAGTAAGAAGGAGAAGGAGACCCAGCCGCTGCCCTCAGCATGGTCATATCTGTCAGGAGGTGAAGGTTGCAGGCAGCCCCACAGGGAGTGGGGGAGCAGCGAAGAGTGGTTACCACAGGGGTTGCCTCTGGGCGTAGGGAAAGAGTGGGGGCTCTGTGGGAGTGGAGGAAGGCCCCTAACCTAACTTGGAGCAGGGAGGAAGCAGGGGGGTGGTACTGGATTAAGTTCATTCATTCATTTCAACAGATGTTACTGAGTTCATACTACATGCCAGGCACCTCTGCTGAGACCCAAAGGCTCCATAGGAGTTTGGCAAGTGGAAAGAGAATGAGGGTCTGGGCAAGGGGTGATGGTGAGAGGCGGGTGGTTTCAGGCAGAAGCACTGCACACTGAAAGCCTGGAAGAGAAGGCAGAGTTTCAGAAAGATTGGAGAATGGAGTAGGGGATGGGTGAGCTATCAGGGCCAGACCCTATAGGCCACTGGGAGGGAAAGGCAATAGATCAAGTCCTGGGAGGCAGAGTTCTAGTTCAAGGCCATTTGTAGCTTATTGTATAGTGTTAGACAGGCTTTTAGACCTCCTCAGACCTCAGTTTCCTCATCTCTAATGGGGGGCTAGAAATACCCATACAGCCTTCTTCTCAGTGTTGTCAAGATTAAATGGTTTGAAAAAGTTAAAAATCCTCTGCAAAAGCAAGGAGTTTGGACTGTTATTCCTAGAAACACTACTTCAACCTCCTGGGTCCACCCCCATTCCTCCCTTAGGAGGTCCACCGTGCCCCTCGGTGCAGCTTGAGGTAGGAAGTGTCAACCTCAGAGGAGAGTTGGAAGAGGAGATGGCCAGGACTGGGGTTTCACTGTGACTTGGGAGACTCAGGGTCTCATTGCCTGCCTCAGGGAAGATCCCACCTCCCAGCCCAGGCCCAGAAGCCCTCCTAAGTTACCTGCCACCCTTTGCTCAAGTGACAGCTGGCATTTCATGACATGACTCCCTACATGCCAATCCCTATGCTGAGCACTGTCATTCAGGGTCACTTCACAGTTACAGCCCAGATTCAAATCAGTCAGACTCAGGTTCAAATCCTAAATATGCCCCTGCCCCAGTTCCCATCAATGTGGCCTTGAGGAATTACTTAAGCATTCTGAGCCTCAGTTTCCTCAACAGTAAAAAAAGTGAATATTAATGAGACCCAGATCATATGGTGGGTTATGAGGTTTAAATGAGCTTATTAATAGATCCCATGATAAACAATGATTGTCCAGTGTCATATAATCTCCCTTAATTCTTACAACAGCCTAAGGGAAGAGATACCATTATAGCCACTTTGCAGAGGTGGAATTGGAGGCTCACAGGGGCTACATAGAAATTAGTGGGAGGGCTGGAATTTAAACTCAGATCTACTCTGTGTGCTGCTGGAAAGATATGAGCGTTGGGCAAGCAGCCTCAAGTTGATCCCAAATGGGCACCTTTCTTTCTATCACCTCAGCAGGGCCACCCACGGTGCTTATTCTCTGTTGTCCTGTCTACCAGCAGCCAGCACAGTGCTCAGCACAGAGTTTATCCAAAAAGCACCTGATAAATGGATGGATGAATGGAAAGATAAATTAGTGGTTGGCTCTGGCAACCTCTGGGTCTGCACCGATTCCAGGGCAAGATTCCTAAGAGAACAGCTGGGCCATCTCCAGGTGGCTTCCTGAGGAGGGAGTAAGGGAAGGAAACCGTGTTTTGCTTCACAGGAAACATGAACTGATGGCCTGGCCAAACAGAGGTGTGCCTTGGGCAGGCAGCCTGGCACAGTGAAAATATCTGAGGTTCACAGAAGCAGATATGGGTGTGAGATCAGGCATCATTCCTGAAAAGGTTTCCACACTTGTGTCTAGAAAATCCCAGGTCCTTAGACATTTTGTCACTCATCATCCCATTTAGACCTCACACTCTAAGGAGGCAGATACAGAGTAAGTTTGGTCTCATAATCCCCATTTTATAGATGAGGAAAATGAGGCTCAGATGTTGAAGGATGTGTACAAGGTTGCCCAGCTCCTAAGTGACTGTTGAAATTTGAACCCCAATCTGCCTAACTGCAAAGTTCTAAGGTTATTTCCTCTGCCGCATCCTGCAGGCCCAGCCAGAAAGCTCTGGGGTCTCAGACAAATTATTTGCTACACCTGGGTTTGGGTGCAATGATGCCTATGCTGGCCTTCTTCATAGGGAGGTTGCCCAGATGAGATGAGGGCAGGCAGAGAGTGGAGATGGAGAAGTGCTTTGAGGAAGGAATAGCAATAATTTGCTGAGTACTGACTGCATGTCAGATGGACGCTGTTCTACAGACATTAAGAGCATTCACTCATTTTATCTTCAAGCAAACTTAGAAGATGGGTGCTGTTAACACAGACATCTTTCAACAGAGAAGTTAACTTCTCCTGTGGTTCAGAGCTAGGAAGAAGTGGAGCTAGGATTTGAACTCAGGCAACCTTGCCCAAAGCTTATACTCTTAGTCACTACCTTTGCTGTGTGTCTACTTGTGAGGCACCATAAATGCCTTGTAGGAACTAATTGATCAAATCCTTTGGACAACTCTACGAGGTAGATACTCTTAGTATCATTTCTAATTTACAGATAAGACAACTAAGGCCCAGAGACAGTAAGGAATTTGCCTAAGTTCAGCCAGTCACAAAGCTGTGCCCTGAACCACTGCTATCCAAAGCATCAAAAAGCACCAGGTGAGCCTAAGGAAGAAACATGAGGACTGTGCAGATTATGGGGGTGTCTGATGCTGTTTCTGGTGGTCAGGAGTGACCAGAGAAAGAGCTGCCCATGCCCCAGGTACCTGAACAGGAGGAGAATCCACAGTGAGCTCCTCCACGGGGTTCCGCTCGGCGAAGGCAGCCACAGACAGCCGGACCAGACTCCGCAGGATCTGACGGGGCCCTAATTCTTTCTCAGGGGACTCTTTGCCATTGAGATGTCGCTGCCGTCTCAGGGTTGCAGAGGAGGCTGGTGGGCTCTGTGGGGCCTCCTCACTGCCCTGGTCTCCAGCCAGCCTCCCTGTGGGACTGCCTGCAACTTTCAGAGGTCTGGAACGTGGCTGGCCTGTGGCAGGCTGGGGCTCGGGAAGGTTCAGGTTCTCCCGGGAAGCGTTCCTCTGCCTGGGATGGTTGAAAAGGAGATTGACGGTGTCTTGCAGCACCTCTCGGCTCTCCGCCGGTGCTCCCTGGTTGCCTTGATTACGTAGCGTCCTGTACAGGGTCGGGGTGAGGTGGAAGGGGGCCTGAAGGCAGGGGTCCCAGCCTGCTTCCATCATCGCCTCCTTGTCCACGTCTTTGTGGCACTGCCCAACTTCACAAGGCTCACCTGCCTGACCCCTGAGCATAGGCACGAGGTGGATGTCCGCCTTCTGAATGTGTTTCTGGGGCCTCTTGGGCTGCTGGCGGTAGGTGGACTCGGCCTCCCGACAGTTGTAGGCCCTGTTGTCCTTCTTCTCTGTCCGGCAGATGGACATGAACAAAGCCAGGATCAACCCGAAGATGCCCAGCAGTACAGTCAGGCAGATCACTGTCAGCATCGACATGCTCAAGGCCCCAGGCTTGCGGGCTGAGTCCCTCAGGTGGTCAGCACTGGTGACAAATAAGATCCTCAACAGGGCTCGGGTCTGTAAAGGGGGGCTTCCCTGGTCCTCTACCACTATCTCCAGCTCCCACTCACTCCCAATGAGGCTGCTGGCATTGGTAACGTTGACAAACAGCTGCCCTGCATGGGGGCTGAGGATGAAGAGGTGGGCTTCATTTCCACTGCGGATGCTGTAGAGGGGCTCTCCATTTGCCCCCGAGTCTGCATCTCTTGCCACAATGGTTGTCAAAAGGAATGGCCGGGAGCTGTGAGTGGCCAGCGGAGGTGTGTCAGTGCCTGCTGGACCCAAGCCATTGGGAGTCTCGATAGGCACTAGCAGGTGGCCTGTGGAGGCATTCACAAGCACAGAGAGGCTGGCTTTTCCATCGCTGAGCACAGGCTGGACCACCTCTGGGGCATTATCATTGGCATCCAAGAGGCTGACCCTCACAGAGACACTGGATGCAAGCATGGGTTGCCCGCTGTCCTCTGCGATCACCTGGAACTCAAAGCCTGCCATTTCTTCATAGTTCAGTGACCTCTGAGCAGTGACCTCTCCTGTGTTGGAGTCAATAGCTACTAAGTGAGCAACTGGGGAATCATGGATGCGGTATGAGACTTTTCCATTAATACCCAAGTCTGCATCATGAGCCTTGATGGTAATGAGGTGAAGAGAGGGTACGTTGTTTTCCCGTGTGGAGACTTCGTACCTGCTTTTCTCAAACACAGGTGCGTTGTCGTTGATGTCACTGATTTGAATGCTGAGCTGTTTCTTGGCTGATAAGGGCTGCAGTCCTTGGTCTTGGGCTAACAGAGTGAGTGTATATTTGGGCCACTGCTCTCTGTCCAGTGTGGCATTGGTTAGCAACATGTATGTGTTGCCATTAGTTCTTTTCAGCCTGAAGTGGCCCAGCTCTTGGCTCAGCCAACAGTGGACCAAACCATTGTTTCCTGAATCCAAGTCATCTGCCATGACAAGAGCAATAAAACTGTCCTTGGGAAGAGCTTCTGACACCAGTGATGGCTGGGAGGCCCATGTGACATGGATGCTTGGGATGTTGTCATTGACATCCAGAACCTTGATGAGAACTTTGCAATGGGCTGGGATGGGATTGGGACCCAGATCCCTTGCCTGGACATCCACCTCGTAGGCAGGGTTCTTTTCATAGTCTAGAGGTCGACGCAGAATGACCTGGCCTGTCTTGGCATCAATACTGAAGGTGTCCAGCACCTCTGGAGGCATGTGCTTACTGAGGAAGAACTCCACCTCCCCATTGGGGCCTTGGTCAGGGTCCGTGGCAGTCAGTTTTATGAGAAGAGTACCAGGGGCAGCATCTTCTTGGATTTCTAGTGCCAGTGAACTCTCAGCAAACACAGGGCTATTATCATTGGAGTCCAAGACGTTGACCTTGACCAAGCTGGTACCTGACTTGGGGGGGTTCCCATTGTCATAGGCAGTTAACACCAGATCAAAAAATGAATGGATTTCCCTGTCCAGCTCCTTCACCACTACGAGTTCTGCGTGTTTGGTCTCATCAGGGCCCACAATGACATCCAAGGCAAAGTGCTCACTGGGAGACAGAGTGTAGGTGTGCAGGGTGTTAGGGCCTGTGTCTGGGTCAAGAGCTCTGTCCAGGGGGATCCGGGTGCGCAGAGAGGCACTCTCAGAGATTTCCAGCTCCTGCTCGCCTTTGGGAAACCGTGGCTGGTGGTCATTGATGTCCAGCACTTGGATCTCCACGTGGATCAGAGCCAAATCCCCTGTGGCAAGCACATCAAAGGAAACCAGGCAGGGATCCCACTGTCGGCATAGCTGCTCTCGATCCAGCCGCCTACCTGTGCTGAGCAAGCCTTCCTCAGAGTCCACCTGAATGGGGAGCGCCTGAGGCAGCTGCAACACCTGGAAGGCAGCCCCAGCTTGCCTCTGCCTCTCCTCCCGGCCCAGCTCCTGGGACAGCTTCCCGATCACTGTGCCAGATGGCACTTCCTCTGACACTTGGTATTTCACCGTGAGAGTGGTTACCTCCTGACCATCCCCTAAAAGAAATAAGTAGCCACCTGGCCCCAAAAGCCCCAGCAGAAGTTGTAGAAGTTGCATCATGCTTACCACCAAGTGGGCCACATTCAGAAACTGCTAGAGTTCTTTCAAGGCTGGACAAGTCCTCCAGTGTTTCCTGGATGGCTTGATCAGCCCCGTGCTCCTTCCCCCGGACCTGCTGGCACAACCTTGTCCCATAGTTAGATGATGATGGAACAAGCAGGACCCCCAGGCAAGGCCATCTTCATCGGAAGCGATCTGAGATATCCAAACGCCGATCAAGAATTGCCAGGATAGACCCCTACAGGGGAACTAGCTGGTCCACTTCAGCAAATGATGGACAAGAGCTGGTCTAAGAGGGACCTGACCCAGTTGAGCAGGATGTGGGACTCTGACTTCCAAACAGTTGCTAGGCTGGGGAAACAGAGAAGCAGCTTTTTCCTATGGAAACCCCACCTACAGGAAAAGGGAGGGCTGTGAGTTTCAATGCCAATTAGAGAAAGAGCATTTCCTGTGAAGCTAAGTGGCCTGCCGCTGAGGAGGATGAGGCTGGGGCTCCGGGGACAGGCCAGATGGGAAGCTGCTGTCCATGCAGCAAGGCTGCTGCTGAGGGAAAGGGAGCCTCTGCATCACCAAGTGAGCAGAAAACTTGAACCTCCACCTGCTTGCAAGCGGACTGATGCCCCTCCCGGGCAAGTCATGTTTCCTGTTTCTCTCCCCTTCCCCAACTCTCTTTGTTCCTATCTTTTCCCCCATTGTTCCCCTCTCACGCCTGTCTTTTTCCCACTCTTGTTTACCTCTCTGTCTTGACTCTGCCCTGATCACCTGTTTTTGTCTCACTGCAGCTGTGATTAACAGAGCAGCCATGAGAGCTAAACTGCCTGAGTTCAAATTCTGATTTTGCAACTTACCAGCTGTGTCATCTGGGACAAGTCATTTAACCTCTCTGGGCCTCCATTACCTCATCTGTAGAGTGGGGATGGGAGTAAGAATAGTAGCCCTTTCAGCGGGAAACTGTGAGGATTAAACGAAATGATACATGAAGGGCTTTGGCCTGGGCCTGGCCCCCTGTCACAGGCAGTGACGTTATTGCAAGGGGTGAGTGTTGTAATCTGCACAACTTGTCACACCCTATGGCTACCTCTGGATCTTGTATTGGCCCTGGGCCAGTCCTTGCCCACACTGATCTATGAGGGTGCCCATGGTCTTGATTCCAAAAGCTGCAAGAACCCGTGTGACTTGACTGTGTGGCTCTCCTCCTGCTTCCCTTCAGCCCCCGCCCCCCCTCCAGCCTTGAAGTCTATTGTTCTCTGCATCTGGTCCAGCCTGAGTCTCTGTCTGGGGAACCCCCAGCCTCCCACTCCTCTTGGAAGCTTTTATACATTTCCCTCTCCCACACCTTCCCCTCCCTTTCATCTATGTCTTTCCCCCTTCCTCCAATTCTTCTCTCCCCAGTTCTGTTTATAAGAGTCCCGTGAAGCACAACTCCTTTGCTGAACCCAACTCTCATTTTAGATGTTTTAAGGGATGCCCTCCCTCCCACTCACCTCCTCATAAGGTAAAATTCAGTAAGGAAGGAGGTGAATGTGCAGTTTGCTTGGGTGGGCTTTGAGGTGGCCTTACTGCTTCTCATTATGCCCTTCAATTTGCTGCCCCCAACATTCTCCCAGCCTTATACCCACTTCACGGTTGATCCCTGAGGCTTGTGAAGCATTTGAGGTGATGAGAATGAAGACCAACTTCCCTAGATGGGTGTTTGCTACTAAGCCCTTGGGGCCAGAGGTACCATGTTTGGACCTAAGTGGCACTAGTCAGGGCTTATTGGCATGGAAGCCTGTGGCCATCAGGACTGAGGTGGCTAAGGGGCAGTCACCTGCACTCCTTCTCTTTCTCTCTGGCTTTTCTTTCCTTTAACTCCATATCCCACTCCTGAGGTTTCCCAACTATTTCACTGAAACCCATTAAACCATAGCAAGTGGCCTGAATCCAGGGCCACCTCCTATATCATGGTCCTGGAGACAGACAGGCCACTCACAAGCTCTGAGACACTGCACAGGGCCTTAACCTCTCCCAGCCTCTGTTTCCTTCTCTGAGGGCTGTCATCCATCTCACACGATGGGGTAAGGACTCAGCACAGGGCCTGGCTCAGAGAAAGCACTCAGCACATCGGGACTATGATTTTGCCTTTTGTTATCTTCCAGGTTTTATGCCTCATATGCAAATGGCAAAGATGGCCTTGCGTTTGTCCCTTCACTTTTTTTTTTTTTTTTTTTGCCTCTTTGGCAGGAATCCCATTTCTCAGGTCTCCCTCAGCTTGGTGTGAGCAAGGTGCTGCCGAAGCTACTAGGAGCCCCTGGGAGCTCAGGGACACAAGGGTGCCCATTGCCCCCTGCTGGCAGTTAGCCCATGTGACAGCCTCACTGCACCCCACATTCGTCCCCCTGTGTGCCTGACAGTGAACAAGGCAGGGGGCTGACAGTCGCAGGTGGGGGCAGGGACAATGAAAGGCGAGAGGCCAGTGGAGTGGCTCCGGAATCAGGCCTGGGGGTCTGGGAGGCTCCTCATGGAGGGCACATACTGAATCCTGACGGACCTGGAGGAATGAGCCCGAGGAAGTTGAATGGGCAGGGGAGAGGCAAAGCTGGTGGTGGCAGCAAAATGGGCAAAGGCCTCGAGGTGGGTAGGCTGGCTCCCGGCTGTGCTGCAAGAGGGTTGGTGCAGTAGCGTAGGGAGGAAGGTGGGGCGGAGGACATAAGCAGGGGTCCTCAAATGATGCAGTGGCCTGGGTTCCCATGGCTAAGAATTTAGACCTTGTCCTGAAGGTCGTGGGGCGCTTTTGAAAAGCTCAACACAGGATAATGAGAACAGCGACCACATGCCAGGCTTTGTCCTGAGTGTTTTGCTTACATCCTCTCATGACACACAGCCATGCCAGCACATTGAAGATGCTGAGCACAGAGCGTTAGGTAACTTGCCCAAGATCACACAGATGTACCCTCCAGAAAGGCCTTTTGGCTGCACCCTGGAAAATGACTTGGAAGGGAACAGAGAAGAGGGAGGGAGCCTAGTTGAGAGTAATGCAAGGGAGCTTTGATGCAGAAAACTCGTTTCCAGAGCGCCATCTGGTGGCCAAAGGTAGAGAAAACCGCACAGAGGCAGGGACCAGGGACAGCCACAGGGACAGCCACGAAGACAGGAAGTGGGTGCCTGGGGTTCATGATTCCTGGGGTTCATGAATATCCACAGCTCCAGCCCCGTGCTGCACAGAAGAACACAACAGGAGAAGCTACTCACGGGTGACAATAGTGTCTCTTAATGGAAAACCTAACGCGGACCAAGGCCACAGAATTCATGATAATTTTACTTGTGTTAGCATTTATATTCTTCGGAGGACATTGTTTTATGTATATATATCTTACATGCAGTTATATATCTGGTGTGTGTGTGTGTGTGTGTGTGTGTGTGTGTGTGTGTGTGTTGACTGGGAATGTGAATGCCAAAAAATGATGCATAGGTCACAAGAAAGTTTGAATGTAGATTTCATAGGTGGTTTTTATTTGTTTTTTCACACTGGGGGCATGAAGCTAAGATGAATTTGAAATTTCAAAGCTGGCAAACAAGGCCCCAGACTTTTTTAAGGTGATCACCTCTGGGAACGAGGTCCCTGTTTAGTAAGTTTCTCTGCTCCTTCTGGCTACAGGGGTCAGCTGATCTTTAGCAGTCAAATGCCAAGGGGTGAATGGAGCTGTCACTAGAGTTCGTCTGGAAAGGCGACGTTTTCCTGCGTTTTGAAAATAGGTTTGAAGGAGTGGAGGTACTCTGAAATAGGTTTGAAACAATTGAGGACAGCCTCTCTCAAGTCCAAAATATTTTTTTAAAAAGGGCAGGATTAGAGTTTGTGCTTGAATGCCTCACTAACCACCAACTTTGGGGTTGTTCACACTTGAGTTCTTAACCACAAGGAGGGCTGAGGGGTGAAGTGGGAAGGGTGGGGAGTCAGAGAATTTTCTTAAAACACCCGGAGTCCTAAGGAACCTTGAGGGGTCAGACGAGTTGGGTATGACTCTGGCCCTTGGAGGACTCCCAGGTCAGCTGAATGAAGGCTGAGATCACACTTCACCCCAACGAATGTCCTGCTGGGCTGGCTGCCCACTTCCAGGGCTCAGGTCTTCCAGGCTGGCTCCTCCTGAATCTCCCTGTGGCTGCCACGGCATCACCACCAAGGCAGCTTTGGGGAAGCCAAGAAGTATCTTCCAGCTCATCCCAGATAGAAAGGTGGTTGGACCATCCAAGCTCAGCATCTTTTTTCAGGAAGATCTTATTGAAGTTAGATTCCTAGTCAGACCAGGAATCTTGACTGGGAGACTCAGGTAGATGTTTTGGGTTATCTGCTCCTAGCAGGGCAATTTGTGGACTTTGTTGAGACAGATGACAGGTATTTTCTCCCACACAATGGCACCTCTTTCTAGGGTCAGTGCAGAAAAAAGAATGCACTTTGCAGGGAGAAATTTGTCAAGAAATAGGACCTTTCAAGAAATGAAAAAGATTTATGTCTTGGTTAAGAGCAGCAGTTCTCAAAGGGGTCCAGATATCAAAGTCACTTGGAAAGCTTTACAAAATACCAGGGACAGGGCAAGAAAATTCGTACTTTTCCCTTTCCCAGAATACTGCCAAAGAATAGTCTGTAATTGCCAGCTCAGTTCCGCACCCTTCATTTGGGACAGGGTTGGGGAAGTTGATTGGACCTTTTTGCTGGAAAGAGAGGCTAAGTTGATTTATGTGATAAAAATAAATAGACGGGAGGAGGGGGATTTCTGCAATCTGAGAAAATTATGGAGAGCAATACAGCAGACAACAGCAGAGGCTGTGAAGGAGGTAAAATGAAGATGAGAAGGACTTTTGAATTCATTATTGCAAATTATAGACCTCCTTCGTGATTTTCAAGAAAAATACAAGAAAAGATTTATATGCTCTTTTCCAAATTTATTTTGTGCGTTAGTAACCATAACATGGACCCAAAACTTGACCACTTGAGTTCTGGGTTGATAAAAGTTACACACACATGTCTTTCTCCCCACCCCTCGAGAGGAAGGGCACTACCTATGGTACATAGATTTCAATTTTGATATATTCTGACTGATTCCAACATGCATCCTTATCTCCACCCCAACTTCATCAAGAACCACTCATTAGAACTTCTCAGAAGCACCATCCCCCCCTTGCAAAGGCCAAACTCTATAGCGATCAGGCCTTTCTTAACCCAGCATCCTCATGGTCCCCACCTCTCCCCGACATGTGTGTCACTATTCAATAGAGCTCCATGCTCACCTGGTTCTCTCTCCATAGTTCTGCAGACTCCTCTCTCTACCTCTCTGGCTCCTTCTTTCGTTTTCCTTCCTTCTAACTCCCAGATGCAGGCATGTCCCCTAGAAGCTATCATCTGTTCTCTTCAGGCATGTCCCCTAGAAGCTATCATCTGTTCTCTTCTCTGCGTAGGGTTATTGGTCCAGAAAGGGGTTGCCAGATTTAGTAAATAAAAATACAGAGTGCCTGCTTAAATTAGAATTTCAGATAAACAATGAATGATTTTTAGTATAAAGATTTTAATCTGACAACTCTGCCCAGAAATAATATATGCTTTCAACACAAGTTCCTTTTTTTTTTTTTTTTTTAAGAATTTTGGTTTACACAGTGAATTTGAAAATCTATTAGTAAACAGAAAAAAAATCAAACATATTGACTGTGAGCATCATCTGTGCATGAATATTCAGAAGCAAACTCTGTTGATTGGCCTTGTTATGTATTCAGCATTTCTGGGTGACTCCAAGATCGAACTGTTTTACACAGAAAGAACCACCCTGGAGGAATCCTAGATTACACTCATTTATTAAATCATTTGGTCATCAGTCACTCATTTATTTGGAGGAATTCAGCATGTTCCTCTCTATTTACAAGGTGTGATCTGGTGTCGTTTGGTCTGGTTTGGTCTGGTCTGGTCTCGTTTGGTCTAGTCTGATCTGGTCTCGTCTAGTCTGGTTTGGTCTAGTCTGATCTGGTCTCGTTTTGTCTGGTTTGGTCTGGTCTGGTTTGGTCTGGTCTGGTCTCGTCTGGTCTAGTCCGATCTGGTCTCGTCTGGTCTGGTTTGGTCTGGTCTGGTCTCGTCTGGTCTAGTCTGATCTGGTCTCGTCTGGTCTGGTTTGGTCTGGTCTGGTCTCGTCTAGTCTAGTCTGATCTGGTCTCGTCTGGTCTCATTTGGTCCAGTCTGATCTGGTCTCGTCTGCTCTCGTTTGATCTGGTCTCGTCTGGTCTCCTTTGGTCCAGTCTGATCTGGTCTCGTCTGGTCTAGTCTGATCTGGTCTCGTCTGGTCTCATTTGGTCCAGTCTGATCTGGTCTCGTCTGCTCTCGTTTGATCTGGTCTCGTCTGGTCTCCTTTGGTCCAGTCTGATCTGGTCTCATCTGGTCTCGTTTGGTCTAGTCTGATCTGGTCTCGTTTGGTCTATCTAGTCTGATCTGGTCTCGTCCGGGTCGGTCCAGTCTGGTCTGATCCGGTTCGGTCTGGTTTGGTCCGGTTTGATCCGGTTTGATCCGGTTTGATCTGGTTTTATCCGGTTTTGTCCGGTTAGATCCAGTTTGATCCGGTCTTATCCGGTTTGATCCGGTTTTGCCCAGTTAGATCCGGTTTGATCTGGTCTTATCCGGTTTGATCCGGTTTTGTCCGGTTAGATCCGGTTTGATCCGGTCTGATCCGGTTTAATCCGGTGTTGTCCTGTTAGATCTGGTTTGATCCGGTCTGATCTGGTTTGGTCTGATCCGGTTTTGTCCGGTTTGATCCAGTTCGATCTGGTTTGATCTGGTTTGATCTGATCCGGTTTTGTCCGGTTTGATCCGGTTTGATCTGGTTTTATCCGGCTTAATCCGATTTTGTCCAGTTTGATCCGGTTTGATCTGGTTTGGGTTTGATCCGGTTTTGTCCGGTTTTATCCGGTTTGATCCGGTTTTCCGTTTTTTTCCGTTTTTTTCCGGTTTTATCTGGTTTGATCCGGTTTTGTCTGGTTTGATCCGGTCTGATCTGGTGTGATCCGGTCTGATCTGGTCTGATCCGGTTCGATCCGGTTTTGTCTGGTTTGATCCGGTTTTGTCTGGTTTGATCCGGTCTTATCCGGTTTGATCTGGTTTTGTCCGGTTTTGTCTGGTTCGATCCGGTCTTATCCAGTTTGATCCGGTTTTGTCTGGTTCCTGTTTTTGTCCGGTTTTGTCCGGTTCAATCCGGTTTTGTCTGCTTTGTCCGGTTTGATCTGGTTTGATCCGGTTTTGTCCGGTTTTGTCTGGTTCGATCCGGTTTTCTCTGGTTCCTGGTTTGATCCGGTTTTGTCTGGTTTGATCCGGTTTGATCCGGTCTGATCCGGTTCGGTCCAGTTCGATCCGGTTTTGTCCGGTTTAATCCGGTTTGATCCGGTCTGATCCGGTTTTGTCCGGTTCAATCCGGTTCGATCTGGTTTTGTCTGGTTTAATCCGGTCAATCCGGTCTGATCCGGTTTTGTCCAGTTTGATCCGGTTTGATCCGGTTTAATCCGGTCTGATCCGGTTCGGTCCGGTTCGATCCGGTTTTGTCCGGTTTAATCCGGTTTGATCCGATCTGATCCGGTTTTGTCCGGTTCAATCCAGTTCGATCTGGTTTTGTCTGGTTTAATCTGGTCAATCCGGTCTGATCCGGTTTGATCCGGTTTGATCCGGTCTGATCCGGTTTTGTCTGGTTCAATCCGGTTCGATCTGGTTTTGTCTGGTTTAATCCAGTCAATCCGGTCTGATCCGGTTTTGTCCGGTTTGATCTGATTTGATCCGGTTTAATCCAGTCTGATCTGGTCTGATCCGGTTCGGTCCGGTTCGATCCGGTTTTGTCCGGTTTAATCCGGTTTGATCCGGTCTGATCCGGTTTTGTCCGGTTCAATCCGGTTTAATCCAGTCTGATCTGGTTTGATCCGGTCTGGTCCGGTTTGATCCGGTTTTGTCCTGTTTAATCCGGTTTGATCCGGTCTGATCCAGTTTTGTCCAGTTTAATCCGGTCTCCGGTTTTGTCCGGTTTAATCCGGTTTCATCCGATCTGATCCGGTTTTGTCCGGTTTAGTCCGGTTTGATCCAGTCTGATCCGGTTTAATCCGATTTTGTCCGGTTTAATCCGGTTTGATCTGGTCTCATCCGGTTTGATCCGGTTTTGTCCGGTTTAATCCGGTTGATCCGGTCTGATCCAGTTTTGCCCGGTCTGATCCGGTTTATGTCCGGACTGATCCGGTCTGATCCGGTTTTGTCCGGTCTGATCTGGTCTCGTCTGGTGTTGTCTGGTCTGGTCTGGTCTGGTCTGATCTGGTCTCGTCTAGTCTGGTCTGGTGTCGTCTGGTCTGGTCTGGTCTGATCTGGTCTCGTCTGGTGTCGTCTGGTCTGGTCTGGTCTGATCTGGTCTCGTCTAGTCTGGTCTGGTCTGATCTGGTCTTGTCTGGTCTGGTCTCGTCTAGTCTGGTCTGGTCTGATCTGGTCTCGTCTGGTCTGATCTGGTCTCGTCTGGTCTGATCTGGTCTTGTCTGGTCTGGTCTGGTCTGGTCTCGTCTGGTCTGGTTTGGTGTGTTCTGGTCTCGTCTGGTCTACTCTGATCTGCTCTCCTCTGGTTTGGTTTGGTCTGCTCTGGTCTCGTCTAGTCTAGTCTGATCTGGTCGGGTCTCATTTGGTCTAGTCTGATCTGGTCTCGTCTGATCTCATCCAGTTTGGTCCAGTCTGGTCCAGTTTTGTCCGGTCTGATCTGGTCTCGTCTGGTCTGATCTGGTCTCGTCTGGTCTGGTCCGGTCTGATCCGGTGTGGTCCGGTCTGATCCGGTTTGGTGCGGTTTGGTCCGGTCTGATCCGGTCCGGTCCAGTCTGGTCCGGTTTGGTCCTGTCTGATCCGGTTTGGTCAGGTTCGGAGCAGTCTGATCCGGTTCGGTCCGGTTTGGTCTGGTTTGGTCCAGTTTGGTCCGGTCTGGTCCGGTTTGGTTCGGTTTGGTCCCGTCTGATCCGGTTTGGTGCGATCCGGTTTGGTGCGGTCTGATCCGGTTTGGTGCGGTCTGGTCTGGTTCAGTCCGGTCTGGTCCGGTTTGTTCCGGTCTGATCCGGTTTGGTCCAGTCAGATCCGGTTCGGTCCGTTCAGGTCCGGTTTGGTCCGGTCTGATCCGGTGTGGTCCGGTTTGGTCCGGTTCGGACCAGTCTGATCCGGTTTGGTCCGGTTTGGTCTGGTCTGGTCCGGTTTGGTCCAGTTTGGTCCGGTCTGATCCAGTGTGGTCTGATCTGGTTCGGACCAGTCTGATCCGGTCTGATCCGGTTCGGTCCGGTTCGGTCCGGTTCGGTCCGGTTTGGTTCGGTCTGATCCGGTGTGGTCTGGTTTCGTCCGGTTTGGTCCGGTGTGGTCCGGGTTGGTCCTGTGTGGTCCAGGTTGGTCCAGTTTGGTCCGGTATGCAGCCTCCCATTCAAAAATTATGAAGAATTTCAAGAGGGTGACAGCACATCATCAAATCAAGAGCAGGGCACTTCTTTTTTATTTTAATTTTTCCATAAGTTATTGGGCTACAGGTGGTATTTGGTTACATGAGTAAGTTCTTTAATGGTGATTTGTAAGATTTCGGTGGACTCATCACTTGAGTAGGATACACTGCACCTTAATTGTAGTCTTTTATCCTTCGTCCCCCTCTCATCCTTCCCGCTAAGTCCCCAAAGTCCATTGTATCATTCTTAAGAGCAAGGCACTTCTAAATTTGGGGCCCTTCTAAGTGCGGGGCCCTATATGACTGCACGGGTTGCTGGCCCATGAATCTAATCCTGCCTGGGAGGCAATGGTGGTAAGAGTTTTAGAATCCTGTAGGTTTGGGTTAGAGTCCTAGCTCTGTAAGTTACTCTTTTGGAGGAAGAAATCTATGAAAAAGCGGATACAGAGCTTATTAGATTGTAAGGAGCACATTAGTTTGATGGGTCCCAGGAGAAGGAGGCAACATTTCTGTATCCCACTTAAGTGCTAAGAACAGTGCTTTGTACCTAAAAAAATTTTTAATTAAGACATAATTCACATGCAATAAAATTAACTCTTCAAAAGTATACAATCCAGTGGTTTCTAGTACACTATCACTGCTCTGTAATTCCACAATATTTTCATCACCCAAAGAAACACCGTATCTATTAGCAGTCACTTCCCATTCCCTCCTGCCTCAGTTCCTTGCAACCAGTAAACTACTTTTTGTCTCTGTGGATTTGCCTATTCTGGGCACTTCATGTAAATTAAAAACAGTATGTGGCTTTTTGTGTGTTTGACTATTTTTGTTGTTGTTGTTGTTGAGACAGAGTCTCGCTGTTACCCAGGCTGCAGTGCAGTGACTCACTGCAACCTCCATATCCTGGGTTCAAATGATTCTCCTGCCTCAGCCTCCTGAGTAGCTAGGACTACAGACATGTGCCACCATGCCTGGCTAATTTTTGTATTTTTAGTACAGACGGGGTTTCACTGTGTTGCCCAGGCTGGTCTCGAACTCCTGACTTCAGGTGATCCACCTGCCTTGGCCTCCCGGAGTGCTAGGATTACAGGTGTGAGCCACCACACTCAGCCATGTTTGACTTCTTTCACTTGGCATAATGTTTTCAAGGTTCATCCATGTTGTAGCATGTATTAGTACTTCATTACTTTTTTTTTTTTTTTTTTGAGACAGGGTCTCACTCTGTCACCCAGGCTGGAGTGCAGTGCACAATCTCGGCTCACTTCATTCCTTTTTATAGCTGAACAGTATTCCATTGTATGAATATAACATTTTGTTAATTCATCTATTGATGGACATTTGGGTTGTTTCAACTTTTTGGCTATTGTGAATATTGCTTCTATGAATATTTGTCTACAAGTTTGTGTGCAAACTTATGTTTTCAAGAGTGAAATTGCTGAGTCTTATTGTAACTATGTTTAACTTTTTGAGAACCTGAAAAACTGTTTTCCAAAATGGCTGCACCATTTTACGGTCCCATCAGCAGTAAATGAAGGTTCCAATTTCTCCACATCTTCATCAATACTTGCTATTATCTGTCTTTTTAAAATAGCCATCCTAGTTGGTGTAAAGTTGTTTCTCATAGTGGTTTTCATTTGCATTTTCCTGATGACTAATGATGTTGACCATCTTCTTATGTGCTTACTGATTATTTGCATATTTTCTCTGGAGAATAATCTATTCAGATCCTTTGCCTATTTGAAAAATTGTCTTTTTGTTATTGAGTTGCAGGAGTTATTTATATATTTTGGATAAGTAGACCTTTGTCAGATATATACGATTTGCAAATATTTTATTCTATTATGTGGGTTGTCTTTTCATTTTCTTGATAGTGTCCTTTTGTTACAGGAAAGAGGTCCCAATCCAGACCCCAAGAGAGGGTTCTTAGATCTCACACAAGAAAGAATTCAGGGCGAGTCCGTAAAGTGAAAGCAAATTTATGAAGAAAGTAAAGGAATGAAAGAATGGCTACCCCATAGACAGAGCAGCGCCAAGGGCTGCTGGTTGCCCATTTTTATGGTTACTTCTTCATGATATGCTAAACAAGTGGTGGATTATTCATGCCTCCACTTTTTAGACGATATAGGGTAACTTACTGACATTGCCATGGCATTCGTAAACTGTCATGGTGCTGGTGGGAGTGTAGCAGTGAGGACAACCAGAGTTCACTCTCGTGGCCATCTTGGTTTTGGTGGGTTTTAGCCCACTTCTTTACTGCAAGCTGTTTTATCAGTAAGATCTTTATAACCTGTATCTTGTGCCAATCTCCTATCTCATCCTGTGACTTGGAATGCCTAACTGTCTGGGAATGTAGCCCAGTAGGTTGCTCAGCCTTATTTTACCCAGCCCCTACTCAAGATGAAGTTGCTCTGGTTCGAACGCCTCTGACATTTTGAAGTACAAAAGTTTTTAGCTTTGGTGAATGCAATTTATGTGTTTTTTTCCTTTGTTGCTTGTGCCTTTAGTTTCATATCTAAGAAACTATTACCTAATTCAAGTTCACAAAGATTTACTCCTACATTTTCTTCTAAGGGTTTTTTGGTTTTTTTTTTTTTTTTTGAGAGGGAGTCTCGCTCTGTTGCCCAGGCTGGAGTGCAGTGGCGCAATCTCGGTTCACTGCAAGCTCCGCCTCCCGGGTTCATGCCTCAGCCTCCCGAGTAGCTGGGACTACAGGCACCCACCACCACGCCCTGCTAATCTTTTGTATTTTTGGTAGAGACGGGGCTTCACCATGTTGGTCAGGCTGGTCTCTATCACCTGACCTCGTGATCCACCCTCCTCGGCCTCCCAAAGTGCTGGGGTTACAGGCGTGAGCCACTGCGCCCGGCCTTCTAAAGATTTTATAGTTTTAGTTCTTACATTTAGGTCGTTAATCCATATTTAGTTAATTTTTGCATATGGTGTGAGGTAGGAAGCATATAATTTTAATTTCTGCTTAGCCTGACGATAATCATGTGACCCTTTGTAAGTTCTTGCACCTAAGTCTCAATTTCCTTATTTGTAAAGTGAGAATAACAAATGGTAGCTAAATCATAAGGTTACAGTGAAGATAGAAAATTTACGTAGAGCATTTATCACAGTGCTTGAAGCATCCTAACTGCTCGATAAACGCGGTCAGTGTTCCAGTTATAACATGAGCGATGAATGCGTGCTTCTGCAGTGGAGTTCCAGAAAGAGGGGCAGCATTTCTGAGAAGGTAAACGGGAGGAAGCAGGCTTGCTTAGTCCACTTAGAGAAGCAGGTCTGGGATTGTTGTGAGAGTCTCTGCCCCAGGTAGACCACTGCCTCATGATCACCTCTAGGGATTGGTAAAAATTGGAATTCTCGGGCCCCATCAGAACTACTGAAAACAGCCTCCTGTGAGCACTGGGCTCGCAGTGGTGGGAGTGACGGTGGTCGCGCTGGCAGCGCCGCCTTGGGCCTGCGGGAGGCGCCCGAGAGACACGGGCGACCACGGCGGCTGCGCAGAGTCCTCTCTACGCCGGCTGCCCCACCAGCGGGATCCGCCTGGCTCAGCTGACAGCTCCCGAGAACGGAAGAGGCGGTGCGCCGGTTGAGCAGGGAATTTCTAGGCCTGGTCGGCTGGCGGCGGTGAGTGGGCCCCGGGCAAGGGCGGAGGGCGGAACTTTGGAGCTTGGCACTGCCGGGTGGCCGGAAGGTACGGTGGGGACAGCTCTCTGGGCGCGCGAGGCAGAAAAGGGGACCGGGCCAGGACTGTACAGTGGGCCTCAGTCGCTCAAACCCGGGACTGGGCGTCCGCAGCCCAGCTGGCCGGGACTCCCTTCCGGACGCTCCTGAGGAGGAAGAGGAAGGTGTGGGCCCTGCTTCTTTGGGAGGCCCCAGGCTGGCCAGCAGCTCACACGCCCGCATAGCGCCCTCTGATCCCAGCGCTGGGGCGGATAGCTAGCCTTGGACTTGCCCCCGTTTTGGGGTAGTCGCCCAAACGACTCCGCACGCCGGGTGGCGAGCTGAACCCAGACAGGACACCCGAAGACCAAATGGATAGAATGAGAAGGAAATGGGGGTAGCAACCAGAATTGAGGTACTGGATTCCAAGTGACAGCTTCACAAGCTGAAATCTAGTAGGGTAGGTCATGAGGAACTGTTGAAACACTGCTTGTAGTAGAAGTTGCTAGCCCTGACTGCATATTGGAATCACCTGGAGAACTTGGACAACTACTGAGTCCTGAATTAATTGTTCTGGGTGTGGCCTGGGTATTGAGATTTTAAAAAACAGCTCCTTAGAAGATTCTAATGTGCAGTCAGATGGAGAACACTAACCTAAAACCATAAACTGCATAAATGAATATCTCATCCCATTTGCAAATGTTTTAACAGGAAGAAACAAAAAGCTTAATTAGCAGCATATATTCCCACCTAGTAAAATTGTTTAAGATTAAATAAGACAATGTGAAAGGACCTAATACTGTACGTAGTAGGTGCTCAATAAATGTAAATTGATTCTGAATCTCATTTGGGAGTTACACATCCGAGAATCTGTAACTTTTTAATTATGGTTTTGTATATGGTATTTTTGCATATAATTTTAGGGTGTTGATAGGATTCTCCATAACCCATCTGAGACCATACTCCCTTTTCCCCTCACCCCAGTGAAGAAGCCTAGCTCTAAAGCATTTAGAATAAAACTTAAAAGTTTCTGTTTGTGTATTCTTGTTTTGTTTAAGTATTTTTCTGTTATCAAAATTAACCATGAGTGCCACTGGTGGTATTAATTCATGAACAAGAGAGGAAAAACTGGAGGGGGATGGCAAATGAAGGAATACAAAAAGCAGAAGAGGAAAGGAGAAAAAACAAAACAAGAAACAAACTGAAGAGGCTGTTTGTTATGGGGCATGGTGTCCTGTCCTCTCATATGACCTTGGTGTTCCTCCTTACCTCCTCCCATGGCTGAGGGCAGACAGATAAAAAGTCCTCAGTCATTGCTGGGCACATGCAAATACTCCTTTAACCACATGGCTCAGTCAGTCTGCCCTAGGAGAGTAACATGCACCTGTAGATTAGGATTGGCTGTATGTTAGGATATGTTTGACTTAAGTGGTGATCATGGAAATTCAGAATTTTAATTTGGAGAGGGTCCTAACACCATCTTTTGTATTTCTTTTCTGCAGATGGCAGGATTTTCATAGTATATGTAGTATGAGTTCCACATCTTGGCCTCTTATCCAGCTTCAGCAGTCTCAGCTCCACCAGTTGGAGAATAAATGGGATTTGCACGAACTCCACTCTGAGCTGAAATACAGGCTGTGGTGTTAATATCCTTTTCTTCTGATTGTTATTAACAGGTACTAACTGACCTCAAGTAGAACATGTAATTGTGTCTTTTAGGGAGGCAACTTAAGCAGAGCCATGAACTAACGTCTCCTAGAAAAAGTGTTTTTTGAAATGAAATCATTTTAAATTTCACAATATGACCTTTTAGAATGTAAAAAAATCCTAACTTTTTAATTATGTACATTTTAATTAAAAATATTTTAGTTGTGAGGGAGGATATTTGCAAATGCAATTGTTGTTCAGTATTTTAATTGACAGAATGGTAGTTTTGTTTTATTAAAATGATTTTTGTAAATTCTCATTGCTTATTTTTTCCACATTTAAATTATCTGAACTTGCTGTATCTTTCAGTTGACGCTATTTTAAAAAAACATTGATTCATACTTTATTTATTTTTATTTATTTATTTATTTATTTTTTGAGACAGAGTCTCACTCTGTAGCCCAGGCTGGAGTGCAGTGGCCGGATCTCAGCTCACTACAAGCTCCGCCTCCCAGGTTCACGCCATTCTCCTGCCTCAGCCTCCCGAGTAGCTGGGACTACAGGCGCCCGCCACCTCGCCCGGCTAGTTTTTTTTGTGTTTTTAGTAGAAACGGGGTTTCACCATGTTAACCAGGATGGTCTCGATCTCCTGACCTCGTGATCCACCCGTCTTGGCCTCCCAAAGTGGTGGGATTATAGGCTTGAGCCACCGCGCCCGGCCCCCATACTTTATTTTTTGAGACAAGGTCTTGCTCTGTCACCCAGGTTGGAGTGCAGTGATGCAGACATGGCTCACTGCAGCCTCAGCATCCAAGGCTCAAGCGATCCTCCTGCCACAGTCTCCTAAGTAGCTGGGACTACAAGCCCATACCACCATACCTGGGTAATTTTTTATAGAGACAGGATCTTGTATGTTGCCATGGCTGATCTCAAACTGCTGGCCTCAAGCGATCCTCCTGCCTTGGCCTCCCAAAGTGCTGGGATTACAGGCATGAACCTCCACACCCAGCCAGTTCATACTTTAATAGTAGCTAATTTCTTTCTTTCTTTCTCTTTCTTTTTCTTTCTTCCCTCCCTCCCTCCCTCCCTCCCTCCCTCCCTCCCTCTCTCCCTTCCTTCCTTCCTTCCTTCCTTTCTTCCTTCCTGTCTCTGTCACCCAGGCTGGAATGCAGTGGCGCAGTCTCAGCTCACTGCAGCCTCCGCCTGCTGAGTTCTAGTGATTCTCAGTTCTCGTGCCTCAGCTACCAAGTGGCTGGGAATGCGTGCACCACCACGCCCAGCTAATTTTTATATTTTTAGTAGAGATGGAGTTTTGCTGTGTTGGCCAGGCTAGTCTTGAACTTCTGGCCTCAAGTGATCTGCCTGCCTTGCTCTCCCAAAGTGCTGGGATTAAACGCTTGAGCCACTGTGCCTGGGCCTTGTAGCTAAATTCTTAGTATTACCTAAAATAATGGTAAATCTTTCTTAAAATTATTATCTTTTAAATATTCTTAAGTCATAATGGTAAATCTTAAAATTGATGACTGCTTGGATTTGACAAAATCTATTATTTCAAAAATTTAATATTGTTTTGCTGCTTGCTCAGTTATCTAATTTTCTTGTATAGTATCTATGCCTGTAACATCCTCAAACACAGTTTTCTCAACTGGAAGCAATTTTGCCTCCAACCCCCCTCCTGTCCCAGGACTTTTGGTGCTACTTGGAGATTTTTTTTTTTTTTTTTTTTTTGAGACAGGGTCTCACTTTGTCACCCAGGCTGGAGTATAGTGGTGCTATCATGGCTCACTGCAGCCTTGACCTCCCAGGGGTGATTTGCCTGCCTCGGCCTACCAAAGTGTTGGGATTACAGGCGTGAGCCACTGCAGCTGGCAAATTAACTTATTTTAAGAAAGCAGTGTAATACACTTTGACTACTTTTGCGAGCCAGGCACTTTGCTAGATTCAGTGGACAAGTCAAAGTAAATTTGTGATTTGTCCTTTTCAAAGAAAATTTTCAAATTCTGCTTTCTTCCCTCTAATTCAATCATAAAATATCTAACTGGTAAGGTCAGAAATTAGAAGTACCACAACCATCCTTTTTGAAAAAGACTGTTAATATTACAAAACGAATGGAATGCCAGATATGGCTGTCATTGGGAGAAAAGTGAGAATATCGAGTAATTCTTTGCAGTTATTGGTGAGGAACTTTTTTTAAAGTGCCATTAAACTTTTCCCACCTCTGTGCATTTTCTTTTCTTTTTTTGAGACGGAGTTTCACTCTTGTCACCCAGGCTGGAATACAGTGGTGCTATGTTGGCTCACTGCAGTCTCCACCTCCCAGTTCAAGCCATTCTCCTGCCTCAGCCTCCCAAGCAGCTGGGATTACAGGCAACTGCCACCATGCCCGGCTAAGTTTTGTATTTTTAGTAGAGGTGGGGGGTCGCCCCATTGGCCAGGCTAGTCTCGAACTCCTGACCTCAGGTGATCTGCCCGCCTTGGCCTCCCAAAGTGTTGGGATTACAGGCGTGAGCCACTGTACCTGGCCACCCTCTGTGCATTTTCTGTTCTTAACTGATTTTAATGTTTTCAGGTCCTCAGAAAATTAAATGTCGTCAGAAGACCGAGAAGCTCAGGAGGATGAGTTGCTGGCCCTGGCAAGTATTTACGATGGAGATGAATTTAGAAAAGCAGAGTCTGTCCAAGGTGGAGAAACCAGGATCTATTTGGATTTGCCACAGAATTTCAAGATATTTGTGAGCGGTTAGTTAATAATATTTTCTTAAACAGATTTTTCTAAATATTATTCTTTATTTCTTAGTGTACCTTAAACTATTTGTCATTTCGTGTTTATAGGCATTAGTGATAGGTGGTAGTATTACAGATTTAATGCATGTTTCTGTTTTAAATGAAAATTGCAATGAGGGGCAAACAGTTTTCAATTTGATTCTACCTTTTTGATCACTGAAGAGGGATATTATCCTGCGTATTTCATATATCCTAGTCTGCTGACTAGCAGTTTATCAGCCATGAGTCATTGGCTCTTACATAGTGATAATCAAAGAGAAAATTAATGTATGTGAAAACACATAGAAATTTTCAAGTACAGTGGTGGTTGCTAATACTATTTGGTTTCCAGAATCATTTCAACTGCTATAAACATATGACACATGCTGTTACTGTGACCTTTTGCTTCAGAAAAAACAAAACTGCTTGTTTTGATACAGACATTTACAGAAGACCTTGATGCACACTTTCTCAAAATGTTTCTACTATAAAGGGATTGAGTAAGGAACGTAAGTGTGGTAATTTAAATGCAGCTTTGGTTGTGAGAGTGTTGTATGCTATATCATATCCTCAAACCTGAGATCATTGTGTTGGCACAAATTTTCCCAACTGATTCATGGATAGTTGGGACATGCTGGTCTAAGTAGGTCATGTTGTTTAATGGAAATGAACATCCTTTCTCTAGATCATGCCTTTAATCATCTACTGTAAACCAAACCACAACAAATCAAACATTGTGTGTTCCTTGGTCATTAGTGTTAGGAATTGTACCCAGAATTGTATACAAGAATAAGTTGTAGTATTTTCATTATACATTTCATGGTGCTGAGTAGATTTTTCAAGGGCTTACAAGATTTTTTTTAAGGTGGTGGCTACCAAGTTAAAATTAGGAAATAGAAAGTGCTTTGGGGGAGGGTTTTTCCCTCAACTAAAGCATTAAGTCTTTCTTGAGCACTGCTCAACAGTAATGGACACTCAAGTGTTGACCAACTGATCCTTTCTAATCTTTGTTTTTGGTTCAGGCAATTCAAATGAGTGTCTCCAGAATAGTGGCTTTGAATACACCATTTGCTTTCTGCCTCCACTTGTGCTGAACTTTGAACTGCCACCAGATTATCCATCCTCTTCCCCACCTTCATTCACACTTAGTGGCAAATGGCTGTCACCAACTCAGGTTAGACTTGAAACTTAATTTTTCCTATCCATTTTTAGAAACTTAAAAATCATCTTTAATTGAAGACTATCTTAATGATCTTGAATTCAGTGCATGAAAAACAAATGGCTTTGGTTTTGTAATTTTTTTCCCTTGCCTTGGTGAATCCTGATGTTAATAAATTGAAAATGTTTGGTGTTTTAAAAAGGAATGGCAGTAATTGAAACAATCATGAATTGTAGTAGGAGTAATTTTTAAGCAAGTATATTATTTCTTTTCTTGTTTTGCTATTTTCCTGTTTAATCTGTATTATAATGGAGACTATGAGGTTTTCCTCATTTTCCTTAGATATTGATACTACTTTTTTCTCAGTTTCTTATCCATTCCTTAAATGAAAGATTCCATTGTAATTAGGACTAAAAATTGAGCTAATGTAGTTATAATAAGCAAATTTTCTGAGTAAATACAATAACTGATTTTCTTTGTAAAATCTGTATTAATAACAAATAACAGTCAACTGGTATCACACAGACATAAATACA
The DNA here is from genome assembly GCF_047675955.1 of Chlorocebus sabaeus. Classification (NCBI taxonomy): domain Eukaryota; kingdom Metazoa; phylum Chordata; class Mammalia; order Primates; family Cercopithecidae; genus Chlorocebus; species Chlorocebus sabaeus. The sequence continues at coordinate 40,211,572 of NC_132926.1, read as the reverse complement.
TACAAGTAGAAATGTGTATAGTTCCTGTAGATACCTCAGTAAAGCTTAAGGCCTTATGTTAAGAGCCTCATTTTCTCTGGGTTATATATACTTTTCTAGTAACAACCTCAACTCTTGATTGAGAAATAAGTATGACTTGAAGCTAAATATAAATAATAGAAAGCATTATAGGATAGATAATGAATCAGTAGCAGCTGCTTTTCTAGAAGTCATAATGAAGATTGATAGACTGATGCGTATTAAGACAAAAGCTCAGCCTGTGCAACATGGCGAAACCCAATTTCTACAAAAAATACAAAAATTAGCCAAGTGTGGTGGTGCATCCCTGTAGTCCCAGCTACTTGGGAGGCTGAGGTGGGAGGATCACTTGAGCCTGGGTGGCAAAGATTGCAGTGAGCTGAGATTGACCCACTGCACTCCAACCTGGGTGACAGAGAGAGACCCTGTCTCAGAAAAGAAAAAAGACAAAAGCTGTCAGAATTGCTGACCTCAAGCAATAGCTCATTAGTTTTTATCTTTGGATCATACAGTTTTCATTCCCCCATCCACCAATCTAATCTTTTAATTGAGAGTACTTTTGCAAACTTGAGCTTATGGCTTAAAAGCAAAATTAAACCTTAAAAAGGATAATATAGGTAGAATAAAAAGGCGTATTACTTTACATTCTAATATCTGTGCCAGAGGCAACGGTTGCAAGACAGTTGATTTGTTCAGGAATATCAAGACTGTTTGGCATTTAGGCCACTGATAGTTGGCTGAATTATTTAGATCTTCATAGTCCTATTTCAGCAGAGAGCTTTTCATACTTTACATCCATGCATGTGCGTGCATGCACACACATACACGCACACACGCACAAAACAAAACAGGGACAGATTAACTGGATGTGTGGTTGCGGTTTCAGATTCCAGCTAACCAGCGTCTACTTAATGCTGGATTTGGGGGTGGGGGTGTGTGCTGGGGAAGAGAGTTGTTATGTGTTGCAGCTAAAATTACAGAGTTCTTTATCAAATAAATGTTTATGCATATAATTAACATTTTAATTAGTCTCTTACATTCCTTCTTGGTTCAGTTCTTGTTTGTTGGTGTACCCTGATTCCTTGGCATTATGACTCTCACCTGTTAATACTGAATTTGACACATAGAGCTGTCATTCCCTGAATTGGGGTGGATAGACAGAAGTGGTTTTAGTTTTCTAAAACCTTATTCCTTATTCCTCCCCCAATATACTTACACAGTCTCTTGCTCTTTTCCCTGAATTCCCATCCCCCTTCCATTTACATGCATTCCAGCTGCCTTTCTCTCTGTCTCTGTCTCTCTCTTTTTTTTTGTTTTTTTTTCTGAGATGGAGTCTTGCTCTGTCGCCCAGGCTGGAACACAGGGGCGCAATCTCAGCTCACTGCAACCTCTGCCTAGTGGGTTCAAGTGGTTGTCCTGCGTCAGCCTCCCAAGTAGCTGGGAATACAGGCGCCCACCACCACACCCTGCTAATTTTTTGTATTTTTTAGTAGAGACGGTTTCACCACGTTGGCTAAGCTGGTTATGAACCCCTGACCTCAGGTGATCCACCCGCCTTGGCCTCCCAGAGTTCTGGGATTACAGGCATGAGCCACCACGCCCGGCCCCAGCTGCCTCTCTTGGGAAGGGACTGGAGAAGAAAAGAGATTGGAGAATGGCTTCTTCATAGGACTTGGTAGCTCACACAGCACTCAGAGCTTCCCTTTTAGTATTTATCACATTTTACGGATTTTAGCAGATTTCTCAAAAGCATGGTTGATTTATAAGGATATTTATGTAAATGTGAAAAATTATTAGTTGTTCAATCTTAACTCATCAATAAGTATTTAAGGTAGTACCTGTGCAGGGTTTAGTCAGTGGCACTACACAGAGCATAAGAAACAGAAAATCTGATCCCTTTTCATTTGTCATTTAAATTTACAAAATTTGTTTGCCATCTGGAAGGCCTATTTTTGGATGTTTACCTAAAAAAGAAAAGCTGCTTATAATTCCTGTGCTCTAGTTACAAATATTTTATATTTCTAATGGAAAATCGTCTTACATTTGCCTTTCAAATTGAACAGACCATTTTTAAAGAGGAAAATTCCAAATAATTTAACTTTGGTTGCTTAGCTTAGGAAGTGTAAGCTTTCTCTATGGCTGCCAAACCTTGCTGAGGGCTTGTGATTAGGACTAGGGTCAATGTCAGTCAACTTCCCTCCATTAACCAGGATCTGATATAAGCCCAGATTGCTTAGTTAAAAGCAGCTTGTAAATCTGAACAAGGACTCTGAGGTTGAATTCTGTGAGTGATTGTTTCAGATGAGTTGACATTTTGATAAAACTGAAAGAATTAATTTTAAAACTTGAGTAGTATTTTTAAACAATTCTTTTTCCAACCATTATTCTAGGATACCAACAGGGCTAGGACTCCTAAAGGAAGAAAAATAGTTTAGTTTTAGAACTAGATCTCTTTCTCCTACATGAGATATATGGCAGTACTAAAAGATTAAAGAACAGAAAAAAGTCTTCCATTTCAGTGGCTAAAATGTGCAGCTATTTCTCTACCTTGTGGAATCTTGCTATTTCTCTTGTTTTCATGGTACTTCTTGCTTCTGACTTTGTGTTCTACTTTGGCTCATGTTGCTGAATAGTTTAAGAAGTGCTCCAGTAAGAATGTTTATACTGTTTTGTAGCACAGTGTATCACAACAGTAAAAAATAGTGTTAGAATAAGGCCCTAACTTGCAAGTGGAAAAGATTTCTCAGGAAACTAGGAGTTGGCAGCAGCATCATTTTTCCAAACTCACCAACATCTTCATGTGTTTTCTCCTAGCTATCTGCTCTATGCAAGCACTTAGACAACCTATGGGAAGAACACCGTGGCAGTGTGGTCCTGTTTGCCTGGATGCAATTTCTTAAGGAAGAGACCCTAGCATACTTGAATATTGTCTCTCCTTTTGAGCTCAAGATTGGTTCTCAGAAAAAAGTGCAGAGAAGGACAGCTCAAGCCTCTCCCAACACAGAGCTAGATTTTGGAGGAGCTGCTGGATCTGATGTAGACCAAGAGGAAATTGTGGATGAGAGAGCTGTGCAGGATGTGGAATCATTGTCAAATCTGATCCAGGAAATCTTGGACTTTGATCAAGCTCAGCAGATAAAATGCTTTAATAGTAAATTGTTCCTGTGCAATATCTGTTTCTGTGAGAAGCTGGGTAGTGAATGCATGTACTTCTTGGAGTGCAGGCATGTGTACTGCAAAGCCTGTCTGAAGGACTACTTTGAAATCCAGATCAGAGATGGCCAGGTTCAATGCCTCAACTGTCCAGAACCAAAGTGCCCTTCGGTGGCCACTCCTGGTCAGGTAACTGTTTACCCTGCTGATGGTTGCCTCCTAATTCTCTTCCATAAATGAAGATATCATCTCAAGAACTTCCTTGATAGGGCTCATGGGGCAGTCTGAGGCCTTGGAGCCAGCCCACAAGTTGTTTTGCTGTATCCATTAAGAATGCTATGGTCTTAGTCTACTGCTTAAGCAAATGGAATGCTTCCTTTGGCCTTGCAATGGGCAAGGATGAGTGTTAGTTATTAAGTAATTGTGATAATTTACTTTGTATATCTGCTAGGATCCCATAAACCTTGGGGAATCACTAGCTTATCCTTGTGTGAGGTTGGGATCTGAAGGGGATATCTCTTGGAATGATTAACTAACTTTTACAGACTTCAGCATAAGTACAGCCTACTTAGGTTTTGTTGTTGTTGTTGTTGTTGTTGTTGTTGTTGTTGTTGTTTTGTTTGAGACGGAGTCTTGCTGTGTCACCCAGGCTGGAGTGCAGGGGCACGATCTCAGCTCACGGCAGCCTCTGCCTCCTGGGTTCAAGTGATTTCCTGCCTCCGCCTCCCAAGTAGCTGGAATGGTTAATTTTTTTTGTATTTTTAGTAGAGACAGGGTTTCACCATATTGGGCAGGCTGGTCTTGAACTCCTGACCTCAAGTGATCCTCCCACTTCGGTCTCCCAAAGTGTTGGAATTACAAGTGTGAGCCACTGCGCCCAGCCTTTTTTTTGTTTTCTTATTAAAGCATAATTTTACTTAAAATAAGCTACACATTTAAAGCATACAAGGCTAGCATGGTAGCTTATACCTATAATCCCAGCACTTTGGGAGGCCAAGATATGAGGATCACTTGAGGCTAGGGGTTTAAAACCAGCCTGTGCAAAATAGCATGACTCTATGTCTGAAAAAAAAAAAATCAGTCAGGCACGATAGCAAGTGCCTGTTGTCCTAGCTACTAGGGAAGCTGAGGCGGAGAATCACTTGAGCCCAGGAGTTCAAGGCTTCAGTGAGCTGTGATTACACCACTGCACTCCAGTCTGGACGACAGAGTAAGACCCTATCTCTAAAGAAATAAAACTAAAATATAAAATGAATTGTACACTTTGCTTAGTTTTAACAAATATGTAGACCCCTATAATTGCCATCTGAGTCAAAATATACTTGGTTTGATTTTAAAGTGAAAGAGAGATTTTAATTTATGTGCCCATCTGGTTTACACTAGCATCCTAAGAATCTCCTCAGGTTCAGAACTGGTTGTGGAATCATCAAACCTATGGTGTTTTGTATTTCCCTCCAGGTCAAAGAGCTAGTGGAAGCAGAGTTATTTGCCCGTTATGACCGCCTTCTCCTCCAGTCCACCTTGGACCTGATGGCAGATGTAGTGTACTGCCCCCGGCCATGCTGCCAGCTGCCTGTGATGCAGGAGCCTGGCTGCACCATGGGTATCTGCTCCAGCTGCAATTTTGCCTTCTGTACTTTGTGCAGGTTGACCTACCATGGGGTCTCTCCATGTAAGGTGACTGCAGGTATGTTTTAACTGTGAACCCAAATCCTCTATCCCCAATCTCTCCCTCACATTTCACTTTCCTACCAGTGCCTTATGACTTCATTCTTCAACTTAGAAGTATTCCTTTAGACGATATTTCTGTGTCAGTGACTATCCCAGGCCCTGGGGCTGTAGTAGTGACCAGAAGAGACAAAATCTCTGCCCTCATGGAACTTACATTCTACTAGGGGAGACAGGAAAACAAAATAAGGATATTAGGTGATGGTAAGTGCTGAAGAGGCAGGAGAAATAAAGCAAGGACAGGATATGAAATGTTCTGAAGGGGAGGGGACTTGGGATTTTAGTTAGGGAAACCAGGGGAGGCCTCACTAGCAAAATGGTTTAAGTAAAGACTTGAAGGAGGTAGGAAAAACCATGCAGATACCAGGGAGGAACATTCCAGGAGAAGAAATGGCATGGCAAATTCTATCTACGAACATGGAATAATGTAGATCCTGGATGGCAAATGCAGGGCATCTAAGCTGCCATTCTTGTTTCCATGGCACATGTGTTTGACCATTTATCAAATGCTTTCTCCTTGAGCCCAGAGAGGCCTCAGAAACTTCCTCAACATGGCACTTCGGACAACTACCCTCTGATAAAGTAGACACAGGAGTGAAGTATGTTTGCCATTTCCAGTCTAGATTAGGAATCATAAATCAGGCCCTTAATGTCGATTTAACTGGACTTTGGTGGCTTAGTCTTTCTCAGACTAACAGTGATAATGATAACAGGTACTTCACAAAATTGCAGCTCGAGCAGACAACAATAATTTCACCGGGTTATTCTAAGGATGAAGGGAACTAATATTGTGCTATTCAAAATTGTTATATTTGTTACAGTGGTCTATAATGAGATATAGAAATTGAGAGGGTTAGAAACTTTTATAGTGATTTCACAGAATTTTATGTCAGTCAAACCTAATAAAAATTTAGACTTTTTTTCATTTTTCTAATAAATTGTTAGCCGACTGGTGGTGCACACTTGTAGTTGTAGCTATTCAGAAGGCTACAGCAGGAGAATCTTTTGAGCCTCGGTTAAGACTAGTTTGGGCAACATAGTGAGACTCTGCCTTTAAAAAAATTAAATCAAGCAAACCTGATTATATCTTATAAAAGTGTTGATCCTTGACATATTAGAGAAAAAAACTAGGCCTTTACCATAAATAGTTTGAGAAACAGTGTAAAATGTTTCTCAATCCATGTAAAATGCAGAATGGGGTTGGGCATAGTAGCTCACCTCTGTAATCTTAGCACTTTGGGAGGCCAAGGTAGGTGGATTGCTTGAATCCAGGAGTTTGACACCATGGCAAAACCCCGTGTTTACAAAAAAATACAAAAACTAATGGGATGTGGTGGTGCACACCTGTAGTCTCAGCCACTCAGGTTGCTGAGGCTGGAGGATCGCTTGACCCCGGGAGGTAGAGGCTGCAGTGAGCCAGATTGCACAACTGCACTCCAGCCTGGGGGACAGAATGGGACCCTATCTCAAAAAGAAAAAAAAAGGAAAAAGAAAAATGGTAATTATTAATGCTATTATTATTGTAGTTATTGCTTGCTAATGTTAGCAGACTGTCATTATTTCCAAGAAAGTATCCTGAGAGGAAAGAGTGAGTAGATAATTTCAGTTGCCTCAGGCAGCATCTTGTAGAAGGTAAGGCCAAATGGGATGGAGAAGTTAGCAAAGTATAATATAAGCCTTTACTTTAGACTTCTGTAACCTTTTCATTAAAAGTCGACAGTACATTTCAGGTGTTTCACAGCATTCAGGGATTTAGTAAAATTAGGAATCTCTCCCTCTCTTTGTAGGTATGTATTATATAAAATATGAAATACCAACAATTTTATTATTTTGAGAAGACTAAAGCAGTATAACCTTTGTCCTTAAGATGCCTAGGAACACAAAAATGCATTGAATGATTAGAGGGGTGAGATTTATATTACTTCACTGCTACATTGAAGTAGAGGTGATGGAGCCGTGGGAATGCACTACACAGGAAGAATTCACAGGTGAAAGCAAAGAGTGGAGATAGGATACAGGATTCTGTATCAGAAGATGTCTTTTGCTTTAAAAGGGAGATAGACTTCCAAATAATGTGAGGAAAGTAAACTGATAAACAGAACATTGTTGGGAAAACTCTTTAATTGTGTTGAAAAATTAAGTAATAGAATTGTGAACAAAAGCCTCTTGTCTGCAAGTAAAGCCTTTGGGATTAGTTACCTGTTCCATTTCAGTTAAATGATAGAGCAGTAGAAGCCAGACTGAAGAGTATCAAGGGAAAACTTTTCAGCACCTATAGCAAAGCATAGTACAGGGTGAGACTTGAGTGGTAAGTTTTATTCACTGAATTTTTTTTTTTTTTTAACACAGAATTGAAGAGGTAGTCTTTGCTCTTAAGCCAAAGGTGCCTTTGTATTTGGTAGGCCTCTTCATTATCAAACGGTGAATGGTGCCAACTTAGTGGAAAAATCAATGTCTGTTTCAACCTTTGTATCTTCTAGATAAGTCAGTCTTTAACTGCATACTTCTAGTTGCATAAACATACCAACATTAAGAAATCAAAACAAAGGAAAAAAATAACCTATCTTATTCTACCACTTTTAGCAGATACATCTTTTCTAGTTGGGGGATTCCTTTCCATTCATTATCATTTGTGCATGTATAATTTTTACTGGGTTGCAACATAAATATACTTTTTTTCTGGATTCTGTGATGAGTGTTTTATTTGGGTTGTAGCGAACCTAATTATGTTTTTAATAATTGAATATTGCGACATTAAATGGCTCTTTCAAACATAATGATTTCCTTAAAAATTTAATTTTTTTGCCACTGGTATATGCATCTCCATGCATATGACTTTGGATTACTTCCTTATGATAAAGTTCTAGGAATAACATTATTGAATAGTCAAAAATTATAGCCATTTTTAATGATTTTTAGTTAGCATTACAAAGTTATATAAAAGTTAATTTTCCATTTCACTTTCTAGAGAAATTAATGGACTTACGAAATGAATACCTGCAAGCAGATGAGGCTAATAAAAGACTTTTGGATCAAAGGTATGGTAAGAGAGTGATTCAGAAGGCACTGGAAGAGATGGAAAGTAAGGAGTGGCTAGAGAAGAACTCAAAGAGCTGCCCATGTTGTGGAACTCCCATAGAGGTAAATGATTTGGGACAGACTTGGAGGCCATCAGACTTGCAAGCATGCTATGATTACCTTGAGAAGCCTTATTAGTCAATTTTATGACTTACAAAACACATGCTGGTATTATTACACCTTCCTTACTTGGAAGGTGGAAATTTCACTACTAAATCTTGTTATCGACCTTAAATGTTTGTAGACTTCCCTTTTCAAAGTCTTTTCTTTGTGTCTTTCTTACAGTGACCATTGTTCTTACATTGTATCCATCTCAAAATTGAATGGGTTGTAAGGAGGGCATACTAGAGCTATGGTCACTTCTTACCTCATCTGTGTGATTAAAAAAAATCAAATCTGACCTCTCAGAACTATTTATCCTGGAATGCTGCACACCTGTTTAAGATACACTCAGGAATTAATCTGAGTCAAAATAATTACACAACTCTATTGCTTCTTGACAAAAATCTTAATATGTTTTACAATCAAAATACATCTTTGCATTTGATTCTATTGTTCTAATCTATTATGTCTGAACTGAACATAGTAGTGATACTCCAGTTAAGGAAACTGGCACTATATATAATCACTTTTTTGTTTTTTTGATACTGAGTCTCTCTCTGTTGCCCAGGCTGGAGTGTGGTAGTGCTATCTCGGCTAACTGCAATCTCCGCCTCCCAGGTTCAAGGAATTTTCATGCCTCAGCCTCCCGAGTAGCTGGGATTACAGGCGCCAGCCACCACACCTGGCTAATGTTTGTATTTTTAGTAGAGATGGGGTTTTACCATGTTGGCCAGGCTGGTCTCCAACTCCTGACCTCAAATGACCCACCCACCTTGGCCTCCCAAAGTGCTGGGATTACAGGCATGAGCCACCACACCTGGCCATATAATCACTTTTGACATACCTTAGCCCTATGACAGAGTGGAGGACTTGGTACCAAATATTTACTTGGATTTATGTAAAAATTAAAAACCCACACGTTACATCCAAGCATTTTAATATTAATCTACATGTTCCAGTTATATGTGTGTGATTTTTATCTACTGCTTATCAGAAGAGATTGTGCCAAGTAACTAGTTGTAGTAACACTAGCTATTTTCTGTATTTTAGTTAGAGTGCAAAATAGAATTACATAGTCATCAGTGTGTTACATTGATATCTCAACCCTGCATAAGAAAAAGGATAAGACCAGGATAATGTTGTACTGAATCACTTTGGCATGTGCATGTCTCTTCTGCTTTTACAGCCTTGATATTTTTCTCTTTCTATCCTTCCCACCAGAAATTAGATGGATGTAACAAGATGACATGTACTGGCTGTAAGCAATATTTCTGTTGGATTTGCATGGGTTCTCTCTCTAGAGCAAACCCTTACAAACATTTCAATGACCCTGCTTCACCATGTTTTAACCGGTATGTATACACAGAATTCCTTAGGCTCTCCAGCAATTTTTGGTGCTTGATTTGCAGACCACATATCCAGTGTTTAAGTACTTGGACTTATTTAGAGAATTCTCTTACATGTTTTCCCCCATAAAGGAATTTTTATATTATTTTCTCAAAAATGAGCTTTATAATGAGAATATACACTATCTGGAAGTTTTTATAGTGAAAGTTTTCAAACATACAGAAAATTTGAAAGGATAGGACTATGGATAGTAGAATACTTTCCACCCAAATTAACAATTGATAGTACTTTGCCATATTTGTTCCCTTAACATTTTTGCTGAACTACATGAAGTTGGAGTTATGATAATGCTTCAACTCTAAATATTTCCACGTTTCTCCTAAGATAAGGAAATGCTTCTACATCATGACAGTACTTTAAAAAAATTTAATTATAGTGGCATACTGTTATCTAGTAAACAAACATTTGAAACTTCCTAATTATTTCTGAAAATACATTTTAAAGCTATTTGATTGAACCAGAATCTAAACAAGTTCAGTCACTGTATTTGGTTCTATCTCTTTAGTTTCTTAATGCAGAAAAGCTTTGGCCCACCTTTTTGTGTGTGTGTTTTGTGAACATTCACTTTTTTTTTTTTTTTTTGAGACGGAGTCTCACTCTGTCGCCCAGGCTAGAGTGCAGTGGTGCAATCTCGGCTCACTGCAAGCTCCGCCACCCAGGTTCATGCCATTCTCCTGCCTTAGCCTCCCGAGTAGCTGGGACTACAGGCACCCGCTACCACGCCTGGCTAAGTTTTTTGTATTTTTAGTAGAGACGGGGTTTCACCATGTTAGGATGATCTCGATCTCCTGACCTTGTGATCCGCCCGTCTCGGCCTCCCAAAGTGCTGGGATTATAAGCGTGAGCCACCGCACCCTGCTGAACATTCACTTTTTGAAGAGTCGAGGCCAGTTGTCTTATATAACGTCTTACCTTCCAGAGTTTTGTTTGTCCATGGTGTCCTTTAGCTAGTTTCTCTATCTTATTTGCTATAAACTGGAAGTTAGGTCTAGACTGAAGTTTGATTAGATTTAGAATAATATTTTTTATGCTGATACTTCATGAGGAGTGATGTGTATTCCGTATTGGATCACATCAAGAGGTCCATGATGTCCCTCATTAGTGTGGTGCTCAGTTCTACAGTTTGCATTATTGTAAAGGCAAGTTTTCCATTTTGTTATTAGGAAGTAATCTGTGGGGTGATTCCTTGGCACAATGTGAATATCTTGTTCTCCAAGAGCTCTCCACGTTCAGCATCAGTTGATGATCTTTGTTAAGAGGTGTCTGTTAAGTAAACACATTGGTATTGTGAAACTATAAGAGAAATTGAAGAAACAAGCCCTGCCATGAACTGTTGGAAATCTAGTGTTGGAAATTGCATAAATTGTACATAACATAAGGAAAGGAAGACAAATTGACAGCTATGAAACATTCTATAAATGGAGGGTGCAAGGACTGTGAAGATAGAATGGAGTGATGAGCATGTAATAGTAATAATAGTGTCTTGAAAGAGTTCAGTTTAAATTGCCTGACTTCCCCAGTCTTAGCTTATTCCGTGTATTGTATACGCTGGTGTCTTCAAAGAGTTCAGTTTAAATTGCCTGACTTCCCCAGTCTTAGCTTATTCCATGTATTGTATACGCTGAGTATCAGTTTTGTGATACCCATCCTCCATTATTGTTTATCCTTGGTCCTGGAGAGTTTGTCTGGATTCTAACAGGACTGTTTTGTTTGTTTGTTTTAATTTGGAAAGGAGAGCTTTATTTCTAATAAAGAGTTGAAGCCAGCAAGGTGGCTGTTCTGACAGGTTGGGAAGCATAGCCTTCAGCCGGAAGCTGAAAACAGACACTTTAAGGGTGGGAAGAGGAAGACAGGGATTTATGCTCTACAAGATAGGGATTTATGCTCTACAGATACACATATTCAGTAAGCTATAGGAGGAGTCATGAATATTTATGAAAGGAGAAATATGCTGCATGTGCAGTTGAGCTTCATTACCCTTCAGGGGACCCATGTTCAAAAAATGGCACGATCTCTGGGGGAGGTCTGATATCAAAAGGTGAAGCAGAGAACACGAAAACCTCAGTACACATCCTCCATAGACTGGCTAGAACCACTCCATGGTCAGTGGTCCATTGACAGGAAGAAATGCTGGTCGGTTTTTGTGCCAAAACTGCAGAAGGGAGGGGCAGCGTTAGGCGGTTGGTTGATATCAGCAGTGGAGCAAGTCTTCCCAGAGGGTTGGTTTGAACCCTTAGGGAAAGAAAGCCTAATGGTGGTCAATGAAGGAGGGGGGGTATGACCAGGTGTGTCTGGCCTCCCATCCCGTCATGGCCGGGAACTGTTTTCAAGGTTTCTTTGGGGTTCCCTTGGCCAGGAGAGGGTCTGTTCAGTTGGTTGTGGGCTTAGGGTATCATTTTTATTTCTCATTTTCCCCCTTTTGACTGAGATTTGCCAGAGGCACCATTGATGGTCAAACTTATTTTGTCCCATATCATTGCTGGAGTGTTGTGGCTAACCTGCCTCGCCTCCATCTAGGCCCTCAGTGGGACCCCTATGGCCAAGGGACTTAAGGCTATAAGACAGCCAATTAAATCTTCTAGGCCAGATGGGAATGGAGCTGGACAGGCACTCATCCACCTTAAATGGGCCGTTCTTTTATTTTTTATTTTTTTGAGATGGAGTCTCGCTCTGTTGCCCAGGCTGGAGTGCAGTGGCGCAATCTCGGCTTACTGCAAGCTCCGCCTCCCGGGTTCACGCCATTCTCCTGCCTCAGCCTCCCATGTAGCTGGGACTACAGGCACCCGCCACCGCACCCGGCTAATTTTTTGTATTTTTAGTAGAGTCAGGGTTTCACCGTGTTAGCCAGGATGGTCTCGATCTCCTGACCTCATGATCCGCCCGTCTCGGCCTCCCAAAGTGCTGGGATTACAGGCGTGAGCCACCGTGCCCAGCCCAAACGGGCTGTTCTTCACCAACTTAGGGTAGATTGTTCAAAGGGACCCATATTTCAGCCCTCCTCAGTGGAATGATTAAAGGAGAAGAAAAGATATACAAAAATGTTATCATAAGAGTACAGAAAATATTTTTCAGTGAAGGAGAGGCAATTTACATTGTTTCATTCAAGTGTATAGAAATGTACCTTTTTTAATGCTTCCAGGCTGTTTTATGCTGTGGATGTTGACGACGATATTTGGGAAGATGGGGTTGAAGACTAATTAACTACTGCTCAAGATATGGAAGTGGATTGTTTTTCCCTAATCTTTCGTCAAGTACACAAAGTAACTTTGCGGGATATTTAGGGTACTACTCATTCACTTTTCCTGTGTAGAAGATATGGAAGAACAAAGTTTATATTTTCATGTGGTACTACTGAAGAAGGTGCATTCATACATTTTTAAATGTAAGTTGAGAAAAATAAGCCAAAGGTTCAGAAAATGAAACTACAGAATATTAAATATTATAATGTGCCCAAAGCTCTGAATAGTAAAAAATTAAATATTTATTTTCTTCCCCAAGCTTTAGGTAAGGAGAAGAGGGGTCAAGAGTTAAACTTAGAGACCCTTTGTCTCTGAGAAGCATCCCTCTAAGACATTCTGTTGGAGCTCCCTCAGTACTACTATTCCTTACAACTGGAGTGGGTAGAAGCCTTTTGAAAATTATACTGAGAACCTGATCTCATTTACTCCATGTTAATCACATTCCTACCAACCTAAATTTCTGCCAACTCAGTTCTTTTTGGAGGAAGCCCTTTACTCTGTAACTGACTGGATGGTCCAGTGTCATTTTGATCTGCTTTTCAGAATGGAAATTTATAATAATTTAAATATATGTTTTAATACCACAAACACTGTGGGGCACTTGATATTTATTAGTGGTGTATATGATCCACTGGTTGCAGGCCAAATCTAGAATTTGGTGATACTGGCTCAGAAGAATTTAAGTTCTATTCAACTTTCCTAGGAGTTAGAACCTAGATTCAAAATGACTTGTCTTTACTACTTTTGTTCCACATTCTCTCTCTTTACCTTTGCCCTACCTTCTGTTTGTAAGGACGATTTTAGTATTCCAGGAACACATGTTTTTATTTCCTCTGCTGGAATAGGAGAAAGCTTAATATATTCCCAAGCTGAATGTTCTTGAATTATCTGCATTTACCACTGTATATGCATATAGGGACAGTATAACCTGTCTATACCACGGTAGTTCCAGTCCTAACTTTCTGAATTGTTTTTAAAGATCTTCTCTAACAAGCTATGGGAATTTGGCTTCATACTCTTTTTTTTGCAACAGCATTGTTCTGGGTGATAATTTTGAATTGATACCTGTTCTTTTTTTCGGGTTTTGTTGGCTTTTTGAAAAATTGTCTTTTCTTATCATTGGTGGGTGGCTTGGTAGCAAAATAACATTTTTTTGGAAAAGAGGACAGAAAAATTGAACTGCAGCTTGAGAACATATTCTTTTTTTCCTACTTCGTCATTGAAAATTGAGGAATCACTTTTAACTGTTTTAGGTGTGTGTGTCCAGAGTGAGCAAGGACTATGTTTTTGGATTGTCAAAGAGGATGCTTAATCTTAAAATAAAAATAAATTTAAAAATCGTCTTATAATTAGAACAGAGTTGCTGCTATTCGTTCTGTCACCAAGGCAACCAATCACATTTTAAAACTGTTCGGCATATAACATATTCTTAAAGTAAGAAGAAAAAGGTCACAGAATAGCATCTCTTTTACCTGGGCTTATGACTGAGCTTAGGTTTTAGGGTCCATATTTTGTTTAAACCAGATAGTTTCATGGTCTTCGATTCAGGACATTTTGTGTAAAAATTGAGGTTAATTTAAAGAATAAATTAAAGATAAGAAATGGAAATTAAAATGATTTGTTCTATAATATATACCTGAGAAGAGTGATTTCTGTGATCAAAAGGAGTTCAATTCAGATTTATTTAGAAAGAACTACTCAGAAGCTCTGTAGTTCATGAGCTACTTGATATTTTCTAGAGATCATTTTATGTTAAGCTGTTGTACATTGTTGATGATGTCATGGAAGTAGGAAAGAAGCCTTTATAATAGAGTTTTATGAAAGAAATGGGAGCCTTTTTTTCCCGTTTGTGATATTAAAAACAACACAGGTATTTGGTGTTTAGTCTTAAAAATTTGTTTGGTCACCTTAGTGATTCTTTCTTAGTTGCAAAGTCTTCATCACTCAATTTTAACAAAGAAAATAGGGCTTATAAAGTTATACTTTTGAAGCATGAGTTATGAGCTAATTTTAAGATGGTATAGTTTTGGTAGAGTACTTTTGTCTCAGTAAAATGAAAGATTTGGGTAACTCCCCAAATGCCCTGTAAAACAAATAGGTTTATGGAAGTTTGCAGTGTCAGCAACATATATGACAGAATAAAGAGTTTTGTACGTGCCTTAATTTCATGAAAGCCTTTTTTACGAGTGGGTTGAGATTTGCCATAAATTAGTATGAAGCTCATGGGTCTTTTTTCTTTTTGAGACAAGGTCTCACTCTGTCACCCAGGCTGGAGTGCAGTGGTGCGATCATAGCTCACTGCAGCCTTGATCTCCTGGTCTCAAGCAATCCTCCCACCTCAGCCTCCTGAGTAGCTGGGACTACAGGCACATACTACCATAGGCAGCTTTTTTTTTTTTTTTTTTTTTTTTTGTAGTAGAAATGAGGTCTTGCTATATAGCCCTGGCTGTGAACTCCTGAGCTCAAGTGATCCTCCTGCCTCAGCCTTCCAAAGTGTTGGGATTACAGGCATGAGCCACAGTGCCTGGCCTCCTGGGTGTTTTTTGGGGAGTTTGAATAGTCAGTGTCTCTTCATTTTTATATAAAAGGTTTGGGTCTAGAGCTGATAAACAAAAATAAGCTATCAAATAACTTATTTATTTATTTATTTGAGATGGAGTCTCATTCTGTTGCCCAGGCTGGAGTCCAGTGTCACGATCTCAGCTCACCTCTACCTCCACCTCCCAGGTTCAAGTGATTCTCCTGCCTCAGCCTCCCAAGTAGCTGGGACTACAGGCATGCGCCACCATGCCCCGCTATTTTTTTTGTATTTTTAGTAGAGACGGGGTTTCACCATGTTGGCCAGGCTGGTCTTCAACTCCTGACCTAATGATCCATCCACCTCAGCCTCCCAAAGTGCTGGGGTTACAGGCGTGAACCACCGTGCCTGGCCATAACTTTTTTTTTTTTAAATCACAATAGAAGCTCTGTGATATTTTAAGCTTGTGATCAAACTAACTTAAGGGCCTGCCTTTGTCAATTGAGATGCATCTTGTTTCATCCATTTTTCTTTTAAATTTTTATTATAATTTTAATTTTTTTAGCCACCCTATTAACAGACCATCCATTTTTTAAAAAGAAACTTTTTATTTTGGAATATAGATTGACAGAAAAAATTGCCAAGATTGTACAGTGTTCCTATGTACCTCTCACTCTGTTTTCCTTAATATATTAGTGTAGCATATTTATCATATTAATGAAGCAATAATTGATATTGATATTAATATCAATAATGAAGTATTGATATTATTAAGTAGAGTTCATACTTTATTCATATTTTCTTAGTTTTATCTGATGTCCTTTTTCTGTTCCAGGATCCCTTCTAGGACACCACGTTATTACATTTAGTAGTCATGTCTCCTTAGACCCCTCTCAGCTGTCACAGTTGTCTCATCTGTTTTTATTGTTATATAAACATTAATTATACCTTGGTACATCTGGACTGGGCAGGAGCCAAAAAACTTTTTGAAGACACATTACCTAATCCTAGCAGGCTCAGCAAATCAGTGATTTCTTTTTGACTGAGGTCTTTTGTAGCTTTAAATCAGTTACTTCTCAGGATGCTTCAGTGCTGTGTATGCAGTTTTAGGCTGTTCCCCTATTCTGGTAATTTTCCTGCTCAGCTTCTTGAAAAACATCATTAAACACTGGGCAGGTTGATCAAGTCAGGAAGTCAGCTGGACCCATTAGACTGTGCACTGGTGTGAGAATTAGCCTGCCATCTTGGCTACATCCCAAAGTTTGTTGAGTAGATGCATCCCTTCCTGTTGACTTGTGGAGGAGCTGGTGAATGTAAGAAAGGCTCAGAATCAGAAGCCATATTCCCAGACAGATTTGTGGTGTCAGCAGTCTTTTTTTTTTTTTTTTTTGAGACGGAGTCTTGCTGTCACCAGGCTGGAGTGCAGTGGTGCAATCTCGGCTCACTGCAACCTCCGCCTCCTGGGTTCAAGTGATTCTTCTGCCTCAGCCTCTCAAGCAGCTGGAAATACAGGTGCCCACGACCAAACCTGGCTAATTTTTAAAAATTTTTTTATATTTTTATTTTTAGTAGAGATGGGGTTTCACCATGTTGGCCAGGCTGGTTTTGAACTCCTGACGTCAAGTGATCCACCCACTTCAGCCTCCCAAAGTGCTAGGATTACAGGTGTGAGCCACTGTGCCCAGGCCAAAGTCATTTGCCCAGTCATTTTTTTAGTAGTAGACAGTTCTAATTTACATTAGTAATCTCTTAATATACTTAGTATTTTTTTTTCTGTCAAGAGTAATGAGAGTTAATTAGAGGGGATAATAATAAAGTTGTTCACGTGGCTGTCTGCTTTGAAAGGGAATTTCAGAATTTTGACTGGAGTTTGGATCTCCCACCTAGTATTAACTTTGCCATAAGCATCACCAGCAGGTGGCAGCAGTTCCCATGTTATAAAAATATAGTCACTAGTTAAGACAGGTATAGAGTATGTTGTTTTGTTACAGAAGTAGATTTAATTTCTGGTATTTAAATTTTCCTCATTATATTTAATTATAGTCTGTTTTATACTTTAGTAGACAGAATGGTATTTAACAATACTATCAAGGGCAGGAACAGCAGTATTACCAGAAATTTTTAAATACTCAAAAGTGTACATAAACCACAGTTGACATCTTATGCAATTGTTACATAGCAGAGTGTCACTCCTGATAGTGGCACTTAACCTTCAGCCACCAAAGTAGGGAAATTAAGTTGTATATAAAGCTCCTAAGTAGGACCAAGGAATTGTAACACCATGGTGCCCTCTGATGCTGGTAAGAGTAGTCAGCCTGCTCCCCAAACCTTAGCTTAACTAAAAAAAAATCAGGCCAGACTGAGTGTGGTCAGAAATCTGGCTATGGGAGCTTTAGGGGTATTCTTAACAAATGCTTATGGTAATTATCAACTTTCACCACTCATCGTTTAGACCGTACAGTTTCTCAGGTTGTCTGAAGATTTACCACTCCAAGGACTCCCACATTTCTCTGAGCCAGTGGATGCTTTGGAGAAGATTGTGTACATTGGAAACTTAGGGAGATTTGATGCTGAAGTCGCTAAGTACAAAGTCAACACAGTCACTTGAGACGGAGTCTCGCTCTGTCGCCCAGGCTGGAGTGCGGTGGCGCGATCTCCACTCACTGCAAGCTCCGCCTCCCAGGTTCACGCCATTCTCCTGCCTCAGCCTCCCGTGTAAGCTGGGACTACAGGCGCCCGCCACCGCGCCCGGCTAATTTTTGTATTTTTAGTAGAGACGGGGTTTCACCGTGTTAGTCAGGATGGTCTCGATCTCCTGACCTCGTGATCTGCCCGTCTTGGCCTCCCAAAGTGCTGGGATAGTCACTTTTTTTCCTTGCTTGAATCTCTTTTTTTCCCTTCATTATAAAAGCAAATCAAAAAAGGAAGAACAACTAAACTCACACGAATACAACATAAATACATGAAAATTTTAAAAGCGATTGTGTGTCTTACCCTCAGTACCATTCTACTTTGTGCAACCTATAGTATTTCCTAGAATAACTCACTTATTTAACAAATACTGATGGAATACCCTGCAATGGGCCTTACTCTTTTTCAAAGTAGTGAGAATGTAGCAGCAAATAAAACAGACATAATCTCCCTGCCCATGTGGAACTTAGATTCTAGTGGAAGGAAAGAGACACTAAATAAAGTATCTGGTTCATCAGAAGATATGTAGCATGGGGCTGTGTGCAGTGGCTCCCACCTGTAATCCCAGTGCTTTGAGGCTGAGGTGAGAGGATCACTTGAAGCCAGGAGTTTGAGACCAGTCTGGGCAACATAGAAAAACCCCATCTCTCTTAAAAAGAAAAAAACAAACAAACAAACCTAAAAATTAGCTGGGTGCAGTGGTATGTGCCTGTAGTCCCAGCTGACATTCAGGAGGCTGAGGCAGGAGGATTTCTTGAGCTGAGGTCAAGGCTGCAGTGAGCCTTCATCACACCACTGCATTCCAGCCTAAATGACAAAGCAAGATATTTGTCTAAAAGAAGAAAAAAACCATAGAAGCTGGGGAGAAGAAATAGGGAATTAGGGGAGGCAGGGCAATGTTGTAATCTTAAAGAGTAGAGAAGACTCCACCAAGATAATATTTGAACAAAGTCTCGGCAGTGTGGGATTGAACCTTCTGGACACCTGGGAGAAGAGAATTCCAGGCAGAGACAGCAAGGGCAAAGCCCTTGGGCTATGAGCATGTTAGAGGGCTCCAGGAACTGTGTGGTAGCCAGTGAGGGCTGAGGCTGACCCAGCAAGAGTGAGGGATGGGATGTGAATAGGTGGTCCTGTAGACTATATGAGCCTTGTGTGAACTTTGGCTGCCACTCTGAGTGGGGGCCATTGAGCAGAGGAGTGATAGGGTCTGGCATGTGTTTTAGGGGAATGGTGAGCAGAGGTGGAAAAAGACCAGTTGGGAGGCCATTTGCAGTAGCTCAGGTGAGAAGTGCAGGTGGCTTGTACCAGTGTGCCAGAAGTTAGAATCTTGAGAACTGGTTAGATTCTGTACTTGCCCGAAGGTAAAATTAATAGGATTTGTTGACAGACTGGCTATATAATGTGAGAAAGTAAGGCATCGGGGTTCATTTCTAGGTATTTTTGTCTGAGCAGTTGAGATGAGAAATCTGTAGGTAGCACAGGTCTGTGACTGAAGGTCAGGAATTTGGTTGTGGACAGGTAAGTTTGAGATGCCTGGTAGTTATCCCAGGGGAAATGATAAACAGGCAGTTGGATATTCTAGTCTGGAGTTCAAGGGAGCAACTCAGGGTAGAGATAGAATTATGGGAGTCAACATGTAAATGGCATTTAAAGCCACGAGACTAGATGAGATTACCAAGGGAGTGAGTTATATGTAGGGAAAGGTTCAAGGACTGAGTCTTGGGTCACTCCAGATGCTTCTTGGGTCACTCCAGATGCTAAGAAGTCAAGGAGATGAGGAAGAACCAGCAAAGACAGACAGTGGCCAGTAAGGTAAGAAAACCAGCTGTGTGTGGTGTCTTGGAAGCCAAGTCAAGTTTGAGGGAAGGAGTAATCAACTGTGTCATATGCGGCAAAAACGTCAAGTACTGTGAGCTGTAACAATTGAAGCAGTCAGTGTTGAGGTCCTTGGGGACTCTGACAAATGCTATTTCATTGGAGGGCAGTTGCAAATCTAGAGTGTGTTTGAGAAAGAATGGGGTGTCCTCATAATAAGAAAAAGGCTGAGCAAACTGATAATCAACAGCTTTTCTTATATCTGCCAGAGAATTGAGGTCACAGGGCAAACCTTCACCACAAAAACAGGCAGGAAAATAGAGATCAGCTCACCTAAGGCAGAAGCTGTTGGAGCCAGTAATTGAGATTTAAACAAATTGCTGTGGGCTAAGTGTGGACTAGCTTGAGAGTTCAAAACCAGGAGCTTGTCTAAGGGGACCCCACACTTTGGTGGGTTTTACCTCGAGGAGACCCACTAGGTTCTCCTGTAAAGATGGCAGGAAAATTCCCTTGTGCTTTGGACACAGGAAGGGAGAAAGTAATCCTTTCGAAATATATCCAGGAAGAAAGCAGACCCAGATCTTCTGTTCTCCAAGGCAGAGAAGAGTTTTCTCAGGGAAAACTACTTGCAGGAGCCTTCTCTAGCTTAGGAGAAGGGTAATTGGATGGTTCAACCCTCCTCTAGCCTTCCTGTCTCACATAAGAGGAGGAAAAAACAAGGCTTCACTAAAAAAAAAAAGATTTTATCATAAGAATACGCAGTGCATCTCCTCACCAATACGATACCATCAGTAGGGCTCCAGGATAATGGTGGATTACAACTGAGAGAGCTGCAAGACACAGACTCTATTTTAAGAAGGAATTTCTAGGGAAACCCAAAGACAACAGGGGAGACAAACAAGGATATTGAGGAAAATTGGAGCCTCTAGCACCTACGGTGAACATCAGACGCAGCCTGTTAGCCAGATAAACATACAACTCACATTAAAGGTCTGTTTACCTAAGTTCTTGTTACCTAATACATCATGTCTGGCTTCAGTAAAAAAGTACAAAGTATGCTAAAAGGGAAAAAAGAGACAAAGCAAGCATCGAGCCAGACTCAGATATGTCAGAGATTTGGGAGTTATCAGACTGGGAATTTAAGATAACTGATTAATGTGCCAGATTTCTAATAGACTAAGTGAACAACATGCAAGAATAGTCAGGTAGTATAAGCAAGAGATGGAAACTCAGAATCAAAAAGAAATGCTTAAAAAAAAAGGCCAGGCGCGGTGGCTCACGCCCGTAATCCCAACACTTTAGGAGGCTGAAGCGGGAGGATCACCTGAGGTCGGGGGTTCAAGACCAGCCTGACCAACATGGAGAGACCCTGTCTTTACTAAAAATACAAAATTAGCCTGGCGTGGTGGTGTATGCCTGTAATCCCTGCTACTCGAGAGGCTGAGGCAGGAGAATAGCTTGAACCCGGGAGGCGCAGGTTGCTGTGAGCCAAGATCCTGCCATTGCACTCCAGCCTTGGCAACAAGAGCAAAACTCTGTCTCAAAAAAAAAAAAAAAAAAACCACAAATGCTAGAAATAAAACATTGAAGCAGAGATGAATGCCTTTGATGGGCTCATAAGACTGAACACAGCCAGAAAGAATCAGTGAGCTTGAAGATATATCAATAGTAACTTCCCAAATTGAAATGGAAAGATTCCAAAAAGGAATGGAAAAATTTTTTAAATAGCAGAATATCCAAGAACTGTGGGATAATTTTTAAAAGCGTAGGTTGGATGCAGTGACTTATACTTGTAATCCCAGCACTTTGGGAGGCTGAGGCAGGCGATTGCTTGAGACCAGGAGTTTGAGACCAGCCTGGGCAACATGGCAAAACCCAGTCTCTTAAAAAAAAAAAAAAAAATACAAAAATTAGCCAAGCATGGTGGTGCACACCTGTAATCCCAGCTACTCAGGAGGCTGAGGTGGGAGGATCACTTGAGCCTGGGAGGTGGAGATTGCAGTGAGCTGAGATCATGCCACTGCACTCCAGTCTGGGCAACAGAGTGAGAACTTGTCTCAAAAAAAAAAAGTAAAATGTAGCTATGCATAATGGGAATACGGTAGTTCTCCCATATCCACAGTTTCACTTTCTATGGTCAACTGTAGTCCAAAAATAGGTAAGTGCAGTACAATAAGATTTTGAGACAGAGGGAGAGAGACAATGCTCACATAACTTATTACAGTGTATTATTATAATTCTATTTTTATAAATCTCTTACTGTGCCTAGTTTATACATTAAGCTTTATCATAGGTATATGTGTATCAAAAAAAACAAAACAAACAAACAAAAAAACTATACATCAGGTTCAGTACTATCCACAGTTTCAGGCATTCACGGGGAGTCTTGGAACATATGCCCTGTGGATGAAGGGGCGACTACCGTACCAGAAGGAGAAGAGAGAATAGAAGAGAGAGAGATTAAAGTCAGAGTATGAGTAACTCTAGAAACTTTGCTCTAAACAAGATCAGAGAAATGATGTATCTGAGGGGGCAAATGAGGTAGAGTTTTGTTTTTAAGTCTTGTTTTGAATGCCATAGGAGTGGTCTAGGAGAGGATAATTTGATGCTGTAGGTGAGAGATGGGAGTGTTGCCAGAGCAATGTCCTCAAGGAGGCAAGAGAGGATGGGATCTGGTGTGCAAGCAGAGGGCTCGGCCAAGGAGCAGGTAACAGGAAGACAGCAGAGTATGAGAGCAGGGCTGACGTGTGGGTGTGTGATGGTGGGAACTCGTGGACATTCTTTTCTGATTGCTTCTGTTTTCAAGGTCATCAGCTGAGAGGAAAGCTGGGGTAGAGGGGTTAGAGGTTTGGGACCTTATGATTTAGTCTTTGAGGATACTAAATGGACTAGTGTGATTATTAATATAGTATGACTGCCAGCTGGTGGTAATGGCTCCCCTGAGGTCCAAAGTACTATATTCTGTTTTACCTGCCCATTATTGCATAACTCAAAATCCTGTTACACTGTGTCTTACTGGAAATGGACGTGTTTCACTAGCATCTCATCACAGTAACGATTTTGGTTCCCAGGAAAGAAGCATCAAATTTGCCAAGTTAGATCTCCTCAGTAGGCCAGTTGGCTAATCCATTATATAATACGCCATGATTTCCCCTGGTTGTTATGTACGATCGCTACTCTTGGGGACAACTATCAGGCTTATGGTTCAACAAGTACCAGTGCCTTCTAGATATCAAGGCACTGCTATAAGGGCAGAATAAAGCAGTATTTAACATCTACCTTCATGGAGTTTACATTTAGTGGGAAACAAAATACATGTCCAGTGTAAAGGGTTCTGAGAAAATAGCGCACGGCAAGGATAGGAACTTGGGGATTGCAGCTTTATATTGGAGGGTCAGGGAAGAGTTATCTGATAAATGACATTCGAGGTGAGGCCTGAAGGACAGAAAGACTAGAAGAGTAGGCCATAGGGGGAATAGTGAGCCAGGCTTTTGTGTTCACCTCTACTTTATAAATAGACTAATAGAAGGCAGGCAGCAACCATTGATGTCAACACTGCCACTTTTTACTAAATGTAATAAAACTTTAAATACATTCTGTCTACTCTTCCTGAAATACAACTCTGTGTGCACTTAGTATTACATTTTCCCTTTCTTATCAAACTTGCTGTTTTACAAATTCAGTGTGTTCCAGTCAGCTGTATTTAGTATTTCCTTTTTGATCAAATTGTGAAAACCTGCTCAGTGGGAACCCATTAACTGGCTGTTTTGTCCTCTCAGAACTGCCTCAGACATTTTTGTTTTGTTTTATTTCATCCCCAGACTTTTTTTTTGGTTTTTGTTTTTGGAGACGAAGTCTTGCTCTGTAGCCCAGGCTGGAGTGTAATGGCATGATCTTGGCTCACCACAACCCCTGCCTCCTGGGTTCAAGCAATTCTCCTGCCTCAGCCTCCCCAGTAGCTGGGATTACAGGTACACGCCACTGCACCCGGCTAATTTTTTATATTTTTAGTAGGGATGGGGTTTCACCATGTTGGCTAGGCTGGTCTTGAACTCCTGACCTCAGGTGATCCACCCGCCTCAGCCTCCCAAAGTGCTAGGATTACAGGCGTGAGCCACTGCGCTGGGCCAGTCACAGACATTTTTGAAAGCACCCTTATTTCCAGTAACAAGATATTCCAGGCCCACTCTGATCCCTACCCCCAAACATAATTAGCTCCTGCACAAGGAGCCTGATATTAGAGGCCCAAGATGACCCAGGGGTATACATCCCACTTGATCGCATAAGCGCTGGTTGTAGGACACTGCTGTTGAGCCACCAGGAAAACACAGACTTGGGAAAGACATCAGCTCTTTCTAAGGTCCCAGGTTCATACAGCTGTCTCCAGTTTAGCTGTTATCACCTAGTCCTTTTTTTGTCTCATTTTAATGTAATTTAGTTAATGTAGTTAATTTACTGTAGTTAATAACATACTTAAAATTTAAACCCTTCTTGACTGGATAAACAAAATGTATGTCCACAAAACGGAATACTATACAGTAATAAAAAGGAATGGACTACTGCTATGTGTTATATGAACCTGAAAAATGTTATACTTAGTGAAAAAAGCCAGACACAAAAGATGTCATGTCACATGATTCCATTTATATTAAATGACCAGAAAAGGTAAATCTATAGACACAAAGCAGACCAGTAGTTGCCTGGGGCTGGGGTTAGGAGTAGGGAGCTTTTGGGAATGATAGAAATGGATTGTGGTGCTGGGCGCGGCGGCTCACGCCTGTAAACCCAGCACTTTAGGAGGCTGAGGCAGGCAGATCATTTAAGGCCAGGAATTCAAGACCAGCCTGGCCAACATGGCGAAACCCCATCTCTACTAAAAATACAAAACTTCGGTGGGGTGGGTGTGGTGGTACATGTCTGTAATCCCAGCTACTGGAGGATTTGAGGCAGGAGAATCACTTGAACCCAGGAAGCAGAGGTTGCAGTGAGCTGAGATCGCACCACTGCACTCCAGCCTGGGGGACAGGGTGAGACTTTGTCTCTTTAAAAAAAAAAACAAAAAAACACTTGTGGTAAGGAAGTACACAATTCCATAATCATAGAAATCATTGGATTTATATCTCAAGAAATTGTTTTTGAGATGGGGTCTTGTTCTGTTGTCCAGAGTTGGGGTACAGTGATGCGATTATAGTTCACAGCAGTCTTGAACTCCTGGGCTCAACCAACCCTCTCGTCTCAGCCTCCTGAGTGGCTGGGACCACAGGCATGCACCACCATGCTTGGCTAATTTTTAAAAATTTCGTAGAGACAGGGTCTTGTTATGTTGCCCAGGCTGGTTTTGAACTCCTGATCTCAGGTGATCCTCCTGCTTTGGCCTCCCAAAGCACTGGGATTACAGGCATGAGCCACTGTACCCAGCCTCAAAATTGTTAAAAAAAATTAAACCCTTCTTTTAACTTCTACATCTACCTCCTTAATTGGCTATATTGACCTAATAAGCTATTCCATTATATTAACTTAAAAAATATATATATATATTTTTCCATACCTTGCAATAATATCCCTCATCACAAATCTGCCTTAATCTTTGTAACACCTGTATCCTTGTTTGGATCTCAGGTACAGCCAGAACATGACAAATTATTGCTCATCTGTTCATTCCTACCCTTTTTCCTATAGGTGCTCCATTTTCATAAAATCTCTTATTTTTCACTCTGATGATTGAAGAAGAGATCAATAGATGGTTGCTTTGCTTGTGACCTTCCTGCAAGTTCTTGTGAGGACTGAGTGTGACGCTTTGCTTACCAGCTCTTTCTAAAATATATAAATAGCCCAGTCTTCTAAAATTGGGGGCTCAAATCCACAAATGACATGTTATTTGAAAATACTGGATTTAATAGAAAATATCACATTGTAAACAAATCCATTGATCCATGAGCTTAAAACAGAATGACAGCACAATCACATAGAAAAGCTAAAGACAAAACACTGGTACCAAACATAGCCCTTAGGCCTGAGCCAGACTCTTAAAGGTCTTTCCCAGAAATAGAGACAGCAGTAGCTTCAAACAGGCACAAAAACAGCCAGGAGGAGGCAGCATCCACTCCATGAAGGCCTAAGACAATGAAAGGAAACCAGAGCAACAGACCACCTTGGGATCCGGGGAGAAGGATAAATGGGCAAAAGGGTTGTATTTCCTGATGTTCTCAGAACATCAGACCACACCATGTGAATCTAAGCAGGACTATTTTAAGTGGGGAAACAATA
Organism: Chlorocebus sabaeus; assembly: GCF_047675955.1. Lineage (NCBI taxonomy): Eukaryota > Metazoa > Chordata > Mammalia > Primates > Cercopithecidae > Chlorocebus > Chlorocebus sabaeus. The sequence goes on along the minus strand of NC_132926.1, from coordinate 40,185,556 downwards.
CTAGAAACATTTGGTGTGTTTTCCTGGCACTCACCTCCTAGGGAAGCAGGAGAGCGGGACACTCAGGAGTTGTGACTAAACTCACACTTAAGCTGCCTGCCCAGACCGTCCTCTTGGCTGAACACAACACTGAAATTGTGGCAGTGTCTGTTGCCCCAGTGGACCTCCTACTTACTAATGAGTATGTAAAACAGAGGAGCCACAGTGAGGCCTTTCACAAAAACACAGGGCTCTTGGGGGAAAACGGCTTCCACCTTCCTCCTTTTGATGCTGCAGAGTCCCTGAGGGAGAGAAGTTTGACATGGCTGGGCCCCTTGAGGCTCTGGGCTTATCAGTAGAAGCCACCTCTTTGACCCCACCCACCCAAATCCACCCCCAGGTTCTCCCAGTTCAGAGAAAAGCTGTGAAACTGGAAAACAACTGGAAGAAGGAAAGAAGGCATCGTTTTCTTTCCACTGCACTTGTTACTGACCAAAGAGCCTGCTTCCTTGCACTTATTTTAGATATTGAGAGTTTGTGCCTTAACCTGGGACAATGGTTCTCAACCAAGGGGCAGGCCTGTGCAAGAAGGACTCTCAAGACTCTTCAAAGAGGTGGCATCCAATATACACAAGCCCCTAATTCCCTCCCACTTGAAAATCAGTGCATGTAAGGAGAGAAATTCCTGATCTGAGTGTGTTGTACATGTGAACCGTGGCTGAAGCAGAACAAAAAGTTTAAAACTCCCAACCTGGGTTTGGCAGACATCAAAATGATGGAGTACATTTTGCAGAGATTTTTTTTCTGATTAAGTTACGAACAAATCATTCTCCCTATAGCTAAACTCCATGACTAGGCTCCCAGCCTCATGGCCAAGAACAATAAGTTTACCCACTTATCTGGAGTACCCATACTAGATTAAAGAAATACAATTCTTTCTTCTAAAGACAATTTCCAGAAAGACCTGCCTTTCCCTATGGGTACTTGACACTAGGTCCCAGCACAGGCTAGTCGCTGTATGGTTTCTTAGAAGACTGGCTTTTCTCAGTTTCTTTCTCTTTGATACTGTACAAGGGGTCCACCAACTTGTTATGAACAAGCATTAAACCTACAAAAAATTAAAAAGAAAAAGTAGTTAATTCAGGCAGTGGCAAGAGTTCCTTGATTATCAATCATAACATCCAGGAGCTCTCAAATTTTGTCTTAGAGCTGACTCTTCTCTCTTTTCTCTATGATCCCCAAATGATAAACACCCTAAGTACAAGAAGAGTTATTCACAGTGAGTACTATATTCATGGAACTTTTATAAATTCAATCACTGTGGGAGTTGGCTATTTAAAGGTTAGTCTTTTCAGCAAAGAACAAATTCCTAATTGACCTGCTTGAGTAAAGGAGGATTTTCACATGTTTGCCTAAAGCAGTGTGCATCCTTTTAAAGTAAAAGAAGAGCTGGGCATGGCGGCTCTCATGCCTGTAATCCTAGCACTTTGGGAGGCCGAGATGGGTGGATCCCCTGAGGTCAGGAGTTAAAACAAGCCTGGGCAACATGGCGAAACCCCGTCTCTACTAAAAATACAAAAATTAGCTGGGTACAGTAGCGGGCACCTGTAATTCCAGCTACTTGGGAGGTTGAGTCAAGCAGAATCACTCAAGCCCGGGAGGTGGAGGTTGCAGTGAGCCGAGATCACACCACTGCACTCCAGCCTGAGTGACAGAGTGAGACACTGTCTCAAAAAAAAAAAAAAAAAAAGTAAAAGAAAGGAAGATCCTCCTGATAATTCAGTGTCTCACCTAGAGGGGAATGGCTGTTTAAGATTCAAAAAGAGAAAACCTGAGGCTCAGTGGCACTGTGAGGTCACCACATAGTCCTTGGATCATACTCGGCATTTTCTTTCCTCCTTCTCAGAGCAAACGTATCTCCAGAAATGGATCTTTGCAGTCACAGGTGGAAAATAAATGACAGTGTAGTGTGATGCAGTTGGGTTTGATATTTCTTAAGATTACAGTTGTCAAGTAAAACGAATAGAGGATGAAAGCTGGATCTACTACTAACTCCTGGTACACCCTGAGCTTGACCACCTCTTCCTGGACCCACACCTCCCTCACCTTTGAAATACTTGACAGTCTTCACTTTCAGCTCCAAGGTGGCATCCTCATCACACACAAACACGGTGCGGGGATGCTGCTGGAAGGCAGACACGGTCCACATGTGGTTCACTCCCTCCTCGATGGCCTTGTACAGAGCGAATGCCTTGTGAGCACCTGTGATGAGGATCATCACCTGGGGATGAGAAAACAAGTCCGTGTTAGAGGGGAGCATTCCAGACACCCTAAACAGTTATAAGGATGATTGTTTTTCATATCACATTGTAAGTGGTTACCATGCAACATACTTTTGCTCAGTGCTCCTTGTGCTTTATCACACAAATAACCCAAGGCAGGCGGCATCATTATCCCCATGTTATATGATAAGAAAACAGAGCCTGGGGGGTTAAGTAACTTGCCCAGGGTCATTTATGACCCTAAAGTTCATGTTCTTGACCACCATGTGACAGTGCCTCCAGGTATCTTTGATGATGCCTATGAAAGTGCCCTGTAAACAGACATGCCATGCCCAGGCCCGCTATCCCGTCAGCTTGGTGACTCTCCACAAGCACAGTTTGTGAAAGAGGGCTCCTAACCTGCACCACCAGCAAGGATGCTTTGCAGGCAATGGTAGGAGTTATCTGTGGGGCCTCTAAGGCTGAATCCCAGGAAGGCTGCTCCATTATCTGGTCACTTTCAGTTCATAGCATTAAACCTATGAACTAATGTGACCTGGGGTGATGGTTTTTGTTAATATATAATAAAACAAAGGCACAGTCTCCACTTAACAGTTAAGATATCAAGAATGTAAGTGATCTTAAAGAACTCAGCTCTATTCAAGGGCAGGAAAAGAGAAAAAAATAACTCAGTTCTATAGATTTCCTTTCATTTTAATTCACATGTGCCACAGAGTTGTGAACAAGATGTACTGTTCCTTTCTTAAAAGATTAGAACACAGAAGCAGAGAGGGAATGTGACTATTTATTCCGGACCCCTCAGCAACCCAGAACTCTTTTTAGAAAAGATAATCTCCTGATTTCCAGTCCCAGGTCCTTTCCCAGATCAAGATGCCCTCATGATAAAAACAGGTTTAAGCTGCAAGGCTAAAAACAGCGAGTAAACACCCCCACCCCACATACTGATTGAAGATTACCCAACAGAAATCTGGGCACTGTCACTCATATCACAAAAGTTCACTTTAAACAGGGAATTTTGCACTGATTTAGATGCTTGTTTATTGGCTTGGGCAAAGAAATGTAAATCTAACATGTCTGTAGCTGCTTCCCACTGAATGCACATCAGAAAGGAAGAGAAAATGCTTCTAAAGTTCTAATGAAAATAAGCAAATTGGAACCACAAAAAATTCAAATTCAAATGATAGTCAATTTTTTAGGGGAAAAGCTAAATTAAGTTTAAAACACTTATATTTTAATCACACTTCACCACATTTATTAATCTCTGAGCACGGGGCTAGAAGCACAAGCATCCTTGGTGTCCAAACAGTGACCTCTGCCAACTACAAGGAACAAGGGAGCCCCTCTCTCCATACCTGGTCAGGTACAAAATTCATATTCCAACATTAGTGATGCTGGCCTCCTCTCTGCCTGTGAAAAGCATGAAAGGGGCGAGAGGCCAGAGAGCCTGCTGTCCCAGGCAGTCAGCCAAAGGCACCAAAAACATGCTCAAGGGATTCACCTCACACTGGGAATAATGATGTCTTCCAAAGAGGCAAGAGGAACAGTGAGTAACAGGGTCAGCAGGGATTTTAGCTTTATTTATCATGTCTTCATCTTTAATAAGAATGTAGGTGGTACAAGTATAGTTAAGATTAATAAGAGAAAGACAAGTCCACCCAGCGCAAAGCTGGTGGGGCCCTTGCATCCTCACCTCTCTAGCATCCATGACAGTGCCCACCCCCACCGTCAAGGCCATGGTGGGCACCTTGGTGAGTTCTCCATCGAAGAACCTAGCATTGGCCAGGATGGTGTCCATGGCCAGTGTCTTCACACGGGTCCTGGACACCAGACTGGAGCCTGGCTCGTTGAAGGCAATGTGTCCATCAGGGCCGATGCCTACAGGGAGAGAGCCCACGCAGCCTTGTGAGTCCCAGGGATCCAAGATTTCAAGAATGGACAATTTCTCCTTCCCTAACTAGGGTCTGAAAAAAAATCATTGAAAGCTGTGTCACCTTTCTCATTTGCAGCCCTGAGCAGGTACACCTTAAACATGTGCTCTGTCCCCCCCTACCATTTATTTCTCTTTGACATACTGTCTCAGAGGAGACCCTCCACACCATTTCTATCTGAGGCATACACATTGTTAACTTGCTATCACCCCCAAAAAACTGAGGAAGAAGCACTCCAAACAGCTTCTGCCTCCCCAGATTGTCAGGAAAGTGGACCTTCTCTGTCTCTTCCGCCTGTAGTTAGAGGGTCCTGCTGCTGGGATAGAGGTGCAGTGAACAAAACACCCAGAGAACCTGGAGAGGGGCTGTCAAGGTTCTAAAATCTCAGAGGATGAGAGCTTCCTACCTCCTCCCCACCTTTAAGTACAGAACAGTGATCTCTAGAGTAATAAAAGGCAATTCAATGTTACCCCTCATGGGTAACTCCAGAGGTGGCGGCAGATGGACACACAAAAGGGCAGCCCAGAGGACCCGAGCACAAATCCAAGAAGCAGACACCTGCTCCCACCTGCGGACCTTCAGTGAGTCACCTAACTTCTCTGGGGTTCAACTGGCTATAGGGGCTGTGTGGAGACTTTTGGAACTACAGGAGTCCATGATGTTAAATGTTTAGATAAGTTCCAGGACTGATCCATAAAACCTTAAGACTGGGGAGTAGACAGAATCTCAGAGTCCAAACCCAAACCTCTCAGTTTATAGACAAGGCATCAAACTGCAGAAAGAGATCCCCAAGATAACACAGTTCCTGAGTAGCAGAGCCAGGCAGAGCCCATTTCTCCTGCCTGTCTCTGCAGTCACTAGCACACCCAGAGGAAGCTGTCTGGAGATAGGCATGGTGTCTTGTCCTCCTTCCCACGGGTCTGGCCCTGGATTGTGTGCTGCAGAGTGTCAAGCTTACCTCCAACAAATAGCTCGATCCCACCTGCAGCCTTGATCTTCTCTTCAAAGGCATCACATTCTGCCTGTAGGTCGACTGCATTCCCATCCAGAATGTGGGTGTTTTCTGGGTAGATGTCAATGTGCTTGAAGAAGTTGTTCCACATGAAGGAGTGGTAACTCTCTGGGTGGTCTCGAGGAAGGCCTGTGGGGCCATGGGGCACTCAGTCATGCCTAGGCCAAGCCAAAGCCCCCCTCCTAAGAAGGATGCCAGGACACCAAGCTGACCTACAGAGACACTCCCAGGGGTCTGCCCGTCTGGGAGCCTTAGGCACCAGCCCTCTGACCCCTAGCCACTCGGGACAGACTGAGCCAGTATCCATAAGTGTCCACCCACCCAGCACCACCATCTGTGGCCACAGAGCTGGGCCAGAGTAACTACACACCAAGGGCCTGGGAAATCCCCACATTCTAATCTGCTTTTCATAAGGCAATGACCATAAGTTAGAGGCCGGGGACACTCTGGCCCCCTGGGGTAGGGCTGCACTCATCTTAGAAAGCAAGCAAGCACACCCCTCACCCTGTGCCTCTCACCCCACCATCCACTCCCAGTTCTACCCCACTCAGCCTGAATACATTCCAGTTTGAACACCAGGTGGTTAGAGGGAACTATCTCAAGGCTTCCCCAAATCAACTTTTTTTTTCAGCCAGGAAAAAAAAAATAATAATGTTTAATGTTAAGCATTAAGAATATGTAAAATCAGCCTTAAGAAGGAAGGAAATTTTGACACACGCTGCAAAAATGGATGAACCTTGTGGACTTTATGCTAGGTGAAAGAAGCCAGTCAAAAAGACAAATACTTTATGATTCCAGGTATATACTCTAGTTTGATTCTAGAGTAGTCAAATTCATAGAAACAGACAGTAAAATGGTGGTTTCCGCGGCTGGTGAAGGGGGAAACGAGAAGTTACTGTTTCACAGGTATAGAGCCTGGGTCTTACAAGATGAAAAGAGTTCCAGAAATTGGTTGCACAACAATGTGAATGCACTTAACACTACTGAACTATACACAGAAAGGTGGTTAAGATGGTAAATGTCATGTTACATGTATTTTACCACAATTTTTTTCTTTTAAAAAGGATGTTTAAAATGAAGCTATTACAAAAGGACTGGGTGAAGGGGAGGTGATAGAAGACTAAGGTATAGCCTTTCAGCAGCAGGAAGGACACCAATCTCGGGTCCCCTCCAAGTGTACCTGGCAGAAAGGGGAGCTGGAGGCCACACACAGGAGAGAAAGCACAGATCCAGATCCTAGGGGAAACACCGCAGCCCGGATCCCATTTGTCATCATTTGTTCCAGAAAGAAATGGCATGGAGTTGGGGAGCAGGCAGGAGAAGGAGATACTCTAATATGTATTAAGTATTTGTTATGTGTAAGAAACTTCCACATCTTTTATGATATCATTTAATGCTTATAACCTGTGAGGTCAGTTTTACTAGCCCCATTTTAGAGCTGAGAAAACCAAGAGGTAACTATTGATAATTGAGCCTATCATCAAATGTCACTGGCTCCCTGATTCCTCTCCAGGGCTGGGCCAATGAGAGGAGGAGCATCAGTCTCCTAGAATCAGGAAAGAACCTTGAAAGAGAGACTCACCCACGTACTCATCCATGTTGAAGGTCTTCACATATTTAAAGGACAGGTCCCCATTCTTATAGTATTCAATCAGCTTCTTGTAGCAGCCAAGTGGGGTACTCCCTGAAAGAATGGCCACAGCCATGAACACCCCTTGCACCCCAAGCCTGGAAGCCCAGAGGGTATACAGGAATGAGTCTGGGCTGCTCACAGGGAGAACCTGTCAGATCTGAAGTCCTAGCCAGTACTCCAATCCTAACTGCCATCCATCCATTAATTGTTTGTTTAATGCCTATTTTGCCACTAGACTTTAAGCTCCAGGAGGGCAGGACTGTGTCTGCCTTGATCACTGCTGAATCCCCAGTATCCAGCACACTGATGACTGAAATCACTCTGATTAGTACCTGAGTGAACATCAGACTTAATTATTGACATGATACTCCCTGAACAAGTACTATGTGCAAGGCACAGGGCCATGTGATAAGGACACAGGGGAGCAAGGGACAGTAGCTACTCTAAAGTAACTCAACTGTTTAGGAGCAGAACACAAAGCAGGAACATCAGTTGTGATGGGGTAAAGTACAAGCTCACCCAGTGCCTCAGGGTTCAAGGAAGACTTCCCTGAGGAGCAGCGAAGCCCTAGTTGAGTCTCATTAAAAAGTCAATGTCATGGCCGGGCATGGTGGCTCACGCCTGTAACCCCAACACTTTAGAAGGCCAAGGCAGGTGGATCACTTGAGGTCAGGAGTTCCAGACCAGTCTGGACAACATGGTGAAACCCCATCTCTACTAAAAATACAAAAATTAGCTGGGCACGATGGCATGTGCCTGTAAGCTCAGGAGGTTGAGGCACAAGAATCACTTGAACTTGGGAGGCAGAGGTTGCAGTGGGCCGAGATCACACCACTGCACTCCAGCCTGGCCAACAGAGCCAGACTCCATCTTGAAAAAAACCAAAAAAGTCAATGTCATAAAAACACACACATAATAAAAGGTAGGAGGATACTGTATATTAAAAGACTAAAGATGCATGAACCCTGACTGAACACTGGATTTTTAAAAAACCAACCTATAAAAGATAAATGTGGACAACTGAGAAAAAATTGTGAACATAGTTTGCATATGAGATGATGGCGTGATTTTTCATTTTCTTAGGTATGATGGTATCGTAGTTGTGTAGGAGAATGTCCTTATTCTCAGGAGATATGTGCTGAAGGATTTAGAGAGAAGTGTCAGGATGTCTGGAACTTACTTTCACATGGTTCAGGAAAAAAACGTGTGTGTGTGTAGATACAGAACAAGAGCCAGAGAAAGGTTAAAGCAAATGTGGCAAAATGGTAACAATTGGTGAATTTAGGTGAATGGTATTGACCTGTTTTTTTTTTTTTTCAACTTTTCTGAATATTTCAAATTTTGCAAACTAAAAAAATGAAAGGAAAAAAAAAAAAACTATCGAGATTACATCATGTCACCATTCTTTTCAAAACCCACCATTAGCTTCTCATTTCACCCTCAGCAACACCAGTCCTTCTAAGGCTCCACAGAACCTGGCCCCCGGCTATGAGACCCTCCCTGCCACCATATCCAACACTGCACAGCCCCACCCCTGCCGACACACTCCCTATCCTTTCCTGCTTCATGTTTCTCCTTTCCTCTTATCACCATCTAACATACTCTATATTTTGCTAATTGTTTATTATCTGTCTCTCCCATTATAATTTAAGCCTCAGAAGGCAGAAGTTTATATCCTTTTTGTTCACTGCTGTATCCTTAGAGGCTAGAACAGCTTTGCACACAGAGGGCACTCAATAAATACCTGCTGGGTGAATGGCAGCTCCCCACAACTCACCCAAAATAATCAGCTGGTCCATGTGACAAGGCCTTAGCTATGCCTGAGCCACATAGCTTCCTCTCTCCTGCCATTTTCCAAACTTCTAGCCTTCCCATGAATTCTCTGAACTTCCCAATATCTAGCCAATAAACTCCTTTTCTGCTTAATTTAGCTGGAGTTAGTTTCTGCGGTTTCCACTCAGAACCCTGACAGGTGCTACATCTAACAGAAGGAATGTTCCAAGGAACCCGTGTGGAAATGCTGTCCTGTTGGTTCAAGCAGGACAGGCAGGGAGAGGCTAGGTTTTGGAGGGCCTTAATGCCACTCTGAAGAGCTTGGATCTGACTCTGCAATGATGGGAATGAGGGAATGGTTTCAGAAGACCAGACTCTGACCCATACAGAGGTTGGGTCTCTCCACAGTTAGGAGACAGGATGTTAGCACAGCCTCCAGAGGGCCTGAGACATTGGTGGTTTCACAGGCACAGGTGGATACTACTCCCACAAACCTCTACTGCAGAGCTCAGCAAACTTTGGTCCACAGGCCAAATTTGGTCTGTGGCCTGTATTTTTTATTTTTTAGTTTTTTAGACAGAGTCTCACTTGGTCATCCAAGCTGGAGTGCAGTGGCACGATCTCAGCTCCCTGTAACCTCTGTCTCCTGGGTTTAACTGATTCTCCTGTCTTAGCCTCCTGAGTAGCTGGGATTATAGGTGCCTGCCACCATGACCAGCTAATTTTTGTATTTTTAGTAGAGGTGGGGTTTCACCATGTTGGCCAGGCTCATCTCGAATTCCTGACTTCAAATGATCGACCCACCTCAGCCTCCCAAAGTGCTGGGATTACAGGCATGAGCCACCACGCCCAGCACTGCGGCCTGTTTTTATAAAGCTCATGAGTTAAGAATGGTCTTTTCTTTTCTGAGACAGAATCTTGCTGTCGCCTAGGCTGGAGTGCAATTGCACAATCGTGGTTCACTGCAGCCTCGACCAGGCCCAAGCAATCCTCACACCTCACACCGCAGCCTCAGCTGGGACTATAGGCATGTGCCACCATGCCTAGCTAATTTTTGTATTTTTTTGTAGAGATGGGGTTTTGCCATGTTCCCCAGACGAATCTCAAACTCCTGGGCTCCAGCAATCTGCCCACCTCAGCCTCCCAAAGTGCTGAAATTACAAATGTGAGCCACTGTGCCTGGACTGGTTTTTACATTTTTAAATAGTTTTTTAAAATTAAAGAATAATAACATTTTGCGACATGTGAAAATTATATAAGTTCAAACTTCAGTGTCCATAAAGTTTTATTGGCCTACAACCATACTCATTCACTTACATATTGTCTTCTCTTTTTTTGAGACAGGGTCTCACTCTGTCACCCAGGCTGGAGTACAGTGACACAATCTTGGCTCACTGCAGCCTCAATCTACCAGCTCAAGCGATCCACCTACCTCAGCCTCCCAAGTAGCTGGGACTACAGGTGAGCGCCACCGTGCCAGGCTAATAATAGCTGCTTTCAAACAACAGAAGGGTGAGGTTGTTGCAACAGAGACTATATGGCTAGTGAAGTCTAAAATATTTACTACTGGCCTTTTACAGAAAAAGTCTGGACTGCAAGGAAGACAAAAAAGAAAAAGAAAAAGTTTGAGGAACCCCCCCGACACACACACACACACACACACACACACATACACATACACACTCTAATGGATGGGTCAGGAACGGCCACTAGGGCAAACCCACCCATCTCTGAAAGAAATAATCAGGACATTTGTCTTGAGGAGCTGGGGTCAAAATATCTTTCTGAAAAAGCAACATTTTGATTTTTTCCAAAAGAAATTAGGACTGTTTTTTACTTAGGTCCTGTGTTTAATTAAGCCTTACAGAAAATTACCTAAGTGACTATCTTCTCAATTCTCCCAAGGATGGTACTTAGCTAGTACCCCTCTAGATACAGAGAAGAGAAATTAATTCATTACATAAAATGAATGCCTTAGAGTATCAGGACTTAATTCTGTTAAGAAACCCTGGTGGACAAGGCTGACTTAGGATGTAGCCTAAAAATCAAGTTCTTTCTGCCTAACCAAGATCCCTTCTGCTCCAGGATTCTGCAGGAACAGGCAGCACTAAACCAACCCATAAGGGAAGCTGGGTCCTTTGTATGTGGAAGGGGCAGGAAGGTGCTCTCTCAGCACCAGTACCCCAGAGCCCCCGGGAAGTCCCTTGGCTGAGTGAGCCCGTGTACCTGGCCCCTGTTGCCTACTCTCTCCACTCCTACCCACGGCACCCTCTCCATACAAGAACGCACCAGTGGGGAGCCCCAGGGTGAAGTACTTCTCTGGCCCTGGGTTAAACTGGATGATGCGGTTCCTGATGTATTTAGCCGCCCACTCGCTGGCCTGAGAATAGTGGTCCAGGATGATGAGTTTCATCTTGTCCTGCAGTGGGGGAGAAGGGATGACAGAAAGGAATCAATGGTAAGGGGCAGAGAAAGAGATGGAGGTGGTGGGAGAGGCCTCTCTTACCCAGCAAAAATCCCCCCTTCCCAAGCTGTCTGAGCCAGGAAAAAGGCCTTTCTATTCACAGAGGAGCTAAGAGGTTGGGCCAGTCGCCTCCACCACCCACAGTCCACTAGGAGGCGCTACTGGGGGCAGATCTGGGTTCTAATCTCAGCTCCTTCACTTACCAACTAAAGGACCTCGGTCAAAGGACCTAAGTTCTCTCTGAGCCGTTTCCTCCTTTGTAAAAATTGGGACAATCGTACCTACTTCACAGACTTCACGACGGGTAATATGAAATGAGAGAATGCGTGTAAACCACTTAGTATTTACTATGTTGGCTGTTACCATCCGGATAGATGCCCTGCTCAGCCCCGCCTCCCTCATCCCTGCCCCCACGGGAGCGGGATACTCTCCACGCTCCCCGCCCTCTACCCCATGACTCTTCCTCAAGAAGTAGAGAGGTCATAGGATCATGCTGGGCCACTAGAGCAGGTGGCGCAATGAGCTCTGCCTGGGGAGCTGTGTGCTGAGGGGCTTGCTGAGGGACTAGTGGAGGGGTGTTCCTACTGGCCCGCCTTGCTTTGCGAACCCCTCTGGGTCCTCAGTTTCCCCCAAGGCACAAAAGGTAAAAGGTAATCGCTCCGGAAGGAGGACGTTTTGCTCCCCCAGCACTGCGGTTAGTGGGAGTGGGAAAGCAAGAGGCGAAGGTGGCCCGCGCGGTCGTCGGTGGGGTACAGCGTGTCCCCCACCCCGATTACCACCCCATCGACCCTCCGATCCCGGCTGGAAAATGTGCGAGAGCGGCTCCCCGGGTCCCGACCCCGGGTGCCGTAGGGCTGAGGCAGCGCTCCGCGCTCCGGCCCGCGAGGAAGGTCCCCGCCAGCCCTTCTCCCCACTTACGCGGACGCCTCCCGCGGCGGCTGCAGCTACTGCGCCGGCGGCCAGGCCCCGCGCGGGTCACGTGGCTGCGGGTCACGCGGCGCACCGTGCGCCGCTCGCTGGGCTGACTCAGCGGGGCCGCAGCTACTGGGACTGACTCTCCCGGCGGAGGGATTCCGACCACTCACAGTCCCACCTCGGCCCATGGCTCCGGCAGACCCTGGAACAGACCGTAAAAAACACACTTTCCCTTGAGAGGCGGGGATTCGAGCCTGGGGTTTTTTTTTGGTTTTTTTGTTTGTTTGTTTTTTGTGCAAGAGGAGGGAGACTTGAGGGGTGCCGGGTCGCCCCCAGGAATACAGCCCTCTAGAACTTGGGGCTGGAGCCGGGGTTTTTAGTGCAGGGGTTGAGCTGGGGGCAGGCAAAGCAGAATCGCTTCCTCAGTCTCCTAGGGTTGGGCCTGGCCCTGTCTTCAGTTTCTTTATTTGTTTAGATGCCATTTATTTACCCAGGTATTAAAACTTTTGTTGTTTAAAATACAATTGGACTTTTTAATGTCCTTTTTTAAAGATCAAACTTTGCAGCATTATATAATAGAGAAAAAGGCAGGCCCCTGGTTTCCCCAACTCCCCACACCAAGATAACCATTGCTTAGAGTACATTCTGAATTGCTTTCTATGAATATGCTTACACTGTTATTTTACATAAATGGGAACACATACACATGAGGCTTATATCTATCAAGGGTCAGATATTTGACCTGCATTATTTCACTTAATCCTTATTAAGCTCCAGTAGTAGGTTTGCCATTACTTTTTAACAAGTGGAGAAACTGACGCTTGGAGAGAAAAGTTAACTTGGCCAGAGGCACCAGTGGTTTGCCTAAGACTTCAATTCAGGGGAATCTGTCCAAATCCCAAATCCATGCTTTTTACCGCTAGCGGGCACTGCCTCCCAGCTGGTATGACTGAATTTGGGACGCTTCTATATCAGAACAAGAGATCCATCGTATTCTTTCCAGTCAACATTAGAGTGTTGGAGGCTTCTAGGGACACTTGGGAACTTTCCATGCAGAGGCTGGAGGAAGGACTTGAGTGCTGGTCATCAGTAACATCTTCCATTACATAGGGTTTTGCAAGAGCTTTGTGCCCATTATTTCATAGAATCCTGCCCAATCGTCAGATATGATTACCGCCATTTTATTGATATGGAAACTGGGGCTCAAAGGAGTACAGAGACTTGTGATATATGACCTCACAGTCTGACATCCCGGACTTTGGTCAGTGCTAGGGAGCAGTGGCGAGATCTCCTGAATCAGCCTAGTTTTCCTCCGGCAGCAAAAGGCCAAAGGAATCCTGGCTTCATGCCAGGTGACAGGGCCTTCCTCAGTCAGCCGGGTGGCCACGTTCTGCAATTCTGCTGAATCTGCTCACTGTGGACAGCCCCAGGTGCTCACCCAGCCCTTGGGCCCAGCTGCAGCTCCAGACCAGGTTGCTAGGAGTAGGCTTCATCTGGTGAGGCCCTGATGAGACCAGAGATGTTGGAGCTGATACCTTTACACTGTGGGGGACTTGCTTTTTGCCTCAGTGTTATTTTTGTTTGTTTGTTTTTTATTTTCCAAATCCTGAGAGCCTGTGAATGGCTTGGTGTTGGTGTAGTCTTTGTTTATTTTTAAATTCAGTCAGAAATCTGTTTTGTTTTGGTTTTTTTTTTTTTGAGATGGAGTCTCGCTGTGTTGCCCAGGCTAGAGTAGAGTGGTGTGATCTCGGCTCACTGCAACCTCCACCTCCCGGGTTCAAGCAAGTCTCCTGCCTCAGCCTCCTGGGTAGCTGGGATTACAGGTGCCCACCACCATGCCTAGCTAATTTTTGTATTTTTAATAGAGACAGGGTTTCACCATGTTGGCCAGGCTAGTCGCGAACTCCTGACCTCAGGTGATCTGCCCGCCTTGGCCTCCCAAAGTGCTGGGCGTGAGCCCACCGCGCCCAACCAGAAATGTCTCAACATTAGGACTGCAGATGTTTCACAGTGAAGCTCCAACTCCAATCTCCAAACACGTCTGATAACGTGGGCCAGGTCTGCAGCATCTGTATCCAGACCTTTCCAGGAAGACGGTGACTTCTGGTGACTGAGCCCATTTCCCCTGAGTTACCCCTTCTGCAGGGAACCAGTACAGGGTCTCTGTGAAGCCTGGAGGCTCTTGGGTCAGCTTGGGGACTAATCGGAAAGACCTGCCTTTCAATTCTGGTCTGGCTAATTTCTGGTTCTTGAGTGAGTAATTCAAGCAAATGACTCAACTTCCCCAGGTCTCAGTTTTCTTACCTGAAACATGAGAATTGAGTGGAAATTAAGTAATACTGCCCTCCTGTGGCTGTTGTGACTATTAAATGAAATATTAGCATAGCTTGGCATTCACAGCCAGCTGTAATTATTTACCCCTTATTTCCTCCTAACCCTCCTTGCAGCCCACTCTCTAACCATACTGAAATGCTCTCTAGCCCTAACCTGTCTCCCTGTACTCTTCCTACTCCACACCTGTGTTTAAACTGCACTTATCCTCCCATCCTCTTGTCTTGGAACTAAAGTTGGCAAATTAGATGAATTGTGAGTTCATCCACACAATGGAACACTCTGCAACTTTTGTATGGTCAGATATTTTTATACCTTCTAATGCACCCTTGCTTTGGGCAAACAACCTGCCCAGCTGTTACCCCCCAAATTCTGCTCAATTCATAGTTTGTATGGTGCTGGCCCTACCCTTTGACCTAGGATTGAACCAATTAGAGACTCCATGACTCTGGCCATGATTAGTTCAAGGCCAGGCAGGCATGGAAGACACTAACCCAGCAGCCATTCACAGCCTCCTTCTCCCTAGCTGCTTCCCACTGGAGAAACTGGAAAGTCAACGACCTCACAGCTTCTCCCACAGCTACGGTGTGGCCAAGTAACTTCGTTCTGCCCAACGAGGGAGGAGGATGGCTTCTGGTTAGATATTTTACTTCCTGAGAAAAGTGCTGTGCTTGAGAAACAAACTGGTGGGTTCTGGTTCCTTCCCTTTCCTTCCTGCCTTGAAGGCAGTTGTGATGACTGAAGCTGGGGAGGCCACATTATAATTGTGAGGCACCAAGCATAAGGATAGAGTGGAGGAGAGAAAACACTTATGTCCTTGCTATCTGACTAGTACTGGGACTTCCTACTCTGGGCTTCTTATACGTAAATGGTAAATGTCCTTTTGGCTTAATCTTTAAATCATTTTTAGGAGAATTGCCTGTGACTTGAAATTGAAAACATGACTCACTGTTACAGCAGGTGATTCAGGTCTTCCTGGGGGTTTATGCTGCTACTGGGGAGAAATACTCTTCTCCTGAAATCTTGAGCTGTAAAATGGAGCAAAGCTTAGAGCTACAGAAAGGTACAACAAATAGAAGAAAGACACAGAACTCTGATGACATCATTTGAGCCCCCTAGAATAGCATGTCTGAAGCCAAATATACCCTTTTGGGTTTCGTGGTTGAGTGAGTAAATGAGTGAATACATAATTAAATATCATTTTCCCCTGAAGCTAGTTAGAGGAAATTCTGGAAGGATATTTTATTAGTTATGTATTGCTGCATAACAGATTACCCCAAAACTTAGTGACTTAAAACAACAATAATGACTATTTCTCACAGTTTCTGTGGGCTGGAAATTCAGACAGGATACAGTGGCGATGATATCTTGCCCCTCAACTGAAAGACTCAGAGTCTGGGGCTGGAATCATATGAAAGCTCATTGACTCACACCTCTGGCAACGGGTGCTCACTGTCAGTAGAATACTCGCACATGGCTCTCCTTGTCGCCGTGGCTTCCTCACAACGTAGTGGTGGGTTCCAACGGCAAGTGTATCGAGACAAAGGTGGGCTAAGCCTGTATCCTTCTTCTGACCTAGTCTCAGAAGTCATATAGCATCACTTCTGCTGAGCTCTGTGGGTTGGAGAAATCACAAGCCCCTACCCAGATTTAAAAAGAGAAAACATAGACCCCCATCTTTCTGTGTAAGAAGTTCAGTAATATTATAAGAAAAGCATGTTGGATGGGATACATGTATGAGTATGGCCATGTTTAAAAAATACAATCTGCCATAGACACACACTAACTTAAGATTTGATCTGGCCAGGAGTGGTGGGTCACACCTGTAATCCCAACGCTTTGGGAGGCAGAGGCGGGCAGATCACTTGAACCCAGGAGTTTGAGACCAGCCTGGCCAACATAGTAAAACCCTGTCTCCACTAAAAATACAAAAGTTACCCGGTCATGGTGGCACGTGCCTGTAATCCTAGCTACTCAGGAGGCTGATACATGAGAATCGCTTGAACTCGGGAGGTGAAGGTTGCAGTAAGCCGAGATTGCACCACTGCGTTGCAGCCTGGGCGACAGAGCAAGACACTGTCTCAAACAAACAAACTGCGCCCCCCTCTTTGGGAAAAAAAAAGAAAAAAAATTTTAATAAAAAGTTTTGATCAAAATAATTGACCATCTACTCTGTCCTAGGCACTGTGCTAAAAGTTTTTAAAGCATCGTCTCATTGACTCATATTTTTGTAAAGTGGGTGCTGTGGGGTAGGATACATTCTGCTTAATATTTGTATGAAATGAATGATTTTGTCTTGAAGGAAAAACAACAAAAAACCTTGAAAACTTAACGAATCTTATGCTTCCATCCAAGCCAAGTAAAGTGCCACCTGCCCTACGGTCTTCTTTGTCATTCATTTATAAAATATTTATTGAGCCTTTACTATGTGCCCAGCACTATTTTAGGTTTTGGGGACACAACAATGAACAAAGCCAAGTCCACACCCTTGTGGACCTCCAGGCTCTAGGAATTACATTTTTATGAATTTTAGTAACTTGGTGTGATAGCCAGCCTCCAAGATGGCTCCTAGTGATTCATACTCTTATGTAGTCTCATTCCACAGTGGATGGGGTGACCTGTGTAACCAACAGGATAGTGCAGAAATGATGGGTGTGTCTTCCAGGGTTAGGTCATAGCATCCATTGCAGCTTCTTCTTTGTTTTCTCTCTGGGATCACTTTCTCAGTGAGGTCAGCTGCCATTTGGGGGACACACTGGAGCAGCCTTATGGAAAAGCCCAGGTGGCGAGGAAACAAGTTTTCTCCCAAAAGCCATGGAAGCCATCTTGGAAGCAGATCCTCCAGTCCCAGTCAAGACTGCAAATGACTGCAACCCTGGCCAGTAGCTTCACTGAAATCTCATGAGAGACCCTTAACCACAACCACTCAACTAAGTCATTCTTGAATTCTTGACTCACAGAAGCTGTAAGATAATAAACACTTGTGGTTTTAAGCTGCTAAATTGAGTGATTTGTTATGCAGCAATGTATCTAATGCGCTCAGAAAAAAAAATCCACAAATGGGGAGGGTGGCGAACAAGAGATTTAACCTTTGTACCCACTCCTTTGTGTCTGAAGGTGCAATGTCAGACCCGTCAGAGACTCCCCACTTCCCACCCCTATACTCCAACATCATGCCCCCTTCCACATGCTTGTGGAATCCCCTGCCAAGGCTTTCGCTGAGCCTTTCTTTCTGCTACTTGCTGTTTTCCACCTTTTCATTTTCAGAGGCCCTGTCTTACTTCCTATAATGATAGCCATATGTCACTGCTCTCTGCATTTCCCATACTCCCTGTAGCTCAGTGGTACCTTGCACATAAAAGCCAAAGCCCCAAGTGGCTCAGAACACTGGCTCCAAAGCCCACTGGATTCAGATTCTGGATCAATCACTAATTAGCTGGGATACTTTTCTTAACCTTTCTGTAGTTCAGCTCCCTCAATTGTAAAATGGGGATAATCATAGTGGTCACTCATAGGCTAGCTGTGAGGATGAAATGAATTGACACGTGTAGAGCATTTGGAACCGCACCTGACACATGGCGGGTGGTCAATAAATACCAGTTATTAAACCATATGAAATTGTGACTTTTCTGGGTCAAAAACTATAAAATATCAGCAATTTCATACTGTTTAACCTAATATTATTATTATTCTCTCATCAGAGATATTCAGAGAAACAATCCAGCAACTGAAAATTAACATTTTTATTAGTGTCTCTAGAAGAAAATCAAAGATGATCCAAATCAGAACTCAGAGCACCTCTTAAAATTCTCCTTCATTAATTTATTTTACTGCTAACCAGGAAAACTTTCTCCACCACTCTTTTTTTTTTTTTTGAGACAGAGTCTCGCTTTGTCACCCAGGCTGGAGTGCAGTGGCACTATCTCAGCTCACTGCAACCTCCACCTCCCAGGTTCAAGCGATTCTCCTGCCTCAGCCTCTCAAATAACTGGGACTACAGGCACATGCCACCACACCCAGCTAATTTTTGTATTTTTAGTAGAGACGGGGTTTTGCCATGTTGACCAGGCTGGTCTCAAACTCCTGGCCTCAAATGATCTGCCTGCCTCAGCCTCCCAAAGTGCTGGGATTACAGGCATGAGCCATTGTGCCCAGCCAACCACTCATTCTTAATTCTAACTAAAAAATCTCTTTGTCCCAACAGCACACCCACATGACCAACCAAAGCGGGTTTCTACTTTGCTTTCCTTTCAATTTAGCTCTGTTCTCCTCTTCCTTGTAGTAAATTTCTCTCAGTCCTTTTGGCTTCTCAGTTGTTTCTCCCTTCTCTCTCATCGCAAAAGCCCAGATTTGAAACCACCAAAAACTGGCTTCTTAGGGGGCAGAAGAGAGGGGAGAAGCCTAGAAGGCAAAGGAAGAATTTCTTTTTTCTTTTTCTTTGTTTTTTTTTTTTTTTCGAGACAGTCTTGCTCTGTCACCAGGCTGGAGTGCAGTGGCACAATCTCGGCTCACTGCAAGCTCCGCCTTCCAGGTTCAAGCAATTCTCGTGCCTCAGCCTCCCAAGTAGCTAGGACTACAGGTGTGCACCACCATGCCCAGCTGATTTTTGTATTTTTAGTAGAGATGGGTTTCACCGTGTTGGCCAAGATGGTCTCAATCTCTTGACCGCATGATCTGCCCGTCTTGGCCTCCCAAAGTGCTGGGATTACAGGTGTGAGCCACCACACCTGGCCTTTCTTTTTCTTTTTAATTTGGTAAACACACACACACACACACACACAGCCCCCATGAAATTTACCATCTTAACCATTTCTAAGTCTATAGTTTGATAGTATTAAATATATTCACATTGTTGTGTGACCAATCTCCAGAACTTTTTCATCTTGAAAAACTGAAACTTTATAGCCATTAAACAATTTTTTGACTTAACATAATGTCCTCAAGCTTCATCCATGTTGTAGCATGTGAAAGATTTCCTTCTTTTTCAAGGCTGAATGATATTTCATTGTATGTATATACCACATTTTCCCCTACTATCTGCCATCCATTTACTTAATTATTTGATTTCAGTATGCATGTATAGCAGTACCAGGATTGTAACCCTCAGTCCCATGTGAAACAACTTTATCAAGTAGAGCACAGTGCTTCTGTACAGTTTCTTTTGCCGTTCATCTAACAGGCTCCACTAATTTTCAAAGTTACTTGTCAGCATCTTTCCCCCTCTATAACTTTCAGTGAGGTTGTTTAATACATTTTAATGCAGTTATATTGTTTTGCCACATTCTATATTCTGTCCTGGGATCCTTCTCCTAAATGATGTTTTAAAAATTTGTATGCTCTATGCTGTAAAATTCTATGGGTTTTGACACATGCATAGTGTCAAAAATCCTCCCAAAAATAGGAGATTTTTTTAGGACAGTGAAACTATTCTATATGACACTATAATTTAGGACCTATTCGACTCTCTGAACCCCTTGGCAATCATTAAACTTTTTATTTATTTATTCGTTTAATTATTTTTGAGACAGGGTCTTGCTTTCTTGCCCAGGCTGGACTGCAGTGGTGTGATCACCGCTCACTGCAGCCTCCACCACCCAGGCTTAAGCAATCCTCCCACCTCAGCCTCCTGAGTAACTGGGACTACAGGCATGGGCCAACATGCCAGGTGAATTTTTAAATTTTTTTGTAGAGATGGGGTCTCACTATGTTGCTCAGGTTAGTCTCAAACTCCTGGGCTCAAGCAATCCTGCTGCCCTGGGCTCTCAAAATGCTGGGATTACAGTCACATGCCACCATGCCCAGCTTTTTTTTTTAATTTTATTTTTTCTGTAGAGATGGAGTTTTGCCATGTTGCCCAGGCTGGTCTTGAACTCCTGAGTTCAAGTGATCCGCCCGCCTCAGCCTCCCAAAGTGCTGGGATTATAGGCGTGAGCCACCGCATCTGGCCTCACTGAGCTTTTTATCATCACTGTAGTTATGCCTCTTCCTACCACATTTTGATTTTCCATTCATCTGTTGATGGATGCTTGAGTTGATTCCACCTCTTGTCTATGGCAGAATTCCTTTTAAAGGAGGGAATGAGAACAAATTTAGTAATTTTAGGCTCCGTCACAAGGAAAAAACAATATAATAAATTGTGTGGTTCCAACATTAAATGGGAAAGCGGGTCATATCTTGAAGAGTCTCACAGGGCAGAGCAGGGTACTTGC
Source organism: Chlorocebus sabaeus (assembly GCF_047675955.1). NCBI lineage: Eukaryota > Metazoa > Chordata > Mammalia > Primates > Cercopithecidae > Chlorocebus > Chlorocebus sabaeus. Next base: position 40,165,030 of record NC_132926.1, on the reverse strand, counting down.
AGGTCTGGGGTTCAGAAATGGACTCCACGGCCACAGTATCTGGCTTCAAATCCCAGCTCTACCACTTTTGGGCTGTGTAATTTCTGTGTAAGTTATGACATGTCTTTGTTCCCTAATGACTTCACCCATAAAACAGGAAAAATAATATCCATCTTACAGTATATACTATTATTATCAAGAGCAGTGGCCTCACGAAGGGTAAATGATGTAATGCATCTAAGGCAAATAATACCTGCCACATAGTTTGTACTATTATTCTCAAGAATAATCATCTCAGGGAGGAGCAAATGATTTAACATATATAAAGCACTTAGAACAGTGCCCGGCACAGAGTTAGCCCTCATTAAGGGACGATTACCATTATTACTAGGGTTTTGAGATGGGCTCAAAAGAGTCAGGATTTGATCATTTAGGAGGAGGAGGAAGGCATTACAGACAGCACAAGCAAAGGCCCAGCAGCACAGAGGCTGAGGGAGTAGATTTAACAAATAAAAGTACAGGACATCAGTGAAATCTGAATTATTTATAATTGCCTGTGCATATGTACATTGAGATAGAAAAATATTGCATGCACTGACTTATACTTTTAGTAAGTTACTTTTAGTAACATATTCATTGCTTATCTGAAATAAATTGTAAATATCTAAATTACATACCTTTTTATTATATTTCCCTGGAGATTTGGCACTCCCTAATAGTTCATTTTGCAGAATTTGTTTATAAAATTCCTTGCATTAGTCTGTGTTCCATTTACATTTTATCATGACTTCTGCAGTGGTTGCATCCAATTTATTTTGCTCTTTTGGCCACTGAATATTCATTAATGAGAAATTATGCTTGACATTAGCTTTACAAGCCAGTGTATTGAACGTACACAGGCATAAAGTTACCAACTCTGATAATTACTCCTCAAATTTGATTGGCTGAAGCACGTGTGTCATCTTTCATGCATAACTTCCTTTTCCATTCTTCAGGATCACATTGCCTCTTTTGGTCAATGACTCTTTAAAATGTTGTCCACTGACAAAAAGGAGCATTGTCATCAGTTTTTATTCCTTCTTTTCACTACACTACATGTAGATTACAAATAGAACTTTTGATGGATGTATGCAAACAGGTACAATGTTTATCAAAAGTTGAAGCAAAGCCTGAATGATCCCATGAAAGATACTGGCTGTCCTGCCCACGTTCTCATAATACTTCTTAAATAGCATTGATGTTTTCTATTGAGACTGAAGTAATTATCATGAAATTTTTCATGTAATGTAATCATTTAGGTTTTGCTTCAACTTTGAATAAACATTGTACCTGTATGCATAACACATAATGTAGTGTAGTGAAAGGAAGGAAAACCTATGTAATAAATTAAAAAATACAATGTATTAAAAAAATACAGTATAATATAGTGTAGTGTAGATTTTATTCTTTCTTTTTCATCACACACATGGTGATTCCACTTGTACCCACACTGGAAGAGTATTTAGTAACATCCATGTGAAAAAAATGAATTTTTCAAGGGATGAAATCCATCTTGAAAGATGGTCATAACAAGTGTTGTGATAATTGTCCACTTTGAGCTAAAATTTGTTTTCCTGTTCATATATAATGTCCCTTTTAAGAATAGTTTTGATAATTCAAGGGATGTGTTTTTCATCAATTCTCCTTCAACACATTCAACAAATACGTTTAGCAATGGAGTAGTACTTCCATAACACTATTTGCTCTTTCAATTTGCAGAATCCTATTGCAGAATTGACATTGAAAACTATGAATGAGAAATAACTAGGCATCATTCAATGGATTATTTTAAAAGTCAAGAACTTGGGGGGCCTTTTCTTCATAATTAAAGTATAATTTCAGTGCTTGAAATGAATGGAAGATTCTCTCAACTATATTTGTTAAAGAGAGCCAATGGATTTTTGAATGCAAGAGAAATGAAGAATTCTGAATACCAAAATCATAAAAATCCTTAAAATGTTCAGTTAGAACGCTATAAATACTAAAGTAGGAGAACAATTTCATGATAATTACTTCAGTTTCAATAGAAGACATCCATCCAATGCTATTTACGCAGCATTATGAGAACATGGGCAGGACTACTGATACCTTGCATAGAATCACTGAGGCTTTGCTCCAACATCAAATAAACAGTGTACTTGTATGCATACATCCACCAGAAGTTCTATTTGTATTATCTCCAACAAAAGCAGTAAAAATGTTCTCATTAACTGCTAACTCAAGAGGCTCTGCAAATATTTGCTATTGTTTCTGAAGTCTCACCTGGAAGGGATTCTACCTGTAATTGTCTTATTGCAAGTGTTTTTCATGAGAAAACTAGTGCGCACAGGAAAAGTTGAACCTGTATTGTGATACTTGTATTGTAGTTATGCCATAAAAAGATGAGGCATTTAGATATTTGATAATCTCTGTAATAATAAATGAAGCTTTTTTTAAATTAGGGCAGTCGATTTTATCCTAGCATTTGAAATTTTGCTTGCAATTTTGGAACCAGAAAATACTTTGTTAGTAGTATGTTGAAATGGTTATTTGAGCAGAAAGACTGATAATGATATAGTGTGGAAGGCCATTACAACTTCTGTTACAACTATTTTTGTCTTAATCTGTTTCTCTTAATCAAAAAAATTTGTTAGTGTATCACTTTTCTTAGTATTAGTTGAGAAAATCTTACATCTCTTTTATGTTTAGCCATTAGTATATGCTAGTTTCCACCTAACTTTCTATCATTTTTTATACTAAATGAACAATTACTGCACAGAGAGCTTCAAAAGGACTTTTTCCTTGTTTAATAAATGTCCATTGGCCAGAAATTTCATGACAGAATTTACACTTGCTTTTTGACAATCAGGGGTTCAAATATACGCAAATAAAAAACATCATATAAACTACTGCAAAAATGGAAGAGATTGACTTTGCTAAACTCACAACCGCTTTAGTACATCTGTCACTCATAAGTCCAAACTCATAACAAACTATAAATAAGGTCCAACTGTTAAAAGAGTTGCGTTACATTGAACCTGACATCTGATGCCAAAAAAAAAAAAAAAAAAAAAAAAAGGAAACTTCCGGTTTGCTTGCAAGAGAGAACAGTACTTGGATGAGAAAGTCTCCCAACACCCAGGGCTGATTTAGTGTTAGGTTTAGGGAAGCAGGTCATGCAGGGTTGGGGGCGCTGCTGAAGCGTAAGTATTTAGGAATCTAAAGCCTTTCAGCTGTGTTAGCAAATCACAGGCGAAGGCTGCCTTTCGCCCCCGACTTCCGAGAGCGCCGGCGCGGGAGCGAGGCACTTGCTCATTGGCTGCTGTCGAGCAGCGAAGGGGACCGAGGGGCCGGCCCTGATGCGCTGCCTTTCGGGCTGTTGTGGATCCGCTTACCTTTAGGAGTCGGGTTACTGCACGATGCTCTCGTCGACTGGCCGATTTTCAGAACGTGTGTATGATTGGAAGTTATCTCTAATTAACGGTGTCTCCTATTCATGACTTTGGACTTCTGCCAAAGAACAGTGTTTTCCTTTCCCGAATAATAAGTACCCTTAATTCTCAGTTTTCCCTTCTGTTCTTGCCTCAGCCGAACCTGCATGAAACCAGAAGGTATTGTCCAAATCTTTATGGAGATACGCTTTTCAGCTAGTGTTGCCATTTAGGTGATTTAATTTAGGTGCCAGTTACTGTCGAGGAAAAGTAGCTCTGATGAATTTTTAAATGTATTGAAACAAGCTGCACATAGGACACTGAAGGAGTCTTGACAAAGTCAAGTAGGACAAAATACAGGATGTGCCCTACATACACAGCCAACTCCATGGGGAAAATGAGAGGAGAAGGGAGGGAAAGCGCCATACCCAACAGAAAGAAATCTAAGTCCTTTGTCCTTCTGGAAGGGCATCCATGGCATCCCAGCTTGTTAAAAAAATATATTGGAACAACCTAAATATCCGTCAGTCAGGGACTGAGTGACTAGTTTTGCATACTTGTAAAATGGAGTACAATACAGCTACTAAAAAGCCAGTTCCATGAACTGATAGGAAGACCACCACAATAGTTAAATAAATTTTTTAAAGCAAGATACAGAACTCTGTGTATAACATGTGTGCTAAAACATGCATGAGGGTCAGGAGGTAAGAATAAATATATGTTTCTGTGTGCATAGACAATTTCTAGAAGGATGTTAAACAGGTCACAGTGATCTCCTTGGGGGAAGGGAACTAAAAGGCAGCAAGTGGAGGGAGTCTTCCTTTTTATGGCATATCCTTTTGATACTGTTTTCATTTCTTTATTCTCTGTGATGCATTATGTATATTAAACAATTTTAATTTTAATTATATATATATAGAGAGAGAGACATTTATTGCAAGGAATTGGCTGATACTATTGTGGGAGTTGGCGAGGGAGTTCTGAAATACATAGGTCAGGCTGTGAGGAAGGTGTGCGGGAACTCTTGGGCATAAACTGAAGCTGCTGTCCACAGGAAGAATTTCTTCTGGAAACCCTCAGCTCTTCTCTTCTAAGGCCTTTCAACTGGTTGAATCAGGCCCACCCAGATTATTTTGGACAATCTCTTCTTCCTTCCTTCCTTCCTTCCTTCCTTCCTTCCTTCCTTCCTTCCTCCTTCCTTCCTTCCTTCCTTCCTTCCTTCACTTTTTTTGATACAGAGTCTCACTCTGTTGCCCAGGCTGGAGTGCAGTGTTGTGATCTCGGCTCGCTGCAACCTCCGCCTCCTGGGTTCAAGCAGTCCTCCCACCTCAGCCTCCCAAGTAGCTGGGACCACAGGCATGTGCCACCATGCCCGGCCAATTTTTTGTATTTTTTCTAGACACAGGGTTTCACCACGTTACCCAGGCTGGTGTCGAACTCCTGGACTCCAGCGATTCACCTGCCTTGGCCTCCCAAAGTGCTGGGATTACAGGTGTGAGCCACCACGCTTGGCCTCTATTTCCTAAAGTTAACTGACTATGGACTCTAATCATGTCTACAAAATTGCCTTCACAGCAACAACTAAATTACTGTTTGATTGACTGAGGACTGTATCCTAGACAAGTTAACATATAAAACTGACCCTCAACTATATTAGTCATTCTTCACTGAATGACGGATTACTCTAAAATGTAGTGCCTTAAAACAAAAACATTATCTTAAAGTTGCTGGAGGTCAGGAATCTAGGTGCAGCTTAGCTGGGTCTTTTTTTGTTTCCTTAATTTTTTTTTTTTTTTTGTGGAGACAGGATCTCACTTCGTTGCTCAGGCTGGTCTCCTGGTTTCAAGCAATCCTCCTGCCTCAGTCTCTCAGTCTTCCTGCCTCACCCTCCCGAAGTACTGGGATTACAGGATTGAGCTGCCACACCTGGCCCCTATCTAGGTCTTTTTTTTTTTTTTTTTTTTTTTTTGGAGACGGAGTTTTGCCCTCGTTGCCCAGGCTGGGGTGCAGTGACGTGATCTTGGCTCACTGCAACCTCCACCTCCTGTATTCAAGCGATTCTCCTGCCTCAGCCTCCCAAGTAGCTGGGATTACAGGCACGCACCACCACACCCGGCTGATTTTGTCTCCCGGTTTCCCTTTTATTTGTTATTTCCACTTTTATTTGTTATGTGTAAGAAAAATGCAACTTTGATGTTATTGCACACATTATTGGCTAGGACACACACAGCATTCTTGACTATTCTGGAGGGCTGCTTTTAACTGTCTTGCCAGAGCGTATGTACTATTTCCCCATAGTGTATAATCCTTGGGTTTGGGGAGTAACACATCTACCTGTCTTGTGGCCACCCAAGACCACGCTTCTGTCTGAGTTACCTCAACAAATCATCCTTTACCAACAAGCTGGATTTGTCAACCTCCTTTGGTTTCTTGGCTCTGGCATTTGGGGGTCGCTCTGCGTATCCAGCCCCTTTGTGGAACACTGGCTGACTCACATGCTTATTGGTAGGATTCAGTTGCTTATGAGCTGTTAGCTGGAGGCTTCCCTTGGTCCTTGCCACATAGGCCTCGCCACAGAACATCTCACAACATGGCGGCTTATTTTGTCAGAGTGAGCAAGAGACTTTTAATTATTTTGAAAACAATGAATTTAAAAACTTGAATGTGTGGGCTGGGCATGAACAGGAGGCACAGATAGATTTGCAGGTGTGGACAGGATGTTTCTGAGCCTGGTGACCCTTCTGCAGGCGGGTGGACCTCTATGCCTGGCTGGTCAGCTGTGTGGGACGCTTCCCACATCTCCAAGTCTCTTCCACATCACAGAGCACAAGAAACAGCCTGGGTGGAAATGGGGGAAGTCCTAATCCCAGAGGGGAACAGCTTCATCCCACATAGCGAATGACTGAGAAGAAGAGCTCATGATAAATGTGCTTAACTGCACAAGCAGCCAAAGGGCACAGGAACCACTCTGATTACTAGGTATAGAATTCATTTCCTAGACCGGGTGCTGTGGCTCACTCCTGTAATCCCAGCACTTTGGGAGGCTGAGGTGGGAGGACCATGAGGTCAGGCGATCGAGACCATCCTGGCCAACATGGTGAAACCTCGTTTCAACTGAAAATACAAAAATTAGCTGGGCATGGTGGTGGGCGCCTGTAGTCCCAGCTGCTCGGGAGGCTAAGGCAGGAGAATCGCTTGAACCCTGGAGGCAGAGGTTGCGGTGAGCCGAGATCGCACCACTGCACTCCCGACTGGGTGACAGTGGAAGACTCCATCTCAGTTTAAAAAAAAGAAAAAAAAAAGAATTTATTTCCTGGGAGCTCCCTACTGCTAATGGACAGAAACACCAAGGAGGGGGTCTCTGGAGCTTCCTTGGGATTTCATCACAAAAAGTCTCTCTTTGGGGAGTCAGCTTACTTTGAAGATAATAACTCCTTTCCTGCCAAAACCAGTTATTTGCAGCACAAAATGTATTACAGAGAGGTAGTATGGTAAACATTGGTGAAAATGGAGGGGTTGGGAGCAGCAGAACCCACTGTAGTGTATAATCACCCTCTTGCTAGCAGCTGATACTTACTGAACACTTACTGTGTTGTTAGGGATGGTTCCAAGTGCTTTTCACACATTATCATTTCACTTAGTCGTTAGAACAACCCTCTGAGGTAGGCACTGTTTTTCCAATTTTATTGATGAGAAAACTTGCATAGACAGGTTTATAAATCACCCAGAGTCACCAAGCTGATAAGGTGAGGCTGACCTGAGGTTTGAACTCCTGTGTCTGTACTCCTAGCCATTCGACCGTACTGCCTCCAGGAGAAGGCTTCTCTCCAGCACAGCCTAAAAATGAGTTAAAAACATCAGCATTCATTGAGTGCTTATTGTGTTCCTCGGGGCTAGGAGAGATGCCATGGGCAACATTTGGTGTTCCTGAGTGTCAGGGTGGCTCCTGGAGTGTGAATTTTGTGTGTGTGTAAAATATATATAACATAAAATGTACCATTTAATTCATTTTAAATGTACAGTTCAGTGGCTTTAAGATTTATTATTATTATTATTTTTGATACAGAGTTTTGTTCTTGTTGCCCAGGCTGGAGTGCAATGATGTGATCTTGGCTTACCGACCGCAACCTCCGCCTCCTGGGTTCAAGTGATTCTCCTGCCTCAGCCTCCCTAGTAGCTGGGATTGCAGGCATGCGCCACCATGCCCAGCTAGTTTTGTATTTTTAGTAGAGATGGGATTTCTCCATGTTGGTCAGGCTGGTCTCGAACTTCTGACCTCAGGTGATCCGCCTGCCTGGGCCTCCCAAAGTGCTGGGATTATAGGCATAAGCCACTGTGCCTGGCCAAGATATTTGTATTATTGAGGTGAAATTTATATAACATAGAAATGTTAAAATTTAAAATTTTTAAATTAAACCATTTAAAAATTTGTATTTATTTATTTTTATATATATATATATTTGTCAATACAGGGTCTCCCTGTGTTGCCCAGGCTGGTCTCGAACTCCTGGGCTCAAGCAGTCCACCTGTCTTGGTGTCCCAAAGTGCTGGGATTATAGGTGTGAGCCACAGCACCTGACCAAAAAATTAGCCATTTTAATGTGAACTAGTTGGAGGCATTTAGGACTTTCACAATATTGCACAACCACCACTTTGTAACGTTCATACACTTTCATTACCCCAAAAGGAAACTCTGTACCTGATAAGCAGTTTCTCCCCATTCACTCTCCCTCCTGTCCTGGTAACCACTAATCTGTGTTCTGTCTCTATGGATCTACCTATTCTGGATATTTTATATAACTTGAATTATAAAATATGTGACCTTTTGTGTCTAACTTCTTTTACTTAGAGTGCGTTTGAGGTTCATCCACATCATAACATGTATCAATACTTTACTCCTTTTTTGTGACTACATAATATTTTGTGTGTATATGTACAATTTATCCATTCCATTGATGGAGATTTGGGCTGTTTCTACCTTTTGAATATTGCAAATAGTGCTGCTGTGAATATGTGTGTATATGTACTTATTTGAGTACCTGCTTTAAACTCTTTTGGGGTTACTTAGGAGTGGAATTGCTGGGTTATGTGGTAATTCTACATTTAACTTTTTGAGGAACCACTAAATTGGAAGTTGACATTTTGACATTAAAACCTTTCATTGGGACCTTGGTTTTCTCCTATGCAAGAAAAGGAGAGTTTCTTTCTAGGGTGAATAAGGGAAGTATGTGTGGTGTAGTGAAGATGCAGAATCACCTGGTTTTGAATTTCAACTCTACCACTTACCAGGTTTTTTGTTTGTTTGTTTGTTTGTTTTTGAGATGGAGTTTTGCTCTTGTTGCCTAGCCTGGAGTGCAATGGCGTGATCTCGGCTCACCGCAACCTCTGCCTCCCGGGTTCAAGCGATTCTCCTGCCTCAGCCTTCCTAGTAGCTGGGATTACAGGCATGCACCATCACACCTGGCTAATTTTGTATTTTTAGTAGAGACGAGGTTTCTCCATGTTGACCAGGCTGGTCTCGAACTCCTGACCTCAGGAGATCCGTCTGCCTCAGCCTCCCAAAGTGCTGGGATTACAGGCATGAGCCACCGTGCCTGGCCTTCTACCACTTGTTAATAGCGTGTGCATAAGCTTAATTATAAGTCTCTTTGAGGCTCAGTTTTCCTATCTGTAGAAATGGAGCTGTTGGTAACTTCCATTCATTTATTCATTAATTCATTCAGTGAATCTGTTGAGGGCTTACTGTGGGCCAGGCACTGGGGATATAGTGAGAATTTTATTTTATTTTATTTTATTTTTTATTTTTTGAGATGGAGTCTGGCTCTGTCGCCCGGACTGGAGTGCGGTGGCTGGATCTCAGCTCACTGCAAGCTCCGCCTCCCGGGTTCACGCCATTCTCCTGCCTCAGCCTTCCGAGTAGCTGGGACTACAGGCGCCCGCCACCTCGCCCGGCTAGTTTTTTGTATTTTTTAGTAGAGATGGGGTTTCACCGTGTTAGCCAGGATGGTCTCGATCTCCTGACCTCGTGATCCGCCCGTCTCGGCCTCCCAAAGTGCTGGGATTACAGGCTTGAGCCACCGCGCCCGGCCTATAGTGAGAATTCACAGAGTTTACAGAATGAGGGGTTAGGAGAGAAAGGGAAGGACCCAGGGGTGAATTACTTTGCAAAGGGAAGAATCATTTTGTCATGGGACTAATCACTCCCTTACATCATAGGTACACAGTGAGTATACCACTGTGAGCCTGCACTTTATTCCTCTCTATCCCACCATCCAATAGAAGACCTGCAAAAACAGATATGTTATTTAGGATTCTGGGGTTATAAGCAACAGAAACTGACTGGCTCAGTTTAACAAGGATTACTGGGAAATGATTGGGATTGCTCCAGAATCAAAAGAAGAGATAAACGATCAGTCCTCAGGGAGGCCCCGAAGAGCCCAGGCAGTGCCAGGAATCTCAGCGACAACTGTTTGTGGCCCAGCCTCCCTTGGCACTCTTCCTTAGATGGCCTCCTCCAACCTTTGCCTCCCATCTAAGAGTCTCCTGCCCCAGCTCCCAGTGCCTGATTGCCCCAGCTCAGGGCACGTGGGGCAGGGCTGCTGCTTACAATTACAATTAGGCTTTGTAAACTTCAGGGGTTACCCATCATAGTCATCAGAGGTTTGAACACTTATTATGACAACTGTCTAGCAAATAGCAGTAAAGTGTCATGAGGAAGGGTGTCTTTGTTCAAAGTCACCACTGGGGCAAAAAGAGTAAAACTGTATCTAGGACTGAAAGTGAAAATCAACTTGTCCTGGAAAAGAAAACAGCAGGTTAAGAGGACAGAAAAGTTAGAGCCAGCTACAAAGCCGGCAAGAAACATTGTTCCTCCCGAAGTCATGTAGTGGCTGTGAAATGCTGTAAGGACCCTCTGCAAGTGGCCACTGCTCTTTTACCTATGACCAAAGACAATGGCAGAGGCATGCTTTGCTTTTCTGACCTAATACTGGGGATAACCAACAGCTCAGCTGCCCTGGCCTCATTAAAATGCTCAATCCGTAGTTAATCCTTGCTCTTCTTAATCCCTCATCCAAAACAGCATCCAACCCAGAACTGATGGGTGCTTCCCTTCAACCCTCCTTAGAATCCTTGAGCAGAAACCCAAATCTTGCAAGACAGCTGCCCTCCTTCCGGAGATCCTCTGGAGTGCCCCACCTTACTGCTTGGAGGCAAGAAATCTGATTTCCTCAGACTATAGGCTCATTCCTGGTGGTCTCAGGCTGATCAGGTTTTAAAGAAACTGTCAGGGACTGGAATAGAGGACTGTGATTGGCCATCCCACCAGAACCATGGAAGGGGTGTAGGCAGTTCCCCAAAGGAAAATGGAGTGCTGTCATCAGAAAAAGGTGAAAGTATTGAGCATCCAGACCCAACGGATGGCTCTTGGAGTAGGTGCTCAATTAATCCTAATTGTTATTCATAAGGTTGTATTTTAGAGACACTACAGCAAATTATATAAAGTTATAGATTCTACTAATGCATAATAATGATTATTTGCTGTGTGCCAGGCACAATATGTCTACTACCTAATTTGATTCTTAAAGCAAACTCACCCTTACTTTATAGGTCTCCACAGTTTCTAGGACGTGCTTTCTGTATAGGGAGCATCATCCAGTGTGAGTGCTGGTGATGTCCCACTCGTCAGAGGGACACAAGGAAAAGATGGCGGGTTGCTGTTGTCTCAGGATACCATCTCAGTATCTAGGCCAGCCTGATGGCGCTCCTTGGATCTCTGTGGATTGCCGTGGGGCTGTGTGTGAAGTCCAAAGTGGCTTCAGACCCAACTCACTCTGCTGCAGGGCAGGGGCTCATGCTGTGCTCTGGCAGCACTAAGACAACAACAAGAACTAAAAACACTTAGAGGCTGTTTTACTACATGCCAAGGACTGTGCTAAGAGCTTTACACGTGTCATTTAACAGATGAGGAAACCAAGGCCTGAAGATGTTCCTTATGAAGGTCACATGGTTGATAAATGACAGAGCCAGGACTTGAACCAGGATTTGTCTAGAGCTCATGGGCTAAACCACAGGCTGTATTGCTCGGCTATTCTGCGATCATCTGTAAATGCAGCCTCTTTGTAGTTTTTACTTGTTAATTTATGTGTACATTTCATATGTGAATATATTTTTAAGTGAATTAATGTATAAAGCATAATTAACACAAGGACTTGCCCATAAGACTGTCATTATTATGATGATTATTTTGAGATGGGGTCTCACTCTGTAACCCAGGCTGGAGTGCAGTGGCACAATCACGGCTCACTGCAGCCTTGACCTCCTGGGCTCAAGTGATCCTCCTACCATAGCCTCCCAAGTAGCTAAGACCGCAGGTATGCACCACCACACCTGGCTAATTTTTTTTTCTTTTTTTACTTTTGTAGAGACAGAAGTCTCACTATGTTACCTATGCTGGTCTTCAACTCCTGGGCTCAAGCAATCCTCCCACCTTGTTTCCCAAAGTGCTGGGATTATAGGCCTGAGCCACCGCACCTAGGTGAGACTATCATTATTATTTCAATTGCAAATGGATGTGTTCTTGACAAATATATGAGCCAAATCCTATTCTGTTTGTGACTTTAGTTTATGATTCCTATTTTGTCTTCATTGCTCAGTAATGCACAGTTCACCACAGCTCTTAAATGCTCTCTATCTCTTCCCTGAACATCTGCCAAACTGCTCCCTCACGCTCTTAATGTGGCAAACACTTGGAGGCAAGTTCCTGAAAAATAAGAGCACCTCTTAGCAATTCTTTTGGGAAGGGAAGAATCCTGTTGTCATGGGATAGATGTCCTCACCCTCTAATTTTTCTGTTCAGGAATCCTCTCCAGGATTTGAGGAGGAAAAGGTGGAACAGAGTCTATGTTCCACAGACTGGGGAAAGCCCAGGGGAGCCTTTGTCACTGACAGTGGCCAACATGACTCAGATTGTGGGCTCTGGCCACCAGCAACACTTTCCTTGTGGGCATCTGGGTAATGATGCGGGTTCCTGGGCCCACCTTGACTTACTGGAGCCATATCTTAAGGATGGTGCCCATGACCCTGCATCTTTAGCACATTTCCTACGCTATAGTCTTATTTTGACATTAAGGAGGAGGAGCCTGGGGCAGGACTGCAATCACTGTTAGAGAAGTGAGTTTGTTTACAAAATGCCTCATAGATTACTGCCTTTTTGTAACTGGACCCAGGTTTGTCTGCTCTGCTCTGCCATTCAAAAGCTAAACACAAGAGGTGAGGTTTGGTGGGAGGAAAAACAGGTTTTAATCAGAGAGCCAGCAAACCAAGAAGATGGTGAGCTAGCATTCTAAAATACCATCTTAAATTTTAACATTTACCCTAGGGTTCTTAAAGGGAAACTTGGTATGGGAGGCATGAGGGAGAGGTGCAGGGTACAGCATCTGTGTGTCTTGTTCCGATGGCTATCTTGGGTAATTGCCTGTTTGGAGGTCTGGCTGGCATTATCTTGATTTTGGCCTGATGGTGGTGGAGTAATTGTTCATGACTCCTCCTAAACAGGAGGATTCCAAAAAGAAAACTCTGTGCCTGGTTTCAAGATTAGCCTTTGGGATTTCTTAAGCAACAGCGTAATTAGATAAGCACCTATAACCAGAGGGGGAAGAAAGGAAGAGGTGAGAGGGGAAGGAAGGAAGAAAAAGAAAGTGGATATTTCAATAGCAAAGACATAGAATCAACCCAAATGCCCATCAACGATAGACAGGATAAAGAAAATGTACATATAGACCATAGAACACTATGCAGCCAAAAGAAGGAATGAGATCATGTCCTTTGCAGGGACATGAATGAAGCTGGAAGCCATTATCTTCAGCAAACTATCACAGGAACAGAAAACCAAACACGGTATGTTCTCACTTGTAAGTGGGAGTTGAACAATACATGGAGACAGGGAGGGGAACAACACACACCAGGCCTGTTGGGGGAGTGCAGTGGCAGGGAGAGTATTAGGAAAAACAGCTAATGCATGCAGGGCTTAATACCTAGGTGATGGGTTGATAGGTGCAGCAAACCACCATGGCACACATTTACCTAGGTAACAAACCTGTACATCCTGCACATGTACCCCAGAACTAAAAAATGAAAATTAAAAAAGTAAAGAAAGTGGGTGTTTCATTTTTTGTTTTTTTATTTTGTTTTGTTTTGTTTTGTTTTGTTTTCTGGAGACAGGGTCTCCCTCTGTCACCCAGGTTGGAATGCAGTGGTGCAATCTCAGCTCAACGCAACCTTGACTTCCCAGGCTCAAGTGATCCTCCCATCTCAGCCTCCCAAGTAGCTGGGACTACAGGTGCACGCCACCACATCTGGCTGATTTTTGTATTTTTTTGTAGAGACAGGGTTTCATCACATTGCCCAGGCTGGGAGAGTGGGTGATTTTTAAAACTGAGGTCTCTGGTTACATTTTCTAGGGATCTGTGATTTCATTCTCACATGTCTTCCCCACACAACTTTTTGTCATGGCCTCGTTTCTTTTGTTACCATCAACTTCCTCATTACACTGTGGTTCTAAGACTCCACCTCTGAAGAATATGGTGTGGGAGCAAGCACTCTCTCTGACAGTTTCTCCTGCCAGAAGGCTGTTTGCACATTATCTAACATCTTCCCAGGCCTCTCAGCCTTTTTCTTCCTTCTGGTCTTTGCTGCAGGTGTTCAATTATTGGGCAGGTTGGGAGGGTGCCTCTAGAATGTGCAAAAGACCCATACCTCTTGTGAAGCTCAAAGATGAAATTTATATGAAATCAGTCTGTCTTTGGATTTGAGGCACTGATAATTTGTAGCTAATTTAGTATGAACTGGACTGAGAGAACTAGAGCCTGTTTGTTTTATCTCCCTGGCTGGCCTTCCCCTCCCTCCTTTCTGTTTGTGTACTTCTTGGCTCTCGCTACTATTGCAGACTTTGTTTATCATCTGAGGGCGCCTGAGGTGCCCTGGAGGATATCACTCCTTCTAGGTGGAGGAGTGAATGCCGAGGGGATCTATATCTGTGCCTGACTGTGGGTGGGGGATTAATAAGAGATGCCACATGCATGTGGGAAGAAAGAAAGAAATGCATGGAAAACACCTTGCTACAACTCAACAACAATAACAAAAAACCACCAATTAAAAAATGGGCAAAGTACTTGAGTTGAAGTACTTTGACATACAAATGGCTAGCTAATAAGCACACGAAAAGATGCCCAGCATCACTAATCTTTTTTATTTTTTATTTTTTTATTTTTTGAGATGGAATTTCACTTTGGTTGCCCAGGCTGGAGTGCAATAGCGCGATCTCAGCTCACCACAACCTCCGCCTCCCAGGTTCAAGCAATTCTCCTGCCTCAGCCTTCCGAGTAGCGGGGATTACAGGCATGCACCACCACACCTGGCTAATTTTGTATTTTTTAGTAGAGACAGGATTTCTCCATGTTGGTCAAGCTGATCTCGAACTGAACCGCCTGCGTCGGCCTCCCAAAAAGTGCTGGGATTACAGGCATGAGCCACCGTACCCGGCCCTACTAATCTTTATGTAAAGGCAAATCCAAATTGCAATGAGATACAAGTCACACCCATTAGGATCGCTACTATCAAAACAACAGCACAGAACAAGTATTGGCGAGAATGTGGTGAAATTGGAACCCTTGTGTACTGTTGGTCAGAGTGTAAAACGGTGCAGCCATCATGGAAAACAGTATAGCGGTTTGTCAAAAATCAAACAGATAGCTGGATGTGGTGGCTCATGCTTGTAATTCTAGCACTTTGGGAGGCTGAGGTGGGTGGATCACTGGAGCTCGGGAGTTTGAGACCAGCCTCAGCAACATAGTGAGGCCTTGTCTCTTTTTATTTTTGAGATGGAGTTTCACTCTTGTCACCCAGGCTGGAGTACAATAGTGCGATCTCGGCTCACTGCAACCCCCGGCTCCCGGGTTCAAGCGATTCTCCTGCCTCAGCCTCCCAAGTAGCTGGGATTATAGGCGTTAGCCACAACACCTGGCTAATTTTTGTGTTTTTAGTAGAGACGGGGTTTCACCATGTTGGTGCGGCTGGTCTCGAACTCCTGACCTCAGGTGATCCACCTGCCTCAGCCTCCCAAAGTGCTGGGATTACAGGCATGAGCCACTGTGCCCAGCCTCTTTTTATTTTTTTTAAATTAAAAAAAAAAAAAAAACAGACTTGCCATATGATCTATCAATATAACTTCTGGGTGCATGTCCAAAAGAATTGAAAGCAGAATCTTGAAGAGGTGTTTGTACACTGTTAAAAGAAAAACTTCAGCTGAATTAAATTTAATGGAGTTTAATTGAGCAATGAAGGATTCATGAATTGGGCAGCCCCCAGAATCACAGCCGATTCAGAGAGCCTCCAGCACAGCCACGTGGCGGAAGATTTGTAGACAAAAAATGGGAAACGACGTAGATAAATTGGAAGTGAGGTGTAAAAACAGCTGGGTTGGTTACAGGTTGGCGTTTGCCTTATTTGAACACAATTTGAACACTTAGCAGTCAATGAGTGGTTGAAGTTTGGCCGCTGGGACTGGCCAAGACTCAGCTGTTGTTACAGGTGCACACTCCTAAGTCAGGTTTTCAATCTTGTCTGCCTATTAAGCTAGGTTACAGTTCCTCCACAAGGACTCAAATATAGAAGTAGGGAGTCCTTCTCAGGCCATATTTAGTTTGCTTTAACAACAACAGTTTCACTCTTGTTGCCCAGGCTGGAGTGCAATGGCGCGATCTCGGCTCACCACAAACCTCCATTGTTTGCTTTAACAACACCTATATTCCTGGCAGCATTATTCACAATACAGGTAGTTAAAACATGGAACTAACTCAAGTGTTCATCAACAGATGAATGGATAAGCAAAATGTGGTACATATATACAATGGAATATCATTCAGCCTTAAAAAGGAAGAAAATTCTGACACACACTATAACATGGATGAACCTTGAACAGACTGTGCTAAGTCAAATAAGCCAGTTACAAAAGGACAAATACTGTTTGATTCATATAGCTGTAGGTATATGAGGTACCTGGAGTAGTCGAATTCATAGAGACAGAAGGGTTGCTGCTGGGGGCTGACGGAGGAGAACAGGAGTTATTGTTTAATGATACAGAGTTTTAGTTTGGGAAGATGAAAAAAATTCTAGAGATGGATGGTGGTGGTGATGGTTGCACATCAGTGTGAATGTATTTTACCAACTGTGCACTTAAAAATGGTTAAAATGGCCGGGCGCGATGGCTCACACCTGTAATCCCAGCACTTTGAGAGGCCAAGGCGGGAGGATCACGAGGTCAGATCAAGACCATCCTGGCCAACATGGTGAAACCCCATCTCTACTAAAAATACAAAAATTAACTGGGCGTGGTGGCGCGTGCCTGTAATCCCAGCTACTCCAGAGGCTGAGGCAGGAGAATTGCTTGAACCAGGGAGTCGGAGATTGCAGTGAGCTGAGTTTGCGCCCCTGCACTCCAGCCTGGCAATAGAATGAGGCTCCATCTCAAAAAAAAAAAAAAAAAAAGGTTAAAATTTTATGTTATATATATTTTACCACAATTCTAAAAAGTGGAGGCAGGAAGAGTACCTTCCTCAAGCATTGTAAGTAGTTGCCAGTATTTATTAAGCATTTACTGTGTTGGGAGCACTGCTCCAAGAACTTTAGGTACATATTTATTTCACTTAATCCTTGCACAAACCTTTAAGGTGAATTTATATAGATATGATATACATCTTATATATGATATATAGATATGCTATATCTATATCTCTCTCACGTATATATATTTTGCTGTTTCACAGATGGAGAGACTGAAGTCTAGAGGCACTAATTGTCACTCATCTAGTAAAAGGCGGAGTCAGATGTGATACCCAGACCTGGTCTCTGGTGTAGTTTCTTTCTTTTTTTTTTTTTTTTTTTTTTTTAACAGCAATAACTTAAGCATCTGTTGCCGTTTCTTTCCTTCCTTCCTTCCTTCCTTCCTTCCTTCCTTCCTTCCTTCCTTCCTTCCTTTTTCTTTCTTTCTCCTTCCTTCTCTTTCTCTCTTTCTCTTTCTTTCTTTCTTTTCTTTCTTTGTCTCTCTCTCTCTTTCTTTTTCCCTCCCTCCCTTCCTTCCCCCCCTCCCTTCCTTCCCTTCCCCCTCCCCTCCTTTCTCTTCCCCTCTCTTTCCTTTCGCCTCCCAGGTTCAAGTGATTCTCCTGCCTCTGGCTCCCGAGTAGCTGGGATTACAGGCACACGCCACCATGCCCAGATAATTTTTGTATTTTAGTAGAAATGGAGTTTCGCCATCTTGGCCAGGCTAGCCTTGAACTTCTGACCTCAGGTGATCCACCTGTCTTGGCCTCCCAAAGTGCTGGGATTACAGACATGAACCACCATGCCTAGCCAGGTGCAATTTCTTAGACTAGGGACTTGGCCTTGGCATTGCTGTTTCCCCAGTACCTAAAACTGTGCCTGACACATAGTAGGCTCTTAAAACAATTTGCTGACTGAAAAAGAAACTCCAGAGTGTATTATTTTCTCTCTGCCAAATGGGATAATGCATGGAAAGCACTCTGAGTGGTGCCTGGCATGCGGTGAACGGTCAGTACATGGAAGTAATGGTCACTGCTGTGATGGGCCCATCTGTATGGCAGGGAGCTCTGAGAAGCGATATAAAATTCACCCTCCCCCAGCCCTGTCCTATGAGCCAGGGTGTGGCCCTGGGGGTGACTCGTCCCATACTCAGGTGACTCGTCCCATCCTTAGCCTAACTCTACGTGTTCCTCCTTCTCAGCCTCCTTCTGCCTTTGCATTGTTTGTGTGCCTTTCTGCTCCCAGTTGCACTGAGCTCCACTAAGAACAAGGTGGTGGCATCTTTGGGTCCTCCTCTACAGCACCCTGTGTACAGGGCTGGGGGACAGGGCTTCTCTTCCTAGTGAGTTCTGAGAGTGCCCAGAGGAACTAAAGTGTGGGGCAACGCCCTTACTTGCTGCATTTCTTGCATGACCTTGACCTTGACAGCTAGCCTTGGTATTTGAGGGTAGCTTTATCCAAGTTAGGAAGCATTTCACTCAGAAACAGGAAGAGAAAGAAAAGAAAAAAGAAAAAATTTCAGAATATTGAAAGGCAATCTACATTCTTGTTTTTGTTTTGTTTTGTTTTTTTGATACGGAGTTTCGCTCTTGTTGCCCAGGCTGGAATGCAATGGCGCGACCTCGGCTCACTGCAACCTCCACCTCCTGGGTTCAAGTGATTCTCCTGCTTCAACCTCCCAAGTAGCTGGGATTAGAGGCATGCGCCACCATGCCTGGCTAATTTTTTGTATTTTTAGAAGAGATGGGGTTTCATCATGTTGGCCAGGCTGGTCTGGAACTCCTGATGTCAGGTGATCCACACACCTCGGCCTCCCAAAGTGTTGGGATTACAGGCGTAAGCCATTGTGCCCAGCCTGGCAACCTAAATTCTTAAAATGGATTTACGATAGGATTTAAGAAAGAGACTGTCCACTCAAAGTTAGGGTACTATTCCATGTCTTTTTTTGTTTAATGGTTTAATATATGTACTTCCCATGGCTGACGGTCAGTCCTACGGGCAGTCATTTTGTCTGTGGTCTCAACAAACAGGAAGTTCCCATGTAGGGAGATGGCTGAACTGGAAGAGCATGGCTCTGGGGATATCACCTGGGTGAGGAGTGGGAGCCTTTGCCCTTTGCCCTAGGAAAACAAAAAGGAAATCTCTATTGTGACTATAATATAAGCTCTTCTAGTGAAATCTGCACCATTTGCTGTCTTTAAGGTGTTGGGTCTCAGAAAATAATACCCCAAAATAAAGGCCTCAGAAACAACATCAGGAGCAAAAGTTTTTCTCTGACCTTCTCCTGCCCTCCCGTCTCCCAGGCCCATTCTCCCCTGAGACTAGCCATAGAAACTAGCCAAAGAGGACCCCTCTTCCCTAAGGTGATTCACAGCAACCAGAGCCCCTTTTCCCTAAATCCAGCCATAAAACTTGAAAATACTATTTTTTTCCCCACTTCTCTGTGTAAAAGAACCGGCCGTAAAGAAATGGTCTGACCTACCTTGTTTGACTGCAGGTCGTAAGACCCACATTCTAGAGAGGGTCTTGCCTCACACCAGAAGGACAGAATGCTGCTCAGAGAGGCCAAGAAGAATCTAGACAGACAAGCCTGACTGGGTTATACCATTCAGTCTAGAGTATCTTTTTTTTTTGAGACAGAGTCTCACTCTGTCACCCAGGCTGGAATGCAGAGGCACGATCTCTGCTCTCTGCAAACTATGCCTCCCGGGTTCAAGCGATTCTCATGACTCAGCCTCCCAAGTAGCTGGGACTACAGGCACGCGCCACCATGCCTGGCTGATTTTTGTATTTTTAGTAGAGACAAGGTTTCACCGTGTTGGTCAGGCTGGTCTCAAACTCCTGACTTCAAGTGATCTTCCCTCCTGGACCTCCTAAAGTGCTGGGATTACAGCACGAGCCACCGTGCCCAGCCAGAGCATATATTTTTGGTCTAATCATATTTCAACACGTCCATAATGTGTTGAGGCTAAGCATAAAAATGTACAATTTCCTTTGTGTCTTTGGGTCTTCTTAATGAAAGCTCCTGTGTATACATGTTAAATAAAGTTGTACACCTTTTCTCCAATTAATCTGCCTCTTGTGAGTTGATTTTTCAGTGAATCTTCAGAGTCAAAGGTCCTCCTGGTCCCTACAAAGGTCTTCGTTTTTCTAGCAAGTAGCCTATTAACTTTCAACTTCCTACAGGCAGTTTCAGATAGCTGTTAGATTCTGAACAAATTGCTGATTTAATTTTGCTCCTGATTCACCCACATGGAGAAGCCCCTTATGTACTTCCCCTTTCCCCACCCCCAAAACCCTGGGTCTCCAGGATCAGTTCACAGAGGGGGAGTGGCATAAACCACTTGTTTTGAAACCTCAAAGATCTGCATACTTCATGATATTTTTTCTCTATTTATGTACCATTTGTGTCATTATTTACTCAGTATTTTTCTTTATGGGTTTTTTGTTTGTTTGTTTTTAGACAAGGTCTCTCTGTGTTGCCTAGGCTGAAGTGTACTGGCACAATTATAGCTCACTGTAGTCTCATCTTCCTGGGCCAAGGGATCCTCCCATCTCAGCCTCCCAAGTAGCTGGGACTACTGGCACATGTTACCAGACCCAAATAATTTTTTAAAGATTTTTTGTAGAAATGGGGTATCACTATGTTGCCCAGGCTGGTCTCGAACCCCTGAGTTCAAGTGATCCTTCTGCCTTGGCTTCTCAAAGTGCTGGCACTATAGGTGTGAGCCATTGAACCCAGCCTTGTGATCATCTTTTAAACTTTAACATTACCCTAATCAATTGCTGCCTATACAGTCATGGATTTTATGTTCCATTATATATACACACAGACTTATGTATGTATAATTTTTTTTTTTTTTTTTTGAGACGGAGTCTCACTCTGTTGCCTAGGCTGGAGTGCAGTGGCACGATCTCAGCTCACTGCAACCTCTGCCTCCCAGGTTCAAGCGATTCTCCTGCCTCAGCCTCCCCAGTAGCTGGGATTACAGGTGTGCACCACCACACCCAGCTTATTTTTGTATTTTTAGTAGACGGGGCTTCACCATGTTAGCCAGGCTGATCTCGAACTCCTAGCCTCAGGTGATTCGCCTGCCTCAGTCCTTGAAAGCACTAGGATTATAGGCAAGAGCCACTGCACTTGGCCTTATAATTTTAAATAAATACATAACTAATAAAAAAAAAAGTACTGTTATACCACTAAAATAATCTGATGTGTATACCCCATCTCAGGAACACTGGCCTAAATTGTGGGGCTCAGAGTAGATCTATGGAGGTGGAATTTCTCAGGCGTGAGTGGAACAAGGACCAGCTGTTACCATGAGGACCTTCTCGGGATCTCCCCTGCCTTTCTTCTGCATGAGTCTCCGATCATTGTCTTCAACTGTGGGGCAAACTGTAATAAAGTGCTGAGTGCAGACCTTTAGAATCTCTCCACAGCTCTATTAGCAGTAGGCCATTCTCCCCAAGTTTCTGTTCTTCCTTCTTTTAGTGGAACTAGTTTCTGCTCTACCACACCCTGGGTCGAGTCTCTGTCATCTGAGCAAGTCAGCTGACCTGAGGGGTTGCCCTTGGAATGCTGGTGCATGTTGGGCCTGGAGCAGCTGCTCTTCTTTGCTTGATATAACTCTTAAACCTCTGCAGAGTCTCCTTCCGTTGCCCAGGCTGGAGTGCAGTGGTGCGATCTCGGCTCACTGCAACCTCCACCTCCCGTGTTCAAGAGGTTTTCCTGCCTCAGCCTCCCGAGTAGCTCCTGCCACTATGCCTGGCTAATTTTTGTATTTTTAGGAGAGACGGGGTTTCACCATGTTGTCCAGGCTGGTCTCAAACTGACCTCGGGTGATCCGCTGCCTCTCAAACCTCTTTTTAAAAAGGATTTTAAGGCCCAGCGTGGTGGCTCATGCCTGTAATCCCAGCACTTTGGGAGGCCGAGGTGGGAGGATCACCTGAGGTAGGGAGTTTGAGACCAGCCTGACCAACATGAAGAAACTCTGTCTCTACTAAAAACACAAAATTAGCCGGGCGTGGTGGCGCATGCCTGTAGTCCCACCTGCTCGGGAGGCTGAGGCAGGAGAATCGCTTGAACCTAGGAGGCAGAGGTTGCAGCGAGCCGAGATCGTGCCATTGTACTCCAGCCTGGGCAACAAGAGCAAAATGCTGTCTCAAAAAAAAAGGGGGGTTAAAAAGTTTTAAAAATTATTTTATTGAGATATAACTTTTATATCTTAAGTGTACAGCTTGATGAATTTTTAAGTATATACCATTAAAGCCACTCAAGATATAGTCCTGTGCTATTCAATACAGAAGCCATCGGTTGGGTGCAGTGGCTCACACCTGTAATCCCAGCACTTTGGGAGGCTGAGGTGGGCGGATCACCTGAAGTCAGGAGTTGGAGACCAGCCTGGCCAACATTTCAAAACCCCATCTGTAATCCCAGGTACTCAGGAGGCTGAGGCAGGAGAGTCACTTGAACCCAGAGGCGGAGGTTTCCAAAGTGGTCGTTAGAATTTACATTCCCATCAGCCATGGATGAGAGTCTTGGTTGCTCCACATCCTCACCAACAGCTGGTATTGTCAGTCCTTTTGATTTTATCTAGTCTGATTGGGAGGCAGTGTAGTTTTTTCATTTTTGTTTTTTGGGTTTTTGGTTTTTGTTTGTTTGTTTGTTTTGAAACAGTCTCACTCCATTGCCCAGGCTGGAGTGCAGTGGCACGATATTGGCTATCCACAACTTTCGCCTACTGCGTTCAAGGGGTTCTCATGCCTCAGCCTCCCGAGTAGGTGGGATTACAGGTGCCCGCCACTACGCTGGGCTAATTTTTGTATTTTTAATAGAGACAGGATTTTGCCATGTTGGTCAGGTGAACTTCTGACCTCAAGTGATTCACCCGCCTTGGCCTCCCAAAGTGCTGGGATTACAGGTGAGAGCCACCGTGCCCAGCCAGCAGTCTAGTTTTGAATTGCAAAGAATTCTAATCATTTTCTTCCCTTTACAAGGTAACAAACACCCACCTAGAAGATACACATAGGCAAAAATAAGGCAATAAAAATACTCATCATCTCAAGCAAATCACTGTTAACATTTGATATATATCCATCTGCATGTGTATCAGTGTGTAAATTGACAAAAATGGCAACATACTACAATATTTTTTCTAACAATTTACCATGACCATCTTTCCATGTCTACGACTATTTATATACAGCATAATTTTTTAAAGCCAAATAACGTCCCATCATATGGCTGTCCATAAGTTAATCCTCTTATTCTTGAGCATTTAGACTATTGCCAATTTTTCACTATTATAAACAAATTTATAATGAGTATCTTGCCACTAAATCTTTGCTTGTGTCCTTTAAAATTTCCAAGAGTGGAGCTGCTTGTTAAAAGGCTGGTATGCATGATTTGAAGTTTGCCAAGCTGTCCTCCCAAGCAGCTGTCTCCCCACCCTTGAGACAAAAACCTATTTCTAACCAACAATTGCCGGTTTGAAGAGGATCTTCTCTAGAACACAGGATTGCTCCTTCTCACGTGCAGGAGGCACTCTTTCCCCAAGAATGCCAAGTAAATCTAGCATCTAACAAGAATGCTAAGTAAATCTGTAACACAAAAGCACAGGCAGGCCAGGTGTCTTTGGGGCCGAGCAGGAGCTGTTGGGTTTCCGGAGAAGTCTAGGAAGGGAAATGTGGATCTGTGAGAGGGCAGATGCTAAGCAAGTGAGTCAGAGAGGCCAGAGGGGTCTCTCAGGTGAGGTCTACAGAAAGAGGTCAGGGAATAACAGCACATTGTGACTTGGCAGCTGTTGGTTCTGACGGTCCATATTCCCAACAGCTCTCCTTGATCTCCATCCAGTTATGTGGGAAGTTTTGCTGTATGAGAGGGGGAAGAAATGTCTGGAAGTAGATGGAAGTACTTGTGCCCCCTACTCACTCCTTCAGACTGGACATAAGCACTCTATAAAGAGAGGGGCTTAGAGCAAGAATAAGCTGATGGAACAATTCGAGATGGGACTTCCCAAAATTCAGGGCCAAGGAGAGCTGCTTGAGAGCCCAGGCAAGCTGGTGTAGCTCAGAGGGAGCCAATCCAGTCCTTGACTCTGCAGGAAATGCTCTGCCTTAGGGCCCAGAAAAGCCACAGGCCCCTCATGATGGTTAAGGCAGAGGTGATGCCCTTCCAAGGGGATTCAGGGGCACAGACATGCAGAAATGGGGCCAAAGATTAAAAAAAGGCCAGAGGCCAGGCGTGGTGGCGGGCACCTGTAGTACCAGCTACACGGGGGCGGCGGGGGAGGGGAGCTGAGGCAGGAGAATGGTGTGAACCCGGGAGGCGGAGCTTGCAGTGAGTTGAGATCGCGCCACTGAACTCCAGCCCGGGCGACAGAGCGAGACTGTCTCAAAAACAGACAAATAAAAAAGGCTAGAAGGCTGCCTGGTGACTCCAGGGACAGACTGGTTTTGCATGCCCTTGTGAGGCTCCTCTCAGGGACTCCCAGACAGAAGTGGGACACTCTGAGGAGGGCAGAGGTCCCACTGTTGCACAGGTGGGGGCTGTAGAGCCAGCAGCTTAATGGGCTTCAGGAAGAAACATGCTGCATGAGAACACCTGGTGACTCCTGGAGGAACGTGACTGGGCAGACCCTGCTAATGGTTCCCCAATGTCCATTCTCTGAGTCTTCCTACCAGGAAGAGGCTGTCTCACCTTGAGGTTAGCCACTCTCCAGGAGGCAATATCTTTCTGCTTCTCTTGTAGCTAGGTGTGGCCACGTGACTAGATCTGGCCAATGGGATGTGAGCACAGAAGTGACGCATTCACCCTCTGGGTCACGGCACTGAAACTAAACTCTTTATACTTTATTTTATCTCTTGCTAGAATGTGGACATGGCAGAGCAGAATTGTCTACCTTCTGAATGAAGGTAACACTCTAGAGCAGAGTGATGATGGAAATACTATATATCTTATACATCTGCACTATCCAACATAGAACCACTAACCACATGTCACTATTAAGCACCTGAAATATGACTAGTGCAACTGATAACTTGAATCTTTCATTTTATTTAATTTTAATTAACTAAAAGAGCTATCTGTGGCTAGTGGCTGCAGTTTTGAATAGCATGGCTCTTGGAGATGGCAAAGCAACAAGATAGAAGGCATCTGTGTGCCTGGGGCCCCCTCAGGAAGCA
The DNA here is from genome assembly GCF_047675955.1 of Chlorocebus sabaeus. Lineage (NCBI taxonomy): Eukaryota > Metazoa > Chordata > Mammalia > Primates > Cercopithecidae > Chlorocebus > Chlorocebus sabaeus. The sequence continues at coordinate 40,139,822 of NC_132926.1, read as the reverse complement.
GAGCCTCCCCTTTCCTCCAAGCTTCCTAGGCTCAGACTTTTACATGGCAGAGATATAAATATCTACTTTTTTTTTTTTTTTGACAGAGTCTCGCTCTGTCACCCAGACTGGAGTGCAGTGGTGTGATCTCGGCTCACTGCAACCTCCACCTCCTGGGTTCAAGCAATTCTCCTGTCTCAGCCTCCCAAGTAGCTAGGCTTATGGGTGCCCAGCTAATTTTTATATTTTTAGTAGAGACGGTGTTTCGCCAGGTTGGCCAGGCTGGTCTTGAACTCCTGACCTCAGGTGATCCACCTGCCTTGCCCTTCCAAATTGCTGGGATTACAGTTGTGAGCCACTACGCCTGGCCATATCTACCTTTTCAAAACTGTTTTTATTTGGTCTTTGTTAAAACAGTTGAACAAATGTCTCAACTAATATGACTTACTGCAGATCAGGGAGATCTTACAGAATAGTCTGACTAGACTTTTTAGATGATACAAATAGCACAAGGAGAATGTAATGAAAGGTAGGAGGTGAGAAAAAGAAGAGATAGATGGAAACTCACAACAAACTAATTGATTCATTCAACAAATATCCTATAACCATTGTGTCGATTATCTGTTGTTTCATAGCAAACTGTCCCAACATTTAGCAGCTTAAAATAACAAACATGTATTATTTCATAATTTCTGTGGGTCAGGAATTCAGGAGTGGTTTAGCTGGGTAATTATAGACCAAGGTCTTTTTTTTTTTTTAATTTGAGACAGCATCTCAGTCTGTTTCCCAGGCAAGAGTGTAGTGGCATGATCACAGCTCACTGCAGCCTCAACCTCCCTGGGCTCAGGTGATCCTCTGGGCTCAGGTGATCCTCCCACCTCAGCCTCCTGAGTAGCTGAGACTATAGGTACATGCCACCATGCTTGGCTAATTTTTGTATTTTTTGTAGAGATGGGTTTTTGCCATGTTGCCCAGGCTGGTCTCAAACTCCTGGACTCAGGGGATCCTCCAGCCTCAGCCTCCCGAAGTGCTAGGATTACAGGGATGAGCCACTGTGCCCAGTCCCCAGGGTCTCTTATGAATTTACACTCAAGGCATTGACTGGGGCTGCAGTCATCTGAAGGCTTGACAAGGGCTACAGATCCACTTCTAAAAGGTGCACTCTCATGGCTGTTGGCTGGGGGGCCTCAGTTCCTCAGTGGGTGATTCAAGAGAGCAAGAAGCAAGCTGTATGCCTTTTGTAATAGGACCTAGTCTTAGAAGTCACACATCACTTACACTATCCATAATATTTTAGTCATTAAAATTTACTAAGTCCAGGCCAGACATGGTGGCACATGCCTATAATCCCAGCACTTTGGGAGGCTAAGGTGGGAGGATCACTTGAGGCCAGGAGATTGAGACCAGGCTGGGCAACACAGTAAGACCCTGTCTCTACAAAAAAAATTTTTTTAATTAGCTGGGTGTGGTGGTACACACCTGTAGTCCTAGCTACTTGGGAGGCTGAAGTGGGAGGATTTCTTGAGCTCAGAAATTTGAAGCTTCAGTGAGCTATGATTGTGCAACTATACTTCAGCCGGGGTAACAGAGAGGAGATCTGTTTCTTAAAAAAAAAAAAAGAGAGAGAGAGAGAACTTACTAAGTCCAGTTGACACTCAAGGAAAGGTAAATTAAATTGCACCCTTCGAAACAAGTAGTGTCATGAAATTTGTGCACATACTTTAAAAAAAATAAAAAATGAAAAATACAACCGCTGGGCACAGTGGCTCACGCCTATAATCCCAGCACTTTGGGAGGCCAAGGCAGATGGATCACCTGCAGTCAGGAGTTCGAGATCAGCCTGACCAACATGGTGAAACCCCGTCTCTACTAAAAATACAAAAATTAGCCAGGTGTGATGGCACTTGCCTGTAATCCCAGCTACTTGGGAGGCTGAGGCAGGAGAATTTCTTGAACCCAGGAGGTGGAGGTTGCAGTGAGCTGAGATTGCGCCATTGCACTCCAGCCTGGGTGACAAGAGCGAAACTCTGTCTCAAAAAAACAAAAAGTATACATTTTCTCTCGGTACCTCTATAAAACATTACTGGCAAGTGAGGAGAATTATTATTCAATAAATATTATGTGATAACTGATGAACCATTGGAAAAACAAAAAAAACAAAACTTAGATTTCCACCTCACATTTTACGCCAAAATAAATTCCAGATAGTTTAAATATTTAAGTGTTTAAAACTACTGGAAAAAATTCGATAAAGAAAATTGAAGTGGAGTCCAGATACAGTGGTTCATGTCTGTAATCCCAGGACTTTGGGAGGCCAAGGTGGGAAAATCACTTGAGGTCAGTAGTTCAAGACCAGCCTAGGCAACATAAGGAATCTCGATTATACTACAAAAAAAAAAAAAAAAAAAAAGCTGGGCATGGTGGTGTGTGCCTATTGTCTCAGTTACTCAGGAGGCTGAAGAGGGAGGATCACTTGAGCTCAGGGGGTCAAGGCTGCAGTGAGCTGTGATTGCACCACTGCATTCCAGCCTGGCCAGACTAGGTGACAGAGTGAGACCCTGTTTCAAAAAAAAAAAAAATTGAAGTAGAAAGGATACTAGGGCCGGGCGCGGTGTCTCATGCCTGTAATTCCAGCACTTTGGGAGGCCAAGGCGGGCAGATCATGAGGTCAGATCGAGACCATCCTGGCTAACACAGTGAGACCCCGTCTCTACTAAAAATACAAAAAGTTTGCAGGGCGTGGTGGTGGGCGCCTGTCATCCTAGCTACTCGGGAGGCTGAGGCAGGAGAATGGCATGAACCCGGGAGGCGGAGCTTGCAGTGAGCCAAGATTGCGCCACTGCACTCCAGCCTGGGTGACAGTGTGAGACTCCGTCTCAGAGACAAAAAAAAAAAAAAAAAGAAAGGATATTAAACGATGACACCAAAGCTTAGGCAACACCAAAGACTGATAGATGTCATTACGTATGCAAATTAAATACTTCAGAAGAGGAAAAAAACAAGTCAAAAGACAAATGAAAACTGAAGAGAAATATTTGCAACCTATAAGACAGACAAGGACTAAACCCTTAAATGAAGAACTTTTACAATTTCATGCAACAAGAACAACAACAAAAGGACTCCAAAACATGTCCCAGCAGTATGTCTGCTTCCCTGGGTAACTAGATTGTAATTGTGGAAGACAGCATTGTGTCTCAAATGTCTTCCTGCTGCTCACAGAATGTTATACATTGTCAGTACTCAGATCCAGTCTGCTGATTGCAGCTCTTTATACCACTTCCAAAAATGCCTGCGCTTCTTTCTGTTCCTCCCCTCAAGTACTCTCCCCTTGTCTCTCTCAGAGCAATGTCATTAAGATGCTTCCTGTGCAATCTGTGACTCACAGCTAGATTATGGCACAGGCAGTGCTGATTTCAGCAAGAAACCGTCCCCAAGGCATAGATTGCATTCCTGCAATGATGCCCAGAGAGAAAATTAAAGCAGGAAAGTCTTTGCATTCATTCAGCACCTCATTCTTAGACCCTTACTATGTATCTGGAGCTGTATTTTTTGTCTGAGTTGGTGCTCATGAGGGAGAGTGCAGTCAAGAAGAGAACTGGTCAGGGGGAAAGGACGCTGGGCCAGGAGGTCTGGATTTAAGTGCAGGCTCTGCCGCCTGTGCTCTGGAGGACCAGACAGGTCCTTCCAGACCCTCGGCCTCAGTTTCTCCCTCTGTAAAACAACTGAGGGAACGAAGTGGTCCCATGGGCTCCTCCAGCTCTGACATCTGAGGATTCAGCTCATTTCCCCTTTTTAAAGTGTAGACTCTAATATCTGGTTTAATCATAATTGAGAAGTGTTTTAAGAGTCCTTGTCAGATTTTGGAACCCACTGAGAGTAAAGAAAATGTTTTCAATTACTGAAGTTATTCCTCCATTTTCTAAAAAAGACTGCTCTACTCACTTGGAAAAAGTAAAATTGCACAGATTCAAATGACTAGGGAGGCGGTAATGTGGTTAAGTGCTGGGCCTGCCCTGGTCTCCAGGTTTGCTGTGGTGGTGCATGTTGCACTGTAATTTGGAAAGCGGCTGCTGGGTTTTCAGGGGCTCAGTATTCTCTACTACTCCAGGAGTCTGTCCAGAGCAGGGCTGCCTCCAGACCTAGACAGAGTAAGCTCTGGAGTTGATTTCCAGCTCTTCCTGTCCCCAAATATCCTTCTACCTGTCGGCCATGCTGTCTGAAGTTCCTATCACTGGAGCTTCTCCTTTAAATTAAGATTTTTGGCACCTATTAATTCTGGCTCCCCAGCGTGTACCTCCCACCGCCTACTTCCACACATCCATTCCCCTTCTTCTGATCTGGCCACAGAAACAGGCATGGGAGCCAGCTTGGGCCAAACATTAGACTTCGTTTTCCTGGACACATGATTGGTCCGGGGATGGGCATGGCATAGCCAATGCTGAGAGAGAGAGGGCCCCTGTCCCTGTGTTACTAAGCTGGGAGGGTGTTAGTCTGAGTCTTCCACCAGACATCATTCTTACAAGGAAAGAAACTGACTATGGAAAGAGGCCAGGCAGAGGCAACAGAAATGAGAGGTGGAGAGGAAGCCATAGAAAGGGGGCACCAGGCCAGGTGTGGTGGCTCATGCCTATAATCCTAGCACTTTGGGAGGTCGAGGCCAGCAGTCACTTGAACTCAGGAGTTTGAGACCAGCCTAGGCAATAGGGTGAAACCCTGCCTCTACAAAAAGTATAAAAATTAGCAGGGAGAGCTGGTGTGCGCATGTAGTCCCAGCAACTCAGGAGGCTGAGGTAGGAGGATTGCTTGAGCCTGGGAGGCGGAGGTTGCAGTGAGCTGAGATCGTGTCACTGCACTCCAGACATCATCTCAAAAAAAAAAAAAAAAAAAAAAAAAGTAGAAGAAAAAGAAGAGGAACAACAACAACAAAAGGGGCACCAAAGAAACAAGAGAGGGAGGGAAGGGGAAGGGAGGGGTTGGGAGTTGGAGAGAGAGAGAGAGAGAAATTTACCCTGAAGTCTTGGTTCCTATAACTCCCCCTTAAAGTCTATAAGCTACCCCATTATCCTTCCAGCTGCATAAGTAAATAAATTATCTTTTTGCTTCACATCACTTGGATTTGGGAGAGTCCTGATTATTTGTCTCTCCAGGAAGCTCTTCTTGAATTGTGAATGTGTTATCTAGAAGGGATGACCATGGAATCAGTAATGTTGATGAGGTTTTCATATAAGCTGTGAATAGTACATAGAACAGATACGTTTTGACAAGGAAGATAAAGTAAGGGCATTGCTGGAGAAATTAGGCATTGTAGAGAAGGGCAGAACCCTTGAACACTGCTGGTAGAAATGTAAAATGGCGCAGCCATTGTGGAAAAGAGTCTGGCAGTTTCGCAAAAGATTATACATATGTTACCGTATGCCCAGCAATAATTCTACTCCTAGGTGTATACCCAAGAGAATTGAAAACATATTTTTCTCTTTTTTTTTTTTTAGGGATGGGGCTCTGGCTATGTTGCCCAGGCTGGTCTCAAACTCCTGGGTTTAAGCAATCCTTCCACCTCGGTCTCCCAGAGTGTTGGGATTACAGGTGTAAGCCACTGCACCTACCCTGAAAACATATTTTCATACAAAAACCTGTACATAAATGTTCACAGCAACATTACTTATAGTAGCCAACACTTAGTAGAAACAATCCAGTTGTTCATTAGTGAATGAATGTATAAACAAAATGTGGTTTATCCATACAACAGAATGTTATTCAGCAATAAAAGGTAATGAAGTTTTGATACATGCCATGACACAGATGAACTTTGAGGATATCATGCTAAGCAAAAGGAGCCAGTAACAAAAGGCAACAAACTGCATGATTCCATGTGTATGAAATGTCTAGAATGGGCAAATCCATAGAGACAGAAAGTAGATTAGTGGTTGCTGGGGCTGGAGAGAGAGGGGAATGGAGAGTAGCTGCTAATGGACATAGAGTTTCTTTTGGGACATGAAAATATTCTGGAATTAGATAGTAGTCATGGTTGCACAATCTTGTGAATATACTAAAAAACAGTGGCATGTATACTTTAAAAGGATGAATTTTGGGTGCCTGAGTTATATCTAATCCAAGTTTGGGTTTTTTTGTTGTCGTTGTTTGTTTTTTGAGACAGGATTCAACTCTGTTGCCCTGGCTGGAGTACGGTGTTGCAATCACAGCTCACTGTAGCCTTAGTCTCCTGGGCTCAAGCGATCCTCCCACCTCAGCCTCCTGAATAACTGAGACTACAGGCGTGCGCCACCACGCCCAGCTAATTTTTGTATTTTTGTAGAGATGTAGTTTCACCATTTTGCCCAGGCTGGTCTTGAACTCCTGGATGCAAGTGATCCGCCCACCTCAGCCTCCCAAAGTGCTGGGATTATAAGCATGAGCCACGGAGCCTGGCCTAATTCAATTTTTTTTTTTTTTAAGTGTAATTGCTCTTCTTATTCTGAGCATTCCTTTTTTCATATCACACTATCCAGAGTACATTTTGTGGTTTGACTCTGATTCTCTTTTAGACATCCCTCCCCCAGCCCCACTTCCACACTTAGTCCTCCAAAATACTTAGAATCTTTGGGACACTGCCTGGTATGAATAGGATCTGGGGCTAATTTCCCTTTCAAAAGAGCTGGACCCTTTTTTACTCACTCAGCTATTTTGCTGGGGGTAAAGGATCAGTCTTATCAACTCAAAGGGAACAGGCAGCAGTGGACTGAAACTAATGCACAATTTTGTTTAAATTTACTTGTCAAAAGCAGAAATATTCAATTTCATGGATACTCCCAATTCCCTGCACTGGGAGCAGACTTCCAAGGAAGCAATTATGTAGTATAAAACGTAATGGGCAACAGGGGGTGCCTGGTGAATTATTCATAATCTGATAATGATTTTAACCCATTTTTAACATGACCTGCTATTGGTGTTCGCTTCTGGAGAGTTCCCAAAGTAAACAACACAGAGGTTTTCTTTAGTCATGTTTATATAACCATAAACCTCCTGCCTCTCCCTGAAACTACCTGAATAATTAAAATCAAAAGAGGCCTGGGAACCCTTTTTTTCCCCAAGTCTACAAGGTAGAGGTAAAGGCTGCTTTACAGCCTTCATCTAGCACAACCATCACTGCTCACTGCAGCCTTCTCAGAGAGGTTGGTGTGGCATCATGCCCAACATAGTGCCTGGCACCAAGAAGGCACACAATACTCATCTGTTTTTGATTGCGAATGAATGAATGAATGAATGATAGAAAGAATGAGATATTTGTGGTAAGGAAGAGTTGGGCTAAGTCGTTTTGCTGCTTACCAGCTGATCTGAGCAAATGTCTTGCCCTCAATTTCTTTATCTACAAAATGAGGACAATAATACCTGCCTCGCTGAGTTCCTGGAATAATGTGAGAAGATAAATGCTCAATAAGCAATAGATGTTGTTATGGTCTCTCTTTCTAATAGCAGCCATGTAACCTTCCCAGATTTGATTAACTATGAGTCAGCAGAAGCTTACTTGGGAGCCAAAGGTTCCCCAACCTGGATGTGTATCAGAATCACCTGGGGAAGTTTGTAAGACATCAGTTTGCAGGTTTTTCCTCCAGGGATTCTGATTCAGTACGAATTCAGTAGGGTGGGGCCAAAGAATGTATTTTTTTAGTTTTGTTTTTAAAATTAAGGTAAAATTGCAAACCATGAAATGCAAAAATCTTCAGAGTATCACTGGATGAGTTTTAACAAATGCATACACTTGAATATAAAACACCCCAGTGAAGATACAGAACATTTCTATGACCCTAGAAAATTTCCCCTTCTGCTCAACCCCTATCCTGCACAGACAACCACTGTTCTGATTTCTGACACCATAGAGTATTTTTGCCTGTTCTTCAATGCAGTATTAATGGAATCATACACTATGCATTCTTTTCTGTTCACAGTTTCACTTACATTAAAAAAGAAAAAGAAAAAAATCATTTTTCTCTGTGCCTGGTTTCTTTTGCTTCTCTTATGTTTCTGAGATTCGTCCATGTTGCTGCACGTGTCATATCAATAGTACAGTCCTTGTTTCTGCCGAATCACATTCTGCTATCTGGCTATTTCTCAATTTCTCTCTTCAGCTATATGGGCCTCTGAGGGTTGTTTTGGGGGCTATCATGTATAAAGCTGCTATAAATATGTTTTCATTTCTCATGAGTAAATACCTAGGAGTGGTCAGGCGCGGTGGCTCACGCCTGTAATCCCAGCACTTTGGGAGGCCAAGGTGGGTGAATCACCTCTGAGGTCAGGAGTTCGAGCCCAGCCTGACCAACATGGTGAAATCCTGTCTCTACTAAAAATACAAAAATTAGCTGGGTGTGGTGGCGGGCGCCTGTAATCCCAGCTACTCGGGAGGTTGCAAGGAATTCTGTGGTGCTTCCAAGGGAAAGTGGGCAGGGCCCAGGAGTCTCCTCAGACTCAGGAAATGGGAAAATGGGAGTCAGAGTTGGGTCCATTCCTGTGATGGGAGACAAAAAGTTGTCAAAACACAACCATTTTATTCCAAGGGTAATGCTGGCTGTTGGCTCAGGAATTACACACACACACACACACACACACACACACACACACATTTTTTTTCCTTTTTCCTTTCTGAAGTTGCATTTCCTTTTGGGATTATTACAATTTCTCAGTAGGGGAGAAGACATTGGGTAATCAAAGTGATGCTGTAGTCCAGTATTTCCCAAAGGGTGATACAGGATGGTGTCAGAGGTTATGCAGCTAAATATGATTAAAAATAAGTGTTAAAAGCTGGGCATGGTGGCTCATGCCTGTAATCCTAGCACTTTGGGAAGCTGAGGCAGGGAGATCACTTGAGGTCAGGAGTTCAAGACAAGCCTGGCCAACATGGTGAAACCCTGTCTCTACTAAAAATACAAAAAAAAAAAAAAAAAAAAAAAAAAGGCCAGGCATGGTGATGCACGCCTGTAATCCCAGTCACTCAGGAGGCTGAGGCCAGAGAATCACTTGAACCCAGGAGGCAGAGGTTGCAGTGAGCCAAGATTGTGCCACTGCACTCCAGCCTGGGTGACAGAATGGGACTCCGTCTCCTAAAATGAAATAGTGTGCTAGTACATAGTGGTAAAAATAAAACTAGTACATTAAATATGTGATTTCTTGGACATGTTGCCTGGCATGAAGCCAAGTTAAAAAGCTAATTCAATTTTCAGAAGAATACTAAGTATATAAAAATGCAAGTGACACCCAGGTATGACAAAAATTATGATGGTGGATACGAGTGGCTGAGATGTTAGAAAATTACGCCAGTCAAACCATGCAGAGAGAAATCTAAGGCCCTGCCATGCAAGGGACTTACTCAAGGTCAGACCTCATCAAGGCTAAAACCAGATGACAAAATTCCCTGGTTCCTGGCCCAGTGCTTACTCCAATATGCCTGCTACTTCCCTCTTGTGAGAAGGGGAAGAGATCTCAACAAGCATGCGGCCTAGCCCCTAGATTCAAAGTCAAATGCATTTTCAGAAATAGCCTGCAGTTTACTTAGAGTTAATAAGGTGGAAGCAGATTTCTAAGGAATGAACATCAAGATCTTGGTAATTCTCTTCATGTGAATTCCCTGGGGGAGCAAAGTGTACATCTGGGTTCCTACTGCTGCCTCCCATCCCTCCAGAAGACTGCAAAGGGCCCCTCAGACAAAGCAGCAGACCCATGCTTGAGTGCCCTGGGTAGAGCGGCTACCCCAGCATAGGCCCTGGGAGGCCACAGAGAGGGCCCTGACTGTTCATAGAAACAATTTCAAGCAGCTGGAAAAGTGTAAGGGCACACCTTCTCAGATGCCTGTCTCAAATTCTTTTTCTTTTCTTTTTTTTAAAAATTATTATTTTTTTTAGAGTTGGGGTCTTACTATGTTGGCTAGGCTGGTCTTAAACTCCTGGGCTCAAGTGATCCTTCCACCTTGGCCTCCCAAAGTGCTGGGCTTATAGGCGTGAACCATCATGCCCAGCCTCAGATGCCTGTCATCTTTGAATCTTTATGGATCCAATAGGGAGATTTAGAGGAGATGACTCTTAGAATGTTAGCGTTTGCAGATCCCATAGCTCTGAGAGGGAAAAGGGTAGGCTCCGGAAATGCAAGTGTGCACTTGAACTTCTTCAGCTAGAAAATAGAACTGACAGCAGGAGTGACTCCCCTCACGTTTCATGAGTCTTTCTCTTCTCCAATCTGTGTCTCTTGCTGAGGTGTCCCTCACCTCTACAGTTTGGGAGCCATTCATTCTTCCCCTGTGTTACTGTCAGGGTTTGGGCTGGTGTGTAGCTTGTTGAACCCATCCCTCAAAGAAAGGTTAAGGGATCCGAGCCTGCAGCCTCAATCTAACCCCAAAGGATACATAGTAAGTTATACCACATACAAGTTTTTCCCAATCAACCTTACAAGAGCTCAGCATTGAGGGAAGCAGCCCTTTATCCTGGGGCCACATCAAGATATATGAACTCTCCCACTCCCACTCCTGTCCTTGCCGTGGTTTGCATGTGTCTCCCCAAAAAGCATGTATTGGAAGCTTAATCCACGATGCCACGGTGTTGGGAGATGGGGCCTAAAGGGAGATGTGTAGGTCATGAAGGCTCCATCCTCATGAATGAATGAATGCCAATTATAAAAGGGCTTAAGGCTGCGAGTTCCATCTCTTGCTCTTTGGCTCTCTCCCACACTTTCTTGCTTTCCACCTTTTGCCATGGGAACAAGAAGGCCTTTGCCACATGCAGGACCCTTGACCTTGGACTTCCCGGAATAGTAGAGATAAACCTATGTTCTTTATAAATTACTCACTCCTAAGTGTTCTATTATAGCAGCACACAACAGACCAAGATAGGAGATACAGTAAAATACAACACATATAAGTTTCTCCAATCAATCTTACAAGAGGGGGAAGCACTTTATTGAATATTGAGGGGGATAGCAGTTTATCCTGGGGCCACACCAGAGTGCATGAGTGAACCCTGCTCCATCCCACCGCCTGTGTTTGCTGTAGTCGTTGGGAATAGGACCCCTAAGAATTTGAGAGCAGGAGTTAAAAAAAAAACAAACTACAGCTCCAAAGGTTCTCCTGTCCTTTGGAGGCTCACAATGAAGATTCCTTTGTTTAGCAAAGCACTTAATGTATTCTGAGAATATGCCAAGGTAGGCTTAGGAGTTTGATTTGGATGTAAGCTGAAAACTGAATACTTCTGCATTAGAAAGTAACAAGGAATTCAGAGTGCACCCTGGGGGAGAAGTCAAGGAGCAAACAATACAACATCCTTAGTCTGAGCCCTGGAAGACTGAGAAACGATTCTATCAGTGCATCAGTGAGCTATGGGATGTTCCCCATCTGTCACCCCCAGACCTTCAGTAAAACCTGCTGTACACAGTAGCCTAGTGTTGGGGTGACTTGGGTGACTTGTTGGTGTTGGTGACTTGGGGTCATGCATGAAGTGAGTGGGACTCACTTGAGGTCAACCTCAAAGACTGACCTTAAGAGTTGGGACTGAGGCTGGGTACAGTGGCTCACGCCTGTAATTCCAACACTTTGGGAAGCTAAGGTGGGAGGATGGCTTGAGCCCAGGAGTTCAAGACCAGGCTGGACAAGATGATGTGACCCTGTTTCTACAAAAAGAAAAAAAAAGCCAGGCATGGTGGTGCATGCCTATAGTCGCAGCTACTCAGGAAACTGAGGTAAGAGGATCAAAGGCTGCAATGAGCTATGATCCTGCCACTGCACTCCAGCCTGGGCAACAGAGAAAGACTCTATCTCCACAAAATTTTTTTTTAATTTTTAATTTTAATTTTTTATATGTTCTCACTTATTTGTGGGATCTAAAATTCAAAACAAACTCATGGACATAATAGGTAGTAGGGGAAGGTGGGGGTTGGGTAATGGGTACAAAAATAGAAAGAATGAATAAGACATACTATTTCATAGCACAACAAGGTGACTCTAATCAATAATGTGAATTTTTAAAAATTATATATATATATATTTAGAAGAGTTGGGACTGAGCTGAAGCATAGGCCATAAGATTGCCTCTCAAGGGCCGGCTTTGGTGGCTCATGCGTGTAATCCCAGTACTTTGGGAGGCCGAGGCAGGCGGATCACGGGGTCATGAGATCGAGACCATCCTGGCCAACACGGTGAAACTCCGTCTCTGCTAAACAAAATACAAAAAATTAGCCGGGCGTGGTGGCGGGCGCCTGTAATCCCAACTACATGGGAGGCTGAGGCAGGAGAATGGTGTGAACATGGGAGGCAGAGCTTGCAGTGAGCCGAGATAGCGCCACTGCACTCCAGCCTGGGCGACAGATTGCCTCTCAGGAGCAGAAGTGAGACTGTGAAAGTGAGAAAGCAGGGGTGTAGGGCTGAGTGGGATGAGGTGAGGGAGTGGACACGCATACCTAGGGGAGTTTCACTTCATAAGGGTGTTCTAGATGCTGGGATTGTCGGCCTTCTGCAACCACAGAGGGCTAGCCAGGAACCAGGGAGCCTCCTTGTCTGTACTCTGATCCCATCCTTGGCCTTAGCTGATTATCCAGGTATGGGAACCTCTGACCTGGGCCATTAAGCCTCTTCCCTTGGTTTCTGTCTCTTAGATTTCAAGAATGCTTGAGGTCAGGCTGTCTCCCATGACTGAGGCAGTGAAAGGTAAAATTCATAGGATCTGTCCGCAGCCATGCTTTCTGTCATCTGAGAAAAGCTAGCCAGGCGTGGTGGCTCAAGCCTGTAATCCCAGCACTTTGGGAGGCTGAGGTGGGTGGATCACCTGAGGTCAGGAATTCGAGACCAACCCATCCAACATGGTGAAACCCCATCTCTGCCAAAAATATAAAAATTAGCCAGGCATGGTGGCAGGTGCCTATAGTCCCAGCTACTTGGGAGACTGAGGCAGGAGAATCATTTGAACCTGGGAGGTGGAGGTTGCAGTGAGCTGAAATCATGCTGTTGCACTCCAGCCTGGGTGACAGAGTAAGACTCCGTCTCAATAATAATAATAATAATAATAATAAAATTAAAAAATTAAAATAAAAGAAAAGCTACTGCAAGGAGCGGAAAGGAAGCTGACATCCGAGAGGGATGCAGACAGAAGAGACGATAAGTGAGTCTTGGTGACTTTCAGGCCTCAGAGCTCCAGCTGCAGCTCTGCCCAGAGCACCTTTTTCCCTAAGTGCTGAACTTTGGTCTCTGCCACATGCATCCAAAGTGCCCAATGGACACCAAGCATCTCCTCCTCACCCCCTTCATCTGGTGAGCCCCTCTGGCTGGAAGTGGGGAGCTTAAGTGAGGACAGAGGCAAATGTCCATTCCAGAATTGGGGTCCCTCATTTCTTTCTCTTCACCATGCTTGACATGATCCAAAATTACATGTATTTATTTAATTGCTTACCTGTTTACCTTTATCACCCCTGTACCCCCCAAGAATGTAAAGTTCCATTTTGTCTTGTTTAACTTGGTATCCCTAGTGCCTGGCACATCATAGGTGTTCATGAGTCACTGAATGAATAAATGAATGTACAAAGAAGCTGGCTTGAAATCAGACCACTGAGACCCCCAGCGAGGTCACAATTGCAGAAGAAACATCTCAGTGCCAGGCACTGAGCCTGGGATGTTTGAAATTTCTGTGCCCAAGCTGTGTGCACATTGGGGCGTGTGTGTATGCTGGGTACAAGGCCAGATACACAATCAATGCTACAGAAACCACAGATAAAGGGCTGAGTGTGACAATGGGCTGTTGGGAGGAGAAGTTCCATGCAGATTACAAAGGGTTCAGAAAGGACCGGGGAATTGAAAGACAGCTGTAATTAGAAAGCATAGGCATTCAAAGCTGCCTGGAGGTCAGAGGGGCTGGGCTGGCGGGCTGGGGAGATCGGGCAGGAAATGGGCATGGAAGCCCTGCAGTTCAGGGCTGACATAATTGGACAGAGAGCGGCAGCCAGTTACCATGGTAGCAGCCAATCCGAGTGGCCGAGTATGTGGCAAGGAGTCAAGGTTTCTAAAGAAGGGGCTAAAAATGCTGCCTTTGTTCCCACTTTGAGCGAGTTGCCATCAGATCCCTGCGGGGGTGACGCGGCATGGGGACAGAGCCAACAACCATGGCTGGGAGGGAGCTACGTGAGGACCCGGGGGACTGGCTGGGGCTGGGGAAGCTAAATATGTCATTCCATGGAGCTGGCTGTGCCTCCCAACATAGAGCAGCGGCCAGTGGCTTGGGTTTCAGAGTCTGAGAGTCCAGGGCTCAGATCACAGCATGGCCTCTTAGCAGCTATGTGACCTCAGTTTCCTTCCATACAAAATAGGACTACTATTATCTTTCTCGCAGGGCGGTTGTAAGGATGGAGAGAAGTGATGCATGTCACACATTCACTTAGTGAGTGGTAGATGCTGTTGTTATTTTGACAGACAACAGCAGCTCCTCCAAAAGGCTCTTAGCTTCTGGGGAGTAAAAAGCAGGTTTTGCTTCTTCAGGGGTCTCTTTAGGGGTACCAAAAAGGCAGCTAATAGAAACTAAAAAATTCCAGCAGGTGACCAGCTAGACTAACCAAGTAGTATTTGAAAAGAAAACGTTCTTCAGGCAGGCTTGAGAGCTGTGAGTGATCAGAGAATCCTGCTCCTTTGTTCTTTTGTCCAATTTGTGGGCCTGGACAGGACACAAAGATAAGGCCATCCCTTCCACAGTGGGGAGAGAAAGCAGAGAAGATCCTGAAATGAGTGCTTCCTGAGACTTATTTATTTATTTATTTATTTATTTATTTATTTTATTTATTTTTAAGACAGAGCCTCTCTGTGTCCCCTACGCTGGAGTGCAGTGGCGCAATCTTGGCTCACTGCAACCTTACCTCCTGGGTTTAAGCAATTCTCCTGCCTCAGCCTCCCAGGTAGCTGGGATTACAGGTGCGTGCTGCTACTCCCAGCTAATTTTTTGTATTTTTAGTAAAGGTGGGATTTCACTATGTTGGCCAGGCCAGTCTTGAACTCCTGACCTCAGGTGATCCACACCCGCCTTGGCCTCCCAAAGTGCTGGGATTACAGGCGTAAGCCACCATGCCTGGTCTTTTTTATTTTTTTTAATTTTTAAAAATTATTTGTATTTTTTTAACCTTTTTTCTTTTTTTTTTTTTTTTTGAGATGGAGTCTCGCTCTGTTGCCCAGGCTGGAGTGTAGTGGCATTATCTCGGCTCACTGCAAGCTCCGCCTCCTGGGTTCACACCATTCTCCTGCCTCAGCCTCCCGAGTAGCTGGGGACTATAGGCACCCGCCACCATGCCCAGCTAATTTTTTTGTATTTTTAGTAGAGATGGGGTTTCACTGTGTTAGGCAGGATGATCTCGATCTCCTGACCTCGTGATCCACCTGCCTTGGCCTTCCAAAGTGCTGGGATTACAGGCGTGAGTCACTGCGCCTGGCCTATTTTTTTAACTTTTAAGTTCAAAGGTACATGTGCTGGTTTGTTACATGGGTAAACTTGTGTCATGGGGGTTTGTTGTACAGATTATTTCATCACCCAGGTATTAAGCCTAGTACTCATTAGTTATTTTTCCAGATCCTCGTCTTAAGATTTTCAAGTGAGGAAGTGAAATGAGGGTGGAAAGGCAGAAGAGGGTGCTTTGCTTAGAGACCAGGACAGGTCAGAGACAGGGCACAGGCACAGCTGTGGACTGACAACGCCCTGCCTCCCCAGCCGGAAGTGCCGGGAGATGCAGACATCCCTATTTGGACTCTGGTGCAGTCCTCTGTTGCTATGGCAACTCAGGGGCTCTCTGATGGGTGGAAGACGGCAGTGGCTGTGTGGAAATCGGCATTGGAGACAGCAGCTCTGCCCTTTTGCTCCAGCAGTCTGGGTATTTCTGATGGGGGCAGGGTGGGGTTGCTCCCTCTGCCATCTCAGGAAGCCACACAGGAGACCCCTGGACTCCAGGGTCAATGCTGGCTCAGATCAGCACCCACCCAAACTCCCTCACAGACAGGAACCAGGCTCCTGTATGGAGCGGTAATTCCCTTGGGACCCCTACCTTGGAGTATCTCCTCAGACCATATATTCCCCTGGGATTTCCTCTTCATTTTCCTCATTGATTCATTCATTCATTTGTTCATTCATTCAACAAGTATATACCGCACAAGATGCTGGGCCAGAGCAGTGACAAAGACAGATGAGGCTCCTGCCTTCAGGGAGCCTCTGGTTTAGTTGGGGAGAACACAGCACACAAATAAGTAGAAAGAGAGAGAGCGACTCAGATGCGAATAAACAGGCGACATGATCCAGAGAAATTAAGGCTGGGCTAATTTAGAATGAACGGTCAGGAAAGGTCTTTCTGAAGTTGAGAAGGAGCTACAGGTGTTGGGAGTAGTCCAGGGAAGAGCAAGTGCAAAGGCTCAGAGCAGCGGGCCATGGCATTAAGGGTGGAGGAATGAGGGGGGTCGGTGGAAGGCAGCGGCAGAAGCCAGGGCTGGAGGGAGGTGGGCTGGGATAAGCAGAACCTTGTCTTGGAGTCTGGTTTTCACTCTGAAGGCAACAGGAAGCACTGGTAGCCTTTAAGCACAAGAGGGTAGTGATCCCACTGATGCTTTTAAATGCTGTCTTTGTTAACCTGGGAGACAGTGGACTTCCTGCAGGAAGGCAAGAGTTGAAGCAGGGGATCCATGAGGAAACCCCTGCCCTGGCCCAGGTAAGAGCTGAAGGCCCCCTGCCTGTGCTGGTGTGGGTGGAGATAGAGGATTTGCAGGTAAGCCCAGCAGGACTTGCTGGGGGACCGAGGGTGGAGGACAAGGGAAAGGGGACTCAAGGATGACTCTCAGGGTCTGATTGAACCTTGGATGAGTGGAGGTGCCATGTGTGAAGGGAGGGATGATAGCAGAGGCAGGGGGAGAAATTGCACTGCATCTCAGCTCTGTTGGCCAGGATGACACATTCGAGTTATACAAGAGCCCCTTTCATTTTCACCATGAAACTCCTGAGAACTGAAGCATTTTATAAGCAACATTTCTAAGGTGTTAAGTCGAAAGGAAGCTTCCTTACAACACACTAACAGGGAAGAAAATAATTATGTTAAAAGCGAACTGTTGGATGTCCTAGGTTGGTGGCACAACTCACTTAGGGCAATACCTGCTCTTTTGTAAGATAAACACCTTGAAGGATCATTTTCCAGTGTAAAAGGTGAGATCCTCTTGGATATGATGTGAACTAACTTACTACCTGCCAATCTCTGTGTTCACTGTTTTCAATACGTTCTAATTTAACCACTGTTTTTTTAACCTCTCACAGTGTGAGACACTGCACCCAGCCAAGAGGAAAATTTCTAAATAAATTATAGCATGTCCATACAATAAAATAGTAATGTGGTCATTGTAAAGAATGAAATACATCTATGTACATTAAGTGGGATTATGGCTAAGACAAAATGTTATTTTTTTGTTTGTTTTTTTTTTTTGAGATGGAGTCTCGCTCTGTCACCCAGGCTGGAGTGCAGTGGCGCGATCTCGGCTCACTGCAAGCTCCGCCTCCCGGGTTCCCGCCATTCTCCTGCCTCAGCCTCCTGAGTAGCTGGGACTACAGGCGCCCGCCACCTCGCCCGGCTAGTTTTTTGTATTTTTAGTAGAGACAGGGTTTCACCGTGGTCTCGATCTCCTGACCTTGTGATCCGCCCGCCTCGGCCTCCCAGCACTTTGGGAGGTCAAGGCAGGTGGATTGTTTGAGCTAATGGGAGCCCTATCTCTAAAAAATATTAGCTGGGCATGGTAGCATGCACCTATGATCCCAAGTGCTTGGGAGGTTGTGGCAGGAGGATTGCTTGAGCCTGAAAAGCAAAGGTTGCAGTGAGCTTGCACTGCAGCCTGGGTGACAGACTGCTTCTCAAAAATAAATAAGTAAATAAAAATTTAAAATAAAACAGTCTCAAAACACATAAAATATCAAATGGCTACAGTGCATACTTTTGTTTTTTCTTTTTTGAGTCGCCCCGGCTGGAGTGCAGTGGTGCTATCTCCGCTCACTGCAACCTCTGCCACCCAGGTTCAAGCGATTCTCCTGCCTCGGTCTCTCAAGTAGCTGGGATTACAGGCATGCGCCACCACTCCTGGCTAATTTTTGTATTTTTAGTAGAGATGGAGTTTCACCATGTTGGCAAGGCTGGTCTTGAACTCCTGACCTCAGGTAATCCACCCACTTCAACCTCCCAAAGTGCTGGGATTACAGGCGTAGGCCACTGCACCAGGCTTACCGTGAATAATTCTGAACAGAGAGAGTAAACTTGGGTTTGGGAATTCAAATTGGGTTTTTACTTTAATTGTATTGTTTGACGTTTTTCTTCCAGCAGGAATACATTTGTGTGTTTCCTATGTAATTTAAAAGCTCTAAAAATAAATGCATCCCCACGTGATATGCAGAAGAAGGCTGGCACTGATTGACCCCAGACCTGCCCTTCCTGCAGGTGATGAGCTTCCAAATCAGCCTGAGTAGACATGGGCCGAAGCTCTCCCACCCCAAGTCAGACAGTTTCAATTTAGCGGGATCCAAATCCCTCCTGCCCTTTAAGGATTTCAAGCACACAGGTCCGTCATAATTCAGAACAGTCACATAGTGAAGCTGGGCTTCAAGATAAACTGTTGAGTGAAAAAGCAAGGTGGGGAAACAAACAAGGCACAAGACATTGTGAATAGAATTCCACTATTTGAGTGAAATAGAATTCCACTATTTGAATGTCATAATTCAGAACAGTCACATAGTGAAGCTGGGCTTCAAGATAAACTGTTGAGTGAAAAAGCAAGGTGGGGAAACAAACAAGGCACAAGACATTGTGAATAGAATTCCACTATTTGAGTGAAATAGAATTCCACTATTTGAATGTCATAATTCAGAACAGTCACATAGTGAAGCTGGGCTTCAAGATAAACTGTTGAGTGAAAAAGCAAGGTGGGGAAACAAACAAGGCACAAGACATTGTGAATAGAATTCCACTATTTGAATGAAAATAAAAACCACAAACATGCAGACTTGTATATGCACAGACTATTTCTAGAAACTAGTAACAGTGATTGCTCTGGCTGGAAGATGAGTGGGAAGGAGCAGCTTTATCTTAAGCACTCTTGTACCTTTGGTATTTTGAAATATTTTGTGTTACCTAATTCAAAATAAGTAACTTCAAAGAAAATGTTTAAAAAATTGGTCCACCCTTTTCTATTAATAAATTGTGAGAGACATGGTTGAGGGAATGGCCCCCATGAGTTATGGGCCCGGGGCCACTGCTAGGATGATATTAATACCAGAGGAGCCTGGGCGCAGTGGCTCACGCCTGTAATCCCAACACATTGGGAGGCCGAGGCAGACGGATCACTTGAGGTCAGGAGTTCAAGACAAGCTTGGCCAAAATGGTGAAACCCCATCTCTACTAAAAGTACAAAAATTAGCCAGGTGTGGTGGCAGGTGCCTGTAATCCCAGCTACTCAGGAGGCTGAGGCAGGAGAATCACTTGAACCCAGGAGGTGGAGGTTGCAGTGAGCCAAGATTGCACCAGTGCACTCCAGCCTGGGCAAAAGAGAGAGACTCTGTCTCAAAAAACAAAAAAACAAGAGGATACTATCTTAGGTAATGACAGTTTCTCCCAATGCACATTTGAATGCCCTTTCAGTGATCCAGAAATAGCCGTGATACTGTGGGAGAGCACCTCTGCAGTCATCTCATCCCTTATTTTCCCTTCAGGACTTCTAGGATAATGGAATATTAATATATTATTATTTTAGACTGTAGTTGATTCATACAACGGGATTGACATTTCCAAAATGTAGCTGAGAAAGCTTCTTGTCGTCGCCTGCCCAGGAAACATAATATCATCATTATCATTATATTATTATTATTATTATTTAGAGATGGGGTCTCGCTCTGTTGCCCAGGCTGGAGTGCAGAGGTACAATCATGGTTCTCTACAGCCTCAACTTCCCAGGCTCAGGCCACACCCACCTATTTTTTTCTTTTCTTTTCTTTTTTTTTTTTTAGAGACAGGATGTGACTATGTTGCCCAGGTTAATCTCAATCTCCTGGGCTCAAGCAATCCTTCCCACTCAGTTTACCAAAGTGCTGGGATTACAGTAGTGAGCCACCATGCCCGGTGGAAATAGTATTATATACCCAGCCACTCCAATTCTTTTGTGGATGAGCCAGGACCTAAATAAATATACATGAATAAATAAATATACCCTACTGTGTATCAAATGAAGCTTATACTAATGTCATGTTCCAGTTTAAATATCATAAACCACCCTGCTTTGAGAGAGTGTACATGCATACACACACATACCCACACATGATTTTTCACAAGCAACTGCTCTTCCAGCCGGGTACTAAGGAAAATAGGAAGCTCTTGAAGGGTTTTAAGCAAGGCAGTGACCCAGTCAGATCTGCATTATTAAATGACCTCCCTGCCTGCCATGCAGAAAATGGAAGGGATCATAGTGAGGCCAGAGTGGGTAAGGAGAGAAGACCAGAGGCTGCTGCAGTGGTCCAGGCTACATATGACGGTGGTGAGGATGCGAGAGTGGGTTGGTGGGGTAATAAATGCGCTTTATAATTTGTAAAATGCCTTACTATGGACTCACTGTGACCACCCTGTCCCTGGAACCACCCTTTGCAGTTCTACCCCATTCTCCAGTCCAGGCAGAGGTGACAGGTTCTCCTTAAAACAGCTGAGGAAAGAGGTGGAGGCTGATGCTCAGGTTGCCACAGTTCCTGCAAGTCACATGGAGTGTGGCGGAAACTTCAGCCTGTGCGGGAGTCTGGAGCTGCTCAAGACAGCATATCTCTAATGTGTCAATGACAAAGGAGCTTTTGAAAATGATATGTAGTTGAAGGCAGAGTGAGGCAGAGTGAGGCAGAGTGTCAGACAGAAGGGCAGGACTATCTGCTTCTTCACTGCATTTATTTCAACCCTAACTCAGCTCTCTTCGAAAGTCCCTGGTGTTGAGCCCCAAGACAAGCTCTGATGGAGCTGCAGGGCCAGAGACCAGTAGCCTGCTAGCTCGTGTAAGAGGGAGAAGACCTGGCTTCTAGTCTTTGACTTCTTCACTAACCATCTTTCATGGGCTCGGGGCTTCTCACTTCACCTCTTTGGACCTCAGTTTCTGCATCTGTAAAATGGTGATTATCATCCCTCTTGTAGAAATCAACATAAACAAATTATTATATGCTTTTCTTCTTGTCGCATGAAAAGCAACAATCTCATAAAGCAGCACTTTTTCAGGGAGTGCTCTGGGTGCCCTATGGTGAATGATGAGGAGGGTCAGTGGTGAGACCCTCAACCCTTCAATTCTCTGCTTCAAGGAGGACAGCTCCACTCTAATAGATTGGGATTCTGAGTAAGATTTCATTGAAACAATGGGTTCTGCTGCAAAGAACAAAAGCAAAAACAATTTGAAAACCACTGTTACAGAGCACTTTTCACTAGGCAATTCAGACATCTGACCTTAATCCAAGGATGACAAATAGAGCCACTGCCACATCCTGTGCCTGTTTCTGACATTAGGAATCAATCACAGACCCTTTTTAGTAAAGCTTCAGAATTATTTGCAACACACAATACTTCTAGAGTCTGTTCCTCAGAGGGCATATGAAATAAAACCAATTTTCCACTCTTCGTATTTATTTATTTTTAAGAAATGGGGTCTCCCTATGTTGCACAGGCTATAGTGCAATGGCTATTCCTAAATGTGATCATGGCACCCTACAGCCTCCAACTCCTGGGCTCAAGCGATCCTCCTGTCTCAGCCTTCCCAGTAGCTGTTACTACAGGTTTACGCCACCAGCAGGGGCTCAATTTTTAACTCTTTTGATTGTAGATAGACCTTGAGAGTTCAGTTGAATTGAGAACAACAGCTGCTTTAAAACTTCATTTGGATAAATAAGTTTTAAGGCAAGATTCCAGTCTGTTTTCAACTTGTTTTACTAACATATATATTATAAAGCAAGATTGATTACTTTTGATCAGTTACAGATTGCCCTTTGTGCTAATATGCCCCACCTGCCTCCATCTTACATATGCAAATCATACTCATCCTTTAAATCCCAACTCCAGCACCACCTAGCTACTTCCTCCATGAAGCTAAATGTTCTTCTCTGAATTTTCACAGCTTTATCTACTTTGCTCATGGCTTATTTTATTTTATTTTATTTATTATTATTTTTTCCAACACGGAGTCTCACTCTGCCACCCAGGCTGGAGTGCAGTGGCGAGATCTCGGCTCGCTGCAACCTCTGCCTCCCTGGTTGCAGCAATTCTTCTGCCTCAGCCCCCCAAGTAGCTGGGACTACAGGCGCATGCCACCACGCCTGGCTAATTTTGTATTTTTAGTAGCGATGGGGTTTCATTATGTTGGCCAGGCTGTTCTTGAACTCCTGACCTCGTGATCTGCCCACCTCAGTCTCCCAAAGTGCTAGGATTACAGGCGTGAGTCACTGAGCCAGGCCTGCTTATGGCACCTAATGCTTTGTATTATTGTTTTCTTGTATGATCTCGACTCACTGCAAACTCCGCCTCCTGAGTTCAGGTGATTCTCCTGCCTCAGCCTCCTGAGTAGCTGGGATTACAGTTACCTGCCACCATGCCTGGCTAATTTTTTTTTCTTTTTTTTTTTTTTTTGAGACGGAGTCTCGCTCTGTCACCCAGGCTGGAGTGCAGTGGCCGGATTTCAGCTCACTGCAAGCTCCGCCTCCCGGGTTTACGCCATTCTCCTGCCTCAGCCTCCCGAGTAGCTGGGACTACAGGCGCCCGCCACCTCGCCCGGCTAGTTTTTGTATTTTTTAGTGGAGACGGGGTTTCACCATGTTAGCCAGGATGGTCTCGATCTCCTGACCTCGTGATCCGCCCTTCTCGGCCTCCCAAAGTGCTGGGATTACAGGCTTGAGCCACCGCGCCCAGCGCCTGGCTAATTTTTTGTATTTTTTTTTTTTTTTTTTAGTGACGGGGTTTTATCATGTTGGACAGGCTGGTCTCGAACTCCCGACCTCAGGTGAGCCACCCACCTCAGCCTCCCAAAGTACTGGGATTACAGGTGTGAGCCATGGGCCTGGCCTGTTTTCTTGTCTTAATAAATGCTATATGTTTCTGAAGGGTAGCAGAATATGCCACCCCACAATATGCTACTTTAGGCCTAAGAATTATTTTGAGCTGAAGACAATTGAGAAGAAGTAGATACAAGAAAAGCTCTCCATCCCCGCTCTATGCTATGATTTGAAAGTTTATCCCCTCCAAAACTTATGTTGAAATTTAATTGCCATTGTAATAGTATTAAGAGGTGAGACCTTTAAGAGGTGATTCGATTATTGTATTATTGTTTTCACTTTGCTATAAATAACTACCTGAGACTGCATAGTTTATGAAGAAAAGGTTTAATTGACTCAGAGTTCCACATGGCTGGGGAGACTTACAATCATGGCAGAAGGTGAAGAGGAAGTAAGGCACATTAGTCCCGTGGCAGAGCAGGAGAGAGAGAGTGCACGTGAAGGGGGAAGTGCCACACACTTTTAAATCAGCAGATCTCGTGAGATCTCACTCACTATTATGAGAACAGCAAGGTGGAAATCTGCCCCCATGATCCAATCACCTCCTACCAGACCCTTCCTTCAACTGAACATGAGATTTGGGCAGGGACACAAATATAAACCGTATTAGTCATAAAGGCTCCTCCCTCATAGTTGGGATTGGTGCCATTAATACAAAGATGAGTTTGACCCTCTCTTGCCCTCTTGTCTTCCTGGATGTGATGACACAGCAAGAAGGCTCTTGCCAGATGCCAGTACCTTGATATTGGCCTTCCCAGCCTCCAAAAACGTAAGTCAATACATTTCTGTTCATATGTGAATTATCCAGTCTCAGATACTCTGTTAAAGCAGCACAAACCAGACTACAACACCCTGTTTGCCTAAAAGCAGGACATATGTTTTCTTTTTATTTATTTTTAGGTAAGCTCTCCCTATGTTGCCCAGGCTGGTCTCAAACTCCTGTGCTCAAGTGATCCTCTTCCTCTCAGTGTCTGGAGTAGCTAGGATTACAGGCACACACTATGGTACCCAGCTATGGACATAAATTTATAAAGGTATCCTCCATCCCTTCTCTACCAGGAAGGGAAGAAGTTAATCACCAGAGACAATTCTAGACCTTTACCAGCCTGGAGACTAAACCAGAAGAATCTGTATAGCAAACCTTACTAACTAGCCCTTATCTGCCATTAGTTAACCCATATATTTACCTTCCCACAATTTGCTGCCCTAGAAACTGAAAGCCCTTTTCCTTCATCTTGTCACTTCTCTAAGTCTAATCTTCGTTAAGATGCCATGTAAGCCGGGCGTGGTGGCTCAAGCCTGTAATCCCAGCACTTTGGGAGGCCGAGGCAGGTGGTCAGGAGATCGAGACCATCCTGGCTAACATGGTGAAACCCTGTCTCTACTAAAAATACAAGAAACTAGCCAGGCGAGGTGGCGAGTGCCTGTAGTCCCAGCTACTCGGAGGCTGAGGCAGGAGAATGGTGTGAACCTGGGAGACGGAGCTTGCAGTGAGCCGAGATCGCGCCACTGTACCCCAGCCTGGGCGACTCAGCGAGACTCCGTCTCAAAAAAAAAAAAAAAAAAAAGATGCCATGTAAGCCCCAATTCTAACCCCTCTTTGAATTACTCATCATTCATTGCGCATGTGTCTATGTTGATACACGTGTAAATAAATTTCTGTTTCTTCTCCTCTTGTTAACATTTCATCAGTTTGATTTAGGGGTCCCAGTCATTGGACCTAGGTGGGTGGAGGGAAAAGGCTTTTTCCTTTCCTACATCTCCAAGGAGACAGCTCTGGGAAAGCATGATACCCATCTTCATACACATTTGTATTGCTACAAAGTAGCTCAGTAGCTACTCAGTAAATATTTGTGGAAAGAATGAATCAACATAAGCAAATCTGAGTACTAGCCCAAAAGGCTGTTTCATTTTGTTAAACTATGCCCTGAAGTGTAATCAGTTCTGTTGGTTCTGTTGGCAAATGGAAAGTAGTTGCTAAAATGTAAATTCTAGGACAGCAAGTAATCTTCGTTTGGTTCCTGCTTCGCTGATGCCTAGAACAGTGCCTGGCATACAGTAGGCCCTTTATTTATCTTAGTTGAATGAATGGAAAAATGAATGAATAAATTATGGTTGGAGAGAATACTTCAGCCTGGCAATGATTTGTCTTGTGTTTATCCCGTGTGAAGTTAAGGCATTAAATGACTAGCAGAGTTTAGCCATTTTTAAAACCTGCTGGACAATTGACTGGTTATTTCTGTGGAAACCTGCACATTCACATTTTCCCAAACAGTTAAGAGTTGAGGGCGTGGTATGTGATCGAGGTATGACTTGCACCTCTAATTCGGAGTTTACTTATCCTTGCCTTGTAGAAATTTGAATAGATTTGATCCTTTAAAGATGAAAATACTCTGCATGATTTTTCTGTTTTCATTTGTCAAAACAACTCCTGAAATTGTGTTTTTTATGCAGAATCTGGCAAATGAATATTGCTATCTTCCAGGGTCATCCTGCCAAGAGAGCTATTGTCAGAGTTTCAGTTTGTCTTTGTTATGAGCAACTATTTGACAGTTTGCTACCAAGCTGGATTGTTCGATAATTTGATACTTTGCTGTATTGTTGGTTGCGCACTGGCTGATGGAGAGATCCGCATTCAGATTCTGTGATAACATTCCCAATCTCCAGACAAAATATTCACATTAGAGGGTTAGCTTTTAAAGCTTGATATTTGTGGCCAAGTGTGGTGGCTCACACCTATAATCATAGCACTTTGGGAGGCTGAGGCGGGTGGATCATTTCAGGTCAGGAGTTCGAGACCAGCTTGGCCAACACGGTGAAACCCTGTCTCTACAAAAACTACAAAAATTAGCCAGGCGTGGTGGCAGGCACCTGTAGTCCCAGCTACTCAGGAGGCTGAGCCAGGAGAATCATTTGAACCCAGGAGGCAGAGGTTACAGTGAGCTGAGACAGCACCACTGCACTCCAGCCTGGGTGACACAGCAAGACTCTCTCTCAAAAAAAAAGCTTAGTATTTGTAATCCACTGTCTGGTGCATAATAAGTGCTTAAGCAAACGTCAAATTCTTTTTTTTGTTTGTTTGTTTTGAGACAGAGTCCCGCTCTGTCACCCAGGCTGGAGTACAGTGGTGCAATCTCAGCTCACTGCAACCTCCGTCTCCTTGGTTCAAGCGATTTTCCTACCTCAGCCTCCTCAGTAGCTGGGATTATAGGCACCTGCCACCATGCCCAGCTAATTTTTGCATTTCTAGTAGAGATGGGGTTTTGCCACGTTGGACAGGCTGGTCTCGAACTCCTGACCTCAGGTGATCTGCCCACCTCAGCCTCCCAAAGTGCTGGTGTTACAGGCATGAGCCACCACGCCCGGCCCCAAATTCTTGCATTTAGTTTTTCACCAAATATTTACATAAGGCCTGCCTTCCACCTGAGGTTGGCAAGATTAAATTCAGGACCTAAGAACATGACACATTGTCTGTCAGAGTCAAGTTAGCTAATTAAGGTAGGCATGCTATTATTTTCCTGTCTGGCCTAGTACTGCCAAGTGGCTCGATTCATGCAATAGAACTCAAGAGGGCTTGATCTTCCTTTAACATTTATAATCAACAGGGGCTCAGTTCTGTGCTAAAGAGGCCTGAGTAGAGAATTTATTGGGCCCTTTGCCTATTCAAACTAGTATATAACAATTAGTTATATACTTATAGTTAATCCAAATAGCCCCTTAGGGAGGCCTGGTGGAGCTATTATCTATACATTACTGAAAGCCAGGTGGCCTGCTCATGGCCGCTAAGTGAGGTCAGAGCTGGTTTACAATGGCTGCCAACTGGAGGCCAGCCCTTCTTCGCTAGGATTGGTCAACTGCTTCTCTCCCAGGCACTCGCACATCTGTCTGCATTTTTTCTGACATAAGAGGAACCCCATTTTGCTGCCTTCCAGTCCTACTTACAAGTGACCTTATTTCCACTACCCTCTCTTCTCAGACACCCCGCTCTAAGAAGCCATCTGATGGAAGTGCTAGCCCTTTGAAGCTTGATGATCTTATATTTCGGAAATTATCCCAACTTGTATGCCGACCTCAGCAATTAAGGCTTTGGAGTCAATTAAGGCTTTGGAGTCAGCAATTAAAGCTTGGGTTCGAATCTTGCTTATGATGCTTAGTAGCTGTGACTTTGCGCAAATAATTCAATCCTTCTTGAACCTCCATTTCCTTCTCTGTAATATGGAGGTTCACAATACTTATCGATGGCATGGTTGCAAGAATTTAATGACATCCATGTCTGTAATCACTTGGCATGATGCTGGCACATAATAAGTGCTCAATTTATTGTAGCTATCAAATTAGTAGGCTGTTGTTACAGATTGCCTCCAGAAGGAAAAATAAGACACTTCTAAAACATTACATCTGGTCTCCTGAACAAAACTCACCTGAAAAATCTATAGACAGACTAGAAACAAGGCTCTCAAAGTAAGATGGAGCAGGTCTGACCTGTAAATATCCATGTTGTCAAGCTTGGTATATACATATATAATGAGAAAGGACTATGCCTCATAGAACTTATGCACCTGTATACAGCAAATTGAAGAGAAAGCAGACACACTTTGGAGAAATGCATTTAGTACCCTTGGGAGACTGAGCTGAAGTACAGCTGAGTAACCAGTATTTTGAAATTTATCTGCTGTCCTGATGCTTTATAGCCTCCATATAAAACCAGTCTAATGACCTCGTTACTGCGCCTGAACAATTTGCTGATGGAGCTGCAGGTTTCTGTGGGCGTGTGGGGTGTGTGTGTGTGTGTGTGTGTGTGTGTGTGTGGCTTTTATTTCATTTCTGGAATAAAGGAAGTACAAAGACATTAACTCTGAATCCATCAAAGAAAGAACTCTGTAATTGCAATTTGGCAGTGAGTGTGCTTCTGCTGTGTGCACTGTGAAAGCCAATGATGATTAATCCTGCACATTTATCAGAACCCAAGAGTAGAGACACAATTAATGACAAACTGCATCAGGCAAGATAATGGTTGCATTTGATCACTACAGACTTGGGCCTGCTGTGATGTACAGGGGTGGTAGCGTCAACCAGATCTCAGCCAAGAAATGAAAACCTGCATGTCCACTGTGGTAGCCGCCTGCCGTGAGTGGCTACTGAGCACCTGAAATGTGGCTAGCCCAAATTGAGATGTGCTGTAAGTGTAAAACATATAATGGATTTTGAAGACAGTATGTAAAAAAGAACATAGCAGGCTGGGCACGGTGGCTTATGCCTGTAACCCCAGCACTTTGGGAGGTCGAGGTGGGCAAATCACTTGAGGTCAGGAGTTCAAGACCAGCCTGGCCAACATGGTGAAACCCCATCTCTACTAAAACTACAAAAATTTAGCTGGGCATGGTGGTTTGCACCTGTAATCCCAGCTACTAGGGAGGCTGAGGCAGGAGAATTGCTGAACCTGGGAGGTGGGGGTTGCAGTGAGCTGAGATTGTGCCACTGCACTCCAGCCTAGGTAACAGAGGAAGACTCTGTCTCAAAAAAAAAAAAAAAAAAAAAAAAAAAAAGCATATCTAATTTTTGTATTGAGTACATGCTAAATTTATAATATTGACTAAATAAAATATATTACTAAAATTCATCTCATATGTTTCTTTGTACTTTAATGTGTCTGCTAGAAAATTGAAAATGAGGTGCGACCCACATTTGTGGCTTGTATTATATTTCTTTTGGGCAGAGCTGTTCTACAGTCAGACATTAACAGGTGAGGCAGACACCTCTTGAGTTTGCTTCTTGGCGCACAATGATTCCTCTTTTTCAGATGACAGCCTTTGTCTTGATTCCAGGGTTGAGTGGTCTCCTATTTCTGAGGTGCTGGTTTTTGACCAGAGGATGGAATGTGACTCAAACCTGTCAGAGTGCTTCCGGGAGAACGTTGGAAACTGTAACATGGCGCTTGAAGCCGTAAAGTGTAAAGTGAAGTGATCTAGACCAGGGGTCCCTAACCCCTAGGTCATGGACCTGTACCAGTCCATGGCCTGTTAGGAACTGGGCTGTACAGCAGGAGGTGAGTAGCAGGTGAACAAACATTACTGCCTGAGCTCCACCTGCTGTCAGATCAGCAGCGGCATTAGATTCTCATAGGAGCAAGAACTCTATTGTGAACTGTGCATGTGAGGGATCTAGGGTACTCACTCAGCACCGCTTATGAGAATCTAACTAATGCCTGATGATCTGAGGTGGAACAGTTTCATCCCAAAGCATCCATCCATCTCCTGTCCACGGAAATTGTCTTCCGCGAAACCAGTCCCTGGTGCCAAAACGTTTGGGGACTGCTGCTCTAGACGGCCATGATTTTCTATCCCATGGGTCAGGAAAGCAGATGGAGCTTATCTGCAAAGATAAAGACAAAGCACATGTGTAGGTTTAGAGAGGTAGAAGTGAAAGATGGGGAGTGCTGTTGGTGTTTGAGTCTCTGGTTGCAACATATATTTGCCCCAGCTAAATTATCGTGCTTTGTCCTGTGAGATACCCTGGATTCTTATTATACATGTCAACATTTTTTCACTTAATCTAGCACAAATGGGTTTCTCGCTGCTAAAAGAGTCTGAATAATTCTGAATAATTCATACTTCAAATCTAGTTTTCGTCATCAGATCAGGTCTAAATAGATTTTCCAGGAAGTTCATAAAGCTGAAGTTTAAGCTTCAGGGCCATTCACTTGTAAAGGTCCCTTCCAAAACTCCATTTTGTATTTGCAATTTTGTATTCTTTTTCTTTTTCTTTTTTTTTAGATGGGGTGTCACTCTGTCGCCCAGGCTGGAGTGCAGTGGTACAATCTGGGCTCACTGCAACCTCCGCCTCCCTGGTTCAAGCGATTCTCCTGCCTCAGCCTCCTGAGTAGCTGGGATTACAGGTGCATGCCACCACGCTCGGCTAATTTTTGTATTTTTAGTAGAGACGGGGTTTCACCATGTTGGTTAGGCTTGTCTGGAACTCCTGACCTTGTGATTCTCCTGCCTCGGTCTCCCAAAGTGCTGGGATTACAGGTGTGAGCCACCGCGCCCAGCTGTATTCTTTTTCTTAAAGAGGGTTATCCAAATTGTATAAACCTCAGGCTGCACAAAATGTGAATTTTCCCTGTATACCCATTCCTCTCTGTGGTTACAAATACAAACTTTTGGTAATTTCAGAAAGACTATTCCTCCATAACTCCAAACTCATAACTTCTTTAGGTCCTTTGACGAGCCTCCCTCTGCCTGCAATGTTCCTCCTCCAGAGCTTCCAGGAGTTGGCTCCTTCTTACAAATCAGGTCTTACTTTCAATGTGTCAAAGGGCAGCAGAGCCAGACACTTGTTACAGGTGGTAAGACAAAATTGATTCAGTACTACTGTGGTAAGGGAGAGAGACTTCAGTGTAAAGGCAGCTCAACTCCACCAAAACAAAAGCTTGAAGGCCTTTTAAATCCTGGGGTGTATTAAAGGAAAGATACTAAAGAACATTAAGGGGGATTAGTCTACCCGATTGGGCTATCTGGATTTGTTAACTGGAACTTTTGTGGAGGAGAAACAAACTGCTCCTATCATTAGGACAGGAGGTAGTTTTGTAAATTGGAACAAGGCACCCACAGAAGTTAGGCTCTTACTCTCCCAAAGGAACTGAGAGACAGAAGCACTACCTCCCTGAATTTCTGCCTTTCAAAGAGATGGCTCTTATGTCCTTGAGGAAACATTTCTGAATGGTAACGTATTTACATCTTAAAGGGGCAGGGAAAGGATTCATAATGGCAAGCTTTCTAAAGTAAATGCTCTAAGAGTAAAGAAATCAGGAGCCTGTTGTCAAGTCTTGGTGGGAACAGTAAATTCTTTTGACAGTGTTGAGCTTTCTCAAGCAGGCACTTAAAGTGGGGCTGGGGCCAGAAGTCGTGCTAGAGTTTAGTCAAGTCTCTTAGTGCAGCAAGGGTGGGAGGGTGGTCAGTGGTATTGGATGGAGTCATTTGTGCCAAGGGTTTTGTAGTTCTCAAATGTCGCCACCTTCAGAAGGCATTCCCTCTATAACGCAACCAAGGAGCTCCTTCACATCATCTTGTTTTCTTGACAATTTCTTGACCATTATTTTCTTACTATATACCACCTCCTACTTTTTCTAAAATGAAAGTACCATAAGAGCAGGAACACTGTCTTGCTCACTGCTGTAGCCCCAGCATCGAGAACAGTGCCTGGCACATAATAGGCATTCAATAAACATCTCTTGGGCCGGGCGCGGTGGCTCAAGCCTGTAATCCCAGCACTTTGGGAGGCCGAGACGGGTGGATCACGAGGTCAGGAGATCGAGACCATCCTGGCTAACATGGTGAAACCCTGTTTCCACTAAAAAATACAAAAAACTAGCTGGGCGAGGTGGCGGGCACCTGTAGTCCCAGCTACTCAGGAGGCTGAGGCAGGAGAATGGCGTAAACCCAGGAGGCGGAGCTTGCAGTGAGCTGAGATCCGGCCACTGCATTCCAGCCTGGGCGACAGAGCGAGACTCTGTCTCAAAAAAAAAAAAAAAAAAGAAAGAAAGAAAGAAAAAAAAAATCTGTTAGAATTGTATTTATTAAATACTTATAAAGTGTTTCTTATGTGCTGGGCATTATTCTAAGACCTTAACAAATAAAGTTCCCAAGTTTCTATTATTGTCCATACTCTGGATCAGATTTTCAATTCCTTTTTTTTTTTTTTTTTTTTGAGACAGAGTCTTGCTCTGTCACTCAGGCTAGAGTGCAGTGGCACAATCTCGCTTCACTGCAACCTCTGCCTCCTGGGTTCCAGCAATTCTCCTGCCTCAGCCTCCCTAGTAGCTGGGATTACAGCCACCACACCTGGCTAATTTTTGTATTTTTAGTAGAGATGGGGTTTCACCATGTTGGCCAGGCTGGTCTTGAACTCTTGACCTCAAGCGATCTGCCCACCTCAGCCTCCCAAAGTGCTGGGATTATAGGCGTGAGCCACTGTGCCCAGCCCCTAATTCTTTTTTGTAAGGAAGAAAACTGCAACTCATCAGCAAATATTTATTAGGCTATGCCTGTGTTCCAGGTACTGGGCTAAGTGTTTCACCAACATTATCTCAAACGAATCCTCACAGCAACCTTTTAAGGTAGGATATTCACTTGGGACTGCATTTGGCTGCATGTAACCGAATCCTGACAACAGTGGCTTAACCCACTAAGAGTTAATTTTATCATGTAACAAGAAGTCTGGGGCATATGGTCCAGGATTTATTATGAACCCACCAAGGCCTGGGTTTCTTGTTTTCCTGCTCTGTCATTCTTAGAGTGTGGCTCTTACAAGATGATTGCAACCACTCTAGGTGTCATTTTCTTTCTTCAGGCAGGAACAGGGGAAGAATAAAGTTCAAAGAGTATGTATCAGCTGAATCGCTCCCTTCTGATGAGGGATACAATTGTCTTAGAAGCCCCTTATATGATAATACTGCTTATACCTTGATATGGTTTGGCTTTGTGTCCCCACCCAAATCTCATCATGAATTGTAATCCCCATAATCCCCAGGTGTCAAGGGAAAGACCAGGTGTAGGTAACTGAATCATGGGGAAAATCAGTTTTCTCCATGCTGTTCTCCTGATAGTGAGTCCTCACAAGATCTGATGGTTTTATAAGGGGCTCTTCCCCCTTCACTCAGCACTTTTCTTTCCTGCCGTCTTGTGAAGGTGCCTTGCTTCCCCTTCATCTTCTGCCATGATTGTAAGTTTCCTGAGCCTCCTCAGCCATGCTGAACTGTGAGTCAATTAAGCCTTTATAAATTACCCAGTCTCGGGCAGTTCTTTACAGCAATGTGAAAACAGACTAATACATACTTCATACTGCTTGTATACTTCCCAGTGGTCAAACTGAGCCACTCTGAGTGACAAGTAAGTCTGGAAGGTGAGTATCTTAACTTTTATTTATTGCAGGTATGGGGTCTGCCGGGCTGGTCTTAAACTCCTGGCCTTAAGCAATCCTCCTGCCTTAGATCCCCTAGTAGCTGGGATTGCAGGCAGGAGCCACCACACCTAGCTAAGTGAGTATTTTTAACTGGGCACATTGCTGCCCTGCATAAAATCCAAGTTCTGTTGGTAAAGAGAAAGAGAGAGTAGATATTGCATAGAGAATTAGCTGTGTTGGCCATGACTTGGTTTTGTTATTATATCCAGGACCCTGAAGAGTAACCAGGCTTGCAAGTACTCTAGGAATTCCAAGTGTTTGGGACAGCTGGAAACACTGAAAGGTTTGAAGGTTGTGTAGGATTTGGGCTATTGGATAGAGGAGAAAAGCATTTTATTTTACAGAGGAAGAACCAAGGCTACAAATGGTGAAGTGTTTTCCTCAAAGTGTAGCATCTAAAAAGACGTAGCATGGCTGAGCACGGTGGCTCATGCCTGTAATCCCAGCACTTTGGGAGGCTGAGGTGCACAGATCGTTTGAGCTCAGGAGTTTCAGAC
Source organism: Chlorocebus sabaeus (assembly GCF_047675955.1). Lineage (NCBI taxonomy): Eukaryota > Metazoa > Chordata > Mammalia > Primates > Cercopithecidae > Chlorocebus > Chlorocebus sabaeus. The sequence continues at coordinate 40,106,314 of NC_132926.1, read as the reverse complement.
CCAACCTGGGCAACATGGTGAGACCCCATCTCTACCAAAAGTACAAAAAAAAGTTGTCAGGTGTGGAGGTACGCCTGTAGTCCTAGCTACTCAGAAAGCTGAGGTTCAAGGCTTGCTTGAGCCCAGAGGGCCGAGATCACACCACTGTACTCCAGCCTGGGTAACAGAGGGAGACCCTATCTCAAAAACAAAACAAACAAACAAACAAACAGTGCTGAGATTACAGGTGTAATCTCAGCACTTTGGGAGGCCGAGAAGGGCAGATCACAAGATCAGGAGTTCAACACCAGCCTGGCCAACATGTGAAACCCCATCTCTACTAAAAATACAAAAGTTAGCTGGGCATGGTGGTGTGCACCTGTAATCCCAGCTGCTCGGGAGGCTGAGGCAGGAGAATCATTTGAACCTTGGAGGCGGAGGTTGCAGTGAGCTGAGCTTGTGCCACTGCCCTCCAGCCTGGGCAACAGAGCAAGACTCCATCTTGAGAAAAAAAAAAAAAAAAAGATGTAGCGGGGGAAAACAAAGATTAAGAACTGTAATTCAAAGCCAGTACTACTTGATTCCAAAGCCCATATTCTTAGGGGCCAGGCATGGTGGCTCACAACTGTAATACCAGCATTTTAGGAGGCCGAGGTAGGAGGATTACTTGAGGCCAGGAGTTCAGGAGCAGCTTGGGTAATATACCAAGACATCATCTCTACAAAAACATTTTTTTTTTAAATTAGCAGGGTGTGGTGAATGGTGGTATGCACCTATAGTCCTAGATACTTGAGAGACTGATATGGGAGGATTGCTGGAGCCCAGGAGTTGAGATTACAGTGAGCCAAGATCATGCCATTGCACTACAGCCTGAGTGACAGAGTGAGATCCTGTCTCTAAAAACAAACAAAAAAACCCCAAAGAACTGGGCTTTGGTGGGTCTTAAATATAGTTAAATCATGTTTTTTCTGGTATAGAGTGAGTGATCTTTTCCTGATAGCTTTTTTTTTTTTTTTTTTTGAGACAGAGTCTCGCTCTGTCGCCCAGGCTGGAGTGCAGTGGCCGGATCTCAGCTCACTGCAAGCTCCGCCTCCCAGGTTCACGCCATTCTCCTGCCTCAGCCTCCTGAGTAGCTGGGACTACAGGCGCCCGCCACCTCGCCCGGCTAGTTTTTTGTATTTTTTAGTAGAGACGGGGTTTCACTGTGTTAGCCAGGATGTTCTCGATCTCCTGACCTCGTGATCCACCCGTCTCGGCCTCCCAAAGTGCTGGGATTACAGGCTTGAGCCACCGCGCCCGGCCTCCTGATAGCTTTTAACATTAACAACATTCATTGAGCACTTATGTGTGATTTTCCTTATAAACATTATCTCATTTTGAAAATGGCTTTTTAAAAAAGTATAAAAATCCCTCCTAATCATTGTATAAACAAAACAAACAAATCCGATCGACATGGAAAAGAACTAAGAAAAAAGTAAAATCTTCAGAAATCTCACACCCAGAGAAAACCAAGCTTAACATTTTGATAAACATCTTTCCAGACATCTCTCTTTGTAAATAAACAGAGATACCTGTTTAAATATATAAGTGGGGGCACACCATATATGTTTTTCTGTAGATATAAATTATCCTAGTTAATCATCCCATCAACCCTATGTGGTAGGCATCATTACCTTCATTTTATAGGCTTAGGATGGTTAGATGACATGCTCCGGGACACAGAACTAACAAGTAGTCAGTAAGTTTCAGTATTATCTGAACTGACCACTTCAATTCCCTGGCACAATTAGAGTTAGACAAAGTAAAGGTGTTCTTCCATGGATAATTTTTAAATATGTGTATATTAAGATGGCTGTACCATCAAGGCATCTTGGTGATAGGAAAACATAGCTGGCTTAGCAGACTCAGCAGCTATAATGAATATATCCATTATGAAGAAAACACAGTGAAGCATTTTCAGTGCTGTAAGGCTCCTGGGAGACACTGTTAGTTTGAAGTCTCTGTGTGAAGCAATGCTGCCTTCATGTTACTCCAGGCAATGCCACCTGGTCTATCACATGAGCAAGTCTTCTAGGATTGTCAGTGTTTATGGCTCGTGATCACTGCAAGGGATCTTTATTCTGGTGCATTGCACCAGAATGAAATGACTTGATTCACACCACACCCCAGCCCCAGCTCTGCAGATGCTTTCCTTTGTAGTTGTATTTGCCTGAAGTTGTGGACCAAGTTGAATAATCTTTGGAGCTGCAGGATTTTGAGTGAATGAATGAAATAGGTGTCCTTCCTCCTTTGTTGATGAATAACAGTTCAAGTGGGGCAATGAGCCCCTTGAAGTCTTCAAAAGATATTTTACCATTAACAGAGTACTGATTAAGTTATGGCACATCCATATGCTGGAAAACCATGTGAATGAATGAATGAGGTAGATCAGGAAAGAATGCCAGATGTATAATTCAGTAAGAAGAAAAAAAACCAAGCTGCAGAACATATTGTAGAGTATGCTTCACCCTTTTCCCCTTTTTTGGTAACTTTTAGAAAAGAATATATACATACATATATTTTTTCTGGTAGAACCCATAAAAAACTATTAATAATCAATAGCTGTTATCATTAGGAAGGAAGGAATAGAAGGTAGCACTTGTCATGTTATACTTTCATGTTTAAAATTTCTACTCCTATGCATGTATTACTATTGTAATGTCATAATTATTATCTAACACAGACAGGGGTGAGCTGGGCAATAAGAATGTGGGCCATCAAGTGTTTTCTTCTCTGTACTTCTCCATGCTTAAACAACATTAAAATTTAAGTTTAAATGATTCTTTTAGAGACACTTTCTTTCTCTTTGAAAGAACAAGGGATCCTCTCACCTTATAAACTCTTGCTGTTAGAAGAAATTCACAGAATAGCACTGTAAGTGCAGGGTTCCAAGTGATACAATAGATCCGAGCAATAGTGTGATAAGTGAATCCAGTTTGGAGGACAGATTTATCTTTTATTTTTCAATTGTTATTATAAGTCAGGTCAGACTACCAAATAGTGCCAATTCAGTTCAATTGGTGGTGGCTGCCCGGGGAGCTGTGTTGAGAAGAACCAAGAGGCCATGTCCGGCTTCGCGGTGGTTGGTGAGCCAGGCTGCTGTGGGGTGAGGGTGGGGAGTGGAGTAAGAGTCAGTTTCCCTTGTCTGAAGCTCAAGCTCAGCGTGGGTGGGTGTGGGGATAAGAAAGAAAGATCAGACTGTTACTGTGTCTATATAGAAAGAAGTAGACATAAGAGACTCCATTTTGTTCTGTATTTGAGATGCTGTTAATCTGTGACCCTACCCCCAACCTTGTCTTTGCAAGAGACATGTGCTATGGTGACTCAAGGTTTAAAGGATTTTGGGCTGTGCAGGGTGTGCTTTGTTAAACAAGTGCCTGAAGGCAGCTTGCTGGTTAAAAGTCATCACCATTCTCTTAATCTCAAGTACCCAGGGACACGCACACTGCTAAAGGTTGCAGGGACCTCTGCCTAGGAAAGCTAGGTATTGTCCAAGGTTTCTCCCCATGTGATAGTCTGAAATATGGCCTCGTGGGAAGGGAAAGACCTGATGGTCCCCCAGCCTGACACCCGTGAAGGGTCTGTGCTGAGGAGGACCAGTACAAGAGGAAAGAAGGCCTCTTGGCAGTTGTTGGCAGTTGAGATAGAGAAAAGCATCTGTATCCTGCCTGTCCCTGGGCAATGGAACATCTCGGTATAAAACCTGATTGTATGTTCTGTTTACTGAGAAAGGAGAAAACCGCCTTAGGGCGAAAGGCGGGACTTGCTAGGGCAATGCTGCTCTTTATGCACTAAAAAGGTTTATGGAGATGTTTACATATGCATATCAAGGCACAGCACTTTTCCTTAAACTTATTCATGTCACAGAGAACTTTATTCATATGTCTTCCTGCTGACTTTTTCCCTATAATGATCCTATTATCCTGCCACTTCCTTTTCTTTAAGATGGTAAAGATAATTATCAATAAATACTAAGGCAACTCAGAGACCGGTGCCGGCGTGGGTCCTCTGTATGCTGAGCGCCGGTGCCCTGGGCCCACTTTTTCTTTCTCTATACTTTGTCTCTGTGTCTCATTTCTTTTCTCAAGTCTCTCGTTCCACCTAACAAGAAACGCCCACAGGTGTGGAGGGGTAGGCCACCCCTTCAGGTAGGTGTCACCAAGGAACGAGTTCTCCCAAGTCAGCCGTGGCCTTTCCGACCCCAGCATGCCAACATGTCACAATATGCTCCCCACAATGTCCCAACATCCCAGAGGGAGAAGCAAGGTCTAATGGACATGGGAGACTACAAAACTTAATGGTGCAGGAAATGAGCAATGAACACTGGGAAACATAAGTCACAGTCCTGTTTGATCGGGCATGGGGTGAAAATCACAATCATTTCTGTGAAAAACACAGTACCAACTAATCAAAAGGACCAGCACATTTCAGATGGTGGCCCTCCCATTCACTACTGCCCATCACCAGTAGTGTGCTTCTGCAACAGAAAAGGAGACAGCTAGGACACTGCCTCGTGCCAGCCTGGCTTGGCTATTCAACTTTTGGGTTCTCTTGGCCTTTATGAGGCACCAGGGAAGGCCCTTCTGGGACAGTGACATCTGAAATCTGAACTGACTATCAACTAATGCAAAAGAACCAGCATGAGCAGATCTGAAAACGCTGCTTCCGGTTAAGGTGAGTGTGTGGGAGCACCGTGGGGTTTTCCAGTTACTTACACACAGGATATGTCATTCCTGCCCAGCATGTCTGCCAAGGTTTAACTAACAAGGGGCAAAGAGGCCTTTCCCTGAAAAGGGTTTTTGGACCTCCCTCTGGCGCATCTGCAGTAGGGCTGACCGAGTACATGGCTGTCTGTTCCATAAAGGTGCTTCTTCCACCAATGTTGGTGACCAGCCTCAACACCACCCATATGGTTCCCAAAGTCTGGTGGCTACAAAGGAATGAGAAGAGACAGGTTAAGAGTTCATAAAGATGGGAGCCAGGGTGCCAGAGCAAATCAGTGGCTGCGAAGGCCCAGAGTTCTGGTCTTCACACTATTTATTGAGTACAGTCACTTAGCTCTAAGAAGCAGATGTTCATAGGCGTAATCTATAGCAATAGCGGTTTAAATGAGTCTCCTTTGTGTTCAAACAGCGTATCTCTAACTTATCGGAGAGTAGCTAGTGGGAACGGGCTTAACTAGGAGCCTGCATGTCTGTCCACATTCCAGTGCTTCAAAGGAGTGTCTTTCTCCTTGAACACAGTGTTTACAGATAAGAGAGCAGGTCTCGCTCTGAGCATGGGAACATGATGGCAATTAGGAGGCTTTCCTTCTCAGGGGCCTCTTGTGGCTTTCCACAGCTTATTGTCCCATATTTTTATGGCCAGTTTATACAAGCACCCCACAAGCTCTTCTCCCAACACACCAACCCCAGTGTCTGCCGCCCACATCGACTAACCAGACTGGGTGCCTAAAATAGCAGCATTGAACCGCCTGCTTATTCTGTTTCTCCCAGAGCTACAGTTACAGGTCACTGAGGGGTCAGGGAGCCTTGGAAGGAGAGACCTCCATAGCCACCTTTGGGCTTTTTTGTTTTGTTTCTCAATACAAACTCCAGCATTTCAAGGTATTAAAAATTGCTGTCTCGGCTGAGCGCAGTGGCTCACGCCTGTAATCCCAGCACTTTGGGAGGCCGAGGTGGGTGGATCATGAGGTGGGGAGTTCAAGACCAGCCTGGCCAAGATGGTGAAATCCCATCTTTACTAAAAAACCAAAAAAATTAGCAGGGCGTGGTGGCACGCGCCTGTAATCCCAGCCACTCTGGAGGCTGAGGCAGAGAATTGCTTAAGTCTGGGGGGGCGGAGGTTGCAGTGAGCTGAGATCGCGCCACTGCACTCTAGCCTGGGCAACAGAGCGAGACTCCATCTCAAAAAAAAAAAAATTGCTATTTCTCCGAAACTGGCAAATGAGGGGCACAAGAGGGAACAAGATGGAGTCTTGCTCTGTCACCCAGGCTGGAGTGCAGTGGCATGATCTCAGCTCACTGTGGCTCCACCTCCTGGGTTCACGCCATTCTCCTGCCTCAGCCTCCTCAGTAGCTGGGACTACAAGTGCCCGCCACCACACAGGGCTAACTTTTTGTATTTTTAGTAGAGACAGGGTTTTACCGTGTCAGCCAGGATGGTCTCCATCTCCTGACCTCGTGATCCGCCCGCTTTGGCCTCCCAAAGTGCTGGGATTACAGGCATGAGCCACCACGCTTGGCCCCTGGTTTTCCATTGTTGATGTTACTCCTTCCCTTCCCCACAAAGATAAATACAATCTTCCAACTACACCTGCCTTCGATACATTGTGATTTGAGACTCTACCTTGTCCCTTGGAATTAGATGGAACTGGGGTCTGGGGAAAGAGCAAACAATAGGGTGGGAGTGGGTGGGTGGGGCAAAGGCTAGGAAATCTGATTCTGGACACAGCTTTCCTTATCTTTTTATTGAACAAATATTTCTGGTGTGCCCACCACAAACAAGATGCAATCTTTGCTCTCAGGAACTTAGAATCTAGTGGTGGACTGACTCCATTAAAAAACTTTGCCCTGTGTTTTGCTTCTTTGATTTTACTGAACCACATATGTTGCAATCCTGTTAATGACAGGATTCATTGGCAAAATCTATTAGATGTTTACGTTAATATTAAAACTGAACCTCAAGTACATAAATAAATGAATGGAGTTGCCCCTAGTACATAAAGACACGAATAGAGTTACTTGAGCATCACTTCCATTGTCACTGGGTCCTTCTGAGCACCCACCTAGACATAATTCCCCCAGATTACAGTTTTAACTAAATTCCTAAATTTCTTTTTTTCCCCCCTTTTTTATAGAGACAGGGTCTCACTATGTTGCCCAGGCTGGTCTTGAACTTTTGGACTCAAAAGATCCTCCTGCCTCAATCTCCCAAAGTGCTAGGATTATAGGCATAAGCCACCATGCCCAGCTTAAATTTCTTAATTTAGTTTTCTCCTTGGTTTAAATTAGCATAGACTAATAGGATTAAGGTCTTCACAAATGAAATTACATTTGGCTTTAAAGAAACAAGGTTGTGGCCCGGCTTGGTGGTTCACGCTGGTAATCCCAGCACTTTGGGAGGCTGAGGTGTGTGGATCACTTGAGGTCAGGAGTTCAAGACCAGCCATGGCCAACACGGTGAAACGCCATCTTTACTAAAAGTACAAAAAAATTAGCCAGGCATGGTGGCACATGCCTGTAATTCCAGCTGCTCAGGAGGTTGAGGCAGGGGAATCACTTGAACCTGGAAGGCAGAGGTTGCAGTGAGCTGAGATTGTGCCACTGCCCTCCAGCCTGGGCGACAGAGCAAGACTTCTCAAAAAAAAAAAAAAAAAAAACAGAAGAAAAGAAAAAGGGTGGGGTTCCAGAAATAAAAGAGACTTTTTAAATGGTTATTTACCAAATTGTATGGAATCTAGCTAACCTTTAAAAAAAAAAAAAATCTGGATTACTAGCTTCCTTACCCCTAAATAAATTACTTGATCAGGTATGTCCATGTAAAAAAGAAACCATAAAAGCACTAAGGAAAATATAGCTAAGTATTTTTGTGATTTTGGGAGTGAAGAAGACCTTCCTAAGCCTAAAAAAGAAAAAAAGAAAAAGGAGGGATACATTTGACTACATTTTAAAAATGTGACCAGGCGCGGTGGCTCATGCCTGTTATCCCAGCACTTTGCAAGGCCAAGGCGGGTGGATCACTTGAGGTCAGGAGTTCGAGACCAGCCTGGCCAACATGGTGAAACCCTGTTTTTATTAAAAATACAAAAATCAGTCAGGCATTGTGGCACATGCCTGTAATCCCAGCCACTTGGGAGGCTCAGGCAGGAGAATTGCTTGAACCCAGGAGGTGGAGGTTGCTGTGAGCTGAGATTGTGCCACTGCACTCTAGCCTGGGTGACAGAGTGAGACTCTATCTCAAAAAAAAAAAAAAAAAAAAAGGGCCGGGCGCGGTGGCTCAAGCCTGTAATCCCAGCACTTTGGGAGGCCGAGACGGGCGGATCACGAGGTCAGGAGATCGAGACCATCCTGGCTAACACGGTGAAACCCCGTCTCTACTAAAAATACAAAAAACTAGCCGGGCGAGGTGGCGGGCGCCTGTAGTCCCAGGTACTCGGGAGGCTGAGGCAGGAGAATGGCGTAAACCCAGGAGGCGGAGCTTGCAGTGAGCTGAGATCTGGCCACTGCACTCCAGCCTGGGCCACAAAGCGAGACTCTGTCTCAAAAAAAAAAAAAAAAAAAAAAAAAGCGAAAAAACTTCAGTATGGCAAATAATGCTGCTGAGTAGACTGAAAGACAAAGGATAAGCTGTGAAAAATATTTGAAATCAACAAAGGGTAATATTCCTAATATATATATAAAGAATGCTTATAGATAAAAGACTAATTCTAAAAACATATAAATATGTGTGTGCATTCGATTAGCAAAGATTTTTCTTTCTTTTTTCTTTTCTTTTTTTTTTTTTTTTGAGATGGAGTCTCACTCTGTCACCCAGGCTAGAGTGCAGTGGCGCGATCTCGGCTCACTGCAAGCTCTGCCTCCCGGGTTCAAGGGATTCTCCTGCCTCAGCCTCCCAAGTAGCTGGAACTACAGGGGCATGCCACCATGCCCAGCTAATTTAAAAAACATTTTTAGTAGAGACAGAGTTTCACTGTGTTAGCCAGGATAGTCTCAATCTCCTGACCTTGTGATCCACCCTCCTTGGCCTCCCAAAGTGCTGGGATTACAGGCATGAGCCACCACGCCCAGCCCTTTTCTTTTCTTTAAAATAGAGACAGGGTCTATGTTGTCCTGGCTCATCTCAAACTCCTGAGCTCAAATAATTCTCCCATGTTGGCCTCCCAAAGTGCTGGGATTATAGGCGTGAGCCACCACACTTGATCAGATTAGCAAAGACTTTTTAAAAATTGCCAATAACCAACGTTGGTAAGAGTGTGGAAAAATGAGTACTGGTGTGCCCTGATGGTGGGAATATTAATCAGTACAATCTCCCTGGAGAGCATGTTAGCAATGTAGATCAAGAATCTAAAAAAGGGCCGGGCGCGGTGGCTCAAGCCTGTAATCCCAGCACTTTGGGAGGCCGAGATGGGCGGATCACAAGGTCAGGAGATCGAGACCATCCTGGCTAACACGGTGAAACCCCGTCTCTACTAAAAATACAAAAAATTAGCCGGGCGAGGTGGCGGGCGCCTGTAGTCCCAGCTACTCGGGAGGCTGAGGCAAGAGAATGGCGTAAACCCGGGAGGCGGAGCTTGCAGTGAGCTGACATTCGGCCACTGCACTCCAGCCCGGGTGACAGAGCAAGACTCCGTCTCAAAAAAAAAAAAAAAAAAAAAAAAAAAAAAATCTAAAAAAGTACTATATCTGAAAAACAGTAATTTCATTTATAGATATCCATTTTAAGGAAATCATCAAAGATGGACAAAAAAAGTTATATATAAGGAGGCCGGGTGCAGTGGTTCGTGCCTGTAATACCAGCACTTTGGGAAGCTGAGGTGGGCAGATGGTTTGAGCCCAGGAGTTTGAGAACAGCCTGGGCAACTTGGCAAAACCCTGTCTCTACTAAAAATGCACAAAATGAATCGGCTGTGGTGGTGTGCAGCTGCAGTCCCAGCTACTCAGCAGGCTGAGGTGGAAGGATCACCTGATGAGCCCAGGAAAGTCAGGGCTGCGGTGAGCTGTGGCTCACCACTCACTCCAAACTGGACCATGGGAGTGAGACTCTGTCTGTCTCAAAAAAAAAAAAAAAAAAAAAAAAAAAACCAAGAGTACTCTGGCCTTCGAAAAATAGTGCTTTTCAGGAGCACAGTGATTCCCAGGAACAGAAACTATCACCAAAGTGACCTCTACTTTATGGCTGGGGGAAAGGAGGGTGGCAGACAGTGAGCACAATAGAAATGGGCACATCTTTACCTTTTGTATTTAAACAAAATTTGTTTACTTTTAAACTATATTCACTATATGTGGACAGCAAATGGAGTCTTTTAAACAGAGAAAGCTGCCAATGGAGTAAGAATTAAATATCTATTTACTGAATGAGTGAATACGTGAATAAAATAAAGATAACTGAAAACACCTCTAACATGACAAAGTGTTCAGTGGAGCTCAAGTATTGCATGGCACTGGCAAGACGCTAGCAAACACGTCTTATCTTAGTGTTGAGATCAACTCCAGATTAACAAGGTACAGAATCAACTGGGAGAGACTCTCATGAGTGAACAGGCTCTTTTTCTTTGTCTCCTCAATTCTGCTGGCTTGCTTCAAACTCAATTTTAGCTTGTGTGAGCCCAGCCCAGCCTCAGGCTTGCTCTCTGCAGTCATTCTAATGTCATCTCAGCACACAAGGAGTTACCCACGGAAAGCCCACACCAGGAAAAACTTCCCCGGGTTTCTGTGGCTGGAAAATCTGTGTCACCAGAGGTATCACTAGAGAAGTCTCCCTTCCACCCACTGCAATTTTGAAGAATCAAGGAACACACGCAGAGACACATGATAGTTCCCGGTATCTGTAATTTATAAAATACATTGTCCCATTTCGCCGATCTTTAGGAGGTGAAAGACCAGGCCAAGATCCACACCCTTTTCCCTGAAGTCATTCTGCTTTAGAGAAAGCAATTTTTGCCAAAGCTAATATGAAAGGTCTTTCCTTCCTAGCAAGAGACACTACTGTCCCTTCCTGAAGAAGGAAGTCTAGTCTTCAGGTAAGAGGAAGGTATATTCTTAGGCAGCTACTGGGTTGGAAGGAAGGAACAGTGAAATCTGTGTTTTGGAAGGGAGGAGGGAGTGACATTTTTAAGTTACAAGCCTCTTCTGGGAGAGCTGGGGACAGATCTATTTTTAGATATGTTCCCTGACACCCAGGAAGAACTCAAAAGGTAACCAAGCACTTGGCAGGTTTCCTGAAGAGAAAGTTGTTACGGGCTAGAGGGACTCTGTATGTTCTGAGGCACAAAGTTTGACTTCAATCTGATGCGGTGTGGTGCCTGCCCGCCTTTTAGCACAGTTTGGTTGCAGGATGACAAAATACTTGGGGGTGGCACAAACCCTCAAATCATGAAAGGCTAGGCCGCAGACTCACAGAGAGCGGATGATGTGTGCCACCCTAAAGCCACTTCCTGGCTGTGTGATTATGGGCAAGTGACTTAACTCCTTTGAGCTCAGTTTCCTCATCTGTAAAATGAAGACTCAAACCAAATAAAGTCCTCTTAGCCCTAATCTTCTAACAACACACACACAGGCCAGGTATAGTGACTCATGCCTGTAATCCTAGCACTTTGGGAGGCCCAGGTGGGTGGATCACCTGAGGTCAGGAGTTCAAGACCATCCTGGCCAACATAGTGAAACCCCATGTCTACTAAAACTACAAAATTTAGCTGGGTGTGGTGGTGGACACCTGTAATCCCAGTTACTCAAGAGGCTGAGGCAGGAGAATCACTTGAACCTGAGAGGCGGAGGTTGCAGTGAGTGAGCCAAGATTGTGCCACTGCCCTCCAGCCTGGGTGACAGAGTGAGACTCCATCTCAAAAAAAATGATAAAACATAATAATAACACACACAAAATAATTAATCTCCATATGACCTGTTCTTTCACTCATAGAATAGAGATAGAAAGACACTGCCTCATGTGTTTATTGTAATAAAAAAAGATGATAAATATAAATTGTTTGGCACAGTCCCTCACTTAAAGTAAGTACTCAAGTCATATGTTATTCAAACAGCATTCTTGGGGTCCATGATGTCAGAGGCCCCTTTGTTAGGGCATTGAACAATAAAAAATGTGCCTTACAACTTTTTATGGTGAAATACATCAAGGAGAATGTAAGCTGGTGTTCTGGAGCAGCCGTAAACTAATCTGGCCATGCTTGCTGATGGAGTGACACTGGCTCACTAAGTAAAGGCAAGAGGGTGTTTGGTGTGTCAAGAGCCAAAAACACAGCCTCCTTCAGCCGCGAAGCAGGTGGCCTATTATTCTGTTAGAAATGGAAATCCGAAGTTTCATGGCCTGTTTTGTCATAAGGAACTTGGGGAAGGCCTCATTGCCAGGTGGTATCTTACCTTGTATCCTGATCCTTTTTTTCTTTTTTTTTTTTTGAGGTGGAGTTTCGCTCTTGTTGCCCAGGCTGGAGTGCAGTGGCTCGATCTCGGCTCACTGCAACCTCTGCCTCCTGGGTTCAAGCGATTCTCCTGCCTCAGCCTCCTGAGTAGCTGGGATTACAGGCATGTGCCACCATGCCCAGCTAATTTTGTATTTTTAGTAGAGATGGGGTTTCTCCATGTTGGTTAGACTGGTCTCAAACACCTGACCTCAGGTGATCCGCCTGCCTCAGCCTCCCAAAGTGCTGGGATTACAGGTGTGAGCCACTGCGCTCACCTACTTTGTACCCCGATTCTATCATAACAGGGCTCACTCCAGGGGAGGAAGTTGACACAGAAGGGGGCTTGTCTTTGCTGCTCTCTGCAGGCTTTAGTTACTGAAGATGTGACAAAGGACTGTGCCAACTTGGCGATAAGGTTAGAGAGAAGTTATGAATAACTGGGCCAGGATTTCTATACTACTTTAAAAAACTCAGCAGCCAGGCATGGTGCCTCACGCCTCTAATTCCAGCACTTTGGGAGGCCGAGGCAGGTGGATCACCTGAGGTCAGGAGCTTGAGACCAGGCTGGCCAACATGATGAAACCCTTGTCTCTACTAAAAATACAAAAAATACAAAAATACAAAAAATCAGCCAGGCATTGTGGCTTACGCCTGTAATCCCAGCTACTCTGGAGGCTGAGGCGGAATTGCTTGAACTTGGGAGGCAGAGGTTGCAGTGAGCCGAGACTGTGCCACTGCGCTTCCAGTCTGGGCAACAGAGCAAGACTCTATCTAAAAAAACCCAAAAACTCAGGTATTATTTTCTGGTCCTGGTGTAATCTTATTTAGAACTAGAGATTCTCTTGTACTTTGCCTGAGGCCTGCTGAGTCACCTGAACAGAGCTCCCTGAAGACTTGTAGTAACCAGCGTGCATGCCCACAAGCTGCTGCGGAGTGCAAGCCAACACGGCTTCTTCCACTAAGGCCCCGAGGGTCACTTCTCTTCTGCGTCATAATTAACGCATCTCCCTGACACACTGCAGAGCTCCTAGCTTTAGCATTTCCCGTGTGTAATTGTGTTTCTTCTGATAGTCCCTAAATGCAGTGAGAAAACTACCATCCTAGGAAATGTGAGAAGCCCTTGACTTATCTTATGAATCAGTGTGGGAGCTTGGAGAAGTGAAGCACCTTCTCTACTCACCTTGTTCTTTTTTCAAGGCACTTGGTTAAGACAACTTGTTGGAACATTGTGCCCAAAGATGAGACTTAATTTCCTTGTAGATGAACACGACGCTATTCCTCATTTCTGGGCCACCGACAGCACTTGTAGGGGAGGAAAAAATAATTTTCCTTCCACCCTTCTAAGTTATCTGCTGGGGCTCCTGTAACAAAAGACAGATTAAAAAGAGAAAAAACAAACGGAAGTTTACTAACGTGTATCTTGGCTCATTCCTGTAATCTCAGCACTTTGGAAAGCCAAGGCGGGTAAATCACTTAAGTCCAGGAATTTGAAACCAGCCTAGGCAACGCAGCGAAACTCCATCTCCAAAAAAAAAGAAGAGAAAGAAATATTAGAAAAACGAAACAGAAGTTTACTAACAGGTATATCTCATATAAACATGGGAGGTCAGGGAAATGAGTAACTCTCAGAGAAGTGGGTTAGAATTCAGGCTTAAATACCATCTTCAGCTAAGTCAACGAGAGAATTGTGTGGTGGAGGTAAATTATGAGAAGGAACCAGGAAATGTACAGTAAACAAGGATAAGCTTTGTCATGCAGATATAAGTTGCTGCCTTCTCCATTGATAAGAATTTCTTGTGATTTAGAATATCTTTCTCTTCCTAGTACAGAGATAGACATCCCTACACATGGAGGTTTCCTTTATAAACGTAAATTTCCCTTTCAAATGGGAAACTTCTCTGTTTTCAGAGATTCTCCCATGTCTGCTATTTCCTAAAATAATCGGCTCAAAATAATCCTTATGCCAAAGAGGTATATTTTGGGGTAGCATATTCTGTTCTTTTACAATCCCTAAATATACAGTGAACACTAAGCCATTTGTCAGAGGAGGAATCACTCAATGATTTTATGGAGTCACTCTTGTAGGAGCCTAGGTTGTATATTACCCAATGCAGAGTGTGTGTGGTTGGGGAGAGGGTGTTGTTTGCATAGACTGCAATGTGATGGATACCCTGGAGTTGGGCAGTACACAATTTGCACAATCAGATGTGGCAGCCCATGTGGACTAACTATTGCATCACTCCCGAGAAGGGGAAATTCCCAAACTTAAAGCATATATTCTGTTTAGGATGGAAGAGTCTGTTTTGGCATATTTGTAATTGAATGTTAGTGACAACTCTTGGAAGGAATTTCTCTATTGTTCTTGGTATCATCTCTTGTTTTATTTAGCTCTGGATCACTATCAATTGTATAACCAATCAGGTCTCCACTTTAATTGAATGCCAAGTTTACAGTACACTTGTAGTGTATAACTTCATTTTTGTGTTAACCTTATTCTTGGTGTTATTTTAATTCTATAAAGACCTGTGATGTGACAGGCTCTGTTCACATGGCAACAAAAGTGAACAAGACAAAGTCTATTTTATGTTGCTACTCTTGTTTTGCTTTTTCTTTCTCATCTACTTCTAATCTGTGATTTCTTGCTCTACGGTAACCTCCTAAATCCTTTCAGGATCAAGTGCATAAAATAAGTGGATATTATAAATATATATGCACCTAAAAATAGAGCAGCAAAATACACAAAGCAAAACACACAAAGCAAAACTGACACAATTGAAGGGACAAATAGACGATCAACAGCAACAGTTGGAGACTTCAACAACCTACTTTCAAAAACGGTGAGAACAACTAAGTAGAAGATCAATAAAAAGACAGAAGTCTTTTTTTTTTTTTTTTTTTTTAAGACAGAGTCTCGCTCTGTCACCCAGGCTGGAGTGCAGTGGCACGATCTCGGCTCACTGCAACCTCTGCCTCCCGGGTTCAAGCAATTCTTCTGTCTCAGCCTCCCGAGCAGCTGGGACTACACATGCGTGCCACCACACTCAGCTAATTTTTGTGTTTTTAGTACAGACGATGTTTCACCATTCTGGCCAGGCTAGTCTCAAACTCTTGACCTCATGATCTGCCCGCCTCAGACTCCCAAGGAAATAGAAGTCTTAAACCGTACTATAAGCCAGCTAAAGCTAATAGATATTTATAGAACTGTTGGGGCTCAGAAAATAATACACCAAAGTATGGCATATTATTTGAATACTGAGCACTTTGAATTAAAGGAAATCGAAAGCCTTAGAAGCAACCTCAGAATCAGGGTCTCTCTGACCTTCTCTTGTTTCTCCCCACAAGGGTGGGGACAGGCTCTCTCTGAAGGTCCCTTATCTCACTGAAGGAAGTTCTTTCAAAAGAAACACAATTGCCTTCAATCCACTGTTTAAAATCTCTTTGCCTGCCGGGCACAATGGCTTATGCCTGTAATTCCAGCACTTTGGAAGGCTGAGGTGGGTGGATCACTTGAGGTCAGGAGTTCAAGACCAGCCTGCCAACATGGCAAAACCCCATCTCTACTAATAATACAAAAATTCACCAGGCATGGTGTTGGGTGCCTGTAATCCCAGCTACTCGGGAGGCTGAGGCATAAGAATCACTTGAACTCGGGAGGCAGAGGTTGCAGTGAGCCAAGATCGTGCCACTGCACTCCAGCAGTGGGTGACAGAGTGAAACTGTGTCTCAAAAAAATAAAAATAAAAATAAATAGATAAATAAAATCTCATTGCCTAGAGAAGATTAATCAGGAAAAAGAAACAAAAGGTTGTCACTACACCCACCCAAGCAGACTTTTCATATTGCCTGAGAGAACTTATTTGCATACTAAGACAATCTTTGTATTGCAGTTCTGCTCCCTCACCTTCCCATAACTTGTCACCACCTTCCCCAGAACTCAGAGGACCTTTGTCCCAGGCTATTGTCTGTTCTTTGGGCCCATCTATCTCCCCTAAAAATTACTTATTCTTTGTATTAGTCGATTTTCACACTGCTATAAAGAATTGCCCATGACTGGGTACTTTGTAAAAGAAAGAGGCTTAATTGACACACAGTTCAGTATAGTTGGGAAGGCCTCAGGAAACTTACAGTCGTGGCGTGGCGGCAAAGGGGAAGCAAGGCAATGCTTCTCCACAAGGCAGCAGGAAGGAGAAGTGCTGAGTGAAGGGGGAAGAACCCCTTATAAAACCATCAGATCTCACGAGATCTTATTCACTGTCATGAGAACAGCCTGGGGGAAACTGCCCCCATGATTCAATTACCTCCACTTGGTCTCTCCCTTGACACGTGGGGATTAGAATTCAAGATGAGATTTGGGTGGGGACACAAAACCTAACCATATCACTCTTCCTCTAAAATTGCATCTATCTCCCTTGTGAAGAGGGTGTTTAAACTTCATCTGTCAGGTCCTTCTTTGAGTTTCATACTTGGTGTGACTCCCATTGGCTTGCAAGTTAATAGCCTCTTCTCCTGTTAATCTGTCTTTTGTCTGTTTATTTCAACAGACTCAATTATTGAACCCTCAGAGGGAAAGTTTAAACTTCCCTAACAAACACTCCACCCAACAACAGCAAAATATATATTCTTCTCTAGTGTATGTGGAACATTCTCCAGGGTAGACCTGATATTCTAGGCAATAAAGCAAACATCAATAAATTTAAAAGGATTGAAATAATGCAAAGTATGTTCTCCAAATACAATGGGATAAAATTAGAAATAAATAACAGAAATTTGGGGGATTTGCAGATATATGGAAATCAATCTTAAATAACCAATGGGTAAAAGAAGATATCACAAGAGAAATTAGAGAATACTTTGAGGCCAGGCATGGTGGCTCATGCCTGTAGTCCCAGCACTTTGGGAGGCCAAGGTGGGTGGATCACTTGAGGTCAGGAGTTCAAGACCAGCCTGGCCAACATGGTGAAACCCCTTCTCTACTAAAATACAAAAATTAGCTGGGTGTGGTGATGCACACCTGCAATCCCAGCTACTCAGGAGGCTGAGGTGGGGGAATCATTTGAACCTGGGAGGCAGAGGTTACCGTGAGCCAATATTGCACCACGGCACTGCAGCCTGGGTGACAGAGCGAGACTCCCTCTCAAAAAAAAAAAAAAAAAAAAAAGAAAAAGAAAAAGAAAATACTTTGAGATGAAATTAGATAAAGATACAACATACATGGTTGGGCACTGTGGCTCATGCCTGTAATCCCAGTAATTTGGGAGGTCAAGGCGGGTGGATTGCTTGAGGTCAGGAGTTTGATACCAGCCTGACCAACATGATGAAACTCCATCTCTACTAAAAATACAAAAACTAGCCAGGTGTGATGACACATGCCTATAATTCCAGCTATTTGGGAGGCTGAGACAGGAAAATCAATTGAACGCAGGAGGCGGAGGTTGCGGTGCGCCAAGATCGTGCCAGCAGACTGGGTGACAGAGCAAGACTCTGCCTCACACAAAAAAAGAAAGACATAACATACTGAAGCTTACGCATATGTAGCTAGAATACATAAATAACCACTTTCAGCATTTCTTCATTTCATTTTGTAGAAGAAATGAGAGACCATTTTTTAAATAGTTTCAGGTTCTAGGCATAAAGTCACAGTGTTTATCTATAGTGGTGCTAAATTAATGTTTGCTGAATAAATGAATCTGTGGAATTCCAGTGGCAAGAAGGTAAACCAAGGAATCAGGAGTCCCATGTTGGATTCTTATTTGATGAACCCCTTTCCTCTGACTCACCTTTTCTTTTCTTTTTTTCGAGATGGTGTCTTGCTCTATCCCCCAGGCTGGAGTGCAGTGGCGTGATCTTGGCTCACTGCAACCTTTGCCTCCCAGGTTCAAGCAATTCTCCTGCCTCAGCCTCCCAAGTAGCTGGGATTGCAGGCTTGTGCCACCACACCCAGTTAATTTTTGTATTTTTAGTAGAGACAGGGTTTCATCATGTTGGCCAGGCTGGTCTGGAACTCCTGGCCTCAGGTGATCTGCCCGCCTTGGCCTCCCAAAGTGTTGGGATTACAGGTGTGGGCCAAAGCATCCAGCCTCTGACTCACTTTTTCATAAAAGCCACTTACCTGTTTATATTTTAGGATCTTTTGTAAATTCTTATCTTCCTCTCTCTTTCCTTTCCCTTTCCAGTAGGTGTTCTACATTAGTTTCTGGTTTAAACTCTCTACTTAATCTCTTAGCAAATAACTCCTTTTGTCTTGCTGCTAAACTAAGGGTTGGCAAACTACTGCCCAGGAGCCAAGTCCAGCCTACAGTTGACCTGAGAGTTGAGAAGAGTTTTTACTTTTTTTTTTTTTTTTAAATTCTATTGTGTAGAACTGGTGTGCAGTGATGTGATCACAACTCACTGCAGCCTCAAACTCCTGTGTTCAAGTGATCCCACTGCCTCAACCTCCTGAGTAGCTGGGACTACAGGCTTGTGCCACTACACTAGCTAATTTTTGTAATTTTAGTAGAGATGGGGTTTCACCATGTTTGCCAGGATGGTCTCGATCTCTTGGCATGACCTCATGATCTGCCCACCTCTACCTCCCAAAGTGCTGGGATTACAGGCGTGCGCCACCGTGCCCAGCCCAGTTTTAAAATTGTTAATTAATTGGAAAAAAATTCAAAGGAAGAATACTATTTCTTGACACATAAAAATCATACGTTGAAGCTGGGCACGGTGGCTCACGGCTGTAATCCCAGCACTCTGGGGGGCTGAGGCGGGCAGATTGCTTGAGGTCAGGAGTTCGAGACTAGCCTGGCCAACATAGTGAAACCCTGTCTCTGCTAAAGATACAAAAATTAGCTGGGCATGGTGGCAGGTGCCTGTAATCCCAGCCACTCTGGAGGTTAAGGCAGAGAATTGCTTGAACCCAGGAGGTGAAGATTGCGGTGAGCCAAGAAAGTGCCATTGCATTCCATCCAGCCTGGGTGACAAAGTGAGACTCCATCTCAAAAATAGAAAAATAAAAAATAAAAAATCATATGTAATTCACATTTCAATGATATAAATAAGATTTTATTGGAACACAGTCATGCCAGTTTGGCATTGTTTATGGCTGTGTTCACAATACAATGGCAAAGTGGAGTAGCTGCAACAGAGCTTATGGTCCACAAAGCCTGAAATATTTCTATCTATTCCTTAACATTAAAAGTTTGCTAAGTTCTAAGCTTTTGCTGTAAGTTCTATGCTTTTGTACAATTATACTCATGACTTTGTGAAACTTGTAAGAATCAAAATGGAGTCGCTTATGCCATAGCCCAACAAATAGGAGTCGGGAGGCCATAAAGGAGGGGCTCTCATGCACACATGTCTATGTTAAAATCTATTTTTAAATTACACTTTCTGAAAACCACAACCTTGAACAAGGCCACTACAACCTTACACACAGAATACTACAAGGACATCTGCCTAGCAACTCTCTGTTCAGCCTTGGAGTGATGCCACCCTTGTTATTGATCCTTGTAGCCAAGGTTAATAGTTTCAAAACAACTTATGTAACCTTGCTCATTTTGCCTTTAAAAACTTTGCCTTCCTTTCCCTCTCTGGGTACATCCATGGCCCTTCATGAGGTGCACACATATCCCATATTGCAATCTTGAGGATTCCCAAATAAACTCATTGTCTTTGGAGAATCTCTCTGTTGTTATTTTAGGTTGACAACTTTCTCTCTTCCCATGACAGTAAAGCCCTTTTCTTTCTTTCTGGTATTTTTTTTTTTTTAGATGAAGTTTCACCCTTGTTGCCCAGGCTGGAGTGCAATGGCGTAATCTCGGCTCACTGCAACCTCTACCTCTCAGGTTCAAGCAATTCTCCTGCCTTAGCCTCCCAAGTAGCTGGGATTACAGGCACGTGCCACCATGCCTGGCTAATTTTTTTTTTGTATTTTTAATGCAGATGGGATTTCTCCATGTTGGTCAGGCTGGTCTTGAACTCCTAACCTCAGGTGATCCTCCTGCCTCGGCCTCCCAAAGTGCTGGGATTACAGGTGTGAGCCACTGCTCCTGACCAACAAAGCCCTTTTCTCGTTCAAAACCCTTTCTTCCCAATCCTTACCTGATTATCCCAGGTGGCCACATAATCCTCTTCACTATCTCTCAGCATTAGTTAATACAGCTCAACACAGTTGTAATTAACTTATAAGTTTTATATTTTATAAATATCTTGAATACGTGTTTACTATCATCTCTGTTTCATCATGAAGACTCCAAAGATTAGAACTTTCTATCTCCTGTCTATTTATATCCGGTATTTCTCTCCACATCCAAAGCAGTGCTCACGTTTTGGAGTCAGACATATCCCAGTTTGTGTTTCGACTCCACCACTCACAAAGCTGAGTAGGTTATGTGAATTTCCTGAGTCTCTTCATCTGCAGAATGGGTTTGTTATGAAGATTAAGCAGATGATGTACCATCGGGTCCAAGATTCTGGAAGTGCTCCATAACAGTAGTAATTATCAGTGGATAATTTCTTTATTTGCAATATGAAGATATTACCTTTTGCTCTTAATGGACATTATGGTAATGTAGTGAGAATTAAAAGAAGTAGTAAGTCATTAGAAATAAAACTTCGTGGTTTAATTGGAGCCCTGTAAAGACTAGCTGGAGAAGTTCAAGGCCTCAAATGAGAGATTAGACTAATGAGGCTTTTGTCTGAATTTAACACATTTAACAAACCCTTCTTGGTTACTTACTGAGCTCTGCACTACCTAGGTAAAGCCTCATGTGGACATGAAAGACAGAAGGCCACATTTATCCTGGAGATTTGTATCTATATTACGGGAGGAAAGGCATACGGACGTGAGCTATCCTCATACTTGTCCATGTTTCTCTTCTCTCTCAGGAGGGATGATTCAGAGTCAGCAACTCACATATGCAGTACTGCACATGGAAAGTATTACTGTTACTCTGTGGGGAAATAAGTTTCTAAGTGCAGCAATCTGAAATTAATAACTTTCTCTGTGGAAACTCTCTTGACAACATCTCGAGATGAAGCCAAAGAGCACAATTTTTATGGCCTTGGATTATCTTCTCTGTCTGCTTGGCTTGCACTAGGCATGGATCTGTGAGCCAGAAATTCAGTTTTCCCCTTCGTTGTACAATTTGCCTGCCAGCTGGAGGCCTAATATAGCAGTGACTCAATTTCTCAATTCTCCAATTTATCCACCCATCGAATCAAGGCAAATAATCTCAATTTACTTATTAGAGGCTTTGGGGAACTCAAGAAAAAAAAAACAAAATCCTTACCGTGACTACAAAACATTTTGGTTGAGGACATAGGAAAAAGAGATTGGAAGTTGGAGATCAGTTTTCTTTTACTTTCAATGGAAAATATTTCTATGATAAAGCCTGTTATTTATATTATGATAAATATTTGTGTCCGCATGCAGGGAGCATATAGATATTGAGGGAGAAAGTAATTTAGGAAAGAAATAGAAGGATGGCAACATCTTTTCCACAAAAGCCACAGCACTGCAGACATCCATAAAGATTGCAGTTGTTGCTCCAATAGCCATATGTGGCAGGCTGACAAATTCTTCTTTCTTTTTTTTTTTTCAGAGATTGTGTCTCATTATGTTGCCCAGGTTGGTCTCAAACTCCTGGCTCCTAGGCTCACGTGATCCTCGAGTCTCAGCCTCTCAAAGTGCTGGGATTACAGATGTGAGCCATTGTGCCCAGTGGACAAATTCTTTTTTATTCTTTCTTACATGTAAATTTAGACAATCTGGACAAAGAAGTCTGGATTTCTACTTTCCACTGCTGAAATTTTTAAAAATTTCAAATTAGATTTTTGCACCCTTTATACAAGACTACATGGCAGGACATTATGTTTTTGATTCACTGTACCTGATTACATTTAAAGGTTGTTTTTCTGGATTAAAAACAACAACTGAGGGACAGAGTAAGGAGCCTCTAAATAGACTTCAGAGCTTGGAATGTTGCTACATTTGTTCACTCTTTCAGCATGTTCATATGTGAAACTAATATTTGGAAACAGCGACAGATATGGAGAAGTTTGGATACTGAGAGAGAACTCAAAGTGAAGATGGTAAACATCTAGAGTTTTTATTGATTACAATTTTCTCATATATACAGAAACCTCAGGGTGTGTTCGAAACACTGCTCTCTTTTAAAATACATAATTAACTAAACTTCAAAATTAGAAGCTAAGACAATAATCATATTAATACAACCTCTACACTGCCAACTTGGAAAGGCAATGAAGAAGAAATGGGAATTGCAACAAGCTTCAGAGAAGGAAGATTTTTTTTTCTCTGTAGGACATGTGGGTAGAAGCAATTGCAGATGGCTGGGTGTGAAAGAAACAGAGCTTGCAAGCATGCTATATAACTATACTGTGCTAGATGCCATTGGGAGGTAATAAGATTTAAAAGACAAATACTCTTGTCTTCACAAAGCTTATAATTTAGTTGTGCAATACTGGTTAAGAAAGCTGGCTTAATGGAGTTGTATTCCAGCGTCACCGCTTAGTAGCTCTGTATCATTGGGTGAGATATTTAACTTCTTTGGGCATAACTTCCTCATCTGTGAAACACTGATAATTGTATCTCCTATATGGCAGCTATGCCAGCATCCTTTCTGTTCTTCCACAAGCCAATCTCTCTCTGGACCACCCTTTGCACCTGTTCCTGTGGCCGGGAAAGCCTTTAGCATGGCCAAACCCTTGAAGTTTTGACTTCCATGTCACCGACTCAGGGAGCTTTTTTGGAAAATATGGTTTCTGATTCCGCAGATGAGGCTGTTAAAATACTAAAGAACTGCATAAACATGAGGATGTTATTATAATCATCCACCCTAAGTAGGATTTGAGATCCAAGCAGTTCTCAAGGATTTAGGGTTAGCAAACATTTACTGTAAAATGTCAGATAGCAGGTATTCTAGGGTTTGCAGGCCATAATAAACAAAAGGGTGCTGCTGTGTTCCAATAAAACTTTATTTATGGACACTGAAACTTGAATTTCACGTACTTTTCACAGTCACGATGACAGACCGGCCCCCTCCCTGTCGCTGGCTGACCCCTGGTTTATGAGTATGGCAGATAAAAGAAGGGAGTGAATAAGAACCACGATTCTGCTGCCAGACACCAGGGATCAGGTCGCTGCTGTGAAGATTGTCAACCTCTCTGGTTGCCAACGACCTGGAGAATGGTGCTGTGGTTCCTGTGTCAGGGTAGTCGTGCTATAGGCTGGATGAGGGCACGTAGGTGAAGCTCAGTGCTTGGCTCGAGGTGCTCATCAGCAGCATCTCCCTTTCTTTGGGCTGGCCTGTTAGTAATTCGTTTTTAGTGGAATCGAATACAACACTTGAGCCTCGGAGGCTCAGGTCGTCGGAGCAACTACACCCGGGCCGGGGCACCTCGGGGCGGCGGCTCAGGGCTAGGGTAGGCCGGGCCGGGCCGGGCCGGGCCGGGCGGCGCGAGTCGGGGGCGGGGCGGCGGCGTAGCGTCGCCGTCGTAGTCCCCGCCTCTTCCCCAGGGGCCGCGTCTGAGCCTCGGCGGCGGCGGCGGCGGGGACGCTTACAGCCTGAGAGGAGCGTCTCGCCCGGGAGCAGCGGCGGCCATCGAGACCCACCCAAGGAGCGTCCCCCTCGGCCTCCCAGCGCTCCCAGGCCGCAGCAGCCGCGCCCATTCAGCTAGCTTGCTCGCTCGCTCTCCTTCCCTGCTGCCGGCTGCGCCATGGCGTTGGCGTTGGCGGCGCTGGCGGCGGTCGAGCCGGCCTGTGGCAGCCGGTACCAGCAGGTAAGCGGCGCCCGAGTCCCGCCCCGGACTCCGTCCCCCGGCTCTGCCCTGCCCGCTGGCCGCCTCAGGCCTCTCTGGCCGGCCGCGGCTAACTCGACGCCGGGGCTTGGCAGGCCGCGCTGGGCCTGGAGGGGCGGGTCGGGCCCCGGGCTCGGATTCGAGGCTGCCGCGGGCCCGGCCTGCCCCTCTGCGACCCCGGGTGGGACTCCGGCGGTGGAAAGCCCTCCTCCTGGCCTCGTTTCCCGCATTACCCAGGGCGGGCGGGTCCCTGAGTCAGAACCCGAGACCCACAGGCGGCATCGATCTGAGGCATTCGTTTTTTCATTTTTCCACCTTTGGTTTGATGTCATTGGAAAAGAAAGAAAGAAAAAAGCAAGAAACGGAAACTGGGTGGTGAGAAAAGATTAAAATCTCTGCTGCTGCCGATAGCTCCCCACAGCAAGATGCTATTGCTCAGGGTTTCAGAGCCTAGTTTGTCGAAACCCTTCCCCCTCGCCTCCGTTTTAAGACAAAAGTGAAAAATGAAGCAAGAGACAAACCCGCAGTTTGCAGTAGATTTGGAAGAGGCGATGTTTGGCTGTGGTGATGCCCCAAAAGGGAGAGCTACGATGAAGTCTGCAGGGCGTGTGCCGGGTGTATTTTAAATGCTTGGAAGTGACGTTTGAAGAGATTTGATGGCATAGCTGGGGAGGAAATGTATAGGGAATGATTGGATCATTTTCTCGGGTCTGATTTATAAATTGAGGCCCCAGGGAAAAGAGCTGCTTGTTTCACTCCCCATCTGTAGCTAAGTTCCCCCAGGAAATGTAGAGACCTTCTGCAGGATTTTTAGAAATGTTAATCTAACATATCGTAATTGTGGGAATTGAGCCAGGTGGTAAACTGATGTTGCTTGGAACCGCAAATAACGGCTTGTGTTTGTCATGTTTCACATGGTTTCGGTGCATACAGATGTCAATCCTGCTTTTATCAAATAAAATGTCCTGTCTTAGACGATCTACAATTTTATATTTTAGAAATAAGGAAAGCCAGTACGATGAAAACGTAGATTAACCCTGGTGCGGCTGGTTACTGATTTGTTTTGCTATCATCAGCCATGTGTTGCAGTCCGCCCCCACTCAGAATTGGACTCCTAAAATGACTAGTTAAGAATTTCGCTTCTTGGTTTTATAAACACGGCCCAAATTGTGGCAATGCAGTTAATCCTTAGATCTTTTCAGAGCACATGGATCTAGCACATGCTTTTTTTTTGTATGACCTTGGGCAGCCTGTGGGTTCCTTACTGCTTTAATAAAATGGGAATAACAGATGTCACTTAACTGTGACATCTTTGCAAAGTGACTTGCAAACAGTGTTTGCAAATCACCCATACTGTATGCTGTCATCTGATTTCATCCTTTTCATCCTGACTTGGATAAGGCGAACAAGCGGAAGAACTGTGGTTTTTCTTTGTACTGCCATCTTCTTGAGCTATTAGGTAATGCCGATATACTGTTAGAGTACAAAAAATTTGCTGGAGTATCAAAATCATATATCCCTTAGTGTGGCATTTAATATTTTTTAGTTATGCAGAATTGAAGTATCAAAAAAACGAAAAAAAAAATCTTCCTAGAAAAATTGTAGAAGATGAAAGCCCAAAAAACTGCAATACCTTCCCTAAACAAAAACCAACTAGATAACTGAAGGTAATATTTTAATGTGCATTCTTGTGGGTTTATAGCTATGTTATAGATCAGTGTATGTGTGTACAGATAAGGAATGCAGGAAGGCTAATATTGATTTTTTTATGCAACAATCACCGTACTAAGTGATTTACGTCCATTTTTTAAAAAAATTTAATCCATACCAAACCCTTATGAACCAGGGTTTGTTCTCATTGTCAAAGACTGAAAGTGGCTCAGTAACTTGCCTCAAGGTCACAAGCTGCTAAGTAGTGATTACAAGGATATACACACACTCACCTACTTAAAACACAGGCTCACAGTCCAAATATAGGTGTATGCATTAGCAGATATATGCACATGCATATGTATTCTCTTATGTACCCATATATACATGTACAGACATATCTTATACATTCGTGTGCAGTTTTATGAGCCCCTGATCATACTTGCACATACTTTTGCACGTGTCCATGTGTATCTTGTTCTCAGACATGTGCATTCATACATTTGCATGTGTGTATCATGCACATGTATCTACAAAGGCATACTAGATAAATAATGAAATGGGTTCATATTTCTATTTTGTAATGTTCTTCACACAATGTTATTAACATTTTCTATATAAAATATTTTTAATGTCTGCATGGCATGTAATTGTATGGATGAATCGTAATTTAACTAATTGCCTATCTTTGGTCACTAAGAATGTTTATAGTTTTTTTCGTTGACTGAAACTTATTTTACATACATCTTCAGCCGTTTCCTTAGCATAAATTACTAGACATGGAAATGCCTGGTCAGAGAATATACATATTTAAAAGGCTTTTGAATTATAGAATGATGGTGAATTGTCCAGGCAACTTGATAGGAGCATGATATTCTGGTTGTCACACAGGGCTGTTCTGACTTCTATTTGATCTGGTTAATCAAATTGAGCTAGTTTTCTCACCAAGTAAATGTAATGGAAAACTGTATGATTCATAAATGCAAACACAGTTTTGTCTTTATAGCCTTTTTATTGGTAGCGTAATATGTGGACAACTTGAATTTAGCATAGTAGTGACAGACTATGCAGAAAGGCTAGGCTCAGCCAGGTGCGGTGGCTCACACCTGTAGTCACAGCACTTTGGGAGGCTAAAGCAGGCGGATCACTTGAAGTCAGGAGTTCGAGACCAGCCTGGCCAACATGGCAAAATCCTGTCTCTACTAAAAATATAAGAACTAGCCAGGTGTGATGGCACTCGCCTGTAATCCCAGCTACTTGGGAGGCTGAGGCAGGAGAATTGCTTGAACCTGGGAGGCAGAGGTTGCAGTGAGCCGAGATTGTGCACTGCACTCCAGCCTGGGCGACACAGTGAGACTCTGTCTCAAAAAAGCAAAACAAAACAAAACGAAAAACGGCCAGGCAAGGTGACTCATGCTTGTAATCCCAGCTCTTTTTGGGAGGCCGAGGTGGGCAGATCACAAAGATCACGAGGTCAAGAGATTGAGACCATCGTGGCCAACATGGTGAAACCCCATCTCTATTAAAAATACAAAAATTAGCTGGGAGTGGTGGCGTGCACCGGTAGTCCTAGCTTCTTAGGAGGCTGAGGCAGGAGAATCACTTGAACCCAGGAGGCAGATGTTGCAGTGGACTAAGATCGTGCCACTGCACTCCAGCCTGACAACAGAGCAAGACTCTGTCTAAAAAAAAAAAGCACGGTGTGGTGGTGTGCACCTGTAGTCCCAGCAACTTGGAAGGCTGAGGCAGGAAAATCACTTGAACTCAGGATGCAGAGGTTGCAGTGAGTCGGGATCGCGCCACTGTACTCCAGCTTGGGTGAGCAAGACTCTGTCTTAAAAAAAACAAAGGTGCCAAGGTGGGTGGATCATGAGGTCAGGAGATCAAGACCATCCTGGTTAACATGGTGAAACCCTGTCTCTACTAAAAATACAAAAAATTAGCTGGGTGTGGTGGCGGGTGCCTGTAGTCCCAGCTACTCGGGAGGCTGAGGCAGGAGAAACCTGGGAGGCAAAGGTTGCAGTGAGCCAAGATTGCACCACTGCACTCCAGGCTAGGCGACAGAGCGAGACTCTGCCCACCTCACCCCCTCCCCCCAAAAAAAAGAGACTAGGTTTATAGGTTCCCTGTGGCATTATTTTGTTTTGTTTTGTTTTGTTTTTTTCATTTTGAAACTGAGACTGTGTCTCAGACAGTATGGAAGCACTATTTTAGAAAGACCTAAGTAGGCCCATACTGAGTGCTGAGAAACCTGTTGCGTGTTTCTCTCTCTGAGGACGTTAACTCCCGTTCATCCGTAGATGAACGCAGATCTTCTGCAGTAGATCTGTGCATGAATTTTGCCAGTTCATTCCAAGTATTTTAGGATACTTGGATTTCAATTCAGTGTAAGTGGGTGATAATGACACTGCCATGTAGGTTCAAACAGATTACAGAATGCTTAGTTCTGGACTTGCCTCATTACCTGCTAAAGAAAGTTGCCCATTTGTAAGCATCACCAATACTCTGTATTATAGTTTGATGACATTGTAGAGCAGCTTTTGAAATGGTATAGTTTTGGATAAATTCTCTTAGGATTATGGAGGAATATTTTGATGAGCATAAGAATTTCATCTCTGATAGGTCAAACCATATTCATGTTAAATTATTAGATGAAGTAATGATCCTGGAGGAAGGAATGAATAGTGCTCATGTGGCTTTTTTGCTTATTTTTCAGTTTCAAAAGAAGTTATAATTATATCACAGAATGCCTCTTAGGTTATGTCAAAGTTTCTTAAGTTATATGCTGTATTTGTGGCCTACATGGTCAGTGATCAAAGAAAATTTATAAAAATATTAGGAAGATGGATAAATTATTCCTTTGAAAACTTTTAATTGTGGTAAAATACATATAAAATTTACCATGTTAACCGTTTTTAAGTATATAGTTTAGTGGCATTAAGTACATTCACATTGTTGTGGAACCAGTGCATCTCCAGAACTTTTTCACCTTGCAAAACTGAAACTCCATATTCATTAAACAATAACTCTCCTTTCCCCCCTCCTCCAGCCCCTGGAAACCGCCATTCTACTTTCTGTGAATTTGACTACTCTAGGTACTTCTCATAAGTGGAATTAGATAGCATTTGTCCTTTTGTGACTGGCATATATCACTTAGCATAATATCTTCAGAGTTCCTCCATGTTGTAGCATGTGTCAGAATTTCCTGCCTCTTTAAGGCTGAGTAATAGTCCATTTTATATATGTACCACATTTTGTTTATGCATTCATTTGTTGATGGATGCTTGGTTTGCTTCTACCTTTTGGTCATTGTGAGTAATGCTGCTATAAAAAACATGAGTCTACAAATATCTTTCAAGTCCCTGCTTTCAGTTCTTTTGGATATACCCAGAAATGGAATTGCTGGGTTGGTTATACAGCAATTCTATTTTTAAGTTTTCGAGGAACTCCCATACTGTTTTCCATAGCAGCTTCACCATTTTATATTCCCACCAGCAATGTATAAGGATTCCAATTTCTCCATATCCTCAACATACTTGTTCTCTTGTTTTTGGTTTTTTGATAGTAGCCGTCTAATGGGTGTGAAGTGGTATCTCCTTGCAGTATTAATCCCTATTTCCCTAATAGTTAGTGATGTTGAGCATCTTTTCATGTGCTTATTGGCCATTGATATTTTCTTTAGAGAAAATGAGTATTCAAGTTCTTTGCTTATTTTCGAATTGAGTTTTTTGTTTCATTGTTGAGTTGTAGGAGTAATTTCTTCATGATGTTTACATTTTCAACTTTTACTATGGAAATTTCAAACACATACAATAATAGAGTAGTATAAGAAAGGTTCTGCACCATCACCTAGCTTCAGCAATTGTGAATGAATGGCCAATATTATTTCATTTATACTCACCACATTATTTTGAAACAAATCCTAGAAATCATATATTGATAAATGTTTATATGTGTAACTCTAAAAGAAAACAAATGGTATGATATTTCAAGAAGATATCACTTGAGGAATATATCATGAGAGCTCTCTTGTAATCTGTGAGGAGTATGGAAACAGGATTTGTCAGTGTCGGACTGTGGATCCATAACTAACTGTCGTTTGTATTGATTGGTCTCACTCTTACCAAGCCTCATCCTTTTTTTTGTAGCAGTGATAGATTCCTGTTAATCTATCCTTGTTTTCTTACCTGATCCCATGGGTGACCACTTGTTAGGCAAGATTTGTTTGGCTTAATCATACTATGTCCTGAAAACAGGGCAGCACTTCCTGGTTTGGGCAGAAACCAAGGCCCAGTTGAACTGCTCTAGGGAATTTTGCTCTAAGCTGATGCCACCAGTAGTTTGACTGCACATAACTTCAAATTGTTTTATCCTAGACATCAATTATATTTCATTATTTTATGCTAGGGTATAAAGTAAATCCTACCATGAGAGTAACTTCCTATTTTTATTAAGAAAGAAAAAAAGGCTCGAAGAGATTCAAGTGACATCCTCAGATTTATTTGTTTTTAGGGCTTTGAAATAATCATTTTGGTTTCTTAAAATGTTCTTATTTTATCTTTGAGCAAGTACAATAGCTTAGAAGAATTATATTCTTTTTTCTTTTCTTTTTTTTTTTTTTTTGAGGCAGAGTTTCGCTCTTCTTGCCCAGGCTGGAGGGCAGTGGCACGATCTTGGCTGACTGCAACCTCTGCCTCCCAGGTTCAAGCGATTCTCCTGCCTCAGCCTCCCGAGTAGCTGGGATTACAGGTGCCCGCCACCACGCCCAGCTGATTTTTTGTATTTTTAGTAGAGATGGGGTTTCACCATGTTGGCCAGGCTGGTCTTGAACTCCTGACCTCAAGTGATCAGCCTGCCTCGGTCTCCCAAAGTGCTGGGATTACGTGTGTGAGCCACTGCGCCTAGCCTATATTCTTATAATAATGGACAATTTAGATAAAGCAACTTTAATACTTCTGTTCCATTCGTACTGAAAATTGGCTTGATGGTTTATCTTTTTCTCAAGTCATTGTTGCCAATAAGCTAGGCAACTGGCAAATATCATGTATGAAAGTTTTTGGGTTTGACATACTTTCCAGTGGTAATTGCTTCTAGTGGTTGACTAGGTGGGGGTATGAGTCAGAGTAGGCTCTGGGTATCCATAGGTTGCACATTTGCAGATTCGACCAACTGTGGATTGAAAATGGGGAAAATAACAATACAATAATAAATAATAATACAAGTAAAATATACACTATAACAGCTATTTAACATAGTATTTACATTGTATTAAGTGTTATAAGGTGATTTAAAGTACATGAGGTAGGTTATATGTAAATACTATACCATTTTATGTCAGAGGCTTGTGCATCCTCAGATTTTGGTATTTGTGGGGAGTCCTGGAAATAGTTCCCAGCAAATACTGACGGATGACTGTATGATATGTCTTATTAACTTGATCAAGTATGGTAGTAAAGCAAGTATAACCTGATAACACTTAGCACATCCTACTCTTACAATAAGGCTTACTCATTATTTTTCTGAATAACATAATTTATATTAAATGTCCTAAATACTAGCACTGATCAAGTTTAAGAACATTCCTAGTGAAATATTTTCATATTGATTAATGCAGTTCCCTTCATATATATATTTCTTTTCTTTCTTTCTTTCTTTCTTTTCTTTTCTTTTCTTTTCTTTCTTTCTTTCTTTTCTTTTCTTTTCTTTTCTTTTCTTTTCTTTCTCTTTTTTTTTTTTTTTTTTTTTTTTTGAGGCAGAGTCTTCCTCTGTTGCCCAGGCTGGAGTGCAGTGGTGCAATCTCAGCACACTGCAACCTCTGCCTTCCAGGTTGAAGCAATTCTCCTGCCTCAGCCTCCTTATTAGCTGGGACTATAGGCACCCGCCACCATGCCCGGCTAATTTTTGTTTTTTTAGTAGGCGCGGGGTTTCACCATGTTGGCCAGTCTAGTCTTGAACTCCTGATCTCAAATGATCTGCCCACCTCGGCCTCCCGAAGTGCTGGGATTACAGGTGTGAACCACCATGCCCAGCCTACTTTCATATGTATTTTTCTTTTCTTTTCTCTTCTTTTTTTTTTCTGAGACAGGTCTGGCTCTGTCACCTAGGCTGTAGTGCAGTGGTGAGATCTCGGCTCAATGCAATCTCCGCCTCTCGAGTTCAAGAGGTTCTTGTGCCTCAGCTTCCCGAGTAGCTGGTATTACAGGTGTATTCCACCATGCCCGGCTAATTTTTATATTTTTAGTAGAGATGGGATTTCACCATGTTGTCCAGGCTGGTCTCGAACTCCTGGCTTTAAGTGATCTGCCTGTCTCTGCCTCCCAAAATGCTGGGATTACAGGCATGAGCCACCGTGCCCAGCCCATATGTATAATATATTTCTTATACCTGAGCAATTTAGCATAATCTTTGATAGTTTTTCTGTTTTTGTCTTTTAAATTAGTTTATCTCAGCCATATCAATTAGTAGTTACTGTAATCAGAGGCTTGAATACAAGTTGGAAGTCTGTCTGGAGACTGGACAGTTTATGAATAGAGATATAAGGGCTTAGGGAGTGGTGCCTGTTTAATAATGATTTCATTTTCTTTATCATTCAGTGCTTAAATATGGTATTTAAAATTAAACATTTTGTATTATACAGTAATACATTCTTCATGTGCTAGATTCAGACAGTAACTTTCTAAAGAAAAACTTGATTTCCCTTTCCTTCCTATCTCTTCCCAGAGCTGTAACTGCTCCTCAAATTTGGTGTGCGTTCTACAGGCTTTTTTTTTTTTTGAGACAGGGCCTCACTCTGTCACCCAGGCTGGAGTGCAGCGGCGCAATCTCGACTCACTGCAGCCCTGCATCTTCAGGCTTTCTTCTTAACTTTTCCTTCGCTTTAAATGTTTTTTAAATAAAACTGTACTTTCAAATAGACACAAGTGCCGCTCTCATCACATCATATCAAGAATGCACACTGTCAACATGACTTATCATTGTTTACATTGGCCTTGACTTTACTTTTTGGAACTTTTTTCCCCTAAGATGAGTTCCTGCTGTGTTGCTACCCAGGCTGGCCTCAAGCTCCTTGCCTCAAGCGATCTTTCCCTCCCAGCCTCCCGAGTAGCAGGGACCACAGGCGTACACCACCACGCCCAGCTCTGAAACATTTTGAATTTTTCGGAAACACAGAAGACAGTAGAGAGTTTCTATATGCCCTATGCCCACCTTTCCCTATTAGCATCTTGTATCAGTGTGGTACATTTTTCACAATTATTGAACAAATATTAGTACATTGTTATCAACTAAAGTCTGTACTTTATTCAGATTTTCTAAGTTTTTACCTAATGTCCTTTTTCTGTTCCAGGATCCCATCCAGGATCCAGGATGATATAATGTGGTAACGTTACATTTAGTCGTCCTGTCTCCTTAGGCTCCTCTTGGCTGTGAGTTTCTCAAACTTTCCTTGTTTTTGATGAGCTTGGCAGTTTTGAGGAGTACTGGTCAGGTCTTTGTATAATGTTCCTCAATTGGGGTTTGTTTGATGTTTTTCTCATGATTAGACTGGGGTTGTGGATTTGGGGGCAGACCGCAAGTAAAGTGCTCTTCTCATCACATCATATCAAGAATGTACACCGTCAGCATGACTTATCATTGTTGACATTGACCTTGATCACCTGGCTGAGGTAGTGTTTGTCAGTTTTCTCTTCTGTAAAGATACTTGTTACCCCTCTTTCCATACTTACTCTTGGGAAGGAAGTCACTATACATAGTCCACACATAAGGAGTGGGAAGTTATATAACATCTCGCTGAGGGCAAAGCATTGACATGAATTATTTGGAATTTTCCTGCATGGGACATTTGTCTCTTCTCTGATAATTTGTTTAGTGTTTATATCTGTATAGACTCATAAATATTTTATTCTTCTAATTATAATCCAGTAACTGCTTTATTTTATTGCTTAAATTGCATACCTCCATCATTGTGGATTTTTTTTTTTTAACCACTTCCATACATTTTGGCACTAGGCTCATCTTATATATTTCCTGCACTGTCCTAGAATCAGGCATTTTCCCAAGGAGCCGAGATTCCTTTTATTGAAAAATACTACTACAAACCAAGATCTGTGCTCCTTGCTACTAGGGTGTCATTGCTTTTAGGCCTTCTAAGCTGACAGAGCAAGGAACTATATATGTCTGTATATTAATCTGTGGGTACACACATCTGTAACTATTTCTGTGTGTACCATCTATCTATATTAAGCTGAACATAAGTTCATACTAGTATCTCCACCTCTAATTCATTACCATATGGGTTGCTCTAGCCTACTCCCCTTATCTATAAACTCCCACTCCAACATTGAGAAACCTGGCTCACTTCCACCATCCATTTACATAATTCTTCAGTTCTGATATACATGTGTAAGTTGTATCAGAATTGTTAACCCACACCCCTGTGGGAAATAGTATTATAACCACTGCAGGACAAAGCATATGTACAGTTTCTTTTGCCTTTAGTCTTTAAAAACTCTACTTATTTCCAAATGTTCCTTAGGTCAGCACCTGTTCCTCCACCCACTTGAGTGAGGTTGTTTCAAACATTTATAATACAGTTATCTTGTTTTGTCACATTTTGCATACATCCTCCAGCCACCTAAGTGGATTTTAAAAATTTGCATGCCTTAAGATTCTTTCTTTGTGCTATCAAGTTCTATAAATTTTCACAAATGCATACTGTCTTATTTTTTCCTTTTAAACAACGCATTTTATGAAAAATGGTAGGACTGATTTCTCTTTATTTTCCAGATTTTCTAATGATCATGTTTGCTTTCTTTTTAAAGTACCTTTAAAGAAAATTTTTTTTAGAAATAATTTTAAACTTAGAGAAGGTTGCAAGAATAGTATAACGCTCATTATCTATTACCGAATTCATCTTAGACTCATTGTTAAATTTTGATTAACTATGAAATACAATCCTATAAAAATTGAAAGCACTACAGATAGAACCCAGGTCCCTTTAATCATCGCAGTCCTTTCTCTATAGAATTCAGTGTTTATTTAGCTATTTGTTATCAAATAATTATTATTATTATTATTTTTGAGATGGAATCTTGCTCTGTTGCCTAGGCTGGAGTGCAGTGGTGCGATCTCAGCTCACTGCAATCTCTGCCTCCCGGGTTGAAGAAATTCTCCTGCCTCAGCCTCCCGAGTAATTGGGATTACAGGCATGCACCATCATGCCCTGCTAATTCTTGTATTTTTAGTAGAGACGGGGTTTCACTCTGTTGGTCAGGCTCAAACTCCTGACCTCAGGCGATCTGCCCGCCTTGGCCTCCCAAAGTGCTGGGATTATAGGCATGAGCCGCTGCACCCGGCCCAAACTAACTTTATGTTTATAAATCTTGTCTACAGCCATACCACCCTGAACGTGCCCAATCTCGTCTGTTTATAAATCTCGTTTTCACTTCTACTTCTACCAGTACCTGGTGCCACCGTTCTTGAGCTTTTGAGGGATACAAAACAGTTGTTTTTTGGCTTTCTGGTTTAGGATTCAGCTTTCTTGGGTCTGCTGAGTCGGTTACCACTTGTCATCCTGCTTCTAGCTTTCAGAAATTAATTGCTGCTTCCTTTTCTGTTGCTTGTAAGTTTTTTGCCTTTGAACAAGCAACATTTTACTAACATTTATACTTAAGAGGGTTTCAGGAGGAATAAGATTCAAGTGTCTAATCTTTAATTGGACATTATACAGTAATTGTAATTCTTTGTGTTTCATTTGCTAAACCTGCAGACTTAGTGAGGCCAAAAACACCAGCCAAGTCACTGTTCTGTCCCCAGACCCCACATCAGTTGTGGCCTGACACATTTAATGAGTGTTGTTAAATTAACCCAGCAGTTGAATACTTGTAGAATGAAACATTCTGTGATGATAGTTTAATAGGAAAGGTATTAAATGCTCGATGTACCTACTTTTTGGCTCTCATTGTTCTTGCAGGAAGAGAGGACCTCATGACCAGGCCTGAATCAAGGTGGACTCTCCTGAATAGAATACCTTTTCCCACCCATAATGTCTGCCTGAGTATGCCCTACTCTAGGCTAATAAGCAAGCATAACTTTTGGAACTTCTCACTATCAGAGCTGAGCAGGCTGCAGTCAACATGCAAGCCTGGGTTCTAGGCATGGCTCTGTCACTGTCTTTCAGTGTCTACATTTGATTTCACTGCCTTTTCAATGTGGAATATTCCATTTTTGGGGTATGCCAATTGGTTATTTTTAGAAGAAACAATATTTTAGGAATTACATTGTGATCAAGATAAGTTTTCCTTCATATATAAACTTTAATTGAACATCTGAGCACTTGTTGCTAAGTGCTGTAGATTGAATACTAAATGTTAAACACTGCTCATTTCTAAAGAGATAAAGGTTGGAGATGTCTGTTTCTCCCTTGGTGTTTCTTTTCTGTTATTTCTTTTTAAAATTGGTAACTATAGAGCCATACTATTCTTTTCATTTTTATTGTGAAATTATGGATGCATATGAAAGGATACAGAGTATATATGTACCTTATGCAAAATAATAATAAATCAGAGACCTGTGACTACCATCCAAATCATAGCCATCTT
Organism: Chlorocebus sabaeus; assembly: GCF_047675955.1. Lineage (NCBI taxonomy): Eukaryota > Metazoa > Chordata > Mammalia > Primates > Cercopithecidae > Chlorocebus > Chlorocebus sabaeus. The sequence goes on along the minus strand of NC_132926.1, from coordinate 40,070,107 downwards.
TTTTGAAAGTTAGTTTGTTTCACATGTGTTCTTTTAGACCAGTCAGTAGGAGAGAGCAGCTTTTGCCTTAGTTGCTTTGTAAGGCCACGTTTCTCCTCAATTCTTCCATGTTTAAAATGCACTCCTTGTGCTAAGTAGTGATGGGGATACCATAACTGCCACTCTCCATTCCTGAAACCATCATCACTGTCCTCTCTACAGTTATAGCAGTCATCTGTGTATGGCTACATGCATAGCCTGTGAATTTATTTGGAGATTTGTAAAGTAATATGAATACTTTTCATAGATGTGAACTGGTAAGTTAAGATGGTATTAAGAATAGCTGCTATTTCTTCAGGTAAGTTTCTGTTAGAAATCCACCTCCATGCCTATTTTGGCCAACATTCACTAATGTATCCATGCTGTGCCACTCACTGGTAAGTGCTGGGGTGAATGCATTGATAAACCATGCAAAGGTCTTAGTCCACAGAGGGCTCACAGCCTGCATCATCACTATTCCTCATACAGTGTTTTTCTATTCCTATTTCTGAATTGTTAGTGAAGTATGGTTTATGTATAAAAACATGTACAATCATAAATGTGCAGCTCAATGAATTTTCACAAACTGAACTTGCACAGCTAACTAGTATGCTCTACTCTAGCATACTAAATCCAGAAACAGAATTACCAGCACTCCAAAAGGTCCCTTCAGGGCCTTTCCAGTCACTCTCCTCCCAGGGCATACTCACTGGTATGTTTAGTTTGCCTGTTCTTTAAAAAAATCTTTTATATGAACCTGATCATACAGTAAATACTGTTTTGAGTCTGACTTCTTTTGCTCAACATGATTTTGCAAAATTTACCCATGTGGGTTACAGTTTATTCATGCACACTGCTGTCTCATTTTGTGAAAATACCACAATTTAGTTACCTGTTCTACTGTAGATAGGCATTTCAGTAATTTCCAGTTTTATGAATACTGTTGCTTTGCCCCTCCTTATATGTCTTTTGGTATCATATGTAAATGTTTCTGTTGGACATATAACTAGGAGTGGAATTGCTGGATATGTGTAAATGCATCTTTTGTTGATATTGGCAAACAGTTTTCTAAAGTACTTGTACCGGTTTATACTCCCATCAGTAGTGTAGTGTGAGAGTTCTGTTTATTATATATCCTCAATAACATTTGGTATTTTCTGCTTTTTATTTTGGTCATCATCTGTGGTTTTAATTTTCATTTCTATAATGACTAGTGAAATAGAGCACCGTTTTGTAAGTTTATTGGCCATTTAGATATCTTTTTTGGTGAAATGTCTATTCAAGTCTTGTCCCTTTTTTTATTGAATGGCTTCCTTATTGATTTTAAGAAGTTCTTTATGTATTTTGGATATAAGTCTGAAAAATATATCCTCCCACTCTTTGGATTTTCTTTCTTTTTTTTTTTTTTGAGACGGAGTCTTGCTCTGTCGCCCAGGCTGGAGTGCAGTGGCCCGATCTCGGCTCACTGCAAGCTCCGCCTCCCGGGTTCCCGCCATTCTCCTGCCTCAGCCTCCCGAGTAGCTGGGACTACAGGTGCCCGCAACCGCGCCCGGCTAATTTTTTGTATTTTTAGCAGAGACGGGGTTTCACCGTGGTCTCAATGTCCTGACCTTGTGATCCGCCCGCCTTGGCCACCCAAAGTGCTAGGATTACAGGCGTGAGCCACCGCGCCCGGCTATGGATTTTCTTTTCATTTTCCTGGTGGTGTCTTCTGAATGAATAGTAGAGTTCTTGTGCGTGTGTTTTGGTTTTGTTTTGTTTTTTAGGCAGAGTCTTTGTCTGTTGCCCAGACTAGAGTGCAGTGGGGTAATCTCAGGTCACTGCAATCTCTACCTCCCAGGTTCAAGTGATTCTCGTGCCTCAGCCTCCCAAGTAGCTAGGACTACAGGGGCATGCCACCACACCCAGCTAATTTTTCTATTTTTAGTAGAGATGGGGTTTCACCATGTTGGCCAGGCTGGTCTCAAACTCCTGACCTCAAGTAATCCTCCCACTTTGGCCTCCCAAAGTGCTGGTATCACAGGCATGAGCCACTGTGCCTGGCCCAAACAAATGATTTTTAAAAATTGTTCTTGAAATCTAGAATTCTTTTTTTTTTTTTTTTTGAGAGGCAGGGTCTTGCTACGTTGCCCAGGCTGATCTTGAACTGGGCTCAAGCAGTCCTTCCACCTCAGCCTCCCAAAATGCTGGGATTATAGGTGTGATCCACCACGTACAGCCATAAAATAATTCTTGAATAGATGCCAGTTGTAGTTCATGGTCTGTTGTGACTTTTTTTTCCCCTTTGGAAGGGGCTACTTAATGTATCATTAATGTATCATTTTAAATGACAAATAATTAGGAGCTTGTTTCTGCTTCTATGTTTCTATTTTAGAGCTTTAACATATCTTAGATGAAATTTACATGTGGGGTGGTGGGGGGTTAAAACAATGTGTTTACCACCTTTGCGTTTAAATTATGGACTAGATTTTATATAAATTATTTTAAAATGAGTCTGATACAGCCACTATTTTTAGTATTGTTTACTCTGTAAACAAAAGATGACTGATTCCTGCTATTCTGTCAAAGTCAGGGAGCCAGGTGCTTAGTCTCCTCTTCAACTTGTCTTTCTCTAGGGCTTTAAATCCTTCTCAAATGGGCCCTGGAGCTCTGAACTAAGCCTGAATTTTCTTATGGAACCAAGAAGTGGAGAAAAGGAAGAACTCACATTACTGAGGATATGAACTGGTTATAAATAGTGTAGATGCTGCTTCTTAATTTAAAATGCTGTGTGTTCATGAGCAGAGAGACTTGCTATTAAAATACTATTTGGAAATATTGAACAATTGTCCCTCCTTATTTCCCTAGTCTTTGTAAGATCATGACCCATCGCGGGCCTGCCATTAACCTCAAAGGCTCTTGGCTGTAGGTTTTTCTCAAGCTGGGTGTCAGAAAACACTGAGGATTATTTGCTTGGCGATATATTGGTGGAACCATCAGTACTAGAAATACTTGGATGTCAGACACAGATCCCAGGGGTTGGCAGGTTGATGATAATTTTCTGGTGCCCCCCCCAAAACCTCGCTACTACCATAGCTGTGGTTGGCTAATTAGTGCCTTCAGGGATGAGGGTTGATTTCTCCTAGTTCCTTGCCTTTCTCTTTGGATGGCATGCCTTCACTTGTTACTTGGACCTACGTCAAGAATAGAAAGATCAGAAAAAAACCCCACAAAATTGATGATCGTAGGTCACAGTATTTGTGCTTTCATTTCTAAGGACTCATTCTAACATAAATCATTTTCTCTTTCCAAACCAAGTTGCACTCATCAGTTATATTGATACATATTAACAGTGATGATAACCACAAAAATTTTAAATAGAAAGCTTTACAAACGGTTAGCCTTTCTGAGGGGATTTACTGCAAAATCAGGGTATTCTTTATTCTTTTCATCTGTTATTGTATTGACTTTTTAAAGCATTATTCTGATTACTTCACTTTTCTTTTGGCAAATTTTGATTTTTAAATGTGTTTTCATTTTGCTATTCAGAGGATTTGCGTTTATCTTTTCCATGAGAGATATTGAGGATAGTCTAAATCTGGTGATTGGTTTGGTGGGTTTTTTCCGTTTTTTTTTTTTTTTTTTGGTTCTGCATGAGCAACTTGAAGTTTTTCTGTTTTATGTTTTTTCTTTATTTTGAGATGGAGTCTTGCTCTGTCGCCCAGGCTGGAGTGCAGTGGCACGATCTCGGCTCACTGCAAGCTCCACCTCCCGGGTTCACGCCATTCTCCTGCCTCAGCCTTCCGAGTAGCTGGGACTACAGGTATCCCACCACGCCCGGCTAATTTTTTGTATTTTTAGTAGAGATGAGGTTTCACCGTATTAGCCAGGGTGGTCTCAATCCCCTGACCTTGTGATCTGCCTGCCTCGGCCTCCCAAAGTGCTGGTATTACAGGTGTGAGCCACTGTACCCGGCCGAAGATTTGGTTTTTAAAAGTTATCTTGGTTGGGTGCGGTGGCTCACGCCTGTAATCCTAGCACTTTGGGAGGCAAATGCGGGTGGATAGCTTGAGGTCAGGAGTTCAAGACCAGCCTGACCAACATGACGAAACCCGTCTCTACTAAAAATACAAAAATTAGCCGGGTGTGGTGGCAGGGGCCTATAATCCCAGCTACTCGGGAGGCTAGGCAAGAGAATCGCTTGAATCTGGGAGGTGGAGGTTGTAGTGAGCCAAGATCATACTACTGTACCCTAGCCTCGGTGACAAAGCGAGACTTCATCTCATAAAAAACAAGAGCAACAAAAAAAGTCATCTTTTTCAAACTCTTAAAGTAGGAAAAAAGTGATGTTTTTCCTCAGCTCTTAAAATAGGATGTTAACTGGACTTTTCTTTGATCTCTTGATCCTAATAATTCTTCTCTTCAGGAAAAGAGAACATTAAGGATTTTTTTTTTTTTTTTTTTTTACTATAAGTAGTTTATAATTCAGTGTGCTCTTCCTCTTTTTTGTTTTCATTCATTCACAAATGTGTGTTCTGTGTTAAGTTCTGGGTATATTGGTATGATCAGGACCCATTCCTTCCCATTGAGGGGCATGGACATTTATTTAGCCAGAGAATAATACTTGGAGGAATGTTTTGTTTTAAATAAAATTTATGTTTATATAGGTTTGCTTTTAAAAATTAGAAAATACTTTTAAAGTGTATGATTCAGTGTTGTTTTTTGTTTTTTTTGGTTTTTTTTTTGAGATGGAGTCTTGCTTTTCACCCAGACTGGAGTGCAGTGGCGTGATCTTAGCTCACTGCAACCTCCACCTCCCAGGTTTAAGAAATTCTCTGCTTCAGCCTCCCAAATAGCTGGGATTACAGGTGCGTGCCACCACGCCCAGCTAATTTTTTTTGTATTTTTAGTAGAGACGCAATTTCACCATCTTGGCCAGTCTGGTCTCTAACTTCCAACCTCGTGATCCACCCGCCTCAGCCTCCCAAGGTGCTGGGATTACAGGCGTGAGTCACCACGCCCATCCGATTCAGTGGTTTTTATTATATTCACAAGGTGTGAAACCATTGTCACTGCCTAATTCTAAAACATTTTTTTGTCACCCCAGAAAGAAACCTGGACCCATTTGCAGTCAGTTGCTCCCCCTTCTCTAGCCCCTGGCAACCACTGATATACTTTGTCTCTATGGATTTTGCCTTTTCTGGACATTTTATAATAAATGCAAGCATTCAATATATGGCCTTTTGTGACTGGCTTCTTTGTTGTACTTTAATTTTTTTTTTCTTTTTTTTGAGATGGAGTCTCACTCTGTCGCTCAGGCTGGAGTGCAGTGGTGCAATCTCAGCTCACTGCAAGCTCTGCCTCCTGGGTTCACGCCATTCTCCTGCCTCAGCTTCCCAAGTAGCTGAGACTACAGGTGCCCCCCACCACACCCAGCTAATTTTTTTGTATTTTCAGTAAAGACAAGGTTTCACCGTGTTAACCAGGATGGTCTCAATCTCCTAACCTCATGATCCGCCTGCCTCGACCTCCCAAAATGCTGGGTTTACCTCCACCCGGCCTCTTGTACTATAATGTTTTTAAGGTTCATTCATGTTTCAGCATGTGTCAGTACCTCATTTTTTTTGGATGAATAATATTTCATTGTACAGGTATGCCACATTTTGTTGATCTATTCGTAAGCTGATGAACGTTGTTGGCAATTATGGATAATGCTACTGTGAAGATTCATGTACAAGTTTTTGTGTGAACTTGTTTTCGGTTCTCTTGGTATATACCTTGGAGTGGAATTGCTTGATGTTAATATAAATTTATGTTGTTGTTTTTGTTTGAGACAGGCTCTCACTCTGTTGCTCAGACTGAGCAACAGACTGGACTGGACTCACTGAAGCGTTGAACTCCTCAGCTTAAGTGATCCTCCTGTCTCAGCCTCTTGAGTGGTGGATGACAGGTGTGCCACCATGCCCAGCTAATTTTTAAATTTTTAGTAGAGACAGGATCTTGCTGTGTTGCCCAGGCTGGTCTCAAACTCCTGGCCTCAAGTGATCCTCCTGCCTCAGCCTCTTGAAAGTGCTGGAATTGCAGGCTGAGCCAGTGTGTTTTCAGCCTGTGTTTAACTTATTTTGAGGAACTGCCAAACTTTTCCACAGCAGCTGCATCATTTTGCATTCCCACCAGCAGGGTATTAGAGTTCCCGTTTCTCCACATACTCAGCACTTGCTATTGTCTGTCTTTTTGATTATAGCCATCCTAGTAAGCATGAAGTGGTATTGAGTCTTGGTTTTGATTTGCGTTTTCCTGCTGACTTAATGATGTTGAGCATTTTGTGTCTGCTGGCCTTTTGTATATCTTCTTTGGAGAAATGTCTATTCAAATCATTTGCCCATTTTATAATTGAGTTGCCTTTTTATTGTTTAGTTTCTCTTGTCAGAATTATTTAAAATATCTTCTCCTAATTAATAATTAAATAGAGAATTTTTCTTGAATGTAAATAATTTGGTGATGTTAGAATGACAGAGTTTATGTTTACAATATATAAAGTAAATGTACAGGCCACACAAACTTAATGATTATTTCTGAACAACAGTAAAATAGCATACTCAGCTATTTACCAAAAGAAATGTGCTTTGTAATTATACCGTCTTGTTTTGGTAGGATTTAGGGACTATGCAGAAGTAGTGGGCTGGTAATGAGAGCTTTAAAAATTGCATTTTAAGGTAAAAGTTTTAGAAATTAACTCTAAGATAGAAGTGGTAAATACCATTTAAAGCTAGAGTTCAGGCATTGACCCAGAACTTTCTGATACTTATTTTTAATAACTTAAAGAAGGGACTTGAAACTTATAAGAATTTTCTTGCTATTTAAGTAGGACCAAACCAAAAAAAAGTGAAGTAATGAAAATACTTGCAACTTTATGGATTTACTGGATAGTTCCAGCATTGTTTTTCATGTGCTTTGTTTGTTTGTATGAATTCTGAGGTATATGTTGATACCTTTTCTCATACATAAGGATTTATGGGTTTTGTTTAGTGTAGGGTTTTTTGTTGTTCTCCCATTCTTAGTAAATATAGAGAATCCAAGAATGACTTTTAAGTGCCTTTAGGTCCTGCCATTTGCTACAGTTATAAATGTTGCCCTTTGCTTATCCCTAATCCTAGCCCCAGTTCTGCTATTGCTGAAAAACAACTCATTTTAGAACTACTTAGCGAGGAGGGCAGTGATGAAGCTTTCTTGGACTCAAATAATAGTTTAAATCTGTAGGGTATAATGTCTTAAACTTGTTAAATTCAAGTTTGTTTCTATTATAATTAGAACTATATGTGATTTCTGTGTTGGAGATTCATAAAAATATCATATTTATTTTTAATAACAATAGTACCTAGATACAGAGGAAGGTGATAAGGAGGGGAAACAACTCTCTTATTTTATTTATTTATTTATTTATTTATTTATTTATTTATTTTTGAGACAGAATCTCGCTCTGTCTCCGAGGCTGGAGTGCAGTGGTCCGCTCTTGGCTTACTGTAACCTCCACCTCCCAGGATCAAGCAATTCTTGTGCATAAGCCTCCCGAGTAGTTGGGACTACAGGTGTACGCCACCACACCTGATTGATTTTTGTATTTTTAGTAGAGACGAGGTTTTACCATGTTGGCCAGGCTGGTCTCAAACTGCTGACCTCAAGTGATCCGCCCACTTCGGCCTACCAAAGTGCTGGGATTACAGGTGTGACTTGAGAACAAAACCTTAGTAGCACCTATTTGTAAATAAATGTTTTTTTAAAATTGAAGGTCATCAAGGCCAAAGGTACCATGGCAGATTGTGATATATCTGAAGTGGGAACAATGGAAGAGTTTTAGGGTTCTTCTGGGGAGCCATTCTAGTCTGCTCAGCATATAGAGAGGAGCAAAGGTAATCAGGACAAGAGTAAGGGCACACTCTGGGTGTGAGAAAGTGAAAGGTCATCTGAATTCTCAGGTGATTGGATTATTTATTTCTTAGTGATGGAGGCATAGGTAGTTATAGGTAGTTGTGTATTAAACTCTACTTTATATGGCCTGTGTAGGTAATTGTATAGCTCTATTTGGAAAAAATGCCATTTAAATCATATTTCAGCCGTGTGTGGTGGCTCACACCTGTAATCCCATCACTTTGGGAGGTGGAGGCAGGCAGATCACTTGAGGTCAGGAGTTTGATACCATCCTGGCCAACATGGCACAACCCCATCTCTACTAAAAATACAAAAATTAGCCAGGTATGGTGGCACATGCCCGTGATCCCAACTACTTGGGAGGCTAAGGCAGAAGAATCACTCGAACCCAGGAGGCAGAGGTTGCAGTGAGTGAGATCGTATCACTGCACTCCAGCCTAGGTGACAGAGTGAAACTCTGTCTCAAAAAAAAAAAAATTTAAAAAATTAAAGATAAAATTCATATTTGAAGGTTAGTAAAATCGATCAGAATTTTAACAGAAATTATATGACAGGAAAAAAAAGTCTAGTGTCCAACAGCTGTTTATTATCTATCACAGTCTCTCAAAGGATATCCCTCCTATCCTTGCCCAACATCTCTGTGTACTGAGAGCAGAGGTTCCCAGATCTGTCTCTCTGAGTATCCCCTACAACCCAGATTCTGTGACAGTTAAATTGGACTCAGGCTTCCACTGCCCAGTTGATAGAAGAGACTGAGTATCTTTCCACCTCTAACCCCAAAGTGACAATGCTACGTATTCTTTCAGAAAGTGTCAGGAAAGAGCCCAAAGATACCTGAGCTCCAGGGACATGGCAGGGAGGCTGCACAGAAGAGTTCCCAGGGACAGAGACGGGGAATCTTAAAAATAAGTTTTGGAACCAAGTAATGAATTTTATAGTACACTCTAGTTCTAGAGCACGTGTTCCTCCACTTGTTAGTGAATGCCTGACTTGTTGCCCCCGAAGTGTAAAAAGATGTATATTTAAGAATTCCATTGTTCAGCAAGTTATTATTCATGCAGATGGTGGTCACTAAATACCTCTTTTTGAAGGTGATTTCCTCTCCCCCCAATCACCCTACCTTGCAGTGTTTTGTTTTAAACAGCTTTCTTGATGGAGCCTAATCTTAACACCGGCATTATAGAAATAAGGCAGAGTGGGAAGCCTGTATAGTGAGGTCTTGGGATTATGCCATAGTCATAATGGTGTTTTAAATTGTTTTTCTTTTTCTTTTTTTTAATTGAAAAAAGTACACTATTCTAAAGTAGTGAATTTTAATGGAGCAAACTCTTCACATACAAGTGTTTCTTTTTTCCTTATCAGAGTGAAAATTGGCGTTTCTAAGAAGGCTGGAATTTATTTGCACTGTCATCTTTTACTGTGGTGGGGGATGATCGAATTTAACGTTTCCAAGTTGCCAGGAGACAGGCAGCCTATCTTATAAATATTGTCATAGAAGACCTCTTAACCTCTTTGTTCTTTGGATTTCTGTATTTCTTAGAATTGTCATGCTTCCTTTCTGAGACCTAAATTATGCAGAGGTAATGTGATTACTTTGACACCAAGCTCAGGAAATATAAAACGGGTTAGATATAAACCAAGCTAGATTTAAATGAAGTTCATTACTGGCTACAGTGTATTAAGGGAACATTTTCGAAAAGTCCGTATTCGCCTCTGTTCTTGCTGCTGACTCTTCTGCTTCTTTTGGTGACCTTCCCACAGCACAAGAGTGGTTAGGTGTAAGGAGGCTAAGAATACCTTGCCAAGAGCTTCAAATAATGTTAAAACCAGTATTTTAGGTGAACTGTGGTCCCAAGAACTCTCTTTAAATAATTCACCAGTTCAGTGTCCCAGGAGCATGTGGCTTTACTGCAGTTATTTTGACCACATGTATTTGTTTAAAAGGAAAAATTATCTTAGGTTACAATACAGTTATTTTGGGCGTACCTTAAGTTTAACATTAGATTACTAGGATTCGAAAAAATGTACCCAGATGGTAGATGCTGATGAGAATTTGACACAGGAATTCATTTGAAATTGAAGCTTTTGTAGTGTTAGTCAGAAAAATTTATTGACATCTGTTTTTGAATAGTATTTGAGATTGAGATGATCACTTAAAATTTAATGGATTATGGCTGGGCACAATGGCTCACACCTGTAATTCCAGCACTTTGACAGGCCAAGGCAAGCGGATCACCTGAGGTTGGGAGTTTGAGACCAGCCTGACCAACATCTACTAAAAATACAAAAATTAGCCAGGCCTGGTGGCACACACCTGTAGTCCCAGCTACTCGAAGGCTGAGGCAACAGAATCACTTGAACCTGGGAGGTGGAAGTTTCAGTGAGCCGAGATCCCGCCATTGCTCTCCAGCCTGGGCAACAAAAGTGAAACTCCTTCTCAAAAAAAAAAAAAAAAAAAAAAAAAAAAATTAATGGATTATGGAGCCCTACTTCATGTTAGTACACCTTAGCCTCTCTGTTTTTCTGTCTCAATTCAAGATAGAGTTCTTTGTAGCAGTATGGTTTAGAGGTGGTATGTATTTTACAAGTATGTCAGTTGGCTCTGTATATCCTGATGATACTAAAGCCAGGACTAGACCCCTACATCAGTTATATCACTAAATATTCTGTTACTAATTTCCAGATTGACTCCTAGTCCCAGTCAGCTCATCTTTTAAATTAATATAGTTCATTGTCACACTGGACTCAAAAAACCAAATGAAATGTCTTTATTCTATGAAGATGACTTGTGTAGGCTATACAGACTAGCAACAGCAGACACTTTCGGTGTGAGTTATTTTAAAAAATTGAAGAAGGCCGGGCGCGGTGGCTAAGTCCTGTAATCCCAGCACTTTGGGAGGCCGGGGCAGGCGGATCACAAGGTCAGGAGATCGAGACCATCCTGGCTAACTCGGTGAAACCTCGTCTCTACTAAAAAATACAAAAAAAATTAGCCGGGCGTGGTGGCGGGTGCCTGTAGTCCCAGCTACTGGGGAGGCTGAGGCAGGAGAATGGCGTGAACCTGCGAGGCGGAGCTTGCAGTGAGCCGAGATCGTGCCACTGCACTCCAGCCTGGGCGAGACAGCGAGACTCCGTCTCAAAAAAATAAAAAATAAATAAATAAATTGAAGATTTGACTGGCAGAAAAGTTGCTGAGATAGGGAAAAGGGATATTGATTGACAGATATATGTAGAATTAGGGAGAATTTTATGTTTTCATAAATGTCTCAGTTATTTAAGATTTAATTTGGTGTGCATGCTAAATATAACGGTAACATGGTTTGTCTGTGATTTGTCTTTTGTCTTAACAGATTATTTTTCTAACTTTAAAATAGTATATGTCATTTGAGGCCAGGAGTTGGAAACCAGCCTGGGCAACACAGGGAGACCCCATCTCTACAAAAAATAAATTTAAAAAAAGCCAGGGTATAATTGTGCCACCGCACTCCTGCCTGGGCAGCAAGAATGAGATCTTGTCTCTCCAAAAAAAAGTATACAAGTGATAAATATTCACTACAAAAAATTTGAACATGCAGATACACAACAAAAAGGAAACATTCCCCTGTACTCCTATTACCTAGAAATAACAGTGTTGAACTGTAAATGTCTCATTCTAGGCCTCTTTTCCATTATATGTCTGCCTTTTTAAAAAGGAATATGTGATGCATATTGTTTGGCAAATTTAGCTATTTTCATGTAATAATAGTACACCATAAATACCTATTTGAGTAATGAAATTTAATTTTTTTTTTTTAAAGACATGGTCTCACTCTGTCACCCAGGCTGGAGGGCAATGGCACAATCTCGGCTCACTGCAGCCACGACCTCCTGGGCTCGAGCCGTCCTGCTGCCTCAGCCTCCTGAGTAGCTAGGACCACAGGTGCATGCCACCACTCCCAGGTGATTTTTGTATTTTTTTAGAAACAGGGTTTTGCCATGTTGCCCAGGCTAATCTTGAACTCCTAAGCTCCCCTAATTTCAAGCGATCCCACCTGCCTAGGCCTCCCAGAGTGCTAGGATTACAGGTATGAGCCACCATACCTGGCTGAAATTTAATGTGTATTTTTTTGACACAGAGTTTCGCTCTGTTGCCCAGGCTGGAGTGTAGTGGCACCATCTCAGCTCACTGCAACCTCCGCCTCCCGGGTTAAAATGATTCTTGTGCCTCCGCCTCCTGAGCAGCTGGGACTATAGGAGTGTGCCACCATGCTTGGCTAATTTTTGTATTTTTAGTAGAGATGGGGTTTTGCCATGTTGGTCAGGATGGCGAAATTTAATTTTTAATGGCTGTTTAGTAGTCCTTTGTGAGATGTACTATAATTTATTTGTCTCCTGTGATTGGAATTTAGGTTGTTTCTAATTTTTGCTGACACAACACTTATATGTACCCTTTTTGCCTCTTTGAATATTTTCATAGAATAACTTCCTGGGAGTAGAATTCTTTTTTTTTTTTTTTTTTTTTTTTTTTTTTTGAGACGGAGTCTCGCTTTGTCGCCCAGGCTGGAGTGCAGTGGCCGGATCTCAGCTCACTGCAAGCTCCGCCTCCCGGGTTCACGCCATTCTCCTGCCTCAGCCTCCCGAGTAGCTGGGACCACAGGCGCCGCCACCTCGCCCGGCTAGTTTTTTTGTATTTTTTAGTAGAGACGGGGTTTCACCATATTAGCCAGGATGGTCTCGATCTCCTGACCTCGTGATCCACCCGTCTCGGCCTCCCAAAGTGCTGGGATTACAGGCTTGAGCCACCGCGCCCGGCCTTGGGAGTAGAATTCTTAAAGGATTTGTGTATCAAGGCTTTCATAATACATTGCTAAATAGCTTTCTAGAAAGGCTATTTATTTCAGTTTTTGGGTTCTTATCTTTCTAATTGCCTTTATGCTTGCATTAAAATATGAAATTTTTATTTAGTTACAGAATGAAGAAGAGTCTGGAGAACCTGAACAGGCTGCTGGTGATGCTCCTCCACCTTACAGCAGCATTTCTGCAGAGAGCGCAGGTAGGTAACAGGGCAAGGTGATTACAGAATCCTTAAAAACACTCTGCGCTTTGACATTACAGTTTAAAAAAAAAAAAAAACGTTTCAGAAGCAGTCGGAAGAAAGGTTACAAAGCGAGTCTGGATTTTAAATAATTGAGAAGTGGATACATTTAAAATCACCCCCAGTCTCTTAGACATTCATCTAGAAATGTCTTTTGGTTCAATTGTTATATATGTACTCTTAAGGGAATGGCTGGGTTTTGTCTGCTAGAGTTAGTGGAACTCCTTTTATTTCAATTCAGCTAATCATCAAAAAATTGTGACTGTTAAAATTCTGCAGCATATTTTGACTACAAGGATGAGTCTGGGTTTCCAAAGCCCCCATCTTACAATGTAGCTACAACACTGCCCAGTTATGATGAAGCGGAGCGGACCAAGGCTGAAGCTACTATCCCTTTGGTTCCTGGGAGAGTGAGTATAATTTGCCATGTTACTTGATGGCTGCTCTATGGGAATTAAGTTATTTTCATTGTCCAATTTTGATTCATTACTTATGATTGTATTGATTAGTGAAAGTAGAGCTAATTTTAAAAATCAGGTATATTTGCTTTTGGGATAATAAACTTATCTCTTCCTAAAAATGACAAGGTAAATTACTAGTCAAACCTGCTCATTTTTCCTTTATCTCTCCTATTACCACTACTTTTTCAAGTCTCCTGGGATGGCTGAAGTATCTTGAAGCAGGAGCACAGTAACGTTTCCTTGATTCTGCACACTTAATATTTTGCTGTTGGGTGGATAGCTGCTAAGGAGGTCTAGGAAGATAATAAATGTGTGCAAATTTATAGAATTAAACTCATAAAAGAGATCTTCACATTGATTTAGATGAACTCCATTCTTACAGCAGTCCAGATCATGTCATTTGTGGGGACATAGTGAGTTCAGATTCCATCTAGCTTGACGTAGATTCATGGAGGTGGAGATTGGGATGCCATATAAACCAGTGGAGATTATTGGGCACTCTTGGTTCTCGATGTCAGATATGTAAGTGCTGTATTTGTCATTTTGTAAATATTTATCCAGATTGAGGTTGATGCAGGTAGGGCATTGGATCAGATGTTGGGAGAATGGAAGCAGTATAAGTCCCCAGTAATGTAGGGACCATCAAGCCTCTAGGCTCTATTCTAGCAAGAAACTGGAGTGAGTGATGAGCAAGAACAGAAACCTAGTCTAGGCAGTGTGATGTCATAGGCCCAGAAGTTCCCCTCTTGGCTTGAAGATAGTAGACTGTTTACAGACCACACCTACTGTGAGGAGTGGAGCTCCTAAAATCATTGCTTAGCAGAAATAATTTATGAGCGCAATCTAGGATGATCCTAAATGGTGATGATGTGCATTCAGTTCTTATAGGTGCCAGGGAGAAACTAAGAACCCTAGTGTCTAAAGGCAAGACAATCATAAGGTAACTGCCTTATATTGGAAGCAAACAACATGCTTGGTACTGTGCTTGATGCTTTTATGTATTTTGTATATTGTTTCCAGTCTTCATAGTAACCTTGAAAGGTAGAGATTATATTATCTCCATTTTACAGATGTGAAAATTTAGGTCCAGAGAGATAAAGTAATTTTCCCAAAGTCATACGACTGGTAAGTGGCAGAAGTGAAAGCCAAACCCAGATATTCTAGAACCCAAAGTCCTTATTTGTTTCACTGTACTCTGCAGACCTGTTGCAATATATGGTAAATAGATCAGTATGGAAATTAGTCTGATAAATCACAAAACTCTTCAGAATACTTTCATTTGATACAGGTACATATTTAGGAACTTCTTAAAGGGGTCTAGTATTCAGCAGACATGTATAAAGCACTTTTAAAATCTAAGATGCAGTGTATTTTACAGTGGATAGGCAAAAAGCTTTGTATAAGGCACTGTTCCTCATTGTTACTCAAAAGCCTAAAATCCAACTAGGGTAAAGGGCCCACAAATACTGATAACTAAGACACTTAAGAGCAGTGGGCATCACGAACTGAAACTTTTTACTGGGTGATCATAGGGGAAGATATGATTTGATGTGGGCCCGGAGTTTTGATGGGTAAGAACATTCCAGAGGGAAAGAACACAGAAAGCAGGTGTGAATCCAGCCAGGTGAGGGCAGTTCTGTGTATGTAGTAATTGGCTTTGTATAAGCACAGAGTTTGTGAAGGGAGATACAAAGTTGTGACTAGAACTGTTGTTTATAGAATCCTTGGAATGTTAGATGGGGGTATTTAAACTTCTATATGCAACTTTTAGAGAATCCTTCAGAGTTTTTGAGCAGCAGTATGAGAGGACTTGTGTGGTGTTCTGGAAACATTAACTTGGCAACAATTTCTAGGAGGAGTCATGGTAGAAGAGATACCAAGAGGACAGGAAGATGCATTTGTAATATTATTAGATGTTACTTCCATGTGTTTTTTGGAGTATATCTTTGAGTAGTTATGCAAAAAACAGAATTAGCTTTTAATTTTGGCAAAATCTTATTCTGCTAATATGAAGTAAGAATACTAGATATTTAATGTTTTAAAAAATTAATTATAAAACAGTTCATTTTAATAGAAATTTTCAAACAATAGTGGAAGTATGTTAAGTTAGAAAAGGAAGCTGCCATTGCCACCGACCTCCCTTTCTCTAGTTCCCACTCCCCAGGGAAACCACTGTTAACAATTTGGATCTTCGAGACTCTTTTCTGTGTATAACAAGTTTTGATATTCCCTAAAATGTTTTTCATTTGAGGAGCCCTCATTGAACTGTGTACAGATCTATCACTTTTAAGTATATATTCAATTATTTTTAAATATCTCAACACATACCTACATCAGTTAAAAAGATAGCACACATGTGTTGGTATTGTTCAGGATCATGTTATTTCTAGATCTGCAATATTATGTTATCAAGTTAGGATGGAAGAGGTCTTATCTGCTGATAAAGTTAGAAGTGAGATTGTTTTAGATCTGTATGCCAATACAAATACATGATTATGGAGTTGAGCAGTGGGCAGTTCTGTGGACTATTCGTATATGATCGTACTATTCTTTTTTCCCCATATCAGCCTCGTAAAGCACTTATTTTTTTTATTTTTTTAATTTTTTTTATTTTTTGAGACGGAGTCTCACTCTGTCGCCCAGGCTGGAGTGTAGTGGTATGATATCGGCTCACTGCATGTTGTGCCTCCCGGGTTCATGCCATTCTGCTGCCTCAGCCTCCTGAGTAGCTGGGACTGCAGGTGCCCGCCACCACTCCTGGCTAATTTTTTTGTATTTTTAGTAGAGACGGGGTTTCACCATGTTAGCCAGGATGGTTTCGATCTCCTGACCTCATGATCCGTCCACCTCCGCCTCCCAAAGTGCTGGGATTATAGGCATGAGCCACCACCGCACTTGGCTGATTTTATCTCTTTAATAGTCCCTGGATTACTAATATTTTAGGTCCTAAACAGGTCCTCGATTACTGATATTCTAGAATTTAAACCAAATGTGTAAGTAAATTTTGTCTTTTGTCTTTTCTTGAGGTATATTTTTTTAAAGGAAGAGTAAATAGTTCTTGTGAACTTTTAAATGTTTGAAGTGTATTATTAAAGAACTTGGGTTATCAGATGAAAATTTCATTTTGAACACTGGGGATAGAAAAAAGATTTGCTTCTTTTCTAATTATATATTAATAATGCAAAATGGAATTCTAAACACACATTGAGCCTTTAATGCTCATAATTTTGAACTGAGCCAAAGCAATAACTTTTTTCCTTGCTACTCAAACTTACACTTTCATTTTTCTTTGTATCTCCCTTTGCCTAGAAATAATTCTTTTTCTTTTCATTTAGGATGAGGATTTTGTGGGTCGGGATGATTTTGATGATGCTGACCAGCTGAGGATAGGAAATGATGGGATTTTCATGTTAACTTTTTTCAGTAAGTATGTATGCATAGCAGAACCACCCCCTCCAAACCAGAGTGCTTTGGATTATGGGTGAATCTGACTGAATTAAAATAACTAGTTGATCTAATGTATTAATACATTATATTTATTTGGTGCCTTTTACTGGAATGTTCAAAGCTTAATATACCTTTGTTTTAATATCCCTTCTCTTTGCCTTCCATTTTCATGAATATCTGTGGAAAATATAATTAAAGCAGTTATGAGGATGCTGCATTTTTACATGAGCTAAGCCTCATCTTCCAGGTCTACGGGGCCCTTTTGCATTGCTTCTACTCATCCTTAATCTGTAGAATAGGAATTAAATGCCTTTGATGAATTTTGCTCTGAAAGCTTCTTTTTTCTGACAGATCAAAGTCAGCCTGATTTTCTCCCTTCATGTTATTTTGCATTTATCTTTTTGTGTGCCTCACATATAAGTGAGCAACCATTTCCTTTATTTGTTGTATTAGAAAGATAAGAAAATGCAATGCTTTTAGAGGTGATGTTATATAAGTTGTCAAAATTCAGAGAACAGGAGGACGAGTGACTTGAATCAGATTATTTGGGGGCACTTATTTAATGTTGAATGCATTTATTTTATTTACTGGACTATATATATAACACACACAGTAAAAAGCAGAGGTCAGGCTGGGCATGGGGGCTCACGCCTATAATCCCAGCACTTTGGGAGGCTGAGGTGGGTGGATCACCTGAGGTCAGGAATTTGAGACCAGACTGGCCACCATGGTGAAACCCTATCTCTACTAAAAATACAAAAATTAGCTGGGTGTGGTGGCAGGCGCCTGTAATCCCAGCTACTCGGGAGGCTGAGGCAGGAGAATCGATTGAATCCGGGAGGTAGAGATTGCAGTGAGCTGAGATCGTGCCATTGCACTCCAGCCTGGGTGACAAGAGCGAGACTTCGTCTCAAAAAAAAAAAAAAGCAGAGGTCAAAGCCAGGGCACAGTGGCTCATGCCTGTAATCCCAGCACTTTAGAAGGCTGAGGTGGGCGGATCACCTGAGGCTAGGAGTTCAAGACCAGCCTGGCCAACACGGAGAAACCCCGTCTCTACTAAAAACAAAAATTAGCCGGGTATGACTGTGCACACCTGTAGTCCCAGCCACTCGGGAGGCTGAGGCAGGAGAATCGCTTGAACCTGGGAGGCAGAGGTTGCAGTGAGCCAAGATTGTGCAACTGCACTCCAACTTGGGTGATAGAGTGAGACTCGGTCTCAAAAAAAGAAAAAGCGGAGGTTGTAAGTGTATAGTTTGGAGACTGTTAAGGTTTGCTTTTTGTTTTTTGCTGTTTTTTGTTTTTTGTTTTTTTTCCTTTTGAGACAAGGTCTTGCTCTGTTGCCCAGGCTGAATTTGGAATGCCGTGGTCTGGTCACTTCTCACTGTACCCTTGACCTCCTGGGCTCAAGTGCTCCCCCCACCTCAGCCTCCCAAGTAACTGGGACTGCAGGTGTGCACCACTGTGCCCAGCTAATTTTTTTTTTTCTTTCAGTTTTTGTAGAGATGGGTCTTACTGTGGTGCTCAGGCTGGTCTCAAACTGCTGGGCTCAGGGGATCCTCTCACATTGGCCTCCCAAAGTGCTAGGATTACAGGTGTGAGCTACTGTGCTCAGCCTGTTAAGGCGTTTTTGAAAGTAACTAACAGTAGACATAATTGTGTAAAACCTGATAGGGAGGAATTTTTCTTGTTTGCTTTTTGGGGAAAGACAGAAGAATGGTTCTTTTAGAGGAGGTATGGTGAGGGTTGTGGAGGACAGGCTTTTATCCTTTGGAAAGTCATTAAAACAGAGGCAGGTGTAAGGCACTCTTGTTCTTGGGTAACAGGACATGTCTAACATCTTTCCCCTCCTCTGCTTTTGCAGTGGCATTCCTCTTTAACTGGATTGGGTTTTTCCTGTCTTTTTGCCTGACCACTTCAGCTGCAGGAAGGTATGGGGCCATTTCGGGATTTGGTCTCTCTCTAATTAAGTGGATCCTGATTGTCAGGGTAAGTTGTACAACAGAAAAGGTGGGCTCTACAGAGGGACAATAATTAGAATATTTTTGAACATTTGATTTTTCATTTGCTTTTTTAAAAGTTATTTCAACGTGTTAAATGATTTTTGGTTTGTCTGTGGTTTCATGATGAAGCCGAACCAAAATCATTTGCAAATGGTTCATGCACACAAGTTTTGTTGTCAAAGCTATTGAATATTGGTCTATCATTAATATTGTTCACCATCTGCTTTCTTTGTTTTTAATGTTTATAATATGATAATGTATATGTTCTGAAATTAGTTGTTTTTATAATAAAAGGAAGGATATTTACCCCTTTGATGTCTCATCAAAAGCAGCCATTCCTCTCATTTCTGTTACAGTTTTAATCTAGCTCTCTTCTTCCTTCTTTTCTTTTCTCCTTCTCTTCCCCTCTCCCTTCCAGGATTGCTTATGCCAAAATGTTTGGGGAGCCAAAACTGTTTAACAAGTATTGCTCCATTAGGAGCCTACCTCTGAAGTAAATTATAGAGATGTATGTCTTTAGTGACTTAAGAGTTACCAGTTAGTTAAATTTGCATGAAGTAATTTAAAGTTGTAAAAGATCTAGGCTTTTAAAGTATCCTCTGATTTCAGATACATTTATTGCTATCGTCAACCTTATAAACAAAAACAATTTATCCATCATAAATTGGCATACTTAACTAATGGGTGTTGCTTGACCACTGTAGTTTTTCTAAGTAGTGCCATCTTATTTATTATAAAAACATTTGTTAACGTTGTTAGGGTTCTAGAATCCTTTGAGAATCTGATGAAAGTTATAAACTTTTCCCCCGCATAGCTAATATGTACTTATCTATAATAATGGACTTTAGGTTAAGAACTCAAGCCCTAAAGAGGTTTTCATTCCTTCCCTAACTCTTAATTGTTACTTTATTAACAAATAAAATGCTATATTTTAATTTTCAAACTACATTAAACTCTTGGACACCAAAGCCTCCAAGGAAAAGAGAAATAAAATTAATTCCAGTCTTTTTTTTTTTTTTCAAATTAAATTTTCAACTGCATTTAAAAAGTGAATTAAATGGGCCGCGCGCTGTGGCTCACGCCTGTAATCCCAGCACTTTGGGAGGCTGAGGTGGACAGATCACAAGATCAGGAGATCAAGACCATCCTGGCTAACACGGTGAAACCCCATCTCTACTAAAAAAATACAAAAAAAAATAGTGGGACGTGGTGGCGGGGCCCTGTAGTCCCAGGTGCTTGTGAGGCTAAGGAAGGAGAATGGCGTGAACCCAGGAGGGGGAGCTTGCAGTGAGCCAAGATCGTGCCACTGCACTCCAGTCTGGGCGACAGAGTGAGATTCCGTCTCAAAAAAAACAACAATTGATCAAATGAATTAACTTGTATCAGTTAGGATGCTTTTGACTGTGAGTAACAAAAACCTAGCTCAAAATGGCCTAGAAAAAAAATTTTAATTGTTATTTTAAATGGGGAAAGTTTATTTCCCCTGAAAACAAGTCCCTGACAAGGAGGTTAGTTAAGTCAGTGGCTATTTGACATCATCAAGGTCAGCTGACCTATCAGCATATTGGCACAGATGCCCCCTGCCCTCAGGGTTAAAAGATGGCAGTTTCATGTATCAGCATTACATTGAAACACAGCAGTGCTCAAGAGAAGAAAAAGAACTATTTAAAAAAATTTTTTTCTACCACCTTTAGAAAGAACTGTTTTTTCTCTAAGAGCCAGGAAAGCTTCTCAGAAGCCCTCAACTTCCATTGGTCAGAATGGCATCCTGTGCCCATTCCTAAACCAGTTGCCAGCAAGGGAAGGGGATTACCCTGGTATACATGATAAAGCTTCCAAAGTCAAGACAAGGCTGGAGGAGTAGGAACAAAGTCAGGCCTCATTAGAAAGAAGGCAATGATATCAGCTACTTAGGAGGCTGAGGTGGGAGGATTACTTGAGCTCAGGAGTTCAAATCCAGCCTGGACAACATAGTGAGATCCTGTCTCTTAAAATTAATAATAATGAAATTGCTTTTGGCACTGAATAAGCAAGGTAAAACGATCATTATTGAAACACATTTCTAGAAGAGCAAATATTATGTGGGGAAAAAATGTTTTCTAAAAAACAAATTTTTGTATACTTTCAAAATAAGTTCATAAAGCTAAAAGCTATCATATTTAACAATTGCTTTTCTCTGAAAGGAAATAGATTTGCATTTATTGTAACCATTTCAAGCAAGTAATATGTAAAATACTTTCACTTATATTTTAAAATTATTCTAAAGGCTAAGCGATGGCATTGGTAGAACAAATAAGTCTTGCCGGGCACAGTAGCTCATGCCTGTAATCCCAGAACTTTGGGAGGCCAAGGTAGGTGGATCACCTGAGGTAGGGAGTCTGAGACCAGCCTGACCAACATGGAGAAACCCCATCTCTACTAAAAATACAAAATTAGCCAGGCATGGTGATGCATACCTGTAATCCCAGCTACTCAGGAGGCTAAGACAGGAGAATCGCTTGAACCCGGGAGGCAGAGGTTGCAGTGAGCCGAGATCGCGCCATTGCACTCCTGCCTGGGCAACAAGAGGGAAATTCTGTCTCAAAAAAAAAAAAAAATCAGTCTTGCATTTTGTGATTTTGTGTACCCTTAAGTTAAAATGAGAAATTGTGTCTGTTAAGCTGCTATAAAGTGTTTTGCCTTATTTTTTAGTTTTCCACCTATTTCCCTGGATATTTTGATGGTCAGTACTGGCTCTGGTGGGTGTTCCTGGTTTTAGGTAAGTGTTTTTAATGTAAGAAAAGGCAAGAAAACATTACATTAAATTTTATAAGTAAAATTACTTTTAGTAAACGTTCATCTTGATTACTGTATAGTAATATGTTAATAATTGTTAATAAACATTTTTAAAATGTTGCTTTCTTAAAGAATAGTCTTTCGTTACCGTCAGAGTAACGTGCAGAGTAATAAACAGTTTCTTTGTGGTTGTAGGTTTTTCCTAACCTATACATACATTCTTCTCCTCCATGTGATCAGTGGGGTGTACTGATGACTCTGTAGTCAGTCAGTTTTTTCCCCTTGTGAGCTATTGCCACACAGCATTCACAAACTCAAACCAGAATTGCTTATAGGCTTACTGCAGCCAGTTGAACTAACTTGTAAGTGCAGGTGGCCCATCTTTGGTGGGTCTGTCAGTAGAAAACAGAAAATATATAACCTCACTAGATATAACTTCTGAAAGAACCACTATTGGATTTCCAGAATTCTTTAGTTTACTATTGGTGGGAATAAGAATTATTTTACAATAGGCAAGAGGACTCTTTTTTTTTTTTTGACAGAGTCTTGCTCTGTTGCACAGGCTGGAGTGTAATGGCATGATTTCGGCTCACTGCAATCTCCACCTCCCGGGTTCAAGCAATTTTCCTTCCCCAGCCTCCCAAGTAGCTGGGATTATAGGTGTCCGCAACCGCACCTAGCTAATTTTTTGTATTTTTAGTAGAGACGGTGTTTCGCCATGTTGGCCAGGCTAGTCTCGAACTTCTGACCTCAGGTGATCCACGCGCCTCAGCCTCCCAAAGTGCTGGGGTTACAGGTGTGAGCCACCATGTCCGGCCGGAATTTTTTTTTTTTAATATATATACCAGGTATTTCAGGTTTCTGGTCTTTGGATTTTTTTTTTTACTCTAAACATCTATTTTTAAATATTTTTTTCCTAGACATTAAAACAAAGAGATGAACATTGGAGTAAATTATTTCAATGTTGGCTTCTTGATTATTTGTAAAGAAAATATATATGATACAGTAAGAGAGATCACCATCACTTCTATCATTTCTACAAAAGAATAACAGGGCCATCTTGTGGCTGTTAAAGACGATGCGATTGCCTCACTGTGCTTCTGTGACATCAGTTTCTCCTGTCTCCTGTTTTGCTTCTTATTGCCTCCTTAATTAAGATTCTTGTTGGTGGTGCTGCTAATGGGTCTGGCTAGCATATCCTGGCACCCATGCCTGACAGGTGCTTAATAAATTGAGGACCTGGGCCAGGCATGGTGGCTCACACCTGTAATCTCAGCATTTTGGGAGGCTGAGTCAGGAGGATTTCACCTTGAGGCCAGGATTTCAAGACCAGCCTGGGCAACATAGTAAGACCTCATCTCTACAAAAAATTTTTTAAAATTAGCAAAGCATGGTGGTTTGTGCCTGTAGTCCTAGCTACTCAGGAGACTGAGGCAGGAGGACCCCTTGAACCCAGGAGTTGGAGCCTGCAATGAACTATGATGGCACCACTGCACTTCAGCTTGGGTGACAGCAAGACAGTGTATCCCTAAAAACAAAACAGTTCAGGACCTGTTTTGCCAAGACTAACAGAGCCTTGCATTGCTGACCCTACATTTTACTTAGAAAATATAAATCATTCATTACACCGTCTACCACTTCCTCAACAGCATAATCTACTCTATGATTGGTCATTAGAATTCTAAGGAAAGAGAAATAGTAATTTTTTTTCCTCTCTTGATTATTGAGAACTTTAATAATAAAAATGACCAACAGGAGAATAATTTAGAAGAAATAGTTCCTTGGCTTGCTTATTTTCTAAACTGTACCTTTAAGAGAAAGGCTGACCACTCCTGTTTCCCCAAGTCAAATCCTGAATGGACCAAAGAAGAGCCCTTAAGCATATGTTCAGATTGATTGCTTATGGCATAAATGATTTAAGGAAATTTAATGGATTGATTCTCTTTCTATATTAAAGTTTCATGGGAGGTGGTTTTATAATACTTTATCAGTGATCATTCTTGCTATGTACCATTTGCTTGTATGTGAAAAATAAGAGTTTGGCCGGGCATGGTGGCTCATGCCTGTAATCCCAGCACTTTGGGAGGCTGAGGCAGGCAGATCACTTGAGGTCAGGAGTTCGAGACCAGCATGGCCACCATGGTGAAACCCCGTCTCTACTAAAACTACAAAAATTAGCTGGGTGCAGTTGCTCATGCCTGTGATCCCAGCTACTTGGGAGGAGAATGGCTTGAACCTGAGAGACGGAGGTTGCAGTGAGCTAAGATCGTGCCACTGCACTCCAGCCTGGGCGACAGAGCAAGATTCCATCTCAAAATACATATATATAGTAATAAGAGTTTGGATACACTTATGAGCATTTATACCCAATATTCGGGTCATTTTCGGAACTTCCCTTTTGAAGAGAACCAGTTTCATGGCTCTTGCAGAGCTATATGCAGAGCTCCTAAGCTGGCCGCTCTTGAGCTACAGTTAGCCTATAGTTTATTTGTTCCACAGTTACTTTTAAAGTTTTTCTTAATTGGTTGCCAACATTTTAAAAATCAAAATTATTTCACATAAAATATCTGAATGTTTTTACTTTTCTTACAAGTTGGAATATCAAGCAAAGCTAGCCTACATTCCCCATGGCACCCTTTGGCTAAAGCTGAGTTGTTGCTGTCTCCTCTATATAGGTCATGTGCCTTCCAGTTCAGTAAGATCCCACCACCGTACCCCAACTTAGTATTTGAAGGGGTAACCCCTGCTCGATACTCACTTGCTGCTTTGGGTGCCAAACAGAATGATGTTCCCCAAGCTCAGAGCTGACAGCTCTTGGTTACTGCTAAAAATCAGTTCAGCTGTCCAAGTACAGTTTTCTGCCACTGAGTATCCCAGTAAAAGTGTTTTTTAAAAAAATGTGGTAAGGGCTCAGAGACCATCTCTGAAAGAAGGCGGCCAAGAAGAGTATCCGAGTTTCCACTGGAGGTGCATATCACCTCTCTGCTGACAGTTTTAAGAGGTACAAAGTTTTGTGAATGTTACAGATTCTGGTGTCGTCACACAAAAAAGAGTATTACTAAGAAGAGAAAAATAGGCTGGGTGCAGTGGTTCACACCTATAATCCCAACTCTTTGGGAGGCTGAGACAGGAGAATCAGTTGAGCCTAGGAGTTCGAGGCCAGCCTGGGCAACATAGCGAGACGCCTATCTCTACAGAAAATTTAAAAATTAGCTAGCTGGGCATGGTGGTGTGAACCTGTTATCCTAGCTACTTGGGAGGCAGAGGCAGGAGGATCATCTGGGCCCAGGAGTTCAAGCTTACAGAGCTGTGATCGTACAACTGCACTCCAGCCTGGGCAACAGAGCAAGACCCTGTCTGTTGGGGGAAAAAAAAAATAGAGAACTAGAGTTTCAAGTTGAGACGATGAGAATTGCTGTAATAGATAAGGGGATCCTGACATCTAGTGGACAACATTATATACTGTCCACAGAAAAAACAGCTCATGACAAGGAAGGTTACATTTTTTCTTTTTACTTGAGAAAATCACAGTTATAATCTCTTTTGTTGTTGTTGTTTGGAGTTAATTATATTGGCATGCTTTTTTGGAGCTCAGTAGGTAGATTTTGATATGTTTCTCAATGAGGCTTTCATATGTAAATGTTTGGCCACATCTTTTATTTCCTTTTTAGACCAATTCAATTCTGAATGTGCAAAAGACACTATTGACTCTTGCATTATACCTTCTCATTGAAGGATGGATAATTTGGTATGAAAATCCTTTGCAGATTCTGGAGGAAATTGCTCATGCTTTGATTACCTTTAGCAGAAAAATAACAATGTATTGCTATCAGGAGAGGGATTTCTGGGGAGGGGACTTGCCACGGAAATTATAAATTCATTCATGACTTTTCTTTTTTAAATTAGGCTTTCTCCTGTTTCTCAGAGGATTTATCAATTATGCAAAAGTTCGGAAGATGCCAGAAACTTTCTCAAATCTCCCCAGGACCAGAGTTCTCTTTATTTATTAAAGGTATTAAAATTTATTCTAGTCCCAGTGTAACCATGTGCTACATTGTAGATTTCTGTTCAGTTTTAGAGTAAGTATCTGTGGTAGGGGGATATAGAGAAGGTAAGGAAGGCACAGTCCCTGCCTTTTAGCAGTTTCTTGTCTAGTGACAGGGATTTTTACAAAAAGCTATTGACAAAGTCAAATTAGAAAAATTGCCATAGGAGAAATTGTTACTTTGTGCTTTGACAGTGTGAAAGAGGCAGGGGACTTAGCAGTCATCAGAAAGCTAGGATATTTGGCTGCTTGACTGAATCCAGCATCCTGAATCCCCTGCTTACTGTTGTACCAGTTCCAGAGGATGACATTCAGAAGGAAACCTTCAGGCCTAATCACTTGTCTCTGCCCCTAAATCCCAGAACCTGGAGAGACTGTGTAATACTTTAAGAACTCCGTTTATCTGGGCTGCTGACAAGCCCACCAAGTCTTCCATCTCTTAAAATTGTCATTGAGGCTTTCCTGATGGCTTTCTTGAGGTGGACATTGTGATACTGCTCTAAGGAAGGTC
Organism: Chlorocebus sabaeus; assembly: GCF_047675955.1. Lineage (NCBI taxonomy): Eukaryota > Metazoa > Chordata > Mammalia > Primates > Cercopithecidae > Chlorocebus > Chlorocebus sabaeus. Next base: position 40,043,868 of record NC_132926.1, on the reverse strand, counting down.
AAACCCAAGAAAACAAGAGAAAGGACCTTTTCCCTTGCCTAGAACAGGAGGACTAAGCCCTGGCAAGGCTCTTTGATTCACACATGATTTTCCCCAGAGGCTGACATTCCATCTTACATCAGTGGCTGCCTAAAGGAAGAGGTAGAGAATCTTGAGAAAGAGTCACCAGAGAGAGCTCTCTTTGGTAACAAGTTCTAATAGACTTTCTTGGACTTGGCTGTTCCTTGGGACTTTTGGGGACTGTATTGATCATAGAGTAGAACCTTGAGCACCACCTAGAGGCCAGTCCAGTTGAAGGTCTTAGGCAAAGCTTTGTAAAGGGTAGGTGTAGTAGTTCAGATAACTTTACACGATAGTGGAGAGTGTGGGGAGGAATTTCAGAATCATCTGAGGCAGAGTGAAGAGCAAAAATAGGGAAGTATGGAGCTTGTTCAAAGGACAGTAGCTTGATTTGGGGCATAAAGGAGTATTGAGGGTCAAGGCTAAAAAGTCAGGTTGAAACAGGTTTCTGAAATAACCTTGAGCACCAAGTCAATTTAGTAGAACCATCAAATTGATGGAGCCCATGACATGTTGGGTCAATGCAAGACTAAGCCCACGTGGAACACGAATTTGTTCTGTACTCTTAGAGTATCAGTTTATATAGGCAATCATACGCTAATAATCAGGTTCTCAATTTTGAAGATTTGTGGTGGTCTCAGGAGGTATGTTTCAAGAAAATAAGGCATCTACCATAGTTCATTTTCCAAGTGATAGAACAGCATTGGCAACTTTAGGCAACAGAATAATATAATGAGACCATCTTGAATATAACAAACATTTTTTCAAGCATAGTATATATAGTAAACTAAAATTAACATTCATGGAGTTTTCCATGTGTCAGATAATAAGCATTTTACATGGATAATTAAATGTATGTAAGTAAAGAAGGCTTAAACTGCTTTTAAAGTTAGTTTCTCAAAGAAATATATACTAGTATTAAATATATACTAGTATTCATTACTAAAAAACAGGAATCTTTGCATGTTTAAAAATGTGTAGCATGTCATGAATTTGAATTCAGCCACACAGTCTGGATGTAGATGAACATTCACACCACTGGCCTGGGCCTTAATGCTTACGATGTGTCTTTGTTTATGTCTGGAACATAAGAGGCTTATTAAATATTCTTTGCAGTTTTATTTAGTTACCATTGTCATCTTTCATCTATATATCTGATTGGAATTTATAGTTAGCCTTAGGTTTAACTTTTACCTATCAAGGATTCAAAAGTTAGTACTATTGGATTGCTACAAGTCCTCCTTATGAAGGGTGCTGAAATCACCTAATATTTTCCCCCTGATACATTGACACCCAAAATATACTGAGGGGACAGATTTCTTTCTGTTTTTAAAAAAAGTCATCGATTCTGTAGGTGTAGTTTAATGTTAGCTCTGAATTTCTAAATGGACTGAGATCACACCTCTGCCTATTCTCTTCATCCTTCAGTTAGAAGGAAATTTGCATCTTTATTAGGGGATTGCATACCTTCTTCATCTTGGTTCTAAGCATAAGAAATAGCAGTCCAGTTGACAGAAAGCCTGAACGTCTCAGTTTTCCTGTGTTGTTTGGTACTTTACTGAAAATTTTGTTATTATTGTTTGGATTTTCTAAAATTTTTGAAATGTTTTTTGATGTTCTAAATTTAAAACTATGCATGTGGGGTTGTGATTTGAAGTAGGCAGTCCTTAGTAATAATAATGTTGTAGGAACTGCTAAGGGAGATTGAAGTGATGAACCTGCTGGTGCTTCAGGAGTATACATTAAGAGTTGTCAGAAACTTACTCAGGTAAATGGATGCACTCCATTGGAGGGCATAATAGAGTTTATTTGCTTTTCTGTTTAACTGTGATACCCTGGTTTGTTTGAAATAATTCCTGACACACCCAGAGAATTCAGAGCTCTAAATTAAGGGTTTGAGGAACTTACAGCAGACTTTAGAATTCTAATGACTTCACTAATTTTCCAGGGGTCCCCAGAGGGAACCTGAAAAACCATAATATCCTATGGGACTGAGTTCCCTTTGTCCATTGAAAGGGTAAGAACTATGTCCAGATCCAGATGTAGAATCCTTTCTTTCTCTAGTTCAGAGGACATTTAGTTTAATTTTGTTAGAAGACATATTAGGAAATTGTCATGTGAAGTATGAAAGCTTTATTTTTTTTCCTCTCTATGGATTCTTTATTATGTTTATCACAGTTTTTAAAAAGTCATTATCTGCTAATTCCAACATCAAGATAGATAAGTCTATTTGTATTGATGGATTTTTTCTCTTGACTCTGGGTTACATTTTCCTGTTTTTACATACCTGGCCAGTCATTTCTTTGTTGCAGCATTGTCGGTTATCATGTTGTAGAGATTGTGAGCTCTGAATTTTATCAGAAGGTTGTTGAGTTTTTGCCTAGCAGGCAGTCAGATTACTAAAGGATAACTTTGATCTTCTTTCTAACTGTCATGTATAGTGATTCTTCTAGGGAGATAGGGGTAGGGGAGAGGGAAAATGTAGTTTAAAAAAACCTAGGCTAACTCCTGCTGAGGAAAATCACTGATAAATTAGTGACTCCTCTGCTAAATTCCCTGTCTCGACATTGTCAACCTGAAGTCATCAAAAGGATCAGAATACAGAATTTATGCAAGTAGAAAGCTGGGAATGGCCAATCAGAGAACACAAACTTTAGAAGATGGGGTCAGTGTTCCCAAAAGCTTTATTTTCTTTTATGGACTTCTACTTCTTTGATGGAGATCTCACCAGTTAAAAGGTAGCTGAAGAAAGACACAGGTAGGGAATTTTTAAAATAACTTTGCCGGAAAGATACAGATACAGAATTTTTAAAATAACTTCACCATAACAGAAAAATAATACTTTCCGTATTGTACTAAGATTTGGCAATTTACTACAAAAGGGTGTAAGAATAGTGACTTTTCTAGTCAGGCTACCTAAAATATAGTACAAATAAACCAATCTTAAAGTGATCCCGAAACACCTCTTTCTAATCAGCCAAGGTAGATGTTACAAAAGCTAAACATTAGAGCTCGTGTACTACTATCATAGGGGCAGCTCTCAGGTTCCCTTTCAGAGTCCGTTTAAGCTTAAGGGAGGGAAAATGTATTAATAAGCTGTTATCTGTTTTCCTACTTCATAACAAAATGCCAGAAGGAACTGCTAAAGGTGTGCACAGTGGCCATCAAGAAGTATGTGACTGGGCTGGGCGCGGTGGCTCTCGACTGTAATCCCAGCACTTGGGGAGGCCGAGGTGGGCAGGTCACCTGAGGTTAGAAGTTTGAGACCAGCCTGGCCAACATGATAAAACCCCATCTCTACTAAAAATACAAAAATTAGCTGGGCGTGGTGATGTGCACCTCTAATCCCAGCTACTTGGGAGGCTGAGGCAGAAGAATAACTTGAACCCAGGAGGTGGAGGTTGCATTGAGCCAAGATCATGTCACTACACTCCAGCCTGGGCAACTGAGCAAGACTCTGTCTCAAAAAAAAAAAAAGTATGTGACCGAGGAAGCAGAAGAAACAGATAACCTGTTATAAACATCTGTACCTGAAATGGTAAAAAATGTAAAGTGTTCATACTTGTTCCTATTTACCAGTTCACTGGAAAATACATTTTTATGGATTACTGCCTCCTCTGATGCTGCCAAGTGAATGAGGAGTTAACTACAGTAATAAGGTGGTAACACAGTTGATTGGTTATATATTGGTTATAATAGTGTCTTATAACACTATTTGTGTGGTACCAAAAGCACTTGTACATACGAAGCATAATGTATTTTAAAATTATTTATTTTAACTACATCTGAAATAGAAGGAAAAAGAGGAGGTTTTTGAGCCCTAGCATTAATGAACTAGGGCCTTCATAATTTAAAAAGTGACCTAGTGACCTGTACCTATTAGGCATCAAATATTTTAATTTTTTTCCATGTGATAACAGACACTTTCATTTCTCCTTTTCTGTAATTTTTCTCCTATTCCTTAATATCTCTTTTATTAAAGGAAATTCATCTCAAGGTAAAGGTTTACTTATTGGACTGTGTTATAAGATAGCAAGATAGTAGAAATGGTGTTTCCAGTAGAATTTTTGCTGAACAAAATTTACATAATATCTCCAAGAAGAACTGGTTGTCTTCCTGTTGGAATTAAATGATCTGTAAGCTATTGGATTCCTTTTTTTTACAAAGTGATCTGATCTACAATTTAGTAATGTGGTCCAGAGTCCCTAAGATCTGTTTGTCCTTCAGTTTGCGTACTGCCAGCATTTGTGTAACACTGCCATTCAAGCCTCCAAGTCTCAGACAGCAGTGCCTGCTAGCAGTCTTTCATTTGGAAATTGTGTGGTGATTGAGATTACCCACTGGTCACCTATCTAGGTCCTCTTGAGAGATTTTAATTTAATTTAATTTAATTTTTACTTTTCTTACTGAACAAGCAAAGGGATTTTTAATGTTTGTTGGGTGGCAGACTTTGACTTTGAGGAATCTATTAAAGCTGTTTACCTATGCTAAAGCATCATAAACTAAGGAAGTGACCAGGTAATTGTACCATATTGCATATTCTTGCAAACTCTGTTTTGACCTACTAGTCACTGTTTCATCAGTTTTCATCTATTAAACTGATAAAACAGAAATTACTTATGTTTATAATGAGTCTGGCCTCATTGCAAAAATGTTCATTTAATATTCATCTGCCAATTTTCTTTTTGCTTCTACTTGGCTTTAGAATTCCTTATATTCTTGTGTCTCTGTCTCTGTGCTTTCCGAGGTCTTTCCGTCTCTTATATCTCAATCTAAAGAAAAGATGTCCTTGTATCAGTTTCAGTGGTTTACTTCAAATCACAATACAAGTGAATTTATAGTTTGGAAAAATGTTGATAATATTAAAATATGTTAATTTCCTCCAGTGTGTTTGTAGTGTCTCTCCATTTTGGCAGCCTTTTAAATATTTATGCAGTAATTAATCAGAAAAGATACAGAAGACGTCAGGCATAGTAGCGCACACCTGTTAGTCCCAGTTACTTGGGGAGCTGAGGCAGAAGTATGGCTTGAGCCCCGGAGGTGTAGGTTGCAGTGAGCCAAGCTTGCGCCACTGCACTCCGGCCTGAGTGACAGACTCTTGTCTCCAAAAAAAAAAAAAAGAAAGAAAAGACACAGAAGAGTTTCTTGTGGCTTTTACAGTAATCTGGGGGATAGAAAAGTAAGTTATGGACCCATATGTGAGCCGATCCAACTCTTACTTGTTCCTGAGTACCACAAAATAGTTTCTCAATAAATATTTATTAAGCAGTAAATGTATCTCTTTAGTGTTTCTTTTGTTGTTAATATTTCTTCTTTTATTATTAATATAGGGAATTACTTGTAGTTTTTCGCAAGTTGTTTTCATGAGAACCAAAACAATGTACTAGTACAGAAATGCCTCAAAGTATTAGATGAAAACTGCATTTAGTAAAATGCATAGGCATTATTTTGAGAGCATTTATTTCAGTCGGATACATTCCTTTCTTAAAATTAGTTTGAAACTACATATATTATTTTAAGAGAAACATGCCCCCAAAATACAATGACTTTTTTGGAAAACTTGTTTTTTAAAAGTATTTGTGGTACCTGTGAGTTTATCCTTGTTTTCTAATTTTGCCATGCTCAATTGAGGTATAGCATGGCATTGTTGACATCCTTACTGGAAATCTTCCTTGTGCAATATCTAGTGGAATTGTTAGGGTAAACAGTAGCTTCAGGTATATTAGGAAAATTACCTGTGCACTTGGATTATGCTCTCTGTCCCAAGTTACAGTCAGGGTTAAGTGTGGGATGCAGTAGCACTGTTTCCATTCTATTCTTTTGTTAAGAGGTTTGGAAAGAGTGACCCCTGACTTCAGGAGTTTTTAGAAAAAGCATTCCAGTTTTTTCTAGTTCTAGAGGCCTTGATAACTTTAAGAACTGAAATTTTAATGTTTATTGAATACCATGATGTCAGTATACAGTAATCTTAAAACTATGTTAAAATGCACTTGTGTCTCCAAACATCCTGCCTTCTTTTGTGACTACATCCTTCTCTTAGCCAAAATAACAAGCTAACTAGAGTTTCAATATTCAATATCCTTCTCTGGCAGATGTTTTCTGGCAAAGGCCTTCCTGCATTTATGAATTCTCTCTCAAGAAGCAAGAGAACACCTGCAGGAAGTGAATCAAGATGCAGAACACAGAGGAATAATCACCTGCTTTAAAAAAATAAAGTACTGTTGAAAAGATCATTTCTCTCTATTTGTTCCTAGGTGTAAAATTTTAATAGTTAATGCAGAATTCTGTAATCATTGAATCATTAGTGGTTAATGTTTGAAAAAGCTCTTGCAATCAAGTCTGTGATGTATTAATAATGCCTTATATATTGTTTGTAGTCATTTTAAGTAGCATGAGCCATGTCCCTGTAGTCAGTAGGGGGCAGTCTTGCTTTATTCATCCTCCATCTCAAAGTGAACTTGGAATTAAATATTTTATTGTAAGATATGTATAATGCTGGCCATTTTAAAGGGGTTTTCTCAAAAGTTAAACTTTTGTTACTGTGTTTTTGCACATAATCCATATTTGCTGTTCAAATTTATCTAGAAATTTATTCAATTCTGTGTGAACACCTGGAAGCAAAATCATAGTGCAAAAATACATTTAAGGTGTGGTCAAAAATATGTCTTTAATTGGTAAATAATAAGCGTTAATTTTTTATAGCCTGTATTCACAATTTTGCAATACTTTATTGTACCTAAGGGATTCTAAAGGTGTTGTCACTGTATAAAATAGAAAGGACTAGGATACAAATGAAACTTAATTACTAAAATGTAATTCTTGACACTCTTTCTATAATTAGAGTCCCTCACCCCCATCCCCATCCCCACCCCCCCTTATTTTCCTTTTATCTCCTGATGGTTAGGCCAAAGGCTGGGAGTAAGGAGAGGATTAGGTACTTAGGAGCAAAGAAGTAGCTTGGAACTTTTGAGATGATCCCTAACATACTGTACTACTTGCTTTTACAATGTGTTAGCAGAAACCAGTGGGTTATAATGTAGAATGATGTGCTTTCTGCCCAAGTGGTAATTCATCTTGGTTTGCTATGTTAAAACTGTAAATACAACAGAACATTAATAAATATCTCTTGTGTAGCACCTTTTACTGTAGATTAGTGCTTAATTTCTTGGCTTGCATTTGTTGATTGCTAAGGCAATTTTTTCTAATCGTAGGGAATAATTCAGTAGATGTGATTAAAAAGCTAATGTTGGATCAGGTTTTTTTTCTTCATTTTCAGCACAAGAAGTCCTCTTCTTTCATATCCTACTAAATACATTCCTAAAAATGTATATGAACATTGGTTCTGTAAAAGATAATGGACTAAAAAAGTAGAGAGGAGTTGTAGAGATCTTAAATCCTTCTGGAATTCCTAATTATGCTTCAATTTTTAGACATAATTTTAGATGATTTATTTCCAGTGTTTTCTGCATGTTCTCATTTGTTCTTTTTCTCAGTTGAATGCACCAACTGGTTTGAGTCCTGTGAGCATTCAGTCAGTTGAAATTAAAGATTCCTCATTTCTCCTGATTTCTATTCTTGTCTCCATGTTACATTTAGAGACCAGTGGTTTTTATGATATCAGCCATTTGATTTTTATTTTCTATTTAAGAAATATAAAGAAAAAATACACCAAGATGGTCAAATTACTACACAAATCAGCACCAGCACAGTCTGATAGCTGCAAATGTCCATTCATCTGCTGTGTGTGAATATCCAGAATCAGCATAGGAAGTCATTTAGGATGTCAGTATGTAATGCACAGAATTGTGGGTTGTTTGAAAGCCAAACAGGAAAATTAGGAGCCTCCTGGATTGACATTTCAATGATCCTTCCAACCAGTTTATGGATTATTATGAATAATAGTATAGTGTGTTCTTGTTCAGAAGTTATATTTGATAATAGAGAAGGAGGGAGTTTTATGAAAGCTTCTTTGAAGATTTTTTTTTTCGTTTTGAATCAGATTGTATCAACAATGGAGTCTGGAATTTTGTATGGCCTATAATGTTTTAAGTTCCAGAATGAAAAGGTCCATAACAATCTGAATAGATGTGGACACATATAGCAGAGAGAACTATGTAAATTATCTTGCAGAACAAAATAGAAGGGTCCTAAATCACATTAATTCAAACATTGTAGACTAGCTTTGTGTTTATTCTTCAGGTCCTTGTGCCTTATTTGGTTTTGTATATTCAACGAACTGAAATATTTGGAATTCCTATTTCTACATATTTGGTAGTCCATAAGACTTTGTCAAATGTAAACCTACAGTTTGATGTGCTTTAAAATACCTAGTCAAGAGGATGATTTCTCTTTAATCGTTTAAATGTTCTGAAAGTTAAAATCTTTTGAGGCACATAAAGTTGGCACCATATATCATCTGGAGTCCTTACTGGTATTCAGGATGAAAATGTTCATGCTGCATTGTTGATTCTCATTTTTCTCTCCCATTTTCTTTCTCACTTGGATACGTTAATACTGATAATGGATAAAGGGTGATATTTTATAATAAATGGTTTTAGAAAGGTATTCATAGGAACCGTGGTTATTAAGGTTATGGAGTAAACTAGCTTGGACCTTGGGCTACAGGACAACTAGGATTCACCCGTAATGACACAGTGGCCTGTGTTTCTTAACTTCTTGTTGCCATTTGAAACTCTGTACTCCTATGTTTAAAGGGTTCTGTATAGTCGTTTTTTTTTTTTCAGAAAGTTACATTGCTTTGTATAGAAATAAAAGGCATTATTAAAATTTGCTTGTTAAAAAAACGATAAGAATGAATATCTTTACTAATAGGATCGATTTTGTTTAGAGTTTTAAAGAAACAACAAAATTTTTAGTGAAGTAAATGATTTTTTTTCCCCTTTGCTTTCTTACTACAAATCTGACTTGAGCTGTGGCCCACCGTGAGTCATTATTAGTACAGATGAAGTTTTGCTTGGTCTTCACTGTGTTCTTTTACTAAAATATACTGTACTTAGCTATAAATGGTTTACATTCAAAGGAAGAAATAAATTACTGGAGTGGAGTATCAGGACCAATAGAAGTGATACTTCAATTTGAGTGATTGCCTGAGGGGGCAAGATTCTGAGGTGAGAATCGACAAAACTAGACCCCAGCAAAACTAAACCCCTGGCCTCAGGCTTTACATCCAGTCCAATGCCCTCTTCCCATTGTCCCAACCTTCTGAAGGGTTGGTGTGTAAACATTGACATAAAATGAAAAAGATCATTTGGCCGTGCTTCTTGTAAACATCAGTAATCTAATTTTAACTTAAAACATACTAAGAATAGACATAGAATTGTACATTTATGTAAAGTAGGAGGGTGTGTGTATGTGTGTTTGTAGAGATGGATGAATAGATTTTTTTTTTTTTTTTTTGAGACAGGATTTCACTCTGTAGCCCAGGCTTAAGTACAGTGTCGTGATCTCAGCTCACTGCAACTTCCACCTTCCAGGCTCAAGTCATCCCACCTCAGCCTCCCAAGTAGCTGGGACTACAGGCATGTGCCACCACACCCAGCTAATTTTTGTATTTTTAGTAGAGACAGGGTTTTGCCGTGTTGCCCAGACTGGTCTTGAACTCCTGGGCTCAAGGAATCCGCCTGCCTCGGCCTGTTGGAATTACAGGCGTGAGCCACCTCACCTGGCCAGTAGGAGGGTATATTTTATGAAAAAGTAATTGTGACCCCTACTACCTACCTGAATCTGGTTCTTGGTTAAACCTCAGTGGTGAATATAGGTTAATCATGTGCAAAATGTATAATAATTTTCAGGTTCTGTGGGTGGTTCAGCTATTTAGAATATTTTCACCTCTCAGGCTTTTAGAATATGATTTGAGGGATGATGAGGGTCATAGCAGAAGGCAAAATATGCTTCCACAGATGGTTTGTATATTTAAAAAAATTTTTTTCTGCATATTTTAAAGCCTAAATAGTATTTCTAGCCTATAAGATGGATAAGGTGGATTGGGTGAGAGCATTTGTTAAAGCAGTAGTACAGTACTCTTGCATCTCCTTTTTCCTTTTGCATTTACCTGTACACGTTTGTGTATGTGTATAGTTATGTTCTTTTAGACTACCTACAGAAAGCGCTCTTTGACAAGTAGCGTCTGCATGTTGGTTCTTTGTAGGCCCTGCTATTAATGTGGAAGACATCTCATAGAAATACACTGGGAATTCCCAAAAGGGAGAGTAAGTTTAGGTTGAATGTAAAAGAGGTTTTCAGGAGGAAATGATGGTTGTAGAAATTGATTTTGTATCATCTCCATTCTAAAAAGAAGCTATTTTATAACCCAGTTTATTGTATCACCTACAACTTTATGGCCTATGGAAAGAACTGCTCTTATGTAAAGTATATGAATTGAGAGCTGTCCTCCCAAGGCCAGTTTCCCTGACTATAAAATCTGAAATAGTCCATCTACTGCATGGCATTTTAATCCCCTCAGTCCTCCAGTTATTCTCGGAATTTTCTACTTGTAGGATAAATACATTACTCAAAGGTTTTGGGTTAATTTTTATACCTGTTTTTACTAAAGCCTGTTTCTTTTTTTCTTTACCAAAAAGCATTGTCTTCTGATTTTGAGAGTTTTAATTCTTCAGTTTATCAATTGATGAATTAATAAAATGTAAATGTAAATTCACATCTCTTAAACCTGAATACAGAACATATGAATATAGAGGATTCTCTTGCATTTATGCAGGATTTTACCTAGGTCAGAAACTGAGATACAATTGTGTGAAATAGAAGTCGTCCAACCTGCTTTGTATGTTGTTCATTCTGCTCTAAAAGCAGCTAATTTTAATCATTTATGTAGGAAATGTTTCACAGACTTTTTCCCCATTCGTTAGTGATTGCAGATTCATAGACATCGAAACTGAGAAAAGTGGTTTCCTCTAAGTCTTAACAAAGATTAGTGCTGGAGCTCTGGGAAGATGGCAGTATTCATTGTCATTCTTCAGTTGTCTGGAAGGTTCGCGAGTGATATACGTAGCCTGGGAAACAAGAAAATCGGTCAAAAATCTAAAAGAAATCTCTAAAATAGAGAAGAAGATTTCCCTGACAAAGCATTATTAGAAAAAGCATAAAACTAAGGAAGTTCTGCCTTCTGGTTATGAAACCCAGCCTGATTCTAATGAAATTCATCCAAAATGCCAAAGCTAGAGTGATTTTCACCTTGCATAGCTGGGTTTGCATTCGTGTCCTGTGCTGAGAGCTACTTTGCCTCTCACTTCCCCTCCCCCATTTAAGCCAGATACTTCTGTGCCAAGTTGGAGAGGATTGGAGCAACCTATCATCATAACTGGGCTAGAGTTATTCTTGATGAAACTTCCCTCTTTTCATTTGCAGAACCGTCAGAAATGCCTAAAATGCTACTTAAGTGGGGTTTTAGAAAGAATTTTGCCATCTGCTTCCTGATTCCACATCTTTATTTTGACAGAACATTTCATAGGCCATATTTGGCAGTTCCTCTGTTTGGATGTCATTTTAATATGTTGCTTTTTTCTCTGATTATCAACACTGAAGATTTTCATGTATTTGATTTATTTCCAGTTTATATTTTAACAGACTGCAGATAAATCAGTGATTGCAGAGAAATCAGATGGATCAACATTTTCACCAACTATTTATTACTTTTTATGTATTTTTATTTATTACTAGTATGCTTTGATACTGTATAGTTGATGAAAATAGTGGGCACTGGTGACCTGAAGAAGCAAAATTAGTAGTACATATTTTTCTAGGTTTGACTCTGACTCTCAAGCCCTAGATCTGTATACGCATGGTTGTCTGTAGGACAAAAATCATCTTTTTTTCCTCTTTTTGGTTAATTATATATTTTGTCCCTGAGACTGTGTGTGAAGTGAGTTGAATCTGTATAACCTGTTTTTGTCCGTAAGCTCTTCTCTGATTTAGCAGTTCTCTAGATTTAGGTATTGGAAATATATATATATATATATATATATATATATTTTTTTTTTTTTTTTCTTCTTCTTCTTCTTCTTCTCCAATGTCCACCTCATTGAATTATAGATAGACTTAGTTTCTATAGCAATTCCACAGAGCTTCCAAATGAGGGCAAGGATAATGGGTAAGTAAGTACTTACCTCTCATCTTCACTTCCATAGAAGGTTGAGTGCAGTACATTTGTATCTACACTTTATAAATTATGAAGAAATTTTTCATTAAAAAATTTTGCCGGGCACGGTGGCTCATGCCTGTAATCCCAGCACTTTGGGAGGCCGAGGCTGGTGGATCACAAGATCAGGAGATTGAGACCATCCTGGCTAACATGGTGAAACCCCGTCTCTACTAAAGATACAAAAAAAATTAGCCAGGCATGGTGGCAGGCACCTGTAGTCCCAGCTACTTGGGAGGCTGAGGCAGGAGAATGGCGTGAACCCAGGAGGCGGAGCTTGCAGTGAACCAAGATCGTGCCATGGCACTCCAGCCTCAGCGACAGAGTGAGACTCCGTCTCAAAAAAAAAAAAATTTGATGAATGCTGAGTGCGGTGGCTCTCGCCTGTAACCCCAATACTTTAGGAGGCCAAGGTGAGAGGATCACCTGAGGTCAGGAGTTTGAGACCTGGCCAACATGGCAAAACCTTGTCTCTGCTAAAAATACAGAAATTAGCCGGATATGGTGGTGCCCACCTATAGTCCCCAGCTACTTGGGAGGCTGAGACAGAAGAATCGCTTGAACCCAGAGGCGGAGGTTGCAGTGAGCCAAGATTGCGCCTCTGCACTCCAGCCTGGGCAACAGAGTGAGACTCCATCTTAAAAAAAAAAAAAAAAAAATCATGGAATTGATGGTTGGGTGAGATTGAGAATTATTTTGTCTTTATATAGGTCTCAAAGCTCATGGCCACAATATGTTCCTCTTCAGAACGGCAGGACTATAGGAAGGAATGTGCATTCAGAGCAATAGGGAAAGGCCACAGGGAAATTAATTTCTAAGTATTTGGTTAAGTGATTGTGGACTCTTCCTTGGAAGTCTTTAAACACAGAATAGATCCTCCTATTTGGAATGACTTAAGGGTAAAGGAAAAGCAATGGATTAGCAGGCCCCTTAAAGACCCCAAGAGCTCTAGAGATTTGTATGTGGCCCATGTCAGTGACAGATGGAACAGTAAGTTCAATAGATGTCATGTGTGCCATTCCCAGGCTATGCTTCCTTTAATGTAGTGACCTACTGGGAGCATTGTCCTCAATTGTCTGCAAGAGGGAAAGGAGTACATCTAAACTTCTTGTAAACTTAATTTGGGTGGCTTATTACCTACTGCTACATATTTTTTAAAGATTCAGTGATCCAAAAAAGCTATGCTTTGCCCAGAATTCCAAAATGAGAAAACCATAAAAACCACCTCTAGGGCCGGGCGCGGTGGCTCAAGCCTGTAATCCCAGCATTTTGGGAGGCCGAGATGGGCGGATCACGAGGTCAGGAGATCGAGACCATCCTGGCTAACACAGTGAAACCCCATCTCTACTAAAAAATACAAAAAACTAGCCGGGAGAGGTGGCGGGTGCCTGTAGTCCCAGCTACTTAGGAGGCTGAGGCAAGAGAATGGCATAAACCCAGGAGGCGGAGCTTGCAGTGAGCTGAGATCTGGCCACTGCACTCCAGCCTGGGCGGCAGAGCAAGGCTCCGTCTCAAAAAAATAACATAAAATAAAACACCTCTAGTTTCTGGAACCATTTTCAAACCTGTGTTGATTCTGAAGGAATTTCATTTATGTAGCATTTTCTCATGTTAACAGTCCTTCCCCTAAGGGACTATGGGTAGGGGAAAGAAGATGAGGTGGTAAGGAGGCGCTGGAGGAGATGAAGTCTGATTTGTTCAGAAAGGACCGATGGAGGAGTGGAGCAGATCAGTTCCTTTTGTTCTTTGCTCCTGCTTTAATCCTTCAGACCCACAGGATAAGATTGCCAGCTAATTGCAAGGAGCCCATAAAAGAGAATTGGCCTAAATTGAAGAATATATTTAAGAATGAATATATATATATATATTCATTCTTCCTTTATTTGGGTCACTTTGCTTTACCTATGTTTATGTCTCCAAACAGTGGTTGGATACCCTCTTGAGAGGTTTTCTTTATAAAAAAGAAAAAAAAAATTCTGAAATTCCAAAGCCTCTTTCCCTGCCATTGTAGCACTTAGGCAAAAACATGAAGAACTAAATCCACTAGACTGTAGTTTAAACTTGAAAAAACAAAAACCAAAAAACCCAAAAAGACTATAATATGCTTTATAGTGGCATTTTTATACAAGTGACTCATTGCTAGAAGTGTATTGACCATTTTAAAGTGCAATCTGATCTTTCATGGGTAGACATTTAAATTCTCTGAGTACAGACACTGTACTTGGGACAAATTATTATATTTGTACCTTGGTGCCAATCTTAATCATGTCCTCATTGGGTGCTTATTTTCAAGTACCTGATCCTTCCAAAAACAGTATACTAAAACCTGTCATTAAAAATATTTCAAGTTTAATAGCAAGCCATGGATACTTTTTACTGCCTTTTATTTATTGCTGGGTGTATTTTATTAGAAGGAAAGGTAAGTAAATGTGTTTTGCAGAAAATGTGTAGTATAAGTCAGCTCCAGTAGCAGTTATTTTTTAACTAGATGGTGGAGCATTTACACACTTAGTTTATTAGTGACCTTCCCATAAAATTTTTAGGAACACAGGGCCAAACAGAGGTCATTAGTTTATCCAAGCCAGCCCACTTCTTTGGTGACATCAGACAGCTGAAGAGAAGCCAAGAAACGTTCCCTACATCTTCAAATTCTATGTATCCTTGGCTTTGCCTCCATCCATAGTATTTTATTCCCCTCAGAAAGAATTGCAGTTAGAATTTGTATAATCACCTGTGTTAGAAGTGATGCTCTACTTTGAAAAATATAGTTTCTATATATTATAAATAATTGTGCTCTGCCTTCTTGCATATAGTTGTTTTGGGCCTTTGTTTGATAAAAACTATCTTATTAGCCAGTTATGACATACATGACCTTATGCTGGATGTAGTATATACAAAGGTTTGTACAAGACAACCCCTGAACACAAGGAGGTTCTAGTCTGGGAGGAGACTGGTAGGAGACAAAGTTCTTTCCTGTCCAAGAAATCTTAATATGTAATGTTTTTCTGCTTTGTTTGCATAGTGATGGAAGAAGCTTTTTACACTTTTCAAGCTTGCTGCTAACTTAATTTTCACCAGAAGGGCACTTTTAAAGATGTTTGCAAAACCAAATGCCCTCAAAGGAGAGACTATTACCACTTGAAGAGGCCACCCCCAAAAGGGCCAGAAGGATGGAGGGGGAACATCTCAGGGTTCTATGCAGCCAGGACCTAGAAAACCAGCTGCCAAGGGGACTTGCGACTGTTAGCCTAGGGCTTGAGCCCTCGCTCCCCATTTACTGGCTGTGTAATCTTGGGTCATTTGCATGCCGCATCCAAGCTTTGATTTTCTAATCCATGTGCTGGAATATTTTCTCACAGGGCCATTTTTAGGGAGGTAAAGTGCCCAGCATCTAGCTAATAGCTCTTCACAGCTGATCAGCTAGAGTATTGGGTCTAAGGGCAGGACATGAAAAGCCCAAACCTATAATTCAAATCAAGGGAATTCATTTCCTTCTCAGGACCATATAGCTGTCATAAACCCTGCCTTTCCTCATTCCTTCTTTCCTAAATGTCATTAGGCCATCCCTGATAAATCAGACCGTTCTTATCCTCCTAAATTCCTGCAGCCCAGATGAGAATGCGGTTTACTCTTGCTTTTCTGGTAATACTATCATATGTTTATGTACGAACTTATATACATGTTCATTTCATCTTCACATACTACTATAAAAGGGATTATTTTGCGTTCTTTACCACCAAGCAACCAAAGCCTCCCTCCCCTGGCAAATAATTTTTCAACACTCAGCAACATCATAACACTCTATAAATTCAATAAACTTTGATTCTCATTTCCTTTCCTGAGTTCTATAGGCTGAAACTCTGGCCTCTTTTTTGCTTAGTCCATTTGTATTACATTACAAGACTTGCCATATACTATCTTTGTATGGATTTAGGTCTTCAAAGCAGCCTTTGAACTTCTTAGCCTTTGCTTTGTTTCTTTCTGCACTGGCCTTACATTCTCTGCTACTTTCCTTGCCCTTTCCGTGTCTTCTTTGCTGGCCTCTCCACACCTCCCCATCCCCCTGTTTCCAGTGCTGCTTAGATCACTCTTGTTACTTCTCCGTCATAAATCCCTACACAGCTGTAGACAGGGCCATTTTCTCAGTGGCCACTTTCCCTTTCTCATCTCTAAATCTTGCCATGGGCCATTTGATCCTTAGTTACTTCTTTTGTTTTGTTTTAGTTTTTTTGTTTGTTTGTTTTGAGACGAAATCTCACTCTTGTCACCCAGGCTGGAGTACAATGGCGCGATCTTGGCTCACTGCAACCTCCGCCTCCTGGGTTCAAGTGATTCTCCTGCCTCAGCCTCCCAAGTTGCTGGGATTACAGGCACCCGCCACCACGCCTGGCTAACTTGTATTTTTAGTAGAGACGGGGTTTCACCATGTTGGTCAGGCTGGTCTCTAACTCCTGACCTCAGGTGATCTGCCCACCTCTGCCTCCTAAAGTGCTAGGATTACGGGCGTGAGCTACCGCGTCCGGCCTAACCCTAGTTAGTTTCTATCTTCGCATCCCATCTAGCCATATCCAACAAGAAAACCACATACCTGCTTTCTCTTCCTGAAGCTCTCCAGGGAATGCTCCTGAATGCCCCTGGATAGATGGTTCCAGCCTGTGTCTGTGCCCCCGACCCCAGCCCTGCCAATCCAAGCCTGTCCAGATAGGGCCTGCCTGTTTTCCCCTTTATTGGGGGGTCTGGGGAGCTTTTCATAGTTGTGGCATTTGTCACAGTGTTCACAGGCTCACCACTTCATGCCCCTTCAGTACTAGTTTGGCTTGGCCATTAAACAGAAAGCACTGGGGTATCCTCTGCTCTTTGCTCTCTCTTACTACCCAGATCACTTCCAATGGCATCTGCATGAATCTGTGACAACCCTCGGGCCTCCATGGAGAAGCACCTGGCTAGTCCCAAATTTCATAATCCTTTTGATGCTTCTGAATTACCTTCCACAAAACACTAGGATTCTGTAAGCTTTTATTTGGAATTTTATCTTTAAAAAACAGCCTTAATCATGTAATAAAATATATTTTCAAATGTGTGTTCAATTGTGTGGTTATTTGTGCTCTCATTTACAGACATGAACAAATACTAAAACAATATATAAATGAATTTACTCACAGTACTTTATTTGGGATCTCAGGTTTTGTTTTACAAAAAGCATTCTGCAGCTGAAAAAAATGGCTTGAAAACCACTGCCTTCGGTAAACACTCAACTCATCTCTTACTTTGCCTAAAACTGTTAGACCATTATACATTTTTTTTCCTCCCTCAATCTTACAGGGGTTTCAAAATGCCCTGTTTTGCAAAAGTTATAAGCACATCTAAAAAGTCACTTTCTAATCCTACTAGCTCTGAAAATAACTGTTTGTTCTTTTTCAGACTTGTTTTTGTGAATTTATTTTTACATAGGTAGTACTAGCATACTGGCACAGCCCAGTGAGATGAGGCCCTTAAGCCATTCTGTTTATGTCAGATGTTAAATTTTGTAAATAGTCTTTTGTTGCACTGTAGATTATCTTGTCTTTTTCTGCTTTTCAGCTCGTTCTGACAAATGCCGCGTGATGTTTTTGTTTTTGTTTTTGTTTTTTTTGAGACAGACTTTCCCTCTTGTCACCCAGGCTGGAGTGCTACGCTGCCTTCTCAGCTCACTGCAACCTCCACTTCCTGGATTCAAGTGATTCTTCTGCCTCAGTCTCCCATGTAGATGGGATTATAGGCGCCCATCACCACACTCGGCTAATTTTTGTATTTTTAGTAGAGATGGAGCTTCACTATTTTGGCCAGGTTGGTCTCGAACTCCTGACCTCAAGTGATCTGCCCCCACCCCCACCCCCAGCCTCCCAAAATGCTAGGATTACAGGTGTGAGCCACCACAACCGGCCTCGATGATGGTATTTTTAAAGCCAACGTCTAATACCTCTTTTTTCCATTGCTTCATTGCTAAGAGGACTAATTAGACTTTTGCAACAATTATGACAAAGGCTTCCTATACCTTTGGTCTTCTTTCATCCATAGGGCATCCAAAAGAGACCTGGTTTCTCTGTTGATTGGAAGTTCACATCAAATTCCTTGATCCTGGGATTAAACCTACGGTAAACATGTATATTTTTGTGTTGCAGATGCATATCATAGATGGACAGTAATGAATACCATTTATTGAGCATTTATCATGTGCGAAGTACTCTGCTTTATTCTTCACAGGTACATTTAATCATCTCCCCAATCCTTGGAGGTAGGACATAAAACTATGATCCTTGTTTTATACTTTAAAAAAATGGAGACTCATGTTAACTGACTTGCCCCTTACCGTTCTTAAGTGGGGAGGCTGGGATTAATTTGGTTTGTGTTGTTAGAGCATGAATTCTTAACAATAGAACACTCATCATCTTTCCTGTGTGTGCACCTGCTTCCATTTCTTTTTATTCTCCTGTCCCTTCTTGATCTACGCTTTAACACATTCCTTTCTCTTCCCACAGGGTTCCCTTTATTGAGGGTGGGAATTGGGGGGGGATTCTGGACTGCAGACACAGGACGTCTGCCTTCCCACAGCAGCCTGAGATGTTTTCTTCTTTGTGCGTGTTCCCCATGAAGTGGGCTCATACCCCTCCGTCAGTGTGCCTCCCCACCTCACCTGGAGCATGGCTTCAGTGCCCCCACCGCCACTCCCAGCTTGCACTGCAGCGTTTTTTTATCCTTTCTCTAAGCCAGTGAGATAGGCACAGCTGATAGTATTCATCTTTCTAGCTAAGAGTCAGATCAAGTGCTGGACAGAGACAGGGCAAGTTCTCTCAATTAAGCAAAATGTATCTCGAGACAGGATTTCAATTCTAATTTCATATTAATAGCTTACATGTATTCAACATTTATTGTGTTCAAGTGCTGCTACAGTCCTTTTCATGCAGAATCTCTTAACCCTCCAGAATTGAACAGCAACAGCGCTATTATCCCTATTTTACACTAAAGGAGCTGGCTCCCAGAGAGGTACAGTAACAGGTCAGGTCACACGGTGGATAGAGCAAGAATCCAAATCAAGGCACTCTTGACCACTAACCAATACTTCTCCCCCTACCATCACCCCTGCCCCCTCCTTTTTATTTTACAAAGTTAACCCATATTTATTATGGAACATCTTAACTCTGATTTTTAGAAATCTGCCTTCTGTCAATAGCGCAAAATAGAGTGTTTCATTAGCCTCTTAAAATGCCAGCAATTATAATGTATACAGATGTGAACCTTCATGGGAAGAGCATGTGTTTATGTTAGCAAAGAGTGACTAAGGCTACCCAGTTGAGGTCATATATATTGAGTTATCTGTAGGAAATATTCATTTAGATTTGAGGAGTCATGATTGTTATTAGTCTCATCCTTTAAATTGAACTTTTATTTTTTATACTCAATATTTAGATCAAAATCTGTTGCAAATCTGAAAGGAAGCTATAATCATTTACTGTTATTGTTATTCAGTATACCTTTTTAGTAGCTTTATAGATAAATGCTCGAATCTAGTCCTTCTCACACTTTAATATGCATACAAACTACCTGGGGAGCTTGATAAAATTCAGGTTCTAGTTTAGGAGGTCTAGGCTGGGGCTTGTGATTCTGCGTTTGTAACAACCTCCCAGGTGATGACCAAACTGCTTGGCCAGAACTAAACTTTCATGAGCAAGTCTCTAATCCCCATTAATATTCAAGAAAAAAATTAAATTCAAAAGTGCAACTTTACAGGCTGGGCCTGATGGCTCACATCTGTAATCCCAGCACTTTGGGAGGCCGAGGTGGGCTGATCACCTGAGGTCAGGAGTTTGAAACCAGCCCGGCCAACATGGTGAAACCCCATCTCTACTAAAAATACAAAAATTAGCTGGGCATGGTGGCACACGCCTGTAGTCCCAGCTACTCGGGAGGCTCAGGCAGGAGAAACTTGAACCCAGGAGGTGGAGGTTGCAGTGAGTAGAGATCACACCACTGCACTCCAAAGTGAGACTCCATCTCAAAAAAAAAAAAAAAAAAGTATAACTTTACAAACGCTACTTACAGAGTAAGCCAAAACTCAAATTGTCATGTAAAAATAAAAATAAAAAAACCTTGTCCTCAGGCTCCAAAGCAGCCTTATTTTCTTGGAGTTTCTTTGGGCTTGATCTTAACTTCCTTTCTGATGGCATCAGTGCATGCAGGAAAACACATTAGCTTTCCCTTCCTTTGTGAGTTGAGTCTTCTGTCTCCTACTAGTGTGACAGGTGGATCATGGCTTTGGTTAGCCCACATGTCCTGCTTGAATGATCTTGATCTACAGTGCATTTTCTAGAAAATGTTTTCTAAATCTCCATTGTTGAGAGATCACTGTGAGGTAGGGTAGGGAGTGTGGGGAAAGATTCGGACCCCCAGGGTTGAAGATCAGCTTGGTTTTGCCTGTGTGCATATATTTGATAAAATGCAGGAAAAGTTTGTCTCTTCCCCACCTTCACTTCCACCCACTGTGAGCCTTGCTCATGTCCAGATTGGGCTCAGGATGGCAGCTGTGGATGCTCAGAGCACAAAAGGCGTCTTGTTTCCCCAAGGGTCTATCAGTGTTTAAATAGAACTGGCGGAAGCACAAGCACACCATATCAACAGCTTATCAGGGACCATGGTTTTCCAGGTACATTTGCTAGGCACTCGAGTTTACCCAACTCCATCAGCACTGAGTTAAATTGCAAGGCTGGGCTGTACGACACTGAGCCAGGGCAGGGAGAACAAGCCAGTTACTGGGGATGAGGGTGTCGGGGGCCCTCGAGACCTTATTTGCATTCTGCCCCACATAGAGAATAAAGCTGTGATAGCCTGTGTACTAAGAGGCACCCAGAGAGAACCAGTCTGGCTTAGGAATGCAACCAGAAGGTAGGATGAGTCCAGGCCTCCCTATGGTGGAAGTAGTTGGAGATACCTCTTGTTACCCTGGTTCTCCAACTTAGTTTACCAGGTCTATAGTTATGGTTAAAGGAGGTGTCAATTGGGGGCCTGTTAATGTCTTAAAATTGTATGCAATTTTGGGGTTTGCAAATGTCTCTACATTCCTATTTCTCTGGGAGCTGGCCTATGAATCAAAGGACTAAATATTCTTGTACTTTTTGGGCTGCATCTTCTTTGAGGGTAATCTTCAGGGCAGATACATGGGTAGCCTACCTTAGAAATGAGGCCTTTGCAATTATAATCACTCCTACTTTCTAAGCACTTGCTATATGCCAGGTGCTGTGCTAAATACTTTATAAATATTATCACACTTAATTCTCAGAAAATCTTATGAAGATTAGCCAGGTGTGGTGGTGTGTGCCTGTGGAGGAGAAGAATCGCTTGAACACGGAAGGTGGAGGTTGTAGTGAGCCAAGAGTGCACTGCTGTACTCCAGGCTGGGCAACAGAGGGAGACTCCATCTCAAAAAAAAAAAAACAACTATGTATTAATACTGCTTCATATCATGTAGAGTGTCATCAGTGTATTGGTGCCATGCTTTAAAAAACCCTAATGTATGATTTAAAGACTACATATCTATATTGCAGCAGACCTGTGGGTAAACTAAAATACCCCCTCATGCCACCCACCCCAGGCAGCCCTTCTGGCACAGGGACAGGCTAGGGTCATGAAGAGTGGTGCTAAGAGCATCAGAGAGGAGGCTGGGTTTGACTCCAGGGAAGGCACTCTTACGGTGGAGGCCATGCCCTGTATCTTTCAGGACCTGTTTTAGTTGCTCTAATGAGGCAATGATGCCAAGAAAAAGAATGTTGCTTAGCTCTCCTGGAGGGGGTTGAAGGATTTCAGGGACTGGGGCAAGAATCTGTACTCTGTGTGCTTTTGCTGAAAGGATATTGCTAGGATATTGAGGGTTATGGAAGAAATAACCTTTCAGGGGCAGGATAACAGCCTAGGATAAAAAAGGTCTCTAACGAAAAGCCCACTTATTCATATTTCCATTTTAACTCAGTGTTCCTCTCTAAATTCCATACCCTCTGGGGCATAAGCTGAAGGAAAATTTCGAGTCTGATTGTCTGAAATTGTATGTGCATTTGACCTACCTTGCTATGTCTTTAATAAAAGCAGCTGAGGAATCGTTCCTAATTTCTTAACCTCACTGTTATTCCAAAATAGGCTAAGACCCTCAGTAACAAAGCATCCTCATTACCCTCCCCAATAAAATTGCATTTTACATGTTAAACTTTTTAATTTTGGACCTTAACCAACTTTATAATTTGGCAATCCCTCTAACCAGCAAGTTAGATAAAGAAGAGCAACATACTGATGCTCTGGGGAACAGAATGCTGGAGTCCGTCTTCTTTCACCTGCCTGGGTAAATTAGAGAGTGGGAAAGGTTATTTTGAGCACCAGCTGTAGTAGGATCTCTCTGATTAGGGCCACCTGTATCAGAAAAGTGACATTTGTCTGCTGCGCAGCTGAGCTGGTGTCTTGCTAGTCCCAGACACAGCTATTGCCTCCCTATAGTCTGTTACTATTTCACTAAGGAAAAAAATGGAAAAAAGGAAAAGGAAAAACAGTCTGCTTTTGGACTGGGCTGGGTGGACTGGGCTGGGTGGACTGGGCTGTGCATTTAGCATTTTGACTGTCCTCATCCTTGTGTCCAGCAGTGTCTGACCCGTGACACTCTTCTGGGGACTGCAATAGTGTGGTCCAGAAAACAAAATTCCAACTCTCTCTGGTGCAGCTCTAATCTTCCTGTATTGTCAGTACCCAAAATGACATGGCCTAGCCAAGAACTCCCAGATATGGTGCTTTTAACTCCCAGATATGTGGCCAGGCACGGTGGCTCACGCCTGTAATCCCAGCACTTTGAGAGGCCGAGGCAGGCGGATCACCTGAGGTCGGGAGTTCAAGACCAGCCTGACCAACATGGATAAAACCCATCTCCACTAAAAATACAAAATTAGTCAGGTGTGATGGCTCACGCCTATAATCCCAGCTACTCGGGAGGCTGAGGCAGGAGAATTGCTTGAACCCGGGAAGCAGAGGTTGCAGTGAGCCAAGATTGCGCCACGCACTCTAGCCTGAGTGACAAGAGAGAAACTCCGTCTCAAAAAAAAAAAAAAAAGGTCTCTCGCCAGCTTCAACTTCATATCCCATTCTCCACAACAGCCCCTCCTCCCCGCAGGAGTTGTGGCTGGAGTTTACAGGAACATCAGGCACAAATGGAATGCTGCCAGTTGCAGGAGATTCCTAGGGAGATAAAAAGCACATCTTTGACCACTTCTTTACCAAACAGACCCAAGCTGTGTAATTAAAGGCCCTGGGACTCTGCTGGAAATAGGTTTAAACTTGAGGTAATCCCTTCTGGCACTTCCTCTTCCTAATAACCATCAACAAAAATCAAACCAATCCGCCTGGCTCCAGTCGGTACGTCTGCAACCAGCAAAGGTCATGGGAGGAGGAGTGATAAGAGAAGAAAGCAGCCACAAACACAGTTACTGGAAACACATGTTGTGACGTGTTAGAGAAAGACTCCTGCCAGGACCATCCTGGCCCTGAGAAGGGCCGGCTCTGCTGTCTAGAAACTCATTCTCTTCCTCGGAGAAAGAATGCCAGCACAACATGGGAGGGACTCACAACAAGCATGACTTGGGGGAGCTCATTGGTGCAGCGTGCCTTGGTCTTTCTCTCTGTGAGATGTGACTCAAGCCAAAGAGGACAC
Source organism: Chlorocebus sabaeus (assembly GCF_047675955.1). Lineage (NCBI taxonomy): Eukaryota > Metazoa > Chordata > Mammalia > Primates > Cercopithecidae > Chlorocebus > Chlorocebus sabaeus. Next base: position 40,019,917 of record NC_132926.1, on the reverse strand, counting down.
GGGGGGTGAGGCAAGGCTTAACGTTCTTCTAGAGTTAATTTCCCCCATCTCTAAAAGTAATGTGTAGCCATTATTGAAAATACTGATAGGCAAAATGAAGAATAAAAGAATTATCCCTAACTCCACCATGCGCTGATTACCCCGTGAACATTTTGGTGTCTACTTCTAGTCTGTTTTCAGTGCCTGCATATATGTACAGGTAGAAAACAGATAAACACGCATGCAGGGGACTTTTTTTTTTTTAACTTTTAAGTTGCATTTCACTGTTTCATTAGTCAATTTGGGCTGCCATAACAAAATACCACAGACTGGGTGCCTTAAGCAACAGAAAGTTCTTTTCTCACCGTTCTGTAGGTTGGAAGTCCAAGATCAAGGGGCCAGCTGATTTGGCTCCTGGTGAGGCCTCTCTTCCTGGCTTGCAAATGGCGGCCTTCTCACATGGCAGAGAGAGAGCTCCAATGTGTCTTCCTCTCCTTATAAGGCCACTAACCCTATGGGATTTGGATCCCAGCTTGTTTAACTTTTATCACCTTCTCACAGGCCCTGTCTCCAATTACAGTCACGTTGAGGGGGCCTGGGCTTCAACACATGAATTTGGGGGTATACAATTCAGTCCAGAGCACCTGTGCAAACTCTTTTGACTCTGCTTTTTGTTTCACTCCACTTGTCTTGAACATCTTTTTTCATAATCTCTAGTCACATCATTTCAAGTGGCTGAGTCATATTCCATCACATGACTGTACCATAATTTAATAATCTGTGATTAATATCCCCTCCCCTCCCCATTAAGTTATGTTGTGGAAATATCTTGATTATTGCAGCAAGCTGGCTTTTAGCTGAAAGGGCAGATGTCAGCTGGCTTGATCCCGCTCAGGTGAGCTCAACAGCTTTCGATGGGGAGAAGACTTTGAGCTTCCAGGTGACAGCTGAATCCTCACTGGGTGAATCCTTACTGGTGGCCCATGCCCGAGGCACCTCGAGGACAACATGGAAAGCAACCCAGAAGTAAGGGCAAATTCGGTTCCTCTGTGGTGCTCAGAAGATGTTGACTGTGGAAGCAGAGGAAGTGGGTCAGGATTATATGGCTGTGGAGTGGCAGTTTGCTGAGGGCAGTGAAGTACAGACAGAAGGACAGCTTTAAAGAACAGAAGTCTTCATTCCCTTCCTGGGTGTCTTTGGTCATCTGGGCCTTGATGGTGGGGCCATGCCAGATAGAGGGGTTATGAGGCTAAAATCTAGCAGGATTACTGGTGAACTTGGCCCTAGGTTTCAGCAGGCTACCTAACATTTGTTCCCTCCATGTGTTCTCCATCTGTGATGTTTGTAGCAGGGAATTGCAATTAGGGAAAGCTGCAAGGTCAGGACAAACAGAAGAAACCTAGCAGTGAGCATGAAGTGAGTGCCTCCTAGGTATGAGGCTGGTACCTGTTACCATCTCCATTTTCCAGTGGGGATCCCCATGTGCAGGAATGTTGAGTCACTTGCTCAGGGCCGTACAACTGAGCCAGGTGGAGCTGGGATTCCATCCCATGTTTAACCACAGAACCTGCTCTAAACCATTGTGCAATACTGCCGCATTCTGAAGCATGTGTAAAAGCTTTCCAGTTGTGCAGGTCTGTATATAAGACTCAGATAAAGTTAAAAGATAAAATAAGATCATCGTATATAAAAAAAAAAAAGCCACTATTTAGTGTTATTTAGATGACTATCTTTGCCAAAAGCTGGTGGGGGTGAGGGAACGTGTGAGAGCAGGTCCTGGAAGCATCCTTGATCATTGTCAGAATAGTTTTGTATGAATTCATACAATAAAAAATAGAACTAATGGGGTACATTAACTGTTTATATCTTGGGGTAAGACACAACTTCAAAAGTTTATTATTTTGAACGGACTTTCTTATTTTGAGTATCTTGAATGAATATTGTAGGAAAGAAAAGGAATAAGGAAAGAAAAGAGATATATATTCCTCACCTATCTCAAGGTTTATGGCCAACACCCCTATAACAAAAGACAGATTAACAATAGAAAAACAACGAATGTGTTTAACCCAAGTTTTACGTGACACAGGAGCATTCAAATATGAAGACCCGGCCAGGAACAGTGGCTCATGCCTGTAATCCCAGCACTTCGGGAGGCCGAGGTGGTCAGATCACCTGAGGTCGGGAATTTGAGACCAACCTGACCAACATGGAGAAACCCCGTATCTACTAAAAATACAAAATTAGCCGGGCGTGGTGGCGGGTGCCTGTAGTCCCAGCTACTCAGGAGGCTGAGGCAGGAGAATCACTTGAACCTGGGAGGAAGAGGTTGCAGTGAGCCAAGATTGCACCATTGTACTCCAGCCTGGGCAACAAGAGTGAAACTCCATCTCAAAAAAAAAAAAAAGGAAAAAAAAAAAAGAAAGAAAGAAATGAAGACCCAAAGACCCAGGGAAAACTGTATTTTTATTTTATTTTATTATTTTTTATTTTATTTTTGAGATGGAGTTTCTCTGTCGCCTGGTCTGGAGTGCAGTGGCATGATCTTGGCTCACTGCAACCTCCACCTCCAGGGTTGAAGCCATTCTCCTGCCTCAGCCTCCCGAGTAGCCGGGATCACAGGTGTGCACCACCACACCTAGCTAAGTTTTGTATTTTTTGTAGAAATGGGGTTTCACTTTGAGACCAGGCTGGTCTCAAACTCCTGACTTCAATTGACACACCCATCTTGGCCTCCCAAAGTACTGGGATTATAGGTGTGAGCCACCACACCTGGTTGACTGTATTTTTATGGACAGTTATGCAGAAATAGGATTGGAGGTCAAAAGGGTATGATCTAAAGGTAACAAACTGGCCTGTTGGTTCAGATTTCTCTTGGCCTGTCTGTGTAATAGTCCTTTCTTCCAGGTGTAGGGCAGAACACTTGTCAAATAAGGCTCTTCAAGAGAAAAGGTCAGAGGTCGGGTGCGGTGGCTCACGCCTGTAATCCCAGCACTCTGGGAGGCCGAGGCGGGCAGATCATGAGGTCAGGAGATGGAGACCATCCTGGCTAACACGGTGAAACCTCATCTCTACTAAAAATACAAAGAATTAGCCGGGCACAGTGGCAGGTGCCTGTAGTCCCAAGTACTCTGGAGGCTGAGGCAGGAGAATGACGTGAACCCGGGAGGCAGAGCTTGCAGTGAGCCGAGATAGCGCCACTGCACTCCAGCCTGGGTGACAGGGCAAGACCCCGTCTCAACAAACAAAAAAAAGAGAGAGAGAGAAAAGGTCAGAAAGACTTCTGCTTCTGAGATTTTCTCAATTTCTTTCAGCTTCAAATACTCAGTATGCCAAAGTGCCATATTTTGGGGTAGTATTTCCTACACCCCCATCAATATAAATGTGTAACCTCATATATATTAGTCCATTTTCGCATTGCTATAAAGAAATACCTGGCCGGGCGCGGTGGCTCAAGCCTGTAATCCCAGCACTTTGGGAGGCCGAGATGGGCAGATCACGAGGTCAGGAGATCGAAACCATCCTGGCTAACATGGTGAAACCCCGTCTCTACTAAAAACTACAAAAAACTACCCGGGCGAGGTGGCGGGCGCCTGTAGTCCCAGCTACTCGGGAGGCTGAGGCAGGAGAATGGCGTAAACCCGGGAGGCGGAGCTTGCGGTGAGCTGAGATCCGGCCACTGCACTCCAGCCTGGGCGACGGAGCGAGACTCCGTCTCAAAAAAAAAAAAAAAAAAGAAGTACCTGAGACTGGGGGCCGGGTGCGGTGGCTCACGCCTGTAATCCCAGCACTTTGGGAGGCTGAGGAAGGCAGATCACGAGGTCAAGAGATCAAGACCATCCTGGCCAACATGGTGAAACCCTGTCTCTACTAAAAATACAAAAATTATCTGGGCGTGGTGGTGCACGTCTGTAGTCCCAGTATCTCAGGAGGCTGAGGCAGGAGAATTGCGTGAACCTAGGAGGCAGAGGTTGCAGTGAGCCAAGATTGCGCCACTGCATTCCAGCCTGGTGACAGAGTGAGACTCTGTCACAAAAAAAGAAAGAAAGAAAGAAATCCCGGAGACTGAGTAATATATAAATAAAAGAGGTTTAATTGACTCACAGTTCTGCAGGCTGTACAGGAAGCATAGCAGCCTCTGCTTCTGGGGAGGCCTCAGGAGGCCTTCAATTATGGTGGAAGGCAAAGAGGGAGCAGACGTCTTAACATGGCAGGAGCAGGGGCAAGGTGTGGGAGAGCGGGAGTGGGGGGGCAGGGAGAGGAGAGGTGTTGCACACTTTTAAACAACCAGATCTTGTGAGAACTCACCCACCATCAAGAGAACAGCACCAAGGGGATAATGCCAACCCATTCATGAGAAACTCCTATAATCCGACCACCTCCCACCAGGTCTCACCTTCAACATTGGGGACCACAATTCGACATGAGATTTGGTGAGGACACAGATCCAAACCATATCACCTCAGAATTGTTCAGCCTCAAACTCGAGTACACACTATAGAAAGTTGGAGTACAGCTTTAGGCTGGGTGCAGTGGCTCATGCCTATAATCCCAGCACTTCGGGAGGCTGAGATGGGAGGATAGCTTGAGCCCAGGAGTTCAAGAGCAGCCTGGGTAACATAGTGAGACCCCATCTCTACAAAAAATTTTTTAAAACTTAGTGGGCCATGGTGGTGCACACCTATAGTTCCAGCTACTCGGGAGGCTGAGGTGGGAGGACTACCTGAGCTCAGAGGTTGAGGCTGCAGTGAGCCATGACTGTGCCACTATACTCCAGCCTGGATGACAGGGTGAGATCCTGTTTTGTTTTTTAAAAAAGTCAACAAAAACAGCAAGAAATAAAAAGACCAGAAAGTTGTAGTATAGCTTTAAAAACAAGGGTAGAGCCTGGGCGTGGTGGCTCACACCTGTAATCCCAGCACTTTGGGAGGCCGAGGCAGGCAGATCACTTGAGGCCAGGAGTTTGAGATTAGCCTGGCCAACACAGCAAAACCCTGTCTCTATTAAAAACACACAAATTAGCTAGGTGTAGTGGTACACACCTGAAATCACAGCTACTCAGGAGGCTGAGGCAGGAGAATTGCTTAAACCTGGGAGGCAGAGTTTGCAGTGAGCAGAGATTGTGCTACTGCACTCCCAGCCTGGGTGACAGAGCGAGAGACTCTGTCTCAAAAAAAAAAAAAAAAGGATAGAATTCAAGTTTTGTGCTTTTCAAATTTTTTCAGCTTTAAATTTTCAGATACTCTTTTGATTGTGACACTAATAATTTTGATCTAATTGATCAAAATTTGAAAAAGCTTTGGAAGGCAAGAATGGATTTCGGCAGTATGTGCAGGTTATAGGACACCAAAACTGTGACAATGAGGGTATGCAGTGAAAAAACACAAGGAGTCATTGCAGCCACGTGGGAGCCTGGAAATCATGCATTTTTACCACCATCCCTGGGGAGGAAGGAGGAAAACGTGGCACTGAGCAGCCTGCCCACACTGAAAATGAAATCTTGGCCAGCAGGAGCGCCAACGGTGGGGGAGGGGTATTTCCTTGGGAACAGGTGCTGCTTCTGAGGTTTCAATTTGCTCATCTGCCCCCTCAATCAGAATAATAGTTGCACCAGGTCTTCGAGGGGTTATTTGGCTGCTAGGGAGAGTCAGGGAAACCTAGGTCTTTGGGGCTTGTGTAGCAATAAACTGTGGCCCAGCCGTTGTCATGCTCTTATCCTGTCAGAGCCCACAGGACATGTGCAGGGAGCAGGCCTGACCCAGAAATAGCCTTGGCAGCACTGCTGTGCCCACAAATGAGGCTTTATCCTGATTTGGGGGCCTCCTACTGCTCTCTCTTTCCCCTTGTCTGGGCCTTGGGGCTGAATCCCATCGGCCTGGCAACTCATTGCCCCATCACCCATGGAGAAAACTGGATAGCCTAGAAGCTGACGGCTGGAGAAAATAGGGCATAGCACTGACAAAGTAGTAGCCTAAGGACAGAACAGCCAGGTAGGGCCAGGGACCTGGAGGTGGCCTTTGGAGGGTGATATTTTGGCCTTGTGTGAATATCTGATCCCACAACCACAAAATGACCAGTTTTACCCAAGAGCTTTCTAGCATCCATGCCTGACCAGAGTCTCACTCTTTTGCCCGGACTGGAATGCGGTGGTATGATCTTGGCTCACTGCAGTCTCAACTTCCCAGTTTCAAGTGATCCCCATCTCAACTGTCTGAGGAGCTAGGACTACAGGTGCATGCCACTATGCCCAGCTAATTTTTGTATTTTTTGTAGAGACGGGGTTTGCCATGTTGCCCAGACTGGTCTCGAACTCCTGAGCTCAAGCAATCTGCCCTCCTCGGCCTTCCAATAAGTAAGGAGTAAGGAGTTGGGAAAATGTGTTTGGTCTTTAGGAGGCAGAAGAGTGAATGTAACTGAAAGGTTGAGGTTTCCTCTTCCTCCCTTTCCTCTTTCTCCTGTGACTCTTCAACTCTTTAGAAATGGATTCGAGGGCCTTGCCTGGGACAGACCATGCTCCTGAGCCTCTATATGGAATGTTTTCCATTCTGGGCTGGTGCCCGGGGTTGGGCTGGGGAGAGAGGTGAGAACAGCGGGCTTCATCTCCAGATCCTGTGTTTTTTCCATTTTTGGAATGAGCTGGAAGGGCGTTTGGAAGTGGTAGTGTCATTATCTCTCCTGTTGACACTTTGCTTGTGGAAGGCTCATTGGTGTCACCAACCTCTTCCTGAATGGAAAAATGTTTCCAGTCTTTGTTTATTTTTTCCCCTCTTCATATAATAACGATGGACAAAAGGTGCATCAATGTACTGCTCACCTGACATTCATGGAGCATTGTTGGTGGGCCGCGTCCTCGGGCTGAGTGGACAGAAGGCAGCCTTAAGGTGCTCACTGTCTAGTTTGGGAGGCGAGACATGTACCCACAAGAAACCGAGCAGAGGACAATGCAGCCCAAAAAGACTTGTAAAAATAAGCTCCAATATATTGTCTGGCCTGATAGCAATCTTTTATTGGTCGCTTACTAGTATGCACTTATCTTTAATATCTCTGGAAGACAGAGAGACATTCTCATTCTGTATTTCAGGTGAGGAAACCGAAGCTCAGATAGCTTACACAGTTTACCCCAGGCCACACAGTTCTTCAGTCTAGGAGATTGGTTCTGTCTGTATCAAAGCCCACTCTCCATTCACACCATGCTGCTCTGTTACCAGGTGGTAAAAGAAACAGTTTAGAGAAGGTGAGAGACAAGTTAGTTACTATCTACAAAATATGTGTTACTTTTGAAATTTTAACCTCTCCATTTTTAGGTAATCATGAGAACAATGTGTTAGCAAGGTATTAAATGTATTGTAGCAGTTAAAAAAAAATCTTTGGCAGGGCGCAGTGGCTCACGCCTGCACTCCCAGCACTTTGGGAGGCCGAGGCGGGCGGATCCTGTGAGGTCAGGAGTTCTAGACCAGCCTGGCCAACACGGTGAAACCCTGTCTCTACTAAAATACAAAAATCAGCCAGGCATGGTGACACATACCTATAATCCCAGCTACTCAGGAGGCTGAGGCGAGAGGATCGCTTGAGACTGGGAGGCGGAGATTGCAGTAAGTTGAGATGGTGCCACTGCCTTCCAGCCTGGGCGACAGAGCAAGACTCTGTCTCAATTGAAAAAAGAAGAAGAAGAAGAAGCAAGGAGGGAGCAGGCACCAGGCCCCATAAGGGCTGGCATAAGGGAGGCCTCCCTGGCAGGCGCTGTGGCTTTGAAAGAGGGACACAGCCAGCCCAGGATGACTCCACAGAGAAGGAGCTGGGAGAGTAACTCTCCAACCTCACTCTGCTCTCTCCCTCCCCTCCCCTGCTGGTGCCTGAGCTCAGATCACTACACCTGTGTTTCCCAAATGGTGAGATGGTTCTGGGAGGTCTATGGATAAATATTTATTTATTTTTTTCTTTGAGACCGAGTCTTACTCTGTCGCCCAGACCAGAGTGATGTGGCGTGATCTCAGCTCACTGCAACCTCCACCTCCTGGTTTTAAGGAATTCTCCTGCTTCAGCCTCCAGAGTAGCTGGGACTATAGGCGCCTGCCACCACGCCTGGCTAATTTTTGTATTTTTCATGGAGACAGGGTTTCACCGTATTGGCCAGGCTGGTCTCGAACTCCTGACCTTGTGATCTGCCTGCCTCAACCTCCCAAAGTGCTGGGATTACAGGCGTGAGCCACCACGCCCGGTTGGATAATTTTTTTTTAAGTTTAATAGTAGTCACATATTAAAATATACATGTGTCCATATATATCAAGTGCTTCTATCTTCTTTTTTTTTTTTTTTTTTTTGAGACAGAGTCTCGCTCTGTCGCCCAGGCTGGAGTGCAGTGGCCGGATCTCAGCTCACCGCAAGCTCCGCCTCCCAGGTTTACGCCATTCTCCTGCCTCAGCCTCCCAAGTAGCTGGGACCACAGGCGCCCGCCACCTCGCCTGGCTAGTTTTTTGTAATTTTTTAGTGGAGACGGGGTTTCACCGTGTTAGCCAGGCTGGTCTCGATCTCCTGACCTCGTGATCCGCCCGTCTCGGCCTCCCAAAGTGCTGGGATTACAGGCTTGAGCCACCGCGCCTGGCTTTTTTTTTTTTTTTGAGACGGAGTCTCGCTCTGTCGCCCAGGCTGGAGTTCTGTGGCACGATCTCAGCTCACTGCAAGCTCTGCCTCCTGGGTTCACACCATTCTCCTGCCTCAGCCTCCCAAGTAGCTTGGGACTACAGGCGCCCGCCACTACATCCGGCTAATTTTTGTATTTTTAGTAGAGACGGGGTTTCACCGTGGTCTTGATCTCCTGACCTCGTGATCCGCCCGCCTCGGCCTCCCAAAGTGCTGGGATTACAGGCATGAGCCACTGCGCCCTGCCACTATCTTCTTTGTGTAATAAAATATTTACAAAATCTATGATTTCACAAGTGTTTATTTTTGGCACAAAGCTAAGCTACGTATTGAAGTTAAAGGTTGGCTGGATTTGATGGACTGTGGTGCAGGGCCTCGCAAAACTGCCTGCAGCTCAGGGAACCAGTGCTCCCAACAGACTCCACACCTGATCCTTTGATCTCTGACTTCACACATACACCATCCTTCCTGGGAGGTCGAGGGTTTTTGGTCACCCATGGACACTTGTCTCTGATGTCACCCATGGACACTTGTCTCAAGGTTACAGAGGGGGTTCCTGAGGCCTCATCCCAGAAACTCGCTCACCTCACCTGAGGAACTAGGAGAGGAACCCTGCCTCTGTAGGCTCACTGAATTATACCCCAAGTAAGAGTGGGCTGCCCCTGAGCCCTGCACTGCCCTGAAACCTGTCCCTATGCTGGAAAATAATCCCATGGCAGAGCCAGCGGGGAGGAAGAAAGGGGAACTGGGACCCTGTGCCCACATTCTGGTCTCGGGGAAGCACGGTAAGTACCACCCTCTTACTCCAGCCTGCAACTCCCAGAGGCATGTGGTGTCAGCCCAAAAGACAAGACACAAGGGGACTCTACCCAGAGATCAGTGACCACTGGCTCGTCCCTCCCCTCTCCCACCTGGGAAGAGATAAGGGCCCTTCGCGCTTCCCCCTTAGGAGTGGCACTGCCGGGAATCGCTCTGTACAACAGGCCATTTAGCATTATCTCTGTGCTCTCCCCTGGGAGTGTCTGCTTCCCCCAGAAAATGCCCTAGGGCATGTGCCTCTGTGAAGAGCAGCTGCAGGGGGCATGAGGCAAAGGATCCATGCTATTACGATTTATCATGTATCTTATCATGTTACTCAGAGAAGTGGGTTGTCAAACTCTCTTTGAGAAGTGGCCATTTCGTTTGGAAAAGTTTGAACAGTAATTCCAGGTTTCAATCTTGGATCGACCAAAAATTGGGTAAACATTCCCTGTCCTCAATACCTTAGGTAGAAAGACCAGACTTCCCCATTTGCCTGGGGGTAGGCCTGGTTTATGCCTGTGACTTCTTTCATTTTCAAAGTATTTTGGGCTGGCCATGGTGGTTCATGCCTGTAATCCAGCACTTTGGGAGGCTGAGGTAAGTAGATCGCTTGAGCCCAGGAGTTTGAGACTAGCCTGGGCAACATAGCAAGACCCTGTTTCTACAAAAAATACAAAAACTAGCCAGCCGTGGTGGTACATGCCTGTAGTCCCAGCTATTTGGGAGGCTGAGGTGGGAGGATCACTTGAGCCCACAAGGTTGAGGCTGCAGTGAGCTATGATCGCATCACTGCACTCCAGTCTGAGCAACAGTTGAGTGAGACCCAGTCTCAAAAAAAAAAAAAAAGTATTTCAGAACAATAAATTATGGCTACGCTGCCCACAGGCACGTGTGACCGATCTTCAGAAAGATTATAGAATGTGGGGGCTGGAAGAGATTTCCAAGGGTCTTTAATTCATTCTGTGACTGGAAGGCAACAAGCAGACCCCACAACCCTGCTGTCCAGGAAGAGCCCCATGCCTGCCTCAGCCCATCCCTCAGTCCAGCCCTTCACAGGTGTCTCCATGGTACAATTTCTCCTTCGTCCACTTCTTCTCTCCTCTGCTCAGAATTCTCTGATGAGAGATGAGCAAACGGGAAAAGCTGGAACTGCAGGGGGAACAGACTCCTGTTCCAGCAGCAAGGATACGCTTGGGCTTGAAGATAAGCCCAGGAGGTAACTTGTTCTCCTGGCTTCCTTGTGATAAAGGCAAGAACTCTCTGAGGTGGAATCACAGAAACCAAGAGAGGAGGCCAGTGAGTGTTGGTGGCCCAAAGGGACTGCAGGGCATGCAGGGCTAGTGCTGCAGGCCTTGTCTGCAGGCTCAGGGTCATGACCGCCCAGAGCCAAATGGCCTTTACCTGTCTGAGCTTGCCTAGCCCCTCACTATCACAAAGCCTGCTGTAGGAGCCCCACCTGGCTCTCTCTGAGCTGGACCCCTGCCAGGGCTTCCTGGGGGGCTCTCAGCCTAATTCTAAGCTTCTTTCTGCTCCCCTCCCAACCCCAGCAGTCAGCTACTTCTTAGGGAGCAGGCGGGACCAGAATGTCCTGGGGTTGGAAGTTTTGTTCTCCGTTTTGTTATTCTGGGAATGATGTGCTTGCTTTTACTTAATTATAAGACATTTATTGAATTTCTGCCAAGTAGCAGGTAGGTCTAGGTGCTGGAGGTGCAAAGGTGAACTGATCCTGACTCTTCCCTGCAAGCACAGTGAGTTTGTGCCATGATGCTCTGAACTACAGACCGAGAAGGGAGCAGTGGTTCTGCCTCAGGTTGGGAGGAGGGCTGGGGAAGTCTTTAGAGAGGAGCAGACTTTAGGCAAAGCCTTGAGAGATAAGGGGACTGATATGGTTTGGCTCTGTGTCCCCACCTGTCTTGAATTGTAATCCCACATGTTAAGTGAGAGAGGGCCCTGTAATCCCCATGTGACAAGGGAGGGAGGTGATTGAATCATGGGGCCAGTTTCTTTTATGCTGTTCTCGTGGTGGTGGGTGAGTTCTCACGAGATCTGATGGTTTTACAAGTGTTTGACAGTTTCTCTTTCACACACTTGCTCTCTCACCTGCCTCCATGTAAGATGTGACTGCTTCCCCTTCTGCCAGGATTCTGTTTCCTGAGGCCTCCCCAGACATGAGAAACTGTGAGTTAATTAAACCTTTTTTCTTTATAAATTACCCAGTCCTGGCCAGGCACAGTGGCTCACACCTGTAATCCCGGTACTTTGGGAGGCCAAGGCGAGCAGATCACTTGAGGTCGGAGTTCAAGACCAGCCTGGCCAACCTGGTGAAACCCCGTCTCTACTAAAAATACAAAAAATAGCAGGCGTTGTGGCGGCCGCCTGTAATTCCAGCTACCTAGGAGGCTGAGGCAGGAGAATCACTTGAACCTGAGAGGCGGAAGTTGCAGTGAGCCAAGATTGCACCCCTGCACTCCAGCCTGGGCGACAGAATGAGACTCTATCTTAAAAATAAATAAATAAATAACCCAGTCTGGGGCAGTTCTTTATAGCAGTGTTAAAATGGACTAACATAGAGAGCCTTTCCATGGTTCGCAAAGATAGAAAGGACTTTCCAGACCGAGGAAAATGCTTGAGCAGATGTCTGGAGGTGTTGGAGGAATGGACACTGTTGGGTGGGATTGGAATGCAGGGAAAAGCTGGGGCAGGTTGGAGAGTCAGAGCTCAGAGGTGTGATGAGAAAGCCCTCTGGAGGCACGCAGACTAGTTGCACAGCTGTGGGCAAGTCATTTCACTTCTCTCAGCTGCAGTTTATTTATCTGTATAATGGGGATAATATAACCTACCTCGTAAGATTGTTGTGAGAATTAAAAGATATATCAGATGTAAATCAACCAGCATGGAGTCTGGCTAACACATGCTCACAAAATGTCAATTATTGGCACTGTTTCTACTGCTACTAATAAAAGTGGGCTGTTCTTTTCTAAACCATGTGGCTTGAGTCACTGGATGAGCCAGCAATGCTGCTCATTTAGAAAGATACTATCTGGCACAGGATGCTAATAGAAGAAAATGTACATGGCTGGCTGGCTTGGAGCTCTGCTGCCATATTTTCCTGACAATTACATCAGGCCAGCAGTGTGGCTCTTGACATCAGTAATGCATTTATTAATTACTTTTTATTACACACCTATTTATTACAAACCAGCTATGTGTCAGGTACTGGATCCAATGTCTTAGAAAGAGTAGGTGAATAAAGTTGATCGGGAAGAGAGAAACAAATTCTTTTCAAAACTGATTTTGTAAAATCAGAAATGTATTGGAAGCCATAATTTAACTGCATATTGTAACCCTGTACCTAGAAACTTGTTCAGGGGCTGAGGGTAGAGTTCTTTCTGTATCTCTATTATTGACATGTGAGTGCCTCAGGAGTAGCCACTGTGGGAACTGGATCACTTTGTCCATTTAGATACTCAACAGGTATTTATGCACACCTACTATGTGCCCGGCACTATTCTATGCACTAGCTGGTCATTGAGATGTGAAGAGCTCTTTCAGAATGATAACGATTATCTCTACAATGATCGTTTTTGTTTTAGAAAGACTTGAGCCCACTTTCCCCTGCCTGTTCTTTCTCGGATAGACTTGGAAAGAGGAAGGGGGAAGCATGCACCTGCATTGCTGTCAGTAAGCTGCCGTTCAAGCAGCAACTTAAGCTGGAGTCAAATGCTACTCAGGAGTGATGGGCAGGGAAAGGGTTGGGGTGGGGTGGGGCGTTAGCTCCTGTTTTAGAGCTCTCGCTGTCTTTCTCTCTGGGGGGTGGCCTGGTTTCCCTAAAGGACAGCTGCTGGACCCGCCCATCCAGGATGTCACATTTCACTCTCAGCTGACATAGTGATGGTGGTTGGTGGGGAGTGGCGAATCTGTTCAAGGAAAAGGCAACTACTTACTTTCCCTACCCCATCCCCACACTTTGAAATCAGTATCTATAGGAGGTAGTTTATCCCCTTACATTTATTTAGAGGAAAGATTTTCCTCAAACATGGTCAGAAGAAGACTAAAGAATAATGATGAAACTAATTTAATGGCCAGGTAGTAGCCATCATTTTGGAGAACTTATAATGTTCTAAGCAGAAGACTAAAGAATAATGATGAAACTAATTTAATGGCCAGGTAGTAGCCATCATTTTAGAGAACTTATAATGTTCTAAGCAAACAGGTGCTTTTCATATATATTTAATCCTAACAACAATCTTGTCAAGTTCATGCTATCATTTCCATTTCACAGACAAGGATAACTGAAACCAAGAGGATGAGTAAGTCCATGGTCACACAATTGGTGAACAGAAAAGCTGGGAGTCTAACCTGTCTATCTCAGGCTTCAGGGGACATAAACTCCACACCAGCGCTCTCCCGGTGGAGTGGTTGATGCTGCCATGAGGGTCTCTTCTCCCCTTGATCTCTCCTCTCCTCTCCTCTCCCCTCCCCTCCCCTCCCCTCCCCTCCCCTCCCCTCCCCTCCCCTCTCCTCCCCTCTCCTCTCCTCTCCTCTCCTCTCCTCTCCTCTCCTCTCCTCTCCTCTCCTCTCTTCCTTTCTTCCTCCTATCCCATGCACCCATTTCTTAATGATTCTTCAATTAACCAAGCAAGGCTTAGAAAACTTTGATGAGCTTCCTCTAGCAGTGGGGCCATTTATCTTTTTTTTTTTTTTTTTTTTTTTTGAGGTGGAGTTTCACTCTTGTTGCCCAGGCTGGAGTACAATGGCGCGATCTCAGGTCACTTCAATCTCCACCTCCCGGGTTCAAGTGATTCTCCTGCCTCAGTCTCCCGAATAGCTGGGATTACAGGCATGCATCGCCACACCCAGCTGATTTTGTATTTTTTTTTTTTTTTTTTTTTGAGAGGGAGTCTGAGTCTGGCTCTGTGGCCCAGGCTGGAGTGCAGTGGCCGGATCTCAGCTCACTGCAAGCTCCGCCTCCCGGGTTTACGCCATTCTCCTGGCTCAGCCTCCCGAGTAGCTGGGACTACAGGCGCCCGCCACCTCGCCCGGCTAGTTTTTTTTTTTTGTATTTTTTAGTAGAGACGGGGTTTCACCATGTTAGCCAGGCTGGTCTCGATCTCCTGACCTCGTGATCCGCCCGTCTCGACCTCCCAAAGTGCTGGGATTACAGGCTTGAGCCACCGCGCCCGGCCTGATTTTGTATTTTTAGTAGAGACAGGGTTTCACCATGTTGGCCAGGCTGGTCTCAAACTCCTGACCTCAAGTGATCCACTCGTCTTGGCCTCTAAAGTGCTGGGATTACAGGTGTGAGCCACCGCTTCCAGCAGGGGCCATTTATCTTATTTTTATTTTTTAAAGACAGAGTCTTGCCCTGTTGCCCAGGCTGGAGTGCAGCAGCACAACCTTGGCTCACTGCAACCTCTGCCTCCTGGGTTCAAGCAGTACTCCTGCCGCAGCCTCCCAAGTAGCTGGGATTACAGGCACCTACCACCATGCTCAGCTAATTTTTGTAGCGCGGGGCCATTTATAATGAGGCACTGCCCTGGAGCTGCAAGGGTTAACTCTGGCCTGGTGTTCAGAGCCGAGTGCCTTGGCCTTGGGAGGCGGCTATTAGTCCTCCTTTCTAATTAAAAATTGTCACCACTGGCTTTCATCCCGTGCTAACGAGAAGAGTGTGTGTGAGTTTGTGTGCAGTGTGTGCATGGGTCTTTATCTCTACTTCCTGTTTCATATTTAATTTGACTTTTTTTTCCAGTTTGTGGATGTGGAACACGTGTAAGGTTGGGACCATCGTCTGTTAGTAATCATTCCCGCATTTGGGGAGTGGCTGGCTCCCACCGAGCCTGACCAAAAGCTTGTGGATTCTAATCTTCCTGCCTCCTGAAATTGCTTTGTCGTGATCACCCTGGTTCCTGAACGGACTGCCTTCGGGGCAGCAGTTTTGCCTTGGAAACTTTTCCAGAAGTGCTGGGATGATTCTTGTGTGGCAGGGAGAGGGGAAGTGGTACAGAACCCCGATTTGATAGATAAAGAACTGCAAGATCTGGAAGACACAACCTCCCACACCCCTCACAGTAGTTGGTTGGGTTGGGGTGAACTGTAGCTTCAGCCTTTGGGTCATCATTCATCGAGGCCGGATGAGGACATGGTGAATCTGTGTTCACTTCTGCCTTTTCTCCGAGGTCTGGGGCCCAAACCCATTTGGACTGTACTCTCAGACCCAGCCTGCCCCCTGCTCAGCAGCAAGGTCTTGCAGACTCCCGTTGTGGAGTATGGGGTCTGAGCATAGCCTCAGAGTGAGACCTCATGAGAACATGATGGGCGCTGGGGGGATGGAGAAGCTTCACCTTCTCAGCCCATCTGTGGGTATAAGGCAATGGAAATCCTGTTGGACTTAAGGGTCCTAGGGACCTATCCTCATGTCACCAGTCTAAGTGGGGATTTCGCTAAGCGGGGATTCAGAGCTGCCATCCAGGTGCTTGCCGCAAATGCCCTAGTCCTCCCACAGTGGTAACCGTTCTTGCCCTACTAACTATTGAGCCTTAGAAACACTTCCTGGGTGTTTCTGAGCCACTAAGAATTTTTTTTTATCATCAGACTCTGATTGCTAAGGATTATCTCATGTATAGAATGGGAGCAAATCAATTGTAGAATGAGAGCTGGAAGAAATTTACCAATCCATGTGACCTGGGAAGTACTGCATCAAGGAAGTACTGTTCCAAGACTGAGAAGTCGCGGGACCCCTGAAATACGGTGCACAATTATCTGTGGTGTGCATCTTTCTAGGGAGAGGGTCCATGGACTTCGTGAGCTTCCCAAATTGTCTGGGACTTCTCCAAAAAGTTAAGAATCACTGGTACAATCACCCCTCACCCCACCGAAGAGTGCTATAGAATGAGTCCCAGTGAACAGGGTTGGGGGCGGTTCAGAGGGGCTGAAGTACTCACAGACTTGTGTAAATGGTTCTGGGTCTCATACTTTCAGGTGATGAGAGTGGGTGGGGGAGGATTGAGAGAGATAAATCGTTCGTATTTCTTTGCGGTAAATAGTTTGTATTTCTTTGCATCAACTTTTGGTGATGAGAGTAGGTGGGGGAGGATTGAGCAGAAATAAATAGTTTGTGTTTCTTTGCAGACAAGGATAATCCATTTTTATTATTTGCTCTTAGCTTTGTGGATGTACATTAAAGAGTCTGAAGTATAAAGAATTATAACCATCCCAGACTCCCTGACTTTGAATAATCCATTATAAAAGTACAGTTCCTTTTATCACAATATTCTTATCTTCTGTTTGTTTCTGAGCTAAAAAGAAATGCCCGAAGCTACACCCCAGCTGCAGAGATTCTAGACCAAAGGCTACTGTTTTTTTCCTGCAGGAACCCTGGGGTGTTTGGGGGTTAAAAGGCCTGGGCCAGCCATGTGTGTTTAAAAAACAAGGCTGACTCCGAAGCCAGTGGCTCCAGCCTGACTCCATCCTGCTGTTAATGGAGGACAGAGGACCACTTATAGCTTCCTCTTCACCCCATAACAAATAACCCGGCGCTCCCCCAGGCCTTCCTGCACCCCCACCCCCACCGCCCTCGCGGTGGTGGCAGCAGCAAGCGCATGTTCTGAGTCTGGTTTCTCGGCAGGCCCTGCGGTCAGCCCCGACAAGCTGTCTGAGACCCAGCTCCTTTCAGAGATAAGGCCCAAACTAACCACATTAGCAGGGTGCTTGTCGTGTTTGCCTTGCCTCTGTCTTGTGTTTGGACACTCCAGAACCTCCTGGGCAGGGTGGAGGCCTTTGCCTTACAAAGTGTGGTCCAGCTTTGAGCGGAGGTTCCTGTGGTACCTCCTCTGGGAAGTCCTCCCTGACTGCTCTAGCCCAGCTGCTTGCTCTTCGTTGCATTCATTTAGCAAATATTTGTCATGCACCTTTTAAAAAATTCTTTATCACAGCCTGTACAAACACAATTTAGCACATCAGCACCATCACTCCCATTTACTCATTGTGCACCCAGCTTGGCACTAAACATCTGACAGAAAATATTTTATTGACTCAGCACAAGGTCCTATGAAATTGGCATCATCAATATCCCATTTTACAGACAGGAAAATGAGGCATTTTTATGTTTTGTTCTCTCTCTTTCCCTCCCTCCCTTCCTTTCTTCCTCCCTCCCTCTCTTCCTTCCTTCCTTTTTGACAGGGTCTTGCTCTGTTACCCAGGCTGGAGTGCAGTGGTGTGATCACAGCTCACTGCAGCCTCAACCTCTAGAGCTCAGGTGATCCTCCCACCTCAGTCTCCTGAGTAGCTGGGACTACATGTCTGGCCACTGCACCTGGCAGTATTTCTTTTTCTTAGCTTTTATTATCCTCTGTGGTTACATCATGTGTTTATCTGGTTACTTGTTTCATATCTGGTTACTTGTTTCGTATCTGGCTCAAGTATTTTATCATGAACTCCATGGGGCAGGGATTTCCCTCCTGAGGTGGTGGGGACCTGGCGTGAGCAGTACCTGTCACCTAGGAGGTACTCAATAGATGCTTGCTCAACGGCTGAGACACAGGAGGCTGTCACTGGTCCACAGCCTCACACCTGGTTGGCAGTGAAGCTGAGATTTGAACCCAGGTCCCTGTATGCAGTCATTGCATCCAGTAATTCCTGTCCATGTGTGAGTTCTTGTCCCCGGCCAGACCATCAGCTCCTTCAGGCTGGCCCAGGTCTTACCTGACAGGGCACCAGGGCATTGGAGTGGGGTCCACCTGGGTTCAAACACTGGTTCCGCCACTCAGTTGGGTGACACGGGCGCATTTCTAAAATTGGAAAAATAATGCATGGTGGTTGTGAGAATTGGAAATAGTATGTGGGGTGCCTGGTTTTATCATAGGTGCTCAGTGAAAGGACAGCTAACATGAGACCTGGCTCAACCTAACTTCTCAGGAAGCCAGTGGACTGGGTTGAAAAAGTATGGAAATCTGTCCTCTTTTATTAGATTATAAAACTATAAAACATGAGTACATGCTCACTGGAGGAAGAAGAAGGAGAAGAAGGAGGAGAGGAGGGAAGGAGGGAAGGAGGGAGGGAAGGAAGGAAGGAAGGAAGGAAAGAAAGAAGAAAGGCAGGCCGGCCAGGCGCAGTGGCTCATGCCTATAATCCCAGTACTTTGGGAGGCCGAGGCAAGTGGATCACAAGGTCAGGAGTTTAAGACCAGCCTGGCCAACACGGTGAAACCTCGTCTCTACTAAAAATACAAAAAGCAGCCGGGCGTGGTGGTGGGTGCCTATAGTCCCAGCTACTCAGGAGGCTGAGGCAGGAGAATCGCTTGAACCCGGGAGGCAGTGGTAGCAGTGAGCCGAGACCATGCCACTGCACTCTAGCCTGGGCGACAGAGCGAGACTCTGTCAAAAAAAAAAAAAAAAAAAAAAAAAGGAAGGAAGGGGAAGAAGAAGGAGGAGGAGGAGAGGAAGAAGAGAAGGAGGAGGAGGAAGAATAAGAAATTAAACTATATAGAAATCAAAAGTAAAAGTTTGTATACCCTTTTTTTTGCCCCAAATCCATTTTTTTTTCCCCAATAAGTAAATACTGTTAATGGTTTGGTGTATATCTTTTTGATAATTTTAAATATGTTTACCCAAATCACATATTTTTACATAACAAAATCATACTAGGCATATGGTTTTAAAAATTGCTTTTTTGGCCTGGTGCGGTAGCTCACACCTGTAATCCCAGCACTTGGGGAGGCCAAGGTGGGCAGATCACGAGGTCAAGAGATGGAGACCATCCTGGCCAACATGGTGAAACCCCAGCTATACTAAAAATACAAAAATTAGCTGGGTGTGGTGGCGCACACCTGTAGTCCCAGCTACTCAGGAGGCTGAGGCAGGAGAATCGCTTGAATCCAGGAGGCAGAGGTTGCAGTGAGCAAGATCAGGCCACTGCACTCCAGCCTGGTGACAGAGCGAGACTCTGTCTCAAAAAAAAAAAAAAAAAAAAAATCCTTTTTTCATTAACCTATCTTGGGGGCCTTCCTCTGTCACTTCATTCAGATTCACAGCGATCTTCTTAATGGCTGCACAGCATTTCTGGTATGACTGGACTATAATTTAGGCAAATATCCTCCTATTGATGGATTTTTGCTTCCATTTTTTTCTCTGTTTCATACAAGATGACAATGAATATTGTTTCTGTTATCTGTTCCTGAGTAACAAATCCCTCAAAATTAAATGGCTTAAAGCAACAATTCACTATTCCCCATGTTTCTGTGGGTGGACTGAGTGGCGGCTCTGCCTCCTGTGGTGCTGGAGAGGGAGGGTCCGAACATTCTCACTGGCGGGGCTGGTAGTTGGGGCTGGTAGTTGGTGCTGGCTGGCGCTGGGTGCTGGGCTGGGGCTATCCCCAGGAGTGCCTTTGGCTCCCCTGTTACTGGTCTCTCCATGTGGCTTGAGTTTCTCGCAGCATGGGTCCAGGTTCCAGAATGTCACTGCTGCCATACTCTATTGATCAAAGTCAGTCACAAGGCAAGCCCAGATTCAAGGGGGGTGGGAGCCAAGCTCTGCCTCTTGATGTGGGGAGCAGCATGTGTGCATGTGCAGGGAGAGGAGGACCTGCAGGGGGCCGTGTACTAATAATACACGCTCTCCTCAACAGGATACAAGAGCAGTTATTTCTCCATACACTCACCAGGGTTGGATGTTATCCATTGTTTTCATCATTGTCCATCTCGTGGATGAAAAATTATAACATGTTTTTAGTTTTAGAGGTGCTGGGCATCTTTTTATATGTTTCACTTTAAAAATTTTTTGAGACAGGGTCTCGTTCTGTCATCCAGGCTGAAGTACAGTGGCACCATCACAGCTCATTGAAGCCTTGAACTCCTGGACTCAAGTGATCTTTCTGCTTTAGCTTCCTGAGTAACTGAGACCACAGGTGTGCACCCCCTCCACACACACACACACACACACACACACACACACACATTTTTAAGAGATGAGATCGTGCTATATTGCCCAGTATGTTCTACTGAGAGTTCAATTTGTGAATAAGTCCACGAATTTCCTATACCATCAAAGAAACAGAACGATAGTTGGGAGCTCAGAGGGGAGGAAATATCCCATATGAGGACTTGATTCAGGGTTTCATCAGCCAGCTCTGCTGCCTGCGAACTGAGAGAGACTTTAAAAGTGTTGACAAGCAGATTATTAACCCCGTGTTATCTTCAGGCTCATTCCTTACTTACACTGGCCTGTGCTTTCAGAGGATCCTGTGATTCCCAGTAAGAGAATGTCCTGCTCTTCAGTGAAATTGTGAGGAAGCTCTGAACTCTAAGCCCTGGGGCTGGGCAAAAAATGCCCTTTTAGTGGGAGGGAGTGGACTACCGGTAGTAAGATGGCGGGTAAACCTCCATTAAATGGCCTATTATTAACATACATTTCAGGCTTTTCCCCTCTGCTATTCCCACGTTCCCAAGAGAAGAAAGAATATAAGCCATGGTGACTTTGAAGGAATAGTCCAGGGTTTAATTTAAAGATGCTCACTGGTCAAAGTGAGTGCCACTGCTTTTCCAGCTTTCAATTCAAGCTTCAGTCTCCGAGAGTTTGCACACTAGTATGTCACATAGGACCATATTGGTTATAAGACCCAGAAAAGCCCATGCCCACTCTGGCTTAATAAAGAAGCAGTTTGGTGGGGCGCAGTGGCTCACACCTGTAATCCCAGCACTTTGGGAGGCTGACGTGGGTAGAACACGAGGTCAGGAGTTCAAGACCTGCCTGGCCAACATAGTGAAAACCCTATCTCTACTAAAAATACAAAAAATTAGCCAGACGTGCTGGTGGGTGCCTGTAATCCCAGCTACTCGGGAGGCTGAGGCAGGAGAATTGCTTGATCCTGGGAGGCAGAGGTTGCAGTAGGCCGAGAGTGTACCACTGCACTCCAGCCTGGGTGACAGTGTGAGACTCCATCTCAAAAATAAATAAACAAACAAACAAACAAATAAAAGAAGCAATTTATTGGATCATATACAAGGATGCCTGAGGGTGGAGATGAGAATGGAAGGGATTCAGGGCCCAAAGAGGACACGCATCAACCCTGGACTCTCTTTGCTCTCTTCTCCTTGCCGTAGACTCCTTGTGAAGACAAGATGGGGTGGCACCGGCAGCCCCTCAGACTCAGGATCCAAGTCCAGCCAGAGAGAGTGCCCGTCTCCGGCTCTGCATTCCCAGGAAAGGCCTCTGTGGCCCATTGGCTCCCCTGGGGCCATTTTTCCTTTCCTGATCCAAGCCCCGTGGCCCAGGGAATCTGAAACAGTGACTGGCTTAGGCTAGGATGTGTGTTCTTCCCCATAGCTGTGTTTTGGAGCCTCACCTTGAGGGTGGCAGGGTGGATCCCAAATCAACCCTGGGAGCTCTTCCTGAAGGTAGAGGAAAGGATACTGGGCATGTCACAGACAAAAGTGACTGTCCCTAGTTCCTCCCCAGTGCCTGTCACACAGTCATTCATTTAGAATGTAAAATCTACAGTGGGAGGAATTTGGGACTCCTACCTGTCCTCAGTTAAAGCTAATTCACTTCCTTCCAGGACTAGTGTTGGCAAACAAAAAATTGTGGGTCATCCAAGAGCAATTACAAATGATCCAAAACCCTTGCTTCAGTCACGGGTTGTGGTCTTAGAGCTCAGCCTTCATGGAGGAGGTGATGAAAAGGCCAGATTCTAACCCTTCTTTGTCCCTGTTGCCCTTAAGGGGAAGTGTCTGAGCAGTGAACCGGCAACAAAGAGAGGAGTGCAGGAGTTGGTGGATCGAGCACTTTCTTTCAAAATGTAATTTACAGGATTATTATTTGTAAAGTTGATTATTGCAAATTATCCATGGGGGTCTAGGGTAAGGGTATTTATTGTCTTCAACTACAAGCCTACATAGTTTGGGGAAGCGAAATGTACTTCTATTTTGCCAGGCTGGGAGAGTAACCCTGGGATGTGCTAACAGGCCCAATGGGGTCATTCGCTTCCTGTTAATCCTTTTATGGTTTACCTTTTTTTTTTTAGAGAGAAAACTTAGGTTAAATATTTATTATACAGGAAAGGAATGCTGCTGCTTCCTCCCGCTTTTCCTGCTCTGTTGCTCATAATTGTTTAATAGGCAATAGCATGCAAATAGTATAAAATCTAAAAGGTACACAATGCGGTATGGGAAAAATACATGGCCCCTGGAACCTTTGTCCCCAGCCCCCTCCCCCACTGCCACCCCAGAGGCAGGCCCTGTTACCGGTTTCCATCGTATCCCTCCTGAGATAGTCCATATAGATTCCTTTTTAATAGAAAATCGCACCGCATACACATCATTTAAGGACAAATTATTCTTCTGTTCTTTAAAATGAAACAATCAGAATTTTCCACCACCATGACTTGGAAGCCCGAGTTAAGGCCACAGAGTTAAAGAGACAAATCAGTCCTCACCTCCAGCCAGCTGACCTGCTGACCACTGAGGCGTGCGCGCTGTTTCCAGAGGTTTACTTGCACTTGCGTATTCTCTGCCCCGCGGGGCACCCCCATTCACAGGGCCTGCAAGCTGAACTGCTTCCTTGCACTTTTGACCAAAAATGGTCTCACTCAGCATCATTGGACAAGCTCCTCCTCGCCTTATTTGCTGTCTGGGCTCCAAATGGCCTATGGTTTCCAGACATAAAGTTGAAGGCTTGTCACCACTGAGGTTATGCCAGAGCTGATGCCTCAGAATCTGAAAGCCAGAAAACGTTGCCAACAAGGGCAAGGTGCCACTGGGAAAGCATGAATGTAGTCCCTACTGTGTTCCCGGGCCTTGTGCTGAACCCTGACGATAAAGCGAGAGAAAGTGCACAGTGTTCTTCCGAGCCTCGCTTAGTGCAGTCCCAGGGGAACAGGGCACAGGCGCTTGTGAAACTTAGTGCTCCTTATGTCCAGCTCAGTCCCGTTGGAGATGAGCATGAATGAACAGATTCACTTTTACAGACACAGGAGTTCTGCTGTTCAAAAAGAAAATCAATCACTCAATAGTCACGTCTTACAATGCAGCAGAGAGATATGGGAATAGTAATAGTAATAATCCTCACTTTTTAAAAAAACTTTCTTTTTATTTATTTTATAATGACAAGGTCTCCCTGTGTTGCCCAGGCTGGTCTCAAACTTCTGGCCTCAAGCAACCCTTCTGCCTCAGCCTCTCAAAGTGCTGGGATTACAGGCATGAGCTACCACAACTGGCCCTCACTTGCTGATGAGGAGAAATAATTACTGTGCACAGGTACCAAGCCCTGTACTTAGTACTTCTTCAGCCTTACTTGATACCTCCCAAGGGCTCTGTGAGGTCAGGCTGAGTGTTGTCCTCATTTTACAGGTGTGCACTTGCCTCAGGGAGAGGAAGTTAGCAGCTCCAGGTCACAAAGTTGGGACATGGTGGAAGCAGCGTTTGCACCCAGGCCCTTCTGATTCCAGTGCCCATGCATTAGGCCCTAGGCAAAACCACGGCCACTGGCACAGTGAAGCCACCAACCTGTCCTTTGGCAGTTTGTTCACAATTTATTCGCCAGGCACAGTGACTCACTCCTGTAATCTCAGAACTTTGGGAGGCTGAGACGGGCAGATTAGCTTGAGCTCATGAGTTCAAGACCAGCCTGGGCAACGTGGCAAAATCCTGTCTTTATAAAAAGCATAGAAAGTTAGCTGGGTGTGGTGGTGCATGCCTATAGTCCCAGCTACTTAGGAGGCTGATGTGGGAGGATCATTTGAGCCCAGGAGGCAGAGGTTGCAGTGAGCCAAGATCACACCACTGCACTTCAGTGGTGATAGAGTCAGACCTTGTCTCAAATACATAAATAAAATATTCTCTTAAAGTGAGCAATGAACGATTTATAGGAGAAATCCTTTATTCCCAGGAGACAGGTGGACAGACTGAGACTTCTCTGGATTAGTTCACTGTGTTCCATAGAGAGGTAGCATCATTATTTAACAAAAAGAAACACCTCCGTTTATTTACAGTAGAGCTGTAACTTTTGTTCCCACCACTCTCGGTATGCATAGAAAGTGCAGCTTCTTTATTTAAGGCTATACCTGGTAGAAGCCCCCACCCCACTGCTACCCACTGGGTGGCAGGAAGAAAAACTAATGCAACCCAGTACAACTTATAATGGAGCCTGACCGTGTCAACGATCTCTTGAGGCTGGTCTCTGCTCCCCAGCCTGAGCAGGTGTGCTGGGGAGGAACCTGTGAGAATCTTAGTCTGGGGGAAGACTCTCTCTGTCCTGTGCTTGCTCTTGGGTGTGAGCTGGCTGGTGACACAGGGGACTGCTGGCGCAGTCCTAAACCTGGGCAGGGGTTCCACACGGCCTCTCGCTCTTTTTTTTTTTGAGATGGAGTCTCGCTCTGTTGCCCAGGCTGGAGTGCAGTGGTGCTATCTCGGCTCACTGCAACCTCTGCCTCCTGGGTTCATGCCATTCTCCCGCTTCAGCCTCCAGAGTAGCTGGGACTATAGGTGCCCACCACCACGCCTGGCTAATTTTTTGTATTTTTAGTAGAGACGGAGTTTCACCATGTTGGCCAGGCTGGTCTCGATCTCCTGATCTTGTGATCCGCCTGCCTTGGCCTCTCAAAGTGCTGGGATCACAGATATGAGCCACTGTTCCCATCCTAACCAAATGTTTTAACTACTGGGCTTCTCAGCCCCTTCACAGAACAAACTACTATATTAATCTCAGGGTGGAACTGTTGTAAACAGTGTTGCCCAAACTTACTTTCTGATGAGCACTTCATGGGGCTAGTGTTGCATGAAACCTACTCTGGAAGCACTGACCTAGAGTGAACCATTCCCTTTCAGGGGAAAGCAAGGAACTCTTATTATCTTAGTATTTCCTTGTGACCAAAATCTATGGTCTCTGAATCAAAGAAGGAGCCTGCATGATGGAACCACTTCCAAGCTCAGTGTGGAGCCCCAGGAACAAGTCCTTCATTGCTCTTGTCCAACAAACCCCCCCCCACAAATGAACCAGGCCAGCACTGGCTTCCTCCTGCTTCTTCTAGAAGCAGGCCACTCCTGAAGGTTATTGGGATGTGCTGCTTGGCTTGGAAGTGGGAGACGGTCTGCTCCAAGCTCTGCTTATTCAGCCACAAGAAATAAATATCTTTCATTCACCCTCCCCCTGCCACACCATCCCTACATCAAACACTAGAACTTTCCTTCAACCAAACAACACTCAGAAAGGAAGAGGGGGAAATGAGCAGGAATTTCAAGAATTTGCATGACACTTCCTTCTTCGCCCTAGCACTATATTGCTTTAGACTGCAAATATGATTCTAGCCATGTAAGATTTAAATGACAACTGAAATTAGTTGTAACAGGATTCCACATCTGTTTTGTTGTTGTATTGCCGCTTTGGCCAAGGTCTTAGAGATGGTGGGATCAACCAGAGCTAATAACCCAGCACTTGGGGAGGCCAAGGCGGGTGGATCACTTGAGGTCAGGAATTCAAGACCAGCCTGGCCAATGTGGTGGAAACCCTGTCTCTACTTAAAAAAAAAAACAAGCAAACAAACAGAAAAAAAAAAAAACAAAGGTATTAGCAAAATTCCCTTGCAGATGACTGAGATTGACCCTTCCAACCTGTGGGGAACTGGGTGGCTCCATGAACATTTTAGGGCATTAGGAAGGAGACAGGCCCCATCTCCCAACCACTGGCACTGTAGATTGGTTTTTCCAGTGAATAAAGACAGCCTGAATACATAAAGAGGGGACTCAGGTTGGGGAGACTCTGAAAGAATCTATAGATGAGAACAAAATCTTACCTGCCTGGTAAAGACTTCTTGGGCCATATACCACCCTCTAACAGATTTATATGTCTGAAGTATAAAGCCAGCACTTGGAGGAGCAATACTACAAAAACAAAGCCACAGAGGGTATAAATTTGCTGGCTGCACAAGCCATAAATCAGCGGTGAGAGGATCCAAGGCCCTGTGGAGGCCCACTGCCTGCAGAATAAGAGGGCAGTGTTGCTCGAGGGGTCTCTGCTGGGCCTGCATTTTCCGCGGTAGAATAACCAGAATTCTCCTCTCCCGTCTCCCTGCCCGCCCCGCCTCTGTCCTGTGAACTGAGATGCTGCTGATTGTAGCCTGCTGGTAAGTGGGCTTCATTCCATTTCCCAAAGTCACCAATGCTCTCCAGAGCGCCTGCCACACAATCCTTGCTGTCTTGGATCATTTCTCACTGTAGCATTTCTTAGTTCCCTTCAGAGATTGTTGGCTTGAGGAGGCCGATTGTGCCTCATCTGTTTCCATGTACTTCACAACCACCACTCAACCCTTTGCATTTGATAGGTAAGTGACACTTTTGAGGTCATTGATCCCTGGTCCCTAGAAGTGTCCCTGCTTCAATCAAGAATGGGGCCAGGAAAGAGAGGTTGAGCCAATGGGTGCAAACATACAATTAGATAGAAAGTATGAGTTCTTTTTTTTGAGATGGAGTTTCGCCATGTTGCCCAGGCTGGTCTCAAGCTTCTAGCTTCAAGTGATCTGCTTGCCTTGGCCTCTCATAATGCTGGGATTTCAGGCCTGAGCCACTACACCCAGCCAGAAGGTATAAGTTCTTTTTTTTTTTTTTTTTTTGAGATGAAGTCTTGCTCTGTGGCCCAGGCCGGAGTGCACTGGTGCAATCTCAACTCACCACAAACTCCGTCTTCTGGGTTCAAGCAATTCTCCTGCCTCAGCTTCCTGAGTAGCTGGGATTACAGGTGCATGCCACCATGCCTGGCTAATTTTGTATTTTTAGTAGAGATGGGTTTTCAATATGTTGGCCAGGCTAGTCTCAAACTGCTGACCTCAAGTGATCTGCCCGCCTTGCAGAAGGTATAAGTTCTAATGTTCAATGATAGCAGAGTAAGACAACTATAGTTAGAAACAATGTATGGATAAATACTGGAGGTGATGGCTATCCCAAATACCTTGATGTGATCGTTAGGGATTCTATCCATGTAACAAAATATCACATGTATCCCATACATAGGTCAAATATTATATAACAACTAGACAAAAAATGGTCCCAGGAGCCAGCTTTGTACCATGTAACCCTGTCCCCCTTTAACCTTTTCCCAAACCTGTGGAACCATGAAACATATGCCTCCTGCCATGCCCCTTTATATCATTGGTTCTTTTTCCCTGGAACTAATGCCCCTTAAGGAATACATGTAAGGGAGTGTCACTCCTGACTGACTTGTCCAGGTGGTGCTGAATTTGAGGTCACTACATGGGGTATTGACTTACTGACTTATTTATTAGGAGGCCATAGGAGATGGGCCACTGACCCACGCTGGGCCACTCAGAACCTCTCTCCTGAGAACTTGGAACTAGGAATCAGACTCTTTGGTTCCCACTGGTCTTTTGAACAGGAATAGGTAAGACAGGAGCCGTGGGGTCATCATCACCATTTTCTGCTGTGTGCATGGGGAAGAGAGGAAAGAGGTCTGCCAGGGAGAAGAATAGAGCAGGTGTGCAGGAGCAGCACTGACGAACGACCATGTGGCCAGAGAGTCAGAGAGAGGAAGGACGCACTGGGCTCCTCTCTGGGTCCTGGTTCTTACTCCTCGTGAGACCTGGCTGCTCCTCCTGCCTTTGGATTCTGAGAGCTTGAGAGCTACACTGGAATCCTTACAAAGTCATCCTCTTTGTTTAAGTTAGAGTGGGTTTCTTTTTTTTTTTATTATTTTTTGAGATGGAGTCTCGCTCTGTCACCCAGGCTGGAGTGGCAGTAGCACGATCTCAGCTCACTGCAACCTCCGCCTCCTGTGTTCAAGCAATTCTTCTGCCTCAGCCTTCGGAGTAGCTGGGATTACTAGCATGCACCACTGCGCCTGGCTCATTTTTGTATTTTTAGGACAGATGGGGTTTCACCATGTTGGCCAGGCTGGTCTCGAATTCCTGAGCTCAAGTGATCCACCCTCCTTGGCCTCCCAAAGTGCTGGGATTACAGGTGTGAGCCACCGTGCCTGGCCTAAAGTGGGTTTCTGTTTGCAACCCGCTTGAGCCGTGACTAAGCAAACTAAGCAAAACAACAACAAAAAAAATCGTCCTTGGGTTGAATTCCCAAGTGTTTTTATCATTATCTCTTACTGACTTTACCTTTAGAATGTACCGAGAATATTGACCACTTCTAACCACCCGAGTCACCATCATCTGGATGGGATTGCTGCGATAGCCTCTCACCTGGTCTTCCTTCTCCTCCTGCCTCCCTACAGTCTGTTCTTCACTTAGCAGCCTGGCTCTCTCCCCCCTCTTTTTTACTTCCTTTCCTGTGCTTTCCCATCCCATTCTGACCAGATTGGTTCTAAGAACCATTAGGACAAAGCGAGGCAGCCACCTAGTACACCTGGGAGAGACTGCTGTAGTCCAGAATGCGGTGTCAGAGCCTGAGTGGGGTAAGGAGGGTGTCTGTGTAGAAAGACTGCCTGGCATGGGGAGTAGACAGGGAGGAGAAGCATCTGGGCAGGAGGATGTCAGAGCCTGTGAAAGGTGAGGGAGGTGTCCACATGGTGCAAGGGCATGCCCTCGTGTGGGAAGACAGAACCTGGGTGGGAGAGGAGAGTGTGCATGGGGAGGAGAGGCCTGGCGGCAGGTATCGGAGTCTATAGAGAGGGAGGAAGTTGTCTACACAGAGGAAGGGCCTGGCATGGAGGATCAGAGTCCGAGCAGATAGAACATCCCCATGTGGGTGTTAGAGTTGAAGAGGGTGTCCATGCAAGAGAGCAGCCGGGCACAGAGTGTCAGAAGGTGAGAAGCGTGTCCAGGGCAAAGGATGATGATGGCAGATGGGTGACAGCAGGGAAAGTGATCAAAAAGTACATATATTACATATATTAGGAATAATGGGAACCAGATTTCTCAGAGTCAGAGAAGGGAGTTACAATTATGGAGAGGGACAAAACTTAAGTGAACCCTGTAGTGTCGTGTTGGAATTGAGATCTGTGTCAGAACTCATGACTTTCAACACATAGGTAGATGGATGGATAAATAAAATGAGATAGCAATGTCCACTAGCTCTGATGGCCTGAGAAGAGTGACACACCTCACTAGTAATGAACACACCCAGCACCCAGATCTTCTAAATACCATTTTCCAATAGCAGGAACTAGGGCTCCTTGCAGAAATGACTGATTCCCATATTAGGGCATAGAAAGTGTAAGAAAAGCCTGGAAGATCCTGTTGTGTCAGAAAGCAAAAAAGTGCTAAAAAAAATGATGAGGATATGTTAACACAGAAGCCAGCTTGAAGGGGCTTCTATTAAGCAAAGCTGGGATGATTTAAAGACCAAAATAAATTATGATAGTAATGTTTCTAACCCATTGACTGATTCAGGAAGCCATGACTCCACACTAATATAAATAAATAAATATTTACATAGCTTCAGATAGTCTCTCCAGAAGACATCTGTTAATTTCAAGGGGGAACAGGTTAACTTTTCAGTGAAGAAGTCTGGCAGACATCACCTTCATCAAGTGATCAAAGTGAACGTCATCAGCAATGGCGCAAATGGAAAGCAAGGCAGGAAATGCACTGATAGGATGTGGGAAGAACATAGCATCACTTCTCTGATATTCTTGCCAAAGATGCATAGCCAGGATCCAGTCATGAGGACTAAGTTGAAAGACATTCTGTGAGAAACTGACCTGTAATCTTCAAAAGTGTCAAGGCCATGAAGGCTAAGGAACTGTTTCACATTGAAGGAGACTGAAGAGAGATGATGACTAAATGCAATGTGTGATTCTGATCTGTCTCTAGGCCAGCTGGGGCTCCGCTGCTCTCTGCTAGCATCTGTGGGTCTTGGCTCCAGGCTGTGGCTGAGTTGAGGTCTGCACCACATGTCTTTCATCCCCCTTGGATCAGCAGATACCTGAGGCATATTCTTTTTATTTTTCAGTTTTTGAGATGGAGTCTTGCTCTGTCACCCAGGCTGGAGTGCGGGGATTACAGGCACATGCCACCATGCCCGGCTAATTTTTGTATTTCTGTAGAGACGGGGTTTCACCATGTTGGCCAGGCTGGTCTTGAACTGCTAACCTCAGGTGATCCATCCACCTCGGCCTCCCAACATGCTGGAATTACAGGAGTGGGCTACTGCGCCCGGCCACCTGAGGCATATTCTATTCATGGCCAAAAAATAGGGCAAGCCCAGCTGCACAATCATATTTCAAGTTTCTGCTCACTTCATATTTGAAATCTGTAATTAGTATTTAACGCAAGTCACAAGGCCAAACCCCAATTCAAGGGCAAATGCCACACTTTGCCCTCTCATGACCATAGCAAAGGTGTGGATGTGTGATACTGCTGTAACAGGGCAGTGAAGAATTGAGATTGATGATTCAACCTACTACACTCTCTGTGTCCCTTAGACTTTTTTGAGCATACTGTACAGTCTGGGAATTCCTATGTTGGATATGTGTAGTGCCAAGCATACTGCTGAACCCAAGGAAAGTGCTTATCTTGACTAATTGATTGTTGTCAAATGTTTCTCTATCCCTGTTGGGGGAAGAGACTAAATAAAACCACTGCATCAGTGTTCCCTATCTACATTGGTTCCAGGCAGCCTTCCTGCAATTTGGACCTACCTACTAAAATGTAAGATATGCAAACTTTTTGAATCATCAGTTTAATTTTTCTGGAGAACTAATTATAGATATGGTTTAAAAAAATAAACAAGTATGAACAAGAGTGCTTATTATAGCAAGGTTTGTTAGAGGAACAAAATGCAACTTCCCAAGGTCTCATATAGGAGAGAGGCTAAATCACATTGCCATGTTCATGGTGGTTAAACAGAATAAAGAACGAAGTATCATTATGTGTTCTCAACAGTTCAATTGGAGAAGTGGAATCACTAGGGGGTACAGTGTCTGTGTGTGTGTGTGTGTGAGAGAGAGAGAGAGAGAGAGAGGAAGATGGAGAGAGAGAGAGAGAGAGAGAGAGAGAGAGAGAGAGAGATGGGGATTTGACTTTAAACAATCGGGGAGCTGGCTAAACTGTCTTGGGAAGGCCGTTACCTTCTCATCTGACACTGGAGCTTGGCATCCACAGGGCAGGAAGAGAAGAGGGATGTAAGTAGGGAAGAGTGAGAACCAGCAGGAGCCCACAAGATCCATAGGAGTCTCTCTCCACCTCCAACTTGTTGGTACAAATGTCCTGTGGGAGCAGCTGACCCCTTCCTTCATCACAGAGCCAAACACACACCTGGCCCAGGAGATGGAGCTGCTGAAGGAGGACACAGGGCAGGTGAAGCAGCTGTAGCCAGCAGCTGAACAGCAATACAGGAGATCCAAATCTCAGCCTAAACATCTCTTGGTCTACCCTAACTGGCTACATACAGGGAAGATAGAATCCAGCCTTCCCAAATGGATGCATTCCAATGCCACCACACTGCCAATATGGAAAGATTTCCAAGATATATTTATGTGTAAGAAATGCAAGTTTTGGCCAGGCGCGGTGGCTCACACCTGTAATCCCAGCACTTTGGGAGGCCGAGGTGGGTGGATCATGAGGTCAGGAGTTCAAGACCAGCCTGGCCAAGATGGTGAAACCCTGTCTCTACTAAAAATACAAAACTTAGCTGGGGGTGGTGGCACATGCCTGTAGTCCCAGCTACTTGGGAGGCTGAGGCAGGAGAATCGCTTGAACCGGGGAGGCAGCAGTGAGCCGAGATCGTGCCATTGCACTCCAGCGTGGGCAACAAGAGCGAAACTCCGTCTTAAAAAAAAAAGAAAGAAAGAAAGAAATGCAAGTTTCAGGGCTGGGTGCAGTGGCTTATGCCTGTAATCCCAGCACTTTGGGAGGCCGAGGCGGGTGGATCACCTGAGGTCAGGGATTCAAGACCAGCCTGGCCAACATGGCGAAACCCAGTCTCTACTAAAAATACAAAAATTAGCCAGGCATGGTGGTGCACACCTCTTATCCCAGCTACTCGGGAGACTGAGGCATGAGAATCTCTTGGATCCGGGAGGCAGAGGTTGCGGTGAGCCGAAATCGTGCCACTACACGATCTGGGTAACAGAGTAAGACTCTGCCTCAAAAAAAAAAAGAAAAGAAAAAGAAAAAAAGAAATGTAAGCTTCAGGCTATTATGGAAATATGTTTTTTAAAAAATGCTGCCACAAGAATTATTTGTATCTGTACACATATAGATAGGTACATACATAGAGACAGATTTGGATAGGTAAACACGGACCATGGTCACCTCCAGAAGGGGACTGGAACTGGGGAAGACGGTGGGGAAGACGGTGTCAAGGGAACTTTGTGTTTATCTGGATTCAAGTGCAATTGAAGGCAAACATAAAAAGCAAAAAGAAAATCCCCTCTGTGTTAGTCTCTTCTCAAGTCAGGGGTGTCTTACGTCTCTGCGAGGACCCTCATTTTTAGTTCTTTCAAAATAGATAATGAAGTAGTTCTTTCAAAATGAGCAATGAAGTAGATTTCAAGACACTGTGAGGTGTGTGTAGATGGTCAAAGGGTTATTCTGGTGGTTTTCTTTCTTCTCCGTTTCAAATCGTTAACAGTGCAGTGAGGTTTTACCACATTGCTTTGGCCTTTTGCTCCTGAGAGGTGGGTGAACCCCCAGGGCTCTGCCTGCAGCCAGTCGGGCTTTGGGGCAGGGGTGGTGACCCTCCTGGGCAGAAATCAGCAGAAGTGATGACATCCAGTTGGAATACCAGGACCTCCTGCAGGAGGTTGAGGAGGCAAATCCCTCTGCTTTCCCAACAGTGATGCTATGTGCCAGATATTTCTTCTAAGAACTTTGCTAGTGCCATGGACTCCAGCTGGGGCAGTATTGGGAGCCGCCCTCTGTGGATGGCACCCGCAGATCTCTGTGGGGTTTATGCAACAATAGTCACAACAATTTTTCAAGAGAGAGAAACAAATAGATGGTGAGCCTCAAGAGGCTTCCAGTCTGCTACAAGTGACTCCATGAGGCCCCCTCCCCAACCCCACACTGTGTCTCCAGGCCCAGAGAACAGCCTCCAGGATGAGGCTACCCTGACAGTCCCAACTTTTCCCAGAGTCTCTCATTCTCCCATCTTCTAGGAAGCCTCAGTTGCTTTCTCCATTGAGGTCTCTCCCTTCTCTTTTTTCTGTTAAAATCACAACCATACTTCAAATCTCTCCAGAAGTTTCTCATCAGCCAAAAGGAGTTTGATTTTCCATCATCACCCAGCTCACCCTTAAGGCAAGACATGGTACCCAGCCCGGGGCTCTCAGCAGGGAGCTTCCAGCTGTTGCTCCCACAGGGGCTGTCCTGCCTGAGCCCATGGCTTCCCTAGGGGAGCCCAATCTGGTGGCTGGGTGAGGCGAGGGCACCAGGGCCTGGCCACTTCAGCCTGACAAGGGTAACTGCTGCGACATTTGCTCCCGAGCCCTGCACTGGGCTGGCCCTGTATTTGACAGGTCTGCATTGCAGCTTGACTTTCCCCTCTGCCTACATCTGTTCCTATGCACCTCTGTCCTTTCACGGGTATTGATCTCTAATAAACATCGTGCACTCTCAGCTCCATATCAGCCTCTGCCTTCTGGAGAACCCAACTTGTGATAGTTGGTACAAGGAATGGTCCCAGCAAGCAGTTGACAGGTGGGTTTTGGAGCTGGACCAGTTATTATGGGGCCAGCATTGACAGGGTAGGGCACAGCAGCCCCTGGATCAGGGCAGTGGCCCAACTATGGATTCTCCTGGTGAAGAAGGGGAGAAAAGCACTATTAGGTGTTATGTATGAGGTGTTTGAGAGGTCTGGAGTTCACAGTTGCCATAAGGATAGGGTATGGCATAGAAAGTTCATGTCCTTCAGAAAGAGGACAGACAGCTGAGGGCCAGTAACAGGCAACTGAAAGGCACATGTGAAGCCAGAGGGCCTCTTTGTTTGGATACAAAGAAGTTCTAACCTCCTACAGCAGAGGGCAGGATGAAATGCCCATTGAAGCAGTTTCATTATATCAAGGCTAAGGCCCTGGTGAGTAAAACCTGGCTGTGATATATATATATATGGGATGGAGACATCTATATGGATGCTCCAGAAGCCTGTGAATTCCCATACTCAGCTGACCCTTCTGAGCATGCAGAATAGCCCATCCGACACGAGTGAGAGCTAGCACTGTCCCTGTGCCGGAGATCACTGCAAAGGCCACTCTCCTGATGTGTGTCTCAGGAAGTGCCCCCGCCTCCCCTCCTGGCCACTAGGCCTAAAAATAAGGTTAAGTCACAGCACGATCCAACTGGGCATGCGATGTGCCTGATACGGAAGGAAAGGGATCGTTCCCCAGGGGTGGCAGGACCAAGCCAGACGGCAGCACACACAGGGGCCAGGGTAGTACGCAGGGACCTGGACCTGAGACTGCCGATCAGAGGACCAGAACTTCGCAGCACACAGGGAAGAGCTTTCCTGAGATGCAGCATCCAGGGAGATGGCACTAACTAGGCATCACTACCAGGATGCCACAGAGGTGTGGAGAAAGTAATCATCCTGCCGAGCAAAGATGAAATGCCAGAATTGTTGTGGCAGTTGGTGGAGGAAAGGATTAAAAGGCTCAAGGAGATGAGTATGCCAAAATGGATAGGCTATGGCCAGCCGCAACGTCTGTCTATTCATTCAGTCCACGAAAGGGCTTAGAGGACACAATGTGCTGGTAAGAAGGGCGCCAGCATAAACATTCAGTGGTGGCTCTCCTCTGCAGGCCAGGGCTGAGGGCAAAGATCCTGCTATAGAACTTGGCTCCCGGCCAGGCGCAGTGGCTCACGCCTGTAATCCCAGCACTCTGGGAGGCTGAGGCGGGCAGATCACCTGAGGTCAGGAGTTTGAGACCAGCCTGACCAACATGGTGAAACTTTGGGTTTCCAGAAAGAAAGGTGGTTGGGTTTCCAGAAAGAAGAACTCTATATTACCATGGTATGTAAAACTCCTGTTTCTGGCATGGGATACCCCGGTGCTTCCCCCAACAGGACCTATGACCATTTATTTAGGTCACTCTGCACTAGGGAAGTGGGAATACAATACCTAGACATTTGAGGACCGTTGGACACAGGGTCTGGGTTGACATTGACACCCAAGGACCTGAAGTGTCATCACAGCTCCCCTATCAGGTGGGGATGTGGGGGTCCAGGTAACAAATGGAGTCCTGACCGAGATGCAGCTTTCAGTGGGTCTACTGGGTCCCGGACCCAACAATGGTCATTTCTCTCCATCCTCCTCCCAACTGCCTTCTCTCTTATTATGACGTTCTGGAGAATAGGACCAGTATCTTTGAATGCCCCCTAGTGTGGAGCATGATGCCTGGCATGCAATGAGGAGTAGGTACTTAATAAATATCTCCACTCCCAACTGGATGGGAGCCAGACCTCCCGGGGCACTTATAGCTTCTAAGACTTATTTTGCACATTGGGGGCTTTAGTCTTTACTGCCCTTATTATTTTTTCTAAGTTACTTTGAAATAATTATAGACTTATAAGAAGTTACAAAAATAAGCCTGGGCACGGTGTCTCACGCCTGTAGTCCCAGTACTTTGAGAGGCCGAGGTGGGAGGATCAGCTGAGGCCAGGAGTTCAAGACCAGCCTGGCCAACATGGCGAAACCCTGTCTCTACTAAAAATACAAAAATTAGCCATCCGTGGTGGTGCACACCTGCAGTCCCAGCTACTCGGGAGGCTGAGGCAGGAGAATTGCTGTAACCCAGGAGGCAGAGTTTTCAGTGAGCTGAAATTGTGCCACTGCACTCCAGCCTGGGCGACAGAGAAAGACTCCATCTCAAAAAAAAAAAAAAAAAAAAGGAGAAGTTACAAAACTAGTCCACAGTGGTCCCGTCCATGCATTGTACCCTTCCCTGAGCTTCCCCAGTGATAACCTCTTATATAACTACAGCACATTAACAAACCAGGAAGTTGACATTGGTATGGCAACATTAACTAGATGACAGCCCCTATTTGAATTTCACCAGTTTATACATGAACTTTTGTATGTGTGCAGAGTTCTATGAAACTTTGTCACCTGCATAGATTTGTGCGACCACCACTACAATCAAGATACAAAACGGTGCCATCACCACACCACACTCCCTTGGGCTACCCTTATAGTCACACCCTCACCGCATCCCTTACCTCTGGCCACCACTCTCTATAATTTTGTCATTTTGAGAATGTTATATAAAAGAAGTTATTAGCGAGTATCTTTTGAGATTAGCTTTTGGAATTCAGCATAACACCCGCGGGCAGTATTCCCTTGTGTAGATGCTCCCAACTTTTTTCTTTTCTTTTCTTTTCTTTTTTTGGAGAATGGAGTCTCGCTCTGTCACTCAGCCTGGAGTGCAGTGGTGCAATCACTGCAACCTACACCTCCTGGGTGCAAGCAATTCTCCTGCCTCAGCCTCCTGAGTAGCTGGGGCTACAGGCGTGCACCATCATGCCTGGCAAATTTTTGTTTTCTTAGTAGAGATGAGGTTTCACCACGTTGGCCATGCTGGTCTCAAAGTCTTGACCTCAAGTGATCCACCCGCCTCGGTCTCCCAAAATGCTGGGATTACAGGCGTGAGCCACTGCAGCCCACATTTTATTTTTAATCTGGTTACCTCTTGAAGGACATTTGGTTGTTGGCACTTTTGGGCTATTGCAAATAAAGCTGATTTGAATATTCACACATGGATTTTTCTGTGAACATAGTTTTGTTTTGTTTTGTTTTGTTTTCTTTCTTTCTTTTTCTTTTTTTTTTTTTTTTTTTGAAACAGAGTTTCGCTCTTATTGCCCAGGCTGGAGTGTAATGATGCAATCTTGGCTCACTGCAACCTCCGCCTCTGGGTTAAAGCGATTCTCCTGCTTCAACCTCCTGAGTAGCTGGGATTACAGGCACCTGCCACCACACCAAGCAAATTTTTGTATTTTTTTAGTAGAGACCGGGTTTCACCATATTGGCCAGGCTGGGCTGGAACTCCTGAACATCTGCCTGCCTTGGCCTCCCAAAGTGCTGGGATTACAGGCGTGAGCCACTGCGCCCAGCCGCCTGGCTAATTTTGTATTTTTAATAGAGACGGGGTTTCATCATGTTGAGCAGGCTGGTTTCGAACTCCTGACCTCAGGTGATCCGCCTGCCTCGGCCTCCCAAAATGCTGGGATTACAGGCCTGAGCCACCTCGCCCTGGCTACAGTTTTCATTTCTCTAGGATAAATGCCCAGGAGTGCAATTGCTGGGTCACATGGTAAGTGTGTTTAATTTTATAAGAAACTGCTAAGCTGTTGTCCAGGGCAGCTGCAGCATTTGACAATCCCACCACCACCGTGCGAGAGCTCCAGTTTCTGCCTCCTCCCCACCACTTGGTGTAGCAGCAGTTGTTTTAGCAGCAGTTGTTTGTAGCTGTTTAATAGGTGTGCAGTGGTATGCCATTGTGGCTATAATTTGCATTTCCCAATTGGTTAATGATGGCAAACATCTTTTCTTGTGCTGATTTCTCATCTGTTTATTTTCTTTCATGAAGTGCCTGTTGAAGTCTTTGCCTATTGGATTTATTTTCTTCCTGTTGAGTTTAGAGTTCTTTTCACATTCTAGATCCAAGTCCTTTGTCAGAAAGGTGCATTGCAAATGTTTTCTCCTAACCTGTGGCTTGCCTTTTCATCCTCTCCCTGGGGTCTTTCGCAGAGCAAAAATTTTAAATTTTGATGAAGTCCAATTTATTAATGTTTTTCTTCGTGGATTGTGATTTTGGTGTCAGGTGTAAGAACTCTTTACCTAACCCTATTCATAAAGATTTTCTCCCACGTTTTCTTCTAAAAGTTTGATATTTTACATTTAGATCTATAATCCATTTTGAGTTACTTTTTGGATAAGGTGTGAAGTTTGGCTCCAGGTTTGTCCATTTTGCCTAGGAATGCCTTAAACCATTATTCCAAGACCATTTGTTGAATGACCTATCTTACTGACTACTATTTTCTACACATCCATCTTTTTTTTTTTTTTTTTTTGAGAGAGAGTCTTGCTCTGTTTCCCGGGAATGCAGTGGCCTATCTCGGCTCACTACAAGCTCTGCCTCCCAGGTTCATGCCATTCTCCTGCCTCAGCCTCCTGAGTAGCTGAGACTACAGGCACCTGCCACCACAACCGGCTAATTTTTTGTATTTTTAGTGGAGACGGGGTTTCATCATGTTAGCCAGGATGATCTCGATCTCCTGACCTCGTGATCTGCCCGCCTTGGCCTGCCAAGCTGGGATTACAGACTGGAGCCATCCTGCCCGACCCTACACGTCCATCTTTTTACTACAGAAATAGTAAGAGTAAAAGTAGGAATCACATCTTATGCTTTTTTTTTTTTTTTTTTTTTTTAAATAGAGGTGGGGTCTCACTACGTTGCCCATGCTGGTCTCAAACCCTGGAGCTTAAGTGATCCTCCTGCCTCGACCTCCCAAAGTGCTGGGATTACAGGTGTGAGCCACAGGGGTCAGCTTATCTTATGCTTCTTGACATCTCCCTCTGAACTTAGCATTCAATCATTTCTTGATTCATTCAATAAATATTAATTGAATACTCATTATGTACCCATTATGTACTACGAATTATGCTAAGTACTTAGAATACATCGGTTCTCATGGAGTTAATAACCTAGTGGAGAAGAACAATAATGAAAAAGCAAAAAGAGCCAGGTACTGTGGCTGACTCCTGTAACCCCAGCACTTTGGGAGGCCGAGGCAGGAGGATCGCTTGAGCTCAGGAGTTCCAGACCAGCCTATGCAACATGGCCAAACCCTGTCCCTACCAAAAAAGATACAAAAAGTAGTCAGGCGTGGTGATGTGCACCTATAGTGCACCCAGCAATCCAGGAGGCTGAGGTGGGAGGATCCCTTGAGCCTGGGGAGGTCAAGGCTGCAGTGAGCCGTGACTGTGCCACAGCACTTCAGCCTGGATGACAGAGTGAGACCCTGTCTTAAGAAACAAACAAGAAAGAAAGAGAGAGAGAGAGAGAGAGAGAGGGAGGGAGGGAGGGAGGAAGGAAGGAAGGAGAGAAAAGAAAGAAAGAAAAGAAGGAAGGAGGAAGGAAGGAAGGAAGGAAGGAAGGAAGGAAGGAAGGAAAGAAAGAAGGAATCTAGCTGGCATTGTGATGGCAAAGATCTGAGAGAAATGAGAACCACAGTAGAAAAAGAATAATGGATGGGGGTGCAAAATGCGTAGGGAGCTGCACTTAGGAGAAAATAAAGTCTAAGTTAAGACCTTACCACCTCTGAGGCTGTGACAGGGATGAAGAAAGAGAAGTGGTGAGAAGCTCTAATGCTATCGGTCCAGTCATCTGTTTGTCTCTACGCCCTCCAACTCTCACAGCTGAAAAAGGCACCCAGAAATATTAGCCACCATCATTAAAAGGAATACAGTACAACTCCATCTCCTGACACAAGAACCTCCCCAACATAATGCTCAGTGAGTGATACATTTCTCCCTCCCTCCCTCATGCCATCTTTAGCTACTAGAGTTCCCCATACCTCTGACGCCTTCCTCTTTCTCAGAAGTTAGTCATGGGCAGTGAAGAGTCTCCATTGGTTACTGACCCTCTGAGCTACGTCTCTCTCCCCATCCCCCATTCTCAAGTCCACCTGGGGAGAAAGCAGGTATTCCCAGCCCACAGAGCTGATTGAGGAGTTGTGGGGGTCAGGAGAGGCTGGTGGACAGAAAGCGGGTTCCCACCACTGCTCTGCACAGGGCAGAGGTGACCCTGATTGAGCCCAGCAGAAGCCCAGCCTAGAAGGAGGGGGCAAATGGCATCCCCGGCCTCAGCCTCATTCAGGACTGGTTGTCTACAGCCCAGTGTGGTTTTGCAGTTCCTCTTGGATTTTGGATGTTCATAAAATAAGCTGCCAGCTGCCTGCCAGCTTCCTGCCTGCTGCGGTGGGGGAGGGTCTGTGGGACGAGTGCCTTGCTGTTGAGGGCTGGGGGTGCTGGCGGGTTCCAATGAAGCTGGCCTGTGAGGCTCCTGGTTGGCTGCCTAGAACACTTTCCCAGGCCAGGGCGGGAGGCCCAAACCACCTGCTGGCCTGCTGATGAATGAGTAGTAGACCAGGTGGGATTTCATAGCTGCATCTATTCAGGATTTTTCAAAAGGCTCCCAAGGTTTCCATCCCCCACCAGGTCTCCTGGTCACACGGTCTTCTAGCCATGCCCTTCAGGACCCACATCTCCAGAAGCTTGGCTGTGATTAGCACAGTGCCTGATGCAGAGGGGTGAGGCCTCACCTTTCTAGGGCCGTGTGTTCTGGGAAGCACAGAAGTCTGGAGACAGTGGATCAAGCAGGTTCTCTTTCTTCCATGGGCATTGTCAACCAGTGAGAATTTGACATCACAACGCGTTTGCTTTTAGCCTCCAGGGGCAATCAGATCGCTGCTGGAGGGCCCGCAGGGTCTCTGCTGCTGGTGGGGAGAGAGCAGTGGAGCCCAAGCACCTTGGCCCTGGTGTTCTGGGGGTGTGGTTGGCCAGCTCTGGGACAGGGGGTCCTGTTCCAGCCCCGTGGTCATTGGATGATTTAACCCTGTGGTGGCCTTGGTTATGCAGGCTTTATCTGGGTGAGCCCAGTTACTCATTACCTCTCCCTGGGTTTGGGCTGACTCGAGCAGGCTGCTTCACCTCTGAGAGTTTGCTCTGCCCACACAGGCTCACTCTCTGGGAGAGACACATTCTGGAAGTGTGTTCCCTAACCTCTGTCCACAGCCTGGGGGCCAGGAGGAAGGCCACTCCAGCTAAGATGAGATCCTGTCTCTTCTTGCACTTGGCACTTCCCTCAGACTTGAGACTTGTTCCCTGACACTGCGCTGTCTTATCTGGCCTTGAAGGCAGGACTTTCTCCTCTTTGGAAACTAGAGGTACCAGGATCCCTGTGAATGGCCAGGCACTGGGGTGTGGCTTGAGGGTCACCCATTGTGTTCATGACACATCATCCAGACATTTTCTTTTCACCCCTCACTGCGGGAACTAGGATCACCAAGGTCGTGCCCTACTACCCCTCCCAGAAGCCTGGGTGATACCCCAAACCTCAAATAAGCTTAAGAGAATTGCCTTTCATTCCAGACTGCTTGGGTTTAAACCTGACACCATTACTTGCCTGCTCTGTGATTTTGGACAAGTGATATAACCTCGCTGAGGCTTAGTCCCCTCTCCTTTACCCCCTCAAATAACTATTATGGAGATTAGACAGGATAATGTACATGAGTAGGCTGGGTGTGGTAGCTCATGCCTGTAATTCCAGCACTTTGGGAGGACAAGGAAGGAGGATCACCTGAGGCTAGGAGTTTGAGACCAGACCAGCTTGGGCAACACAACAAGACCCCATTTCAAAAAAATGTAAAAATTAGCTGGGTGTGGCGGTGTACATCTGTAGTCCCAGCTACTTGGGAGGCTGAGGCAGGAGGATCACTTGACCCCAGGAGTTTGATGCTGTAGTGAGCTGTGATTGTGCCACTGCACTCCAGCCTGGTTGACAGAGCAAGATCCCATTTCTAAAAAAAATAAAATTGGCTGGGCAAGGTGGCTCATACCTGTAATCCCAGCACTTTGGGAGGCAAGGCAGGTGGATCACCTGAGGTCAGGAGTTCAAGATCAGCCTGCCCAACATGGTGAAACCCCCTCTCTATTAAAAATACAAAAAATTAGCCGGGCATGGTGGCGAGTGCCTGTAATCCCAGCTACTCAGCAGGCTGAGGCAGGAGAATCGCTTGAAACCCAGAAGTGGAGGTTGCAGTGAACCGAGATTGCGCCACTGCACTCCAGCCTGGGCAACAAGAGCAAAACTCTGTCTCAAGAGAATAATTAATTAATTAAAAATAAAAGGCTCATGTCTGTAATCCCAGCACTTTGGGAGGTCAAGGCAGGAGGATTGCTTGAGCCCAAGAGGTCAAGATCAGCCTGGGCAACATAGTGAGATTCCGTCTCTACAAATAATAAAATTAGCTGGACATGATGTTGCTTGCCTATAGTCTCAGCTACTCAGGAGACTGAGGTGGGAGGGTCACTTGCGTCTAGGGTCGAGGGTGCAGTTAGCTGTGATTGGCAACAGAGCAAGATCTCATTAAATGGTAGTCATTGTTTTTGTTATTCCTTACAAAATTTATCCAGCTTGTGTTCTGTTCCTCAGGACTGATCAGTGACAGGGCTAACAGAAAATTAACTCAATTAACTGGGGAAGACATTCATAACATGCTTTGTGTCACTGTTCTAAGCCCTTGATAAATATTGTTGAATCCTCCTAATAACTCTTTAAGATAGGCTATTATTATTATTTTGTTTTTTTATTATTATTATTTTATTTATTTATTTATTTATCTATCTATTTATTTATGTTGAGATGGAGTCTCGCTCTGTTGCCCAGGCTGGAGTGCAATGGCTTGCTCTTGGCTCATTGCAACCTCCGCCTCCAGGGTTCAAGCAATTCTCCTGCCTCAGCCTCCTGAGTAGCTGGGATTACAGGTGCGTGCGCCACCACGCCTGGCTAACTTTTGTATTTTTAATAGAGATGGGGTTTCATCATGTTGGTCAGCCTGGTCTTGAACTCCTGACCTCATGATCCACCTGCCTCGGCCTCCCAAAGTGCTGGGATTACAGGCGTGAGCCACCACTTCTGACCGGTA
The DNA here is from genome assembly GCF_047675955.1 of Chlorocebus sabaeus. Classification (NCBI taxonomy): domain Eukaryota; kingdom Metazoa; phylum Chordata; class Mammalia; order Primates; family Cercopithecidae; genus Chlorocebus; species Chlorocebus sabaeus. The sequence goes on along the minus strand of NC_132926.1, from coordinate 39,976,909 downwards.
CCATTATTATACAAATTATTATTTTTATTATTATTAGAGGAAACCGAGGCACAGAGCGGTCAAGTGAGTTGCCTGAGGATACACAGCTAGTGAATGGCTGATCAAGGATTCAGACGCAGGGAGCCTGGCCTCAGAATCTATAGTCTTAACCCTAACACATTTGGTTTGCTTCCTCCAGAAAACACAGGGCAGTGGAAGAACCTGACCATGGAGTGATGATCAGGCTGGGCTTCTAGTGCTTTTCCTATCACCACAGGCAGAAGGCCCCCATCCCTGCTTAGTCCTCTGGGTGCCCGGGGCATCTCACCTTTACTAGCGAAGGACTTTGTGATTTGCAAGACATTTTTACACATCTACAACTTCTCTGCCCCTTCCAGCAATCAGATGGGGTAGACAGAAGAGAGTCATTGTTATTTCTTTCTTACCAAGGTTCATAAAGGTGAAACAGCTAAAACAACATGACAGGTTTTCAGGTTCCCAACGCAAATTATTTTATCTATACAGTCATCTCCCCTTATCCACAGGGAATACATTCCAAGACCCCCAGTGGATACCTGAAATCATGGATAGTACTAAACCCTATATGTATTTTTTTTTTTTTTTTTGCTATACATACATACTTGTGATAAAGTATTCTCTTTATCACAAGCGATTATTATCAAGCGATTCTTTTGCCTCAGCCTCCCAAGTAGCTAGGATTTAGAATTACAGGCATGGGCCACCATGCCCGGCTAATTTTTGTATTTTTAGTAGGAACAGGGTTTCGCCATATTGGCCAGGCTGGTGAATGTGAGCTATTTCTTTTATTTATTTATTTATTTATTTATTTATTTATAGACAGAGTTTTGCTCTTGTCGCCCAGGCTGAAGTGTAAATGGCATGATCTCGGTTCACTGCAACCTCTGCCTTCAAGGTTCAAGCGATTCTTGTGCCTCAGCCTCCTGAGTAGCCAGGATTACAGGTGCCTGCAACCACGCCTGGCTAATTTTTGTATTTTTAGTAGAGATGGGGTTTCACCATGTTGGCCAGGCTGGTCTCAAACTCCTGACCTCCGGTGATCTGCCCACCTCGGGCTCCCAAAGTGCTGGGATTACAGATGTGAGCCACTGCGCCCAGCCTCTTTCTAAATCTTTTACTGTGTCATGGGTAACTGAAGCTGCAGAAAGGGAGACCATGAATAAGAGGGACAGACTACGGTACCATCCTGCCTTTTGTTGATGCCAAGGGTAATTCCTATACCTGAAAAACATAATATAAAATACAATCTTAGTGTCAGGCATGGTGGCTCACACCTGTAATCCCAGCACTTTGGGAGGCTGAGGTGGGCAGATCACTTGAGGCCAGAAGTTCAAGACCAACCTGGCCAACATGGTGAAACCCCATCTCTACTAAGAATACAAAAATTAGCCAGGTGTTGTAGCATGCCTGTAATCCAGCTGCTCAGGAGGCTGAGGCATGAGAATCACTTAAACCTTGAAGGCAGAGGTTGCAATGAGCCAAGATCGTGCCACTGCACTCCAGCCTGGGTGAAAGAGTGAGACTCCATCTCAAAAATAAAATAAAATAAAATATTGGAACTAGACGGTACCTTAAAGCCGTGCAGTTTATGTTTGAATATGCTTGAATACTTCCAGTGACAGGTAACTCACTACCTATAAGAGGAAACTAGAGAGTGGATCCTGATGGTATACAAGAAGGAGGTGGCCTGGGACATGGCTGACCTGCTGACCTTGGAGATGTTTGCCCCGCAGATGAGGCTGCAGGATTGAGTCTATCTGAGGAATGTCCTGCAGCCAGGCCTACAAGGTGTCCCTCCCAGCCCTGCCCCAGAGCCCTCTCAATCTTTCCTCTCTAGCACCGCAGCCCCTCCTTCAGAAGGGAGCCCTCTCTGCACAGACTGGTTAAGGTTTATTAGTCCTTAAAATTCCTTCGAGATGAGTTGGTATTTATTTCTCTGCAAAGCTTATGTAACCGTAAGAGGATGCTGGGGCTGCCAAAGCTGTCTGTGGTTTGGATGGGGCCCGCAGCGGTTTCTTCTGGGAGCTAAATATTATAATGAGTGACCTCATACTATCATTTTCTTTGGAACCGAGTTGCGCTTGTCCCAGTGGTACCCGGAGCTACCTCCCAGGCCCCTGCTGTTTTGATTCAGGCTGTGACCAGAGGGTAGAATGAAGGGGACAAGGAGAACAAAATTAGTCTTTGAGCCAACTTGGTCACTCGGCTTCCGGGGAGGCTGAGATCTGGGTTTTCAGCCAGCGCTGAGCTCTGGGTAGCCACCGTGATTGGACTGCGGGGGAAATTATGGGAAAGGCTAGCCTTCCAGCCACTGTCTGTTTCAATCTCAGCTTTTGTAAGGGTGCAGATTTGGGACTTGGAACAAGAATGGGTTGGGGAGGACCTGACTGCTGAGTGGTCACGGGCCAATCCTGAGGAACTGTTGAAGCTTGGGAAGTCCTGCACGGGGAGCCTCCCCCTGCTGAGTAAGAGGCAGCATTCATGGAGCACTTGCTGCATACCAGGCACCAAGAAATGCACTCTGCCTGCATTCACCAGGGAGGCTGTGTAAGACAGTGGGTTGGAGGGTCGACATAGTGTGGAATGGCTGGGTCTGTGTCCCAGCTCCACCACTTACTGGCCATTTGACACTGGGCAATGATATAACCTGTATGTCTCCATCTCTAAACAGGGGTGAAGACAGCCCCCCCACCCCCGCCCTGTGAGGTTGTTAGGAAGATTAAATGTGATAATGCAGACAAAACGCTTGCACAGTGTCTGGTGTAGTAAAGAACTCAAAAAATGTTAGCAGTCATTATCAGTGGCAGCATCTAACTGGATCATCATAGCATCCATAGCATCAAAGCATCAAAGTCTAAGTAAAGCCACGTTAAGATATTTCTGAAGACCCTGCTGCACTGGAATCTTAAGAGTAAAGATCCTGTCTCACCCAAAAGGCTGGGAATAATTAACAGTGAAGGGACAAAAGAGGAGCCTAGGCCAGGCATGGTGACTCACGCCTGTAATCTCAGCACTTTGGGAGACCAAGGCAGACAGATCACCTGAGGTCAGGAGTTGGAGACCAGCCTGGCCAACAAGGTGAAACCCTGTCTCCACTAAAAGTACAAAAATTAGCCAGGCGTGGTGGCATGCACCTGTAGTTCCAGCTACTCGGGAGACTGAGGCAGGAAAATCGCTTGAACCCTGGAGGTGGAGGTTGCAGTGAGCCAAGATGGTGCCACTGCACTCCAGCTTGGGTGACAAAGCGAGACTCCATGTCAGTAAATAAATAAATAAATAAATAAACGCCTAATTCAAGAAAGAAATGGAATGGCTCTAGCCAATCAGGCTAGAGGTGCTGAACATCCCTATTCCGAGGGCATATGTGAGGCCCATTTTCAAGAGTTTTTCACATTTATCGCCTTGGTTCAGGATCTTCTTAAATTCTTTACATGTCCCCAGCAAGAAACAGCTCTGGACTTTTGCTTTACGCCTTTGCAGAGCATTGCCAACCGCTAGTCCTCTTAGTCATCCTCACCCACACTCAATAGGCCCTGCTGGTTCTACTTCGAAGTGTACCCCAAATCCGTCCTTTCCCAGCCCCATTGCCCAGCACTTCCTGTTCTCACCAGGCCATGTGCACACGCTGCCAGGGAGGCTTTTAAAGATGTTGGCCTTGGCTGGGCATGGTGGCTCATGCCTGCAATCCTAGCACTTTGGGAGGCCAAGGCAGGTGGGTCACTTGAGGTCAGGAGTTCAAGACCAGCTAGGCCAACGTGGTAAAACTCCATCTCTGCTAAAAAATACAAAAAAATTTAGCTGAGTGTGGTGGTGGGCACCTGTAATCCCAGCTACTGGGGAGGCTGAGGTAGGAGAATTGCTTGAACCTGGGAGGCAGAGGTTGCAGTGACCCAAGATGGTGCCACTGCACTCCAGCCTGGGCTACAGAGCAAGACTCTGTCTCAATGTATCCTTATTGTAACCTGGAACTAAATCATAAAAAGCCCTTTCCATGGCCATAGTGGTCCATGCCCTTCCTCATCTGCGTCTTCTACCCCACGCTCCTCACCCACTGCCCTTCACCTTTCATGGTCTGAGTGGATCTAGTCCCAGTTGCATACATTCAGCATAGACAATGATTAAAACCTAGACTTCAGGCATCTGTACTGGAGGCAAGTTGCTCTGTAAGCCTCAGTTTCCATACCTGTTCAATGAGCATAGGAAATGCCACCTCTGACAGATGTTAAATGAATGTTAAAGTCTCTTTCCCATTTAGGCTAAAACAAAAGTACCTCCTTAGTATATTTTATACTTTAAGCCTTCCAGGGTACTTTCCCATTCATTCTCTTATTTAAAACTACTGAAATCTGGGCTGGGCGTGGCGGATCGCTTGAGCCCAGGAGTGCAAGGCCAGCCTGGCAACATGGTAAAACCCCATCTCTACTAAAAACACAAAAATTAGCCAGGCTTGGTGGCTCATGTCTGTAATCCCAGCTACTTGGGAGGCTGAGGCAGGAGAATTGCTTAAATCTGGGAGGCGGAGGCTGCAGTGAGCTGAGATCGCACCCTGCACTCCAGCCTAAGTGACAGAGCGAGACTCCGTCTCAAAATAAATAAATAAAGCTATTGAAATCTGCATATGACCAGATGTGGTGGCTCATACCTGTAATCCCAGCACTTTGGGAAGCTGAGGTTGGTGGATCACAAAGTCAGGAGTTCAAGACCAGCCTGACCAACATGGTAAAACCCCGTTTCTACTAAAAGTACAAAAATTAGCTGGGCATGGTGGCATGCACCTGTAATCCCAGCTACTCAGGAGGCTGAGGCAGGAGAATCACTTGAACCCGGGAGGCAGAGGTTGTAGTGAGCCGAGATCACGCCATTGCACTCCAGCCTGGGCGACAGAGCAAGACTCCGTCTCAAAAAAAAAAAAAAAAAAAAATCTGTATGTGAGGTAAGGTAGGCGATGTGATCTTATCAAGCAGGAAGTGGCTTCAGAGAGGTTTAAGCCCTGTTCAAGGAGACACAGGAAATGGACAGTGAAACTGGGACCGCAATGACAGCTGCACTTGAACTTCTCCTGAAGGTGATGCTGCAGAGGGACCAGATGAAGATTCTGAGCCCCAAAGCCAGCCAGCGTCTAAGGGACAGACAGACCTCTGCTTTCAGGTCAGCCCCGACCCAGCTGCCTGCTCAGGGAGGCCGACGTCCCTACAGCCCAATTCTGGGGTGCTCACACATCTCTCAAATTCTTCAGTGTTCACCCTCTCCCTCGTCTTCTCCCATTGCCCTTCTTCTGCCACTGACCTTGGCTTGTCCAGCCTTCCCTCTCCAGTTTACAGCCCCAATTCACTGGGCAGTGTGGGGAGCTTGGGCCAAGGGTAGGATTTGGCTGTGGGGGGGGGTGGGGTCACAGGGCAGCAAAAGCTTCACCAAACATCTTTCCCACTGCCTCAACAGCCCAGGTCTGGGGATGTATTTCCCAAGGGGAGCCCAGTTCAGTACCTAAACCCTTCAAGGTGGTGAGCCAGAGGCAGAGGGGTCTTAAGATCTTTAACTTCCAGAATTCGCATTCTTGCAATGAGGGGGACCCTGTCCAGCTGAGAAGCATCAATACCACAGGAGGGAGTTTAAGCAGGAAGAGGAGATTTTGCTCTGTGGTTGTGATTTTAATGCTCTCCCAGCTGGTGGGATGAGTGCCTACTTTCTGGGGCTAGGGTGGTAGGGTAGAGGTGAGAAGGTGGTGGGGGAAGAGAATAGGGAGGAAAGGAGGGTCCTCAGAACAAAAGTAGTGTAGCTATGTGGGAGAAAGCGATGTCTGAATCCTGTGAATCCCCTGGAGCTGCTTCCCAGCTGTCTGACCTTGTGAAATGGCCTAACTTCTCCCAACTTCCATTTCCTCATCTATATAAAAGCAGGGACAATACTTCCTTTATTAAGCAAATATCTTCTGTCTGCCTACCGTATGCTTGACCCTGTGCAAATGAACAAGACAAACAGGAGACAGGATCTCTGCCGCCCTGGAGCTTATATTCCAGGAGGGAGACAAACAAGAAATACATCAACTATAAACAAACAAGATGATTTTGGATAATGCTAAGTGTTAGTCAAAAGCCAAAAGGGAGTGGGGAACATGGGACAGACAGGGAACTCCTCTCTGAGGAGATAGCATCTGAACACAGACCTGGAAGTTGAGAAGTCAGTTCTAGAAATGGAGGAAGAGTGCTCCAGGCGCAGGGAACAGCGAGTGCAAAGGCCTTGAGATGGGAATGGGCTTGACGCACTTGCGGAACAGGCAGTGGCCTCAAAATATAAAATATGGTAAGCAAATAGGGAAGTGGTTTGAGCAGAGGTGGGAGAAGCAGGCCAGAAACAGATCACACAGGGCTTTGGAGGCTATGCTGAGGGATTTGGAAGGCTTTTGAGGGTAAGTTAAACAGGGGAATGATATGATTAGGTATGTATTTGGAAAGATCACTCCCTTGAACTTTCTGAGCCTCATTTTCCCCATCTGTTAAAAATGGGCATAATAATACATATCTTACAGGATTATAGAGGATGAAAAGACTTGAAAGTTAAAGCAACAAGCAAACTGATGAACATATATGCCCGAGGTGCACAACAAATGCCAGGACCATGATGTGAAGACTTTTCAGGAACTCTGAAGAGATCTGCTGAGGAGTGAGGATGGTTCCTAAAGAGTTAATCAAACCTGTCTTGAGAAAAGCAATCCCATGCTGCTAATATAATGGTAAAGGATGCAATTCAGGCTGTTTATTTTTTAGAGATTCAGTGCTCCTATTAAGCAATCACTCTGTTTATGTCACTGCTAATTGAAGTAAATTGCTTTCTGCAATCAAATCGGGAAGTTCCCCCTTCCGATCACGAAAGGGACTTGGACTCTGGTTCCTGATTTCCAGTATTTAGTCTGACTTGAGATTTGCCCTGTAATTAATTGCATACATTCCACTGATTTCCTTAAACAAGCAGTTGGTTTGCTGTTGGGTCGGCAAGGGATGCGTTGATTTTGAAATTGCCCCTGGGATAGGAAGTGTTCCGCCTCCCTTCCCTCGCACCCCCAGCCGCAGCAGCATTCTGGCTGATGGAGCTGGTGGGGAGTGGGCCTCGCAGCAGATGTGAGAGGTGGAAGTGAGCAGCAGGTGTGACCGCTGCGGGCCAGAATCCTCTTGGTGCCCCAGCCCAGTGGAGAATTCTAGTGCATTAGAACCGAAGCCCGTGAATTAGGCTGGAGGAATCCCTGGGCCATGGGCACAGGCTTCCTCACACCAATCATCTGTTCTATCTTCACTTCTGTGAGAGGCACGGGAGGAAGTGAGGGGAGGTGGGCAAAGAGCAACACTGCATCTGAATAAGCACCCTGAGAGCCCTGATCCTCTCCACGGCCCTGTCGCTACCACCCACCCCACACCCCACCCGCTGCTCTCCGTCATATGCATAGGCCTGGAGGATGTTCGGGAAAGGGTGAAGGGGTACCCCCAAGGAGGAGGAAGTAGAAAGTTTTAAGGCCTGTGGCCCAGCTCCAGGGAGGAGCACTCCAGCGCCTGCTCCTGGTCTTGCGGGGCAAAGGCAGGGGGTGAGGAGGAGTATTTGATGCTGGACACATCTGTTAGGTTAGGTTGCCAGGCGACTGAGAAAACAGGCAGATTGTCCGCCCTATCATTCAGCCTTGATGCTGAAAAGAAAATAAAGGGCCTCAGGATTTAGTTGAAGGTGAAGACGTTGGGTGTTTTACCTTGAGATGTGGAGAGCATCTCTTTAGGGATTAATCCGGTGACCCTGCAGAAAGTAGTCTTCAAGGCCCAGCTCAGTGGCTGCCTCCCACATGAAGTCCTCTCTGATGCACTCCCTGGGAGGCTCTCTCTCACAATTCCCTTGGACTGTGTGCCTCTGGGGCAGCGCCACACCTGTCCTGCCCTGCAGTGGACTCTATATTTGAGTTTCCTCATCCACTGACAAAGCACCTGGCATGAGTGAGATTCTGCTGGGCTGGGGATAAAGACTCAGGTGAGCTGAGGTCAGGAGTTCAAGACCAGCCTGGCCAACATGGTGAAACTCTGTCTCTACTAAAAATACAAAAATTAGCTGGGCGTGGTGGCGCATTCCTATAACCCCAGCTTCTCAAGAGGCTGAGGCAGGAGAATCTCTTGAACCCAGGAGGCAGAGCTTGCAGTGAGCCAAGATCATGGCACTGTACTCCAGCCCTGGCAACAGAGCGAGACTCCGTCTCCAAAAAAAAAAAAAAGACTCAGGTAAGATACAACTCCTACCTTCAAAGAGCTACCAGAGCCGCAGAAGAGTTAGGTAAGTAACAGGAAGTTAATTAAATAAGTAGCATTTGATGGTCGGGTGCAGTGACTCAAGCTTGTAATTCCAGCACTTTGGGAGGCCGAGGAGGGCAGATCAGGAGATCGAGACCATTCTGGCTAACACGGTGAAACCCCGTCTCTACTAAAAATACAAAAAATTAGCCGGGCGTGGTGGCAGGTGCCTGTAGTCCCAGTTACTCGGGAGGCTGAGGCAGGAGAATGGCATGAACCCAGGAGGTGGAGCTTGCAGCGAGCCGAGATCTGGCCACTGCACTCCAGCCTGGGCGACGGAGCGAGACTCCATCTCAAAAAAAAAAAAAAGAAAAAAAGAAGTAGCATTGGCTGGGTGCCAGTGGTGGCTCATGCCTGTAATCTCAGCTCTTTGGGAGGCTGAAATGCGTGGATTCCTTGAGACCAGGAGTTTGAGACCAGCCTGGGCAACATGGGGAAACCCCATCTCTACCAAAAATACAAAGACTAGCTGGACGTGGTGGTATGTGCCTGTAATCCCAGCTACTTAAGAGTCTGAGGTAGGAGGATTGCTTGAGTCTGACAGGTTGAGGCTGCAGTGATCACACACTTACCATGAGCCAGGCACTGTACTGAATGTTTTATATGCATTGTCTTATCAGACCCCACTATATCCATACAAGGGAGGGACTCAGTATATTGAGTCTGCAGATGATGAAACTGAGGCTAAGCCACTTTGGAAGTGAGATTCTATGTCAAAAAAAAAAAAAAAAAAAAAATTGAGGCTAAGTAAGATGGAGCAATTTGTCTGAAGTGATTAGCTGTCTTTTTGTTTGTTTGTTTTTGTTTTTTAGACAGAGTCTCGCTCTGTTGCCCAGGCTAGAGTGCATTGGCGTGATCTTGGCTCACCACAACCTCTGGCTTCCAGGTTCAAGCGATTCTCCTGCCTCAGCCTCCCGAGTAGCTGAGGCTACAGGCATACACCACCACGCCTGACTAACTTTTGCATTTTTAGTAGAGACGGGGTTTCACTATGTTGGCCAGGCTGATCTCAAACTCCAGACTGCCTCTGGAGTTTGACTATGTTTGACTGGAGTTTGACTATGTTTGACTATGGAGTTTGACTCTGGAGTTTGACTATGTTTGACTGTGCCTCTGGAGTTTCACTATGTTGGCCAGGCTGATCTCAAACTCCAGACTGCCTCTAGATCTGCCTGCCTCGGCCTCTCAAGGATTCAAAGTGCTGGGATTACAGGCGTGAGCCACCGCACCCAGCCACTGAAGTCATTAGCTGTTAAGTGGTGAAGCCAGAATTCAAACCCAGGCAACCTGGGTCCAGAGACCCATTTTTATTTTTATTATTTTTAGAGATAGAGTCTCACTCTGTTGCCTAGGCTAGAGTGCAGTGGCACAATCATGGCTCACCCTAACTTCCAACTCCTGGGCTCAAGCAATCCTCCTGCCTCAGCCTCCTAAGTGGCTGAGACTGTAGGTGTGCATCACCATGCCTGGTTATATTTGTTTTTACTTTTTGTAGAGATAGGGTCTTACTATGTTGTCCAGGCTGGTCTCCAACTCCTTGGCTCAAGTGATTCTCCTACCTCGGCCTTCCAGAGTACCGAGATTACAGTCAGAGCCACAGGGCCTGGCTCAGAGACCACATTCTTAACCACTGTGCAACCTTGCTTCCCTGAGGTAGCTTTTATCTCAGCCCAGCAGGAGCATGCTCGCACAGGCTTGGGATGAGGCTGGCCTTCTTGGGATGTCTCTGGGAAAAGTAACGCTTGAGTTGTGTCTGCAAGTCTTGCATGCAAGTTCTCCTCCACCAAGGAGGATTCTGGGCTCCCATCTTTAACCCTCACTACCTTTTAAGAGCTGCATCTTATTGAGTAAACAGAAGAGTGAATGCCTGCAGAAAGGAGGTGACACCAGCCGTCTTCCCACAGTGATGAAAATCCATAATCGGGTGACTAACATGGCCTCTGGAGAGGTGCTTAGCTGGAAACAGGCCTCACACTATGGCTCTGGCCCCACTGATGTCCACGGCTGATTCCCATAGGCACAGGTGTCCTCTGCCCCTCTTTAGGCTAGAAAGAGGATACGCTTCCTTCTTTGGGCCTATTGGGAGTTCTTGGCTTTCTGGGGGCTTCTTCCAGGAGCGCACTTGAATTAGGGCCAGGAAGGCAGAAGGAAACAAGGACTTTAAAAAGCATTTTCCAAAACACTTCCGGTTTGCTCCTCACTGACTTAGTCACAGCAGTGTACAAAGAGCAGGGTGGCAGGAGCGGCCCTCCTGGTGCAGGCAATAAGGTGGTGCATTGTCTGCAGAGAATGAAAAGAGAATAAAGAATAAAACCAACCTAAGGGTGCTTGCCATACACCAGCAATTCTAAACAATGTCAGGGAAAATATTCCTCCCACTGGGGCAGGCTGCTCCTGTGCCCTGCCCTTGGTCTGCTACTGTTTGGTTAGGATAAATTAGTAGCAGGGTAACAGGGACTCATTACAAACTGGCTTAAGTCTAGAAGAGTGAATTATAAGGAACCGGGGTCTCTTGCGGAAAAGCCTCTGGGCAGTGCCTCTCTCCTTTCTCTAGGACCCTGTGACACCTCTGGCTTCTCTGTGTGTCAGCCTCATTGTTCCTTCTCTGCATGATGGCTTCCTCAGCTTTATTGAAGTAGTGTATTCTCAGTTCAAGCAAGCAGCAGAGACTGACCTGAATCTCTTAGTTCCAACTCCAAATTTCTGGGAGGCAGAATCAAACTGGTTCAGTGTAGATCCAGTGACCAATCCTAATGCAATAGCCAAAGGAGGGTGTCCTAAAAACCAGGGCTTCTAGGGCACTTGGGGATTTGTGTGCTGGTCAGACACCCCAAAACAAGTCTACTAAATATGTCTGGGTGTTGTCGTTTGAGAGAAGCTGAAGAGTTCTTTGTTCAGGACCTATATCTTTCCTTATATTCCTGTTTCTTTCTGATATAGCCCTTTTCACTTAAGTTGGCTGGAGTGGGTTTTTACTTGTAACAGGAGAGTCCTTGACCAAAAAAAAAAAAGAACTTAAGTTGATGGGCAAAAGGGAGCACATAAGAAAAGTGAACATCCCTGGTTGTGTGTGCACGTTGGTAGTGGGATGGGGGTGACTCTGAAACAGGTATAAGTCTATTTTTATGCTTCGCAATGGGGAGTTTTCCTTTGCTTGGAGCATTTGGAAACTGACATAGGTTACAACAGTGTGGAGACTTACACCTCTCCAGAAGGCGGTGGAACCTGCCTCTCCCACTTCTTGTCCTATACTTTCCCACAGATTTTCCATTCAACCAACCAGACAGCTCTCAATATGAAATCCCCTGTCTGGACTGCCATGAGGCAGATTTTTCTAATGGTTGATAAACTTACCTCCAGGCCTTCCTCTACTCTCACCCCCAGCTGGGGAACTGTCTCTTGACTGGCAGGTAAAAGTGCAGGCTCCGAGGGCCACTTAGCATCAAAGGCCTCCTGGGGAGATACAACAGGAGGGACTGGCATCACCTATAAAGCATTCCATCCAAAAATATCTAATCTGAATCATATTCATCCTCTACTTCCAGTTTACAGAGATAAGGAACAGAAGAACAAGTTAAATGACATCATGAGAAAACTATCAGACCAATGGAGAATGTAGAGTGTTCAACAGAACAGCAGTGCTGGCCTCTTCAAAAAGCCAATATTGGCCAGGCGCGGTGGCTCACACCTGTAATCCCAGCACTTTGGGAGGCTGAGGCAGGCAGATCATGAGGTCAGGAGATCGAGACCATTCTGGCTAACACGGTGAAACCCCGTCTCTACTAAAAATATTGTAAAAGTTAGCCAGGCGTGGTGGCGGGCACCTGTAGTCCCAGCTACTCGGGAGGCTGAGGCAGGAGAATGGTGTGAACCCGGGAGGCGGAGATTACAGTGAGCCGAGATCACGCCACTGTGCTCCAGGCTGGGCGACAGCGAGATTCCGTCTCAAAACAAACAAACAAACAAAAAAACAACAAAAAAGAAAGCCAATATCGTTTAATAAGAAAGTTGGGGCCAGGTGTGGTAGCTTATGCCGGTAATCCCAGCACTTTGGGAGGCCGAGGTGGGCAGATCACTTGAGGCCAAGAGTTCGAGACCAGTCTGGCTAACATGGCGAAACCCGTCTCTACTAAAAATACAAAAATTAGCTGGGTGTGGTGGCACATGCCTGTAATCCCAGCTACTTGGGAGACTGAGGCAGGAGAATCCCTTGAGCCCAGGAGGCAGAGGTTGCAGTGAGCTGAGATCTGGCCATTGTATTCCAGCCTAGGTGACAGAGGGAAACTCTGTTTCGAAAAAACAAAAAACAGAAAATGCAAAAATTAGCTGGGTGCGGTGGCACACACCCGTATTCCCAACTACTCTAGGGGCTGAGGCAGGAGGATTGCTTGAGCCTGGGAGGAAGAGGTTGCAGTGAGCTGAGATCCTGCCACTACACTTCAGCATGGGTGATAGAATGAGACCCTGTCTCAAAAAAAAAATGTTGGGATACAGTTCTAACTTAAAAGAGGCTTAAAATTCATGACAACTGCTAGACTTGGTGGCTCATGCCTGTAATCCCAGCATTTTGGGAGGCCAAGGCAGGCTGGTCACCTGAGGTCGGGAATTCAAGGCCAACCTGACCTACATGGAGAAACTCTGTCTCTACTAAAAACACAAAAATTAGCCTGGCATGGTGGCGCATGCCTGTAATCCCAGCTACTCAGGAGGCTGAGGTAGGAGAATTGCTTGAACCCGGGAGGCAGAGGTTGCAGTGAGCTGAGATCATGCCATTGCACTCCAGCCTGGTTAACAAGAGCTAAACTCCATCTTGGGAAAAAAAAAAAAAAAATTCATGACAGCCACATGCAGTGCTCAAACTTTAATGGGCTCTTGATTTAAATAAAAATTAAATAAAAGATATTTTGGGACTACTAGAGAAATTTGATTCTAAGCTGTTTGACTGATATTCAGAAATTGATGTTACTGTTCTTAGTGTGCCAGTAGCAGAGTGGTTATGAGGAGAATGCCATCATTTTTGAAGATGTATGAGGAAGTATGCAATTTATTTTATATTTTCCCAAGGAAAAATCTACGTATTTAGCTCAAACAATCCAGTTCAAAAATGTGAAAAGAGGCCAGGCGTGGTGCCTCATGCCTGTAATCCCAGCACTTTGGGAGGCCAAGGTTGGTGGATCACTTGAGGTCAGGAGTTGAAGACCTGCCTGGCCAACATAGTGAAACCCTGTCTCTACTAAAAATACAAAAATTAGCCAGGCATGGTGGCAGGCACCTGTAATCCCAGCTCCTCAGGAGGTTGGAGGCAGGATAATTGCTTGAGCCCGGAAGGCAGAGGTTGCAGTGAGCCGAGATCGTGCCATTGCACTCCAGCTAGGCAACAAAGCAAGACTCCGTCTAAAAAAAGAAAAAAAAAAGTGCAAAGGACTTGAATAGACATTTCTCCAAACAAGATAAACAAATGACCAATAATCACAGAAAAAGATGTTCAACACCATTAATGATTAGAGAAATGCAAATCAAAACTACAATGGGATATCACTTCATACCCATTAGGATGGCGCCTATCAAAAAACCCAAATAATAAGACTTGGCAAGGATGTGGAGAAATTGGAACCATTGTAGACTGTTGATGAGAATGCAAAATGATACAGCTGCTATGGAAAGCACAGCATGGAGGTTCCTCAAAAACTTAAATATAGAATTACCAGACAGCAATCCCACTTCTGGGTATTTATCCAAAATAATTGAAATCAGCAACTTGAAGAAATGTTAGCACTCCCCTGTTTCTTGCCCCACTGTTTACAATAGTTGAGATATAGAAACAACCTAAATGTTCATCCAGGATGAATGAAACAAAAATGTGGTGCCTACATACAATGGAATATTATTCAGCTTTAAAAAATAAGGAAATTCTGACACATGCTACAACATGGATGAGCCCTGATGACATGGTGCTAAGTGAAATAAGCTAATCACAAAGAGACAAATACTGAATGAGTCCACGTATATGAGGTACTTAGAGTAGTCAAAATCATAGAGACAAAAATAGAATGGCAATTGCCAGGGTTTGAGGGGAGGGAGAAGTGGGTAGATTTTGTTTATTTGTTTGTTTGTTTGTTTGTTTTGTTTTGCTTTTTGAGATGGAATCTTGCTCTGTCGCTCAGGCTGGAGTGCAGTGGCGCAATCTTGGCTCACTGCAACCTCCCCCTCCCGGGTTCAAGTGATTCTCCTGCCTTAGCCTCCCAAGTAGCTGGGATTACAGGTGTGTGCCACCACACCTGGCTAATTTTTTGTATTTTTAGTAGAGATGGAGTTTCACCGTGTTAGGCAAGACGGTCTTGATCTCCTGACGTTGTGATCTGCCCACCTTGGCCTCCCAAAGTGCTGGGATTACAGGCGTGAGCCACCGCGCCTGGCCCGAAGTAGGGAGTTATTGTTTAATGGGTTTGTTGAAATGCTCTCGTTTGAGTTTTAGTTTTACAGGTTGAAAAAAGTTATAAAGATGGATGGTGGTGATGGTTACACTACATTATGAATGTATTTAATACCACCAAATTGTACACTTAAAAATGATTAGGACAATAAATTGTACATTATATGTACTTTAACACAATAGAAAACTGAAAAAGAAATACAGGAAAGGTAAACCAAAAAATCTACAAATTTATATATACATATAGATGAAGCAAATATGACAAAATATTGCCAATTGTTGAATCTAAGTGATTGGTACAAAGATGTTCATTGTTTTATCCCTTCAACCTCTCTCTATGTTTAAACATTTTCATAATGAAAAGTTGGGAAATAAAAATAAAAAGGCTGGGCACAGGGCTCATGCCTGTAATCCCAGCACTTTGGGAGGCTGAGGCAGGTGGATCACCTGAGGTAAGGAGTTCGAGACCAGCCTGGCCAACATAGTGAGACCCTGTCTCTACCAAAATAATATAAAAATTAGCTGGGTGTGGTGGTGTGCACCTGTAAACTCAGTTACTCAGGAGGCTGAGGCATGAGAATCACATGAACCCAGGAGGCAGAGGTTGCAGTGAGCCAAGATTGTGTCACTGCACTCCAGCATGGGTGACAGAGTGAGACACTGTCTCAAAATGAATGAATGAATGAATAAAATAAAGGAAACTGTATTTTAGTTCCTATTCCTCCATTAATAAGCACAGGCCTTCAGCAATTCCATAAACCTTTCAAGATTCCATTTTATCATCTGTAACATGGGGATAATAACTGCTCATCTCATAGGGATGTTTTGAAGATTAAGATAGTTTATGTGATGCCCGTACCACAGGCGTGGTGCACAGGTGCTCAGTAAGCTGATTTTATCCACAAGCCATGCTAACAGAGAGAAGCACCACCTGGCCCCTTTCTCTCTTAGCTTCGTATTGGTCAGATGCTGGCTTCTGGTCAACCAGCAAATCCTTCCTCAGGGCTGGGCTAGGTGTCTTCTGTTTGCCATTCCAGATCCAGTGTATTCTTTCTCTACCCTGCACTGTGACCAGAGAGGCAGAGGCGTGTGGACTGCATCCTTGCCCTCCCTTTCCTTCTGCCCTCTAGTTAGTTTCAGCCAATGAGAAGCACCAGCAGGAGGCTGGAGGGAGGTGCAGAGGGAACTCCTTTCCTGCTGTGGTGCCCTGGGTGGGCAACCTTTCCCTCTTCTTGCCCCTTCTTGCCCCTAGGAATTTAAAGAACCCCCCCACTATTGCTTGCCCTAGGACACTGTTACTTTGCTTAAACCTCATACATAGAGACTTTATTAAACTGCTTATTGATCCAGTTTGAGTGTGCCACCTATTTCCTACCAGAAATCGGGCTGACGCAGGGTCTTTGTGTGCTGTTTTGCCAGGCTCTGAGATATACCATAATTAGGAACTCAGACATAGTCCTTTCTGGGGCTTATTGTATCTTCACCTTGGACCTGTCCTCGTGGGGATTTCTGAGCTGATACCAACTTCCTATTCCAATGGACACAGCCTACACAGTATGGTAAACAGCACCTACCCTGCCTCTACTCCTCAATACACATGTGGTAAAATCTGACTTGGATTCTGTAATATCTAGGCCTATCCCAAATCTTCAGATCCAAACAGAGAGAAATGTTGGCTGTGCCCCATTCTCTTTACTCTGCGTGTCTAGGAGCTTGAGAATTCAATGGAACCTCATTAAATCTCTGAAGCACTTTGACAACAAACAAATATGGTAACATTTGGCAGGATGCTGTGTGCAGTGTGGGGCTTCATTAAGTCAAGTCTGTGGTGAGAAGAACTCAGAAAACACATTTGTTTAAGACAATATGATTAGATCATATTCTCCTCAGATGTTTTTTTGAGTCTTTCAATATCTGTGTAGATGGCCTCCAAATGAGACTAGGATTTAACATCGCAAGGGAAGTTGGGGTTCACAAACTCCAGGTCTTCCTTTATATCTACTCTGAAAATGGTTTTCTCCCTCCCACTATAAACATGAAGAGTTGGACATCGTTTGTGGGCAGGATTTATTTGCAACAATGGTAAACAGTCCCCACCCTGGTGCACCACTGAGCATGCACCACCACGCTCAGCTAATTTTTTGTTTGTTTTTGTTTTTTTTTCAGATGGAGTTTCACTCTTTGTTGCCCAGGCTGGAGTGCAGTGGTACAATCTCGGCTCACTGTAACCTTTGCCTCCTGGATTCAAGCAATTCTCCCGTCTCAGCCTCCCAAGTAGCTGGGATTACAGGTGCCCACCACCACAGCCAACTAATTTTTGTATTTTTAGTAGAGATGGGGATTCACCATGTTGGCCAGGCTGGTCTCGAACTCCTGACCTGAGGTAATCTCCCCATCTTGGCCTCCCAAAGTGCTGGGATTACAGGCATGAGCCACCAGGCCCGGCCAATTTTTATATATTTTTTGTAGAGATGAAGTTTCGCCATGTTGCCCAGGCTGGTCCCGAACTCCTGGGCTCAAGGAATGGCGGCTCCCCCATGATGTTCTCGCAATAGTAAGTGAGTTCTCACGAGAGTTGATGGTTTTGTAACTGGAAGCTCCTCCTTTGTGTTTCTCTCTCCTGCCATCTTGTGAAGAAGGTGCTTGCTTCGCCTTCACCATGATTGTAAGTTTCTGGAGGCCTCCCTAGCCATGTAGAACTGTGAGTCCATTAAACCTCTTTGCTTTACAAATTACCGGTCTTGGTTAGTATCTGTATAGCAGCATGAGAACGGACTAGTAAACCTATGAAACAACTGATGAAACTTGCATCATCTTCTGGTTTAGTAGCTCACAAAGGACCCTCTCAGAGGGCGCTGTTTCCTCTTAAATAGCCCGATAACACAATTAAAAACCTTCCTGGGTCGTCCTTTCTTGTGGACTGCAGAAGTCTGAACCATATGGAGAGTTTGTTTGCACTTGGGTCTTGTCCTCTGGCTCCATGCATTGGCCGCCAGGTTGCAATTACAGCTCCTGAGTGTAAGGCTCCTCCACTGGGGTGAGCATATGCACAAGTGGAAAATAAACAGTCCAAGGGATTTCTGACTTTGGAGCTGGCTCACAATAAGATGTCACAGAAAAGGGAGCAGTCAAGGCAAGTGGAACTGTTGCAGGTACATAGTAAATGAGGGTGAAAATTTCCTCCTCTGGATAGCTTCCCCCAGGAGAAGTGACCTCATAATGATACCTAATGTTTATTGAGCATTTATTTATTACATCCATAGCATTCAAGATGCCCTTGACACATATCTTCTCACTGGGCCCTTAAAACAACCCCTGTGGTAATTCACTACCATTACCCTTAACAATAATGTTTATTTCAGTAACAAACTCTATCTTACAGATGAGGACACTGAGACTTAGAAAACTAGAAAAAATTTTCCTGGGTGGACACGATAGCTCATGTCTGTAATCCTAGCACTTTGGGAGGCTGAGGTGGGCGGATCTCTTGAGACCAGGAGTTCAAGACCAGCCTGGGCAACACTGCAAGACCCTATCTCTACAAAAATAAATAAAATTAGCCAGGTCTGGTGGCATGCACCTGTAGTCCCAGCTACTCAGGAGGCTGAAGCAAGAGGATCGATTGAGCCCAAGGATTTAAGGTTACAGTGAGCTATGATCATGCCACTACACTGCAGCCTGGGTGACAGAATAAGACCCTTTCTCATTAAAAAAAAAAAAAAAAAAAAAAAAAGGAAAAATTCTCCTAAGGCCATATAGTTTGCAGATGGATAGAAGCAGACCTTGAGAACAGGTTTAGTTAGCATCAAAAACCCTACTCCTGCACAGGAGGCATTTTATTGCCACATGGACCTGGCACACAGGTGAGAGCAGAGAAACAAGGAAGGATCTGCCTGCTAGAACATAAGCTACTTAAAGAAAGAAATCTTTGTTTAGTTCACGGCTGTATCCCCAGCACCTATAACAGTGCCTGGCACATATTTGTTAAAAGCAGTGAAAGAAGTGGTTATTATTGGTCACTTGTCACCAATGATGACCTCAGCCATCACACTCCCAGCCTGTGAGTGTGTGTGGGTGATGACTGCAATGGAAGAAGTCGATTTTGGTCATCGAACTCCACCCAGTGTAGCTGTGGTCCTCAGAATCATGGGGTGGGCTCTGCAAGGTTGGGAATGTGTTCAGATTTTAACTCCATGGATCATAGCTACAGATGTGCAAGAAGGAATGCCACAGAGCTCCACAGGGCAAGCAGGGTCTGGCGACAGGTAACAGGCATCAGGGTGGGGCACCTGGGCCCTGAGCTTCCTGCACACTGAAGATACTGTTGAGGGTCAGGGGGCAGGTGGGGGTAAGGGGAAGAAGAGGGTGTGGGAGATCCAGAGGAGGGAGGAAGAGAGGGAGAAAACACAAGAGCCCAGGAGGGAGGTGGGAAGGCCCCCTTCTGCTGCTCCAGCTGGTCGGACAGGCCCCCAAGCACCCCCTCCTCCTGCTCCTTAGCCCATTGTGGGGCAGTCTGAGGGAGAACAATGGGAATGGAATCCTTCTTCCCCTCCTGCCTGGCAGGGCTGGGCCCACTTCCTCCTCGCCCCACCAAAAGGAATGCTTTCTTGTCCAGACTGTGTGGTACCCACAGGGAAGAAGGGCACTTGGGGCTCCCCAGGGACCAAAGGCTTTGTGGCTTGAGCCGATGACAATGGGGTTGGAGCGGGGAGTGGGGGCGGGGGGGCTGGATCTTTTCAAACTTTCTCTTGGGTTTCTAATGAGTATTTCTGCTCTTTTTTTCTGACTCATGATGGGGTCTCTGTGTCGTGAGGCCTTAAATCACGCTAAGTTACTTGGGACCTTTTCTGACTTCTCGAGCAGACCACTCAGGCGGATCTGTGACCCCGAGTGAAAGTGCCCACAACCCAAGAGAAGCCCTTTGAGACAGGTTAGAGGTGCCTGAGCACCTCCCACCATGGGCAGGGCTGCGAATCATCTGAGCTCTTCACTCCTGGCCTCCCAGTACCCCAGAAGCCACTCCATTCTGTGTGGAAACTGCAGCTCAGGGCCACTCTGGTTTTTATTTCAGGTTTGGAAGGCACAAAAGCTGATTCTTCTGCCTCCTCCATGTCTCAAAGCATAAAAATCCTCCAATCTCCCGCCTGGAAGGTCGACTCCTGGCTATCCACCTTCTGGGGACAGATGAAGGCAAAGGGCTGGGGGCTGTCTCAGCACACAGTCTGTAAACTTAATCCCACTGTAGTCACCTGTGCTGCCTGTTGACCCTCTGTTATTCCTTCTTCAGAGAATAAACCTCCTGTCTCTGCCAGCTTTGGGAGAGAGGCAGCAACTAGACTGCATGGCGAGTGGGAGGGTGTGGAGTCTGGCTTCTAAGAGCCCGTTCTCAGGCTTGGAAGCTCCACTGTAGCAGGACGAGCCACAGTCAAAACTCCTCAGACACCAAGTTAAAGAAGGAAGTGGTTTATTTGGCCGGGAGCATTGGCAAGACTCTTGTTCCAAGAGCCGAGCTCCCCAAGTAACAAATTCCTGTCCCTTTTAAGGGCTCACAGCTCTATGGGGGGCTGCATGAGAGGGTCGTGATCGATTGAGCAAGCAGAGGGTATGTGACTGGGGGCTGCAGGTACCAGTAATCAGAATGAAACAGAACAGGACAGGGATTTTTACGATGCCTTTCCATACAATGTCTGGAATCTGTAGATAACATAACCGGTTAGGTCAGGGGTCGATCTTTAACTACCAGGCTTAGGTCAGGCGGGCCCAGGCCTGGTTTCAGGTCTGGTTCCTTGGTTTCGGGTCTCATTCCTAGGCGCCGGGCTACCTGCGTTTAGTTTTGCTACTCTTTCCTTTTTTGAGTAAAAACAATATAAAACAATTGAGAGGGTCTGTCTCTCTTCTGTCACCACCAACACTCCACTGCTAGAGATTCTTGGTGCTGTAGATCCTGGAGCCCTCTGTAGGGATCTGCAGTGTAAATCACATTGCTGCTCAGCAGCATCGCGACTGCTGGATTAGGAGACAGTTTTGTTGGGTCTGCTAAATTGGTTACTACTTGTGGGTCTGCTTTTTGTTGTTGTTGTTGTTGGGTTTTTGTTGGTTTATGTTGTTTTCGTTATTTTTTGGCTGCTGTCTCTTCTCCTGTTCACTTTGTCCTTCTGGGTTTTTGTCTTTTTTTTTTTTGAGACGGAGTTTCGCTCTTGTTGCCCAGGCTGGAGTGCAGTGGCTCAATCTCGGCTCACTGCAACCTCCGCCTCCCGGGTTCAAGCAATTCTTCTGCCTCAGCCTCCTGAGTAGCTGGGATTACAGGCATGCACCACCACGCCTGGCTAATTTTGTATTTTTAGTGGAGACAAGGTTTCTCCATGTTGGTTGGGCTGGTCTCAAACTCCTGACCTCAGGTGATCCACCTGCCTTGGCTTCCCAAAGCTCTGGGATTACAGACGTGAGCCACCATGCCCAGCCTGGGTTTTTTTGTTTTGTTTTGTTTTTGTTTTTGTTTTTGTTTTATTCCCCTCATCTTACTCTAGCGGGCTTTTGGAATGCATGTGTTCAAACTCCCGTCTTTGAACTGTTTTCATTTATCAATCCTGGAAAGCTTTAAGACTTTGAGTAACAGAAAATGTTGTAAGTCATGGCCCTTAAACACATTTTTGGATTTAAAAATTAATTTTGCAAATAAATCATCGTGTGTTCTCTCTTGTCTCCACTCCCATTACCTTTCCCTAAAATGTGTTACCTCGTTATGGAACCCAGAGCTTCACACTGTACCGGAGCTTGGTGCATACATGTTAGATGATTGATTGACAGGCTGACTTACAGTCTAACTAGCCCATATCTTATGGGATCTTTCATCTAAGAAGAGACACTTAGCATACCATACCACGCATGTTAATTTCCATAGCCTATACTTTCTTTGTTAATTTTCATTACAAACTATATTGAAGATATCAAAAAGCATATTAAATGCAAGATATAGAACGTAAAGAGGAATAATACAAGAACTATCATGGCACCCAGTAGCCAGCTTAAACACTGCAACTTTACAAGCCCCAAGTGCCTCTTTCTGAGCACATGTCCCTCCTTCCCAGAAGTACCCACTGTTTTGTGTTAATAAATCACCTGCTTTCTTTATAGTTTTACCATTTGTGTATGCAAATCTAAACAATACATTGTATTCTTTTCCTCATTTTTGAAATGTATACATGGAATCATACACTGTGGTTTTCTCTGATTTGCTTCTTTTCACTCAACATTGGTTATGAGGTCCATCCAAACTGATCTACATAGCTGCAGTTCGTTCATTCTGCTAAAATCTTCCATTGTAAGATAGCACCACAATTTATTCATGTATTCCACTTGATGGACATTAGAGTTGTTTCATTTTTTTACTATCCTGAGCAACAGGCCTGGGACTAGGGTGAGGAAGAGGGACGTCGTACTAGTTTCCCAGAGCTGCCATAACAAATTATTGCTAACTTGGTGTCTTAAAACAATAGAAATTTTTCTTCTCGCAGTTCTGGATGCCAGAAGACTGTAATCAAGGTGTTGGCAGGGCCATACTCCTTCAAAGGCTCTAGCAGAGACTCTTTCCTTACCTCTTCTAGCTTCTCGTGGCTCCAAGTGTTCTTGGCCCATGGCTTATGATTGCATGACTACAACCTTTGCCTTGGCCTTCACATGGCCTTCGCCTCTTCTCCTTGTGTCCCTCTTCTGTGTGTCTCTTCTAAGGACACTTGCCATTGAATATAGGACCCAACCAGGCTATCCAGAATGATTTCATCTTCAGATCTTTAACTTCATTACATCTCCAAAAACCCTTTTTCCAAATAAGGTCACATGCACAGGTTTTGGGACACAGACATACTTTTGAAGGACTATCATTCAGCCTGCTATCAACATTGAGCGTGCAATATTAGAGACCACAACCTACAACAGTCCTGTAGGAGAGCAGGGGAGTAACACCTTAAGTTTTGTGCCCTAGGAGCCGTTCTTCTTCCTTCTGGTCCTGACCCTGCTGAAAAACCCTGCCATGAACATCCGTGCATACCTCCCGGTACCCTTGGGCAGGAGTTTTTCTTTTTTTCTTTTTTTTTTTTTTTTGAGACGGAGTCTCGCTGTGTCTCCCAGGCTGGAGTGCAGTGGCACGATCTCGGCTCACTGCAACCTCCGCCTCCCGGGTGCACGCCGTTCTCCTGCCTCAGCCTCCCAAGTAGCTGGGACTACAGGCGTCCGCCACCACGCCCGGCTAGTTTTTTGTATTTTTAGTAGAGACATGGTTTCAGCATGTTAGCCAGGATAGTCTCGATCTCCTGACCTCGTGATCCACCCGCCTCGGCCTCCCAAAGTGCTGGGATTACAGGCTTGAGCCACCGCGCCCGGCGGGCAGGAGTTTTTCTAGACTGCACAACCTGGGACTGGAATTGCTGGGTAGCAGAACATGTGCATATTTGTCTTTATTAGCTAAGGCGAAGCTCTTTTCCAAAGTGGTTTTACCAGTTTATTCTACTATCAATGGTGGATAGCAGTTCTGTTGTCCCACATCCTGTTCTTGTTGCTCCAAGACCTGGCCTTGTCTGGCTTTCTGATTGTAGTCAGTTGGGTAAATGTGTAAGAGTATCTCCTCAAGGAATTTTTTTTTTTTTGAGACAGGGTCTATGTCACCCAGGCTGGAATGCAGTAGCATGATCATATAGCTCATTGCACCCTTGAACACCTGGGCACAAGCAATCCTCCTGCTTCAGCCTCCCAAGTAGCTGGGACTATAGGAGCGTGTTACTGCAGCTGGCTAGTTTGTTTTATTTTTTGTAGAAATGGGGTCTCACTATGTTGCCCAGGTTGGTCTCAAACCCCTGGCCTCAAACAGTCCTCCTAGCTGGGCCTCCCAAAGTGCTGAGATTACAGGCATGAGGTACCACACCTAGCTTCATCAAGGTTTTAATTTGCATTTCTCTGATTACTAATGAGGTTAAGTATATTTTCACATGCTAATGAGCCATTTGTATTTCCTCTCCTTTGAAAGGCTTTCTCAAGGCTTTTGCTCATGTTTGTAATTTATTTTTGCCTTTTCTTTTTGGTTTCTAAGAATACTTTATATACTCTCTATACTAATCCTTTGTTATTTGTTTGTTTGTTTATTTATTTATTTATTTTTGAGATGGGGTCTCGCTCGTTGCCCAGGCTGGAGTGCAGTGGCCGGATCTCAGCTCACTGCAAGCTCCGCCTCCTGGGTTCACGCCATTCTCCTGCCTCAGCCTCCCAAGTAGCTGGGACTACAGGCGCCCGCCACCACGCCTGGCTAATTTTTTGTATTTTTATAGAGATGGAGTTTCACCTTGTTAGCCAGGATGGTCTCGATCTCCTGACCTTGTGATCTGCCTGCCTCGGCCTCCCAAAGTGCTGGGATTACAGGTGTGAGCCACTGCGCCTGGCCCTTTGTTATTTAAATATGTCCCAAATATCCTTTTCCAGTAAGTTATCTCTTTTATTGTTTTTTTTTGAGATGGAGTCTCACTCTGTCACCCAGGCTGGAGTGCAATGGCCTGGTCACAGTTCACTGCAACCTCCGCCTCCCGGGTTCAAGTGATTCTCCTGCCTCAGCCTCCCGAATAGCTGGGACTAAAATATGAAATGCAAAACTATAAAACCTTTAAAAGGCAACAGAGAGAAATATTGTCACGTGCTTAAGGATGGGGAGAATTTTTTAAACAAGAACAGAAGCCCAAACTATAACGGAAACAACTGATAAATTCAACTACATTTTTTTTTTTTTTTTTTTGAGATGGAGTCTCGCTCTGTCGCCCAGGCTGGAGTGCAGTGGCCAGATCTCAGCTCACTGCAAGCTCTGCCTCCTGGGTTTACGCCATTCTCCTGCCTCAGCCTCCCGAGTAGCTGGGACTACAGGCACCTGCCAGCTCGCCCGGCTATTTTTTTGTATTTTTTAGTAGAGACGGGGTTTCACCGTGTTAGCCAGGATGGTCTCGATCTCCTGACCTCGTGATCCACCCGTCTTGGCCTCCCAAAGTGCTGGGATTACAGGCTTGAGCCACCGTGCCCGGCCTTTAAATTCAACTACATTTTTAAAAGAGAGAGCAAAAAGATAAGTTAGGCTGGGTACGGTGGTTCACGCCTGTAATCCCTTTGGGAGGCCAAGGCAGGCGGATCGTGAGGTCAGGAGTTCTAGACCAGCCTGGCCAACATAGGGAAACACCGTTTCTACTAAAAATACAAAAATTAGCCAGGTGCACACTGTTCCTTCACAGGGTGCTGATTCAGTCCACCCTCTTTATAGAGGCTGCTTGGGCTGCCATAAGAAAACACCATAGACTATGTGGTTTAAACAATAGAAATTTATTCTCTCACGGTTCTGGAGGTTAGAAGTCCAAGATCAAGGTGCTGACTGGGTTGGTTTCTGGTGAGGCCTCTGTTCTTGGCTTGCAGATGGTCACCTTCTTGCTGTTTCCTCACATGGCCTCTTCTCTGTGCACACAAGACAGAGAGTCTTGGGTGTCTCTTCTTCTTCTTATAAGGACACCACTTCTATCTGACTAAAACCCTAGCCTATGACCTCATTTAACTCCTCCTGCCTCCTTTTAGGTCCTGTCTCCAAATACAGTCACATTGGGGGTTAGGGCTTCAGCATATGAATTGTGTTTGGGGAAACACAATTTAGTTCATAACATCATCCCATTTTCCAGATGGAGAAACTGAGGCTCCAATAAGGTGGTGATTCTTCACAGCACACTTTGAAAATGAAGGACTGAGGCTAGACCAGTTCTGACACAAGCACAGCTGCCCTGATCTCTGGTGGCTGAGTGAGGTCCAGAGCTTGGCAGGGCCTCCTTCTCCTGGCCTCTGCTCAGAACCCAGCACTCCACTGGTACTCTGGGAATGGGCACGAAGCTCCAGGAGCACATGTGGGAAGCACTGCTGGCATGGACACTGGCATGCACACAGGGTGTTTTTCTAAGGGTCTTTATGGGCTGGAGCATGTGGTGGCTGTGGTCTGTGTGCACATAGACCTAGAACACTCATGGCGGGTGAGAGGCTCTGAGGTTCTGCTGTGAAAGGCTGAAGAGTCTCAAGGGAGTAGACCTTTAGAGTCACTGCAGCAGCAGCTCACAGTCATAAAGTGCTTACTGATTGTCAGCACGGTGCTAAGTGCTTTATAAACCTCTGTCCTTGGCCAGGCGCGGTGGCTCACTCCTGTAATCCCAGCACTTTGGGAGGC
This sequence comes from Chlorocebus sabaeus, assembly GCF_047675955.1. Classification (NCBI taxonomy): domain Eukaryota; kingdom Metazoa; phylum Chordata; class Mammalia; order Primates; family Cercopithecidae; genus Chlorocebus; species Chlorocebus sabaeus. The sequence goes on along the minus strand of NC_132926.1, from coordinate 39,950,913 downwards.
CGAGGTGGGTGGATCATGCGGTCAGGAGATCAAGACCATCCTGGCCAACATGGTGAAACCCCATCTCTACTAAAAATACAAAAATTAGGTGGGTGTGGTGGTGCACGCCTGTAATCCCAGCTACTTGGGAGGCCAAGACAGGAGAAACGCTTGAACCAGGGAGTCGGAGGTTGCAGTGAGCCGAGATCACGCCACTGCATTCCAGCCTGGGTGACAGAGAGAGACTCTGAATCAATAAAAACAAAAAACAAAAAAACCTCTGTCATTGGCCCCTCATGACCATCTTTTTTTTTTTTTTTTTTTTTTTTTTTGAGACGGAGTCTCGCTCTGTCACCCAGGCTGGAGTGCAGTGGCGGGATCTCGGCTCACTGCAAGCTCCGCCTCCTGGGTTTACACCATTCTCCTGCCTCAGCCTCCCTAGTAGCTGGGACTACAGGCTCCCGCCACCATGCCCAGCTAATTATTTTGTATTTTTAGTAGAGACGGGGTTTCACTGTGTTAGCCAGGATGGTCTCGATCTCCTGACCTCGCAATCCGCCTGCCTCAGCCTCCCAAAGTGCTGGGATTACAGGTGTAAGCCACCGTGCCCGGCCATGACCATCTTTTGAGGACCTTTGATTATCAGAGAGCTCAGGTCACCTCTCAATGCGACACAGCTCAAAAGTGGTGGAGACCATTCATGGCCCAGGTTTGTTTGACTCTACAAGGTCACACCCTTAGCGCTGTACTCTACTTCCTGGGTTCTCCCCAGCCCCTTCCTTTAAGCTCCTTTCTTCTCCAAAGCTAGAGAACAGCCCTTGGTGATGCTGCAGGGCTGGGTTGGGCCAGGCTTCTTACTCTGGGTCAGACTTGATGTTTCTCGTCTTCTGGTGGAAAAATAGGGAAGGGAAACGTATGTTGTCGGTCTCCAAGCCCCTCCAGGAGCCAAATAGATCAAATGAGGTGGGGGGTGGGAGCTGGAATGTCCCAGGCTGTCTTCTCCCAGGTTGAGGAGCGGAAGCCATGACAGCTAAGGGGATTTGTGGAAATTCCTTGTGCATTGTTACCAGGCAAAGGAAGTGGTTTAGTGTTGAGCTCTCAATTTCTGCCCTGGGGAGCCACCACCAGCTTCCGCTTCTGAAACTTGTTTGTGGGAAACTGAAGGGGCTGTTTCAGGTGTTGAGTGTGGGGGGCTCCAGATAACACCACATCCCTCCTTTCCAGAGGGTAAGGGGACAGAAGGGCCCAGCAAGCCAGACAAAACACCCCCAGAATCTACTCTTTTTCGTTCCACTTTGAGGCTGGTGGCTCAGAGCCGAGGCAAATGAACAGAAACATGTTATCCAGGCTTGCTGGTATTTGTTTCTGGCACGATCAGCACAAGCAGATTAGAGAAATAAGTTGCATTTTTTCATCTGTTTGCTGTTTGGACTGGACCTTGGCACGCTGGATCTGTGTGGTTCTCCACAGCCTCCAGTCCATTCTGGAGGGATGGCTGGGCCTGAGTCCCTGGCATGGCTGTCCATACTCTGCCAGATAGTGAGTTACTTCCCAGGCTCTCGGGAAGGTGATAATTAGCTCACCAGGAAAGATACACAGGCACCCATACATGTGTCTACATATGGAGACACCACTTAACGTACTTACCTGTGGGTATCCTTACATGCGCCAAACGGCTGCATGTTTCCTTCCCGTTGCTCTCCTGGGGCGCCTCTGGCTCCCCTTTCTGATGCAGGAACACTCTGTGGGAGCCCCCCAGAAAACACCAGAGGAAAGAGATGCTGGCCTTTCTGAGGCCAGTAAGGGTTTCCCGTGGAAACTGCGGCTGGGAGGCGGACACGGAAGACCCTAGCAGGCTGCGCCACCCAGTCCCTGCCAGAAAACTCTGTCCCAGAAAATCACCTTTGAGGCCAGGCGCGGTGGCTCACTCCCGCAATCCTAGCACCTTGGGAGGCTGAGGCGGGCGGATCACAAGTTCAGGAGTTCAAGATCAGCCTGGCCAAGATGGTGAAAACCTGTCTCTACTAAAAATACAAAAATTAGTTGGGCATGTGCCTCTAATCCCACCTACTTGGGAGGCTGAGGCAGGAGAATCGCTTGAACCTGGAAGGTGGAGGTTGCAGTGAGCCAAGACTGCGCCACTGCACTCCAGCCTGGGCTACAGAGAGAGACTCCGTCTTTCAAAAAAAAAGAAAAAGAAAAGAAAATCACCTTTGAGGTGTGACAGAAATCTGGCAGGGGAAGGAGGGACATGTAGGCCCGCAGGGTCTTTCTGAGCCCCCACACTCTGCCTGGTTAAAAAGTCAGGGTGTATCAGCTTGGCTTAACAAACCAAGTAGGAGTTACCAGCCTGTGAAAGAACTTTTACAAGATGAATGAACTGGGCAGGAGGTGCCCACTTGCCTGCCTTTCTCCCTCCTTCCTTCCATCTTTTTTTCCTTCATTTTTTCCAAAGGGTGGGGGGTGGTGGACAGAGTCTCATTCTGTTGCCCAGGCTGGAGTGTAGTCGCACAATCTCAGCTCACGGCAACCTCCACCTCCCTGGTTCAAGAGATTCTCTTACCTCAACCTCCTGAATAGCTGAGATTACAGGCGTGCGCCACCATGCCCAGCTAATTTTTGTATTTTTAATAGAGATGGGGTTTTGCCATGGTGACCAGGCTGGTCTCAAACTTCTCACCTCAAGTGATCAGCTTGCTTTGGCCTCCCAAAGTACTGGATTACAGGCGTGAGCCACCATGCCAGTCCTCTTCCTTCCTTTTTTAATTTTCTCTTCTTTCTCCTTCCCCTCTTTTCTCCCCTCCTTTCCGAAATTTCTTCCTCTTCCCTCCCTTCCTATCATTCCGTTCCTTTCCTTTCTCTGTCCTTCCCCTGCCTTCCTTCTATCTCTTAATTCTATCCTGGAAAGAGATCTCCAAGCATCCCTCTTCTTTAATCTTTCAGGACACATACTCCCCGACTTATGATGGTTGAACCTAGGATTTTTTTTAGTTTTCAGTGATGCAAAAGTGTTACACATTCAGTAGAAACTGCACTTCGAGTACCCATACAACCATTCTGTTTTTCACTTTCAGTATAGTAGTCAATAAATTGCATGAGGCATTCAACACTTTGTTATAAAATAGTCTTTGTGTGAGATGATTTCACCCAACTGTAGGCTAATGTAAGTGTTCTGAGCACTGTAAGTGTTGAAGGTAGGCTAGGCTAAGCTATGATATTTGGTAGGGTTGGTGTGTTAAATGCATTTTCCACTTAGGAGGTTTTCAACTTACAGTGGGTTTATCGGCAGGTAACTGCATCGTAAATCAAGAAGCATCTGTATATCCAGCTCAATATAAGCACTGAGGTTGGAGGATTTAACAAGCCACAGCTCAAGGATTACAACGTATCTTTCTCCTTCACAAACTCCACCTCTGGGTGAGATTTCAAGATGGCCAGAGTTGAACCGGTCATATCTCAACCCCAAATGCTTTCCTTCTCCAACAGTGAGGAGCAGGGTCTTTGTGGAGCCTATGCAGCAGGCTAAAGATGCGAACACCTAAGAGAAATGGAATTTGGGGTCATAAGTCAAGTAGCATATTCTATGTGGAAGAATTATTTCAGAGTTAATAGAGAATTTTTTTTTTTTTGGTTTGGTTTTAAAGTGGTTTACGTCTATAAGACTTCTGGGAAAGGGACAGATTCCCAACGTGTAAAATATGAAATTTTCAAAGTCAACATTCCTAATGCCCAAATACACTTTAGGACTATGAAAACTTCATGTACAATGATATGTTGTTATGAACTAAATCGTACTGAACAGTTAGTTGTAAGAGGGCATTTTATGTTTTATTTTTATTTCCATGCGCGGTTTATTTTTGCTCTGACATTTTATTATAATTTCTTCCTACAGTAGGTGAAGTGATTGGGAAGTTAATTTAAACCAGCCTGACTCTCTGTGTGTTTTTTAATATTTGTTTAAGCTTTTATTGAGCTTGTCAGGCAAGTCAGTGTGCAAAAATGCAGCCGAAAACCCCTTTTTCCTTCTGCGGTGCCTGCCCATTAATAGTAGGTGGTGACAACAAGATTCGCGCACACTTCAAATGGGGGATTATTCTGGGTTTTCAAGGAAATTTGAGCCACCTGTTTCAGAAACCTCTTAGTGACTTACCAAGATGATGAAGGGTGTCTCCCCACTCAGCCGTCACTCAGAGTTCCGCCTCCTCTGGCTCCTTCTGACTCGGCCAGGCCCTGCAGGGGCAATTTGCAGCCCTGGTTGGACGCCTGAGCTCCAAGTTGTCCTCCCAGCTTGTGGCTTGGCCTCAGCCTGGGCCAGAGAAGCAGCTGCCATCTCTCTGCAGACCTGCGGGGAACTTTCCAGATCCACAGCAGGCTGGCTTTCCCCTGGGTTTGGGCTGCCCAGTCTGGAGCTGTTTATCATGGACAGCAGAACGACATGGGATCACCTTTGAGGAAGTGAGTTGTGAGAGCCAATTGTGCGGCCTACGTGTCGGGGAGCCACGCTGCCCACAAAATTTGGCCAAGGAGGGAAATAGAAAGTCAACATTTTCCAGCAGGCTGGGAAGGCGGCTGGGTATTTCTGGAGCCCAGGACTCTCTGGTAAAATGGTCTTTGTGGTGGTGAGAGGCAAAAAAAAAGGTGGTAGTGGCGGGGGGCACAGTCAGATCTCTACGAGGCTCAGGAAAGTTCTCTTAACTCAAGCAAGAGGTTTCCCTGGCACACAATCCAAGTGCTCCACACTGACCAGGAATCTCACCGAACCTAACCCCAGGAGCGGACTAGACCCAGGGTGTCATGGCTGGAAGGAGCCTTAGCAATGATCTAGACCAGGGGCCCTCCAAGTGTAGGCTTGGGTCTTCTGCATCAGCATCTCCTGGGAACTTGTTAGAAATGCAGATTCTCAGGCCCTAACCCAGACCTGCTGGGCCAGAAACTCCAGGGGTGGGGCCCAGCAGCATGTGTTGTCACAAGCCCTCCAAGTGATGGTCCTGCAGGGCACAGTTTGATCATCACTGGGAAGGCTCCAAGCATTCAATCAGTGGGGAAACTGAGGCCTGGGGTGAGGTGGGAGGAAGGAAAGTAACACATTCATCACCGGCTTGTTTGTGGCAGAAGTAGGACAAGTTCTGCCAGGCTAGATTTCCCCCTGCCCCTTCTTCTCCTGCCAGCTTAGAGAGGAGAAGGCTCTAGTGTCTGAAATTCCACCAATCGCTGGCGGTTGATCTGGCTCTTCTCTCCCTCTGCTGACCTTATAGCCATCGGCGAACTTCAGGAGGACTCTATACCGCTTCTCATAGCGGGCATGCTGATAATTCAGACTTTCACTTTTCAGTCAATGTTGTGAACAAGCGAGCTAGAAGAATGACCTTTGACTTTGATAAATGACCTGGTCTTTCACCAGTTGAGTTAGCTAAGCTAAGTGTTCCTGCCCTGCTGCACTCCCTTCTAAATGAGGGCTCTATGCCTGCCACCCCCGCTAAGTGGACAACACCTTCTGCTCCATGGGACAATGCTCCATGGTGACTGATACTGATGGCAGGGGGACAGAGCCCTGACTGAGAGGAGGGGGCAGCCACAGGCTAGCTAAGAATCTCCAAGGTCCATAGACTTGAAAAGATGATCTGGGCCCATCAAATTCCTCCCCTGGGAGTTTAGAATTGGGAAACTGAGAGGCTGGGTCCATTAGCAATGGAAACCAAAGCTGAAAGGCCATTTGGGGAATTGCATGATGTAGATGGGGCCTGGGTAGTCCTGAGGAGCTTGGTGCAAGCTGAGGACAGGCAAAGTAAGTGGAGGAAGGTCGGCAGTAGAAAAAGAGCAGAGAAGAAAGAGAGAGAAACAGAAATCCCACAAGGAAGACCTGTGGGATTTAGTTTTCTTGAGGCCTGATTTTTCTTTTCGTTTTTTAGACAGAGTTTTGCTCTTGTTGCCCAGGCTGGAGTGCAATGGCACGATCTCGGCTCACTACAACCTCCACCGCCTAGGTTCAAGCGATTCTCCTGCCTCAATCTCCAAAGTAACTGGGATTACAGGCGCCCGCCACCATGCCCAAATAATTTTGTATTTTTTGTTTTATTTTATTTATTTATTTATTTAATTTATTTTTGAGATGGAGTCTCACTCTGTCACCTAGGCTGGAGTGCAGTGGTGCGATCTCGGCTCACTGAAAGCTCCACCTCCTGGATTCAAGCGATTCTTCTGCTTCAGCCTCCCGAGTGGCCGGGACTACAGGCGCGTGCCACCATATCCAGCTAATTTTTTTGTATTTTTAGTAGAGATGGTGTTTCACTGTGTTAGCCAGGATGGTCTCGATCTGCTGACCTCATGATCCGCCTGTCTTGGCCTCCCAAAGTGCTGGGATTACAGGTGTGAGCCACCGCGTCGGCCAAATTTTGTATTTTTGGTAGAGACGGGGTTTCACCATATTGGTCAGGCTGGTCTCAAACTCCTGACCTCAGGTGATTCACCCGCCTCAGCCTCCCAAAGTGCTGGGATTACAGGCGTGAGCCACCATCCCTGGCCAAGGCCTGATTTTTCTGTAGCTTATGCCCTTGGCATCTAGCACAATTCCTGTTACGTTCTGACCACAAACAGAGCTAACCTGGGTGGGTCTCTGTTCCTGGTAACCCAAGGTACTACATCAGGGCTTGGCAACATTTTCTATAAAAGGGCAGATAGTAAATATATTAGACTTGCTAGCTGCATGGTCTCTGTTGACACTACTCAATGCTGCCTTCCTAAGGCAAAAGCAACCATAGACAATATGGCAATAAAGGGGTATGGCTATGTTCCAATAAAACTTTATTCTCAAAAATAGGTGACTTTGCTTGTCCCCTTCAAGCAGAAAAATAAATAAATAAGTAGGGAAAAAAAAAAACAAAAAACCTCACAGGTGACCATCTCATTGGCCAAGGTTTGCTGACTCCTGTGCTGGATTAAAATCTAAGTGTGACCGGGCGCGGTGGCTTACGCCTATAATCCTAGCACTTTGGGAGGCCAAGACAGGCAGACTGCCTGAGCTGAGGAGTTCGAAACCAGCCTGGGCAACAGGGTGAAACACTGTCTCTACCAAAAATGCAAAAAAATTAGCCAGGCGTGGCGGCGTGTTCCTCTAGTCCAAGCTACTTGGGAGGCTGAGGCAGGAGAATTGCTTGAACCCGGGAAGCAGAGGTTGCAGTGAGCCAAGATCGCACCCCTGCACTCCACACTCCAGCCTGGGCAATGGAGTGAGACTCCATCTCCAAAAAAAAAAAAGAAAAAAAATTAAGTGTGGCAGGCCAGGTGTGGTGGTTCACATCTGTAATTCCAACACTTTGGGAGGCTGAGGTGGGAGGATCACCTGAGGTCAGGAGTTCGAGACCAGGCAGGCCAACATAGTGAAACCCCGTCTCTACTAAAAATACAAAAAAATTTAGCCAGGTGTGGTGGCACATGCCTGTAATCCTAGCTACTCAGGATGCTGAGGCAGGAGAATCACTTGAACCCAGGAGGCAGAGGTTGCAGTGAGCTGAAATCATGCCACTAGACTCCAGCCTGAGCAACAGAGCAAGACTCCACCTCAAAAACAAACAAACAAAAAAAACCTTAAGTGTGGCAAAGACTACCTCCTTTCCATCCCTTTAAGTCTAGTCCAGGTCTCATTTGATTGTGGAATTTTTTTTTTTTTTTTTTCAGACAGTTTCACTATTGTTGCCCAGGCTAGAGTGCAATGGCACAATCTTGGCTTACTGCAACCTCTGCCTCGCGGGTTCAAGCAATTCTCCCGTCTCAGCCTCCCAAGTAGCTCAGTTTACAGGTGTGCACCACCACACCCGGCTAATTTTTCGTATTTTTAGTAGAGACAGGGTTTCATCATGTTGGCCAGGCTGGTCTCAAACTCCTGACCTCAGGTGATCCAACCACCATGGCCTTCCAAAGTGCTGGGATGACAGGTGTGAGCCACCACACCCAGCCTAGATCTTAATCTTAAGGCTGGGTGGAGTATGGGCCATATATTCCCTCTGTATCCTCTCTTCTCTTAGTACTCTGCCTCTTCCCAGGCTGGCCAGCTACTCTGGAGTCATGGTAAAAACCCCAAACCCAAATGTTTATAAGAACCAGGATTATCCAATCAACAGACTAACATACACACAAGGTATCTGCAAAGTGAGAACATGCTCTAAGCTCAGCTTTAATGAACTATGTGAAATTTTACAAGCAGGAAATCTAGAAGGAAACCTTATAATTTCAACATATGAAAAATCAAATAAAATACTTAAGTTACATTCAGATCATGATGAATGTAAAATAGGGTTGACAATAAAGAGTGGTGGAGACCGTGGTAAACTGGTGAGATTCTTCCCTGTCTAAAGTCAGTGATAGCCAGTACTTAACTTTGGTTCATCGTACCCTTTTGGGATGCAACCTGTCTGGTATCAGATTTTCTAGTTCTTGGGTATCTGAATTTTTTAAAAAGTAAAACCTCTTTGTTTTTTAATATTAGCAACTAATTTAAATTTGGGGAAAATTTGGTTTTGGTTTTTTTTTTGAGATGGCGTCTCACTCTGTCACCCAGGCTGGAATGCAGTGGCACGATCTTGTCTCGCTACAGCCTCCACTTCCCGGGTTCAAGCAATTCTCCCTGCCTCAGCCTCTCGAGTAGCTGGGATTACAGGCACCTGCCACCATGCCCAACTAATTTTTGTATTTTTACTAGAGACAGGGTTTTGCCATGTTGGCCAGGCTGGTCTTGAACTCCTGACCTCAGGTGATCTGGCCCCCTTGGCCTCCCAAAGTGCTGGGATTACAGGCCTGAGCCACTGGGCCCAGCCTGGTTTTTAAAAAAAATGTCCACAAGTCAGATTCAACCTGTGAGACTCTGAGAGCCAATTCACCCTTTTGTCTTACCCACACCGGACTGAGCTCCCTTTGGCATATTTACCTCACTCCTTGGAGAAGGAAGACCCTGCAGTTGTCTCCGAATTCTTGAGAGGGAAACTGAGTCCAGAAAGAGTGGGTACCTTACCTGTCACTCACTGGGTCAGGACCAGAGCTGAGTGACAACCACGCCAGCTCCAGGTTTCCACTTGAGGGAGGCCTGGCCTGTGTTTGAAACTTCGGCTGGCCTTCCCAGCGTTTCTCTCCACTCACTCGCGCTCCCACATGTGGGCTGTGCTCACAGTGGTATCCGCCTGTGGTTGCTGCAGTTGGCAGAAGGGGCTCTGAGAAACCAAAAGACGGGTATATTTAATAAGTCAGAATAAAGTCAGAATATGAGCTGGAGTCTAATCCTGTGACAAGAACAGCGCTCAGCTGGCCCCTCCAGCATGTGTTGGGAAATGGACCTTTCTCTGGTCCTCACACAGAGTCCCTCCAACGTGAATCACAAGTTGTTTATTCAAATTAAGGAATATATTTTCTTCCTGAGGGCATGGCAGGAAGAAATATGCTATTTGCAAAACAAGAGTTATAAGCAAGTCTTCAGGAAGAAGAGAGATTAAAAAACAGGGACACGGCTTCTGGAAGTGTTTGTGGGTATTCTTTTTCTAGAGGCTCTCAGGGATGCACTAGCTCAGGGCAGCTGGTGGGGGAGTGGGGGACAGGGCTGCATCCTTTGAGAATCCCTTCCAGAAAATGTCAGCCTTGGGTAAAGATGGAAGCCAAGTCCAGATGGTTTGAATGTAGCTGCTCCTCTGAGAATATGTTTCTGGCTATATCCCTGAGCCAAATGAAAGTGGTTTTTGGATTATCCAGTGTTTTATTTTAATTCAAGCCTCATCTTCCATTAGTCCAAGCCAGCCCATCGTTACCAGCATTGATTCTGTAATTATGAGTCATCAATCTATTTCTCTATGGCCGATGGGAGTAATGGTGGTGTTTGGAGTCAAATAGTTTGAGTTCTAATCCGAACTACCATTATTAGCCATGTTATTCTGGCAAATTACTTAATCTCCTTGTGCCTCAGTTTTCCTATGTGTAGAATGAGAACAATCACAGTATCCATAGTATCTACTTCATAAGGTTCTTGTGAGATTAAAATGAGAAATGCATTCATTTATTCCTAAGTATTCACTTAACACCTGCTTTTAAGTGCTGGCAGTAGAGAACTAGATAGGCAGTGCTCCTGCTCTTGAAATGCTAACATTCTCCAGTGTGCTCAGCAAATAATAGGTCCTGTTATTACCGTTGTGCTGTTGCTATTGGTGTTCTTACCACCCAACTCATGGGGAGGGAGAGAGATATAATCCCAACCTGTGGCTCAGTTTTTCTGAATATGCATGGTCTGAAAGATTTGGCATGGCACAGTGGCTCTTGCTTGTAATCCCAGCACTTTGGGAAGCCAAGGTGGGGCATCACTTGAGTTTAGGAGTTCAAGACCAGCCTGGGTGACATGGCAAGATCGCATCTCTACAAAAAAATAAAACAATTAGCCAGGCATCGTGGTGTGTGACTGTGGTCTCAGCTACTTGGGAGGTTGAGGTGGGAGGATCACTTGTGCCCAGGGAGTCAAGGCTTCAGTGAGCTATGACCAAATCACAATATTCCAGGCTGTGTGACAGAGCAAGATCCTGTCCAAAAAAAAAAAAAAAAAAAAAAAATCCATCCTTTACTGTATAATAACCATTCTCAGGCTGGGTGCAGTGGCTCACGCCTGTCATCCCAGCACTTTGGGAGGCTGAGGCAGGTGGATTACCTGAGGTAAGGAGTTCAAGACCTGCCTGACCAACATGATAAAACCTCACCTCTATTAAAAAATACAAAAATTAGCCGGGTGTGGTGGTGGACACCTGTAATCCCAGCTCCTCAGGAGGCTGAGGCAGGAGTATCTCTTGAACCCGGGAGGCAGAGGTTGCAGTAAGCTGAGATTGCGCCATTGCACTCCAGCCTGGGTAACAGAGCAAGACTCCATCTCAAAAATAATAATAATGATAAAATAAAAATAAAAAAATAACCATTCTCAGAGCCTGCTTGGTGTCAGAAACAAGCTTCCAGAGTACCTGGACATATAAAATATGCCCACAAATTATTTGATGCTCTTTCCTTCAAGAAGTAATTCCCCTCCCTTTGAATGTGAGCTGGACTTAGTAACTCACTTCTAACAAATAGGATGTGGCCAAAATGATGAAGTGTGTGACATCTAAGTTCAGATCATAACAGACCTTTCAGCTACCTCCTTGCTGTCTTTCTGGGCTCACTCTTCCTGGGGGAAGCCAACTGCCATGTTGTGAGGACACTCAAGCAGCACTATGGAAAGGCTCACATGGCAAGGAACTTACGCCTCCTTCCAACAGCGAGCAAGGAACTGAGGTCTCTTCATAATGACCACGTGAGTGAGACAACTTGGAAGAGCAACCTTTACCGCCAGTCAGACTTTCAGATGTTGGTAGCCCCAGCCAGCATCTAGACTGCAACCTCATGAGAAACAGCCAGAATCACACAGTTTAAGCTGTTTTTGGATTCCTGACCCACAGAAACTGTGAGAGAATAAATCTTTGCTGTTTAAGCTACTAAATTGTGAGGTAATTTGTTGCACAGCAATAGGTAACTAATACAGTGTCTTTCCCTAGAACAGACCTTGGAGGAAAAGTGTCTCTAAATACTGGGGTAAAATTCTGTAGAGTATATTTATATATCAAAATCTCAAAGGATTCTATCTTAATATAAGAAGAAAACAATATGATGGTAGAAGCTGGAAGGTCTATAGTGTAGCCATAGTTCTCCTAATTTCACTGGTGTAAAAATCACCACTCTTGGCCGGGCGCGGTGGCTCACGCCCATAATTCCAGCACTTTGGGAGGCCGAGGCAGGCCGATCATGAGGTCAGGAGATCGAGACCATCTTGGCTAACATAGTGAAACCCTGTCTCTACTCAAAAATACAAAAATTAGCTGGGCATGGTGGCACGTGCCTGTAGTCCCAGCTACTCGGGAGGCTGAGGCAAGAGAATCGCTTGAACCCGGGAGGCAGAGGTTGCAGTGAGCCAAGATCATGCCACTGCCCTCCAGCCTGGCGACAGAGCGAGATTCCGTCTCAAAAAAACAAAAACAAACAAACAAACTACCACTCTCATTGCAACAGCAACGCTACAGCATTTAGGCAGCATGATAGATCAATACTAATTATACATCCCTCAGCAGTCCTGCATGAACTGAAGATATAGAGGAAAGGTTTCAGAAGATGGTGCCCAGTGCAATTCAGCTTTGCACCGATCCATTCGCTTGGTGATAATGCCATCACAGCCAACTAATGTCATCCTAAATGGAGAAATGTGCCTCAGTAGTTGGCAGGGAAATACTTTTCCAGAGATGGGGGAAGAAAGATGCTGCAAAAGGGTAATCAGTGTTAAAGTGACTCAGCCTTCTTCTCCAGTAGGGCAATATTCACCAGCCTCTGCCTTCTCTGAGGTCCTGTCTTTCCATCTCTGTCATCTGGCCCTGAATAGGGCTATTCTCAAGTATATATCTCTTCCTGGAACACGAGATTTTTATTTCCTCCTTTTGTCCCTTACTGCCTAACTGTGATGGTTAACTTCCTCTGTCGACTTGACTGGGCACAGGGTCCCCAGATATTTGGCCACACGTTCTCCCTGATGTGTCTGTAAGGGTCTTTCTGGATGAGATTGATATTTGAATCGGTAGACTGAGTAATGAAGATTGCCCTCTCTAAGGCATTCCATCAGCTGAAGACCTGGATAGAACAAAAAGAAACCAAGTAAGAGCGAACTCCTCCTGCCTGACTTCTTAAGCTGGGACATTTGCTTGCCAGCTTTTGGACTGGAACTTACACTGTCAACTCTCCTGGTTCTCAGGCCTCAGGACTCAGACTAGAACTACATGTTGGCTCTCCTGGGTCTCCAGCTTGCTAATTGCAGATCTTGGGACTTCTCAGCCTCCACAATCATGTGAGCCAATCCCACATGTTATATATATATATATATATATATATATATATATATATTTGAGACAGAGTCTTGCTCTGTTGTTCAGGCTGGAGTGTAGTGGTATAAACTCAGCTCACTGCAGCCTCAACCTCCTGAGCTCAAGCAGTCCTCTGGCCACGACCTCCCAAAGTGCTGAGATTACAGGTATAAGCTATGGTACCTAGCCGTGATATATATATATGCACATACACACACATATATATGTGTGTATATATATAAACACATATATGTATATAAACACATGCTTACATACACACACATATATAATCTCCTATCGCTTCTGTTTCTCTGGAGAACCCTGACTAATGACCATCCACCCAACCCATCCACTTTTCTCCATCTTTGCAGTCACTTCCCTACTCTAATCCACTATAGCCCTTCACCTGCATGCTTGCATTAATCTCCTCATTGGTCACTGTAGTGGGTTGAAATGTGCCCCTCAAAAGTATATGTCCAACTTTTAATCCCTGGTCCCTGTGGATGTCACCTTATTAGTTAAACAGGTCTTTACAGATGTAATTAAGTTAAGGATCTCAAGATAAAATCATCCTGCATTAACCAAATGAGCCCTGAGACCAATGACAAGTGCCCTTACCAAAAGAGGAGAGAGCTGGGCACAGTAGCATGCGCCTAGAGCCCCAGATACTCAGGAGGCTGAGGTGAGAGGATCACTTGAGCCCGGGAGGTTGAGCCTGCAGTGAGCTACGATTGTATCACTGCATTCCAGCCTGGATGACAGAGCAAGACCTTGTCTCTCAAACAAATTAATAAATAAATAAAAAGAGAAGCATAGATGCACAGGGGAGAAGACACAGAGAGAAGGCCACGTGAAGAAAGAGGCAGAGATTGGAGGGATGCCATAGACCAGGGAGGACCTGGGACGACTAGGAGCTGAAAGGGACAAGATTCTTCCCTGGAGCCTCCAGAGAGAGCATGGTCCCACTGGCATGTTAATTTCAGACTTCAGCCCTGTAGAGAGAGATGAGAGAATAAATTTCTGTTATTTTAAGCCACCCAGTTTATGGTAATTTGTTGTGGCAGCCCTAGAAGACTAATACAGTCCCTTCCTTCCACTCTTTTTCATTTTTTATTTTATTATTTATATATAATATATTTTGGTGGTTCACGCAATAATTTAATACACTTATAAAATTTGTAGAGATCAAATCAATGTAATTGGGATATCCATCACCTTCAGTATTTGTCTTTTCCTCATGCTAGAAACATTTGAATTATTCTCTTCTAGCTATTCTGAAATATACAATAGATTACCATTAACTATAGTCACTATACTGATCTATCAAGTACTGGGTCTTATTTCTTCTATCAAACAGTGCATTTGTACTCATTAATCAACCTCTCTTCACTCCTTCCTCCCAACTTTACCAACCTCTCATAACTACCAATTTGTCTTCATAAGATCCACTTTTTGAGCTTCCTTACATGAGTGAGAACATGTGATTTTTCTTTCTGTACTTGGCTTTTTTCATTTAATATAGTAACCTCCTGTTCCATCCACATTCTTGCAATGGACAGGTTTCATTTTTTTACAGCTGCATAGTATTGCATGGTGTACGTGTACCACGTTTTCTTTATCCATTCATGCACTGATGAGCTCGTAGTTTGATTCTATATTCTGGCTATTGTGAGTAGTGCTGCAATAGACGTGAGAGTGAAGATATCTCTTTGATGTATTGATTTCCTTTATTTTAGATATACACCCAGTAGTGGGATTGCTAGATCATCTGGTAGTTTTATTTTTAGTTTTTTGAGTAACCTCTATACAGTTTTCAATAGTGGCCGTACTAACTTACATCCCTATCAAAAGTGTACGAGGGTTCCCCTTTCTCCACATCCTCACCAGCATCCACAACCACAAACCCTCCTTCCGCTCTTGACCCACTGTGGTACATTCTCCACCCAGCAGCCAGAGTCATCTTTGAGAAATACAAATGTGATTTTAACTTCCACTAAAAATGCTATCATGGTAAACTGCAAACCTCTTACCATAGTCTCCTAAGCCCAGCTAGATCCAGCCGGGGACCTCTGGGCTCTGATGGTTCAGGTACTGCCCTCTCTCTCCCTCAGCACACTCCTGTCCCCAGCCCTTCAGTCACTGCCTGGAACACACCAAACTCTCCCCTGCCTCAGGGTCTTTGTTGCTGTTCCCTCTGCCTCCAACTCTCTTCCTTCAGATCTTGTGGGATTGGTCCTTTGTCATCTTTCCAGTCTTTATTTTTTATTGAGACAAAATCTCGTTCTGTTGCCCAGGCTGGAGTGCAGTGGTGTGATCTGGGCTCACTGCAACCTCTACCTCCCAGGTTCAAGCAATTCTCCTGCCTCAGCCTCCTGAGTAGGTAGGATCGTAGGCATGCACCACCACGCCTGGCAAATTTTTGTGTTTTTTCTTTTTTTTTTTTGAGACAGAGTTTCACTCTTGTTGCCCAGGCTGGAGTGCAATGGCAGGATCTTGGCTCACTGCAACCTCTACCTCTCGGGTTCAAGAGATTCTCCTACCTCAGCCTCCCAAGTAGCTGGGATTACAGGCATGCACCACCACGCCCGGTTAATTTTGTATTTTTATTAGAGACGGGGTTTCTCCATCTTGGCCAGGCCAGTCTTGAACTCCTGACCTCAGGTGATCCCCCTGCCTCAGCCTCCCAAAGTGCTAGGATTATAGGCGTGAGCCACCGTGCCCGGCCAATTTTTGTGTTTTTAGTAGAGACGGGGTTTCACCATGTTAGCCAGGCTGGTCTCCAACTCCTGACGTCAGGTGATACGCCCTCTTCTGCCTCCCAAAGTGCTGGGATTACAGGCATGAGCCACTGCGCCTGACCTCCGGTCTCAATTTAAATATTACCATCACAGACGGCGCTGCCCTATCCACAGTGCTCTCCCACTATACCCCATCCTAACTGCACTATCACCACGTTTATGCCCTTCCTACTCCTTGTCACTGTTTGAAATAAATGCATTTACTTGTTTACTTGTTTAATCTGCTCCCCACCCCCACCGTGGAAGTAGGCACCGTGCTTGTTTCCCACCATATCCTCAACATCTAGAACAATGCAGAGTAGCTTTTGACAAATGATTGCAAATGTGTGCGTGCATGAATTCTTTCCACTCGCTCATTCATTCAGTAATTGTGTATGAAGCACATAATTGGGGCCAAGCATATATTACAGGCCAAGCTCAGTGACAAATGTCAGGTTTCCTTTTCTTTTAAACTTAAATTTTATGTATTTTAAAAATTAGGTAACACTTTCACTGGAATAAAATTGAAAAAGTAAAATAGGTATTCGGTAGGAGCCTCTGTGCTAGTTATTAAGTGATTGTTTCTCAGCCCCCAGCCCAGTCTTTTGTTCTCAGGTTTTGGGTGCTAGGGCTGGGGCTCTCTGCAAAGCACATTTCTGCTTTGTCAGCTGCTTTGTGTTAGACCCTCCCAGTAACGGTGCCACAGAGATGGTAAGGCCAGAGGAGGAAGAAGGGACTCGCTCCTTCCTGTAGGCTTCCCGTCTGCCTCCTCACCATGAACATCACCCCAGCAGCGCTGCTTCACCCAGAAGCAGCAACTCCTTCCTGAAGCTGCAGCCGAATCCAGTTTGTAGTTTTCTTTTTTTTTTTTTTTTTGAGACAGAGTCTGGCTCTGTCACCCAGGCTAGAGTGCAGTGGCGCGATCTCAGCTCACGGCAACCTCCACCTTTGGAGTTCAAGTGATTTTCCTTCCTCGGCCTCCTGAGTAGCTGGGACTACAGGCACGTGACACCACTCCTGGCTAATTTTTGTATTTTTAGTAGACATGAGATTTCGCCATGTTGGCCAGGCTGGTCTCAAACTCCTGACCTCAAGTGATCTGCCCACCGCAACCTCCAAAAATGTTGTGATTACAGGCGTGAGCCACTGTGCCCGGCCATGTTTGTATTTTTCTACCATCAGCTTCATTGCCTCCTGCTCACAGATACCAGCAGTAGCCATTGGTGCCCTCCCTTCAGAGGTCTCTGCCCTGGCACATGATCACATGATAGGAGGGCCCCTCTCCAAACTTCTCAGTTTTAATAATTTTTTTTTTTGAGACAGTCTTACCCTGTCTCCAGGATGGAGTACAATGGCACGATCTCGGCTCATGGCAACCTCTGCCTACCAGGTTCAAGCGATTCTCCTGCCTCAGCCTCCTGAGTAGCTGGGACTACAGGCGCCCACCACCATGCCCAGCTAATTTTTTTATTTTTAGTAGAGATGGGGTTTCACCATGTTGGCCAGGATGGTCTTCAACTCCTGACCTCATGATCCACCTGCCTCCACCTCCGAAAGTGCTGGAATTACAGATGTGAGCCACCGTGCCCGGCCCAGTTTTAATAATTTAATTCCAACTCTTCCTATTGTTTTTCCAGCCCCAGGGCTGGAAGCTGCTTCCTGCAGTGGTTCTGTCTATACAAAGTCGGGGCATTCTCTTTTTACCTTTTCAGTTACCTGGTTAACAACTTTACATCACGTTCATGATTCTTTATATTGAGTTCTCTCTGTTCAAATGACTGGTGTGGTTTCTGTCTTCTGAGTAAATCTCGACTGATTCAGCCTCCCTCCCCTATCTGTCCCCCCTTCTCTTCACAGGCTACCAATGAATTCATTTCTTATGCATCCTCCAGAGATCAAATGTTAGTTTTTTTGAGTCAAACAGTCTCATCAAATATAGATAAGATGGAAACCATCAAACTTTGTCAATAATTCAAGCAATAACAGCTAACTTTGTTGTTAGTACCAGGCTAAGTGCTGGGCTGTGGGGAAAGTATGACTTCACATGGAAGATACTATTACTCACTCCATTTTGCAGATGAGGAAACTGAGGCATAGAGTGATTGAATACCTCACTCAAGGTTGGTGTCAGAGCCAGCATATGAATCCATGCACATCAGTCCGGCATCCTCACGCTTAACCACTTTGCAATATTACCTGGCCTGTGGTGTTATAGTTAAGAGCTTGGGCTTTAAATTTGAGGTATGAAGTTTGATTCCCAGTTACTGGCTTGTGTCCTTAAGCAAACTACTAGTCTCCTTGGGCCTCAGTCCCAATGTGGATAAAATAGGTAAAAATAATCCTCTCCCTCACAGAGCTTTACAAAATTAAGTGAGACACTATATTAAAGCACCAAATCCAGCATGTGGCGTATAGTACTTGCTCTGTAAATGTTAGCTTTTATAATTAACATTAACACTATGCCTTCCCTATTCACTCTGTCTGTGTCTATTTTTCTCTCTTTTAGCACATGTAGGCTGTGGTGTGCTGGTAAATGTTTAACAACAGCTTTTTCCTTTCTTTTCTTTTCTTTCTTTCTTTTTTTTTTTTAAGACAGCATCTTGCTCTGTTGCCCAGGCTGGAGCGCAGTGATGTGATCTGGGCTCACTGCAACCTCTGCCTCCTAGATTCAAGTGATTCTCCTGCCTCAGCCTCCAGAGTAGCTGGGATTACAGGTACGTGCCACCACACCCAGCTAATTTTTTTGTACTTTTAGCAGAGCCAGGGTTTCACCATGTTGGTCAGGCTGGTCTCAAACTCCTGACTTCAAACGATCTGCCCTCCTCGGCCTTCCAAAGTGCTGGGATTACAGATGTGAGCCACCGTAACTGGCCTAACAACAACTTTCTGAAATTTTTAAAAAGACCTCATTTGTAATTTTTACTGATTTCTGCTGTGTTAATTCTCCAGCCATGGCCAGTTTTAAGCTACCAACATGATGACAACTGGCTTGTAAATTTCCTGAAAATTTAACACTGAGCTCTTGAGAGCTGGTAGGAGCAGCTCCAGCGTACCATCACACGTAGGCCTTGCTGGGAAACCTGTCCTTCCAGCACTCTTTGTCTGATGACAGCCTCAAAACACATCCACCTTAACTCTGCTTAGGGTTCAGGAAGGTGACTCTGAACCCTTGAAGAGAGCTTCCTGACTTTTGCTCATGCATTCACGCATTCAGAAGATATTACTTGCACTCCCGCTCTGTGCTCTCTGGAAGCACTTATTCAAAAATGAACACGTGCAGGCTGCCCTGTTGAGTCTGCTTTGTCCTTGTATACATTCCTGTCCCTGTCCAGGGAGCCTCCTCTTTCCTCCTCAGCCCTTCCTTCCTTCCTCTCCTTCTGCCAGCATCTTTACTGGGAATGCCAGCTTCGGTCCTGGTGGGCTCCTCTTCCTCTGTACTCTGTGACAGAGACATGAAGCTGTCCCTCCCAACTCCTTAGGGCCCAAGGAAGTGCATGCGGTTCAGGTGACACCCTCATGGTTGAACAGATATTTGTTTACCAGTAGTATTCTATGACTATTTGTCTTTCCTGTACAATTTTTGCTTTCCTTGGAGGTAATACTCATCGTATGTTTTTTGTTCGCTAAGTATTTTCTATGATGATCATAAATTCAACCTAAAGAATCCCTGATTGTGAGTCTCTTCTCAATACATTAAAATATAAAGACGTTCTTTTCTTATTTATTTATTTATTTATTTATTTTTTAGAGACAAGGTCTCACTCTGTCACCCAGGCCAGAGTGCAGTGGTGCAATCATGGCTCACTTTAGCCTCCAACTCCCAGGCTCAAGGGATCCTCCCCAGCCTCAGCCTCCCAAAGTGTTGGTTGGGATACAGGCTGGAGCCACTGCACCCATCCTTAAATACTTAGACATTCTTTCAGCTTCCCGTCGGAGAAGTCCCTGCAGATCTACTGAGCTCTCCAGCCGGGCCTGGTTTTCCCCTGGCCTCAGGAGCAGCTTCTCCCTTGGGCTCTCCCTGCACTGTCTCCCAGGAGCCCCTTCACCTTCTGCTGCTGCTGGTTCCCTGCTGCCAGACTCTCAGCTCTTCTGGTGGATTACATCATTCAGGGGCCTCCTCAGACCTTTGCTGAAAATGCTTTCTTCTGCCCTTACTTTTAACTGATAATCTGGGTGACGGAGTCTAGGTTGCAAGTCATTTTTCTTCAAAATTTTGAAGACACAGTTTCATTGTCTTCTAACTTTCAGAGTTGCTGTTGAATCATCCAATGTCATGATTCTTTGCCTGAAACCTATTTTATTTTATTTATTTATTTATTTTGAGATGGAGTCTTGCTCTGCTCCCCAGGCTGGAGGGCAGTGGTGCGATCTCGGCTCACTGCAAGCTCCGCCTCCCGGGTTCACATCATTCTCCTGCCTCAGCCTCCCAAGTAGCTGGGACTGCAGGCGCCTGCCACCACGCCCAGTTAGTTTTTTGTATTTTTAGTAGAGACGGGGTTTCACCGTGTTAGCCGTTAGCCAGGATGGTCTCGATCTCCTGACCTCATGATCCGCCCGCCTCGCCCTCCCAGAGGGCTGGGATTACAGGCGTAAGCCACCGCACCCAGCCTGTTTTATTTCTTTCTGGAAATTTGCTTTCTCTTTGTCCCCAGTTTCCTGAAATTTCACAACAATGTGCCTTGATGTGAGCTTGTTTTTCATCCATTATTTAGAGTGCTCTGTGGACTCAATTAAAAATGTCTTTCTTTTTCTTTTTTTTTTTTTTTTTGAGATAGCATCTTGCTCTGTCACCCAGTCTAGAGTGCAGTGGTATGAACTCAGCTCACTGTAACCTCTGCCTTCCAAGTTCAAGAGATTCTTGTGCCTCAGCCTCCCGAGCAGCTGAGATTACAGGCGTGCACCACTACACTCAGCTAATTTTTGTATTTTTAGTAGAAACTGGGTTTCCCCATGTTTTGGCTAGGCTTGTCTTGAACTCCTTACCTCAGGTGATTCTCCTGCCTTAGTCTCCCAAAGTGCTGGGATTACAGGCATGAGCCATCGCACCCGGCCAAAAATGTCTTTCTATCCTGATAAATGTTATTGAATTATTTCTTGTGGTGGCTTCGTACTGTTGTGCTAGCTAAGCTGGAACTAGGTCTCCTCGTGTTCCCTTATCTGTATGGTGTCAGACTACTGTTGGCCACCAAGGCCATTTTGTAGCAGATTTGGAAGCTAGAAATGAAACGGCAGCCATATTTTATGCTCTGAAGGTTGGTGTCCAGCACCAGGCCCTGAGGCACCTGCTGCCTCACCTATCTGGTTTGGGGCAGCACCTGGACTCACAGCTTCGTTAGCTCTACTGTAACTGTTCCTTTAGACACTGCAAGTTTTTTGGCCGGTGTGTGTGTGTGATTCTGTGGTGGTGCAGAGGGTACCAGATTCTACTGTAGATCACCCGTAGCATTGAGGTTGGAGGCCGTGAGAAAAAGACCTGGGTTCCAGTTTGTCCTCTTGGATTCCACCCTGTGCCTGCTCTCATCCACATTCAGCTTTCTTTCCCAACTGCCCCGCCTATGGAGATTTTAGGCCCAATGCTAGTTACAAAGGCAGCAGTCTACAGAGACTGCCCCACCAGGTTCACAATTGTGGATAGCCCAGCTCCCAAAACAAATCCCTTATCCTGTATCACATGTCATGGCTCTTTTCATACCCTGACTGATTCATTTCTTTAATGATTTCCTCCCCTTCATTTTCTCTATTCTTTCTTTCCTATTAATTGAAGATTAATCTCCTGGATAGGTCCTCCATTTTTTTAATTACCTGTCTCTTATTTTTTATCTTTGTCTTTATACTCTACTTTCTTTTTCTTGTTTTTTTGAGACGGAGTCTCGCTCTGTTGCCCAGGCTGGAGTGCAGTGGCTCGATCTCAGCTCACTGCAAGCTCCTCCTCCCGGGTTCATGCCATTCTCCTACCTCAGCCTCCCGAATAGCTGGGACTACAGGCTCCCGCCACCACGCCCCGCTAATCTTTTGTATTTTTAGTAGAGACAGGGTTTCACCGTGTTAGTCAGGATGGTCTCGATCTTCTGACCTCATGATCCGCCCACCTCAGCCTCCCAAAGTGCTGGGATTACAGGTGTGAGCACCGTGCCAGGCCTTTACTCTACTTTCTGAGGGAATTCCTCAGTTTTATCTTCCAGCAGTTCTATTCAGTTTTAAATTTGTGTTATTTAAATTTCCAGGGGTTTTTGCTGCTGTTGTTGTTCTCTGAATATTCCTTTTTTATAGTATACTGTTCTTTTTTCAGGAATGCAAAAATCTCTTGACACTAAAAATAGTAATGATAGTTTTTTTAAAAGATTTATTCTTTATATGCTGTTTCTACTTCTTCCAACATGCTTCCTTATTTTTTATTTATTTATTTATTTTTGAGACAGAGTCTCACTCTGTTGCCCAGGCTGGAATGCAATGGCACAGTCTCGGCTCACTACAACCTCTACCTCCCAGGTTCAAGCGATTCTCTTGCCTCAGCCTCACGAGTAGCTGGGATTACAGGTGCACGCCACCAGGATTCTCCTGCCTCAGCCTCCCAAGTACCTGGGATTACAGGTGCACACCACCACACTTGGCTAATTTTTGTATTTTTAGTAGAGACAGCATTTCACCATGTTGTTCAGGCTGGTCTTGAACTCCTGACCTTGCGATCTGCCCGCATTGGCCTCCCAGAGTGCTGGGATTACAGGTGTGAGCCACTGCGCCAGGCCCAACATGCTTCTTTAAATGTTTGTTTTAGTCTCTACCTTTCGTTTTGCTGTCCCCAAGTATCTAGTGAGATAAATATGTTTGTTCATAGTTAAGAATGAGGTACTTGGCTGGGTGTGGTGGCTCACACCTGTAATCCCAGCACTTTGGGAGGCCAAGGCAGGCAGATCATGAGGTCAGGAGATCGAGACCATCTTGGCTAACACAGTGAAACCCTGTCTCTACTAAAAATACAAAAATTAGTGGTGTGGTGGCCGGGGAGCCTGTAATCCCAGTTACTCGGGAGGCTGAGGCGAGAGAAAGGCGTGAACCCGAGAGGCGGAGCTTGCAGCGAGCAGAGATCACGCCACTGCACTCCAGTCTGGGCGACAGAGAGCGACTCCATCTCAAAAAAAATAAAAAAAATAAAGAACGAAGTTCTTCCTGGTAGCTCTGAGTGTGTGGGGCTTATTGACCCTGATCTTTGCTGTATGCTGATCTGACTGACTCCTTCATTGGGAAACTTCTGATTTTTCTATTTTGGGTCTTTCCTCTTGGGTTAGTCAGATTCCCCAGAGAAGGGATTCCGCTCTTCTACTGATACAGCTCCAATGAGTGAAGGAACACCAGGTTCTTTGCCTTGAGTCTAATTAGAAAAAATGACGTGGACACAAGTGGAGTAGTTTTAAGGAGCAGAGAGTTTAATAGGCAAGAAGGAAGGCAGAAGACAGAAGGAAGAAGCTCCCCCGTACAGAGACAGAAGGACAGGGGCTCCAAAGCCGAAAGAGGAAACCCCAAGTGCAGTGGATACCAGCCAGGTATTTGTAGAGGCTGGAGGAGGCAGTGTCTGATTTGCATAAGGGCTTTTTTGTTGTTGTTGTTGTGGCAGAATCTCCCTCTGTTGCCCAGGCTGGAGTTCAGTGGCATGATCTCAGCTCACTGCAACCTCCGCCTCCCAGGTTCAAGCGATTCTTGTGTCTCGGCCTCCCGAGTAGCTGGGATTACAGGCACGCACCACCATGCCCGGCTAATTTTTTGTATTTTTAGTAGAGACGGGGGTTTCACCGTGTTGCCCAGGCTGGTCTCGAACTTTTGAGCTTAGGGAATCTGCCCACCTCGGCCTCCCAAAGTGCAAAGTGCTCACCAAAGTGGTGAGCCACCGCACCAGGCCTGCCTAGGGCTTAACGAATTGGTTTCATCAGGCATGTCATTCACGTAAAAGCTGGCCTTTTCACCCTAGCCTTTTAATATGCAAATACAGAGTGCCATGATGTTCTACACACGTGGGGATATGTGGGGGTAACCATCTTGCCAGGAACGTGTGGGGCAAGGGCAAGAAGGCCAAGAGAATTGCCGTATTTGGGTGGACCCAGTTTCTAATGGCCTTCATTTGCATATCAAAGGTTGCCAGCCTGGCTCTAAGAGCTGCTTTAAAAATGAAAACTTCCCAAGGACCCCTTTTCCTCTCTATCTGCCTAAAATAATTTCTTAATAACTCCTACAGCACTACCAGGAGAGTACAAGACTGGCCGCCAGCTTTCTGGGAACCAAGGTAGGAAAGAGAGCTGATGAAGCTGGGGTGTGGGGGGGTTAGGTCTTAGCATTCAGTATGTCAATGTTACTTAATCTCTGTTTTTCCATGGTGCCTTTACCTTCAGCTGTCGATTTCTCTCCAGTCCAGTCTTCCCATTCTACCCTCTCCTGAAAAGAAACCTAAATCTACTGAGGCCAGGACACGGGGAGTCACTCCTGAAGTGGCGGGGTCGGGGGCGGGATCTGGGCTTTAACAGTTTTTTTTTTTTTTTTTTTTTGAAGTGGAGTCTCGCCGGGTTGCCCAGGCTGGAGTCCAGTGGCGCAATCTGGGCTCACTGCAACCTCTGCCCCCTGGGTTCAAGCAGTTCTCGTGCCTTAGGCTCTCGAGTAGCTGGGATTACAGGTGTGCACCACCACTCCCGGCTAATTTCTTTTTGTATTTTTAGTAGAGATGGGGTTTCACCATGTTGGCCAGGCTGGTCTCAAACTCCTGACCTCAGGTGATTCGCCCACCTTGGCCTCCCAATGTGCTGGGATTACAGGCGTGAGACACCACGCCCAGCTTTAACAGCTTCTTAAACCAAGTTTTAACCCACACCCTGCTTTTAGCTCCACTCCACCCCTACTTTAGGAGTTAACCAGTGCTCCCTATTCCTGAGCCTTTGGGGGATGTATAATCTGGCTGCCCCTTGGCTTTCTCCACACCTGACTTAGGAGTCAACTTTCTCAAGTCTGCAAAGTCAGTTGATATTTATCCCTGATTCCAAATTTTTGTCAGTGTTATCTCAGTGTCTATTTTATTTACTTTGTAAGCTTATTAATTTCTTCATTCATTGCTTTATTCTATAAATATTTATGAGCCCCTAGTATGTGCTAGACATTCTTTGGCTCTTAAAAAAAAAAAAAAATTTAGGCCGGGCACGATGACTCACGCCTGTAATCCCAGCACTCTGGGAGGCCAAGACGGGTGGATCACCTGAGGTCAGGAGTTTGAGACTAGCCTGGCCAACATGGTGAAACCCCATCTCTACTAAAAGTCCCAAAATTAGCCGGGCATGGTGGCAGGTGCCTGTAATCCAAGCTACTCAGGAGGCTGAGGCAGAAGAATCACTTGAACCTGTGAGGCAGAGGTTGCAGTGAGCCAAGATCATGCCACTGCACTCCAGCCTGGGCGACAAGAGTGAGACTCTGTCTCAAAAAATAAAAAAGTAAAAAATAAAACTAAATTTACTCTGTTTCCTACACTACACAGATGTAATCAATTTACTCTTTCAATGGAGTTTTAGATGTATACAAACACAGTTATGTGTATTCAATCCTCCATCTTTACCTGGAAATCAAAATCTTTCTCTAAATCAGTTAAAGAGGGATAATATGTAACCATGGGATTGGGAGAGGATTGATTGAGATAATGGAATGTAAAGTACTTAGCACAGTGCTCAGCACATAGTAAGTGCCCAAACAATTATAATCACTATGGTTATTATTTTAGTTTTTTTCTGTTGTAAGGTAGAACCAGGCCAGCTGTGGTGGTTCCTGCTTGTAATCCCAAAGCATTGGGAGGCCAAGGCAGAAAAATCACTTGAAGCCAGGAGTTTCATATCAGCCTATGCAACATAGTGAGACCCTGTCTCTACAAAACAAAAATTTTTTAAATTAGCCCGGCATGGGGGCATGTACCTATAGTCCCAGTTACTTAGGAGGCTGAGGCAGGAGGATTGCTTGAGCCCAGGAGTTCAAGGCTGCAATGAGCACCACTGCACTTCAGCCTGAGGAACAGAGCAAGACTCTATCTCTAAAAGGGAAAGGAGGCCGGGCGCGGTGGCTCAAGCCTGTAATCCTAGCACTTTGGGAGGCCGAGATGGGTGGATCACGAGGTCAGGAGATCGAGACCATCCTGGCTAACACGGGTGAAACCCCGTCTCTACTAAAAAATACAAAAAACTAGCTGGGCGAGGTGGTGGGCGCCTGTAGTCCCAGCTACTCGGGAGGCTGAGGCAGGAGAATGGCGTGAACCCGGGAGGCGGAGCTTGCAGTGAGCTGAGATCCAGCCACTGCACTCCAGCCTGGGGGACAGAGCAAGACTCCATCTCAAAAAAAAAAAAAAAAAAAAAAAGGAAAGGAAGAAAGAAGTGGAGGGAAGGAGGGAAGGAAGGACAGACCAGTCTGTGTGGTTAATAATTATATAAATGTTTTGTTGAGGATAGTTATGTTCAAGTGGATTAGGTACATTGTGGATTATGCTGAAAATTTTAATTTTTTGGCTGACCTCTCCCATCAGGCCATTAAAGGTGTGCCTACAGTCTTAGCTTAAGAAGACCCCAAATGCAATTTCGACAGTAACTCTGCTATGGAGAAGAAATCTGAGAAAATGGTCCAAAGTCAGACAGATATCACTTTGAAATTTTCACTGCTGATCCCCTCCATTAACATGACACTTGAAATTTGTTCCATAAGTAAGACTTTGCAAGGCACTGCCACAATGCTTCTCTGCTGAAAATTCCTTTCCATTGAGCGTCACTCTTTTTATTTTTTAATAGAGACCACTGCAATGGGGTCTTGCAGCGGGGAGAAAGAGTGGACTCAACTTCCTTACTCTGCCTTTTAGAAAGAGTGCCTGGACTGGGTGCAGTGGCTCAGGTCTATAATCCCAGCACTTTGGGAGGCCAAGGCAGGAGGATTGCTTGGGCCCTGGAGTTTGAGACCAGCCTGGGCAACATAGTGAGACTCCATCTCTACAAATATAAAAAATTGGCTGAGCGTGGTAGCTCCTGCCTGTAGTTTCATTTACTCAGAAGGCTAAGGTGGGAGCATAGCTTGTGCCTGGGAGGTTGAAGCTGCAGTGAGCTGTGATTGTGCCACTGCACTCCAGCCTGAGCTACAAAGTAAGACCTTGTGAAAAAAAGAAAGAGAGAGAGTGAGTAGCTGGTCTCCTTTGGGTCTCTAGGCCTCCATGGCACAGGTTCTGTAGCAAAATATTATAATAATGACAATTTAAAAAGAGGGAGAGGGAGAGAGTATTTTATTACTCAGGAAACTGAAGCCCCAGAAAGTGAAGGTTCTTGTTTATTGATGGGTGGCCAACAAGCAACTAAGCCAGGATTAGAACACCGAGTCGCTCCCTTTTTTCCTCCCTGGTTCTGCTAAATGAGAAGAATCAAATATAGTCCTGAACGTCCGTTGGATAGTCATGATGAAGTCTAGGAAATAAATGGTTTCTGTGGTCCAGGAACGTTTTGGGTCTCTTATGTGATTGCAGTCACATATTAGTGAGGGCTGCAGTCATCTGAAAGCTTGACTGAGGCTTGAGAGTTTGACATGGCAGATTCCCGTGCCTCAAAGTTGATGATGTCTTAGGGCTCCTATATGAGTTACCTCATGCTGTGTAACAAATTACTCCTGAATTTAAAGACTTAATGATATGGTTTAGCTGTGTCCCCACCCAAATCTCACCTTGAATCGTAGTAATCCCCACATGTCAAGGGCAGGGCCAGGTGGAGATAATTGAATCATGGGGGCATTTTCCCCCATACTGTTCTCATGGTAGGGAATAAGTCTTGTGAGATCTAATGGTTTTATAAATGGGAGTTCCCCTGCACAAGTTATCTTGCCTGCCGCCATGTAAGACGTGACTTTGCTCCTCCTCTGCCTTCTACCATGGTTGTGAGGCCTCCTCAGCCATGTGGAACTGTGAGTCCATTAAACCTCTTTCCTTTATAAATTACTCAGACTCGGCTATGTCTTTATTAGCAGCATGAGAACAGACTAACACACTTAAAAACAATACTTTTTTTTAATAAAAAATAGGATGAGGGTATGGGTAGGTTGATTGCAAGATAAAACCTTTCTAGGGCTGGGCATGGTGGGTTCACACCTGTAATCCCAGCACTTTGGGAGGCCAAGGCAGGCAGATCGTTTGTGCTCAGGAGTTTGAGACCAGCCTGGGCAACATAGTGAAACCTCATCTCTACTAAAAATACAAAAAATAACCAGACATGGTGATTTATGCTTATAGTCCCAGCTATGCAAGAGGCTGAGGCAGGAGGATCGCTTGAACCCAGGAGGCAGAGGTTGCAGTGAGCCAAGATTGTGCCATTGCACTCCAACCTGGGAGACAGAGTGAGACCCTGTATCAAAAAAAAAAAAAAAAAAAAAAAATTCCAGGAGACAGCCTGGGTATCTCTAAAGGCACCAACAGCACCAAATGCTGATAAGGATGCAGAGCAACAGGAACTTTCATTCATAGCTGCTGGGAATGCAAAATGATACAGCCCCCTTGGAAGACAGCATGGCGGTTTCTTACATAACATATTCTCACCGTATGATCAATTGCACTCTTTAGTATTTACCCAAAGGAGCTGAAAACTGATTTCTGTACAAAAACCTGAACAGGAATATTTATAGCAGCTTTATTTATAATTGCCAAAGCTTGGAAGCAACCAAGATGTCTTTAAACAGGTGAATAGACAAACTGTGGTTCGTCCACAATGGAATACTATTCAGAGCTAAAAAGAAGTGAGCTATCAAGCCATGAAAAGACATGGAGGAAACTTAAATATATATTGATAAGTGAAAGAAGTCAATCTGAAAAAGCTGCATATTATATGTTTCCAACTATATGACATTCTGGAAAAGGAAAAGCTATGGAAACAGTACAAGATCAGTCAGTGGTTCCCAGAGTTTACTGGGGAGGGAAGGAAGGATGAATAAGAGGAATGCATGGGATTTTTAGGGCAGTGGAAAGATTCTGTATGGTACTGTAATGGTGGATCCAAGTCCTTACATGTTTGTCAAAAGTCATAGAGGGTGCAACACAGAGTGAACCCTAATGTAAACTATGGACTTTGGTAAGTAATAATTTATGAATATGGGCTCATCAATTGTAACAAATATACCACACTAATGGAAGAGGTTAATAATGGAGGAAACTGTGAGAGAAAAAAGCTTAAATGGGAACTCTGTACTTTCTGCTTAGGTTTTCTGTAAATCCGAAACTGCTGTAAAAAATAAAGTCCCAGCCCTGGCAACATAGCGAGACCTCACCTCTACACAAATTTTAAAAATTAGCTGGGTATAGTGGCATGTGCCTATAGTCCCAGCTATCCGGGAGGCTGAGGTGGGAGGATCACTTGAGCCTGGGAGATTGAGGCTGCAGTTGATCACACCACTGCACTTCAGCCTGGGCAACAAGGTGAGACCCTGTCTCAACTCAGTAACTCAGTAAATAACTCAATAAATAAGTCTATTAATTTTTAAAAGGATGGGGGCATGGGTAGGTTGGTTATACAACAAAACCTTTCTAGGAAACATAACCTAGATATCACTGAGGCCTTTGTGCCACACATTCTCTGAACAAATCAATCTAGAGGCAAAGATGCTCTAAGGATAATGATGTACTTAGGATAATATAATATCTGCACCCTCCTGAAATGCAGGCCTCGCTTGGGTGACTTTGAGATTGCCTGAAGATTATTTATTTATTTATTTACTTATTTATTTATTTATTTATTTATTTATTTTTGAGACGGAGTCTTGCTCTGTTGCCCAGGCTGGAGAGCAGTGGTGTAATCTCAGCTCACTGCAAGCTCCGCCTCCTGGGTTCATGCCATTCTCCTGCCTCAGCCTCCTGAGCAGCTGGGACTACAGGCACGGGCCACAACGCCCAGCTAATATTTGGATTTTTAGTAGAGATGGGGTTTCACTGTATTAGCCAGGATGGTCTCGATCTCCTGACCTCATGATCCACCCACCTTGGCCTCACAAAGTGCTGGGATTACAGGCGTGAGCCACCGTGCCCGGCCACATTACATTTTTAATACATTTGAGCCATTCATCTTTATGAGTTTTGTCTTCCTTTCTCTCTCCCCTCTGTTTATTGTCATTATTATAACGTTTTACCATGGAAGCTGTGCCACAAATCCCCAGAGACCCAAAGGAGACCAGGCACTCTTTCTAAAAAGACAGTGAGGCTGGGCATGGTGGCTTACGCCTGTAATCCCAGCACTTTGGGAGGCCGAGGTTGGCAGACCACTGGCGGTCAGGTGTTTGAGATCAGCCTGGCCAATATGGCGAAACCCCATCTCTACTAATAATACAAAAATTAGCCAGGTGTGGTGCCAGAGGCCTTTAATCCCAGCTACTCAGGAGGCTGAGGCAGGAGAATCACCTGAACCCGGGAGTTGGAGGTTGCAGTGAGCTGAGATCTCAAAAAAAAAAACCAAAAAAACAAAGAGTGAGGGAATTGAGTCCATTCTTTCTCCCTCACTGCAAGACCCCATTGCAATGGTCCCTATTAAATAAATATAAATAAATAAATAGAGTGAGTCACGCTAAATGAAAAGGAATTTTCAACAGAGGAGCACTGTTGAACAAAGCTAGTATTGGTAGCCCCAGTCCCACACCTACCTTAATGACTCACTCCATCACCTTTAGATTGGAAGTACAGCTGAGGGCGCTCAGCCCACAGAGATTCCTGGGAAGGCAGACAATACCTCAGGTCACCTAACTGGCCACCAACAGCTGGCACTGCCCCATGTAAACCTCAGGAAGGAACTGCACCTGGCAGTGGCATCAGGATCAGTCCTTGGCTGGGGCAGAAATAAAGACCTCTCCCTAGACATGTTGCTCATTGGTTTATGAGTCTTAGACATTTGTAACTGAATATATCCTAACATGGTAAAGAAAGAAATATAGCCGGCTGCGGTGGCTCACATCTGTAATCCCAGCACTTTGGGAGGTTGAGGCAGGCAGATCACCTGAGGTCGGGAGTTCGAGACCAGCCTGACCAACATGGAGAAACCCTGTCTCCACTAAAAATACAAAAATTAGCCGGGTGTGGTGGCACGTGCCTGTAATCCCGGCTACTGAGGAAGGAGAATCGCTTGAACCTGGGAGGTGGAACCCATTGCAGTGAGCCGAGATGGCATCATTGCACTCCAGGCTGGGCAACAAGAGTGAAACTCTGTCTCAAAAAAACAAAACAAAACGAACATATATATATATATATGGAACAGGATAAGAAAAGTCCTGGGTGACATTCTATTTTTTTTTTTTTTGATATAGGGTCTCACTCTATTGCCCAGTCTGGAGTGCAGTGGCTTGATCAAAACTCACTGCAGCCTCAAACTTCTCAGCTCAAGAAATCCTCCCACCTCAGCCTCTCGAATAGTTGGGATCGCAGTTGTGCGCCAGCACCCCCAGCTAATTTTTAATTTTTTTTATAGCGATGGGTTCTCACTATGTTGCCCAGGCTGGTTTCAAACCCCTAGGCTCAAGTGATCCTCCCACCTGGGCCACCCAAAGTGCTGGGATTACAGGCATGAGCCACACACCTATACGTGGGTGATATTCTGAATGTCTGCAAGCAGGTCAAAGAAACACAAGCTGACTGTGTAAGTGGCCAAGGGTTTAGGGAAAACCAGTGTGTGCAAGCAACAGAGCTCTTTGAAGCTCCCCAGCAACTGAGCCCCCATAGATGCTTGGGAATCTCTCCACTGTAAGAATCCTGATGGAAGGATCTACTTCTCACATAGAAGCCCATCCTTCCCCTCTGGAGGTTATGATGAGGCCAAGTGATTGATGCTCCCACTGGGACTCGGAGCCCAGGACTGGTGATGCAGAGGAGCAGGAAGAGAGAATTCATCCTGGGCAGTGGCAGCCGTGAGCAGCTGTCAACAGAAGCAAAGCTGGTGCCAGCATCCAGTGGTGGTGTGATGACACTGGTATCCTCACCAGATGGGGACTGGGGTCCATATCCCTTGATTCCTGCTTGTTTTCCAAGCTTAATTCTTTACTTTTCTAGCAATTCTGTGAGCTACCTAGTAACCCCTAAACAAATCCTTTTTCTGCTAAACCAGTCAGAGTTGTTTTCTGATCCTAGTGAGGATCCCAACTGACTAGGCAAGGCAGGTGGTCAGTACTGCTAAGAAGGGGACTAGTCAAGACTGATCCGGGGAGAAGGCTGTGATGGTCTCCTGAAGAGAAACTGCCTACATGTCAAGTGCAAGGGATCTGGGGACAGACCTTCCTGGATTGAACCCCAGCTCTGTCATTTGCTGCCTGAGTGACCTTAGGCAGTGATTTAACCTCTCTGAGCCTAAGTTTCATCTGTAAGAGGGGTTTGACCATAGAACCTACTCCTCCTACAGCCCTATCACTGTTGAGATGATCGAATTAGATGACACAAGTGGAGTTCTAGTTCAGATTCTGGCACAAATTTGGTCTTTAGGGAATGGGAGCTACTGTAATTACCTTTAGCTCAAGAGGTGAGCTTTCTGACAGGGGACCCTATTGCAACCTTTCTTGAATCTATTCATCTCCCTCTTTGTTCTTCATTCACGGCAGAAAGGGAAAAATTCCTGATGTTTGGTAGGAGAAATTTAAGTTGGATCCAGGCAGATGTGTGCTGGTAAATGTTTAACAACCAGCTCTACAGGAAAATGAAAACACTGATCCGTGGCATTTACGGATTTCCATCCCTCCATGGCTGATTTCAAACAACCAACGTGATGTTGCTGAATAATGGAGTTGGGATGAGATGTATGCAACTGGCTCTTATGAGCCAGCACCAAGTACACCACTGGACTTGGGAGGATACCTTTAAAATACTAGGGAGTGGGGAAAAACAGGTGGTTCCTAAGTTCTGAGGCAGATTGCCAAAAGAAATTCCTCAAGTACTGTTGAGAGGGTGGGAGATGAACTCACATTATGCTTTGACTTAAAACTCCAGAGTTCTTGTTAAACGATAGCCTTTAAATCTTCCCTCCTACTCCCACATACAGCCAGTCAGGTCTCTGGCTCTATTTCTTCCTTAAAATATCCCCTCCACGCCAGGTCTGGTGACTCACGACTGTAATCCCAGCACTTTGGGAGTCCGACACGGGTGGGCGGATCACCTGAGGTCAGGCAGGTCTTGTAAGACCAGCCTGGCCAGCATGGTGAAACCCCGTCTCCACTAAAAATATAAAAATTGGCCGGGCGTGGCAGCATGCACCTGTAATTCCAGTTACCCAGGAGGCTGAGGCAGGAGAATTGCTTGAACCCTGGAGGTGGAGGTTGCAGTGAGCCTAATCACGCCACTGCACTCCAGCCTGGGTAACAGAGTGAGACTCTGTCTCAAAAAAAAAAAAAAAAAGAAAGAAAGGGGAGGGAGGGGAGGGGAGGGGGGAGAAGGAAGGAAGGAAGGAAGGAGGGAGGGAGGGGGGAAGGGAGGGAGGGAAGGAAGGAAGGAAGGAAGGAAGGAAGGAAGGAAGGAAGGAAGGATCTATCCCTTGCATCCATCCATCCCTTTCTCTTCATGGCCACCATGGCCACCCTAGCCTATGGGCTCAGACTGTCAACTCTGAAATACTGCTCCTTGTCCCCGACCCTTCCCACCCATTCTGTACTAGAATGAACCAGCTGTGCTACCCCTAAGCCAGCTTTCATTGCATCATCCTCATTCCAGCTTCACTGTCATATGGCTCCAGGCTTACTGTCCCGTTCATTGTAAGTGCTGCTGCCTGGCTGTCCCAGCTTTCACCTGGCCCCCTCAGTCTGGAAATGGTCTATGTGTGAATCTCAGATTTCCTGCTTACTAGTGATGCGCTCTTGGGAAAATTACAGAACACTTTCTGAGCCTTCACTTCCTTACCTCTAAAATGGTGATAATGAAAGAACTTTCTTAGGAATATTTCAAAGGTCAAACCAAATAGTTCTAAGAAAGGCTTGCTATAATACCTGGCCCCATTGTAAATGTAGAATTGAATATTGGCTCAATGACGACTCTGATGATAATTACGGCTAGTACTAATGGTAAATGGTAGCTAGTTGAAAGATGATTTTCCTCCTACCTGGAATTCGACCCCACTCTCCTTTGCTAGTCCAATGCCATTTTTCTTTCGGCTTTAGTTCTATTTTTTCTGATATACTTTTTCTCTGCACTCATTAGCTCCTTTTTCTCTGAGCTTCTGAAGCAATTACACCCTGCAGTGGAACATTTAATTCAATATTGCCCCGACTATTCCCTGTTGATGTCAACCTTGTCTTCCTGGCTCATCTTTTTCAGCTTGCAGGAAGCAGCCTGTCTCTATCATCTTCTCCCCTGGAGGGTCTTGGATCAGCAGCCTCAGACCAGCAGCCAAAGCGGCTGTGGCTGTGAATGGTACTGAGCTGTGCCTGGTATTTTGCCTGCACCATCTCATTTTATTTTTTTTTCATTCAGCCAAGATTTATTGAGCACCAGCTATACACTGGGCACTGAGGCTACACAGTGAATAAGACAAGAGCCTCTGTCTTCCAGGAGCTCACAGTGTAGCCAGAGGAGCTAACCCTGAACACGCAATTACCCAAAGCAATGTCCAAAGATGGACCATGCCAAAGAGCTGTGGAGGGAAAAAAGAGGGTGTTCCAAGAGGTTAGAACAGGGGCCTGATTCAAAGAGGGGCAGGGGTCTAGGCAGGAGCTACTCAGGGGAAGAGATTTCCCAGGAAGCTCATATTCTAGGGGCCGAGTGGAATGGCTGAGTACTGAGGACCTGAGATAGGCCCAAGCCGCTGGAGGGGCAAGCAGGAGGGGGAGCAGCCCTCAGTGATGGGAAGGCAGGCAGAGTCAGGGCCTGTAGGTCTTCCCAGGTGGGCTGGGTATTTGGGTCTCTATACTAAAGTTGGCAAGCATTTAATTCTCAGAGATCTTAGGTGGTAGTGTCCGTTATCAGCTCCATTTCATAGCAGAGGAAATTGAGGCCCAGAGAGATGAAGTCACTTGCCTAGGGTCACACGGCTGAGTACAGCAAAGGCCAGCGTTGCCAAACATGCCGCCTGCTGAGTGATTGATGGCAGCACTGACCACTGTGAGCCTGCCCAGCCGGCCTTCCCACGGGCTGTCTGGAACGCACCCTCTAATTGGAGCTTTCCTCCAAGCAGGGTCAGCCTGAGGCCCTCTCAGAAGCACTGAACCAGTTTGGTGGGAGCAGAGATGTCAGCGGTTCTGATGTCATGACTGGCTTTGAAGCGCTCAGCTCCCACGGCTGTCTCCCTTCCCAGCCCCTGGGGAGCTGCAGTGAAACTCTCCGGATTGTGTTTTGTTTTCCCCAGAAGTCTGGGGCCAGGGAACTGAGAAAGGGAGAAGGGTGGTTTATGGTGAGCCGTGTGATTTTTCAGGATTTAGCTGGGACGGTCTTGGCCCAGAAGCCAACAGTGGTACAAAGGGACATGAGGAAGCGCCACATCCTGGTTCTCCAGGAGACAGGATGTGCTCAGGAATCTGTGAAATAGGCTGCGTTTGTCTCTCAAGTCCTCTGAGTCCCCTTTCGTCTAAGGCCTCCTTCCTTTCTCAGCGAGTCCCCAGAGAGATTTGGTCTGGAGCCCTTTCCTTGTGCCTCCCTGGGGCCTCAGCCTTCCCAGCCTGGCCTCCAGAGGGCCCCTCCCCAGACATTAAAACTTACGATGCTACTAGGTGATGATGACACCTCCAGGGTCAGACCCCAGGTGGCAGGAATTTCAGGCACCAAATGGAGGTGGCCTTTTGGCTCCCCTTGAGTCACCCTGTCACTCTGAGGAGATAATTCTTTTTATTTCCAGAGTCTTCCATGGTAGGTAGATTTCTTTTCATCCAACGTTAAAACCCTCGGTTTGTGAAGAGGAAGGAGCTTGAAGCTCAGTGTGCCACAGGGGCCAACAGAGCAGGGAGAGGTGGGAAGAAAATGAAACAAGCAACCCTCTTGCCTGGCGTCCTGCCAGGGAAAGTCCTCTGCTCATCCTGATCCTGGTCCTTCTGCCATGGCATGACCAGAGGCCCTGGGTCAAGCTGCCCTTTATGGCCTTCCGATGGCCCTTCCTTCCGGCCACTTGACCAAACGTCCCTGCGTGTGAGGGGGGTTCGCTGGTTTGCCAAGGACCCCACTCCCACCTCCCCCTATTAAAAACTCAGCACCTCCGGGGCCAGAAGAGGAGGACGTGCAGCAAATTTCCACCGACAATTGTGTCTGAGGGACAGGAAGGTTTGCTGACTCGTCACCCTAAGGTTTCGCTGTCTTTGCGTTTCCTCTTGTGGTTTGGAATCTATCTGTTCACAGCTTCCCTTTGGTTGCACCATGTTGTGAGTCTTAGACTCCATCAGCATTTGGTCAGGACAAGTTGGCCCATGGTTTCTCTGATGCAGAAATGGTGTCAACAGGTCCCAGGAGCCAGTGATCTGAGCCTACACACACACACACACCACCCTGCAAACAATGCCTTCAGCTCACCCTGACCTCCCTGCCTTCTTTGTATCCTTCCCGACTTTTCCTGTCTTCTTCGCCACACTCTAGCTCAAGGGCCTTCCTGGTTAATCTCTGACCTGCCCTCTGCCTCTCTAATCCATCCTGTAAATGGCTAGCACATTAATTTTCCTAATAATAATTATAGCTAACATTTGGTGAGCAGGTTCTGTGAGTCCAGTGTACCAGAAACTTGCATTAAGTTGTCTAGTATTATATCCATTTTGTAGTGGAGGAAACAGAGAGGTTGAGTAATTTGCTTAAAGTCACATAGCGAATAAGTGGCAGTACTGGGATTTGAACAAAGTCAGTCTGGATGCAGAGTCTGCATGCTGATCATCACTGATGCTGAATTTTTTTAAAAAACCTTTTTCTAAGTGTTTATGATGAAGAGAGCATTAGGCCAGGCACTGAGGCCATTTAAATATGAGTAAGATGAAACTTGCTTCCTCCTGCAGTTCTGGCCCCAGGGAGTTGACTTGTCTGGGAAGATGAGTAAGACGAGTCCAGAAATGGCGTATGCGGTAGAGGGTAGAGAACCTCTCACAGAGAATATGCACACAGAGGGCCTTTCCTACAGAGGATGGAGAAACCACATCTGGTTTGTGAGAATCAAAAGTTGGCTGGCATGATGGCTCATGCCTGTAAACCCAGCACTTTGAGAGGCTCTGGGCAGATCACTTGAAGCCAGGAGTTTGAGACCAGCCTGGCCAAGAAAGCGAAACCCCATCTCTACTAAAAATACAAAAAAATTGGCCGTGCACGGTGGCTCAAGCCTGTAATTCCAGCATTTTGGGAGGCTGAGTGAGCGGATCATGAGGTCAAGAGATTGAGACCATCTTGGCTAACACGGTGAAAACCCATCTCTACTAAAAATATAAAAATTTAGCCAGGTGTGGTGGTATGCACCTGTAATCCCAGCTACTCGGGAGGCTGAGGCAGGAGAATCGTTTGAACCCAGGAGGCAGAGGTTGCAGTGAGCTGAGATTGTGCCACTCACTCCAGCCTGGGCGACAGAGCCAGACTCCATCTCAGAAAACAAAAACAAAAAAGATTAGCCAGGCATAGTGGCACCAGAAAGTTAGGAAGAGTTCCAGGGAGGTGGGTGGGTGGAGGATAGTGGAAAGTCAGATAGGGCTCAGGGTCCTGGGGGTGAGGAAGGACCAGATGGGAGCAAAGAGGGTGGGTGTGATGCCTGGAAACCACAGGACAAACCGAGATAGAAATGCCCTGACCACAAGACACAGATCCCTGAAAACTCAACATGGAATTGAGGTTTAGTTTTATTTTAAGACAATGGGCTCTGAACTGTCTAGGTTCTCATTTCTGCTCTAGCACGTACCAGCCCTGTAATCAAGACAAATAACACAACCTCTCCCTTGCCCACATATCAGTGTCCTCAACTGAAAAGTAGGCAAATTCAGGGCTAGGACCAGAGAAGGTGAGCAAGACAGGTGCCGTGAGTATAAGATTTGACGGATACCCCCCAAAACCTCAGTCATCAAGATGAATAATACTTAAATGCAATATCTTTAGAGAGTCAAAATCAATGCAACAAAATCTGTGATGAACAAAGCATCAAACTTTTAAATGAAGGAAGCTCATACCAAGCTAGCCCAGAGCTTGAGGCAAAAGAAAAAATCAGTCATAATGATCCTGTCTTAAGATAAAGGCACCTAGGCCGGGCACAGTGGCTCACACCTGTAATCCCAGCACTTTGGGAGGCTGAGGTAGGCGGATTGCTCGATCCCAGGAGTTCAAGAGCAGCCTGGACAACATGGCAAAACCCTGTCTCCAACAAAAAAATACAAAAATTAGCCAGGCATGGTGGTGCACACATGTAGTCCCAGCTACTAGGGAGGCTGAGGTGGGAAGATTTCTTAAGACTGGGAGGTCGAGGCTGTAGTGATCTGTGAAAAACACACTCATCTCACCTTGGTCCTGGCCCTGATTTGTAACACTAGGTATTGGGTGGTTGCAAGGATTACACAAGATTGTGCATGTTAAGTGCTGAGCGCGCATCTGGCAGGAAGTTCCTTGTAGAACTTGGGGATCCAAGGCCTGTGTTTTGAGGTGAGATGGAGCTGTGTTAGAACACCTGCTCCACCACTTACCAGCCATGAGACCTGGGCCACAGCCTGTTTCCTCATCTATAAATGGTGAGAGCACCTTGTTTGCCGGGGCTGTTGGATGAGATGGGATGAAAAATGCAAACTGTCTCACATGATGCCTGGCACAGAGAGTCAAAGGAGGATGCTTGTAGCAGATGCCTGCATTCACCAGCAAGCATATGTTGTACCTGCACATGGAGGCTTTCTGCTTGCTCCTGGTAGATTATTGCACTTGCTGGCTTTTCTAGTAATTTTTCATTTTATTATTGGGGTGCGAGATTCAGCTGTGTTCCATTGGTCTGGCCGCCAAGTCCTGCAGTCTCGCTGTATTCCTCTGTGCCATTCACCCCTGCGACCCTCTGTGGTGCTGCTCCTGACCAGACTTCCAAACTCACAGGGACCTGGCTGCCCTGACTGGCAGCACTGTCCACCCCTACCCTTTCTCTGCCCAGGCCAGAACTGGGTTCTGGGATGGATTATTTGGTGGTATTATCACTTAAATGATGGAGTCCTTTGCCTGGCCTTCACAAGGCTCAGAGAGCCCTATTCATTCGAAGCTCTCACTCCCCTTTGCTCTGTGCCCCTGCTCTGCTACCCAACCACCCCTCTACCTCTTTGGTGGGAACACTGCCCCCTTCCCCAGTATTAGCAGCCCACCTATGACATCTTCCTTTGTGGTGCAGCTGAAGGTGCTCTTTGCTGGTTCCCAGACCGAACTATTGGCATAAAATAGCCATTGTCATTAAAGCAATCCCTTAAAAAATCTACTCTGCCACCGCCTACCCTCAGGAGGAGGCCCCAGAATGTTACCTGTGAGACCAGAGGAGCCATTGTCCTTTATGTTACCCTCAAGACCTTCTCAGAAATGGAGCCTGGACAGGAGGTAACATGGTGCTTCTCCCACATTCTGAGGGTTCCCAGAGGTAGGCCAGCCTGGGCTAGAGTCCGGGCTCTACCTCTTACTAGTCGTGTGACCTGATCAAGTCACTGGATGCTCTGGCCTGTGTCCTCGTCTGCAAAAATGAGCTGATCTCAATGGCCTGCTGTGAGGGCTAAACAGGAAATCAGT
The DNA here is from genome assembly GCF_047675955.1 of Chlorocebus sabaeus. Classification (NCBI taxonomy): domain Eukaryota; kingdom Metazoa; phylum Chordata; class Mammalia; order Primates; family Cercopithecidae; genus Chlorocebus; species Chlorocebus sabaeus. The sequence continues at coordinate 39,911,590 of NC_132926.1, read as the reverse complement.
GTTCGCACCCATGTTATTTATTTATATTAACTCATTTGGTTAGAACATAAATTGGAAGTAATCCCCTCACTTATGTGACAAAAACATACTTGGCATATACTTCATATGTGCAAGTTAATGTTCAAGGTTGTATGAGGAGACCAGACACAGTGGCTCATGCCTGTAATCCCAGCACATTGGGAGGCCCAGGCAGGAGGATAGCTTGAGCCCAGGAGTTTGAGACCAGCTTGGGCAACAGAACAAGCTGTTTATTAAAAATAAATGAATACATAATTTATTTAAATTTTAAAAAATAATTTAATTAAGTGTAAAAAGTTCTATGAGGAGTTCTATGAGGAGATATAAGGATAAGATACAAATCCTGTACCTTGCAGTGATCAAATGGAGGAGGAAAGAAATATGAGCTAAAGACTGTATGGCAAGATAGAACTGTGAGGTGTCTGACACTTAGTAGGCACTCAGAAATATTGGTTGAATAAATCAAAGAAAGAAAACCAGGCAGACATTAAAAATTAGGAGATATTTGGCCGGGCACAATGGCTCACATCTGTAATCATAGCACTTTGGGAGGCCGCAGCGGGTGAATCATTTGAGGATAAGAGTTCCACACCAGCCTGGCCAACATAGTGAAACCTTTTCTCTACTAAACACACACACACACACACACACACACACACACACACACACAATTAGCCAGGCGTGGTGGCAGGTGCCTGTGATCCCAGCTACTCAGGAGGCTGAGACATGAGAATTGCTTGAGCCTGGGAGGCGGAGGTTGCAGTGAGCCAAGATTGCACAACTGCACTGCAGCCTGGGTGACAGGGCAAGACTCTGTCTCAAAAAAAAAAAAAAAAAAAAAAGGAGACATTTTTGTGAGCAGTCAGGCAAAGCTCCCTGGAAGAGCATGAATTTAGGCTGTCAGAGGTCAACATCATTTTAAAAGGGTTTTTGTTTTGTTTTATTGCTGTTATTGTTGTTCAGCAGGCACTAAAGAGACAGCAAAGTATTTGAGAGATACTATTCATAACTTCAAGGAGTTGACACTTTATGGCGAACATAAGTAATAGCAAATACTTCAGACTCACTAATTAATCTCCCCAAGTATAATAAGTGCAAGGCAGCGGTCCAGGGTGCTGGGGGACTATAAACTCCTGAAACATAAGAACTGAGCACTGAATTTTTCTTTCTTTCCTGCTGTATTTATAAACTAGGTATTACGGACATTTTTTTTTTTTTAATTTACGAAGAAATTTCAAGCTTTATCTCTTTTCTTGAATTGGTATTACTTGCACATGATACAAAATTTAAAAACACAAAAGGGTATAGCATGAAAAGTCTCCATAAATCCCTTCCCGAGGCCAGCGATGTTGGAATTCCTTGTGTCTCTTTCCAGAAACAGTCTCCCCACAGTCAAACAAACTCATGTATAATTACATAAGTGGGAGCATGCCATACTCATCAGTTAACACTTATTTTTCTTGGAGATTGTTCCATATTAGAAAAAAATCTCTATGACTGCATAATACTCCAATGTGTTCTATCACAATTTGTTTAATTAATAACCCATTGGTGGACTTGTAGTGTTTTTGTTGTTGTTGTTGTTTGAGATGGAATCTCGCTGTCATTACCCAGGCTGGAGTGCAATGGCACAATCTCAACTCACCACAGCCTTCGCCTCCCAGGTTCAAGCGATTATCTGGGCGTGGTGGCAGGTGTGTGTAATTCCAGCTACTCAGGAGGCTGAGGCAGGAGAATCACTGGAATCCAGGAGGCGAAGGTGGTAGTAAGCCGAGTCGGGATCATGCCGTTGCACTCCAGCTGGGCCACTAGAGTGAAACTCTGTCTCAAAAACAAAAAAAAAAGAAGGGACTAAGGAGTCGTGTTCAAAGTAGAATAAACAAGTGCAAAGTCACAGCATTTTCTGCAAACCTCCAGGGACATTTACATGGCTCACATATCTGCTCTTTCTAGTTGTTTTTGTTTTTTGAGTTTTTGGGTTTTTTGTTTTTGAGACAGGACTCTATTGCCCAGGCTGGAGTACAGTGGTACAATCATACTTTACTGCAGCCTTGAACTCTGGACTCAAGTGATCGTCCTGCCTCAGTCTCTCTAGTAGCTAGGACCATAGACATGCATCACCATGTCCAGCTTTTTTTTTTTTTTTTTTTTTTTTTAAAGAGACAGGGTCTTGCTATGTCACCTAGGCTGGTCTTGAACTCCTGGCCTCAAATGATTCTCTAGCCTCGGCTTCCCAAAGTGCTGGGATTACAGACGTGAGCCACTGTGCCCAGCCCATCTGCTAGATTTTTTTTTTTGAGACGGAGTCTCGCTCTGTTGCCCAGGCTGGAGTGCAGTGGTGTGATCTCAGCTCACTGCAACCTCTGCCTCCCGGTTTCAAGCAATTATCCTGCCTCAGTTTCCCAAGTAGTTGGGATTACAGGCACGGGCCACCACGCCTGGTTAATTTTTGTATTTTTAGTGGAGACAGGGTTTCCCCCATGTTGGTCAGGCTGGTCTCAAACTCCTGACCTTGTGATCCGCCCGCCTCAGCCTCCCAAAGTTCTGGGATTACAGGCATGAGCCACTGCGCCCGGCCCACCTGCTAGTTTTTGAAGGAAGAGAACAATCCTTAGGCATAAATTAATCTATATGTGCTCAGTGACCAGCTGGGCCTGGTACACAGTGGAGCCTGGGAATGTACAGCAGGACCGTGGTATCCACGGCCAGGCCCTTCTCTGTGGCTCCTATCCTTCCCTGCAAACAGTCCTCAGCCTCACTCTCCCCAGCTGTGCCCTGGGGGCTTTGTTTGCTGAAACATTTGAGCCCTTGATACCAAGCCCCAATTACCCAAGAGAAAACTATTGCCTCTTTAAAGAGGCAATTCAAAAGCCCAAGACTTTTTATAAATAGCTCATATCCTTTCACCAGCCCTTAAGGCTACAATTTATGGCCCATTTCCCCAAAGGCAGACAGACCTACAGACAGGTTACTTCCCTTAGAGCCCAGGTTCCTACAATTGTGGGATGCTCCCACTTCCTTTTTGCATTTTATGACCTCCTGGCTGGCTAATCCTGAAATGGGTTACATGGGAAGGAGGCAAATTGTGGAACTGTGCGGGGCTGCAGCTGCCTCGGAAACCAGAGTTCACACCAGACTCAGGAAAAGGCTGGCGGGTGGTGGGGAAGGCCCAGCAGCCTGGCCCCTTGGCTGTGGCTGGCCGTTCTGGTATCCAGAACATTTCTGCAGCAAGACAGACCCAGGGTGGAGCCCTCAGCATGACAGGTTCCCTGTGGAGTCTACCACAGAGGGGCAGGCAAGAGGCTAAATAAATAAATAAAAATAAAAACCCCAAAAAACAAAACACACGTACACAGTCCAGTGGCAATGCAGCAACATTCATGAGAAGCCACTCATCATACACATAGTGCTCTTTGATTTTTAGAAATGAGAGAAATGAAAATGAAATGCCTTTCATTTAGTTATTACAGAATTCCAGTGAATAGGTTTTTTCTTTTCTTTTCCTTTTCTGAGACAGAGTCTTGCTCTGTCGCTGAGGCTGGAGTGTGTGGCGCAATTTTGGCTCACCGCAACCTCTGCCTCCTGGGTTCAAGTGATTCTCCTGCCTCAGCCTCCTGAGTAGGTGGGATTACAAGTGGGTGCCACCATGCATGGCTAATTTCTTGTATTTTTAGTAGAGATGATGTTTCACCATGTTAGCCAGGCTGGTTTCAAACTGCTGACCTCAAGTGATCCGCGTGCTTTGGTCTCCCAAAGTGCTGGGATTACAGGTGCGAGCCACCATACCTGGCTATGAGTAGGTCTTCTGACATCCTTCTGACAGATGAGGAAACAGCTCCAGAGACTAGCCTGGGTGGCATAGCCAGGAGGTGGCAGAACCATATCCTGATCCTGGTTTCAAAGGCAGAGTTAGGGACTGGAGGCCATCAGAGCAATGAGAAGTAAGGAAAGAGAAGAGCCTTTGGGATGGGTGGACCAGCTTTCAATAGACTGCAAAGAGTGAAAGGGTGCTGTAGCAGGGGACACAGCAGAAAGGGCAAAGCATGTCATAGGACCACGCCAGCACTAGCCTGGCCCAGGGTGTGGGGAGGCGCAAGCCTCTTGCTGGTATTTCTCACAGGTTTCTTCCATTGCACACCAGCCTCCCTCCTTCCCCACAGCCTTTTCTCTAGCTCATTCCTTCTCACCCAGATGGTGAGGCAGCATCCAGGAGCACAAGCTGTGAGTTCAGATCCCTTTTACCAGCTATGTGGCTTTGGGCAATTGGCTTATCCTCACTGGTCCTCCTTTTCCTCATCTCTAAAATGAGCTTGGGAACAGCAGGATTGGTACAAGCACTGGACTCAACAACCATCGCTGATACTGTACAATTCCCATGACTGTTGCCCTTTCAGTGCTCCAAGTACAGCTCATAACTCATCGCTTGCCCTGCTCAGAAAACCAGCACTGTTCTTTTGGTATTCAAGGCTCTGTAAGCTCTGATCCCAGACTTTCCCCAGCCTTACTCTGGCCCTCAGTGACCTCGTTCAGTCGATGGTCTGAAATCCTCAGAGAGGGGACATGCTGGCATGAATTCCCTGATACCGTGGAAAGAACATCAGCATGGGAATCGAGAAAAGCCAGTATGCACAGCCTGGCTCTTCCAGCAATCCCATGTGAGGAGGGCACCTCACTTCCTGGAGTGCCAGTGGCCTTGCCCATAGGGAAGAGCCCTGTGCCTCTATTGGCTGCTTTGAGAGACTGGTACCATGGCATGCTTCGCCTTCTGGGGCATCGTGGATGCCCTTGCAGAGTGTTTGTGTCTTCATTTCAACAAATGGTGTCTTCATTTCATGTCATCCATACAAAAGGGCTCTACGAAAAACCCAGAATCAAGGGGCCCAGCAGTGTAACTTACATTATCACCTTGCATTTAGCTTTGCCACCAAGAATGGGTATCGTCCCCCTAATTGGATGGCCAGGCTTCCCAACGTCTGTTGGGTTCATCCCAGCTCCCAGGCCTGACAAATAGTGCTCAATAAATATTTACTGGATAAATTAATTATGGAAGAGAAGCCTTGAGCACTACACTCAGTGTCCAGGGAGCATGTTTGAAACTGTACTGTGAATCTCAACGGCCTTTGGAAGTAAACTCATGTTCCTACGAGTGTGATGGTGAATGATAATCAACAGGTCACAGCCATGTGACCTGGAGAGCAGTGATTAAAGAGTATGTTTGTGGCCAGGTGCGGTGGCTCACGCCTGTAATCCCAGCACTAGGTCAGGAGATCGAAACCATCCTGGCTAACACGGTGAAACCTCGTCTCTACTAAAAATACAAAAAATTAGCTGGGCATGGTCACGGGTGCCTGTAGACCCAGCTACATGGGAGGCTGAGGCAGGAGAATGGCATGAACCCAGGAGGTGGAGTTTGCAATGAGCCAAGATCACGCCACTGCACTCCAGCCTGGGTAACAGAGTAAGACTCCATCTCAAAAAAAAAAAAAAAAAAAAGAGTACGTTTGTATTAGAGATAGGGGATCCTTTGTCTGAGCAGCTCCCCTCAGCCCCGCTCTGGCCCTCTCTCTCCCTCTGAAGGAATGGAACTAACTGTTACAGTGTGCCTTCTAGCTCCTCTATCCTTGGTATTTTACTGCCAGCATCCCTCTTAATCCCAACAGCAATCATGTCGGGTGAGAATTATGATACCCATTTTACAGATGACGAAACTGAAGCGAAGAAGGGATGAGGAAACTGGTCTAAGGTTCCCTACCCAGTGGATGCAGAGCTGGGATTTGAACACAAGGCCACCCCTGAAACCCATATTCTTTGGACCACTCCATCTCTCCTGTGTTGTGGCCTTCAAGCAGCACATCTACTATTATTTTCTCAGCACCCATTTCCCAGGCTAACAGGACCACTTGTGAAAGACCAGACCAACTCAGTCTGTTTCCAGCCTTGGACAAGCCCAAACTGCTCTGTGCGCTGGGTGCTGGCAGCACTTGGCCGTGTGCTTCCGACAGTCCCTGAAGGGGTTGAAACTCAGGGCAAGTGGAAACTTCCCCCAGTGTGGTGTTCAGAGATGGAATTTTTTTCTCTCTCTCCTGATTTTGAAAGAGTGAGGATGGAGGCTGTAGTCTGGGCTCTGCTCCTCGGGGTTTGATGATTTATTCATCAGGTGGCTTTGGTACGTACATTCCTCTGCAGGAATTTGTTGTAGAGGGAAGTGGAGAGGCAAGGAAATCCACGGGGCTTGCACACCATCCCCCCCAACCCTCAACCAAAGGTGAACAAAGACAAGTCTCTAGGGGAAAATGAGATCTGCACCCCCACCCCAAGCTGGGTGCTTGATAGGCAGAGATAGCATCAGGGCAGCAGGAAGCAATTAGCTGCCATTGTATTACTTAGGCTGGAGCCAGAGGGAGGTTAGGGATTCAGGGTGGGAGATCTGCAAGTTTATTAGCTCTCCAGCCCTTTTACACACAAGTGTACACTAATCCCCTTGAGCTCTGGGTTGGCTAAGCCAATAGTAAGGTCAAGTTGATTTGCTTCATTCCTTCCTTCCTTCCTTTTAGTTTGAATACTGGCTTCACCATTTACTATTTGGGTGGTAATTTGCTTAAACTTTGAAGGCCTCAGTTTCCTTATCTGTAAAATGACAAAAAAATAATAGTGCCTCATGGTTTTGTGGGGAGGCTTAGGTGGTGAGCTAATCCATTTCAAGTGTTTGGCATCTGGCCTGGCATAGAAAAAGAACACCCTGAATGTCAGCTTTTACTATTACTATTGTTGACTTAGCAGACATTAACCCACTGTGTGCCATGCATTGTATTAAGCATTAGTGTGGTCCTGCCTTCCAGTAACACTCAGCTAGTAAGAGAAAGTCTTAGTCTTTTTGTTCTGCTGTAACAAAATCCCTGAGATTCAGTCCTTTATAAACAATAGAAATTATTTATCACAGTTCTGGAGGCTCGGAAGTCCAAGATCAAGGTGCTGGCACCTTTGGTGTCTGGTGAGGGAGGGCCCAGTCTTTGCCTCCAAGATGGCGTCTTGAACACTGTGTCCTCCAGAGGAGATGAATGATGTGTCCTCACATGCTGCAAGTGATGGACGGGCAAAAGGACCTCACTAGTTCCCTCCAGCCCTTTTATATGGACACTATTCCTATCCATAAGGGCTCTGTCCTCATTATTTAATCACTTCCTTTTTTTTTTTTTTTGAGACAGAGTCTTGCTGTGTCACCCAGGCTGGAGTGCAGTGGCCAGATCTCAGCTCACTGCAAGCTCTGCCTCCCGGGTTCATGCCATTCTCCTGCCTCAGCCTCCCGAGTAGCTGGGAATGCAGGCGCCCGCCACCTCGCCCGGCTAGTTTTTTTGTATTTTTTAGTAGAGACGGGGTTTCACCGTGTTAGCCAGGATGGTCTTGATCTCCTGACCTTGTGATCCGCCCACCTCGGCCTCCCAAAGTGCTGGGATTACAGGCTTGAGCCACCGCACCCGGCCTATTTAATCACTTCCTAAAGGCCCCACCTCTTAATACTGTTGCATCAAGGATTAAGTTTTAACATAATTTTTGGAGGGGACACAAACATTCAAACCATAGCAAAGGGGATGGACATTAAACAAATAGTTATAACAGCATGGTCAGTGAAATGCAGACAAATGCACTTACCACATGTCAGGCACTCTTTGAAGGTCATTACTTACCTTATTTAATCTTTACAACTGTCTTATGAAGCAGGTATTATTTTCTCCCTCCTTTTAGATACAGAGACTAAAATGCAAGAGGAGTGAAGTAACCTCCCTAAGCCACCCAGCTGTTGGAGGTGGGAAGAGAAGCCAGGCAGCCTACAGTAAGAGGGACAGAGGGACACCTGACCAGCTTGACACAGGAGAGGCTGCATGGAGGAAAAGATGTCCCAGTTGACTTTGAAGGTCAAGTACATCAAGTAGGAGTGAACAGGAAGCAGGGGATTCCAGGCAGAGGGAGCAGTGTGTGGAAGGTTCTCTCTGCTGTGCAGAGCTCAGAGTTTAACCTGGTTTCCTTCGTCTTTAAAATGGGAGTCACATGGGACGGGCACAGTGGCTCATGCCTGTAATACCAGCACTTTGGAAGGTCAAGGTGGGCGGATCGTTTGAGCTCAGAAGTTCAAGACCAGCCTGGACAACATGGCGAAACCCCATCTCTACATACATACTTACATACATACATACATACATACATACATACATACATACATAAAATTAGCCAGCCAGGTGAGGTGGCACACCCTGTAGTCCCAACTACTCAGGGAGCTGAGGCTGGGGGATCACTTGAACCTAGGACGTCAAGGCTGCAGTGAGCAGTGAGTGGGTGACAGAGCAAGACCTTGTCTCAAAAAAAGGGGGGAGTCACACTTTGTAGTGATAATAATTGTGAGGATGAGCAAATGTATATATAATATGTACAGTGCCTTACACAGTGCCATGGTACATGAATGTCCAGTAAATTCATTCATTTGTTCATTTGTTCATTCAACACATTTTTATTAAGCACCTACCATAAACCAGGTTCCTGGGCACTGGGAATATAATGGTGAGCAAAGACGAACTCCTTGCCCTCAGAGAGCTTACATTCTAGTCAGACAAGACAGACAATAAACAACTAAAGAAAAAACGTAAATATAAAATAAGAGCAGGTGGTGATGAAAGATAAACTAGGCTAAGGGGGAGGTGGGAGGTTGAAAGTTGGACTGTTTTGGACAGGGAGGTCCTATTTTGGACAGCCAGAAAGGGCTGGGTGTGGTGGCTCATGCCTGTGATCCCAGCACTTTGGGAGGCCGAGGCGGGCAGATCACCTAAAGTCAGGAGTTTGAGACCAGCCTGACCAACATGGTGAAACTCCGTCTTTACTAAAAATACAAAAATTAGCCGGGCATGGTGGTGAGTTCCTGTAATCCCAGCTACTCAGGGGGCTGAGGCAGAACAATCAATTGAACCTGGGAGGCGGAGGTTGCAGTGAGCCAAGATCATGCCACTGCACTCCAGCTTGGGTAACAGTGCCAGACTGTCTCCAAAAAAAAAAAAAAAAAAAAAAAAAAAAGATAAGGCTTTTCTGAGGAGGTGGCAACTAAACAAAGACCTGAATGAAGTGAAGGAGTGGTGAGCCATGCAAATATGTGGCTAAAGAGCTTTCCACACCAAGGATCAGCACATCCAAAGGCCCTGAGACAGAACATGCTAGTGTGAGGGAAGGACCCTGAGGAAGGCCATGTGGCAGGAAGGAAGTGAGCAAGAGGTAGGGTGGGTGGAAGAGATACAGTCAGGGACAGGTCACTTGGAGCCTATGGGCCACTATGTGGACTTTAGACACTGTTTTAAAGGAAAAGAGAAGCCATGGGGATGGCGGGGAGAGGGGGTTGAGCAGAGAAGTAACTTCTGATTTTGTGCTAGGTGTTAGGTATGTCTCCTGCCTCCCAGTGGCACCCAATCTAGTGAGAGGAGATGACTGTTATGCTTTGTTTTGAGATGGAGTTTCGCTCTTGTTGCCCAGGCGGGAGTGCAATGGTGCAATCTCGGCTCACTGCAAACTCCGCCTCCCGGGTTCAAGTGATTCTCCTGCCTCAGCCTCCCGAGTAGCTGGGATTATAGACATGTGTCACTACACCTGGCTAATTTTGTGTGTGTGTGTGTGTGTGTGTGTGTTTTAGTAGAAATGGGGTTTCTCCATGTTGGTCAGGCTGCTCTTGAACTCCTGACCTCATGTTATCGTCCCACCTTGGCCTCCCAAAGTTCTGGGATTACAGGCGTGAGCCACCACAGAGATGACTGTTAAACAACCAGTGTGGTAAGTGAAACAATAGACAAATCAGAATACTAGGACTTCCTATATGCCAGGCATTCTTGGAAGGCTGTGACTTCTTTTATGTCATCTTCACAAGTGTCTCATGAGGGAGGTACCATTACTTTCTCCCTTGTTCAGATGCAGAGACTGAAGAGCAGAGGGTGAAGTAGCCCAAGGCCACCCTGCTGGTAAACCCTCTCAGCTGATTCCCTGGGGCAGGCAGGGGGGAGACCTGTTTAGAGATAATCCAGAGAGAGAATGGTGGCTTGGAGGGTGGTGGCAGACGTGGAGATGGTGAGAACTGATAGGATTCTGGATCTGTTTTGGCAGAGGTGGTGAGAACAGATCCGATCATTTGAATGTACACCTTTAATTTTCAATACAATTTTGCTGCTGGATCAGATGTAGGGTAGGAAATAGAGAAGCCAAGAATGAGCCCAAGATTTTTGGCCTGAGCTACCAGGTAAATGGAATCTTTACTGAGGTGAGGAAAGCTGTAGGAAAAGCAGGTTGGGAGAGAAACCGAGACTTCGACTTGGTTAAAACATGTAAAAATACGTGTTTACAGAACGAATGAAAGCAGCCACCAAATGCTGCGCACCCACCCTTCTCACGCTCTTTTATCGCAGTAGAGGGACATCCACAGTTGAAATGGTTGAAAAGTGCTTTTTAGTCAAGTATTTTTCACACACACGTCTCACCCCCACCCCTGGGTTCCAGAGAGAGAGAGAGAGGCCCATAGCTGTGTGACCTTCTCACTTTGTTTTTACACCTTTAACTTTGTTTTGGCAGCTTTGACCTGAAGGCAGCAATTCCAACCTGATTTGTATTCCTGGGTCAAGGAGGAGGCTTCCTGCCTGGAACTCTTTCCCTGGCTCCCCTTGAACCCCCCATCCCTGAGCTATTCTTTGTATGTAGATCTCCTGTGGCCCCTGGCAAAGGCAGAGGTGGGCTGGGGGCCTGCAGGGCTTGGAAGTGTGAAGTTTCTCGCTGTTAGAGGAAGCCTGGGTGATTCAGTGAGCTGGGCGCTATCATTAGGAAGGAAAACATCATGTATTGGGGGATCTCTATCTGGGCCATTTGTCTGCTTGCCCCCTCCCCGGGGAGGGCTTCCCAGGTCCTGGCAGCCCCTTCCTGCTCTTGCTTATGCCGTGTGACAGGCGTCTTTAGTTCTGAAAAACTCTAGGCCTATAGATCCAGTTCATCCCTGTCTTGTGTTATTTGAGCAATTCTTGCAGATTTTTTCTTGGTCTTTTTATAGTGTGCGTGTAAGGACTAAGTCTGGGAAGCCTGCTAGGGAAAACCACATTTGAGGCTCAGACCTCCAAATTTCAAACCGGTTCAGCTCAAACATCACTTTCTAAGAGAGGCCTTCCCTGACCATGACCTGCATCATTTGCTACATTCTCACCTGATTTAATTTCCCTGCAGCATTTTTTACTCTTTAAAATTATCCTGACCATCTATTTCTTACGTACCTGGCTTCTTGTCTGCCGCCTTCGCTCTAGCCCCTCCATAATGGTCTTGCTCCTTACATAGCCTGAGCTCAGGCCTGTGACTGGTACCTACCGGGCCCTTGGAAGTCAAGAGTTAGTTGATCTGGTTGACCTTGACCTGGTTGACCAGCTGTAAGGCCCTTGGGAAAGACCAGTCAGCAGGCACTGCCTCTGCTCTTGTTTGGATCTCTGCTTACTGTAAGAGAGGACCTGCGTCACAATTTTTCCTTTTTTGGCTGTGGAGCTTCCTGGACCCTTTATCAGCAGGCAATGGGGGCTCTAGGGAGCTTTATCAACCCTATGCAAGAGAAGGCGACTTTGTCCCTCTTTTCCCCTCAAGAGCTTCTCACATCATCTCAGCCTCTGCCTTCCTGTGTCTCTAGATCTGCTCTCAGTTTGCCCCCACCCCACAACTCGCTGTGGTTCTCCCTCTGTCTGTCTGCCCTCCGTTTCTCTATTTCTGTCTCCCTCTCCTCCTCTTTCTCCCTCAGCTCTCTGTTTTCTTCCTTTATTGAGTTCTTACCTCATGGTAAATGCTATACTCAGACTCTCACTGACCTCTGACGAGAGTCCACGTGAGAAAGGTCATTCTTGCCCCCATTTTCCAGATGGGGAAACTGAGACGCGGGGAGACTCCTTTAGTCTCAGTCAAAGCACTACTTGCAGATTGTTGGGTTTTTTCTCATCCCAAGGTCAGAGAAACTTGGGGAAGTCAAAGCTAGAAGGTGAGAGACAGCTATAAACTATCTGCACCAGGTCATCTGTGTCATCTGCTAACTTCAGCAGATCCTTTTTGGGGAAGAGGTGGTAAGGAAGATGGGAATAAAGCTTTCTTCTTATTCAGTCTACCAGAAATATGAGCTCTTCAAACTTTAACATGGAGGTAGAAGGGCCAGGATGAATCAGGTTAAACCGTGATCTACCAGACTGCATTTTCAAGAGATGTGTGGGGCAGCCTTGGAAATAGCTACTCCCCAGCTCGCCTGACCTGGAGAAGTTATTGTTACAGAGTAAAGGGAAATGATCCTAATGGATTCCGCTTCCGGCCTCCCCCACGGAGTGGGCTGGTAACAGTTATTTACAAGGCTGGCTTATTCATGGCCACTGAAGCTAGGAGAGGCAGGATGGAGACAGAATCCAACAAATGGTTTATTTATATCTACATCCCAGACCTCAAAAGGAAAATTCCCATACTTAGACATTCCTAGATGGCCTGCGACACAGGATATTTAAAGTAACAATGGGCCAAATTCTTGCTCACATTTTTGGCAGGGCTCCAATCTGAAAGTCCACAAGAGAAAGACTTGGGCTGTATAACATGGAGGGAGGGGGGACTGTTTCTAATTTGAGACCTGCTTAAGATCTGACTTCCCCCTCCTTCCTGGAGTTACAAGGAAAATATGATTTTGATTTTAGAGACAACATTCCATGTGATCCACTTTGGAAGATTTTAGAAGTTGAAGCTCTGTGCCCTCCCCCTTGCCTTTGAGAAAAAGGGGGTTGTTAAAAGAACTAATAGAATACACTTTGAAAAACCCTAGAACTCCTCTTCCATTTCTTCTACCTGAGTCAGGGGTTGGCGGGGGAATAGTCACTACCTATGGGCAGTCTAGTAGCCAAACCCTCTGAATGCTGCAGATGACCATATAGAGCTGAATATGGTTGTCTACAAAATAGTCATTGAGCTGTTTAAAACATGTCTTTGTGACATTAGTTCCAAGGAAAATCTCAGGAAGGGTTTTTAATGGTGACTTATTAGCCTGGGCAACATAGCAAGGTAAAAAATCAATTAAAAAAAATTATGGTCGGGCGTGGTGGCTCACTCCTGTAGTCCCAGCTATTCAGAAGGCTGAGGCAGGTGAATCGCTTGAACCTGGGCGGCAGAGGTTGTGGTGAGCCGAGATCGTGCCACTGCACTCCAGCCTGGGCAACAGAGCAAGACTCCGTCTCAAAAAAAAAAAAAAAAATTAGCCGGGTGTGATGGCAGGTACCTGTACAGCTACTTGAGAGGCTAAGGCAGAATTGCTTGAACCTGGGAGGTGGAGTTTGCAGTGTGCCAAGACTGCACCACTGCCCTCCAGCCTGGACAACAGAGCAAGACTCTGTCTCAAAAAAAAAAAAAAAAAAAAATTAGCCAGGTATGGTGTCACACACCTGTATTCCTTGCTACTCAGGAGGCTGAGGTGAGAGGACTGCTTGAGCCTAGGAGTTTGAGGCTGCAGTGAGCTATGATTGCACCACTGCACCCCAACCTGGTGACAGAGTGAGACCCTGTCTGTAAAAAACAACCACCAAAAATAGTGACTTATTGTACTTATAGTCAAGGTGACTTTTTTTCCCCAATAGCTTTACTGAGGTATGATTGACATATATATTAAATATGCACAGCTTTTTATGTGTCAATCAATGAGTTAAGACCTTCCCGGCCGGGCGCGGTGGCTCAAGCCTGTAATCCCAGCACTTTGGGAGGCCGAGACGGGCGGATCACGAGGTCAGGAGATCGAGACCATCCTGGTTCACACGGTGAAACCCCGTCTCTACTAAAAAATACAAAAAACCAGCCGGGCGAGGTGGCGGGCGCCTGTAGTCCCAGCTACTCGGGAGGCTGAGGCCGGAGAATGGCGTGAACCCGGGAAGCGGAGCTTGCAGTGAGCTGAGATCCGGCCACTGCACTCCAGCCTGGGCAACAGAGCTACACTCCGCCTCAAAAAAAAAAAAAAAAAAAAAAAAAAAAAAAGGCCTTCCCAACCCTGTGATAATTCTAAACACCAGCCTTATAAAGAAATAGGAAAATGTACTAGCTCTGTAAGTTAGGATGCCTTTGGCTGCCAGTCATAAAAATGATCCAGCTCACCCGGCGTGGTGGCTCATGCCTGTAATACCAGCACTTTGGGAGGCTGAGGTGGTTGGATCACCTGAGGTCGAAAGTTTGAGACCAGCCTGATGAACATGGAGAAACCCTGTCTCTACTAAAAATACAAAATTAGTCAGGTGTGGTGGTACGTGCCTATGATTCCAGCTACTTGGGAGGCTGAGGCAGGAGAATTACTTGAACCCAGGAGACAGAGGTTGCGGTGAGCTGAGACCACTCCATTGCACTCCAGCCTGGGTAACAAGAGCGAAACTCCATCTCAAAAAAAAAAAAAAAAGAAACTTTCCAGAAGTCCCTCTAGATTTCCCCTCACCTTCCATCGGCCTGCATTGCATCACATGCCCACACATGGATGGCACAGTCACATTTGATAAGACTCCTCTGGGTTTTACAGCTGGAGATGTCAATAGGGTTATTCTTCCCTGAGTCACATGGGAAAGGGGTGAACTCCAGAACAAACTTGAGGCAGCAATAAAAAATGAAGGATAGCTATCAACAGAAGTGTCTGCCACAGTGGCTGTGACCACAAAAATGTGGAAGCAATGTAAATGTCTATCAGTGGGGGAGGGGTTCATTCATTAAAAGAAAAGAAAAAAAGTACTGATAGCCAATATAGTGATAACCAATATGGATAACTAGGTAGTGTCTAGAACCTGCAGATAGAGCAGTGAATAAAACTGACTTTGATGCGGTGGTTCATGCCTGTAATCCCAGAACTTTGGGAGGCCGAGGTGGGCAGATCATTTGAGGTCAGGAGTTCTAAACCAGCCTGGCCAAAATGGTGAAACCCCATCTCTACTAAAAACACAAAAATCAGCTAGGCATGGTGCTGGGCACCTGTAATCCTAGCTACTCCGGAGGCTGAGGCAGGAGAATCGCTTGAACCCAGGGGGCAGAGGTTGCAGTGAGCAGAGATCGTGCCACTACATGCCAGCCTGGGTGACACAGCAAGACTCCATCTCAAAAAAAAAAAAAAAATTAAAAATAAATAAATAAAAATAAAACTGCCTTTGAAGGGCTCAGAAGCAGGAAAGAGCTGCTTAGCTTCTTGCGAGAGTTATAGGAGGTGCGGGAAGGGGCACAAGGTAAGGGTGGGAAAGGACGGAGGTAGGCAGGGCTAGATTAGGTAGGGTCTTACAGACTTCCGTAAGAAGTCTGACTTTATTCCTAAAACCAATGAGAAGAAACTGAAGTTTGTTTCTTATTTATTATTATTATTATTAATTATTCATTTGAGATGGAGTCTCACCGTTTTTAAACTGGCAGATGCCAGGCACCACCATGCCTGGTTAATTTTTTTGGCATTTTTTTTGTAGAGACAGAATTTCACCATGTTGCCCAGGCTGTCTTGTACTCCTGGACTCAAGCAATCTGCCCACCTTGGCCTCCCAGGTTAAGGTGGCATCTGCCAGGTTGTAAAGTTGCTATTTTTCCTCTCCATACTCTGTTATTTGGAAGTGGGTTACTAAGTCCAACCCACACGCAAGGGGAGGGAGAAACTAGAGGGTTTTAAGAAGAGCAGTGACAAGAAAGGACAGGATAAATAATGATGGTCACTGTGTAATACTCCAAGTTGTGCAGATGTGAAGCTTACAGCCCTGTCAAAACTGGATTTTAAAGACAATATCCTTTTATGTCTCCTCCTGCTTATTTTCTTGGTTCTTTAAGGTGAATCCCACACCATCTAGGATTTTGCCCTAATTCAGAGATATACCACTTGGCAGGTCTTCTGAGGCAAAGGGAATGTCCTGTGCCCCTCAGTGCCTCATAGCCTGCCCTGTATCTGCCCCTTCCCCCGACCCCACTTCATGCAGGGACCTGACAAGGCTCCTGTTTTTGCTCACTGGCTTCCTGGGTAGGGCAAGCAGAGGGTGTGGCTAGTGTGGTCCAGGTGAGGTTTGTGGCTGGGTGTGAGAGCAGAGCCTGTCACAAGAGACGGTAGAAAGAGGAGGTGATAAGACCATAAAATGAACTACAACACAATACCAGCTATTATAAAAGACAAGGTGGAGCTAGAGGTGTGGAAGAATATCCATGTATATTGTTACAAAATACACAGAAAAAAGCATTTTGCAGAACAGCTTGGTGCAGTATGATCCCATGTATGGTTTTAAAGATAGAAGGGCAATGCCTAGCACATAGTAGACACTCACTATTTGTTAAATGAATGAATGAATGGTATATACCAAACTGTTACACTGAAGCTGCGAATATGATGGGGAGAGTTTTATTTTTCCTGCCGTTTTCTTTTTTGCAATAGTCATGTTATTTTAACATGACATTACTGATCCTTAATGTATCTGTCTGGTGGCCATACATGCTTTAGAAGGGCCAGGAGAACCACATGGCATAAATTCCTAAACTGGCCTCCTTTTTATTCTTCTGAAATGTATTAATCACAGGCAAGCGACGAAGGGAGCTAAGGGGTGGGAATCTACGAGATTCGGTTTTGAAAACTACTGGCTTTGAAGACCTTTACAGCCCATGAGTGATTCTACAATGCAGTCAAGGCTTCTGGCTCAGGCCTTTCCCCCTACACACCAACAGTCCCCATAATTGGTAACCAGAAGACACACTGCTGATGCCTCTTCCCAGTGTCCATGGGTGGGAGGCTGTGTAGAAAAGCAAGGGTCTGGGGTCAGGCCTGCACAACCTTGGGCATATAGTTTCATCTTCTAGATCCTCAGTTTCTTCGTCTGTAAAACGGGGGTTATAAAAGTACTAATGCAGCCGGGCGCAGTGGCTCACGCCTGTAATCCCAACACTTTGAGAAGCCGAGGCGGGTGGATCACTTGAGGTCAGGAGTTCGAGACCAACCTGGCCAACATGGTGAAACCCCATCTCTACTAAAAATTACCTAGGCGTGGTGGTGCACGCCTGTAGTCCCAGCTACTCGGGAGGCTGAGGCAGGAGAATTGCTTGAACCTGGGATGGAGAGGTTGTAGTGAACTGAGATCACGCCACTGCACTCCAGCCTGGGCGACAGAGCAAGACTCTGTCTCAAAAAAAAAAAAAAGGGACAGAAAGCACTTTGTTGGTTTACACTGTACTCAGCACCCCAGCACATGGCAAATACTTAAATGTCAGCCATACAAGATGGAAGCTGGTACTATAGTGCTATTAGTATGGGTATGCAGTGGAAATGCTGCTATATAATCCTAGCAATTTTTTCTTTTTTTTTTGAGACAGGGTTTCCCTGTCACCCAGGCTGGAATGCAGTGGCACAATCTTGGCTCACTGCAGCCTCGACCTCCCCAGGCTCAAGTGATCCTCCCACTTCAGCCTCCCAAAGTGCTGGGATTACAGGTGTGAGACACTGTGCCTGGTCCTAGCCATAGCTTTAGGACAGAAATAAAGTTTAAGGCTACGTGTCCAACTCTCTTTTGACTGTCCTCTCAGTTTATTATTCATTAATTAATACCTTTAATGAATACATTTAACGAGTGTCTGCCACTCCTATGCCAGATGCTGTACTGGAAGCTTCCCAAAAGGTGTGAGGTATATTGAAATTACTGGTCCTCCAGACTCTCAGGGCAGTGGGTGAGACCTGGAGAGGACAGAGCCTCTGGATGTCAGTGTCCCTGGAAGTGACCTTGTTGGTTTACCTCAGTGGACAACCCAAATACCATGTTTATGTGGATTGTGAAGAAGTCCGGGAAGCACTAGAGTCGTGGACAGAAGAGGCCAAGTTGCCTGCTCTCATCAAGCTTGTTCCCCAGTGGGGAAGACAGGCTGCAAACGAGTCAGCAAATCACGGTCCACTGTAGGAATGGTAGCAAAGAACCAGATGCAGAACAGGAAGAATCAGGGCATGGTCAAGTGGGAGTGCTACTGATACATCATTAAGGGCGATGTCACTTTTGTAGAATTTTTTTTGGAGACACTATAGATTGGTTCATAAAATCACATTTCCTAGAGAGACAGAAAACCTGGCTCCTATTCGTGGTTTTGCAACTAAGCTTCTGTGGGACCTTGGGCAAGCCGCTTGTGTCCTCTCAGGGTCTCACATCTCCATCCATCGAATAGAAGTAGGTGGACTGAACCAGTGACTGAACCCTCATATTTCAGGGAGGTCACTTACCTCTCTGAGAATCTGGAAAGTATCCCTCAGAAAAAAAGCACACAAAAAAACACAGAAATTTATCTATAATATCAAAGGGTTCACCAACAGTCCTCTCTCTGTAACCCCCAAAGCCTGAACACACAGACAAATTCTAGGCTAAGAACCACTGGCCTCTACAACCTCAGTCCTTTCTGGGATGATGACTCTGGAAACCGCATCTGAGTCCCATGCCTGCGGGGTGGGCATCCTTAGGAAGCCACCAGACCGGGGCTGGGACATTATGATGGTTTGAGTTAAAGTGCCCAAGGAGGCCAGTCAGACCTAACACCAGCCAGCATCAATCACAGAAAACAGGCGAGGCATAAGGGACATCAAGGTGCAAACACAATGATTGATGGCAACGGGCATCCAGCCTAGGGGAACTGGGCATTGGTACTTAATTGGGAGAGGTACTGAAGGAGACTGAAGGGCTGTGCGTGGTTTGGGAAGGGAAGCTGCCCTTCTGCTCTAGCCCATCGCTGCCTTAGGGAATGGGGGCCCAGCAGGGCAGCTCTCAGTATTTTTCAGGAAAAGTTTTGATCAGAATTTGAAATCTCTTAATTTCCAAATGATGACAACCAACAGTTTTTGAATCACTGTGAGCCAACAGTTTGTGACTTCCTGCCTACATGGCCCAGACTGCCAGGCTGAAGACGACGAAACTGAGGCTAAGAGGAGAGGAGAGGCGAGTTCTTCTATCCTCTACTCTCCCGTCTTTCAGATATTAACAACGGTTGTCAATGCTGGGCTGGGTGCTGTGCAAAGTCACAATCTAATCTTCCAACTACTATTAGAAGGGCAGCCACTCTCCCAAGATCACAGCTAGTGAGGGCGGCAGAGCAGTGGCCCATGCAGCGGATTGTAAGGCTCTGTGCTCTTCCTCACCATATTGTTCTAAAAGGAGTGGCCAGTGGAAGGAGCAGTCACTTCTCAGAGAGCCCCAAGGCCCACGCCAGGCATACTCTGGGAACTGGCCCTGGCTGGATGGACGCTAGTTCTTGAATCCTGTTAGGTGTGCATCTTAGAGTGCTTTAGTAATCCAGGGTTGGCCAGGGAAATGGTCAAGGCGTGGCCTGGCAGGATTGAGTGGAGCACTATTTGTAACATGGGGTTCCCCAGCTCCTTCCCCGTCCACCACACTCCAGCTGCTTCGGCTCTCTGGTCCTGCCCCATCCATCTGACCCCAAGGCTGGCACAGGAGGAATATGCCTTTGACCCTGGAAAAGCAGGAGTGGCCTGCGTCTGCACCCCTCTGTCTCTGTGTAATACATCTTTTCCACAAAGCCACCAGATGCTGACTTTTTTTTTTTTTTTTTTTTTTTTTGAGACAGGGTCTTACTCTGTCACCCAGGCTGGGGTGCAGGGGTGTGATCTCTGCTCACCCAGCCTCTGCCTCCCGGCTTCAAGCGATTCTTTCCCCTCAGCTTCCTGAGTAGTTGGGATTACTATTGGTGCCAACTATTATTAGAAGGGCAGTCACTCTCCCAAGATCACAGCTAGTGAAGGTAGCAGAGTGGTGACCCAAGCAGCGGACTGTACCTGCCACCATGCCCAGCTAATTTTTATATTTTTAGTGGAGACCATGCTGGTCTCGAATGCCTGACCTCAAGTGATCTGTCTGTCTTGGCCTCCCAAAGTGCTGGGATTACAGGTGTGGGCCACCATGCCTGGTCAGACCCTGACTTTTTGAATTATCTGAAGCAATTTACAGCCCCCTCTCTCCTCTGTAAGATTATTGCCCCTTCCCCAAACAGTCTCTGGCCATCACAGCCCAAATTATTCTATTATAGAGGAAATCAGGAACGTTGGCCAAAAGCAATGTTGTGTGGTAACAGAAGATCCTTCCTAAGGTCCGTTTCAGAACAGTGTTGTTGTTGTTCAGTGGTTAGACCTGGGCTCAAGTCCCATCTTGATTAGTCTATGTGTTATTTGTTGAAACAAACTACATATTCTATCAACTTCTACAGAAGCACAAGTGGGAAGGAAGGCTCTTTCTGGGGACACTGGAAAGCAACCCAGGGCAGGTACGAATTGAACTGATCTGAAAGCGCAGGGCCTTAGCAAGCAGCTCACTGACTTTGGAGGCATATCCTCAGGGTGAAAATTCCAGGCCTACCACTTATCAGCTGTGTGGCCTTGGGCAAGTGACTTTATCTCTCCGACCTTTGCTTTTCTCCTCTATACAATGGGGCTGATTACATCAACCTAATTTGACTGTTTTCAAGATTGTAAATGATGGTCGGGCTGGGTGGCTCACCCTGTAATCCCAGCTACTCAGGAGGCTGAGGCAGAAGAATTGAGTCTGGGAGGCAGAGGTTGCAGTGAGCTGAGATCACACCACCCACTGCACTCCAGCCTGAGAGACAGACTGAGACTCCGTCTCAAAAAAAAACAAAAACAAAAGACAAAAAAAAACAAAGAAAACCAACAAAAAAGTAAATGATAATGCATCTGTGCTCGGAAGTGATAATTACTGTAATTATTATTTTATAAGGCCACTTGGCCACTGTTACCTGAGGGCTTAATATTATAGAAGCAATCAGTCTGCAGGTATTCTAACTGCTGATTCCAATTCGAATATCACCCAGGGGGGGCGCAGTGTCTCACAGCTGTAATCCTAATACTCTGGGAGGCCAAGGCGAGAGAATTGCTTGAGGTCAGGAGTTTGAGAACAGCGGTTCGAGACCAGCCTGGGCAACATAACACAGCTGTAATCCTAATACTCTGGGAGGCCAAGGCGAGAGAATTGCTTGAGGTCAGGAGTTTGAGAACAGCGGTTCGAGACCAGCCTGGGCAACATAAGACCCCTGTCTCTCCAAAAAAAAAAAAAAAAAAAAAGCTAGGTATGGTGGCACATGCCTGGAGTCCCAGCTACTCAGGAGGCTGAGGTGAGCGGTTCCCCTCAGCCCAGGAAGTTGAGGCTGCAGTAAGCTAAGATCATGCCACTGCACTCCAGCCTGGATGACAGAGTGAGATCCTGTCTCAAAACAAAAAAAAAAAAAAACCAAAAAAAAAAAAAAAAAAAAAAAAAAACAATTAAAAAAACCCATACACACACCAAAAAAAAAAACAAAAAAAACCCCAAAAAACCAAAACAACGCATTACCTAGAGTTCCACTGTCTTGATCTGTAGATCATGGTGTTTTTGTGTTTTTTTGGTTCAGAGTCCCGTCACCCGCTCCACCATGCCCAATGGGAGGGAAGCCAATCAAGAGAAATTTACCTGAGTCTCTTCAGTTACAGGAAAGAAAAGGGCAGGCCCAAGAGAGGACAAGGTGGGAGAGGAAGGGAACAGGAAGGGTTCCAACCCTTCCAACAGTTAAATGTTAATATAGGTGTCAGCATAGGAAGTGTCTTCTAATGACAGAAGGAACAGAGGGAGTTTTTCAATCATCTCCTGCTTAACACATACAGATGTATTCATAATTATCCCTTGCCTCAGGCCTCGAGGCCCAGGTGGGCTCCAGAAGGCCTGTGTTCCTGCCAGACAAGAGTCCTTAAAGAACATCATGTAGACAATTGGAATGCCATTTATCGTGCAAAACACAATAAAACCCCAAGCTCTCTTCCTGTCTCACAGACCCATAAATTATGAAAATTATACCTGCCCTAGGCCATGGACATATTGTTTTATTAAAGTTCCGATGAATAAACTTAAGGCTCTTAAAAATGTCCTCTTGGCTTTCATCTGGCACACACCTCCAGCATGGAGCTGGCCGCCTGGGTTAGTTTGATTGGTTCACAAATGTACTTTGGAAAGTGGAGCTCACTTCACGTTGCAGGTTCAGCAAGTGGGAAAGGCTGTCTGGAGAGCTGTAGGAGGGAGCCGCAGACTCCTGGCCAGATGAGGAGGCTGCCTGGGGGGTTCTCTTGTCACCAGCTCTGCCCCCCTCTCCAGATCATTCTTTTTGTTGGGATGAGCATCAGGCTTGGTGCCTTCAAAGGAGCTGTTTGGTTATGGGTGTGGAGAGGGCTGAATTCTGTTTCTTTCTCTTTAATTTTAAATTCAATCACTGGGGAGCCTTTGATGTACTCCATTCTGGGCTTCTTCCTTCTTCCCCAAATGCTAAATCCTTCAGTTGATATGTCTTTACCCTGTACCTCTCTATCTCATACTGGGTGCAGGACAACTTCTCTGAGCTTCAGTGTCTGCATCTCTAAGAGGGAAAGAATAGCGTCTGCCATGGATTTTCAGTACCTGAAGAAAAGAAACCATTCAATAAATGCTGGCCATTATGACTACTCCAAAGCCATTTTATAACTGGGAACCAAAGGCATGGGGCCAGAGGGATAAAGATAGAAGGGCGCATGTGGAACTTTTTCTCTAGATACTGCTTGGCTCCCGTTTCCCCAAGAGCATTTGGGTGCCTGAGACGTCATTCAGCACTCAAACCGTTGTATAGATTTTTGTCATTGTTTTTAATCTCCAAACACTAGAAATTGTTAAAGTAGAACCAGGGGCAGGCCTGCCCCATGTGCCCATCCATAAGGAAACCCTAGACTGAATCAAAGTGTGGTGTACACGAACTGGGAGTGAGCCAATTAAAAAGACTATTATCTCTAAGTGCCAGTGACTTACCTTGTCAGTGAAGCAGGACTTGGAGCATTACTTAACCTTGGTCCACAATGCAGGAATGGGACAGGCCACACAGTCTGGCCACAGAGAGGGAGGTCAGCGCCTATCTTTATTCTAAAAGTTCTAGAGCAGACAAGCCCACGTTGAAGAACATCCTTTGTATCTTCTTAGGCAGTGCCTGGGGATCCTGGCACACATTTGGATATCTCTTAAGAGGAACTCAAGGTTTGGATTTCATAAAGGATCCTGGGAGGCTGTAATTGGTAACCCCCAGAAAAACCAAGAACCAGACCCACAGTTCCTGATCTGTCTCTGCGACTCCCCTTTCTTCCCCCATCCCTCACCATTGGTTATCTCCCCCCAATTACTGGTAATAGAAAAAAAAATTTCTAGAAAACAAGAGGTACATGTTCACATGTTCAAAATAAAGTCCAACTTTCATCCTGATTGGCATATGAATAAAAGCTCATTAAAAAGTTCCCATAGTGGGCTGGGAGTGGTGGCTCACGCCTTGAGAGACCGAGGCGGGAGGCGGGTAGATCGCCTGAGGTCAGGAGTTTGAGACCAGCCTGGCCAACATGGTGAAGCCTCATCTCTACGAAAAATACAAAAATTTGCCAGGCATGGTAGCGTGTGCCTATAGTCCCAGCTACTTGGGAGGTTGAGGCCAGAGAATTGCTTGAACCTGGGCAGTGGAGGTTGCAGTGAGCTAAGATCACGCCATTGCACTCCAGCCTGGGCAACAAGAGTGAAACTCCATCTCTAAAAAAGGCTGGGCACGGGCCGGGCGCGGTGGCTCAAGCCTGTAGTCCCAGCACTTTGGGAGGCCAAGATGGGTGGATCACGAGGTCAGGAGATTGAGACCATCCTGGCCAACATGGTGAAGCCCTGTCTCTACCAAAAATACAAAAATTAGCTGGGCATGCTGGTGTGCACCTGTAATCTCAGCTACTCAGGAGGCACAAGAATTGCTTGAACCTGGGAGGTGGAAGTTGCAGTGAGCCGAGATTGTGCCACTGTACTCCAGCCTGGGAAACAGAACAAAACTCAGTCTTAGAAAAAAAAAAAAGTTCCCATAGTTAAGTAAATTGAGAAGTGGCTGGGTCTAAAGTTTGAGTGCACTGGTGGTGGGTGGGGGCACAAGGGAATCAGAAGGAAAGTGCTGGCCAGGCATGGTGGCTCACACCTGTAATCCCAGCACTTTGGGAGACAGAGGCGGGCAGATCACTTGAACTCAGGAGTTAGAGACCGGCCTTGCCAACATGGTGAAACCCTGTCTCTACTAAAAATACAGAAAATTAGCCAGGCATGGTGGTGCATGCCTATAATCCCAGCTACTCGGTAGTCTGAAACAGGAGAATCACTTGAACACAGGAGGTGGAGGTTGCAGTGAGTGAGATCGCTCCACTGCACTCTGGCCTGGGACTCTGTCTCAAACAAAAAACAAAAAACAGAAGGAAGGTACATTAGAAGGTCATGAAATGGATAGAAGGCTTTCGAGGCTGAAAGGACTAGTTTTGTACAATATCCACCAATTCTGTGAAAATAAGGACATGACAAAGGGCTTTTCTATTTGGTTCCTTGAAGCATGTATGTGTGTGTTCATGTGTGTGAAAACTTAATTTGGGGGCAATCAGGACATAAAGGGAGAGGAACGGACAGGTCAGCTGACCCTTTTCCCCTCTCTATGTCTTCCCAGTTTTGAAGCTTGGCTGTCCATCTGCAGCACACTCGGGTTTAGGGGACAGCTTGCCTAGGAAGGAGGCTCTAGCAGCTCCTGGCAGTATTTGGCTTCATAATGAAGAGCAGCTTTCCTCCGATGGTTCTATGGTCATCCTAGAGAAGGGAGAAGGGACTGCCCAGCCCACGAAGCCCTATCTTTCTTCCCCTTTCAGTAGCTGCTTATTCTCAAACTTGAGGCCTTGCTGGGTGAAGAGGTCAGGGAAGTGAACACACAAACACACCAGAAACGGCAGTCTCATGTATATTTAACAATATATATTTATATATATTTTCTAAATCAGTACATTCAGTTTTTAACTTGTTTTTTTCTTCACAAACAGAAGAACTCTTACAATAGTAGACTTTCTAAAATAAATACTATTAAAATAGAGCTTCAAAATAAATATTCTATACAAAGAAAACCTTCTGTGGCAACTTTGTGGTGGGGTGGAAATGGGCTACAGTGAGGGGGAAATGAAGTCGGGATGTGGCGGGGTGGGAGCCTCGAGCTTTTCTGTTTGTAACATGAAACCAAGCTGTGGGACAGTGAGAAGGGAAAGCAAGGCAAGACACCGCACACAGTTACCCACAGCAGAAAATGGCAACGCAAGATTCATCATCGACTGTCACAGTAAGCAGAGAGGGCACAAAAATGCTTGTCAAAGGCATGAACCAGAAGGCTGGTGAGGCTCGCAGGATGCCCTAGTGAATTGTACAGTGTAGAGCTGTGCTGCCCATGCCCGCCAGACACTTCCTGGGACAGCACGGAAGAACGGGATGCTTCAAGGTGACAGTCATCCAGGTTCAGGTGCAGATCAACACTTTCCACGTGTGCCATCTTGGACAAGTCATTATCTAGCTGGGCCTCACTCGAGGTATGATGGCGATTGACAGACTCCACAGGGCTGAAAGACCCAGCCACGTCTTCCATCTCAGCTGTAAGGGGGTGCGTACCAAAGGAAGGGATTGGTCTTCACCCCCTTCCTGCTTGGGAAAGCCTTAGCTGTGCCCATCTTTTATCTGGGAGGGCTTCGCTACCCAAGACCCAGTTCCCAGGGTGCTCGCGGAAGCGCTGTCCTTCATAAACACGGGCAGCCAAAGCCCCCTGGAGGTGTCCTGGATCCCAGCTGCCCCTAGAATTAAGGCAGAACCCCCAGCCACCACCCCAGGTTTAACAGGGGCGGGAACTAACCAGCGCTTTTCAAAAAAGGTCAAGCCGAGGCACCATCCAGCCGAACAGGCCATTGGTGACAGGAAACACACTCAGCCAGAAGCAGCTACACATGTGTGTCGTGTCTCTGAGTGCTGGGTCCCTCAGTGGCTCTCGACTGGCCCCAGAGCTGGGGAGGGTCCACAGGCAAGCCAGTTTATTCTTTTTTTTTTTTTTTAATTTTTGCCAAGAAGCTGAGAAAAACAATGCTGAGGGATTGCTACACAACCAAGCTGGGAGAACCAAGGATGGTTCCTTCACTCCTTCCCATGACCACCGAGCACACGAGGCACTGAGGTGGACTCTCAGAGCACTCTGCAGACATCCATCAAGCAGGTTGAAAGCAAACCAAGAAGAACAAGCTAGAACAGGGGCAGGGGGAAGAAAAAGAAAAAGCAAACCAAAACCCAGAAAAATCCGTGTTTACAAGTATGTACACAAAAAGTCAGGGTTCAGGAGGTCGTTTGCCAGGAAATAGGGTCTCTGTCGGTAGACAGTGTGGGGTGGGGTGTGTGTGTGTGTGTGTCTGTGTATGTGTGTATACACAGCTTATGTAAATCGACTCTCCACAGAACGGGTGTGTAGACCACCAAGATCACCAAAGTGCAACTGGGTCAAGTTTCCCATGGAGACAATTTGAGGGAGGGGCCCTGGGAAAAGTTCTGAGGCCTTGCAGAAAGCGTGCACATGTGCACTATCGATTTTGGGGCCACCTCATCTGAGGAAAACCATCTCCAGTCCCTTCAGTACACTTCTGATACATTCAGTTCATGTAAGTGGTTGGCCGAATGTGTTTTTTCCTACCACTCCCTCTGAAATGTTCAAGAACATCCATACATCTGTCACAACTGTGGCAAAGGTAGCTACATGAATCAGCCTTGGAAAATGCAGATGCAATATTTCACATTCGCCTTTTACAAGCTAGCAAATGTTACATAAATAAAGCCGAAAATAATATGACCCTCCCTTCCTCCAATCAATAAATACCTATGGTTACAATTAACTTACTCTAAATCATAAGATGTTACTACTAGTCTTCAAGAAGGAAAAAAGGAGTCCTTGAGAAGCATTAGGTGCATGCCTATCATAGCTACCCACCTCGCTGCCTCCTTCCTGGAGGCACCTCTGTTCCTACAGAACAAACTGGAAATGCTACGGACACTCTGCCTCATGCACTTCCAGTTTCACCTGGGGTAGCTATTCTGACTCAGGCCATGCCCTCTCATTAGAGGGGAAAACAAAATACCACACACAAAGCAAAAACCCCACGCAACAGCTGGGGAGGAAGGACCAGATACACTACAGCTTTTGCATGCAACAAGTACCTACCCACTGGACGTGCTGCACCTTCTGAGTCCTTTAGCACCTTGAGAGAAAGGGTTGCTACGTCTTTGAGGGCTGTCGGGAGAGGGTGGTGTGGCTGTGCACAAAAGCAGGGCTCAAACCCAGTGGCCCCTGGAAAAACCTTTCCCCTACCTTCTCCCCCAGCTCTTCCAACTCCCCTGCTGGGGCTTCCTAACACTAAAATAGACTCTTTTTTCATCATCTCTCTATTTACATTAAAGATACAGACACATCACTATACACAAAAGGCTATGACAGTGAGCAGCAGAATCAGAAGAGAAGAAACCCAAACCCAGCCTGGCTCAGCGGTCATTCTGCCAATGGGAGGTGCTGCCTCTCTTCTTTGCTGTTAAAATCCTCTTGTTGATGGGGAGGGAAATTGTGTTCCTTGAGGTTGCTCGCCCCCAGATTTTGAAATCAGCCCTTCCTGGGGGTGGCCCAAAAGGAAACAAGTTTTATTATTTTTTTTTAAAACACCGTTATCATCTGGTTTAATTATTCTATAAAAACATAGTGACTGGATCCAGAGACCACAGCCTCAGACTCATTGGCAAAATGATATTTGGTCTCGCATTTGCCGCCCTGGCTTCCTCTACCCATATAAAGTTTCTGGAAGGATCTGAGTAGAGAGAACCCGGGACACGTAGTAGGCAGGCGAGTCTGTGACTCGGTAAGAACCGAAGGACGGTGTGGTGAGCAGAACACCCCCAAGAGTTAGTTGATGCAGTTGGAAGGGAGATGTGCACTGAGCAGTGGCTCCTAAATCCATCCTGTGGCTCCGGGGAGGCAGAAGGAGGAATGAGGCTTGGACTCACTGGCCGTCCTCTGTTCTCAGTGGCTCCCAAGTATATACAATAGGAACTGCTAGGATGTTCTACACCTTCCCCAAGACATCAGGGACAAAGTGGGGTGGAGTGAGATGGGGGACGAGAAGAAGGTATAGAAAACTCCAAGGGTCTTCTTTAAAGGTACCCTGGTACTCAGTTAACAATTCCTCCCAGGCAGCTAGCTCCTGTGAGAGCCAAGACAATGGAAAAGAGGGAAGGTGGGGGGGGGGGGTGGAGGGAGGGAGGGAGGGAGAAGGAGGGGTTGGGGAAGGCATTCAAGCAGCTGCAGCTTCCGGATATGTGTCCACATCTGTGTTCCGTCTTCTGAAAAAGAAAAATTCCCCCCAAAACCACACCCTGCCCCTGCATTGTCTGTTTGACACAAAGTTCCAGGACCCTGAAAAAAAAGCCCCAAAGTGCTTCTTCATCGTCTTGGGGAATACAGGGTAGGTGGTGGTGGTCTCTGTATTTTCCGAAGCTGGGGGTAGGGAGTGGGCAGAGTAGCAAGGTCAGCCTCAGAAGACTAAAACCTCTGACCTTGCTGCAGTCTTCTTAGATGTCAGAAGACAACCAGGTTTCTAGGCGGAGCACTGGGGCTTCGACAAAAACCGTCAGAAAGGCTTGTCTGGCCTGCTGGTCTTGGCATCCCCGCTGGCTGCTTTGCAGATGACGCTGTTCGTGTGCTTGCAGCGGCAACCAGGGCGGCGCAGACGGTCGTAGCCGCGCTGGGCCAGCTTCACGCAGCCGGTGGCAGGCAGGTAGCAGAGCAGGCAGGGTAGCACCACGGAGAGAGCACCCATGAAGGACCAGCGGGCGCAGCAGTTGGAGCGGGAGCAGGAGCAGGGGTGGTCAGCACAGGAGCCCTCATCGTCCTCATTCGTGCAGTGGTAGAAGATGCCCTGCACCAGACACATGCATGTGCCATAGTTGACCAGGGTCTGGGCTGAGCACAGGCACTCCTGGTTGCAGACCCAGCAGGAGGGCAACGTCCGCGGGGATGCACACTCCTTGCATTTACACTTCCCACAGGCCTCGCACAGCAAGAAGTGCTTGTCCAGCTCGGATGGGACTGCTGGGCCCTTGAGGTCCAGCGGCTTGCAGTGGACCACCTTGGGCTGGATGCGCACAGCCCTTGGTGAGGCCTGGTCGGCCACGGGTGGTGGTGCCATGTGGTCTAAGAGCCGCTGGTCGGAGGATGTGCTGCTGCTGCTGCTCACAGAGCTGGGCCGCCCGCTGAAAGAGATCCAGTGGTGGGTGACATCCTGGTCACAGCGGGCAGGCGTCGGGGCCAGCTCTGGGGCCCCACCCCGGGTCCGCTTTGGGCCAGTGATGGGGGCCAGGCCAGGGTTGTCTATGTAGTCATTCTCCACGTGGCTGGTCTTCATCTGGTCAATGGGTAGGATGGTGAGTGGGTGCTGGAGCCGGCTGTGGGACATCCGGCTGTCAAGAAGGGGCTGGACCATGACTGAGCTGGGAGTCAAGGGGGCGCTCTGTGGGATCGGGGGCTCCATGGGGCTGGAGGTCCTGGACTGTATGGAGAAACAGGCTTCTAAGGGCCCTGGGGGTGGGGTGGGGAAAAGGAAGAGAGAATGGATTCCAGGCATCAGTATGTGGCCTGCTAATACCTCACCCCCCTCTCATCAGGTCCTTGGGAGCCGCCCAATTGAAATAGGAACTAAAATCACTGTGTGGACTTTCCAGTGACTTCCAAGCTTAGATGATTAATAATGACAAGAAGTCAGTGGTGGAAATAATACTTACTGAGCACTTAAGACGGAGGTGCTCTCCTAAGCACCATATACAATAAGTCTTTGACTTCATGATAAGCCTAAAACATAACTACTATTATCCTCCTTTTCTATTTACAGAAAAGACATGTTCAAATTAATTTGTCCAAAATCACACAAAACTATCCAAAACTATCAGTAGCAGGACCCAAACCCGGGCAGCCTGATTTCATTCTCTTAGTCACTGTGAAACATGCTCCTTAGTTAAGATACATAGCTCAGTGGATATAAACACAGGATCTGGAACCAGACTCAAATTCGATTCTCACTTTGGCCTAGCAATATTGCCATGAATGAGTTCTTTCATCTCTGTGCCTTAGGTTTTGGTCTTGTCATCTGTAAAACGGGCTCTTGCGAGGATTAAATGAGAAAATACTATCTATTACCTAGCATATTACCTGGCATGCAGCAACAATTTATCGCTGCCCCAGGAAATAAGCTGAGATCTCCTGAGCACTTATAAGCACTTCCTGCCAAGCACTGTGCCAGGTACTGGGGACAATGTGGTGAACTCAACAGACACCTCTGGATGCTCCCGTGGACTTTTTCAGCTGGATTAACAAGCCCTTTATTTCAGATATTCGCAAGAGAAGGACTGTTATCTGACCCATGCACATCCAGGATATTAACTTATTACTACCACTTCTTAAGAGCAGCAACCTGCAGTGGCTAATAATCCCTAGGTATGTCAGCTTCTGACAACTTGGATGGGAAATCCTCTCAAGGGGCACTCACATCACCCATTTCCAAGTGCTGAGCTGAACATTCAGCCTAAATGCTATTTACTAGAATAGCTAAGCCAACCCTGGATCAGTTTCTAATTTCACCGAGAGAGTGCAATTTTAAGTTGGAATCCAGCCAGAGATTCAACTGCAGTGCCTGACACGGAACCCCAGGAAGTCACTTAAATCAAAGAGCGGAAACGGCTTGGTTCAAATTTAGAAAGTGCACATTGTTTTCTATTAGAAGTGCCATTTCCTTGCCTGCTGACCTTTACAGTTGGAATTCTGCTGGAGATCAATTTAAAGAAATAGCAGCAGAAGGCCAAGACCTCTGCTCAAGGGGACACAATTTGGAATCCAAGGGAAAGATTACACTCTAGGAAGATTCCACCCCAATCTTAAGAACCCAGGGAATGGGGAGGAAGGATAGAAGAGAAAGGTAAGTCTTTAAAACAAAACCAAAAAAAGGTCATTGGATTAATATATTCTGGGGTGGGGTTTTAGTAAACGCTTTTGCATTTACTAAATTTGCATCAAGATGCTAATGATGTTCTCATTAGGAGAGCTGATCCTGCCCCTCTGCTGTTAGGTTTATCTAGAACCTGTCTAAAATAAAAAGCTAGCTCTAGATGAAAGTTTATGAAGGGGATAAAAGGGGGCTATCCACAGGGCTCCAGTCTGTATATCACTTACACTGCTAAATCCAAAAAGCATCCAGTCTTTTCTGCAAGGTTCAATGCTCAGTCAACTGGTATTTCCCATTCACGCAGGGCATCAACTATTGGCTTTGCTCCCATGGCCCCACCTACTTAAAAGGATGCTGGTATTTCTTTACATGCTTCGTTTTTCCTGTCTTGGAGAAAGCCTACCTAGCGGCAGTGCCTGCCCCCCATGTTCTCTTTGGATGAAACCAGAGCATCACCTTCGAATTGCTGACTTCCTAGTGGCAGAGTTTGCCTTAAGTTTCTGGCAGGTCTGCCACCAAAGAGTAGCCACTTGCCAAAGCAGCCTCCCGTGGAGATCCTGTGGTCAGGGCTGGAGAGAGGGAATGCAAGTAAGCATCTATGGAGAGGAGTTTTTCCAAGGATCAGGCTGATGACAGGGTAGGAACTCCAGGGAATGCTACCTCAGCCTGCCCACTTACTGTCAGTAGGGGTTCCAAGGCCTTGCTTCTAGAATAAATGAGTTTGGGGCAAGAGGCCAGGGTTAGGAGCCCAAGGTCCAGCACTGAGGACGGTGCTTGGAGGAAAGGCCTAAGAATAAAAAACGCCATGGATAAGATTCTCCAGCACCAGCCAGAAACCTCACCCCCAGACAATGATAACATGATTCCCTTGTTCCAGAAACCCATGTCAGGAATATTCAGGGTCCTGCCAACACAATGTAGGCAGCAGTTTGAAGCTTCTATTGCCCCATATAGTTGGGTTTTGTCTCTCAGGACAAGGATTGGGTCTGGCCATGCTGTGGGAGAAAGTAAAATACTCCCTTCCCTTGAGCAGATTCATTTTTTTTTTTTTTTTGTGAGGTTCTTTAAAAACAGCCACATTTCCTACAGATAAAGCAAAAGAAATGGGCAATGCTCAGAAATTTTAATAGGCCTTGGAATCAGAAGGCAGATTCCCCAATTCATGGAAAAGTCCCACCAGGAAGCCAGGATGGGAGCAGCCACTGCAGGCAATGGGGATGCTGGCATTCACAGGCTCCCATAACCCTCCAGAGACAGCTGTCAACATCTGGGCCTGCAGTTGAGGCCAGACATGGGGATGGGAGCTTGGCCCACGATGACTCGGCTCTCTGGGGATGATGCAGCATCCGATGGCTCCATTGGGCATATTATAAAATGTATCTTCCCTTCCATAACCCTGATGTAGTAGGATTCCTTTCAACCACCAGCTCAGCAAAAACCAAATCAGAGATCCACTGCTGCCCTCACCACTCACCAGCAGGGACCCTCCAAGAACCTCTGCTGAATTTATTTGGCTGACAAAGAAAAACAATTTTCTGAGCTGCCTATTTAATAACCCCTCAGCACAGCTAAATGATGTCTCAAAAAAAAAAAAAAAAGAAAAGAAAAAGAAAAGAAAAAAGAAAGGCCTGGCACAGTGGCTCACGCCTGTATCTCAGCATTTTGGGAGGTCAAGGCACGTGGATCACTTGAGGTCAGGAGTTTGAGACCAGCCTGACCAACAGGATGAAACCCTATCTCTACTAAAAATACAAAAATTAGCCAGGCGTGGTGGCAGGCGCCTGTAATCCCAGCTACTTGGGAGGCTGAGGCAGGAGAGTCACTTGAACCCAGGAGGCGGAGATTGCAGTGAGCCAAGATCGCACCACTGCACTCTAGCCTGGGCGACAGAGCAAGACTGCGTCTCAAGGAAAAAAAAAAAAAGAAAGAAAGAAAAAGAAAAACCAACTCTCAGTTATTTGGTAGATCAATCTCGACTCACTGAGAAACACCCGCCCTCCACTCTGAGCAGTGCTGACAATCTTAAGTGCAGATTTAGTATGTGCTCTCTGCTTCCCCTGCAAGGAAGTAAGAGATTTATGATGTAAATAGGAGAGAGGAGGCTTTGCCTCATTTAGGCAGTTTGGAAGATACTGATGGCCAATTTGGAAGACACTGGACAGAGAAACAAACCCAGCACTCCACTTAGCCAAAGAAACACCTCTATCAAGTTTAGGTGGTACTCTTAGGAACTGGCAAGAGGGAAGGGACTTTTACGTGCACTCAACCTTCTAATAATAATAAATAATAATTATGGAAGCGGCTAATATTTATGAAACATTTCTTGGTGCCAGGCTCCGTGCTAAGCCCTCAGTGATTTATTTTCTCATTTAATTCTCACCATACTTCAAGAGAGTACCCATTTTACAGAGAAGAAATGGAAGCACAAAGGGTCATAGAGCTAGCAAGTGACCAGAGCAGGATTTGAACCAAGACAGCAGAGGCTTCAGAGGCTGAAATATTAACATCTCCGCCCTGACTTACAATGACTTGCAGAAGCCCTCCATAACCTCTGGGAATTCATGGGAAGGCATGAAAGTGCCATCACTTTCAGAACCATGGACTCCTCCAGCCCTCATGGAACATCATCAGAACATCCTGGGGCTATGCAATGCAACCACCAGGGAAGGAAAGCTAGATGGGCTTATATCAGCCTGAACCCCAGGGAGGGGAATTTTCAGTGTGGAGAGTGAAGGCTGTGGGGGTTTGTAATCTCTCTCCTTCAAGGAAGGCTCAGAATTCAAGTTCTCTTCACTTCCAGTTTAGTGTTATGTGCCATCCCCCTGTCTTAAAAGTGGTTTCATTTTTAATTTTCTTTTTTTTTTGAGATGGAGTTTTGCCTTTTTTTGCCCAGGGTGGAGTGCAATGGCACGATCTTGGCGCACGACATGCTCCACCTCCCAGGTTCAAACGATTCTCAGCCTCCAGAGTAGCTGGAATTACAGGCATGTGCGACCATGTCCAGCTAATTTTGTATTTTTAGTAGAGATGGGGTTTCTCCATGTTGGTCAGACTGGTCTTGAAATCCTGACCTCAGCTAATCTGCCCGCCTCAGCCTCCCAAAGTGCTGGCATTACAGGTGTGAGTCACCACACCCGGCCTCATTTTTAGTTTTCTTATAGTTGAATGGATTTCACTTGTAGGAGTTTATTACAAATCAGTCCCCAAAAGGAAACCCTGGGGTGGAAAACAATCTCTACTCCTCCCTACCTATCAAGTTGAACTTAAGGGTCCCTAGGGTACCTTCATTGATGGGGCTCTCCCTGGTCCAGGTCTGTGAGGAAGGGAGGGAGCCAGGGCACAGAGAGTCCTAGAATACTGAATCAGCAGGATATCAAAATCCCTAGAACACCCAACACTGTATTTGCTGCTTGGCAGGTCTGGGAGCCCAGAGCCAGCCAGTCTGACACTCACTGCATTTGTACCTGTGGGGAGGGGGCTGAGCATCAGGCTGCAGACCGCTCAATACAGGCTGGCTGAAAAGAATCAAGAGGCATGTTAAATGTCTGCACAACTGAACAGGATGCCTAATCCCACCCACCCACACCCTCCCCTTGACTTACCCTAGTGAGGTGAGTTGGGAAATATTGGGAAAACCTGACAGTTGTACTTTGAAAGCTACAGGTCAGCTAATGACAAACTGGCAAGAGGCTGTGAATGAATGGGTAGTTTGAGCACTGCCCCATTCAGTCTCAGCGGGTTATTTCAGTGAAGGTTGTTTAACCCTTTAAACAACTCAGAATAAAGGTCTCTAGGCTGCCAGAGAGCCTGCCCACCACTATGGCTTGGTTCTTTGTGACACTATCCCAGTTTAGCTAATTAAGCTACAACCAAATGATGACTTATTACTTTAAAAGGACTTTAAAAAGAGGGGGAGGGATGCTGAGGGAAGCAGAGGACTTGCCCCTCCCTATACCCTACAAAGAAAATCTCTGCTGAGAATGGCCCCAGTGGGAGAATAAAGCATTTGGGCAGCTGGATTTGTCTGGGAATCCTTCTCCCATCTCCCTACCCCCAGCACCAGCACTAAGAAGCTCACCTCTGGCCATAATCTGTTAGAGATCACAAAAGAAAATGGTTGCTTTTCATCACTTCATCCTACCACCAGTTAGGGGTTCCCAACCCTCTTCTTCTCTTCCCACAACCAATCAGCTGAGCTCCAAAGCCCGAGCACACGGAATGGTGGGAATCTTGCTGGACTTTGGGCTCTTTAATCAGCTTCAAGTTTTTGCTTCACTGTATTACTGCCGTAATTGTCTGCCCAGATTCCCATAAAGAAGGATTAGAAGCCAAGAGTCAGTAAAGAAGGAGTCAGAAGCAGCCTGTTAACCACTGGCATGGTTTGGGAACTATTGGCCAAGTCCAGGTCTGGGTGGGACCAGAACCCTAGACTCCTAAGGCAGGGCTTCGTCCCACAGACACTAAGATCTTATTATTTGTCTCCTTACCCTCCACCAAGAAATGAACTTACAATAATAGATTTTAGCTTACTCCTAGGACAGGAGCAGGAAATGACTTCCCCTTCCCCCAACCAGAGAAAGAAAGACTACTGACAAGGGAAACCACTCTTCTGCAAGTGGCCACCTGCCCCAAAGGGCCCCTTCCCTCCTCTGCTAGATCCAGCACATCTGTGCTCCCTCCCCTGTGCCCCTGCTTCCTTCACTGACTGGGGCCTGTCCTTGGAAAGAACAATCGTGATCACAGCTGAACTGTGGAGTCTCTTAAGCCCAGCCACATGTCCCGGATACATTCCCCAGCCTTGTCAGCTGTCCGGATCTGCAGGGTGGCCCCAGACCCCTGAGAGCCAAGAATACCCTCCCTCTTACATCATGCAACACCCCACACCTCCTGTGCAGGAAGGGGGCACCCTTAAAACCAGGCCCTCCTCCTAGGAGCTCAATAATAACAATGAGCATGGCCCTAGTCCCAGCCGCTCACTAGCAGTTCTGCTGGCCCCCTGTCCCCTTGGGAGGAGTTTATTTTCTCTACTGTGCAGATGGGGAAACTAAGGCCATGCTTAGCAGGTTTGCCTAGTCACTCATCTGCTCTGTCCAGGCCCCTGGCTGGGTCTGGAAGGGGCAACACAGCTTTCTGAAAGCTGTTCATTCACCTTCCCCTGGCTCTTTTGAAACAGCAAAAATATATTCTAATGAGTTACTGTTTCTCCTCTCAGGGAGATAAGGTTGGCCGTGAAATAGAACCTTCTCCACTCTGGCCATTTCCCTTCCTTAAAAACTCTGTCATGTCTACATACAAAACCCCAAATTTTCAACTTTATCTCCAAATTCAGAGGCCTGGGCAAGAATCCTTAGCCAGGTTATCACAAGGGAACTGCCACCTAAGTAGAGGCCAGATGACAAACACTCTGGATTTAGAACCAAATGGAACACCATGATTCTCCAAGAAACACTGGACTTTTCTGAATAAAGAGGGAGGGCTCCTTCCTAGGCCTCCTTGGCACCAACGCCCAGGCCCTCATTAACAGGATAGCCCAAGGACAGAAAAACACTGTGGGGGCCCAAATCTGGGAGCTGTAAGATGTCACACCATGAGACGTTCAGCCCTGGAAACTGGAATCCCCACATATGGTACCAAAATATTAAATGCCAGAGCAACACAGCTCAAAGGTCACTTCTGGAAGTATTAATGAGTTTTATTCCTCTTAATTTTTAAATCACTGATTTTCAAATTTGGCACTGAAAGACTGCTTTCATTTATTATCCACGAAACTCAGCCAAAGCTCTGGGCACAGGTTTACCAAAGTTGGGGCTGGGGTCATGTGTGGGTGTGAACTGGGCAGGACAGATTTCCAAAGAGCCACATCTCTCCACCAATTCTGGGAGGATGCAAATAAAAATGACATGTGAGACTGGGCGCGGTGGCTCACGCCTGTAATCCCAGCACTTTGAGAGCCCGAGGTCGGCGGATCATGAGGTCAGGAGTTTGAGACCAGCCTGGCCAACATGGTGAAACCCTATCTCTACTAAAAATACAAAAATTAGCTGGGTGTGGTGGTGCACACCTTTGATTCCAGCTACTGAGGCAGGAGAATTGTTTGAACCTAGGAGGTGGAGGTTGCATTGAGCCAAGATCGCACGACAGCCCTCCAGCCTGGGTGACAGAGCAAGACTCCGTCTTAAAATAAATAAATAAATAATAAAAAATAAAAATAAATGAAAATGACACCCGTAAGCTCCAAATATCCACCTGTCCACAGCCTCTGCCCTGCTATGTGTTCTGTCTCCTCCCACCAGCCCCAACTAAAGCTTTAGTGAGATGTGGCCATTTCAGAGGGTGATCTGAAAAAGGTCATGGGTCTGGGCAGGAGGGCTAAGGGCAAGAGGGCATTTACACTCCACCAAAAGGGAGTGACTCTCGATAACCAACAGATGCCTTTCAAGTCTCCTCACCGTAGCTGACCAGTATTTGTCCATTGAGATTTCAGAAATCTGCTACTAAAATCCCCACCCTACACCCGTAACTGGCCACGGGGCTTGGTTGGTAAGTGTGTGTGCTGTTCACCACATTAGGATTTGCTGGAGCCTGGCGGCGCGTGAGGATCCTCCCAAGGGATGGGAAAGAGGAAATGTGATTTCACACTGGACATCTCCACTAGTTCTTTCCCACCCTTCTAGGAGACAGAGAGGGAGAGAGAAAGAGAAATCTTTAACCGTAGCCCTGCCTCTCCTAGTCGTCCTGACACCCGCACTTAAAAAAAAAAAAAAAAAAAAAAAAAACCTGAAAATTTCAG
This sequence comes from Chlorocebus sabaeus, assembly GCF_047675955.1. Classification (NCBI taxonomy): domain Eukaryota; kingdom Metazoa; phylum Chordata; class Mammalia; order Primates; family Cercopithecidae; genus Chlorocebus; species Chlorocebus sabaeus. The sequence goes on along the minus strand of NC_132926.1, from coordinate 39,873,857 downwards.
AGATGTTTATGCTCCATTTGTGTGAAGATCTGGAGCACTCTAAACATTGTGAAATCCACCAATGCAGTATTGGGTAGGGCCTCAGGCCAGACTGAGCTCATTAAGAGATTGATAAACCCACAGTTCCCAACTTCTCTGAGCCTTGTACCTTCCAGTTTCGAATCCCCAGAGGCTTGTCAGAGAGATTAGTGCCTCCGTCAGCTACAGAGACAGACAAGTGCTTGCTCCTGCCCCTCTGCAAGTTCTTTGGCCTCCAGTGTGTCTGGCCTCTCCCAAAACTGGAGAGAATCACGCCACTGATTCGGAGGCAGGAAAGAGGGGGCTGCCACTAGGTTTGGTCACCCCACTGTACACTCTTCTTTCCAGCACTAACCGCACTGGGGGGTACCGAAGCCTTGCTGCGCCAGAAGGCGGCCTCCTGCCCTCACAGAGGCCTTGGCAATATGGATGCCCCTCCAGCAGCTGGTGAAAGGGGCAGCCAGCAGCTCCCTGCTCTGCCTACCATCTAGCCCTTCCAGCCCATTTCGCCTCTCTTGTCCATCCTTCAGCCCTATAAGCCATGCAACCATTTTCCGTCTCCCTTGCCTCTTCTGCTCACAACCCCCTGCCCCCAATCAAGGAGAATTGAGAAACCGTCTTCTTGCACAAGAGTAGCTACTGTCTAAACGCTTTTTGATCGTCTGCATGGAGGGGGAACTAGGCACAGCCTTGGACCCGGTGATGGAGCCAAGCTCCAGCTGCCCTGGCTAGCCAAACCCGCCCTCACCCTGCTCACTGTCCCTGGGGTCTTAGCGATTCAGAATTTTTCAGAACGTACCGTCTCTATTCTCTTCTCTGTGATGTCAAGCCTGGTACCACCAAGAAGGAAGGAGGGAAAGTAGGAGTCTTATCTCTCCTACGTTCGCAACCTCTTCCTCCAGCTCCCACACGCCTGGCGTTATGTAAACGCACCTTCAGCCCCCACCACAGCCCTAGCGCGGCCTGGGGGCTCCGGGGCCTGGCACGGCTCGGTGCCCGGGGAGAGGGAGGTACAGGGTGGCCGAGGAGCCTCAGGCCCTACAGAGGCCAGGCAAGAAAAAGGCAACTGCAAGGCAGTTGCACAGCATAAAATGCGGCAGCGGAGCAAAGGTCAGACGGCGAGGAACCGCCTCGCCAAGGAGAGGGAGCAGAAATGCCCAGTCCTGAGCCAGTCCCTCGCTGACCATCGAGGGAGAGGCAGAAGGGGAGGGAATTCAGTCCGTCACCGCTCCGAAGAGAAAGGAAAAAATCTACGTCGAGCATAGGCCGCTACGGCGGGCTGGGAGATACACGGCAAAGCTGGCACCGTGGGCACGGAGCTGGGAGTTGGGCGAGCCGCCCAGAGCGAGGGCGCCCCCCGACCCAAACGGTGGCTCCTGACCAAGCCCAGAGCCGCCCGTTCCAGCGTTCGAGGCGGATGGTGGCAGGAGAAGGAAAGAGGCCAGGCCAGAGGCAAACTCCCGGGACACGCACGGGGCTTCCCGAGTCGCAGAGGGCGGGGAAGCCGGGCTTGGCAATGCCCAGGGGTCGGAAACGGCGGTGCCAGGCTGTGAACACCCCCGGCGCCGTGCCGGCCGGGCCGAGGGCGTCAGGGAGCTGCGGCGCACCGCAGCGACTCAAGGAGGCGCAGGCTGAGGGAAGGAACACTGAGGCGCGCCTAGAAATAGCGCACCATTTGCCCCAGCCCAAGGGGGGAGTCGCGTCGCCGCTCAGAGCGGGGCAGTTTCAGATCCCAAAACCGGCCATGGACTTACTTTGAGGAGCTGCAGGGTCACAAGCATCGCCCCACGTCTGTCTAAATCCTGGAGCCAGAGCAGGCAACCGCCGCTGTACTCGCAGACGCCGGCCGGAGGAACCGGCAAGGCTCCCTGTGCTCCACAGCGCCAACTCCGCGCTGTCAGCTCAGCTCGCTACCTCCGCGGCGATGTTGCAACCACTGCCTGGGAAAATGGCTTTTTTATGAATGGGAGGGAAGGGAGCGCCAGTGCGCACGCGCGCCGTTCGCGATTCTATGAATGGGTGGGCACAAGAGACCGCGAGCGCGCATGCGCTGCGCTCCATTTTTTATGAATGGGGGGCGGGAAAAGATCTTAACCCGTGATTGCTGGGACTGGCTCAAGCTCCAACAGGAGCCGTCGTTCTTTTACAAAGAGGGGTGGAGGTTCCAGTGGAGGTTGTTATTGCCTTTTTTTTTTTTTTTTTTTTTTTTAATGAATGGAGGGCGGCGGCGACTGCTGCAGCTGGGCCAGCTGCGCGGGCTGCACCCCCTCCCAGCCTGCGAGAGGAGGTAAAGGCCACCTTCACGCCACTGCGGGCCTGGTTAGGAACCGTCAGTGTCGCTGGGGGGCGGGGGGCGCTGCGGCCTCCGGATCCCGGGATGAGAGCAGGGTGGGGGAGGACATACCTAGATCTGGGGATCTCTGCCTCCCGCAAGCAGTCAAAAGAGGGGGCTGGAGGACCCCTACTGGGGGCCTTCTCTTGCTCTAGACCAGAGACGCCAGGCGGGAGGGATCTTGAAGCTGCGTTTACCAAATATTAAGAAAATGTCCATCATCCGTATCAAACGGTGGGGTGGGGATTGGTGAGTGAATCTGATTCCTTTTCCTGAGGCTGAATCTCTCGTGAGTGCTGGCCGCCCCTCCCCCCATTTCTTGGGTGTAGACAGTGACTGGGCCCAGGCCTCTTCCGGCTCCAGTAGCCCCCGGGGCGATTCTGGCAATTCAGCCAGAGGAAGCCTGGCCCTCGCCTCCCAGCGTTCCCCCCGCCCCAGTGCAATGTCCGCAGTGCCCGGGCGTCTGCCCGCCCTCTGCCGCCCTAGCTAGGTGTCCTCTCTCTGTCCCAGTCGGTTTCCTAGCCCTCACAGGACGCTGGCCTGAGGAGCCTCGGTCCACCTAAGGCCCACGGCCCTTTGCTGTTGTAGGCGCCTTTCCCCAATATCCCCCACCTCTCGCCAGCCTCCCCTCCGGGGAAGTGGGAGCGGCCGAGAACTGGCCAGGTGGATGGGTGGAGCCGGCCGCGCCGAGGATGCTGCCGGGGTGGCCTCAGGATTAAATAACAACGGGGCTCTTGAGCCGCAGAGGAAATGGAAATGGCTGGGGATCCTTTCTTTGCTGTTAATGATGGTGGCGTTGGGGGGCGGGGGTGAGGATCTGCTGAAGCCGGTGAAAAGAAAAGACCCCGCCATTAGGCCTGACTCCAGGAAGGCGGAGAGCCCTCGCGGCAGGCCTTGCTCCTCCCTGGAACGGAGGAGCCTGTAGCCTCCGGGAAGTCCGGGGCAGGGGGTGGCTTTGATGCGTAGATAAGAGCAGAGGCTTGGCCCTGAGTCCCTTGTAACGTCTGTCTTGCCGCTGTTCTGGCCTCACGGGGAGATTGTGTGGCAGTCTTTTTCTTCCTACGCCACTATAGAATTGTGCTTGTCTGTTGTCAGAGGAACCAATGAAAGGCTCCCAGCCTAGGGCTGAAGTCTGGCCTAGGGCTGGGACTCTAGACAGGCAGCCCAAGGTCACCGAGTCCTAGTCTAAAATGTCTTCTCACCGTTCGGACTCACCTCTCCGTGTACTTACCCAGCTCCTGAGGGCAGAGCAGACTCCCCTAGGGAACCTCAGCCTTCCTTTCAGGGGCGAGACTTCTCACTAAGAGCAAGAGAACTCTTGGCCAGAACAATGGGTGCAGCTGTCCAGGACTTCCCTGTAAGGGTGTTGAAGTTCAGTTTCGCTCTCTCTGTCAGCTGTAGAAACTGAGGCCAAACTGCACCGGGAAGAGCTAGTAAATTGTAGCACAGATTTTCTAGATCTTTGCAACCTGGCTCTACTTTGCTACCAACCCTTCTCAGCATCACAGACCTAAAATCCTGTTTCTTGCATGTCACTTAAGCATTTGAAACAATGAAAGTTGAAGCAGTAATTTTCCAGCTGGTGCTCACCCATGGCCCTTGCTGAAACAATTAGAAGGATGGGAATAGATATATCTTAAATCTATGGCAGAAAAGGAGGATTGGAGGGGCGGGGGGGGGGGGTGTGTTTGCTGTTTGCTGTCCTGTTTTTCTTTATTAGAGAAACTCAAGAGACAGACAGGATTACATTTCATAGTCTTTCTCAGCTTCCCTGAAAGAGAATTCAAGGAGACCCCAGTCTGTGTTGGGGAGAAGGAGGAGCTCCCAGTCTTGAGCTGGGAGGGGCCTCTGATGCTTATTTAAGTACAGCGAGATTCAGAATGTCTAGGAGGGCTCTGGAGGTCATATTCTGGTTGTGCTTGGAACCTAAGCTGAGGAATGGTTTGGAGCAGCAGTTATGAAAAATTCATTCATTCATTCATACATTCATTCCTTGATCCATTCTGTAGTGGGGCCTGCCCTGACTCCTGAGACTCAGTGGTGAGGGACAGACAGCCCTCCCTGCCCTTGCGAAGCGCACAGTGTTTTGAAAAGACAGACTGCAACATGAGGTTATAAGTGCTAGGAGGGAAATGAGCTTTCTCTGGGGTATGTTGCTTGCCGGGGAGGTGGGGGATGGTGGAAGGAGCTGATTCTGATTTGGTCATCAGGGAATGCCTCTGAGAGGGCGGCTTCTAGTTGTGAGTTGAGACCTGAAGACTGAGAAGTGAATGTGAGGGAGGACTGGAGAAACATCTCAGGCAGAGGGAGCATGGGTGGAGGCCATGTGTGGGAAAAGCCTGGCATATTGGAGGCACTGACAGAAGGCCTCTGTGGCCACAGCTTTATTAGCAAGTTTGAAGTGAGCCTGGTGAGGAATTCAGATGTCATCCTATTAAGGATTTTAAGCAAGGTCTGACACATTCTGATGTGTGTTTTAAACCTCTCCAGCAGCCCTGGGGCCACAATTTAGGGGCTGAGGGGACAGAATGAAAGGTGGTTGGGGAATGCAAAGCATTTGCTCCATTGCAGGGTGAAGACATATTCCTTCTTTAGGGTTGGGTGGCCGGTAGGCCTGTGCTGGATTTATTTTTCTATTTCATCTGATTCTGTTCATTCCAAAGCTACTCTATGTCCTCCCCAGGTATAACTTTTCTGCTAGAGGCACATCCTAACAAGTTTGCATTCCTGCCAGGGCTAATGACAATCTTTTATCCTGACTCCAATAAAAACATCCTCACTCCCATCAGATTGTGGCCAGGGGAGTAGAGTAGGTCCATTTCTGAGCTTTGGTCTTTTATTAATCTCCTAGCCTTGCTAGGACCTGGAAAATGAGTTAGTGTGATTGAGGAGAGGCAGGAATTCCAATTCAATGACAGTCACTTCTGGATCACTTACTGTGTGCCAGTCCTATGTGCAGCATGTTTTCATATGTAAAATTTTTTCAAAAAGCTGGGTCTTGATTTTGTCACCTCTCTTTTGCAGAGCAGAAGTTCAAGCCTCCATTTAAAAATTTTATTCCACAAAAAAATGTTATTTTTTTGTATGTTATTTTTGTGACACACTTCTCGTGTCAGGCATAGTGCCAGCTGTTAACAGTTATAGTGAGAAAAGGGACAGATACAAATTTTACTTTTATAGGGCTTAGTCAGTGGTGATGCCACAGGGAGGGCATGGAGAGGTGAGGATGGCATGTGCTTTCTTCCTGCAATCTCCATCAGAACCCCCATTCATTTGTGTGTGTTCAATTGACATTTCTCAACCTTAGCAAGTATTAAGCAATGGAAGCAAAGGCCCCCCTACCCAAACAGATTATCTTCTTCCACCTATGTAGAAATTCTGGACTGCTACCATTTATAGTCAAGTTCAGGAGATAGACATTAAACAAATAATTGATCAAAGAATCACTTAATTACAGTTAACATCAGCAGTGCATACAAAGTACAGAGAGCAAAGGAGGGGGGCACAGCCTGAGGCCCTCAAGAAAGTTCCCCAGAGCTCAGATCTGCAGAATATAGACTCAGCCAGACTGAGCTCAGTGATAGAAGGCCCAGAACCAGGAAAGAGCCTTGAGGACCCTAGTCTTTTGAGGAAGACAGGATGTGTCAGAACAAGAGGTTAGAACTCTGTCCTGGCACTACCTCCTAAGCTTTCTGGTTCAGCGTTTCAGCTGTTTCAGCTTTGGGGCTAGACAGCTTGAAAGACAGATGGACAGGCACTACCCACAGATTGCTAGGGTTAAATCCTGCCCTTACATGCTCCATAGTCTCAAACAAGTTATTCAGACTTTATGTGCCTCAGTTTCCCCATCTATAATATGAAAACTGATAGTAGTACTTACCACAAAGGGTTGAGCGGAGCTTGAATGCGGTATTGAATATAAGGCACTTAGAACAGTGCCTGAGCCAGGCATGATAGCTCGTGCCTGTAATCCCAGTGCTTTGGGAGGCAGGAGGATCACCTGAGCCAAGGAGTTCAAGACCAGCCTGGGCAGTGTAAGGAGAGCCCCCATCTCTACAGAAAAAAAACAAAAACAAAAACAAAGCTGGGTGTAGTGGTACATGCCTGTGGTCCCAGCTACTCAGGAGACTAAGGTGGGAGGATAGCTTGAGCCAGGGATATTGGGGCTGCAGTAAGCCGTGATTGAACTAATACATATTAGATGATTATTCAACATATACAGCTGTTTTGATGCAAATAATTAGAATTTCAAGAGAAGCTCATTTATCTGGGTGCATCAAGAACTCAGAGAAAAGCAATCTAAAAAAAATTTTAAAGTCTTTATTAACAAAAAGTTAAAACAATTATACTGCAGTTGTCATCAATATTTTAACTAGAACAGTTTTTGCAGGACAAAAGCATTTTGAGGTTGGGCACAATGGCTCATGCCTGTAATCCCAACACACTGGGAGGCTGAGGCTGGCAGATTGCTTGAGTCCAGGAGTTCAAGAACAGCCTGGGCAACATGGTGAAACTCTGTTTCTGCTAAAAATACAAAAAGTTAGTCAGGCATGGTGGCGCATGCCTGTAGTCCCAGGTACTTGGGAGGTGGAGGTGGGAGAATCACCTGAGCGTGGGAAGTCGAGGCTGCAGTGAGCCAAGATGGCACCACTGCACTCCAGCCTGGGTAACAGAGTGAGATCCTATCTCAAGAAAAAAAAAAAAAAAAAGGCCGGGCGCGGTGGCTCAAGCCTGTAATCCCAGCACTTTGGGAGGCCGAGACGGGTGGATCACGAGGTCAGGAGATAGAGACCATCCTGGCTAACACGGTGAAACCCCATCTCTACTAAAAAATACAAAAAACTAGCTGGGTGAGGTGGCAGGCGCCTGTAGTCCCAGCTACACGGGAGGCTGAGCCAGGAGAATGGCGTAAACCTGGGAGGTGGAGCTTGCAGTGAGCTGAGATCCGGCCACTGCAGTCCAGCCCGGGCGATAGAGCAAGACTCGTCTCAAAAAAAAAAAAAAAAAAGTGTTTTTAATTGTGTGGTTGGCTACCTTAAATAGTTGACCAAAGGGTTGATTTTAACCAAGACCAATATATGTTTGAAGAGTTTCAGTGGTAGCAGGTAGTGTGATATAATGCTGAATGTGTATGCTGTTGGTTCTCTTGAATCTCTATAAGGGGGGACATGTTAAACACTTGGTGACTTGGCATAATTCTTAATCCCTTCAAGCCTTGACTGTAGGAAGGGAATATACATAGCATCTACTTAGAGGGTTGCTGTAAGCACTAAATGGCATGATGCTTTTCAAGTAACTTAACTCAGAGCCAGGTGCGTAGCTATTTTTGTGGTCTTCTAGTTGTTTTGTGTAACAGGGAAATTTTAAAGATTTGAACTTGGCTATAGTAACACAGGTCACTAGTTTCCTTTTCCCTGCCCTTCCTCCAAGACCCCTGGTTTTCACTCATGAATTTCTATGGCACAGTTCAAATTTGCATTTGTTGAAATTCACATTTAAATGCAAGCACACTGTCCATTTCAGATATGAGAGCTAAATCCAGAACAGCCATTGTGAGCAGTGAATATGAAGAATAAAACAAAACAAAACAAAAAAACCCCACAACCCACCAGTGGCCAAGAGTAACCCCCTTAGTCCTTGCTTGCAAATCACAGAAATTCCCTGGTAACCTTGAACACTCAGATGTGACAGTGGTTGGCAAACTCTGGCTTTGGGAACTCCATAAACGGACTTGGCCCAGGGTACTGCCACTTAGTTTAGAGATTTTAGGCAAGTTACTGATCACTTAGAGCCTCAGTCTTGTTTATATAATGGGCATGATGATTCCAACCCATAGGGTGGTTCAGTAAACACCTCATAAGTGTCTGTGTCCTTTATATAAAAGAATGGGACCCTCAGGAGAAGCACAGGGATAAGGAATGCCCATCTGGACTTATCTAGATCAGCGACTTTCTGGAGGCCTGATCTTGGCTTTCACACTACATGGGAGAGATGGGAGCTGGGCCTCTTTCTGACTTGACATTTGTGTTTTGGGCCACCTTTACTATTCTGGCCTCCATTCATGCCACTTCATTTGGTCATTCATTCATTCAACCAGTATTTAAGCCCCTTCTAGATAGCAGGCACCATGCTAGACCCCAAGGACACAACAATGAATGAGTTAGAGGAATCCCTTGCTCTCAAATAGCTTAGTCTAATGAGGGGAGCATATAAAATTTAAACATCCACTGGGCGCGGTGGCGCTTTGGGAGGCAAAGGTGGGCGGATCACCTGAGGTCAGAAGTTTGACATCAGCCTGACCAAACTTTGAGTCACGACTCATGGGATAAATCTCCGTTTGTGTAGTGATTAAGCGTGCAAGTCTTGGAGTCAGCTAGGCTTGGATTAGATTCTCACTCATCTCTACCTATCTACTACCTCTGTGACTTCAGGCAAGTCACCTAATGTCAGTAAGCTTCAGGTCCTTTATCAAATAGTGTAAATATAGGAGCGCTCATCTCACTGGGTCTTCAACCCATTCCTTTATTTGAGAAATGTTTATGGAATGCCTACTGGGCTCTGTTTCGGGCACTGAGAATTCAGAAGTGAACAAGACAGATAAGGCTTTGCTCTCATGGAATGTACATTCTATTTAGGGGAGAGGGATGGTAGTTAAACAAATAATTAAGATCATTTCAGATAGTGATACATGCTCTGGAGGTATCAGGGGGCTGTGGTCAAGCAATGAGGTGAGGGTGGTAGGGAAATCAGGGAGGTGATGGCTGAGCTGAGACTCAAATGAAGGAACAGTGCTTTACACAGAAGGGCTAGCTGGTGCAAGGGCCTGAGGCAGAAACAAGCCTGGTGTATGTAAGGAGCAGAAGGAAGGTTGATTTTGCTGGAGCTAACTAGCCAAGGGAGAGGGCTGTTTGAGAAACACAGTAGAAGAGCCAGGTCATAAGGGATTTGAAGGCCGTGGTTAATAGTTTGCATTTTAAGATCGATGAAAAATCACTGAATGGTTTTAGGCGGGGGACCAATATGAGCTGATTTCCACAAAGATTTAAAAGACATTATATATATATAAATATAAAATCGAGAACTTAGCACAGAGTCTGGCACAGAGTGATGTTCAGTATATGTTAGTTGCTGCTGTTATTGTTTTTTATTGGTTTTTTCTTTTTTTGAGACTGAGTCTTGCTCTGTCACCCAGGCTGGAGTGCAGTCACTACAACACTGCCTCACTGGTTCAAGTGATTCTCCCACCTCAGCCTCCGGAGTAGCTGGGACTATAGGCGCATGCTACCACACACACTCAGCTAATTTTTTGTATTTTTAGTAGAAATGGGGTATCACCATGTTAACCAGGATGGTCTCGATCTCCTGACCTCGTGATCCGCCTGCCTCGGCCCCCCAGAATGCTGGGATTACAGGCGTGAGCCACCATACCCAGCTTACTGTTAATATTGTTATTATCGATGCCTTTAAACAGCCTAAAAATCTTCATCCTCTTTAAGGATAGGAAGCCAAGGCATAGTCATTACCATCCACGTGTAAAGCCAATCAAATCAGAGAACAGGATGCAGATTTTGTTAATCAAAGGAAATGCTTTTGGTCCTTTTCCCAAGTGTGAATTTTAAAGCTGAGGGTTTCTCTATAGTTAGCAATCATCTGGAACCAACTAAACTCCTTCAGCCCCTCTTTGCCAAAATGCCTGGAACTCAGTCACTTAGGTGCCATTGCCTATGGCCCCAGCCACCATTTAGGATCCTTGAAAAGGCTCCTGATTGATTGCTCAATCCAGCTGCCTTTGCTCTGGGTCTGATGGGCCCAGATGGGGAGGGGCTCCCTGTCCTCCGCCTTGAGTGCCCACCAGGTTTGCTGGGACGCCTGGCCAATCTGCCATCGCTGACTTGGAGGTTCTCCCACCATGTTCATGTCATGAAAAGCCCAGGGGCTGTTTTTATGTTTCAGAGAGGCTCTTGAAGGAAACTGCCCTTAATTCTCTCTGACCCAGAGACATGGAAAGTGAATAATATGTGGGCACAGTGGCTCACACCTGCAATCACAGAACTTTGCGAGGCCTAGGTGAGAAGATCGCTTAAGCCCAGGGGTTCAAAGCCAGCGTGGACAACATAGCAAGACCTTGTCTCTACAAAATAAATAATGCGAATGAATGAATGCAAGCTGTGTAATGAAACTGGGATAAGCTTCTTGGGGTATATAGTATTTGTTTCGGGACAAAGTGCTTTATATCTGGTGAGGATTTTTCATTCCTTCATTCATCAGTATTTACTGAGCTTCTGCTAGGTGCCAGCCACTGTATAGCAGTGAGCAAAAAGGGTGCCATTCTCACCCTCACGGAACTTCCAATCTAGTGGGACGTACATGCGTCAAATAATTGCACAAATATGGTCAGGTGTCGTGGTTCACATCTCTAACCCTAGCACTTTGGCAACATAGCAAGACCTCATCTCTACAAAAAATTAAAAATTAGCCAGGTGTGGTGGTATGCGCCTGTAGTCCCACCTACTTGGGAGGCTGAAGCAGGAGGATCCCTTGAGCCCAGGAGTTCAGGGCTACAGTGAATCATGATTGTGCTACTGCACTCCAGCCTGGGTGACAGAGCAGGATCTTGTCTCTAAAAAAAAGAAAAATTAATTGCATAAATATAAGTAGAAAATGACAACAATAAGTCTTCTGTAGGAGAGGCAGTAATGTTCTAAAGGTATATAATGAGGACAGAGTTGGAAAAGTTTCTCTAGTAAGCGACATTTCAGCTCAGAGCTAAAAGATGAGTGGTGTTAAGTGGGGTTTGGAGGGTGGAGTAAGAAGTGTTCCAGGCAGAAGACAGCATATGCAAAGGACTTGAGGCTGGAGGGATCATGGTGAATGCAAGGAAATGCAAAATCACCAGTGTGACTACAGGACTGAAAATGAGGTGGACCCTGGTCCCAGGAGGAGCTAGAAATATGGGGGACAGGGCCCATGCTGAGGATAGATCACGAAAGGCTTTGGAGGCTCTCTCAAGGATCTGCACTTTTATGCTTCTCGAGGACAATGGGATGCTATTAAAGGACTTGAAGCTGTGGATATGTGTGTAAGTATTTGTGTTAGGGGATGACAAGATCTAATTTGCATTTCGAAAAGCTCATTCTGGCCACAGAGTGAAGAATGGCTTGCAAGGACCGCAATGGGTTCTGGTAACTGCCCATCCACATGCTGCCCCTTCAGTTCTAGGAGTGATAGTGGAACTCTATTGTTCCTGGTTCCAGGGTGCTGCACCGTCCCTGTAGTTACCCTACACTCTGCGAAGTATGTCTATTATGTTTGCAAATAGTTTCTTTATCAAATGACCTCTCCTCAAATGACCACATTTGTTCTGCTTGACTTTATGGAGAAATTATATAGGCTGGAAAAAGCAAGAGGAAAGTTTAGCAGTCATTTACCCTAACTCCTTTGTTTTGCTTGTGATACACATGTATTACTGGATTTTGTTTCCTAGCAAGTCAGACAAGCTTTGTCTTTTCACTATTTTCACTACAGTGGAGTACATTTCAGTTTGCTTGTATTAATATGAGTATTGAAAATTATCACATTAGTCAGATTTCTTTCTACTCTTTGTCGTGGTTTTTATTTTTGTGTTTCTTTCTACTTTCCTGTCTTATGGATTGGGCTTTTTTTTTTTTTTTTTTTTTTTTAATCATCTCTTTTTTTCCCATTGCCTAGGAAGTTACAGTCTCTCCATCTCTTCTTTTAGTGGGTCCTCTAGATATTTAAAAGTTAATCATAGGCCGGGCGTGGTGGTGGCTCATACCTGTAATCCCAGCACTTTATGAGGCAGAGGTGGGTGGATCACTTGAGGTCAAGAGTTCGAGACCAGCCTGGCCAACCTGGTGAAACCCCGTCTCTACTAAAAATACAAAAATTAGCCGGGTGTGTTGGCAGGTGCCTGTAGTCACAGCTACTCGGGAGGCTGAGGCAGGAAAATTGCTTCAACCTGGGAGGCAGAGGTTGCAGTGAGCCCAGATCATGCTGCTGCACTTCAGTCTGGATGACAGACACCCTGTCTGAAAAAAAAAAAAAAAAAATCAATCACAGTTTCTATCCTCCTAAAGAATACAAGGACCTGGCCAGGTGCAGTGGCTCGTGCCTGTAATCCTAGCACTCTGGGAGGCCATCCAGGAGGGTAGATCACCTGAGGTCAGGAGTTCAAGACCAGCCTGGCCAACATGTTGAAACCCCGTCTCTACTAAAAATACAAAAATTAGCTGGGTGTGGTGGCACGTGCCTGTAATCCCAGCTACTTGGGAAGCTGAGGCAGGAGAATGGCTTGAACCCAGGAGCCTGAGGTTACAGTGAGCTGAGATCACACCCCTACACTCCAACCTGAGTGACAGAGCAAGACTCCATCCCTACCACTGCCAAAAAAAAAAAAAAAAAAAAAAAAAAAAAAAAAACCTGAATACAAGGACCTTAAATTGCATTAACTTAAATCTCTGCTGTCTCCCTTTACCTTAACACATACACGTTTATATTCTGTAGTCCGGTGTTTTCATTCTTTTTTTCTCTTCCCTCAAGCCAGATTAGACAGTATTAGTGTTTCTTTATACAGTCAGATTGTTACTCACATTTACTCACAGAGCTACCAATCTCTTTTTTTCTTTTTTCACTGTTCCTTGTTATAAGAGCATATATCTAAGACTGACATCCTTCTGCCTGAAATTCATTGTTTAGAATTTCCTTTGGTAAGAGTCTGTTGGTAGTAAATTCTATCAGTTTTTATTGGGTTGAAAATGACTGTATCTCATCTTCATATTTGAATTCTTGAATAGAATTCTTGGTCGCTAGTTGTTTTGTTTCAGCACAATGAGGAAAATACCGCTCTGCTGAATTCCAGCTTCCATTGTGCCTGCTAAGAAGTATGTAGTGAGTCTAATTGTATCTTTTTAAAAATTGATCTGGGCTGGGCACGGTGGTTCACGCCTGTAATCCCAGCACTTTGGGAGGCTGAGGTAGGAGGATTGCTTGGGTCCAGGAGTTTGAGACCAGCCTGGACGACATGATGAAAGCCCATCTCTACAAAAAATACCAAAATTAGCCAGGTTGTAGTGGCTCTTGTCTGTAGTCCCAGCTACTCAGGAGGCTGAGGCAGAAAGGATCGCTTGAGCCCGGGAGGTGGAGGTTGCAGTAAGCTGAGATCACACCACGACACTCTAGCCTGCGTGACCGAGTGAGACCCCATCTCAAAAAATAAAATAAAATAAAAATAAAAATTCATCTGGGCTAGGCACAGTGGCACACGGCTGTAATCCCAGCACTTTGGGAAGCCAAGGCAGGACTGCTTGAGCCTAGGAGTTCCAACCAACCTGGACAGCATATCAAGACCCTGTTTCTACAAAAAATAAAAATTGACTGGGCATAGTGGGATGCATCTGTGGTCCCAACTACTCAAGAGGCTGAGGTGGGCCAGGCACGGTGGCTCACGCCTGTAATCCCAGAACATTGGGAGGCCAAGGTGGGCGGATCACCAGAGGTCAGGAGTTCAAGACCAGCCTGGCCAACATGAAACCCCGTCTCTACTAAAAATATAAAAATTAGCTGGGCATGGTGGTGGGCACCTGTAATCCCAGCTACTTGGGAAGCTGAGGCAGGGGAATCACTTGAACCTAGGAGGCAGAGATTGCAGTGAGCCGAGATCATGCCAGTGCACTCCAGCCTGGGCAATAGAACCAGACTCCATCCAGAAAAAAAAAAAAAGAGGCTGAGGTGGGAGGATTCCTTGAGCCCAGAAGTTTGAGGCTACAGTGAGCTGTGATCCCATCACTGCAGTCCAGCCTGAGGGACAAAGCAAGATCTTATCTGTAATATATGTAGATGTGAATTTATTTTTCTTTATCCTTCTTGGAATTTCTGGACCCAGAGTTTGGTGTTTTACAACAATTTGGAAAAATTATCAAGGCCATAACTAGTGCGAACCTAGGGCACAAAATTTAAGGATGTGCTCGTTATGGAGCTTGTGTAAATATAAGGTTGGACCTGAGAGTGAGTGTCTACATTAAATTTAGTAGTCTACACATATGACTTATCTCACTCTAGCCTCTGTCCTATTCTATATAAATACTTCCTCTTCCTTATTGTTTTCTTTATTAAATACAAATATGTATTGGAACCTATCATTTTCCAATGTCACATATGTTGCTCTTTGTATTTTTTAAATCTCTTTGTGTCTCTGGGTCACATTCTAGATTTCTGCAGATCCATCTTCCAGTAAATGAATTCTGCCTTTAACAGTGTTTAGGATGGGCCTGGTGGCTCACCCTGTAAGCCCAGCACTTTGGGAAGCTGAGGCAGGAGGATTGCTTGAGCCCAGGAGTTCAAGACCAGCTTGAGCAACATAGCGAGAACCCCATCTCTACAAAAAATTTAAAAATTAACTGGTCATGGTGGCATGCAGCTGTGGTTCCAGCTACTCAGGAGGCTGAGATGGGAGGATTGCTTGAGCCTGGGAGGTAAGGCTGCAGTGAGTCATGGTCACACCACTGCACTCCAGCCTGGGCAACAGAGTAAGACCTTGTCTCAAAAAACCAAAAACAAAAAGTATTTAGTCTGTTAGTCTGCTATTTAAACCACCGTACATTTTTTTGTTTTGTTTTGTTTTTTCCAATTTGGCTTAGTTATTTTACAGCCTTTTGGTCCTGTCTCATTTATTTAAGCCTCACATTTACTTCTTGAAATATAGTAAATATACCTATTTATATTCTGTGCTTGATCATTTCTATATCTCATATTTTTGTGGGTCTGATGATGCTGTCTATTGTTTCTGCTGGTTCTCACTCACACTGCCTTATTTCGTGTGTGTTTTGTGATTTTAACTTTAGGCTCAAGTTTCCTGAAACTTTGTGGGCATTTCCTTGAGCCATGGGTTGAAATTGTAGTCCTTCAGTGATCTTGGCTCACCGCAACCTCCACCTTCCAGGTTCAAGCGATTCGCCTGCCTCAGCCTCCTGAGTAGCTGCAATTACAGGGGTGTGCCACCACGTCTGACTAATTTTTTTTTTTTTTTTTTTTGAGACAGATTCTTGCTCTGTCACCCAGGCTATAGTTTAATGGCATAATTTCAGCTCACTGCAACCTCCGCTTCCCAAGTTTAAGCGATCCTCCTGCCTCAGCCTCCCAAGTAGCTGGGATTACAGGCCAGTGCCATCACGCCCAGCTAATTTTTATATTTTTAGTAAAGACGGGGTTTCACCATGTTGTCCAGGCTGGTCTCAAACTCCTGACCTCATGGTCCACCTGCCTCAGCCTCCCAAAGTGCTGGGATTACAGGCATGACCCACTGTAATTTTTGTATTTTTAGTAGAGACAGGGTTTCACCACGTTGGCCAGGCTGGTCTCGAACTCCTGACCTCAAGTGATATGCCCAACTTGGCCTATATTTACTTTTAACAGCTATATTTACTGGGGTTTATTCCTATTAGGAACTCCTTCTAGCCACAGTGGCTTACACCTGTAATCCCAGCACTTTGGGAAGCCTGAGGCAGGAGGATTGCTTGAGCCCAGTACTTCATGACCAACCTGGGCAGCAGAGCTCCTTGTGCAACGAACTTTATCTCCTGTCCCCCTCACCTCCTATGTTAATCAAAATGGAAGCTTCAAGTCATCAAGTTGTAGCAAATATCCTCAATCTAAAGCTGTCTTGTGCATTCACCTATGTTTCAGAATTCCCTTTTTCATTTATTTTGTTGGTCTCTGAATATTCCTTACTTTTTTTGCCAGTTCAGCAATGCATTTTTTGGGGGAAAAAAAAGATATTTCAATGTTTGTTTGTGTGTGTTTTTTTTTAATCAGAAGGCCATCTGATAGTATGGCCAGCATACTATCAGAAACTGAACAAATTCCTTTACATTTTTGCAGAGAGAAAGAGGAGTAGAATGATGTAGTATAAGAGTTTTGAGGCCGGGCATGGTGGCTCACGCCTGTAATCCCAGCACTTTGGGAGGCTGAAGCAGGCAGATCACCTGAGATCAGGAGTTCAAGACCAGCCTGCCAACTGGGTGAAACCCCATCTCTACTAAAAATACAAAAATTAGCTAGGCGTGGTGGCGCGCACCTGTAATCCCAGCTACTTGGGAGGCTGAGGCAGGAGAATCTCTTGAACCTGGGAGGCGGAGGTTGCAGTGAGCTGAGATCATGCCGCTGCACTTCAGCCTGGACGACAGAGTGAGACTTCGTCTCAAAAAAAAAAAAGTTTTGAGGCTAGGTCATACTGGGTTCAAATCCACATTTAATACTAGGGCTGCCATAACAAAATACCACAGGCTGGGTGGCTTAAACACCAGAAATGTATTTTCTCTCAATTCTGGAGGCAAGAAGTCTGAGATGAAGGTGTTGACAGGATTGGTGTCTTCTGAGACTGCGCTTCTTTGCTTGGGAGATGGCTGTCTTCTCCCTGTGTCTTCACGTGGACTCCCCTTGCTCTGTGTCCTAATTTCCTCTTGTTCCTATTAGGACACTAGTCATATTGGGTTATGGCTCACCCTGGTGACCTCATTTTTACATAGTTACTTCTTTAAAGATCTATCTCCAAATATGGTCCTATTCTGAGGTGGCAGGGGCTAGAACTTCAACATATGAATTGGGGGGAATGCAGTTCAGCTCATAACAGGAGACAAGAAGCAGAGACTGAGAGGGGAGAAAGGAGGATGATAAAAAAGGGGATCCCGCAGTGGCTTACGCCTGTAATCCCAGCACTTTGGGAGGCTGAGGCAGGTGGATCATAAGGTCAGGAGTTCAAGACTAGCCTGGCCAACATAGTGAAACCCCATCTCTACTAAAAGTACAAAAAATTAGCTAGGCGTGCTGGCGGGTGCCTGTAATCCCAGCTGCTCAGCAGGCTGAGGCAGAAGAATTGCTTGAACCAGGGAGGCAGAGGTTGCAGCGGGCCGAGATCATGCCACTGCCTTCCAGCCTGGGCGACAGTGCAAGACTCTTGTCTCAAAAAAAAAAAAAAAAAAAAAAGGGGGGGGGGGAGTCCTCCAGAGAAGCCGAAGAAGGAGAAAGGTGCTAGGAGAGGGACATCAAGTGTTCAATGTTATAGAGAGGTTGTGAGGGGTGAGAATGGAGGAAAGAGGGGCTTAGCAATGGTCACTCCCTGAGAATTACCTATGAGGAAGTCATCTCGGTAGAGGCAGAGGCTAGACCAGTGTGGTGAGGAGCACAGGGGAGGCCGAAGTCAAAGTGGGAGATGCTCTGTAGAGGTTCACTGAGTGAATACAATGCACTTCTTTTCCTTACTCCTCTAATATTCCATGGCTCTGGGACTTGGTTTCTCCTTAGAAACTCTGAGGTGAAGGCTGCATTCTAGGACCCTGACCCTGAATGTGTTCATCATATGCAACTGGGTCTTGAGGACGAGCCAGGAAGAACAGAATATCTTTTCTCCTGGGAAGCCAGAGAGAGAGAGAGAGAGAAAAGAAGGGGGAGAAGGAGGAGGAGGAGGGAGGCAAAGAAGAAAGAGCTGAGAGAAAAACAAACCAAACCACATTGTCACTAATCTGCCACAGCCATAAAGAAAAGAGTGGGGTGACATAGGAAGTTAGAGAGGCCTTGGGGGCCATTTTGCAATTTTCCTGTCTGCCCTCCAGAAAGGAAGAGGTTGTTCATTCAGTCATTTATTTAAAAAAAAAAAAAAATTCTAATTAAGCACCTACTCCTACATCCTAGTTGGATGCTAGGCTAGGCCAGAGGGAAACCTCAGTGAAGCAGATATCAAATATTTATTGACTGCTTATGTAACACCATGTCTTGTGCTAAGCATTTGGCGTACATCCTGCTCTCAAGGACAGTCTAAGATGGGGACTATTGGTGTGGCTTTTATACCAGTGGGGAAATCGGCTAACTGAAGCTTAGGATGGTTCGGAAACTCACTGGAGGCCACAGAGTGATCATAAGCCATGTGGACACAGACCAGGGGCACTTTTACCAACTCCGTCTTTACCCAGGCCCCTGAGGCTTCTCCCAGGCCACAGTCAGTGGCTGCTTGGAGTTGTGGATGAGTCAGGACGAGCTGGGGATAACCAGTCCCAGTTCCTGCCCGCCCATCCTGTCCTTGGCCTGAGAAAGGACAGGCACTGGGGAGGGATGTGGGCCGGGACAATAGTGCCACGTCACTGCTGATGAGAGGCCTGTGTTCTCCTCCCAGCTACTGCCTGAAGTCCATTTCAGCTACTGTCCTTGCTGTCACACACCTGTCCCAGCACCACTGAAAACACCTGGAATTGTGTCTCAGGAACCAAAAACGCATTTCCTTCCTTCTCTGGGGTTTCCTCAAGGGTACACTTGAGAGCGCAACCGGTTTCTGAAATTCGATTCCCAAATACCCAGGATTTCCCCTGTGGTTCCAGAGAAAGGGAGATATGTGGCTTCTGTGAACACCTATTGAGTGGAATCATGAGGAAGCAACCAGTGACCTTTCTTCTATTTTGAGATGAGGAGGTAGGTGGCTGTGCTGCTGACCAGTGAGTGAGTCAGCAGGCCCAGGCACTGAACAATGTGTATAGGTGGAGAACTCGGGAGGTAGAACCACATTTAAAGAAATGCTTCTGGTCATTCTGGTCTAATTTGGCAATCAAATAATTTTAAAACTGAAGGAGTCCACAGAGATCTGTATACAAGAATGTTTAACGTAATGTTTTAGTAGTAACAACCTAAGTGTCCAACTGTAGGGGACAGAGGAAATCAACAATGGCTGATCTCTAAAAAGGAAAGCTACGCTGTCATTAAGCAGTGTGTGGTGGATCTATTAGGTGTGGATACAGAAAGGTGTTCAAGACTGATTGTTAAGAGAATAAAGCAAGACACGAAACAGTGCATATGTGTATACGCAGAAGTGTATATATGCTTCTGTGTAGCCATGGGTGATTTTTGGAAATGCACATGAGAAGCCACTAACTTGAATTGGCTTACTTCCAGAGTAGGAATGGGGCTTCGGGTGGGGAGTGAGACATTTACTCTTCACTTTACACTCTTCTGTACTTTAAAATTTTTTAAAGTAATGAGCATCTATTGCTTGTATAATACAATGATAATAATAAAGTAGAAGAAAGAAAGGCTTAAGAAGGCTCGCAAACCAAAGGTACCAAAACAATTCAGCATAGCATCCAGGCGTGCTGGGGGTAGGAGGAATGATGAAGTGGGGTCCGAGATGAACTTGCATATTGGAAACTGTCCCTAGCCGCTGCTTGCAGAACCATACTTTGAACAATCCAGGGTGGTCACAGAGTCAGGGACTGGCAGGAAATCACTGTTCGCAAGGCTGATCAGTGACAGAACGAATAAAACAAAATCAAGGCCAAAGTTCAGTTCCAAAAACAGGGATTGAATTGTCTACTGTAGTAATAGCCAAGGCTGGGTGCTGTGGCTCATGCCTGTAATCCCAGCACAGGCATGGGGTGGGTGGATGGTCTGAGGTCAGGAGTTTAAAGTTGGGGAGATCTGCTCAAGGTGCGAGGATCTCCAGGTGTGTGATCTTGGCTCGCTGCAACCTCTGCTTCCCAGGTTCAAGTGATACTCCTGACTCAGCCTCCCAAGTAGCTGGGACTATAGGCGCGTGCCACCATGCCTAGCTAATTTTTTTTTTTTTTTTTTTTTTTGAGGCAGAGTCTCGCTCTGTTGCCCAGGCTGGATTGCAGTGGCCGGATCTCAGCTCACTGCAAGCTCCGCCTCCCGGGTTTACGCCATTCTCCTGCCTCAGCCTCCCGAGTAGCTGGGACTACAGGCGCCCGCCACCTCGCCCGGCTAGTTTTTTTTTTGTATTTTTTAGTAGAAGCGGGGTGTCACTGGGTTAGCCAGGATGGTCTCGATCTCCTGACCTTGTGATCCGCCCGTCTCGGCCTCCCAAAGTGCTGGGATTACAGGCTTGAGCCACCGCGCCCGGCTAATTTTTGTATTTTTAGTAGAGACAGTGTTTCACCATGTTGGCCAGGATGGTCTCGATCTCCTGACCTCGTGATCCGCCCACCTTAGCCTCCCAAAGTGCTGGGATTACAGGCATGAGCCACCACGCCTGGTTGATGAATTCAGTTTTCATTCCAAACCTCCCTTCTTCTCAAGATGGTAAAGACTAGAACAAGAATTTATAAGAATTCTTTCTCTGCTCCTAATATCAAAGTGACATTTTTCCCCCAAAGCAATCCTATTCTCTACCCTAAAGTCTGGAGCATGCACCAACTGGTAAGGGCATTTGTCAAACATTTTATTATAGATTGTATCTTTTAATAAAAAATAGTATTGTGACCATTCCTCTATTTATTTGTTCTATAAATATTTATTGAGTGGCACTATGGCTGTGAATTTTCAGCTGTCGTGTTCACAATTGAGTGGAGGGCACAGACAAGTTAACAGGTGGTAATGATATGACAAATGAGCGCACAACACAACCAGGTGTTGTGCGATCTCCTAGGGGGCATATCCACCTAGCCTTGGAAGGAGAGGTAGCCAGGAAGGGAAGTTTCCCTGATAAGAATAATGAAGTGGGCCAGGAGCGGTGGCTCCCGCCTGTAATCCCAGCACTTGGGGAGGCTGAGGCGGGTGGATCATGAGGTCAGGAGATTGAGACTGTCCTGGCTAACACGGTGAAACCCTGTCTCTACTAAAAATACAAAAAAATAGGCCGGGCGCAGTGGCTCATGCTTGTAATCCCAGCACTTTGGGAGGCCGAGACGGGCGGATCACGAGGTCAGGAGATCGAGACCATCCTGGCTAACACAGTGAAACCCTGTCTCTACTAAAAATATAAAAAAATTAGCTGGGCGTGGTGGCAGGCGCCTGTAGTCCCAGCTACTCGGGAGGCTGAGGCAGGAGAATGGCGTGAACCCGGGAGGCGGAGCTTGCAGTGAGCAGAGATCAAGCCACTGCACTGCAGCCTGGGTGACAGAGCGAGACTCCGTCTCAAAAAAAAAAAAACCAAAAAAAAAACCAAAAAAATTAGCCAGGCATGGTGGGCGCCTGTAGTCCTAGCTACTCAGGAGGCTGAGGGAGGAGAATGGTGTGAACCCAGGAGGCAGAGTTTGCAGTGAGTGGAGGTCGCACCACTGCACTCCAGCGTGGGCAACAGAGCAAGACTCCATCTCAAAAAAAAAAAAAAAGAATAACGAAGTGTTAGCTATACAGGTGCAAGGGTGAGGATGGGGATATGTGTTCAACTGCCAAAACAAAACAAAACAAAACAAAAAAACCTTTGTAGTTTAAAGACCTGGACACTGGAGAGGCCTAGGTTTATTGAGGAGCAGAAGTGGTGTCAAGGAACA
The DNA here is from genome assembly GCF_047675955.1 of Chlorocebus sabaeus. NCBI lineage: Eukaryota > Metazoa > Chordata > Mammalia > Primates > Cercopithecidae > Chlorocebus > Chlorocebus sabaeus. The sequence goes on along the minus strand of NC_132926.1, from coordinate 39,852,218 downwards.
ATTTATAATCTAGAGACTGGGAATGGTAGGGGACAGTGGTTGATTAATGGGTGCAAGTATATACTTGGAAGAAATAAGACCTGGTGTTCAGTAGATTAGTAGGATAACTATAGCTAACATCAACCAATTGTACATTTCAAAATAGCTAGAAGAAAATAATCGAATGTTCTAAGCATAAAGAAAATATCAGTATTTAAGATGATGGATATCCCAATTACCCTGACCTGATTATATGAATACATGAAATTATCACATGTACCCTGAAAATATGTACACTTATTAATGTAGTAACAACAAAAAAATGAAGCTAAAAAAAATCTAGAATTTTATACCTAGCAAAACAATCAGAATATGAGAACAGGCAGGGCGCAGTGGCTCACATCTGTAATCTCAGCACTTTGGGAGGCCAAGGCAGGCAAATCACCTGAGGTCAGGAGTTCGAGACCAGCCTGGCCAACATGGTGAAACCCCCGTCTCCACTAAAAATACAAAAATTAGCTGGGTGTGGTGATGCGTCCCTATAATCCCAGCTACTCGGAAGGCTGAGGCAGGAGAATTGCTTGAACCCAGGGGGCGAAGGTTGCAGTGAGGCGATATTTACTTCTGTGTATCTCTTTCCAGGAAGCTAGTAGAAGATTTGTACCAACAAAACCAAGGAGTAAACAACTTGAGAATAACTGTGTGAGCTCAGGTAGGCAAGGGCTGGATCAAAAGTGTTGTATAGGCATAGTAAGGAGTTTGAACTCCATCAAATGCCAAAATTACTAAAGTCATAATAGAATGATAGGCCGGGCGCGGTAGCTCAAGCCTGTAATCCCAGCACTTTGGGAGGCCGAGACGGGCGGATCACAAGGTCAGGAGATCAAGACCATCCTGGCTAACCCAGTGAAACCCCATCTCTACTAAAAAATACAAAAAACTAGCCAGGCGAGGTGGCAGGCACCTGTAGTCCCAGCTACTCGGGAGGCTGAGGCAGGAGAATGGCGTAAACCTGGGAGGCGGAGCTTGCAGTGAGCTGAGATCCGGCCACTGCACTCCAGCCTGGGCGACAGAGCAAGACTCCGTCTCAAAAAAAAAAAAAAAAAAAATAGAATGATATGCTAGGCCGGGGCCAGGCACGGTGGCTCACACCTATAATCCTAGCACTTTGGGAGGCCAAGGCGGGTGGATCACCTGAGGTCAGGAGTTCAAGACTAGCCTGACCAACATGGAGAAACCCCATCTCTAATAAAAATACAAAATTAGCTGGACGTGGTGATGCATGCCTGTAATCCCAACTATTTGGGAGGCTGAGGCAGGAGAATTGCTTGAACCCAGGAGGTGGAGGTTGCAGTGAGCCGAGATGGCGCCACTGCACTCCAGCCTGGGCAAAAAGAGCGAAACTCTGTCTGAAAAAAAAAAAAAAAAAAATGATATTCTAAAGTTGTGATTTGTTTTCCAACTTTGAATCCTAGGACCCCTTTTGAGCAACATTGTGATTGGCTTCAACCAGAAACAGTAGTTTTAATCTCGTTTTCATATTTTGCATTCCTTTAAAATGGTTCTGCTGCTTTTTTAAAAGTCTAGAAGCCACTATACTAGAAAAACCTTAAAATGTATATAACACTACTTAAATAGCCTTCTGCAATTTGGCAGGGCCCCCAGAAAATCCTGGGATCAAGAGGTTATAGGAATTTTAAGGTCTATGTAAGTGGTCATAGGTTTATGGAAGTTCCTGGAGCAATACACTGGGGGAGGGCTATGATAGGGAGGTGAAATTCTTACTGAATTTCAGCAAGACTCTATTGGTCATTCTTCCTTCAGTGGCAAAGGTGTTCCCTAGAACATTTCTATTAGAACAGCTCTGCTTACCGCTTAATTACTAAAGCTGCTTTTCCCAGGATTTTCCAGACTGCCAGCAAATACATTTTAGAAATGCAAAATGAGGTGGGGGAAAGACAATATGGCCAACGTTCTTCTGCTAAACGTTGCCACAGCTGGAATAAGGCAATATCTGTATAAATGTGTGTGTGTGTGTTTGTGTGTGTGTGTCCAGTGGGCTCAGAAGAAATTTATGGTTATGTTATATTCTAACAAATCATGGTTGAGGCCAGAGCAGGGATCCAGGTGTTCCCTAAATCTGAAGCCAAAGCCAAAGAAACTTTTTATGGTTTCAGCAGACATTTTCTTTCCAAAATCTGCGTTGTAATCTGTATCTACAAAGATAAAAGATCTGCACACAAACCAAGCCCTAAGATAATGATGTTTACTGGTTTTGCTGGCCTAAAAGAGGGCATTCTCCAGTTCCTCATCAGCTGGGAGAAAACCTTCCCCCACCCTCTCCTGAACAAGTGCTTTCCCTCCCCACTAAGCAAGTGAATTTTAAATACCACTCTAAAGTTGTTGGCTGGTGACCTGGAAAATTCCTTTTGCTTTGTTATGCTGTTAATGGTCCATCAGTTTAAACCTCGTATCCCCAGAAAGTTTCCTTCTCTTAACTAGACTGGAGAAGGAAGACGCAGAAGTTTAAAAAAGAAAAAAAGAATTGTTCTCAAAGGGTTTGAGGAAGATTCAAAGATGGTGTTGGGAAAATTGGATATCCATATGCAAAAAAATGAATGAAAAATAAAACTAGACCCCTATCTTTCACCATACACAAAAATAGATTCAAGCTGAATTAAAAACTTAAATGTAAGACCTGAAATTATGAAACTACTAGAAGAAAACAGGGAAAATGCTTCAGATCTGGGCAAAGATTTTCTGGGTAAGACCTCAAAAGCACAGGCAACGAAAGCAAAAAGAGACAAATGGGATCATATCAAACTAAAAAGGTTCTGCACAGCAAGGGCAGTCATGAGTGAAGAGGCAATCTGCAGAATGAGAGAAAATATCTGCAAACTATTCATCTGACAAAGGGTTAGAATCTAGAATATACAAAGTACTTAATAACAAACCAAATATTCAGATTAAAAATGGGCTCATAATCTGAATACACATTTCTCAAAAGAAGACAGACAAATGGCTAACAGGTATCTAAAAAAATGCTTGGCCGGGTGTGGCAGCTCATGCCTGTAATAATCCCAGCACTTTGGGAGGCCGAGGCAGGTGGATCACCTCAGGTCAGGAGTTCAAGACCAGCCTGGCCAACGTGGTGAAACCCTGTCGCTACTAAAAATACAAAAATTGGCTAGGTGTGGTGGTGTGCACCTGTAATCCCAGCTACTCGTGAGGCTAAGACAGAGAATCACTTGAACCCAGAAGCAGTGGCACCAAGATCGTGCCACTGCACTCCAGCCTGGGCAACAGAGCAAGACTCCATATCCAAAAAAAAAAAAAAAAAAAAAAAAAGCCGGGGTGGCTCACGCCTGTAATCCCAGCACTTTGGGAGGCCAAGGCGGGCAGATCACAAGGTCAGGAGATCGAGACATTCTGACCAACATGGTGAAACCCCGTCTCAACTAAAAAATACAAAAAATTAGCCAGGTGTGCGTGGTGGCGTGTGCCTATAGTCCTAGCTACTTGGGAGGCTGAGGCAGGAGAATTGCCTGAACCTGGGAGTTGGTGGCTGCAGTGAGCCGAGATCATACCACTGCAGTCTAGCCTGGCCACAGAGTGAGACTCTGTCTCAATATAAAAAAATAATAATAAAGAAAAATGCTCAACATCACTAATCATCAGGGAAATGCACATTAAAACCACCATGAAAGCTGGGCGCGGTGGCTTATGCCCATAATCCCAGCACTTTGGGAAGCCGAGGTGAGCGAATCACCTGAGGTCAGGAGTTCAAGACGAGCCTGGCCAACATGGCAAAACCCTGTCTCTATTAAAAATACTAAAAATACAAAAATTACCAGGCATGGTGGCAGATGCCTGTAATCCCAGCTACTTGGGAGGTTGAGGCAGGGACAGTTGCTTGAATCTGAAAAGCAGAGGTTGCAGTGGGCCAAGATCTCGCCACTGCACTCCATCCTGGGTGACAGAGCGATACTCCATCTCAAAAAAATAAAACCACAATGAAATATCTTCTCATCCAGTTCAAGTGACTACTATCAAAAAGATGAAAAACAACAAATGCTGGCAAGGATGAGTAGAAAAGGGAATTCTTATAAACAGTTGGCGGGAATGTAAACTGGTATAGCCATCATAGAGAATGGCATGGAGTTTTCTCAAAAAATTACAAATAGAATTACCATGTGATCCAGCAATCTCACTGGAGTATTAATCCAAAGGAAAGGAAATCAGTACATCAAAAAGACATCTGTCCTCCTATGTTAATTGCAGCACTATTCATAACAGCTAAGACATGGAATCAACCTAAGTGTCCATCAAGGACTTAATGGATAAACAAAATGTGGTATAAATAAACAATGGAATACTATTCAGCCATAAAAGAAAGAATGAAATCCTGTCATTTGTGGCAACATGGATAAGTTTGGAGGACATTATGTTAAGTGAAATAAGCCAGGCACAGAATTATAAAAACCGCATGTTCTCATTCATATGTGGGAGGTAAAAAAGTTGACTTCATACAAGTGTAGAGTAGAAGAGTGGTTCTTAGAAGCTGGGAAGGGTAGTAGGTAAAGGGAATAGAAAGGGGTTGGTTAATGGATAAAAAAATTACAGCTAGGCCGGGTGTGGTGGCTCATGCCTATAATTCCAGTAGTTGTGAGGCCGAGGTGGGTGGATCACTTGAGGTCAGGTGTTCAAGACCAACCTGACCAAAATGGTGAAAATCCTTCTCTACTAAAAATACAAAAATTAGCTGGGCACTGTGATGGGCGCCTGTAATCCCAGCTACTTGGGAGGCTGAGGCAGGAGAATCACTTGAACCTGGCAGGTGGAGGTTGCAGTGAGCTGAGGTTATGCCACTGCACTCCAACCTGGGTGACAGAGCAAGACTCTGTCTCAAAAAAAAAGAAAAAAAAAAATTACAGCTAGATGGGAGGAATAAGTCCCAGTGTTCTATAGCACTGTAGGGTGATAACAGTTAACAATTACTTATATATTTTCAAATAGCCAGAAGAGACAATTTTGGATATTCCCAATACAAAGAAATGATAAAAGTTTGAGGTGATGAATATGCTAATTACTCTGATTTGATTATTACACATTGTTTACATATATCAATATATCACACTGTATCTATAAATATGTATAATTATTATGTGTCAATTAAAAATAAAATTAAAAAATACAGTGAAGGAAATAGTTCTGTAACTACTGATGCAGAAATATTTAAATTAAGCAAAATAATTGTATATAACATATATACTTTATATACATATATATATATGCACACACACACACACACTTTTTTGTTTTTTGAGACAGAATCTTGCTCTGTCACCCAGGCTGGAGTGCAATGGTGTGATCTCAGCTCACTGCAACCTCTGCCTTCCGAGTTTGAGCGATTCTCCTGCCTCAGCCTCCCAAGTAGCTGGTGCCTGCCACCATGCCCGGCTATTTTTTGTATTTTTAGTAGAGATGGGGTTTTGCCATGTTGGCCAGGCTGGTCTCCAACTCCTGACCTCAGGTGATCTACCTGCCTTGGCCTCCCAAAGTGCTGGGATTACAGCCATGAGCCACCATGCCCAGCCTGTATTACATTTATATATATAATATTATAATTATATATTATTTACATTATATAAGTATTATCTATATTATATAAATATTACATATTATATAGGTAATATTATTCCCATTTCAAAGAAGAGGAAACTGAGGCTTATAGAAAGTAGTGAAGCTAGAAATCCCACGTGGGTTTTCTGTCTCCTTAGCTCATGCTCTGAACTATGCATTATGCTGCTTATAAACAGCAAAGATCTAAGAAAACATAAATAAAAGGAAGCACAGAGTGGCCAAACAATTCCTCCCTAGAGCATGACATTTCACCTTCCGCCAGTTGCTCAGGTCATATGTTTGCTGAGTTATCAGCTCCTAATTGGAGGGAACAGTTCTGCACATGTTATAAGCAGACCTCCTACCCCTAGGCTTTCAGATTTCATAAGGTTCTTACCACAAAGCACCATTGTTTTTCTTCAGGGCTTGGACTGTCAGATTACATTTCTAAGCTTCCAGAAGAACAACACATAGACACAGGAAGTCAGAGCCTTTGAACTCAAATGCCATCCCCGTCACCCACCTCCACCACCAGCACCACCACCGAATGCCACCGAATGGCACTTTGGACAACTTTTCCCTCTCATGAGTTTTGTCATTTCTTACATCAATTGGAACCAGCACCTCTCAAATTCATCTTCTAAAACTCAGAAAATTGTGTGGAACACATGATGTCTGAAACATGAGTAGGCTGACCAGGTAAGAGCCTACCACTGGAATGGAAGGCTGTGGGAGGGTGAGGGGACGATGGACATCAATAGGGAAGAGCTGGAATATGGCATTACCAGGTATCTACCCTGCTACCCTGCATGGAATTCCCAGGACCCAGGGTGGGTTTTTATGCTTCCCCTTTTAATACTTATTTTTATTACTTGTCAGTAGAAGTGTCTTTATCTTAAAAAATTAATACATGATTGTTGTCACCAATTTAAATAATATGGAGATGAATAGAGAGAAAGTAAAATTATAGATTTAGGCTGGGCGCAGTGGCTCACGCCTGTAATCCCAGTATTTTGGGAGGCCGAGGCTGGTGGATCACCTGAGGTCGGGAGTTCCAGACCTGTCTGACCAACATGGAGAAACCCTATCTCTACTAAAAATACAAAATTAGCCGGGCATGGTGGTGCATGCCTGTAATCCCAGCTACTTGGAAGGCTGAGGCAGGAGAATCACTTGAACCTGGAAGGCAGAGGTTGCGATGAGCTGAGATTGCGCCACTGCACTCCAGCCTGTGCAACAAGAGCAAAACCCCGTCTCAAAAAAAAAAAAAAAAAATTATAGATTTACACTACACACACCCCTTTACGACCCTCCCTCATGCCTCTGCCCAGCCATCACTCCTAACCCTAACCCCTTTGGAGTCTATCCTTCCAGATGGTTCTGGGGAGTGTGTGTGTGTGTGTGATTTACAAAAATATCAATGAGAGAACTCTATTCTGCACCTTGTATGTTACAAGCATCTTTCTGCTCTCTCAGCTCTCTTATTATTGACAGCAGCACAGTGCCCCACTATAAGAATGCATCATCTTCCTTTTCGTCTTATCTTTGCTTTCTCTCTTACTTTCCTACGGAACCTGTCCCAGCTCATGCTTATACTCTCCCTTGGTCCTCCCTTAAGGAACTGCACAAATGGGAAGGTGGTCAAAGGTGAAAAGGGCATGGGGTGGGCCCTAGAAGGGAGAGTGAGGAGGGTGGGGGAGCGTATTCTATCCTGGTCATTACTGGGGTACACAGGGAGTTATTTTTCCTCCTCACCTTGCCAAATGTTTCCTCTGTCTGGCCAAGGCATACCTTTAACAATTTATGGGAATCATCTCTGAAAACGACAGAGAGGATTAGCACCGAGAAACATAAAAGTCTGTTTTCTTTGAGTTACAATCTCTCTTTTAAGACCTCCAATCTGGGCATCTAGGCCAGTCCACTGCCTCTGTCCAAGATGTATGAGCAGCTTGGGCTTATAGCACCCCATGCTCTTCTCTAGGTAGCTACTCTGCCTGATTAACAACCCCATTAGGTAGAAATTTGTTCCTTGCCACTGGAAAGGCATTTCAGTTTATAGGATACAGACAGGACCACTTATTACCTGTGTGCCTTTGACCACATTTTGTGTCATCCCTGTACCCAGTTTCCTCATCTGTAAATGGGAATAATAATAATAATATATATCTTAGTTGGTAGGGTTTTTCTTTGTAACTTAAATGAGACAAAATATATATGTAGCTTACTTAGGGTATTATATAGCAGCTGCTAAGCACTCAATGAATGTGGATGATTATACCCTGAATTGAAATAGCTCTTCCATGGGCCGGGCGCGGTGGCTCAAGCCTGTAATCCCAGCACTTTGGGAGGCCGAGACAGGCGGATCACGAGGTCAGGAGATCGAGACCATCCTGGCTAACACGGTGAAACCCCGTCTCTACTAAAAATACAAAAAACTAGCCGGGCGAGGTGGCGGGCGCCTGTAGTCCCAGCTACTCCGGAGGCTGAGGCAGGAGAATGGCGTAAACCCGGGAGGCGGAGCTTGCAGTGAGCTGAGATCCGGCCACTGCAGTCCAGCCCGGGCTACAGAGCAAGACTCCGTCTCAAAAAAAAAAAAAAAAAAAAAAAAGAAATAGCTCTTCCTGCACTTTATTTTTATTTATTTAATTAATTAATTAATTTTGAGACAGAGTCTCCCTCTGTCGCCCAGGCTGGAGTGCAGGGGCAGGATTTCGACTCACTGCAACCTCAACCTCCCTGGTTCAAACAGTTCTCCGGCCTCAGCCTCCCAAGTAGCTGAGATTACAGGTGCCTGTCACCATGCCTGGCTAATTTATTTTTTTGTATTTTTAGTAGAGACGGGATTTCACCATGTTGGCCAGGCTGGTTTTAAACTCCTGACCTCAGGTGATCAGCCCATCTTGGCCTCCCAAAGTGCTAGGATTACAGGTGTGAGCCACTACGCCTGGCCTTCTTACTGCACTTTATTTATTTATTTATTTCATTTTATTTTATTTAGAGATGGAGTCTTGCTCTGTGGCCAGGCTGGAGTGCAGTGGCACGAACTCAGCTTACTGCAACCTCCACCTCCTGGGTGGGTTTAAGGGATTCCACTGCCTCAGCCTCCCAAGTAGCTGGGACTACAGGTGGCGCCACCACGCCCGGCTAATTTTTTTGTATTTTAGTAGAGATGAGGTTTCGCCATGTTGACCAGGATGGTCTCCATCTCCTGACCTCATGATCCGCCCGCCTCGGCCTCCCAAAGTACTGGGATTACAGGTGTGAGCCACTGCACCCGGCCACCCTACTGCACATTAAACCCAAACTTTAAATATCGTCTAGATCAGTGGCTCTGTTTTTTTTTTTTTTTTTTTTTTTTTTTTGAGACAGAGTTTTGCTCTTGTTGCTCAGGCTGGAATGCAATGGCGCGATCTCAGCTCACCGCAACCTCTGCCGGCCGGGTTCAAGCAATTCTCCGGTCTCAGCCTCCCGAGTAGCTGGGATTACGGGTACACGCCACCACGCCCAACTACTTTTGTGTTTTTAGTAGAGACGGGGTTTCTTCATGTTGGTCAGGCTGGTCTCAGACTCCTGACCTCAACTGATCCGCCCGCCTCGGCCTCCCAAAGTGCTACGATTACAGGCGTGAGCCACCGCACCTGGCCCTAGGTCAGTGGCTCTTAACCCTGGCTGTACACTAAATTCACTTTTGAAGCCTTACAGAAATGCCAGTGCCTAGGCTCCATTACCAGAGCTCCTCATACCCTTGGTCTGAGGTGGGGTCAGGGGTGTCAGTGTTTTTGAAAGCCTCCCTTGGAATTCTCATTTGCACCTAGGTTGAGAAGTTCAGTGTTCTCATTTTCCCTATAGGAAGCTGTGAGGCCGAGAGTTGGAAGGAAACGGCTCAGGTGATTTAGCCAGCGCAGAAGGACCCAAGCCCCTTATCAAGGCTTGTCCTCAAGGGGAAAATGCAGCCCTGGGGCTGCCCTTCACTCGGGTCTTTTGGATGGGACTTCTGAGCTCTTTCTTGATAATAATGTTTGGACCTCTCCAACCCAGTTCTTCCTAGCACTCTTGTTTTTCCATCCTTGGAGGCCTCAGGTCAGACCCCTCAGAGAGGTGTCCCTACAGAAAGCCGCTGTTCCAGAATGTGACCCATTAAAAAACTCAGCACTTATAGATGTGAAATAATCCTGTTCATTTATTTTTGAGAATCTAAGCCCACTGTGGGCAGGAACCGTATCTATCTTGTTCCTGCGGTGCGGGGGCTTAGAGTGGTGACCAGCACTTAGTAAAACGTACTCATTAAATGACTGAATGAACGAAATCCCAGGAGGGCAGTTGAGTATTTTTTTATTATTATTTTTCTGGTCCTGACCATCTGATTCTCATTACTTCTACAGCTCGGGAAGTCTCTCTCTGCTTTGGCGTTTTATAAACCTCCTGTGCGTACATCGACATTTTAACCGTAAATCCACAGAGTTTTGGGACAGCAATACCCGAGGCCAGGGGATTGGGGGAGGGGGATAACTCCCCGGAGGTCCGAAGCCCCGGCGGAGCTGCCCTGGGGTTGGGGGGAGGGAGGGGAACCCTCACGAGGACGCCCCTCCGCCCCCTGCCCGCCCCCTCGGCGGGAGATGGCCCCGGGCTGCGACGTCCTTCAGAGGGGTGCGCCGCCGCCGCGGCCGTCTCCTCGCGTCGGGCGGGGTTGGGGGGTGAGGGATGCGATCCGGGTCGTGGCCCGGGGGCGGCTCCAGCCGCAGCCCCCGCATTCCAGCCGCGCGCCCCCGGAGGTGATGCCTTGAGGAGGCTGTATTTTTTCTGGGGAGGAGCCGCAGGGGACCGTTGGGAGAGGGGCCCTGTGTGTGTCCCTTTAAGAGCCGGAGCGCTGCCCCCGCCTCGCAGGCGCCCGGAGCCTCACAAAAGAACAGGATGTTGTTGATTTGTCACCAAACCACAGAGAGGAAATGATTGTAAATTTCCTTTAAACATCCCCACCGCGCTCCCGCCGCCCCCGCTTCCGCCTCCGCCGCCCCCGCCCGGCCCGGCACAGCGGGGCCTCAGCGCTCCCGCGGGGCGCCTGCTCCCGGCCGGGCCACGGGCCGAGCGGCTCCTGGGCGCCTGCGGGAGGAGCCCCCGGCCCGGCCGCTGCCCTAGCTCGCGTTCCAGTTCCTTTCTTATGATTATTTTTTCTACAGCTGCAGCGGAGGAAGGTCCTGGGTTTTGGTGTGAGCCCGCGCGCAGCCTTTCTCTCCGGCAGCGAATGGGAACCGCGCGCGGGGAGCTCCGTGCTGTGTCTAGGGAGCGCCTTAGCGCGCCATCCCCGTTTAGCCTCGCAGACTCCCTGTAGAGGCAATAGCCTTTAGCGCTTTCGTTAGGATCTGGAGGGAAACTGAAGCCCAGGTTACGTGAGCCGAAAGTCACCAGCTCTTGGAACGCCTTGGGGGCCCTTGGAACACACCACGCAGGATTAGGTCATCCCAGACCTTGTATTTGTAAATCAGTGAGCGACCGGAACATTCTAGAATCCCCAAGTCATCAAAAGTGGCATTTTACATTGGGAAGTCCAAAGCAATGATTGCCAAGTCCAAGTTTTTTCGTGGGGGAACTTCCCTCACCACTTCCAGCCGGGTACCCCTTTTTCAGAAGCTGTCTGGGTCTGAGTTTCTACCTGTGCTTTTTTGCACCCGAATCCCTCCTACTTTCACCCCTCTTGCTTGTATGATTTCAGGAAGCCTCTGGTGGAGTGTTTGCTCCCAACCTGTGGCCCATGTTGGAGTGGTGTGGTCTGTGGTCTAGGAAAGGGCCGCCTTTGCTGTACAGAGTGTTCTTTTGGAGCAATTAGTGCTTATTCCGGCATAGGCTGCACTGGGCTTCTTGAACTAAAAGCAGCAGCTAATGTCCTAGACACCGTTGAACAGAATTCTCTCATTTCATCCTTTCACCAGTCCCAGGAGGTGGAGGTTGCTTTTCTCTTTAGACAGTTGAGGAAGCAGGTTCAGAGAGGCTGAGGAACCGGACCAGCTTGCACATTTTAAGTGGAAGACACAAGCCTCATTTAGTTACCACATTCTGATTACTGGTGGCGTCTCTCTTTAACACTTTGTCTTGTTGCTTGCTTGCGGAGACAGGTGGTGAAGAGCACACAGGATATTTTTGTTGGGTCTTGTTACCCCGCCTTCCAGAGAGCTCTGGGTCGGACCCCACTTTCTGGGAATAGAGTTAAGTGGCCAATGCTCTCAGACTGGACTCTTCCCTTTGCCAGCCTTATGAGGTCCTGAGTGGCTTGGGGACTGAGGTGGAGTCTGAGTTCTTTTCACTCTACTTGAATAGGAAAATGGGCTCCTTTAAAGAATTACCTGGAGTTGGATTTCTAAGGCCGAATAGCCCCTGTCCAATGCAAGCCCTTCTATTCAGATTCCCAGCTCTAAGGGGCAATGGTAAGAGCTGGTGAGATGTATGGAGGGTTGACTTTGAATATTAAACGTGCGGTTCGTAGCAGCTAATGATTTCATGTGCCTGCAATGTGCCATGCGCTGTGCCAGGTGCTGTGCACGTGTTTTCTCCTTTGATCCTAAGCTAGGAAAAGTTGGTACCCAGAGAGGTCATGCACCTAGAAATGATGGAGTTGGGGTTGGCATTTCTCCCCACAGGATCCCCTGTGTTTGTGCAAGAGGAGGTCATCCAGGCACCCCAGAAATGAGACTACTTGCCTTCAATCATGCAGAAAGCCAAGAGGGTCCTTGATGCGGGTGGATTTTGAGAGAGAACAGCAGTGACCTGTAACTCCGTTGTGCTGCAGCTGTCTGCATTTCCTCAATTCTGAGGACATTTGTTGATGGATTTCCAGTGTGGACTTCTGTGTCTCCACCTGTCCTTTTTGCTTGTATAGAATGCCAGTCACTGGGCATCCACATCCTGACACTTGGGAGGGTGAGCCATCTGCTTATTTCCATTCCTCAGATGAGAAGCACAGGGCACCAACCTGCTAAGTTGCTGTGGACACTGAATGGGCTGACTTGAGGCAGAGCAAAGCCACTGAAGTCAGGGTCCCTACCCCCCACCACTCAGTTCTGGGGAAGCTGGAACCATAGGGCAGGTCATCTGATGCCACCTGGTCTCAATTTCCTGACCTGCGAAGAACTTTAGCTTAGGTGGTCTATGAGGGCCCTTCCAACTATTATAGAAAAAATAGCTTCTATTTACTGGTTCTGTTAATATTTATTAAACATCCATTACATGCCAGGCACTACCGTTACAGGCATTGGAAATATAGTGGACAACACAAGTTCTGCCTTCTTGGAGTTTAGGCGAGGAAGATGCCCTAATAATTTTATATATATGTAAGTGTATGTATATGTGTATATGTCTATACATAATATATATGTGTACAGTCGGCTGCATAATGATAGTTCGGTTAATGATGAACTGCACATACGGTGGTGGTCCATAAGATTATAATAGAGCTGAGAAATTTCTGATGCCTAGTGATGTCATAGCCATCCTAATGTCTTAGCTTAGTGCAGTGCATTTCCTTTTCTATGTTTAGATACACGAGTATTTGTCACTATGTTACAGTTGCCTACAGTATTCAGTACAGTAACATGCTGTACAGGTTTGTAGCCTAGTAGTAATAGGCTGTATGGTATAGCCTACGTGTGTAGTAGGCTATACTATCTAGGTTTAAGTAAGTACGCTCTAATTCTACGATGTTCGCACAACAGTGAAATCGCCTAATGAAGCATTTCTCAGAACTTACCCCAGTTGTTAAGCCACGCATGAATGTATGTGTATGTATATCATGTATGTGTATGTATATAAAATGTTAAGGAGCACTTTGTTATGGACAAAAATGAAGCGTGTGAAATGCAGTGTGTGTGATGGGAGGGCTACTACTTTATTTAGGGTGAGGAAGTCTCACTGATAAGGTAGAAGGGAAGAAGTGAACCATGCAGCTTTCTGGGAGAAGCTTACTGTAGGCATTTGAAATGGCAAAGATAAAGACTGGAGATGGGACTGTGTTGCAGAGCACTGATTATGTGTTGAGCATTGTGCTAAGTGCTTTATAGTCTTACATATTTAATCCTGCTATCACTGTTTTTTTCTTTGAAGTGTGAGACTCAGAGAGGTTAAATGATTTACCCAAGGCCACACAGCTAGTATGTAGCGAAGGTAATACTCAAATGCTAGTTTTAATCATCATGCTGCTTCCCGCTAGGGACTCTCCTTTATGAGCTGGACCTGGCATTTCATTCATGACCTGGTTCTTTTGATTTCTTGGGGATTAAACAGCAACAGTGGCCAATGTGACACCTGGCAACTGAGTTGCATGGTTGACAACAGCTTAGGGCCTGAAGTTCCTTTTTGTGAGTGGAGGAAGGTAATATGTTTAATACTGGAAAACCCCATGTTGTGTTTATGGCAGAAGTGGGGAGAAACACCTTCGGATTATTGTAAACAAGAGAAACGGGAGAACAGGGTAGCCTGAATCCCTCTGCCCCCCTCCTTTGTTTTAATTTCCCTAAGATAGGCCCAGCACAGCATGTTGTATTATACAGTGATAATTAAAACACTTGGATTTGTGAACTGAGATTTATAGAGCAAACAGGAGCCAGAGGAGAAAACGACAGTCATCTCTTTTATTTGCAGGCAAATATCCAAATTGCCACTTGCTTGCTTTTTCTTCCCAACACTATCACCTACTCTGCTTAATTAGATCCTTTCTTTTCCGTATCATTTCCAACTGCCCGCTCTCCCTGCTGCATTGCAGTTTGTGAAGCCACACACTGAACACTTTCCCACAGCCCAGGGAAGATGTGACTCAAAAACACAGCAGCAAACGAGCGGAGGAGGGCACCTTTGCATCGATGGATCAGGCTGTCCTGCCTGCCTGTCCATCAGCCTCAGGGAGCAGGGACCGGAGGAACCTAACCCAGGGATAAGATGAGAAATTGCTAGACATTTCCACCCTTCCTAAGACAGTTTTCTACTGAGTGCTTGCTTGTTTTGGGGAGTGGAGAGGAGAATGAATTCCCCAAACAGCAGACCACCCCCAAATCACATTGCAATATCAAATCATATTTTAGTATGTTCAAAGTGTCATTCTAAACTCGAAACAGGGAGGGACAGGGTGGGGCAGTTATGGGGACTGAGATGAAGAAAATGCTGTCGAATTTAGAATCTAGTAGAAAGGACGGTCAAAAATAGCTAATGAGAATTTTAGGCCAAATTAATTTGTTTTGGCCAAAATATTTATTGAATACTTTGAATATTTGCTGATACTACATGTCAGACATTGTTTTAGGCACTGAGGGGATAAAGCAGTGGCCAAATACCAAGAAATCCCTGCCCACATTGATTTACATTCTACCTGGGTAAAGGAGGGTTGTGACTGTTAATTTCTTACCAAGAGCATAGAAACTATGCAGAAAAATGAAGTGAAGGGGCCAGGCATGGTGGCTTACACCTGTAATCCCAGCGCTTTGGGAGGCTGAGGCGGGTGGATCACTTGAGGTCAAAAGTTCGAGACCAGCCTGACCAACATGGTGAAACCATGTCTCTAGTAAATACAAAAAAATTACCTGGGCATGGTGGCGCAGGCCTGTAATCCCAGCTACTTGGGATGCTGAGGCAGAAGAATTGCTTGAACCCAGGAGGTGGAGGTTGCAGTGAGCCAAGATTATACCATTGCACTCTAGCCTGGGCAACAGAGCGAAAGTCCATCTCAAAAAGAAAAAAAAAGTCAGAGAAGCTGGCTAGAAAGTACTGGGATTTGTAATTTTAAGACGAAGTGAGGGCAGTACAGTGTGGAGATTGACAAGCCCGGTCTTGAATCTGGGCTTTGACACCTGCCAGCTGTGTGTGACCTTTGAGTTTCTATAATCAACCAGTCTGAAACTTATTTTTCTCATCTGCAAAGCGGGTCTAGTAATAAGGGGTTACATGAGAAAAACTACATATATATATATATATATATATATATATATATATATTTATATGTATGTATATATATTTTTTCTCTTTGAGACAGTCTCTCTCTGTTGCCCAAGCTGGAGTGCACTAGCGCGATCTTGGCCCACTGCAGCCCCGCCTCCCAAATTCAAGCGATTCTCCTGCCTCAGCCTCCTGAGCAGCTGGGATTACAGGCATGCACCACCATGCTTGGCTAAGTTTTGTATTTTTAGCAGGGACGGGGTTTCACCGTGTTGGCCAGGCTGGTCTCAAACTCCAGACCTCAGATGATCCACCTGCTTTGGCCTCCCAAAGTGCTGGGATTACAGTCATGAGCCACCGTACCCTGCCAGAGCAAAACAATATAAATTTGCATATTCAATCAGTTTCATGAATCTTAGCTGATATTAGTACTAAGTGCTTATAATATAGGGTGATGGGGAAGCCGAAGGAGGAGTGACCCATCGCAGCTGGAAAACGGCTTATTTTCCCTGTCAGCTTTCTTTTTTCCAGTAGTCCTAGTTCAGCCATACACCAAGAAGGCAGTAGGAGTGCAGGAGAACTCTTGCAGCCAGGATTAAGGTTGGGAAGGATTTAGATCCTGGTTTGGTCTGTGGGACACAGGCTGAAGTTAGACAATTGTCGGTATTTTAGATTCTGTTTCGAAAACTATTTTCTACAAGCTTTGTGTTCAGCCCGATAGTTCACATCAAGCCTGGTGGGGAGGCTGGGGCTGTCCACTTGACAAACGGGAAAACAGGCACAGGATGTGAGTGCCCGGCCAAGGTCACCTCCAGTCTCCAGAGGAGATCTCCTGCCGGCCCAGTGATGAGTCATGCTGGAGTGTTGCTCCCGGGGTGAAATCACAAAGGAAGGAAGGTTTGGATTTATTGCAGGCAGCAAGGGGAAGTTTCCTGTTCTTGAGAAATCTCAGAAACAGTAACTCCTCCACCTGAGGGGCCTCACTGAGTAGCCCCCAAACCCACACAGGTACAGGGCCTGGCTTGGGGTGAGGGAGAGGCCTTTGGCTTGTGCAGAGGATAAGCAGTAAACAGGAGAAAGAAAAAAAAAGGAAAGAGGAAGATTGTAGTGGAGAGCGTGGGCTCTGGGCTCAACGGACCTGGGTTTGCTGATTCTGCCCCTTACTGGCTTGGGCAAGTCCTGCAACCCTTTCTGAGCCTCAATTTCTTCATTTGTCAAATGAGATCATCACAGTGCCTGACTGACAGGTTTGCTGAGAGAGTGAAATAACGTGTGTTCAGATCGCTTGATCCTAGGAGGTCAAGAGCAGCCTGGACAACATAGACAGATACCTGTCTCTACAAAAAATACAAAAATTAGCTGGATGTGGTTGTGTGTGCATGTAGTCCTAGATAATCAGGAGGCTGAGGCAGGAGGATGGCTTGAGTCAGGGAAGTCATGGCTGCAGTGAGCTGTGATGCCACTGCACTCCAGCCTGGGCAACAGTGCAAGACCCTATCTTAAAAAAAAAAAATGTACCAGGTATTCAGCACTGTGCCTTGCATGCAGCAAACCCTTAATAACATTGGTTGTTATTTATGGAGAGGAAAAGGGTAAAGGGGTGGGAAGGCAAGAGAAGAGGGCTTAGGGTACTCTGCCCTCCAGTGCTGGACCATTCAGATGGGGTCTTTTTGAAGCTCTGTCCACCTGAAGCTTTTATTTTTTTTAATTTATTTTGAGACAGGGTCTCGCTCTGTCGCTCTGTCTAGAGAGTAGGGGCATGATCTTGGCTCACTGCAACTTCCACCTCAAAGGCTGAAGTGATTCTGCCACCTCGGCCTCCTGAGTAGCTGCGACTACAGGCACGCACCATCACGCCCAGCTAATTTTTGTATTTTTAGTAGAGACAGTGTTTCATCATGTTGCTCAGGTTGGTCTCGAACTCCTAGGCTCAAGCAATCCACCAGCCTTGGCCTCCCAAAGTGCTGGGATTATAGGCGTGAGCCACCACACCTGCCTTGTCTGGATGCTTTTAGAGTCACTCATACAGGAAATGCCCTCTTGGCTCTCCAGGGGTTCATGCTGGGTCCAGCAGAACAGGACCAGACACACACCCGACATCATCCCTTTCTCACTCACCCTCCCTGGTATCATGGTTCAGTGGTCACGGTGGGCCTGGGAGGGCCCCCCTTGGTTCCCCCTCTTTCCCTCACCTTAACCTTTGCCTCTCTGACTGAGACCCATTATGCCTCCTGTCTCTGTTGATTCCATATAATGAAAATAATTGAGCCTGTCTCCACCAATAACTGTCTCGAAACAATCGAGCCCCGTCCCGGTCATCTGCCTCTGACTGAACACACGCCACCGGCTGTATGGGGCCTGCTGTAGCCTGGTTCCGGAACCCAAGCAGCGAGAACCTGTAGGCGAGGTGCACGTTTCACAGCGAATGAAGGAACTGGGGCTCACACCCTGGTGGACAGCCCTGTGGTTTGCCGAAGGGTGTCTAATGGTTCTGGGACTAAGGTTCAAAATCTCTGAAAGCATCTCGAAACAAAATGTTATTTATGATGGTTTTGCATTTTGACTTTGCCCTTCATCCTCAGCCTCCCTTCCTCGATGCTGCCTGCCCTGGTTTTATGTGAAAGATTCCTTTTTTTTTTTTTTTTTTTTGAGATGGAGTCTTGCTCTGTCACCCAGGCTAGAGTGCAGTGACGTGATCTCGGCTCACTGCAACCTCTGCCTTCCAGGTTAAAGCAATTCCCCTGCCTCAGCCTCCCGAGTAGCTGGGATTACAGGTGCCTGCCACCACACCTGGCTAATTTTTGTATTTTTAGTGGAGATGGGGGTTTCACCATCTTGGCCAGGATGGTTCCGAACTCCTGACCTTGTGATCCACCTGCCTCAGCCTCCCAAAGTGCTGGGATTACAGGCCTGAGCCACCGCGCCCGGCCTTTATGGAAGATTTCATTAAGAAAACAGGTAATAGGCAGGGCTAAAGAGTTGCATGCTCTTGGGGAGGGGAAGCTACAGAGGCTTGGTAATTTCTGATTTCTGTGTAAATTGCCCTAATAGCCGATCTCATACTTGTAAGCACAGTACCTCCCAGGTTGAGTGACAAGGGCAGGGTTGTCAATTAGAGGATACTTAATTGTATCACTCTAATTCAAAGCCCTCATTTATGTTTGTATACTTTGTTGAGATATTGTAACAACCTTAGATGAAAAAAATGAAAACTCTCAGTACCTTTCAGTGTCTTAAATGACCCTGCCCATTTGCCTGGGATCTCTTCTCATCCTTATCCCTGCTGCTACACACATCTGCACATGGTGTGAGCTCTTTCACCATGGGCCTGGATTGTGCTAAAACCTTTTACATATTTTTCACCGAATCCTTGCAATAACTCTAGAAGGGAGAAATTATTATCCTCATTACTCTGTTGGAGAAACGGAGGCTCTGAGGGGTCCTGTAGTCATAGTTGGCAGAGCTGGGATTCAAACCCAGGTCTGATTCCATCCAAAGCCTGCCAACTTTGTGGTCAGTATGATTTTGTGTCTGTCTGTGTTTTTCACTCAGCATTGTATCATAGATATTTTCCTGTGTAGTTTTCCTAATTATTGTTTAAAATGAGAGCACAGAATTCCGTGAACCATCATTTGTGTAACTATTTTCTCCTCCTGGGCATTTGCACTGTCCTCAGTTTGTCACAGTTATGGACAATGATCTAACGCCCATTGTGCTTAAAGCTTTTCTGCTCCCCACTCGCCCCTCTCCCCATCCCACATGTTGGGTGACTTATTGACCTAAGTTTCTGATTCCCCTCCGGGGAGTTGCTTAAATATAGATGGGAAGGCAGAGCCACTCAGTGGTTCAGAGCACAGGCTTTACCATCAGACCAAACTTGGTTTGAAAATCAGTTCTGCTACTTCCTAGCAATATGAACTTATGCAAGTTACTTAACCTTTCTTTTGTCTCAGTTTCCTTTTCTGTTAAATGGGGATAATGTCTGTCTTACAGGATATGTTGTGAGGATTATATGAGATGGTACATGCAAAGCGCTTGGGACCAGCATATTAAATACATATTAGGCACTTGGTACTTAGAAATTGCTGGACTTGATCCACAGATGTGTTTAATTTGGTCTGCATAGTGTGAAGTTTTTAAAAAATTAAATGGCCATCACTTAAAAATTGGCAGTTTTGGCCGGCCATGGTGGCTCACACCTGTAATCCCAGCACTTTGGGAGGCCGAGATGGGCGGATCACGAGGTCAGGGGATCGAGACCATCCTGGCTAACACGGTGAAACCCCATCTCTACTAAAAATACAAAAAATTAGCCGGGCGTGGTGGCAGGCGCCTGTAGTCCCAGCTACTCGGGAGGCTGAGGCAGGAGACTGGCATGAACCCGGGAGGTGGAGGTTGCAGTGAGCCGAGATTGCGGCACTGCACTCCAGCCTGGGCGACAGAGCGAGACTCCACCTAAAAAAAAAAAAAAAAAAAAATTGGCAGTTTTACTTCAAAATGCACATCTCTAGACTCTCTTAAAACATCGGAATGTCTGAAAACATTGCACCTGCATCTTCACATGGTTGGATAGGCTGGAGCTGAGCAACAGCTGCTGCCTTTAGGTGTGGCATGAACTACCAGGTCTTTTTATTTATCTATTTTTTGAGACAGAGTCTCACTCTGTTGCCCAGGCTAGAGTGCAGTGGCGCAATCTCAGCTCACTGCAACCTCTGCCTCCTGGGTTCAAGCGATTCTCCTGCCTCGGCCTCCTGAGTAACTGAGAATACAGGCGTGTGCCACCACACCTGGCTAATTTTTGTATTTTTTAGTAGAGATGGGGTTTCATCATATTGGCCAGGCTGGTCTCGAACTCCTGACCTTGTGATCCACCTCGGCCTCCAAAAGTGCTGGGATTATAGGCGTGAGCCACCGCACCTGGGCAACTCCCAGGTCCTTTATCTTAGGCTGGGTTACCCAAGGGCAGACCCTGTAATAGCAGAAGCTGACAAGGGAGTGAGGGAATTGGGACTGGAAAGGGGAAGAAACCAAGCAAAGGTGCAATTTCATGCAAAGGCCCTTGGAGGGTAGCTTCAGCCTGAGCCTACAGGGAACTCTGGAGTTTTCTTGGCCTGAGGCAAGGTCATTGGCTAAGGTCTACTGAGTCCCTGGTGGTGGTAGTAAAGGGACACAGCATAGGAGGTGTAAGGTTTGGGCAGTTGGAATTACACTGATGTTCAGAGGGGCTCACAACTTGCAGAGGGATCTGGGTGAGGCACTGACAGTATCGGCTACATGTAATTCACTCTATTTTGCATCAGACACTTGAGTTTGCAACCCCTGCACTACTTGGTCATTATTTTATGTGTGTAAATTGGGTCACAGCTGGGTCAGAGTGGCAGCAGTTCTCTGCTTGGGTAAAGGTGGTTGGGAAGGGACAACTCTCTTGCAGTAGACAGGAAAGGTGTTTTTATCTCCGTTTTCCAAATAAGGAAACTGAGTCTCAGGGAGGTCAAGAGACATGCCAAAGTGCAGCTAGCAAGTGGTAAAGTGAAGAACAGAATCCTAGAATGCTGGTGTTCTGCCTCCTGGTTTGTCTTTCTCCCTCTGGTTCATCTCATCCAGCCCATTTCTCCCTCTACCTGGAGATGCTCCCTAAGCAAACCTTTCTGTGCAGATGCAGATTGAATACAGATGTTACAACAGGGTTAGTCCCACATAGCTGAACTCTTTCTAAAGAAAGACAGAATCGTTTGTAGAGAAAACCAGAACTTGTTTCCTAAAAACTTCCCTGGTAGAGGGTGGGTTTTTGTCTTTTTGGCCCAGGACAAAGATGGTGGATGAAGTTTCTACTTCAGATCTTCTGGATTTAAAGAGATTACTCTGCCTCTTTGCCTGGAGGAATGCCATGCTGCTAAAAACACACTTTTGGACACGGCACATTTTTCTTTCACAGTGGAAAGACCTGACTCCCTCAAAAGGGTATTTGCAAAAACCATCGAGTTCTCAGAATGACAAAACAGTTTTAAAAGAAAAAAAAAAAAAAAAATTTGTGTCAGCCCTGAAGCTTATCAATATAAAATGAAGATTAAGATTCATTTATGTGAATGGATCATTTTTGGGGGGAGGGAGTTGTTAAAAATTCATACATCTTGGCTAATGGAACCACTTCCATATCCACAATGAAAAAAAATTAAAAAGGAGACTCATAAAACCTTTCCTGGAACAACCAGAAAAGGGGTGAGTCCCTGAAAATACAAATTGGTGGTGTTATCTTTGCATACTTGCAAAATTCTTTGAACTTTTGAATAGTCTATTGTGGACCTAGTCTGCTGTTACTTGACACAGAGTCTTGCTCTTTTGCCTAGGCTGCAGTGCAGTGGCGCGATCCTAGCTCACTATAGCCTCAAATTCCCGAGTTCAAGCACTGCTCCCACCTCTGCCTCCCAAGTAGGTAGAATTACAAGCATGTTGCCACACTTGGCTAATTTTTTTTTTTTTTTTTTTGAGATAGTGTCTCGCACTGTTGCCCAGGCTGGAGTGCAGTGGTGTGATCTTGGCTCACTGCAACCTCCGCCTCCTGGGTTCAAGTGATTCTCGTGCCTCAGCCTCCCGAGTAGCTGGGACTACAGGCATGCACCACCATGCCTGGCTAATTTTTGTATTTTTAGTAGAGATGGGATTTCGCATGTTGGCACAGGCTGGTCTCGAACTCCTGTGCCTGGCCCTAGTTAGTTGTATATTAACAGTAATGACCAAGCTCTGAGAGGTTCCTTAATATTAGTAGCATAGGTAGGATTCAAATTCAGATCTGGATGACCCATAACACATACCGTTTTGCACTACGCAGTTTTGCCTTAAATTAGCCCCTTCTTTGGAATAAAGCACCCTGTTAAGAAGACACCTTGAAAGCCGGGCACAGTGGTTCACGCCTATAATCCCAGCACTTTGGGAGGCACAGGCAGGCGGATCACGAGGTCAGGAGTTCGAGACCAGCCTGGCCAACATAGTGTAACCCTGTCTCTACTACAAATACAAAAATTAGCCAGGCATGGTGGCGCATGCCTGTAGTCCCAGCTACTTGGGAGGCTGAGGCAGGACGATTGCTTGAACCTGGGAGACAGAGGTTGTGGTGAGCTGAGATGGTACCACTGCACTCCAGCCTGGGCAACAAGAGCAAAACTCCATTTCAAAAAAAAAAAAGAAGGTACCTTGAAGGTCACATTTGTCCTTCTTTTCAGGGTACTTGCTATCTAGGGCGGGGGTGGAGAATCATCCTTTATTTTACAGAAACATTGATTAGTTCTTAATCTTTATTTCATAGATAGGGAAACTGCGAATCAAAGAGACCAAGTGATGTGTTCAAGGTCACAGCTATGAAGTGGCAAGGCTTTTTTTTTTTTTTTTTTTGAGATAGGGTCTTGCTCTGTTACCCAGGCTAGAGTGCAGTGGTGTGATCCCCATTCGCTGTAGCCAGCCTCAAGCTCCCAGGCTCAAGCAATCCTTCCATCTCAGCCTCCCCAGTAGCTGGGACTCTAGGCATATATCACTGTGCACCACTAATTAAAATTTTTTTTTCTTTAGAGACGGGGTCTAACAATGTTACCCAGGCTGGTCTCAAACTCTTGGCTTTGTGATCCTCCCACCGCAGCCTCCCAAAGTGCTGGGAGACAAGACTTTTATCAGGTGGCTGTTGCCAGTAGCCCTTAGCAGTTGGAGACGTTTATGTGGATTACCTCATTCCTGCATCCAAGGCAGGTGACGGTCACGGCTGTTCTTCAGGGTCACCCAGAGGCCAAGGTAGCATATGTCCCAGGTGTGTGTTTAGTGTTCCTGGAATGGAGATTCTAAAGCAGATTTAGCTGATAAAGGTGCCTCTAGGGTCCTGGGTCCGTGGCATTACGTGCAGCAGAACTCAGAGGCTAACCCACCCCTCTCTGTCTGTGGGGAAGGGTCCCTGCTTTGGCAGGCAGACTTAGGAAACTTCCTGAGACCCATCCCCAGAGATTCTCCAGCAGGACAGTGGCCACTGAGGGCCAGTGAGTTGAGCTGTGCTGTGTGTTTGCCTAAAGGCTGCACAAGCCCAAGGAAGGTCTGCGGTGGCAGAGGGAAGGAGGGAGGGGAGCACTGGGAGATGCTCTTGTCTTCAGAGAGCAGTGGGCCCCAAGAGGCTGTTTCCAGGCCCTACCGCCCAGGAGCGCCATGATCTTCCCCCACCTGCCTGCTCCACTGAGAAGTGGGGATCAGGATAACACAGGGTAGTCGGGACGATAGGAGAGGAATGGTTGGACCTGTATTTAGACATATATAGTAGATGCTTCACACGTGTTTCTTTTTCTTTCTTTTTTTTTTTGTTCGAGATGGAGTCTCACTCTGTCACCTAGGCTGGAGTGCAGTGGTGTGATCTCGGCTCACTGCAACCTCTGCCTCCTGGGTTTGAGCGATTCTCCTGCCTCAGCCTCCCGAATAGCTGGGATTACAGACGTCTGTCACCACGCCTGGCTAATTTTTGTATTTTTAGTAGAGATGGAGTTTCACATATTGTCCAGGCTGGTCTCGAACTCTTGGCCTCAGGTCATCTGCCTGCTTCGGCCTCCCAATGTGCTGGGATTACAGGCATGAACCACCACGCCTGGCCTTCACATACGTTACTTACTTCCCAGTTCTCTCCTTACCTCCCTTTCCTCTTAATTTCTGGCTGGTCAGTCAGCCCAGTAGGGCTATCCTGCTACAATCACATCTGCAGTGACAGTGTTTCCCTGCCTCACACTCTGGGCTCCCTGCTGACTGCCCTGCTATGCACGAAGTTCACTGGAGGTGCACACATTACGGGTGAAAAAATGCTAGGGCCTCCTAACATACAGGGGAGGTGGGCTAGTGAGGCCACTCTGTATTTGGGCTTTAGAGTCACCTGGTCGGGGTGTTAATGCTGGCCTGTGCCACATTGGCAGCGTGACCAAAGGTATATTATTAATCTTTTTGTTGTTGTTTGTTTTGAGACAGTCTCCCACTTTCGCCCAGGCTGGAGTGCAGTGGCGCGATCGATCTTGGCTCACTGCAAGCTCCGCCTCCCGGGTTCATGCCATTCTCCTGCCTCAGCCTCCTGAGTAGCTGGGATTACAGGTACCCGCCACCACGCCTGGCTAATTTTTTTTTTTTTGTATTTTTAGTAGAGACAGGGTTTCCCCGTGTTAGCCAGGATAGTCTTGATCTCTTGACTTCGTGATCCACCCGCTTCAGCCTCCCAAAGTGCTGGGATTACAGGCGTGAGCCACCGTGCCCGGCCAACCAAAGGCATATTATTTAACGTCTTTGTGCCTCTGACTCCGTATTTGCAAAATGGGTATGAGACCAGTATTTACCTCATAGAGATGCAGGAAGTTTTAAAAGCATTAGTTCATGACAGCCCTGGCACTGATAAGTGTTAGGGACTATTATCCAAAACAAACACAAAACATTAGGTCCTACCTTTTCAATTTTAGAGTTAATTGATTTAATTAACTGACAATAAAAACAACCAATAATAACAATAGCTAACTTGTGCCAAGCATAGTGCCAAGTACCTTTAATTATTAACTTGTTTAAAAATCTGAAGGTTCAAGAGGGATATGTCTCCCTCCTATCCTGTATTATTTAGGGTTCTCCAGAGAAACAGAACCAATAAGATATAGAGAGAGGCCAAGTTTAGTGGCCCACACCTGTAATCCCAGCATTTTGGGAGGCTGAGATGGGCAGATCACCTGAGGTCAAGAGTTCGCGATGATCCTGGCCAACTTGGTGAAACCCCATCTCTACAAAAATACAAAAATTAGCTGGGCATGATGGTGCACACCTGTAGTCCCAGCTACTCAGGAGGCTGAGGCAGGAGAATGGCTTGAACCCAGGAGGCAGAGGTTGTAGTGAGCCGAGATCACACCACTGCAGTTTAGCCTGAGCGACAGAGTGAGACCTTGTCTCAAAAAAAAAAAAAAAAATATATATATATATATATACACACACACACACACACATAGAAGTAAATGTATTACGAGGGATTGGTTCATGATCTGGAGGCGGAGAAGTGCCACACTGTGCCATCTGTAAGCTGGAGAATCAGGAAAGCCGGTGGTGGAGTTCCATTCCAAGCCCAAAGGCCAGAGGAACACAGAGCAATGGTGTAAGTCCCAGTCTAAATCTGAAGACCTCAAAACCAGGAGTGCAAATGTCTGAGGGCAGGAGAAGGCAGGAGAATGGTGTGAACCCAGGAGGCGGAGCTTGCACTGAGTGGAGATTGCACCACCACACTCCAGCGTGGGTGACAGAGCCAGACTCCACCTCAAAAAATAAAACAAAACAAAAGAGTATTTTGTCAGCTATCGGGGCATCCCTTATCCCAGTCAAATTGACACATAAAATTAACCATCACACCCCCATGGTTTCCTCCACAGAAGCAGCCATTATTGCCAGTACTCTGTGTATATTTTCAGATAGCCTCTGTGTAGACGATTATTTAAATCTCTTTCTACCCCTTCAGCTTTAAATGTAAGGAAACGGGCTTAGAGAAGTCTTATAGTGAATTGTAACAATAGCTCCTATTCTGGGTGTGGGGCTCTGCTCTGGGCACTGTGTGATTTTGAATCCTAACTACAACCCTGTACCATGAGGCTTATCATGTAGAATAGATGCTCCAGGCCTCAGTTTGCCTCAGTGGGTTGACTGAGGATTAAATGAAATAATCCATGTAGAGGGGCTTCTCAGATCTGGCACATCATAACTGCTGAGTAGGTGATGACTGCAGGGGAGGGGAGGATCCGAGGTTTTTTTGTTTGTTTTTTGAGACGGAATCTGGCTCTGTCACCCAGGCTGGAGTGCAGTGGCACGATCTCGGCTCACTGCAAGCTCCGCCTCCTGGGTTGACGCCATTCTCCTGCCTCAGCCTCCCGAGTAGCTGGGATTACAGGCGCCCGCCACTGTGCCCAGCCAAGGATCCGAGTTTAAGGGGGCACTGAAGCTTATACAGTGTGGGAGCCATCTTTAAGATAAGTAACACAGGCCGGGCACGGTGGCTCACGCCTGTGATCCCAGCACTTTGGGAGGCTGAGGAGGGCGGATCATCTGAGGTCAGGACTTCCAGACCAGCCCGACCAACATGGAGAAACCCCATCTCTACAAAAAATACAAAAATTGCCAGGTGTGGTTGTGTACACCTGTAATTCCAGCTACTCGGGAGGCTGAGACAGGAGAATCATTTGAACCTGGGAGGGGGAGGTTGCTATGAGCCAGATGACACCATTGCACTCCGGCCTGGATGACAGAGACTCTATCTGTAGTATTACTACGTGTTTGTGTCCCTCAGAGTAATTTTAGTAAATTCAGTTTTGTGTGATTCCCACCAAAAATGAAACAAGAATCTAAGGTGGGCTGGGCGTGGTGGCTCACTCCTGTAATCCCAGCAATTTGGGAGGCCGAGGCGGATGGATCACGAGGTCAGGAGATCCAGACCATCCTGGCTAACACGGTGAAACCCCATCTCTACTAAAAATATAAAAAATTAGCCAGGCATGGTAGTGGGCACCTGTAGTCCCAGCTACTCGGGAGGTCAAGGCAGGAGAATGGCGTGAACCCGGGAGGTGGAGGTTGCAGTGAGCGGAGATTGTGTCACTGCACTCCAGCCTGGGTGACAGTGGGAGACTCCGTCCCAAAAAAAAGAAAAAGAAAAAGAATCTAAGGTGCAGTACAATTAAATGTGTGTGTTAACGGAGCGTATGTCTTTTTTTTTATTATTATTTTTTGAGACGGAGTCTTGCTCTGTCACCCAGGCGGGAGTGCAGCGGCATGATTTCTGCTCACTGCAGCCTCCACCTCCCAGGTTCAAGCGATTCTCCTGTCTCAGCCTCCTCAGTAGCTGGGATTACAGGCACATGCTACCACGCCCGACTCATTTTTGTATTTTTAGTAGAGACAGGGTTTCACCATGTTGGTCAGGCTGGTCTTGCACTCCTGACCCCAAGTGATCCACCCGCCTCCGCTTCCCAAAGTACTGGGATTACAGGTGTGAGCCACCAAGCCTGGCCTAATGGAGTATATTTCTGACAGAAGAGAACTTCTATTTTGACTCACTCTTCACCTATTTTGCACGTCTAATAACGGGAAGCATTTCTCACAGGTGAGCATCTGACTATATGCATTTTAAACCTTCCTTCTTCCCCACCACATCCTTCAGGATTGGGCACTGTAGGATATGTTCATATCGTGATATGACTTCTGATGAGGTGTCAGGACCTGGGTGGGGGGTACTTGCTACTGGGGTTTTACTGGGAGCTGTTCCTACGCTGGGAGGGTTGGCAATAACTCAGCTTAACGATCTGCTAAACTCAGTGTACCACCGACTCAACTTCCACATGCATGCATCCCTGTATGCCCATGTCCACTCTAACATCACACAACAGGAAGGGAGAAGGGGCAGAAGGGAGACTGGAATGGAGAGAGATGGTGGTCTTTCCACCTGTGGTTAAAAGACTTGATGTTGGCAAATGTTAGAGAAACCGAAGACCATGCAATGGATGCTTTTCTTTCCGGGCCCTTTGCAAGATCTTGGAAGGGGCTGATCCAAGCAGGGATCCTGAAGCTTCAGCTCTGTTAGCTTCATGGTGGAACTGGTTAGCTATCACTTATATTCATGGTTCAGGGCAGTGTCGTTTGAGAGCGAGCCATGGAGCCCACTTAGGAGCTGCAGACCTCATTGGCATGTTAACATGCTCCATAAACCTCGGTTCCTCAGCATTAAGCATGACACTATTAATAGTCTCCACCTCACTGGGAATATAAAGTCCACGAGGGCAGGTACTGGTCTGCTTATTGCTGTGTCCTTGGTGTCTAGAACACATGGGCTGCACTGAACATATGGTATGCTAGGTGTTGGGTGGCTAGCCCTAAACTCTCAGAGAAAAGGAAACAGGCACAATGAGCTTACATGCCTTCACTTGAAGCCAAATGTGTCCAGCTCCAAATTCCTTTTCTTGTACAATATGCTGCCCCTAGTCAACTGGACGGAGATCCTGGGTCTCTGGGCCTCTTTTCCTTCCTGCTTATTCTCCCATGCAAGCTGAACAAGCAGGGAAACTTAGCCCACCTCTGAGTTCCTGAGATCATCATCTGAGTTATTCTCTCCCTTATGGATCTGAGGAGGGGGTCCTTGGGATTCGTTCTGATCCATGGAATCTATTGTTCTAGAGACTCTTTGGACTCCAACCTGAGTCCATGGGAATGATGTGAGGTCAGAGATGCGGAAGAACAAAAATAATGGTTTTGAGCCATAAAATAGTGAGCCTGAAAAACGAGTTTGGAAGATGAATGGCTTTGGGGCTTCTGGAGCTTAGCAGGGGCCATCCTGGGAATTACTGACATTTCTGCCTCAGACCTCTGGGAGGCCACTGGTGAGCCAGAGGCCCCCCTCCCTTCACAGGTCCACTGGATTCGAAGGGGTCCTCACACGAAGCAGGAAGTCACCCTGTATCTCAGAACTGTGGAGATCTCAGTCCGTGGTCATCTTGTCATACATGACATGGCAGGAGCCATGGTCCAGGGAACCAGACGGCTGCCAACTTGAGGAACTGGTGACAAAATCCCAGCCTGGACCCCCAGACCATGCATTTCTCCCTTTGCCGTGCTTCTCCTCTGCCTGGTACAGGTTTCCAGCCAAGCTCTGCACCGGCTTCTACGTCTGTCTCTTTTCCTTAGAAGCTGCCCTGATGGGGCGGGCCTGGGCTAGGACACTTCCCCTTTCTATAGAAAGCACCAGGAAAGGTGAAGATGCTCACCTCCCCCCTGTTTAACAACGCAACCAGGATTTTGCAGCCTCTGCTTCCAGCCTAATTCTCCATTGAGCCCTGGGATAATATTTATACACAAATGCTGGCTCTAATCTCCACCCAGGAAAACCCCAGCTGCTATTGAAAATCTTTTCACCCGTGATAGAAAGCAGAGCGGCCAGGCCTCACGCAGGCACCCTCGAGCTTCTCTGGAGAGTGTTAGGGAACAGCAAGTGTGTTTTATTTATATATTTTTAAAGTCATCCCAGGGCTGTGTCCAGGCAACTGAGGGCCTGTCAAAGAACTGAATGTCTAATTCCCTTTAGAAAAAACAAAGGGATTAGGTGTCCCTGGGACTTTAACAAATGCATTGTTGGTGGTTTTGATTTAGGTTTCATTTAGGGAAGGCAAGTGCAGAAACGAGGATGCCAAAGACCCAGGCTGCCAGTGTTGCGAAGATGCCTGGAGCTAGGCATGCATAAGCTGTTGGTGGGGATGTAAATTAGTGCAGCCTTTTGGAGGGAAACTTGGCAACATCTTTCATAAAAAATGGGTGTGACCTTTGATGCAGTAATTTAATGCTTTGTAAACTATACTACATTAATAGTTGCACATGTATACAAGTATGTTACATGTTGTCTATGTTAAAAAATGCTCACTGTGGGCCGGGTGCAGTGGCTCACGTCTGTAATCCCAGCACTTTGGGAGGCTGAGACGGGCGGATCACGAGGTCAGGAGATCGAGACCATCCTGGCTAACACGGTGAAACCCTGTCTCTACTAAAAATACAAAAATTAGCCGGGTGTGGTGGCAGATGCCTGTAGTCCCAGCTACTGGGGAGGCTGAGGCATGAGAATGGTGTGAACCTGGGAGGCGGAGCTTGCAGTGAGCCGAGATTGTGCCACTGTACTCCAGCCTGGGCTACAGAGCGAAACTCCATCTCAAAACAAAAACAAAAACAAAAACAAAAAAACTCACTGCAGTGACAAATAGGATATCACCATCAATCTATCAGTAGGGGACTGGCTTGATAAATTATATTTTATCCACACAGTGGACTACTATATGGCCAGTAAAGGAAAGAACAAGGTGGATTATAACAATCGCCAGATACATATAGCACTTACTGTGTACACACTAGTCTGAAAGTTCTATGTATTGTAGAATATTTGCACATTTATAATATTAACTCATTTGATCTTCTCAACAATTCTCTGGTTGCTATTACTAGAATATTTTTTAAATCAAGAAAGAGATGTTAAGTAACTTGTCTAAAGTCACATAGCTAGCGAGTTAGGGAACTGGGCTTCAAGCCATCTGGCCTCAGGGTCAGGGTCAGTAGCCACTCCCCAAATGCCTGTGTGTACAGGTATGGAAAGATGCTTTTGACATATGATTAAGTGGAAAATTCAAGTAACAGAGAAATAGGAGCTGATCTTTTTCATGTAAAAAGAAGCTGCATGTGTGCATGCCTATGTGAATATATTTTATATATTCGTAATAGTAAAGGTTCTGGAAAAATACCTATTTCATCTGCAATTCTCACTAGGAAGGGAGGTGAGATGGGCTACATAAAGAGGATTTTGGCTGGGGGCAGTGGCCCATGCCTGTAATCCTAACACTTTGGTAGGCTGAGGCATGAGGAATGCTTGAGCCCAGGAGTTCCAGACCAGCCTGGGCAACATATCTAGACCCCAGCTATAAAAGAAAAAAATTTTTGGCTGGGCGCAGTGGCTCACACTTGTAATCCCAGCACTTTGGGAGGCCGAGGCGGGTGGATCACGAGGTCAGGGGATCGAGACCATCCTAGCTAACACGGTGAAACCCCCTCTCTACTAAAAATACAAAAAATTAGCCAGGTGTGGTGGTGGGCGCCTGTAGTCCCACCTACTCGGGAGACTGAGGCAGGAGAATGGCATAAACCCGGGAGGTGGAGCTTGCAGTGAGCAGAGATCGCGCCACTGCACTCCAGCCTGGGCGACAGAGTGAGACTCCGTCTCAAAATAAATAAATAAATAAAAATAATAAAATAAAATAAATTTTTAAAAATTAGCCAGGTGTGGTGGCATGCACCTGTGGTCCCAGCTACTAGGGAGGCTGAGGTGGGAGGATCATTTGAGCCCAGGAATTTGAGGCTGTAGTGAGCTGTAATTGCACCACTGCACTCTAGTCTGGGCAACAGAGCAAGACCCATGTTCCTCCCACCCATGAAAAAAAGAGGATTAAATTATTTAATTTAATTAATTAATTTATTTATAAAACAGGATCTGGCTCTGTCACTCAGGCTGGAGTGCAGTGGCACAATCTTGGCTCATTGCAACCTCCATCTCTGGGGCTCAAGCCATCCTCTCTCTCCAGTCTCCCAAGTAGCTGGGACTATTGGCGCAAGCCACCACGCCCAGCCAGTTTTCATGTTTTTAGTAGAGATGGGTTTTGCCATGTTGCTCAGGCTGACCTCGAACTCCTGGGCTCAGAGTGATCTGCCTGCCTCAGCCTCCCAAAGTGCTGGGATTACAGGTGTGGGCTACTGCTTCTGGCCAAAATTTTTTTTTTTTTTTTGAGATGGAGTCTCGCTCTCTTGCCAGGCTGCAGTGGTGTGATCTTGACTCACCACAACCTCCATCTCCCAGGTTTAAGCGATTCTCCTGCCTCAGCTTCTCGAGTTGCTGGCATTACAGGCATGCGCAGCCACACCCTGCTAATTTTGTAGTTTTAGTAGGGACGGAGTTTCACCATGTTGGCCAGTTTGGTCTCAAACTTCTGACCTCATGTGATCTGCCCACCTGGGCCTCCCAAAGTGCTGGGATTACAGGGGTGAGCCACCATGCCCAGCCATTTAGTTTTCATTTCTAAATGGTCCCTTCAAAAGAAGACTTCCTGTAATCGTGGGCTCAGAGTGACACTTTTGATTAACTCCAAAGTAAGAGATGTGGAGCCAAACCTATTAAGTCTTGCAATAAATTGGATGAAGGTAGACCGATTAATTGTTGTTCTGATTGGCATCCTGAGTAATGACTCTTGTTCTCATTACCCTCTAGTCTTGCCTCCTCCTGGAAGCTTTGGCCCAGATGTTGGAAGAGTAATGTTGATTTTCGTGACATACAACCCCTCCACATTCCATCTTCACTCCCCTGCCCTGCTGCGTTTAATGTGTTCACTTAATACATTATTGCGCCTCATGTAAATACCCCCGGTACTTAAACTTGGGCTGTTGTTTAAACCACTGTCCCTTCAGGGTCATCCAGTAAAAACCAGACTTATGCTGCCTTCCATTTGTAGGCACTTTACAATCTGCTGATCTTGTTCCCATTCATTATTTTGGTTAATGGGGTGGAGCCTTGTCACTTTAATGCAGGTTGTGCAATATCTCTTTCAAAGTAAAACCAAGCAGTGGCTTAAGAGAGGGTCTGATGAGGACAATGAGGGTTATCAGAATTTTAATCCCCATTTTTAAACCACAGCGTTTAAACCTTGCTTTGTGAAGTGTGACCTATCACAGTGAATATAGAAAAATGGCATAACAGCTTCTACTTACTGTGTCAGGTCAAAAAGCACCCAAAGTTTCCATATGTTTTCTGATTTTTATTCTTGCAACAAGTGTAGGGGGTAATGTTTTTTTTTTTTTTTTTTTTTGAGGCAGAGTCTCTCTTTGTCGCCCAGGCTGGAGTGCAGTGGCCAGATCTCAGCTCACTGCAAGCTCCGCCTCCCGGGTTCACCCCATTCTCCTGCCTCAGCCTCCGGGGTAGCTGGGACTACAGGCGCCCGCCATCTCGCCCGGCTAGTTTTTTGTATTTTTTAGTAGAGATGGGGTTTCACCGTGTTAGCCAGGATGGTCTTGATCTCCTAACCTCGTGATCCGCCCATCTCGGCCTCCCAAAGTGCTGGGATTACAGGCTTGAGCCACCGCGCCTGGCCCAGGGGGTAATTTTTAAAAATCTCCCATTATCTCCATAAGGAAGCCGAGGCTCCAAGAGACTAGGTAATGTCCTCAACAATACACGTGTGGAAAGTGGAAAATGGATTTCTCAATCAGGTTTGTGCATCTGTCTGCAAAGTCCCAGTGCTGAGCCTCTCAACAGATAAAATAATTGAGAAAAGAAAAAAAGTGTCACTCAAAAACCACCTCCCTAATAGATAGTAGCACTCATATACTATCTCCCTAACATACCGTTAGCAATTTAGGTTTATTTCCTTTGTCTTATGTATCTAAACAAAATGAAATTAAAAAAAAAAACTTGGTAACTAGAGGATATGTAAAATGTTTATATCCTGTTTTGATTTTTTTTTTGTGCTACTAACATTATCATCGTAACCATCTTCCTTATTGCTTTGTGTCATCATTTTAAATGGTTGCACTCTATTTAGAAAGTGGTGGCCTTGTGGGAGAGATTCCTAGACGTGGAATTGGTAGGTCCAAGAGTGTGAATGTTTTTATGGTTTTTGACACACATTGCTAAATTTCTTTCCAAAAGATCCATTTTAATTTGCACTTCAATCAACAATTTTGAGAGTGTCATTCTCATTGCATTCTTTCTGGCATTAGTTATTGTTAGAAAACGAAAACAAGGCCGGGTGTGGTGGCTCACGCCTGTAATCCCAGCATTTTGGGAGGCCGAGGTGGGTTGATCATGAGGTCTGAAGATTGAGACCATCCTGGCCAACATGGTGAAACCTCTACTAAAAATACAAAGAAAATTAGCCAGGCGTGGTGGTGTGCCTATAGTCCCAGCTCCTCGGGGGGCTGAGGCAGGAGGGTCGGTTGAACCTGGGAGGTGTTAAGTTGCAGTGAGCCGAGATGGTGCCACTGCACTCTAGCCTGGGTGACAGAGCAAGACTCTGTCTCAAAAAAAAAAAAAAAAAAAAGGCCAGGCACGGTGGCTCTCGCCTATAATCTCAGCCCTTTGGGAAGCCAAGGTGGGTAGATCACTTGAACTCAGCAGTTCAAGATCAGCCTGGGCAACATGGTGAAACCCTGTCTCTACAAAAAAATACAAAAATTAGCCAGACATGGTGGCACGTACCTATAGGCCCAGTTACTCTGGAGGGCTGAGGTGAGAGGATCATTTGAGCCTGGGAGGTGGAGGCTGCAGTGAGCCACGATCACACCACTGCACTCCAGCCTGGGCTACAGAGCAAGACTATGTCTCAAAAAGAAAATGAAAACAAGAAAAAGTCTAGTATCTAGCAAATTGTTCACAGTAGTTAGTGTTGAGAGTGGGCTGGGGCTGGTGAGGTGAGGGGTGTCTATTTTCTTTTCTTTTCTTTTTTTTTTTTGGAGACAGAGTCTCACTCTGTCACCCAGGCTGGAGTGCAGTGGCGTGATCTCCCGCTCACTGCAACCTCCACCTCCAAGGTTCAAGTGATTCTCCTGCCTCAGCCTCCTGAGTAGCAGGGATTACAGGTGCATGCTACCCTGCCCAGCTAATTCTTATATTTTTAAAGTAGAGACGGGGTTTCACCATATTGGCCAGGATAGTCTGGATCTCCTGACCTCGTGATCTGCCCGCCTCGGCCTCCCAAAGTGCTGGGATTATAGGTGTGAGCCGCCGCACCCGGCCAGGTGTCTATTTTCTACTGTATCTAATGTGGTACTGTTAAAAATATTTTACTATAGGCACATATTACTTTTGTGTGTTTTATATTTTATATATATATATTTTTTGTTTGTTTGCTTGCTTGTTTTTTGTTTTTTTTTGAGACGGAGTCTCGCTCTGTAGCCCAGGCTGGAGTGCAGTGGCGCCATCTCGGCTCACTGCAAGCTCTGCCTCCCAGGTTCACACCATTCTCCTGCCTCAGCCTCCTGAATAGCTGGTACTACAGGCACCCGCCACCACGCCCGGCTAATTTTTTGTATTTTTAGTAGAGACAGGGTTTCACTATGTTAGCCAGGATGGTCTTGATCTC
The DNA here is from genome assembly GCF_047675955.1 of Chlorocebus sabaeus. Lineage (NCBI taxonomy): Eukaryota > Metazoa > Chordata > Mammalia > Primates > Cercopithecidae > Chlorocebus > Chlorocebus sabaeus. Next base: position 39,817,032 of record NC_132926.1, on the reverse strand, counting down.
CTGACCTTGTGATCCGCCCGCCTCAGCCTCCCAAATGCTGGGATTACAGGCATGAGCCACCGTGCCCGGCCTGTCATATATATTTTAAACTTTATTTTGAAATAGTTTGTTTTATAGAAAAGTTGTAAAAATGATGCAAAGAATTTCCTGTATACCCTTTGTAATACATTATTTTTTGTTTTGTTTTGTTTTGTTTTGTGTTTTGAGATGGAGTCTTGCTTTGTCACCAGGCTGGAGTATAGTAGTGCCATCTCGGCTCACTGCAACCTCCGCCTCCCGGGTTCAACCTCCTGCCTCAACCTCTCGAGTAGCTGGGACTACAGGCACACGCCACCATGCCTAGCTAATTTTTTGTATTTTCAGTAGAGACGAGGTTTCACCATGTTGGCCAGGATGGTCTTGATCTCTTGACCTTGTGATCTGTCCACCTCATTCTCCCAAGGTGCCGGGATTACAGGCGTGAGCCACCCTGCCCAGCCACATATTTTTAAAGATGAAGTAATTAAAATAAATGTTTTTTAAGTGTCAATCCTTACATCAACCTGTAAGTTGAGATTTCTTCACAGGTAGGCTGGGCTGAACAGCAACTTGGGGAAATGCTTATTAAAAATGTAAACTCTTATGCCTGAGCCAGAGATACTGAATCAGAATATTTGGGGGTGAGCTTGGAAAATCTGTTTTAAATAGCCCTTCTCCTGCCCTCTGAGGCCCATCAGGGGCTGAGAACCAGTGTGGGAAAGGTTCGTCTTTTATTTCCTCCAGCAATATTGTGGCTTCTTTACCTTGAGAGCCCTCCAGTGTGCAAGGGTTGGGAAAAGTGAGTGAAATCTGAGCAGCTTTGTTGTAACTTTTCACACTTGGTGCTGCTACTGCTGTGCTCCAGCTGAGCTGTCTGTAATTTGTTTTCACAAGAGCCTGCTCTCTCCCTCAAACTGGAAAAGACCCCTCCACAGGACGCCAGGTCCAGATCGCAGGTTTGGGTAGTGTAGGCCCTCCTCACCCTCACCCCTTGTGTCCTGAGTGCTCCAGGGAGTGGAGGCCAAGGAGGAGGAGGAGTCCTCACTGTCTCTTGGCTCTCCTGGAGGAGCAAGCACGAGGCCCTGAGATGGGGAGGGAGCCCAGATTCTGGCTCTTGGCCTTTCTGCTGTTTCTTTTGTCTGATGCTGGTGCATTTCCATGGACAGTTTGTTTCCCTTGGACACTGTGGGCTTGGTTTTTCCATGAGGGTGTGACGCTGTGATCATTCACCAGGCCCTTTTGGCCGTCTTGGTGGGGACCACAAGGTTCAAACCTCACCTGCCCCTTCTCCTGCCTCTTCTACTCTCTGCTCAGCCATCAACATTCCTTTCTGCCCCAGAAGTGTTCTTTCCGAAATGTAGATCTGCCCATGTCCCTTAATGATGTCACTTATTGACTTCACTATGGAAAAGGAGCGATGGGGAATGTGGCTGGAAGGACAGCAGAGAGCCAGACTGTGGAGAACTTTGAATTCCAGAGGAACAAAAGTATTTTGGGTGGCTCACACCTGTAATCCCAGCACTTTGAGAGACTAAGGCAGACAGATCACCTGAGGTCAGGAGCTCGAGACCAGCCTGACCAACATGGTAAAACCCCATCTCTACTAAAAATACAAAATTAGCCGGGCGTGGTAGTGGGTGCCTATAATCCCAGCTGCTTGGGAGGCTGAGGCAGGAGAGTCACTTGAACCCGGGAGGCGGAGGTTGCAGTGAGTCAAGATAGCACCAGTGCACTCCAGCCTGGGCAACAGAGTGAGACTCGGTCTCAAAAAAAAAAAAAAAAAAAAAAAAGGCCAGGTATGGTGGCTCACGCCTGTAATCTCAGCAGTTTGGGAGTCCGAGGCAGGCGAATCACATAATCACAAGGTCAGGAGATTGAGACCATCGTGACTAACATGGTGAAACTCCGTCTCTACTAAAAATAAAAAAATTAGCTGGGCGTGGTGGCAGGCACCTGTAGTCCCAGCTACTCGGGAGGCTGAGACAGGAGAATGGTGTGAACCCGGGAGGTGGAGGTTGCAGTGAGCCAAGATCACGCCACTGTACTCCAGCCTGGGCGACAGAGCAAGACTTGGTCTCAAAAAAAAGTGTTTTATATAAAAACATATGCATAAAATATAAAATATAGGCCTGGTGCAGTGTCTCACGCCTGTAAACCTAGCACTTTGGTTGGCCAAGGTAGGCGGATTGCCTGAGCTCAGGAGTTCGAGACCAGCCTGGGCAACACAGTGAAACCCTGTCTCTACTAAAACACAAAAAATCAGCCGGGCATGGCGGTGGGCGCCTGTAGGCCCAGCTGCTCAGGAGGCTGAGGCAGGAGAATCGCTTGAACCTAGGAGGCAGAAGTTGCAGTGAGCCAAGATCATGCTACTGCACTCCAGCTTGGGCGACAGGGCGAGACTCCGTCTCCAAAATATACATATATATATACACACACACACACATATATATTTATATATATGTATATATACACACACAAAATATACAAAAATATAGTGTTTTATGTGTAAACATATACATAAAATATACGTATACATGAAAACATACATACCAATATACATAAGTATGTTATGGACTAATATAGGCAATTTGGAAAAAAAGAAAGTAGAAAGTAGGGGGAAAAAGTTGCTAGTCGTTCTGCTAGCCACATAAAGCTGCTGGCTGCATTTGGTTGTGGTCGTGTGCAGGATAAGGGCGCAGGCCCTGAATCAGGTGAGTCTGGGTTCAGATGCCTTCCTTCTTCCTTATTAGCTGTGGGCAACCATCGGGCAGCTTAATTATCCTCTGGGAGCTTCGGTTTTCTCATTGGTGAAGTAAAGATTAAAAAAAAAAAAAGTTCCTAATGTGTAGGCTTGCCTTGAAGATGAAATGAGGTAAGTATGGAAAGCAGTTAGCTGGCTGCTTCCTAAGTGTTCTGTTTAATCTTGTTCATTTCCTTTCAGTCCTTTCACTCTTAAGAGGGGGGTGTGTGTGTGTTTGGTTTGTTTTCACACAGTCGTGATCACATTGTCTATATAATTTTATTTATTGCTTGTTTAGCATAACATCTGTAGCCAAGCATTTTCCATGTTATTTTCAACTCCTCATAAACATACATCTTAATAGTTGCATAATAATCCGATGGAATGGATATATCATAGTTTAGTTAACCATGTCCTTATTGTTGGCCATAGGAATTGTTCCAGGTTTTCATTGTTACAGCAGACTCAAGGCATGGCTGCGCTTGGTGGCTCACGCCTGTAATCCCAGCACTTTGGGAGGCTGAGGCGGGTAGATCACTTGAGTAGATCAGGAGTTTGAGACCAGCCTGGTCAACATGGCAAAACCCCGTCTCTACTAAAAATACAAAAATTAGCCAGGCCTGGTGGCAGGTGCCTGTAATCCCAGCTACTCAGGAGGCTGAGACAGGAGAATCGCTTGAACCCGGGAAGCAGAGTTTGCAGTGAACTGAGATTAAGCCACTTCACTGCAGCCTGGGTGACAGAGTGAAACTCCATCTCAAAAAAAAAAAAAAAAACAAAAACAAAAACGAGAGAGAAAACTAGGTATGAACATCTTTATGTGTCAAATATCACCAGCAAAACCCGCCCCACTTTTCCCAGCCTGTTAAAACAAGTTTCTTGAGAAAAATTCTTAGAAAGGATATTACAAAGTCAAATTATATGAATATTTATCAAGATTTGTGACTTATCCTGCCAAATTCATTCCTGTAAAGTGAGTTGCCACTTCTGTTTCCAAGACAGTGGATGAGACTGTGCCTGAGGGATGTGGATTTTGTTCTGCAGTGCTGCTGGTGAGGGCTTGAGACTGGGGTTTTGATGGATTCATCCAGCAGCCATTGGGTGGGTGGCTGGGGCAGAGTCGGTGTTAAGAGGCTCTCAGCGGTGACTTAACCATCTGCGAACCTGGCCCCATCCCTATGACGACTAGAGCTCCCATCTGTAGGAGAGGGAGGCCCTGTGGTCATAGTGTCACATTCCTTTTCAGTCCAGCATAAGCACTTTCACATTGTTTTTTTTCTCCGTGATTCAAATGACAAGGACTCTTCATCTTTAGGGATCACAGTATAAGACAGTGAATAAGTTCGTGAGGCCTGGTGTTATCCTGCCTGGATTGGGATCTCAACTCTACTATTTATTAGCTGTGTGATCCTGGACCTCAGTTTCTCAGTCTGAGATGTGGTACTTACCTCCTAGGATTAAATTAAACAGGTATTTTATACACAACATAGTAAGTGCTGAATGCTTCTTAGGTGTTCTTATCTATCTCCCTCTTTCTAAATGAAAGCACCTGGTTGAAAGAAACTAATTGAACCTCTATATTCACACTTTCCTCCTCTTGAAAACGCAACAAGGGGAGCTGTGTAAAGAAACAAGGCTGGGCGCGTTGGCTCACGTCTGTAATCCCAGCACTTTGGGAGGCCGAGGTGGGTGGATCACCTGAGGTTAGGAGTTTGAGACCAGCTTGACCAACATGGCGAAACCTCATCTATGCTAAAAATACAAAATTATCCAGGGGTGGTGGCACATGCTTGTAATCCCAGCTACTGGGAAGGCTGAGGCGGGATAATCGCTTGAACCCAGGAGGTGGAGGTTGCAGTGAGCTGAGATCACGTCATTGCACTCCAGCCTGGGCAACAAAGAGCAAAACTCCGTCTCAAAAAGAAAAAAAGAAAGAAAGAAACAATACCAGAAGGCCCATCGCTACATTGCTAGGCAACCTTTCCAAGGTATGTACCCACCCTGAAACCATGGGGATGAAGGAAAGGAGGTTGGGAGGCTACATCTCTGGACATGGTACTTTCAGTGCTAAGACTGGGACAGTCCCTGGCAAACCAGGAGTGTTTGTCTCCCTAACATGTTGAGAGTGGGTGAAGGATCTGGTAAAGTTGTCCAAGGGTGGGAGAACAAGACTCTGGAGCATTTGAGAAGGGTTTGCTTTTCCTTTAATTGTTGTTTGGCAAATCCCCTTGAAGCTCATTTCACCTGCATCTTCTGGGACTGAGTTGGCTGCCTGAAATAAGACTCACCTGGGGTGGGGGTGGGGGATAATTAAGTGTTTCCCAGGAAGCAGGGGCAAGGATACTTCAATATCTTCCAGATTCCTAGAATGTGAGTGATGTGAGCTTGTCTTGGGGTGAAGGCTGCTGGAGTCAGCTCTTTCCGATCCTGGCTAGTTTTCTGCTCCTAATAAAGGCTTCTTTCATGGCTGGGCAAGAGGAAGAGTCAGATGGCCCTACGTGGACAAGGGTTGGTTCCTGAATCAGTCCCAGGTAACTTCTTGTTCTTCTGGGTCTGTGTGTGTAATATCCCCAGAGACAGAGGCTAAGAGAAGGGAAAGTGACTACACTTACACTGCAGGCCAGTGGAGGGGGTGGTCAATAGCTGGTACTTCCTCTTCCAGCTCTTTTAAAGCATTTTTAAATTGGATTAGCGTTTCAACAAACACTTGAAGGTTTGCTTTCCTCGGAGAGGCCCAAAGAGCTGAGGAAGAGCCTTCATCTGTTTACTTTTTCTTTATGTGGAAATCTACTTGGGCTGTTTCTACAACTAACTTGCCCCTCTCCCTTGGTGCCCCCTCCCCCAGGTAAACCCTCACCCCCTAACTTCCAGGCAGGCCTGAATTCACCCTCGGGGCCCTGGCTCACCATGGCTTTCTGGGTTGGCTGAACCCTCGTGCCCTCCAGGAGCACTTTGGAGCAGCAGGGCTCAGGCAGCTCTCTCTGACCTGTGCCAACTTTGAAAGTTTTCCTGGAATGAAGAAGTGAGCTGACAGTGGCCAGCCCTGTGTACTTCATCTGCTTCTTGCAGGGAAGCCAACAGAAGCGGTCTCTTTCCTCCTGTGGGTAGAGAAAGACAGGAAGATGGGGCAAAGCCTTGGGAAAACAGGTGGCTCTCATACCCACCAGGGCTCTTTGTCCTCATCTTTTTTATTTAAGCCCCTGCTAGGAGCCAGGCAGTGTGTGTGCGTGTGTGTGGATGTGTGTGTGTGTGAGTTGTGCAAACAGATGTGTGCATGCATGTACAGAGAAGAAAAAAAGACTGGGGCAGGGCATTGTGGTGCTGTGAAAGGGAAGGAGGGCAGGCAGTCAAAGTAGACTTCTATGCTTTATTCTGTGTATTAGTATATTATATATGAACACATTTAAAGTATATATTGAATAATAAGAGAATTATCCTCTGAAATCAGTATGATCACTGTTAACTGAAGTACAGGGTGAAGCCTTGGAAGATTCAAGAATGACTTCCCAGACTTCCCAGAGGAGGTGGCAGGTAAACAGAGATCACAGAATAAGTGGAGGTAGCTAGATTAATTTTACAGACATTTGTTGAGTGGCTGTTATGTGTCAGATACTATTTTATTTATTTTTTATTTATTTTTTTGAGATGGAGTCTCGTTGTGTCTCCCAGGCTGGAGTGCAGTGGCATGATCTCGGCTCACTGCAACAGCCGCCTCCCGGGTTCAAGTGATTCTCCTGCCTCAGCCTCCTGAGTAGCTGGGACTACAGGTGTGCACCACCACGCCCGGCTAATTTTTGTATTTTTAGTAGAGTTGGGGTTTCACTATATTGGTCAGGCTGGTCTTGAACTGATCTTGTGATCTGCCCACCTCTGCCTCCCAAAGTGCTGGGATTACAGGCGTGAGCCACCACACCCAGCCCCAGATACTATTTTAGAAGCAAAGTATCTAGCAGAGAATAAACACATAAAGATCCTGCCATTGTGGAGCATACAGTCCAGTGGAGGGAGAAAGATGAACAAAAAGATCATATGATGTCTGGTGGTATTAAAGAAGAATTAACACTTATGGTAAGGAAGACTTTATTCAAGACTACTGCAACAGGAGTTGACTTTTTTTTTTTTGAGACTGAGTCTCACTCTGTCACCCACTGGAGTGCAGCGGTACTATCTTGGTTCACTGCAACCTCTGCCTCCCAGGTTCAACTGATTCTCCTGCCTCAGCCCCCTGAGTAGCTGGGATTACAGGCACGTGCCACCACGCCTGGCTAATTTTTGTATTTTTAGTAGAGATGGGGTTTCACCATGGTGGTCAGGCTGGTCTTGAACTCCTGACTGACCTCAGGTCATCCACCCGCCTCAGCCTCCCAAAGTGCTGAGATTACAGGCATGAGCCATCACATCCGGCCTAGGAATCGACTTTTGCAATAGAGGAGGAGGTTGAGTTCATCACTGAATCCAGCAAAGACCTAGCTGGGCATTTATAATCAGAGTGAGGGGGCCGTTGGGTGGAAAATCACTGAGAGAAGACACGAAGGGTAGGGGGACTCTTGCTAAGCCAACTCAACAGGATTCTGTGGAAGGCAGGCCAAGGACTCACACAATAAAAGCAGGGGATGAGGAACTTGGTCAGATATTGAGGGTGGGGGAATGACTCAGCTGAATTCTTTGCTAAAGGCAGGCCACATGAAGAAGAGGATCCAGAGGAGCCTGTCTAAAGTTTGGTCAAGTAGAGAGTCTGTGTTGATGCTATGAAGAAAATGAAGCAGCTGTGGGATAGTGAGGTTACAGAGTAACAGGTTAGGCCCTTTTATATTTTTGAGATGGTGTCTTCCTCTGTTGCCTGGGCTGTGGTGCAGTAGCTTGATCATAGCTCACTGCAGCCTCCAACTCCTGGGCCCAAGCAATCCTCCTGCCTCAGCCTCCCTACTAGCAGGGAAAACAGGCATCTGTCATTGTGCTTGGCTCATAGGGGTGCTTTTTAAATTTAACTTAATTTTATTTTTGAGGTGAAGTGTTCGCCTTGTAGCCCAGGCTGGAGTGTAGCGACACCATCTCGGCCCACTGCAGTCTCCGTCTCCCAGGTTCAGCCAATTCTCCTGCCTCAGCATTCTGAGTAGCTGGGATTACGGCCGTCCTCCACCACGCCTAGCGAATTTTTGTATTTTTAGTAGAGACAGGGTTTCACCATGTTGGCCAGGTTGGTCTTGAACTCCCGACCTCAAGTGATCCACCCACCTCGGCCTCCCAAAGTGCTGGGATTACAGGCGTGAGCCACCGCACCCGGCCTGCAGTGTTTTTTAATATTCAGTGTTAGCAAGGTCTTTAGGGTTGAAATCTGGATCATGTGTCAGAGCCAGACTTTCAAATGGCCCCCCTGGAGGGTGTATTCTGGGTAAAGGAAACAGCCTGTACAAAGGCCCTGAGGGTTGTGTTCATTGTGTTTGAGCAACAGTGAGGAGGAGAGGGTTTGTAGGCGAAGAGTGATAGGAAATAAGGTTGAAGAGGGTGGGGCGAGAGCAGATCATGCAGGCCTTATAGAATGTGATAATAAGGGATGAGAAATAAAGCTGGGAGGAGGGATAATTTGGATTTAGGGTAAGGAAGAGCTTTGCTCATCTGCAGGACCGCAAGGGGTTCTGTGCTGCAGGGGCGTAAGAAGGAGCATGTGCCATGTGGGGAAAGCAGAGAAGTGGGGCAGAGGGACATAGGAGAGGAAGATTAAGAGCCAAGGGGGAGGAGCAGGCATGCAGGTCCTTTTCCATCTTTACAGTCAGGGTTTCTCAATCATTTTAATGACAGCCTCAGTCTTTGCGTAAAAAGCAATAAAGGGAGGAATGCCTCTCTGTTTAACTTGAAGGAGAGCTACAGAAGATGGAAAAGAGGGTTGGTTGAAATAAAGTTGGAGCTGGTCTCGCTTGGCTGGCTGCCCTTTCTATAAATATCGCCCTCCCAGTCCTGGAAATGCAGCAGTTAGGGTCCTTGTGAGCTACTGAGGAACATCCTTCCTGTTCAAATGCCCAGAACTTGGCTGCCTGTACACTTCCGTATGCAAAGTGCCTAGAAACTGGGGAGAGTGCAGGGTCAAAAGTGGGGAATTCTGAGCCCACTCCTTTTACCCCCCGGGGGTGGCCTCACTTCCTCTGGGGGCTCTGGCAGCTTGCTGGCCTGTCTTCAGCTTAGAAATCTGCAAAAGTCATTGGCCAGGCTCAGGAGAACTAATCCTTTGTGCCAGAGGGGTTGGTGGTGTGGTCGGGAGCAAGCTCCTAGCTGGTGCTGAGCCCTGCTGCCCCTGGGGTTTTACTGGGGGAGAGGGAGAGGGTTAAGGGGCTAGTGTAATTTGGCAACATGTGAGTAAAAAAGCAGATGAGAACCCACAGTAACTAGACATTCTTCTCTTTGCATGCAAGATCCTGCTGAATGTTGGAAGAGGAAGGAATATTTTTCTTGCTTTTTAGACATGACATCCTGTGAGGGGAAGATTTGGAACAGATGGGGGCCAGGGGAGTCTCACTGTATTTGCTTGTTTCACCACTGCCTCCTCCCTCCCACAACCAGAAATGTCTTTTTCTTCCCCGCTAGGGAAGTTAATGTTAAGGTGGGTGGGGAGAGGGGGGGATGTCCTGTAGATGAGGAAAGTAAGTTATCAGGGGTTAGGGAAAGATAATCCGTTAGGTTTCCAGAAAGAATTCACTTTTCATTGCAGTCTCCTTCTAGGTCCAAAGATAGACAACTAACTCAAAAGTGTATCTTTGGTTTAATCACTGCTCTGGTGATACTTGCATTAATGAGGGATAAAAGAAAGGATTCCCCAACAGATGGAGAAGGCAGCTCTCTGACTAGTGAAAGGTAAGGAATTTTTGTGAAATCTTGGGTGCACAATGTGGGAAAAACAAAATTGGTAATGTCTCATGGGATCAGTGCAGGCATCTGCACAGTTTTCACTCCGACTCCTGTCTGTCAGATTGACTGCAGTAGAGAAGATCGTAAATGTGGTGATGGAAGTAGGCTGTGACACACTTGATTGGCTGTAGCAGTGTTCCTGGTAGAGCCACATTCCCAGCACAGCTGTGGGTAGCTGGGCAGCTGGTATGATGTTAGCCTCCAAATCACAGCCGGTTCTTTCTGCTGTCAAATGTCCAGCCACTGAGCCCCCTTCCCCTGAACCTCTATAGAAGGGGGAGTTCTGCCGGTGGAGTCAGATGGCCTTGTTAGCCAGGGTGGGCCCGTCTAACTGCCTGTTGCATCTTGTCTGTTCCCCAAAGACAGCTTGGGTTGATGTGATGTGAAAAGGATGGGGCAGGAGGAGAAGGGGACAGATTCTGTGCTTTCCTTCTGTCGTTCCTTTTTGGCTGATGGGAGCCTGTGTTGGTGTTTTTCTCTTCCTTCGTAGGAGGAGATTTTGAGTTCTGGGGTCTGGCTGAGGAGACACGTGCCAGAGTGTCTGACCCATTTGGGTCAGGCTGCCTGACTCTGGCACACAGTTCTGGAAGGATGTCCTGGAGAGCTGGTTTACTGAGGCAAGAGCTGCAAGGTAACTAGGGAAAGAGAAGAGGAAAGTATTAGGTGGCTGTGTGCTCAGGATCCCCGGTTGAGATATTGAGAATTATGTCTGGGGAACAAAATCTAACAGGCTGTCCTCACATGAGATGTGTTCCCAGGCTGGAGTGCAATGGCATGATCTTGGCTCACTGCAGCCTCTACTTCCTGGGCTCAAGAGATCCTCCCACCTCAGCCTCCCAAGTAGCTGGGACTGCAAGCACGTGGCACACCCCATGCTTGGCTTTTTCTTTCTTTCTTTTCTTTTTTTTTGAGACAGTCTCACTCTGTCACCCAGGCTGCAGTACAGTGGCACAATCTTGGCTCACCACTGAGATCAAGCAATTCTCCTGCCTCAGCCCCTCGAATAGCTGGGACTACAGGTGTGCACCACCATGCCCGGCTGATTTCTTTTTGGTATTTTTAGTATTTTTAGAGATGGGGTTTCACCATGTTGGCTAGGCTGGTCTCAGAACTCCTTACCTCAAGTGATCCACCCACCTTGGCCTCCCAAAGTTCTGAGATTACAGGTGTGAGCCACTACACCTGGCTGCCTGGCTATTTTTTTTTTTTTTAGTAGAAATTGGGGCGGGGGGGTGGTTTGCCATGTTGCCCAGGCTAGTCTCAAACTCCTGGGCTCAAATGATCCACCTGCCTCAGCCTTCCAAAGTGCTAGGATTGCAGACATGGGCCACTGCATTCGGCCGAGGAAAGACATAGTTTAAAAATCACTTGCTGGCCAAGCATGGTGGCTCACGCCTGTAATCCCAGCACTTTGGGAGGCTGAGGCAAGTGGATCACCCGAGGTTGGGAGTTTGAGACCAGCCTGACCAAAATGGTGAAACCCTGTCTCTACTAAAAATAGAAAATTAGCTGGGCATGGTGGCGGGTGCCTATAATCCCAGCTACTTGGGAGGCTGAGGCAGAAGAATCGCTTGAACCCGGGAGGCGGAGGTTGCAGTGAACTGACATTGCACCATTGCACTCCAGCCTGGGCAACAAGAGTGAAACTCTATCTCAGGAAAAAAAAAAAAAAAAAAAAGTCTCCTGCTAACAGAGTAATGTGGCCTGTGTCCCATCTTGATTCTTTACTCTTCTAACAATTAGACAATGTAACTTGATACATTCAGTGGGAGCTCTAGGCTCTCCCTGTCTTCTCTGTTGTTACAGTAGCCATAGGCATGTTATCTGCCCATTGGAAAGGATGATGGGAAAACAACAAACCTGTCCTGGACCCTGCAGTTAGGACTTCAGGGGACACATGAGTGCATATAAATAATACAGGTCCGCTCCCATAGAACCCAAATGCAAATATAAGAACATTTAACTCGTAGTGGATTCTCTAGGGTCAGGCAAGGCTATAAGCAACAGACATAATTAGTTAATTCAACAAATATTAATTGAACCCTCACTATTTGCTAGTCCCCATGGATACAGTGAAAAATGGGACAGACACAGCTGCCACCTTCCTGGATCTGTGGTCTTATGCTGTGTACACAGGCTTGTAGACAGGCTCTTGCGATACACTCTGTGAGAGGTGCTGAGATACAGGACATAAGAAGAGTTGTGGGCTTTTACGGAGAGGGGGGTAGTTGGGAAGACCTGCCCAGAGGAAGTGATGTTGGAGTTAATCCATGAATAAGCACAGTTGACATTGAATGTTTACGCTTAGTTGACCTGCTACAGGCCTTTGGTCCTGGTGTAATTTTTATTTGCACCATCTTTTCCTCTGAAAAGTGCCTGGTTTGGGTGGTGAGCTCTTTGGTGCCCTAACTGTGTGGCAGGCATTGCTCCAGGAACCCCATCATCAGAACAGCACTGGCTCATAGTGAGTGAGTAAAACTGAGCTGTTTGTCAGTCACATGATTTATGTCACTCGATCCTGAGCTGGGCCCCTATTTTATTACTTAGGGATGCTTTGGGCTACAAATACAGGGAACCTCTGAACAGCGGCTTTAATCAGAATGGTATTTATTATTTTAGTTTTGTTATTATTTTTTTGAGACGGAGTCTTGCTCTGTCGCCCAGGCTGGAGTGCAGTGGCACGATCTTGGCTCACTGAAACCTCCGTCTCCCAGGTTCAAGCGATTCTCCTGCCTCAGCCTCTCAAGTAGCTGGGACTACAGGTGCCTGCCACCACGCCCAGCTAATTTTTGTATTTTTAGTAGAGACAGGGTTTCACCATGTTGGCCAAGATGGTCTCCATCTCTTTTCTATTTTTTTGAGACGGAGTTTTGCTCTTGCTGCCCAGGCTGGAGTGCAATGACGCGATCTCCACTCACCACAACCTCCACCTCCCAGGTTCAAGCGATTCTCCTGCCTCAGCCTTCCCAAATAGCTGGGATTATAGGCATGCGCCACCAAGCGTGGCTAATATTGCATTTTTAGTAGAGATGGGGTTTCTCCGTGTGGGTCAGGCTGGTCTCGAGCTCCTGACCTCAGGTGATCTGCCCACCTTGGCCTCCCAAAGTGCTGGGATTACAGGCGTGAGCCACTGTGCCTGGCCAAAGGGCTGCTGCCTCCTTGTTGGGGAATCAAACCCCGTTCTCCCACGTGACAGGAGGGGATACTCACCACTACACTAACAAGGACGACAGTCTTGATCTCTTGATGTCGTGATCTGCCCACCTCGGCCTTCCAAAGTGCTGGGATAACAGGCGTGAGCCACCGCACCCGGCCTACAAATTACCTTTTCAAACAAGCTTTTTCTTATAAAATGTTCACAGTTATCTATTAATAGTAAAAGGCAAAATATAAGTTAATGCTAACATTTTGATCAAAATTATTTCAAAGCTAAAGAAGTAATATTTTGAAAATTTAATCTTAGTTTTACTTTAATGAGATATTTAATATCTGAAATTCCAGTGCTTATTGTCCATTTAATTTCCAAAGGAAAGAATTGGTGTTGGCTGGTGCAATGGCTCATACCTGTGATCCCAGCATTTTGGGAGGCAGAGGCAGGCAGATCGCTTGAGCTAGGAGATCAGCCTGGGCAACATGGTGAAACCCTGACTCTAACAAAAATACAAAAATTAGTTTGGCATGGTGGTGAGCGCCTGTGGTCCCAGCTACTTGGAGGCTGAGGTGGGAGGATCACTTGAGTCCAGCAGGTCAAGGCTGCAGTGAGCCATGTTTTTGCCAGTACTGCACTCCATCCTGAGCGAAAGCACAAGACCATCTTTAAAAAAAAAAAAAAGGTTATTATTGGTATTATGCATCCTTCAAGTTTTATTTTATAAATATATTCCCCATATCTATGTGAGATACGTATCTGCATTTATGATACATATGTATGCAATATGATATAATTTTGCAAAATATCCCTCTGCCACCATGTGCAACTGGTGCTAATTTAGTAACACTGATTTGTGAGTCCTCTGGAACCATGAATAAGAACAGAAGCAAAAAAAAAGGATATTCAGTGCTCCTGAATATCCTATTCATGCTCCTATTCATTTTGCAAGAATGTATTGCATTTGTGCTGAGAGGAAGGATTTGACAAGCTAATTTGTCTTTTCTCTTCCCTAAGTGCTCTACCACTCCAGTCCTTCCCACACTGCACTGCAGCACTGGTCTCTAGTGTTGGCAGTGGCATAATCCACAAACCTTCTCATTTAGACGAAGTTACCTTTTGTTTTGAGGGGGCAGGGGAAGAGGTGTGAAGTATTTCTCTGGGGCCTGACTGCTGTTAGGTGTTACTTATGACAACGGATATTGAGGGTGATAGGTCATGCTGTGTGACCCTCAATGACAGAGGTGCCCATGTGTTGTTTAACTTTTAGGCATGTGTTTGAAATAGGTGGGACCCTGAAGCACAGGGCCCAGGGCAGGGGCCTCTCTTGTCTGGTTCTAAGGGCAGCAATCTTGTTTTCCAGAAACCCTCAGTAGGCTTACTTTCACATTTCATTGGATAGAATTAATCCCTGCCAGAAAGAAAGTAGATTTCCTTAACTTCCTTCTGCCAATCATGAGTCATTACCTGGGATGAGCGCATGGTCTCTGGACAAAATTGGGGTTCTGTTAGGAAGAAGAAATGGCTAGACAGTCAACCAGTGATATCTCCACAATTATTATTCCCATTTTTCTGAAGGGGAAAATGAAGCTTAGAATGGTTAAGGTCGTACACCTGGAAGTGGTGGAACTGTGGTTTGAACCAAGGAAGGTTGGCTAAGGAATCTGTCTTAACCACTCTACTTGCTGTTTCCCATGGCTGAGGAACAGGAGTTAGCTATATTGGGGTTTGAGAAAATCCCAGTCAGAGGAAATAGCATGTGCTGAAGCCCGGAGAGGCAAGGGGTGGCATGGTCTCGCTGCAGATTGAGAGATGCCGAGTGACTCAAGTCTGTTGTGTGAGGGGAATGCTGGGGGATGAGGCTGGAGAGGGTGTGCAGCTGGGGCTGCTGGGTGAAGATGGGAGGGGACGAGATTGGGAATGGCATGGGCTGGAAGATTGTTGAAAGATTTTACTAGGGAAGAGATCCAGGTAACCTGAAATAGGAGAGGCAGAAGGGAAGGTGTGCAATCAAGAGAGATTTAGAAAGCAGAATTGGGATTTGATAATATGAAGGTGGAGGAGAATCACCTGAGTTTATGACTTAGAAATGGGTTACCATTCAGAAACAGAAGGCAGTGTTACCAGTGGAAGGAGTTGACTGTGAGTTGTCCAGGTTCTTGGCATTTTGAACAAAGAATTGGACAACACACCCAAAGCAATGAAAGAATGAAGCAATGAAAGCACAGATTTATTGAAATGAAAGTACACTCCACAGAGTGGGAGTGGGCTCGAGCAAGCCCTGGTTACAGAATTTTCTGGGGTTTAAATACTCTCTAGAGGTTTCCCATTGGTTACTTGGCTACAACCTATGTCAATGAAGACAAGACTTGCCCATGACTAGTCTGTATGGTTGTGGGAGGTGACCAATTAGAGGCTGAAGTGAAGTTACAAAGTTACAACCTATGCAAATGAAGACTTGGCCAGGGACCAGTCTGATTGGTTGTGGGAGGGGACCAATCAGAGGTACTTTCCATTTTTCATTTGCAGTGCAGAAAGGGGGTGGGGTTGCAAAAGAAGTAGCCTCTGATCCTTTTGTTACTTGGGCGTAGAGAGGTAAGATTTTCCTTTTGATTCAGTTCTAGGAAGTCAGCATGAATCAGCCTTAGGTTCTCTACCTTCTTCAGACCCTGTTCTCCTGCCTCAGCAGTACCAGGTGAGGGCATAGGGGAGAAGGAGTTCACTTTTTATTTTTTGAGTCTCATTTTGGACATGTTGAGTTCAAGGACATAGAGTGGAGCTGTCCTGTAAACATTAGAGTCTGAAACTAAGGAGAGACATCTGGACTAGAGAGCAATGTGGGCTGCTTCAACACGTAGAACCCCTGGGTTCCATGGTGGGTGAGTTGTGTAACACATGAAAAGAGAGTCTAGGACGGAGCCATGTTTAAGGAAAAGAGGCCCACAGAGGAAACCAAGAAGACATGCCTCACACAGAAGACGCCAGGAGAATTTGGTGACACTAACGCTGAGGAAAGGGAGTTTTAAGCAGGAAAGAAAGATAAGGCCTGAGAAGTACCACAAAGGTCATTGATGATGACAGCAAGAGTGTAACAGCCAGATAATAGAAAGTTGATGGGAATGTGTTTCCTTTGTTCAACATATTAAATATGAAGGAAAGGGTATGTGAGGATCCAGGGAAAGCTTTTTTTTTAAAAAAAAAAAAAAAAAATACATGCAGGAAGATTGGAGCATGTTTAATTGCTTCTGAGAGGTAGACTTCTGGTAGACCAGAAGTTGAAGATACAGAGACGAGGTGGGTAGTGTGAGGACCTGAGAATGTGGGGAAGAGTATGGGATCCCGACTCAGATAGAAAGAGGACTCCCACTGGAGCAGGTGGAGTAGAGACCAGGAGAATGGGTGGGACTGGGACATTGAGGAGCTTCATTTTAGATGGTTTGTTTCCTATATAGAGTAGCTGCAAGAGAGGGGGTGGTAGATCAGATGTTTAGGGAAGCTGAGTTGGGATTGTCTCCTGTAAGAACAAGAGAGCTGAGTGGGAAGCAGGGCTGGTTTCATGAGTGGGCAACTTGAGCAGTCGCACGGGTCCCTACGCTTAGAAGGGCTTCATGCTTTGTATAGTGCTCTGACGTCACTGTCTTGAAATTGTTAATGATGTTTGAACGCAGGCTTATGAGTTAGAACTCATTTTCATATTTGTTTTGAGTGCAAGTGTGCCTCATGCAACATCTGGGACATACTGAGATTAGCAGTTACTCACAGCTGGGCATGGTGGCTCACACCTGTAATCCCAGCACTTTGGGAGTACAAGGCGGGTGGATCCCCTGAGGTCAGGGGTTTGAGACCAGCCTGGTCAACATGGTGAAACTCCATCTCTACTAAAATTACAAAAAATAGCTGGGCGTGGAGGCAGGCGCCTATAATCCCAGCTACTCAGGAGGCTGGGGCAGGAGAATCGCTTGATCCCTGGAGGCAGAGGCTGCAGTGAACTGAGATCGGGCCATTGCACTTCAGCCTGGGCAACAAGAGCAAAACTCTTGTTTCAAAACAAACAAACCAATTACTCTTTATCTGAAATTCTAATTTACGTATCCCTATTTTATCTGGCAACCCTAACTGGGTGCTACAAATTATGTAGCTGGTGCTGCTGGGAAGACAGGAGAATTGCAAAGTGGTGTCACAGGCCCGGGGGAGGTTTCCTCTGTGAAGTATCCGAGAGTGGGGAAGTGATGGGTATAGAGACTGGACTTGTGGCTCTAACTTGTGGGGCTGTGGAATGGTCTCCAGCAGGGCCAGCCACCTGAATGTCAGTGCAGGACAGCCAGGTGGCGTGGAATATCTGGGTTGTCTGCAGACACCTCACTTGGGTGAGACCGAAAGCCCTTACCTTGGTTGGTGAGGCCCTGCTGTCCCTCTCACCCTTGCATACTGCAGCCCGCTGCTCTGCTGGCTCTTCTGCAAACAGCCTTTGCTCCTGTCATCTCAAGGCCTCTGCTCTCATGGTTCCCTCTGCCTGGAATGTTCTTCCTGTAGGTATCCCCAAGGTTCGTGCCTCTTGTTCCCCCTGGGCCCCTGAGAGGCCTTTCCTGATTACTTTATTACTTCCTACTCCATCTTTCTTCATGTCACTTCCCACCTCCTGACATATTATATATGTGTATTTTCTGTCTCTTTCCATTACAATGAAAGTACTGTGAGAATGAGAAGTTGGTCTTGCTCACTGATGTAACCCCTATTCCTGGACATGCAGGGGAAACTGAGATATTTGTTGAACTGATATGTTAACTAATGATACATGGGCCAGGTGAAGTGGCTCACGCCTGTAATCCCACCACTTTGGGTGGCCGAGGTGTGTGGATCACCTGAGGTCAGGAGTTCAAGACCAGCCTAGGCAACATAGTGAAACCCCATCTCTACTAAAAATACAAAAATTAGCCAGGGGTGGTGGCGGGTGCCTGTAATCCCAGATACTTGGGAGGCTAAGGCAGAGAATTGCTTGAATCCCGGAGGCGGAGGCTGCAGTGAGCTGAGATCACGCCACTGGACTCCAGCCTGGGCAACAGAGCAAGAGTCTGTCTCAAAAAAAAAAAAAAAAAAAAATTAGTTGGGCATGGTGATGTGTGCCTGTAGAACCAGCTACTCGGGAGGATTGCTGGAGCCCAGGAGTTGGAGGCTGCAGTGAGCTACGATTGTGCCACTGCACTCTAGCCTGGATGACAGAGTGAGACTGCCTCTTAGAAAATTAAGAAAACAAACAAACAAAACTTTATCACCTAGATTTTGGTAGTAGTATTTGGGCATTTCTAGTGAATGTTAGCTAGTTACTCACTTCGCCTAGGTGACAGAGTAACTCAGCCCTGTGGTGTCACTCATGCTTACCACTGCCAGTGAATGTCTGTGCCAAAAATCAGATTCGATCTTAAAGCAGGAGAGATTTGTTTAGGTGGAAATCTGTTTTGAGTTTCCTTTCCATTATCACCCACTCCCTCTGGGAAGAGAACACCTTTTCCTGTGGAGTTGGATGGGGCTGACCTTTGCCCTGTGTCCTTAAGAGTAGGCAGGTGGTCTGAGCCAGGTGAGTCCTTCCTGGTACTTCTCTGCCAGAGTTCTTGGGGAAGATGGTCTATTTCTGCTAGACTTGGTAGGATGTGAGTGTGAGGTTGTTGATTAATATCCTGCTCACTAAGTAGAGAAAGGACAGGGAGAGCTCTGATGTTTGAAGCCTTAGATCCAGCTACTCCCTAGTGACATGAGCTAATGAATTCCTTTTTTTTTTTTTTTTAATTTATGCCAGATTGACTCTAGTTTCTATCACTCACAGCTGAGCAAGCTCTGACCCATACATATTATGTTGCTCAGGCTGGAATGCAGTGGCTATTCGTAGACGTGATCAGATCATAGTGCACTGCAGCCTTGAATTCCAGGGCTCAAGCAATCCTTCTGTCTCAGCCTCTCAAATAGCTGGGATTATAGGCACGTGTCACTGCACCCAGTCCACACAATTTTGATTGAAAAATTAGAACAACTTGACCAGTGAGATAATAGTAGAAGATTAGACAGTTAAGTGAATTAATGAGTTATGAGAGGAGCTTCTCCTGATTTCCCTGATTCTTTTTATTATGGGAGTGGGAGCAGGGGCAGAGGGTAGAGATGAGGATGAATGAAGGAGATTGAAGTGAGCCCACAGGCGTGGCCTTTGCCAAATGGGGGTAGGGATGCTGGGGCCCCGGTTCCCTCCCAGCTGTGGTTCCCTGGCAATGGCTGAGGAGAGCCTGGGGTCGACAGGCAGCTGGATTGGAGAGAGCTCTCAACTGTAAGCCAGCTCTGGGCTCCTGTCCTGTTTCTGTGTGTGCTTTGGGGCACATCTTCAACTTTCTGAGCCTCGCTTTCTCTTTCATAAAACGGGAGTGCTGATGGTGCCCTGCTGACCTCCGAGTTTGTGAGAGGCTCCCAGGAGCTGATGAGAATCTCTGAAACCATCATGAGAACCATCGGGACTTTCTAGCTGTAAGGTGGTTTGTCTCTTTCATTTGCTTGAAGGCTGGACTAGACAAGTGCTAGGAAGACCCTCAGGACTTGGGCTGGGATCTGACCTTCATGAATTGCAGACTATAGACCTTAGGTAAAAAGTGGTCAAGAGGAGGCCGGGCGCCGTGGCTCACTTTGGGAGGCTGGGGTAGGCGGATCATGAGGTCAGGAGATCGAGACCATCCTGGCTAACGTGGTGAAACCCTGTCTCTACTAAAACTACAAAAAATTAGCGGGGCGTGGTGGTGGGCGCCTGTAGTCCCAGCTACTTGGGAGGCTGAGGCAGGAGAATGGCGTGAACCCAGAAGGCGGAGCTTGCAGTGAGCCAAGATCACGCCACTGCACTCTAGCCTGGGCGGCAGAGCGAGACCCCGTCTCCAAAAAAGGAAACAAAAAAAAAGTGGGCAAGAGGAAGCCTAAAATATATGGCCCATAGCCTGAAAGTTCTTCAGGGTCATGGATGAGGATGTGAAAGGAGTTTGTTGGGCAGGGCAGACTCTGGCCTGGGGCAGGTTTCTGGCTGGAGTAGTTAATTTAGTGCCTTTTACTTGGAAAGACAGAAAGATACTTTTTTTCCCCTTTCTTTTAAAAAAGTAATACAGAGTTTTCTGAATACAAAAGAGTCACATATCTATTTAAGAATTTTGAGCTGGGCACCGTGGCTCAAGCATATAATCCCAGCATTTTGGGAGGCAGAGGTGGGTGGATCTCCCAGGAGTTCTAGACCAGTCTGGGCAACATGGCGAAACCCCATCTCTACAAAAAATACAAAAATTAGCTGTGCACGGTGGCACGCACCTGTAGTGTCAGCTACTCGGGAGGCTAAGACCAGAGGATGGCTTGAGCCCAGGAGGTCAAGGCTGCAGTGAGCCATGTTCATGCCACTGCATGCCAGCCTGCGTGACAGAGTGAGACTATGTCTCAAACAAACAAAAAAAGAACTTTGAAAATAAAAATATGTGTAAGGAAATCAAAACAACTCATGATTATCCAACTCCCATAAATAACACTGGTAATATTTTTGTCTATCTCCTGGTATTTACTTCATTGTGCCTATGTGTCATGTGTATGAGAGATGGCTTATAAATAAAATTTGGTATGTACGGCTTCAGAATCTGTTTTTCACATAATATAAACATCTTCCTATATCTTTAGATTTTTCTTACAGCCTGATTTTTAATTGTTATGTAACAGTTTTACTTGTTCTACCATATATGATGTATTCCTTTTATTGGATAGAAGACTTTCCAGTTTTTTAGGATTATAAAATCATATTGTAGTTAAATCTTTACAGATAAATCTTTGTGCATGTGGAATTATGGGGTCAAATGGGATGTCCATGTAAGAATTTTTGTCTATGCTCTGGCCAAACTGACCCTAAAGGAATGCTAATTTGCCTTCCCATTGTTGTGTGAGGGGCATCATGAGTCTCTGAATCCTGGCCCTTGCTGGGTATTACTGGATTTTTAGGACTTCGCCAAATGCTGGTCTTGCTCTGTCGCCTAGGCTGGAGGGCAGTGGTACAATCATAGCTCACTGCAGCTTTGAACTCCTAGGCTCAAGCTATCCTCCTGCCTCAGCCTCCTTAGGAGCTGGGACTACAGGCATGCCACTATGTCTGGCTAAATTTTTATTTTTGTAGAGACGGGGCCTCACTATGTTGCCCAAGCTGGTTTCAAACTTCTGGCCTCAAGAAATCTTCCCACTTTGGCTTCCCAAAGTGTTGGCATTACAGGTGTGAGGCACCATGCCTGGCCTTGTTTTTATTTGATTATGACTCTTTTTCTGGTTACCAGTAAGGTTGTTTTCTTCCCCCCATATAATTAATAGCTATTTGTATTTTTTTGTGAATTGCTTTATTCATTTTCCTATTGGGGTGCTTGTATTTTTCTTACTGATTTATACAGACTCTGTTTGTAATAAAAATATTAACCCTTTTTGGGGATCAATACGTTTTTAGTAGTGTGATGAAATAATTTAATAATGGATCAAAGCAGAAGGTTTGATTCCAGGGGGAAAATTTTTTAAGCTACCCACCTCTTTCCCTACACATAAATCCAGAGATAAGTAGTATCTTTGCAATTGAACATGTCTTAAAGCATGGACAGGCCCCTTCCTCCCTCCCTCCCTCCCTTCCTTCTTCCCTTCCTCTCTCCTCCTTTCTCTTTCTCTCTTCCTCTCTTTCTTCCTTTCTTCCTCTCTCTCTTCCTCTCTCTTTCTCTCTCTCTCTCTTTCTTTCTTTCTCTCTCTCTTTTTTTTTATGGAGTCTCACTCTGTCTCCCAGGCTGGAGTGCAGTGGCACAATCTCCGTTCACTGCAACCACCATCTCCCAGCTTCAAGCTATTCTCCTGCCTCAGCCTCAGTCTCCTGAGTAGCTGGGATTACAGATGTGTGCCACCACGCCTGACTAATTTGTGTATTTTTAGTAGAGATGGGGTTTTGCCACGTTGGCCAGGCTGGTCTCAAACTCCTGACCTCAGGTGATGCGCCTTGGCCTCCCAAAGTGTTGGGATTACAGGCGTGAGCCACTGCACCTGGCCATTACCTTTGTTTCACGAATGAGT
This sequence comes from Chlorocebus sabaeus, assembly GCF_047675955.1. Classification (NCBI taxonomy): domain Eukaryota; kingdom Metazoa; phylum Chordata; class Mammalia; order Primates; family Cercopithecidae; genus Chlorocebus; species Chlorocebus sabaeus. The sequence goes on along the minus strand of NC_132926.1, from coordinate 39,795,133 downwards.
TAGGCTGTGGCAACTAGACTAGGGCGACCCCCCACACCCTCCCCCTAGAGCTGGTCACAGGCAGAGCTGAGCTTGAACTTGGGCTTCACACCTGTGTTCACACGCACCACTTGTCATTGCCTGTGACTTTGCTGTCTCTCCTCCTCATCTTTCAAACACTCCCTGGAGCCATTTAGTGCCTAGATGATGCGTGTTTTTATACCAGCCACTCTACTCAAAAGCAAAATCTGTTTGAAAGCTGTGTTACAGGTTCTTCCAGAACTTCCAGTTTTTAAGACTGTCTTCCCCTTGCTGCAGCTTCCTTTGTACCATGCAGCCACTAGCTCCGAAGGGACCTCCTGCCAGGGAATTTGATTCCTTGTGTAGAGCCCTTCTGTTGACCGCTGACCTCAGGGCTAGGTCCCCAAAATGTCGCCTCTCTGTGATCATTTCAGCAAAGTAGCAACAGGTCAGTTAGGATGTGGATTTTCTCACTCTCTCAAAGGTTCTTTTATTTAAATATGTTCATACATTTTTCTCCTGCCGCTCTCTTTCCTGAAAGAATGAAGTTAGAGGATTAGGTTGCTAAATTTAGCTCTTGCTGACGCACTGGCCTCTCACTAGCAGTCTCCTCGTGTCTCAGTGTTTCTCTAAGCCTCGCTTTTTTGCTGGTAGACGCACACCATCACATCCTACATAATATTTAGCTCTGAGGCGTTTCCAGATGGGAAGTGCGTTTCTGTATTTTCATAGCCGTGTTCTCTACGTGAATGGACTGGCGTGAAGCTGGGGGCTGACGGCTGGCAGGGCAGGTAGGGGGGCTGGCAGTGACCTGAGAGAGGTGAAGATCCCCAGGGTGGTGGTGGGGAAAGCAATGCAGTCCTTGTCAGATGTTTGCTTGCTGTGAGGAGAGGGAGATGGCTGTGAGAGGAGATCTGGGGATGGTATTTGACTGGGATATGAATGGAGCATTTTCAGGCAGGGGAGGCCCTCCTACTTGAAGCAAGCCTGAGTGTTGTTAAATAAAAAAATTATTCTGGCACTTGTAAAAATGGTAAGGAAGACTTTGCTCAGGAGTCTTGCAACAGGGTTGTTGCAATAGGGGAGAAAGATGGGGCTCAGCTCTAAATGCAGCAAGACAGTTGAGGATTTACAGCCAAGGAACAGAGAGGAGGGGGTCAGTGGATGGAAAGTTACTAAGAGGAGACATCAAGGGAATGGGATTCTCGCTAAACAGACCTAAAAGGACTCTTGCTAAGGGCAGGCCAAGGACTTATACATCCAAGGTAGGGGATGAAGCACTTTATCAGACATCAAGGGTAGGGGACTCGCTAAACTGAATTTGCAGGACGCTTGCTAAGACTGGACTCTGCAGACCTGGCAAGGACAGGAGGGATACAGAAGGCCAAGGTTCAGAAGAAGGCTCAGAAGAGCCTAACTAAAGTTTAGTCAAAGAAAGGGTTTTTGTCAGTGCTTCCTCTTGTTCAGGGAGAGAAAAATTCTTTTCTCTGAATAATATAGGTCCATTTCTTGTTCGATCACCTTTTGTTCATTAAGGACCAGCTCGAATGTCTGTTGGGGCCTGGCAGGAGAGGATACTTGCTGGATGGTGCCAACCATCAGGCATTTAAACGAGGGAGATTCATGATCTGCTGTGGTGATGGGTCCTTTGAAGTTTATGTCAAGTCATCCATCTTGCAAGGCTACTTTAGATCTTGGGGGGAAGATCAGCTATAAGACAGCCTAGAGTTGCAATGAGGATTTGGGTAGTCAGCCTTTAGCTCTCAGTGACGTCAGGAGGGTGGGAGAAAACTTAGAAAGTGGAAAAATTGAGAAGTTGGTAACAACTGTGAAATGTGCAGAATGGCAAGATCCAGTCCAATTCACAGTAGGTAACAAGGTAAAAAGTAAAATGTGATTTACCAAGAGGTGAAAACTTAAAGGCAATGAACAGGACTAGAATTTGATATTCTGCAAGGATGTGCTATAGTTTTCTATTGAAATACAAATAAGCACTGGTCCCTGGACGGGCATGTTGAAATGTCAGCATGGAAGGTGGTCTGGTGTTAGACAGGTCTCGGTTCAAATCCCATCACCTTACCAGAGATGCTGGGCAGATTGGTTGCTCTCCTAGTGTCTGTTTCCTTAGCTGTGAGACATGATGAAAGCTAACATTTATTATTTCTCATGTGCCAGGCACTGCCATGAACATTTCACATGCTTTATCTCATTTAATCCTCATAACTTCGTGAAGCAGGTAAATCATCATCTCCATTTTGCAGAAGAGTAAACTGAGGCTTTAATATATCCCATAATATGTCCACAGATGTTGCCAACCTGCAAGTAGAGATTGAAGCTCGTGTACTTAAAATGAGTTTGGCACTTATCAGGTACCTGATAAATGTAACACATTTTTTTTCCTCCAAAGTATATGTGGGAGAACTGGAGCTATAGACAGTGCCTGAGCCCAGTCAGATTCAGTAGGCGGGGCTCTCCCCCAAAGAGGGAAAATCCTGAGACACTTATCAGTGGAGGGATGGAGCCTGCTGTGAGGGTCCTGGCAGAGTCCCTGCATTTTGTCCTCTGGGGGCAGCTCTCCTGGGAGTTGGAGAGAGGCTTTGACCCAGCCTTTGCTGGCCACTGGGCAGGACCTAGCTGGGAGCAAATGCCAGGGCCAGCACAGGCTTGTCCAGAGATGACTCTCACTGACTGTGCTGTGTTTGCTGTGTACCTGGTAGGCACGCATCTCAGTTATTCTCACATCTCTGCAGTAGGTATCCTTCACCTTCCCATGCAGATGGAATTGAAGCTCCAAGAGGGTAACCAACTGCCCAGACACATTTGAAGTAGTGAGGCAGGGATTTGAGCCCAGGTCTGGTCCCTGGGCCCATGCTCTCTGTTCTGCTGTGCATCCTGGGTGATCAGGGAAGCAGACCCAAGCTAGGGAAGAAGTTATGTGGGGCTGAGGCATTGGAACAGAGTGGGTAATGCAGGGCCTTGGGAATCAAACACACTGGAGTTCAAATCCTGGCTCTGCCACTTCTTAGCTCTGTGAACATGGAAGTGACTTAACTTCTCTGATCCTTGGGTCCCCCTCCATAAACGAGGAGAGCCATAACTACCCAGAGAGTGTAAGGATGACATGAGAATATATATAGAGCCTTGGCATGGGCCTGGGTATGATGAGCATTCAGTGAATGCTGGCTGCTGTGGGCATGTGGGAATTGCTGGGGACTTTCTCATCCGCTTGATCTCCTTTGCCCTTAGGGAAGGCAGACGCTGGAGGGCAGGTCTCTCAGACATGGGAGAGACCCTTAGCTTTATTTATCCACCCTGGGATGTATCCCTGGGAGCTGTGTATCAAAATTATAGCCACCAAATATAATTTGGAAGGACTTAATAATATGATATAAGGTTGGAAGGACAAGGGTGAGGCTAGGCCTAGGTATGGCATCCTTACAGTGGTCCAACTTCCCTCTTGCTGGTGATGTCCAAAGAGAAAGGCCAGCACAGCGGCTCAGATGGACCTAGTGGGACTGCCTGGAGGAACCTATGCAGTGGGCTTGGGCAGGGCCCACAGTTACTGGTGGCGGGCGTGGGCGCTGTCAGTGTCTCCCCCAGCCTCCACTGAACCTTTCACATCAGGTGCCCTAGAGTAGCACCTGTTTACCTAGACCTGCCCTCCAGAGACACTGTCTCCCCACCTTGTGAGCTCCTGGCTGCCATGACCTCTGTACTTGCCCAGAGAGGCTGTGAGGATGAAATGCTGATGTGCATGAAGCTCTTAGCCTAATACTTCACATGCAGTGAGCACCCACCTTCTGACTGTGGCTCATTAATTTGTGGATTCAAGTACTGTTTTAGGTTGAGAGGTCATAGTTATGAAGAAAACAGTCCCCACCCTCATGGAGGTCACACTCTAGTAGGAAAGATGGATGAGAAACATGTAAGCAAGTAGATTTGATTGTACTATTGGAATGAAGAAAGGTAAAGCAGGGAGAGGGAACAAAGACGTCGTTGGTGGGGCTGGGAAGGCTTTTATTGGGAGACAACAAGTGAGCAGAGACCCTGGGGATGCGGAGGTGCCAATCATGAGAATGCTGGGGGACGCCTGGTGCGGTAGCTCACACCTGTAATCCCAGCACTTTGGGAGACCGAGGCGTGTGAATCTCTTGAGGTCAGGAGTTTGAGACCAGCCTCGCCAACATGATGAAACCCTGTTTCTACTAAAAATAAAAAATTAGCCAGGTGTGATGGCGTGCCTGTAATCCCAGCTATTGGGGAGACTGAGGCAGGAGAATCACTTGAAGCCAGGAAGCAGAGGCTGCAGTGAGCGGATATTGCACCACTGCACTCTAGCCTGGGCGACAGAGCAGGACTCTATCTAGACAGACAGACAGGTAGATAAATAGAATGAATGTTGGGGAGCATCCCAGCAGAGCCATCAGGTGGGACTGAATCTGGTACAAGATGGAGAGGAGGGATAACTGGGAAATGAGGCCAGCGTGGAGGCTACCAGGTCACATAGGACCTTATCATTGTTTTCAACAATCATTATTTCTAGATGTCGCTAGGCAGGATCAGCTGTTCCTCCTCTTGTGCTGTTCTGGTGGTATGCACACAGGCATGGTAGCAAGTCACCCTGTGTTAGGACTGTGTATTTTACCACCACACTGAGGGCTCTGGAGGCCAGGTGCTATGGCTGTTTTGCATATACCCAGCACCTAGCGTGGGAGTTGTTTATTGAAATTATAGCTACTGAAGGTTGGAAGGATGAGGGGGAGACCAGGCCTGGGTATGGTATCCTTAGATCAGTCCAACTTCCCTCTTCCTGGTGATGTCCAAAGAGGAAGGAGCATGGAGTCTGTGCTTCGTACATTTAAAGATGAATCTTAATGGCAATGGATACTGTCTGTTGGGGGTTTCTGTGAGCTATCCACAGCAGTTAGCATTTTACATTTCATCATCTCATTGAATCAATACGATAGCCTTGTCCCGAAAGTGTCATCTCCATTTTATGGATGAAGAAATAAGCCTTAGAGGCCGTCCCATGCCCCAAGCACACATACCTAGGAACTTGCTGAGCTAAAATTTGAAGCCGGGACTCTAAGGACCACACTTTCAACTCTGACCAAGCTGGAAGGTCGGCTGCCTCCGACAGGGGCTTGGCCCAGGCCTGCCCTTCCAAGGGCTGTGGTGTTTACTGCCCAGGGTCTTGGCATCCTTCGGCCTTTTTGGTCCCTCAGGGGTACCTTGCACCCCAGCCTGCCCTGTAGCATCCCAGGGAGCCTGAGGGGCTGTCCCTCAGACCTTCTCACAGCTTTGTAATCCACAAATGGAAAAGTGGCACTTAAAATGAATTTATTCAGGTGGGAGCTGTGTAAGACATGAAAATAAGGCTTTTGAGCTGCTCCACATAAACTTGAGTGTAAATGAAAAGCTTTTTATTTGGTTTCTGAGCCAGACTTTGAGAAGCCAGTGGGCCGTGCGGTCTGGAAGCGCACGTTATGGGCGCTGGGTCGGAACAGGGGCCACTTTGAATGGCAAGGAGGGAGAATCGCTCCAGTGAAGCTGGAACGGCCAAGAAGCTGGGATGTCAATAAACACAGGCAGGACACAGAAAGCCTTTTCCAAAGAGATGGAAGGTGGGGAAGTGAAGGAAAGGCAGTGCCTCACTCCCGGCGCATTTGAGAAGGAAAATGCTTGAGGTAACCCGTGTTGGCAGCTTTTATAGCTTCCTCCCGATAATGTGCTGGGCAGACCCTGAACAGGCTGGTGTTTTATTTTCGTGTAACGAAGCCGAGTGGACCAGGGGCAACTCTCCAGCAATGGCTGGCCTGGGGCTGTGCCCACGGAGGGAGACAGGGCTGCCTGAGTCCTGGGGCAGGGGGCAGCCCTCCTACCTGCTGGGCAAACCGTGGGGAAGGCGGGGACCAGGATTTCTGACTTCCTCTGGATGATGTTTGGTTTGTCACAATCCTTAGACGTAAGGCCCCCTTATGGCCAGTGCCAGTGAGGGAGGTGGCAGGCGGCTGTGGGAAGGCAACGGCTCTGAGAAGGAGGGCACAGGTCCACGCTGTCTAAATGTTGCCGGTTGTGAACTACACAGGAACCTTAGCATGGGGAACCCACAGAAAGGTCTTTGTGCCCTTGGCTGCCTTTTGCCAAGGTACTTTCCATGACTAGATTTACCTTGCATTTATATTCTCTTCTCTTTGGTAATATGTACATATGCGTGTGAGGTATATTTGGACCTGGGATTATGTGTGTGGTTAAAAATATACATCAGTACATTAGTGACCTGCATGGGTGCATTAAGCAATGTATTTTGAGAGCCATGGGCTGGAGGGAAACACCCAACTAGCTACCTTGAGACACTAGCAAAGTCCAAAGTACTTCCGTTAGATGAGAGTATGATCTACTGTTTTATATGTTTGTTACAGATTTTTTTTCTTCCTGTTTTCTCCTGGACATTCTATGGAAACAATATATGTATTTAAACAAAATTTTAAATGTCAATCTTAAGAATTTCAGGGATTTTTTTTTTTTTTTTTTGAGATGGAGTCTCATTCTGTCACCCAGGCTGGAGTGCAGTGGTGCGATCTTGGCTCACTGCAACCTTTGCCTCCTAGGTTCAAGCAATTCTCCTGCCTCAGCCTCCCAAGTAGCTGGGACTACAAGCGTGCGCCACCATGCCCAGCTGATTTTTTGTATTCTTAGTAGAGACAGGGTTTCACTGTGTTAGCCAGGCTGGTCTTGATCTCCTGACCTCGTGATCCGCCTCCCAAAGTGCTGGAATTATAGACGTGAGCCACCGCACCCAGCAAATGTCAGGGTTTTTTAAATCCATGTTTATTTTGAAAAATTGAAAATATCAGGAAAAATAAGAAAATAAAAGTCTTCTGCAATGCTATCATTCAGGATAATTGCCGCTGTTCTTTAGGTATTTGTATGCTCTTCCAGACATGTTCCTAATGAGTATATATTAATGTAAAATAAAATATCAATGGCTCACATTTGAGTGTTACTATTTGCCAGCACTTTGCATGTATGGACTCACTTGATCCTCAACAATTCAATAATTGGTTTTATTATTAAACCCATTGTACAGACGAGAAAGCCGAAGCCCAGAATGATTACCTTGCTTAAGATCACCTAGGCAAGTAGCCAAGCCAGGATTTGAACACAGGCAATCTGGTTCCAGAGCCTATGCTCTTAAGGCACTTGCTATACTAACTTGCAAAAAGAATTCAGAGAATACTAACCATACCAATTTGTAACCCGCTGTTTTTCCCACTCAAAATATTATGAGCTCCCTTCCATGCCGATAACCTTACATCTAGAACATCATTTAAAATGGCTCTTTTGTGATGCATACATCCCCAAAATGGAATGCTACAATGCTGTTTCCCTTTCTGGCTGTTTTGGGTAATAATAATAATTACACTTAAAAATAGCAGATATTGAGGTTCTGTGTCTGGTGCTGTCCTAAGATCTGTTTACATCTTATCTAATTTAATCCTTGTAATAACTCGAGCTTCTTACAGGGGAAGAAGTTAGGGAAGAACAGGAAGAAATTTGCCATGACATCTTCCTTACATAAAACTTCAAAGTTAGATTTTTGACCTTATCTTCAAATACAATTATATATGTAATAATGTTTTTGTGCTCTTATTAATTTTTTTAAACTTATTTGGAAATAATTTGACTCACAGGAAGCTACAAAAAAAGTACAGAGAATTCCTGTGTTCCCTTCACCCGGCTTCCCCCAATGATATCTTAAATAACTAGTATGCATCAAAACCAGGAAATCGACATTAGCGTTTCCTGTTAGCTCAGGTTGTATATTTGTTACCAAATTTTTTTTTTTTTTTTTTTTTTTTTGAGATGGAATTTCACTCTTGTTGCCCAGGCTGGAGTACAATGGCGCTATCTCGGCTCACTGCAACCTCCGCCTCCCCGGTTCAAGCAGTTCTCCTGCCTCAGCCTCTGAAGCAGCTGGGATTATAGGCACCCGCCAACAAGCCTGGCTAATTTTTTGTATTTTTAGTAGAGATAGGGGTTTCATCGTATTGGTCAGGCTGGTCTCAAACTCCTGACCTCAGGTGATCTGCCCGCCTTAGTCTTCCACAGTGCCGGGATTACAGGTGTGAGCCACCACTCCTGGCCTAAAATTTTTCTTTAAACACTTAATATATGTCACACTATGATAATCTAGTTTTTTTATTCTTTGTTTTGAAGTATACAGGAGCCTCTAAGTGGAAGTGGCTCAGGCCTCTTTCCTGGCCTTTGAGAGGTTAACACTATTATTTGCTCCATTCAACCAGCAAGGGATTGGAGGTCTAGGGAGGTTGCCACGTGCACAAGGTCACACAGCTATAGTAAGCTTCTGAGTTGGGACTTAGCCCCTCTGCTTCTAAAATCCCCTATCTGAACCTCATACTCTCCAGCGTCTGTTCTAGTTTTTCACCGTTCTTTGCTACTCAGGCTGAGGCCCCGAATATAAGTAGATGTGTGTTAACAAGAATCTGTGCATGCATGTACCTAAACACAGACAGTTCCCCTGCTCTCTAGAGTCCCTTCTTCCGGACTGGAGAATGCTGAACTGGAGAGGACCTCAGGAATTGAGCACATATCCTGACTCATTATTTAACGGGATGGGAGGATCAGGCCAGCTCGGGGACCATCTGCTGTGTCCTGTGTTGGCCTATCCCCAAGGGCTCTGGGCCATATTCTCCTGTAAATCCTCTACCTTATTCTCATGGTTGCCTCTCCCCAACTCTCCTCCAGTTGCTTGTTTCCCCTTTTACCCAACTTCCAGCCATCTGCCTCCACATGCTCTCAGTTCCATGCTTGGGTGGCAGTGGGCTTAGCCTGAGATGCCTGGACTTCACTCTCACATTGCTTCTCTCATCCTCCAGCCTCTGTGCCCCATGGCCAGTGGCTGAGACAAGAGAAAAGGAGAAAAAGCCACATGTATAGGGAAGACCCAGGAGAAGAAATTTCTCTAAAGTCTCCTCTAGAGGAAAGATATTTTTACCTCCACCCCAGTCACTCCCTCTCTTCTGTTGCCTTCTCTTCCCCTTTTATTCATAGCTATAGCTGCCAGCCCAATCCACTTTTGTAACCCAGAAAGCAGACAAAGGCCTCGGCCCTTGCCTTCCCAGACACAGTCATGGTCTCATGATCTGCCAACCTAAGCAGAGCTGGCATGTGGGATTTAAGTAGCTCTGTCCAAGCTTTTACAGGAGTCTGTGCTTAGAATTGTCAGAGTGCAGAGCAGTGTTGTTCCAGATCCCTACCACCCACTTCAGAAAACCCAGATGTGCCTGCCACTCTAGGTTGACCTGACAGTTGTATGCACGCATATGCATGTGTATGAGAGCAACTGACATGCATACCTGGTGGCCTGTGTGGGTCTTCTGAACATAGAACTAAGCACTCGCTTGCTGAGACCTGTGGCTGCTTTTGGTAGAAAAGTGACCCCAGGGCCAGGGGCTGCACCTGGTAGAGACCAGGGTGGGAGATTGATGAGTTTGCAGGAGTGCTGCCTGGAAGAGCTGGGAGCACTGGTTTGTGAGCTAAGCAGGGGTTGTTAAACAGCATTGCCACCCCTAACCTCATGGCATGCTGGCTGCTGTCTCCTGCCATCCTCTGAAGCATGTAGTGGGGCTATATTTCCTAACAGGAAGCCTGTCAGACTGAGAGGAGGGGAAAGAGAGAGGATTAATTTGCTCCCCACTTGGACCTGAACTTCCTTAGCTCCTCAAAGCTTGGTCTGCTGTTGAGATCTCTGGTGTGCAGGGGTGAACAGCTACCCTCCCTAAACATGTGGTAGGCTATAGAGAGAACGTTCTAGGACTACAGGTGACAGTCAGGTGCCTGCCAGAGAGGGACTTTCCAGAGGACAGCTAAGTAAAGGAAATCCTATCTACCTTGTGAGTATATCTGGACTCTTTGCATTTCTCACCACTTCTGTTACTACTCCCTTGGTCCAAACCACCATTATGTTTTGCCTGGATTATTGCGGTCAGTTCCTAACTGCTTCTACTGCTGACCTGCCATTCTCAACATGGCAGTCAGAATGATCCTCCTAAAGTATTATCAAGCCAGGCACTGTAGCTCATGCCTGTAATCTCAGCACTTTTGGAAGGCCAAGGTGGGAAAATTGCTTGAACACAAAAATTTAAGACCAGCCCGAAAAACATAGAGGGACCTTGTCTGTACAGAAACTTAAAAAAAATAATCTGGGTGTGGTGGCACATGCCTGTAGTCCTAGCTACTTGGGAGGCTGAGGTGGGAGGATTGCTTGAGCTGGGGAGGTTGAGGTTGCAGTGAGCCATGATTGCACCACTGAACTACAGCTTGGGTGACAGAGTAAGACCCTGTCTCAGGAAAAAAAAAAAAAAAAAAAGGAATCAGCAGGTCCCATCAGTCTGCTCAAAATCCTTCAACAACTGCACGTGCCACTCAGAATAAAAGCCAGAGTCTTTACAATGGCCTTATGAAGTTCTGCCTGAATTGGCCTGTTGCTGCTGCTTTGACCCCATGTCCTGTTACTTGCCCTTTGCTCTTTCTATTTCAGTTGTACTGCCCTCCTTGTTGTTCCTACAACATTCTAGACTTGTTACCTAGAATAATTTACTTGTTGTTCCCTTTGCCCAGAATACTTTCTCCCCTGCTACCTACAAGCTTTACTTTTACGTCTATATCAAGTCTTTGTTAAAGTGTCTCCACCCCATCTAAATTTTCATTCCTTTCACTGCATTCCTTATCCCGCTCCCCTTCATTGTTTTCCTCCCGACCTCTTGTCGCCATCTGACATACTGGTATTTTGCTTTTTTATGTTGTTATTTCTGTTTAAAATGTAAGCTCCATGGAGGCAGGGATATTTGTTTATCTTCTTTACCGCTGTATCCCTGGCATTTAGGACAGTACCCTGTGTCTAGGAGATGCTAAGACATATTTTCAAATGAATTAATAAATAAGTCCATATCAGTGAATATTTTAAGATTCAACTTAGAAATAATGAACCTTCAAATCCATGAACATGGTAAACCTCTCCACTTGGCTAGATTTTTATTAATCTTTTAGCTACAGTTTGTAGTTTTCAGTGTATAAGCTATGCATGTTTCTTGTTAAACTTATAGGTAAGTATTTTAAGTTTTTAAAAATGCTATCACAAATGGTATTTTAAATTTCACATTCCAATTGTTTATTGCTGATCTATAGAAATGCAGTTTGCTGTTGTATATTAATTATTTTGACTTTGTATCCTGCAACTTTGCTAAATTTACTTATTAGTTCTGGTGATTTTTTTGGTAGATTCTATAGGATTTTCTACATATACAATCATGTAGTCTCCAAATGAGGAGTTTTACTTTTCTTCTAATTTTTATTATTTTTATTTTCTTTTGTGGTTTTATTTCCCTGGCCAGGAGTCCGGTATAATATAGAAGTGGTGAGAGTGGACATTTTTGCCTTATTCCTGTATATAGGCAAGTGCTTTCTCTCTCTCATCTGTCTGTGTGTCTCTATTTCTGTCTCTCTGCATGCGTGTGTGTGTGTGTCCCTTACTCTTTAGCAAATTTTTTTTTTTTTTTTTTGAGATGGAGTCTCGCTCTATTGCCCAGGCTGGAGTGCAGTGGTGCAATCTTGGCCCACTGCAACCTCCGCCTCCAGGTTCAAGCGATTCTCCTGCCTCAGCCTCCCAAGTAGCTGGGATTACATTATAGGCGCCCACCACCATGCCTGGCTAATGTTTTGTATTTTTAGTAGAGACAGGGTTTCACTATGTTTGCCAGGCTGGTCGTGAACTCCTGACCTTGTGATCTGCCCGCCTCAGCCTCCCAGAGTGCTGGGATAACAGGCGTGAGCCTCTGCGCCCGGCCTTACTCTTTAGCAAATTTACAGTTGCCTGCACTTGCCTAAGCCAAGCTCACAAAGATTTTTCTCCTATGTTTTCTTCTAAAAGCGTGATAGTCTGAAGTTTTATATTTGGGTCTGTGATCTATCTCCGGGAGGCATTTTGGACACTGATGGGGACATTGTTGTTTGTCAAAGTGACAGGGGAGGGGTTTAACCAGCAGTGGATTGGCAGGAATGCTAGATGTACAAGAAATACACACACCATAACAAAAAGCCTCATGACTCATATGACCATCAAATGCCCTACCAAACATTTATATAGGCATAATGTTTATAATTATATAGATATCTATTTAGCTTTCATTTCAAAATGCCAAAAATTTTAAGGAAGATTTCAACAATATTAATAGAATCTTTCCTTTCTTCTCTTAAATCCAAAGTTTTTCCTTAAAAGGTCCTATTTCATTATGTCTTTTAGTATATTTGTGCCTGTGCATTTACATATTGAATTAGATATTTTATTATAAACTCATTTCCTTTCACTTCTTTATAATTCAATTATGGCATTAAATTAATTTTTTATCTTGTGTGTGTAGCTGGTTATATTATCATACATTAGCAACATGATGAGATTAAAAACATTGAGCTGAGTGAAAAAAGATTAGAATGACATCTATAAAAATACCACTTATTAAAATATTAACATTTTATAATTAAAAGTTTCAGAAACCTACATACATATTAACTATACACATCTGACAGTAACACGTAGGGAAAGATGCACATTACACACATTAGGATAGCTGCCTGAGGGAAGAAGAAAATGTGAGTAGGGAATGAGTTACAACAGGAGATAATGACATCACAGGAGAGAATCCTTGCTCAGACCATCAAGGGGTAGACTTAATCCCCTGCCCTGGGACTTGGTTAAAAAAGGAAATATTTTAAAAATTAAATTTGTAAGCCGGGCGTGGTGGCTCCAGCCTGTAATTCCAGCACTTTGGGAGGCTGAGGCGGGCGGATCACGAGGTCAGGAGCTCGAGACCATCCTGGCTAACATGGTGAAACCCCGTCTCTACTAAAAATACAAAAAAAATTAGCTGGGCATGGTGGTGCATGCCTGTAGTCCCAGCCACTCGGGAGGCTGAGGCAGGAGAATGGCAGGAGCCTGGGAGGAGGAGCTTGCAGTGAGCCGAAATTGTGCCATTGCACTCCAGCCTGGGTGACAGAGCGCGACTCCGTCTCAAAAAAAAAAAAAAAAATTAAATTTGTATTTATCAATTTTACCTTAATGAAGCTGTTAAAAAAGAATAAGTTGGCCAGGCATGGTAGCTCATGCCTGTAATCCCAGCACTTTGGAAGGCCAAGGTGGATGGATCAGTTGAGCCCAGGAGTCGGAGACCAGCCTGGGCAACATGACAAGACCCCGTTTCTACAAAAAATAAAAAATTAGCTGGGCGTGGTGGCATGTGCCTGTAATCCCTGCAACGTGGGAGGGCGAGGTGGTGGAAGAATGGCTTGAACCTGGGAAGTCAAGTCTGCAATGAGTTGTGATTGTGCCACTGCACTCTAGCCCGAGTGACAGAATGAGACCCTGTCTCAAAAAAATAGCAGTAATAAATAAAGTTCCATACCTAGGAAGGTGAAAGCAGCAGACAGCCTCGTAGGCAGGGCAGGAGGAGGAGGACCTAGGCATTGCTCTGTAACACTCCCAATGTCACCAAGGGGCAGGAGAAGAAAAAAGCAAACAGACTTGTACATAGATATTCATAGCAGCTTTATTTGTCATAGCCAAGACCCAGAAACAACACAAATGTCCACTTGCAGGTGAATGGGTAAACAAATTGTGATATATCCAAAATGCCCCAGGGTGGTATTTCCCCTCTGAGAACCCAAAGTCCAAATTTCTTTCTTATTTTTTCTTTTTTTTTTTTTTTAAGACGGAGTCTCGCTCTGTCGCCCAGGCTGGATCGCAGCTCACTGCAAGCTCCGCCTCCCAGGTTTACGCCATTCTCCTGCCTCAGCCTCCCGAGTAGCTGGGACCACAGGCGCCCGCCACCTCGCCTGACTAGATTTTTTTTTTGTATTTTTTAGTAGAGACGGGGTTTCACCGTGTTAGCCAGGATGGTCTCGATCTCCTGACCTCGTGATCCGCCCGTCTTGACCTCCCAAAGTGCTGGGAGTGACCTCCCAAAGTGACCTCCCAAAGGCTTGAGCCACCGCTTCCGGCCCCAAATTTCTTTTTTAAATTTTTTTACTTTTAGTTTTTTGAGGCAGAGTTTCGCTCTTGTTGCCCAGGCTGGAGTGCAACAGCGCAATCTCGGCTCACCGAAACCTTCGCTTCCCTGGTTCAAGCGATTCTCCTTCCTCAGGCTTCCAGAGGCATGTGCCACCACAACTGGCTAATTTTGTTTTTTTAGTAGAGACAGGGTTTCACCGTGTTGGTCAGGCTGGTCTTGAATTCCTGACCTCAGGTGATCCGCCTGCCTTGGCCTCCCAAGTGCTGGGATTACAGGTGTGAGCTACCGCACCCGGCCTTGTTTTTATTTTTTTCCGAGATGGAGTCTTGCTCTGTTGCTGAGGCCAGATTGCAGTGGCACAGTCTTGGCTAACTACAACCTCTGCCTCCTGGGTTCAAGCGATTCTCCTGCCTCAGCCTCCCAAGTAGCTGGGATTACAAGTGTGCCCCACCACGCCCTGCCAATTTTTGTATTTTTAGTAGAGATGGGGTTTCAACATGCTGGCTAGGCTGGTCTCGAACTCCTGACTTCAATTGATCTACCTGCCTCAGCTGCCCAAAGTGCTGGAATTGCAGGCATGAGCCACCGCACCTGGCCCTCTTCATAGATTTTTTTTTTTTTTGAGATGGAGTTTCGCTCTTGTTGCCCAGGCTACAGTGCAATGGTGCGATCTGGGCTCACTGCAACCTCTGCCCTGCTGGGTTCAAGTGATTCTTCTGTCTCAGCCTCCTGAGTAGCTGGGATTACAGGTGCCTGCCACTACACCCGGCTAATTTTTGACTTTTTTTGTAGAGACGGGGTTTCACCATGTTGGCCAGGCTGGTCTCAAACTCCTGACCTCAGGGGATCCACCCCCCTTTCGTCTCCCAAAGATCTGGGATTACAGGCATGAACCACCGTGTCCGGCCAGATGTTTAAGTGTATGATATGGTATTGTTATCTATAGGTACAGTGTGATACAGCGGATCTCTAGAACTTAATCTTGCATAATCGAAACTTTATACTGTACCCATTGATTAGCGACTATGAATTTCCCTCTTGCCCCAGCCCCTGGTAACCCCCATTCTCCTTTCTGCTTCTATGAGTTCAACAATTTTAGATATCTCCTATAAATGGAATCATGCAGAGACAAGCCTTCTCTGATGGGCTTATTTCACTTGGCACAATGTCCTTCAAGTTCATCATGTTGTCATGTATTGCAGGGTTTTCTTCTCTTTTTAAGGCTGAATAGTGTTCTGTTATATGTATATACCACATTTTAAAAATCATTCATCAGGCCAAGCGCGGTGGCTCACACCTGCAATCCCAGCACTTTGGGAGGCCAAGGTGGGTGGATCACGAGGTCAGGAGATCAAGACCATCCTGGCTAACACAGTGAAACCCCGTCTCTACTAAAAATACAAAAAAATTAGCCGGGCGTGGTGGCGGGCACCTGTAGTCCCAGCTACTCGGGAGGCTGAGGCAGGAGAATGGTATGAACCCGGGAAGCAGAACTTGCAGTGAGCCGAGATTGCGCCACTGCACTCCAGCCTGGGCGACAGAGCAAGACTCCATCTCAAAAAATAAAAAAAGAGAAAGAAAATCATTCATCTTTGGATGACATTTAGGTTTACCTATTGTGAATAAGTGCTGTAATGAACATGGAGTGTGGTTAGCTCTTTTACATCCTGATTTTAATTCTTTTAAGTAAATAACCAGAAGTGGGATTGCTGGATCATATAGTAGTTCTATTTTTAATTTCTTAAGGAATTTCTGTACTGTTTTCCATAGTAGTTCCACCATTTTGTACTCTCACTAATAGTGTACCAAGGTTCGAATTTCTCCACATCCTCATAAATGCTTGTTGTCTTTTACAATTTATTATTATTTTAAATAATAGCCATCCTGACAGGCTTGGTGGTATCTCATTGTGGTTTCGTTTTGCATTTGCCTGATGATTAGTGATGTTGAGCATGTTTTCATATATCTGTTGGCCATTCGTATGTTTCCTTTGCCAAAACATCATTTGAGTCCTTTGCCCATTTTTTTTCTTTTTTTTTTTTTGTAGAGATGGGGCCTTCCTACGTTGCACAGGCTGGTCTTGTATATACATTTATGTTGATCTTTTATTCCTCGTAGTAACTTTATGAAATAGATACTAATTATTAAATATTTTTAGATGAGGAAAATGGGACATGAAGAGGTTAAATGGGTTGTTTAAAATCACATGCAGGTAAATGGCAGAACAGAGATTTACAAACCTAGATGGTCTGGTTTTGGAGTCCCTGCTCCTAACTGTTGCACCATATTGCCTCCCAATGTTTAAAAATTAGGATATTTCGGCCAGGCACAGTGGATCATGCCTGTAATCCCACCACTTTGGGACACTGAGGCAGGGGGATCATCTGAGGTCAGGAATTCACAACCAGTCTGACCAACATGGTGAAACCCTGTCTCTGCTAAAATACAAAAATTAGCTGGGTGTTGAGGCATCCACCTGTAATCCCAGCTATTAAAGAGACTGAGGCAGGAGAATTGCTTAAACCTGGGAGGCGGAGATTGCAGTGAGCTGAGATCGTGCCATTTGCACTCCAGCCTGGGCAACAAGAGCGAAACTCCATCTCAAAAATAAATAAATAAAAATTAGGAGATTTCGTGTTTAACTGTGGAGAGCTGGCTTCTCTTGAAATATCAGAAAGAGAGAGGACACTGGGCCATATCCGCTGTGGTCGCAATTGGCTGGTGCTGCATCAGGCCAGCCCCTTAGCGGGGTGGTGGTCTCTGGCTCACCCCCAGCCCCACCAGTCCCCCACTTCCCTGACTCTGAGTTCCTGTTCACTTGACCCAGTTCCTACACTCGTTTGTACCAACAGACATTTTCGTCTTCAACCCCTGGGTTAAGGTTGTATGATAATATTTATAGATATGAATATTTATACAAAGAATATTTATAAAAGTGCCAGGCACTTTTGTTCTGAGAGAGGAAGTGTTTTCTTCCCCATTTGATGTGTGAGTAACTGAGGCATGGTGAGGGCCCATACTCACATGAGTAACAGAGACGGGGTTTGAACTGTGCGGTGCATTGAGCTGTATTATCTTTCCTTCCTTTGTGGTCTGGGGGTCCCTGCACCCTGTTAAAGATTCTAGGCGGGGTGCGGTGGTTCACACCTATAATCCCAGCACTTTGGGAGGCCGAGGTGGGTGGATCATCTGAGGTCAGGAATTTGAGACCAGCCTGGCCAACATAGTGAAACCCCATCTCTACTAAAAATACAAAACTAAGCTGAGCATGGTGGTGTGCACCTATAATCCCAGCTACTCGAGAGACTGAAGCAGGAGAATCACTTGAAACTGGGAGCAGAGGTTGCAGTTAGCTGAGCTTGCGCCACTGCACTCCAGTCTGGGGGATAGAGTGAGACTCCATCTGAAAAAAAAAAAAAAAGATTCCGGGGGTAAAGTTGATCATTCAAGCAGATGAAATTTCAGTACTGAAGGAACCACGTGTGAAGAAGCCATACGAACAGCCCATGTCTGTTTTTGTCTATGCACTGAGTAGATTCTAGCCTTAGCATAGTCAGCTTTCTAGAACTATTTCTTGAATGAAAAATAGACCAGCAGGAGTCATCTTTTGAGTCTCATAAAGAGGAGAGAAATCTGACAAAATTTCAAACAGCGAATCAGCACCTCATTAGAAGTTAAAACAAATTTACTGAATTTTTTTTTTCTTTATAACTGGAGGAAATGCCCTGGGTTTTTTTTTTTTTTTTTAGCTAATATTAAGGATTTTTTGTTTTTGTAAGAAAATGATATAATTCTGCCCCATTTCTCAAGCAAGTTTATTTTTTAAATTCCCACAATTCTTTTTAAGTGTTTTGGGAGTTGGAGCAAGTGATAACAAAAGCAGCTGAGAAATGAGGCTTTGGCCTGGTTATTGTCTAACCAGGTGGGTTGAGGTCCCTGAACTTTAAGAAGCTTTTGTGCTTCCAGCTGTACCAGGGGGATTAGTGGCTTAGTCCTACCTCATGGGAGCACATTTTATTGTTACTTCTCATAGAGCTGAAACCATAATGTTATGGTTTTTTACACAGCACCATCTGCTTCAGGCTCTCCACACGCTTAGAGTGTTTCCCCTCACTCCCCCTTCAAGTTTCTCCCTCCAAATAAGTTCAGTATTTGGAAGAGTGAATTCACTTTGGGCATAGCAACAGATGTGCATGGTAATATGTAAAATGCAATCGGTTAGTTACCAATCAATCATGTGGTCATCAAATGTTTCATGCAGGCGAGGCAGTGTGCTAGACTGCTGTGATGGAAACAAAGATAGCTAAAATGTGGTTTTTGCTTTACTGGACCTAGTGGGGGCATATTATACGAAGACATACAAAAAGGTTTAATAACTGTAGGAAATAAAAAAGTTAATGCAAATAAGAAGAGAGAATATACAGCTCATCATTAATTTCCAAATGAAGGCTGCAGATGTTAAGTGCTATAGGAAGTTGGTGTTCTCTTTGATAAAGTTCCTTCTAGAGAAGCAAAGTCCAGAATGAATGTGCACAATGCAATTAGAGGGACACTTTGACGGGAACAAAGCTGCTTGTGTAAATGCAAGGAGGAATGCTGGTCTCTCTTCAGCATGGTCCGGAAATTCATTCTGTAACAAAGGACTGTAATTCCAAGTCAATGACACCTTCTAAATCCTCTCAGACTATGCCCAAAATTATAGAGAAGGAATGGCGAGTCAATTCCGTTTAGTCAGAACTGGATAGCTGTGTACTTTGCTCAAATGCCTGAGATCTAATGGAGATGGGACAGTAGCCAGGAGATAAAGCAAGTCAATACAGGCCTGGGAGAACTCTGATGCTGGAGCAGATAATGAGGAAGGGGCCAGGATTTGAAAGCATGACCTCTAAGTCTTCCTGGGTAATGAACGGAATATAATGGAGGGCTGAGATCTGAGACCCTCGTGCACCTGTGTCTGTGGCTACCCAGTCAGCAGCCTGGCTTTATCCCTAGATAACTTGGATGAGCTCTGTGGGAACTTGAAAACCTTCAGGCTACCATTACTGCTTACTGAAAAGAGTAGAAGGCAAGACATTTCCTCTAAAGGAAATAGGTGTGGGGCTTCATGGTTAAGAACTTGAACTTTCATGTCAGGACCTAGCTTCCCTACTTACCAGCTGTGTGGCCTTGAGCAAGTCACTTACCCTCTCCAAGTCTCAGATTTATCACCTGAAAAATGGGAGAAAAAATGATAGTACCTACCCTGTTGTGTTATTGTGAGGATTAAGTAAGACAGGGGATTCAAAAGGCACTTAGCAGTGTATATGGCACATGTGAGATCACAATAAATTATATGTTACTGTTATTAAAGAAGATGAGGCAGGAGGATTGCTTGAGGCTAGGAGTTGGAGACCAACCTGGGCCCTCATTTAAAAAAAAAAAAATTAGCTGGGTGTGGCAGTGCATACCTGTAAGTCCTAGCTAGTGGGGAAACTGAGGTGGGAGGATCCCTTGAGCCCAGGAGTTTGAGGTTACACTGAGCTAAGATTGCATTGCTGCTCGCCAGCCTGGGTAACATAGCAAGACCCTGTTTCTTAAAAAAAAAAAAAAGTCATGGCCGGGCGCAGTGGCTCACGCCTGTAATCTCAGCACTTTGGGAGGCTGAGGCGGGTGGATCATGAGGTCAGGAGATCGAGACCATCCTGGCTAACGTGGTGAAACCCCGTCTCTACTAAAAATACAAAAAATTAGCCGGTGTAGTGGCGGGCACCTATAGTCCCAGCTACTCGGGAGGCTGAGGCAGGAGAATGGCTTGAACCTGGGAGGCAGAGCTTGCAGTGAGCCGAGATCGCGCCACTGCACTCCAGCCTGGGTGATAGCGCGAGACTCCGTCTCAAAAAAAAAAACAAAAAAAACAAAAAAAAAGAACAAAAAAAAAAACAGTCATGAGGATAAATATTTTTAAATTACCATTTCCTTGTAGAAGTTCAGGAACTGGCTTAGAAACAAAGCAGGAATTATTTCACTCTTCCCCTAGGTTCTCCATCTGCCACCTTTGAGAAGATAGCGAACTCATGTTAGTGTTATGGTAACTCATGGGACAGGGTGGGATGAGGTTTTACAGCAGGGCCCTCACTTCTAAAATCCAAACTTACATAAAGCTAAAAGGGCAGCTCTCTGAAGGCATAGGTGTAAGACTGCTGCTGAGGAAACAGAATATTTCTCTCTCCCCTTAGAAAATCTTAGAGCAGTGCTTCTTAAGCTCTGACATGCAGTTGAGTCAGAGCTGCATGAAGCACTGCTCTGAGATGTGAACCTGAGATTCTGCACTTCTGACAAGCTCCCAGATGATGCCAACGCTACTGGCCTTCAGACTACATTTTAAGTAGCAAAGTCCTAAAAGGCCTTGGGTCATTTAGTCCAGTGGCATGACTGAACCCTCTCTATGACTTCCCTGAAAAGGCTAATTCCGTTTTTTATTGGAAACCTCCAGTGATGACAAGCTCCCTACATGCCAGGCAGCCTTTTCTGTTTCCCGATGGCAGGGATGATGGGAATGTCTTTTTACTGAGCCGATGCTCACCTCTGTATGACACCCATCCATTGGTTCTAGTTTATTATTTTGGCAAGGGGTGGGCGTTACATAGGTGATGCCTAATCCTGAGGCTCTGAACACTGGTTTTGGTCTTCTACGGGAGTTGTCTATGGATGGGCTTTGGCGGTGGTGGTAGAGGGGCAGCAATCCCCTAAAAATGTTTGTAGAATTTGGTTTCCATGTGCAATTTCCTGGGGAGAGTTCCCATAGCTTTCAACAGTTTTTCAAGAGAGTCTGTGGGCTATAGAAGATAAAAAAGCATTGGATTCCTCATGGAATGCCGTATCCCTCACAGGTCTTCTGTTTGGAAGGCTGGATCTTCCCAAGTTTTTAGATCTCTTATTCATCGGAGTCTCTTTCGTTTTAAAAATTTTTTTTGAGATGGGGTCTCGCACTGTCGCCTGGGCTGGAGTGCGGTGGCACGATCTGGGCTCACTGCAACCTCCACCTCCTGGGTTCAGGCAATTCTCCTGCCTCAGCCTCCCAAGTAGCTGGGATTATAGGTGCCCACCACCATGCCCAGCTAATTTTTTGTATTTTTAGTAGAGACAGGGTTTCACTATGTTGGCCAGGCTGGTCTCAAACTCCTTACCTCATGATCCGCCCGCCTCAGTTTCCCAAAGTGGTGGGATTACAGGCATGAGCCACTACGCCCGGCCCTGAGTCTCTTTTATTTGTTTATTTTTACGTAAGTCTCCATGGAACATGGTTTCAGGGATCCTCATAATCCTGGTAGTTTTTCCTAGTGTGTCTGTATCCCTCTAATTTGGTACCCAGTATCATGAACAAGCTAAAAAGCCACCTGACCAGCAGAAAGGGTAAGCTGTCTCTCTTTCATTTGACCCGAGGCTTCTTTTAGTTCTTCCTAAAAGTGTAATATCTGCTTCGGAAACCTTAGTACACTTAATAGTGCTATCAGTTTGGAATGTTTATGTTGCAGATTAAAAAAAAGAAAAATAAAATTTTTAAATGGAATTCACTGGTATATTTACAGGGCTGGGGGCAGCAGGTAGCTATGGCTTCAGGTGAGGCTTAATCCATAGGCTCAGATTCCTTTATCAAGGATCCAGCTTTCTTTTTCTTTCTTTCTTTTTGAGACAGGGTCTCACTCCGTCACCCAGACTGCAGTGCAGTGGCACAATCTTGGCTCACGGCAGTCTCCACCTCCCAGGCTCAAGTGATCCTCCTGCTTCAGCCTCCTGAGTAGCTGGGACTACAGGTACATGCTACCACGCCTGGCTAATTTTCTTGATTTTTTTTTTTTTTTTTTTTTGAGTCAAGGTCTCATTACGTTGCCAGGGGTGGTCTAGATCTCCTGGGCTGAAGCAATCTGCCCACCTTGACCTCCCAGAGTGCTGGGATTACAGGTGTGAGCCACCGCACCTGGCTGCCAGCTTTTTATTCTCTCTCTCCACAGTCACCAGAGTCCTGAGTATTTTTCACGTGTACCACATTGAGGCCTATCTTCCACCATCCTGGATGGTTTGTGTGGTTTCTGGACTATGTATGCGGGACCTGATATTTATTCCTATGAAGTATCTTGTTAGTCCATCGTCATGATTATACCATCTTCCCTCGCAGACTCCCTGCCTAGCTTAGGGTCATCTTCAAATCTGATCAGCATGCCAGCAAATTAATGGTGTTGACCCAGACAGGGTCAAAGACAGAGCCAACAACATGCCCTTCAGGCACTCCTGCCAGGGTTGGTGTCACATATCCTTTGAACATGGATGAGCATTTCTCAAAGCATATTCCTTTTTTTTTTTTTTCTTTCAATATCCTCTCTTGAGCTCACCTTTGGCAGGCTATTGATTGATTGATTGAGACATGGTCTTGCTATATTGACTAGGCCGGCCTTGATCCTCCTGCTTCAGCCTCCTGAGTAACTGGGACTACAGGCACTGGCCACCATACCTAGTTCAAATCATATTCTGAAGAATACCAGTCTGAAGGATACTCCTCAGTAACAGAGCCCTGTGGGCAACACTGGAGACTCAGAAGGGTGGGGAGGGAGAAAAGGGTGGGTAACAAGAAATCACTTAATGGGTGTGACATCCATTATTTTGGTGATGGATACACTAAAGCTCAGACGTCACCACTGCACAATATATCCATGTAACAACATTGCACTTGTACCCCTTAAGTTTACACAAAACAACCCCAAACCAACCAGAGCCCTGTAATCAAATATGTTTAGATAGTGCTGTCTACCATAACCCCTTCTGGAAGGCTCATGCTGCTTACGTGCGTATCACAAATTCTGAGAAGAAATTGTTAGATGTAATTTTCCAAACATAACTGACCATGAGGCTCTCCCCTTTCCTGCCATGATAACCTGTATATAAATGTTGTAGAGGGCACAGGCTGAGCAGTGCTAATGTGGATGTTCCACCCGTTACCAGTCCATTTAGTGGTGTTATCATCTGATTTCCTCTATCATTAACCACAAGGGTGAAATGACAGATGACATAAAACGCCTTGCTGAAAACTGGTTTATCTTGCCAGCGTATCATCGATTCAGAAGGGAGTCTGTCTTCAGTTGGACACGATTCACCTGTTGCTGGTCTCATCCTAAGTCTGCCAGGTTGGCAGATTTAGGCACCCTGGGGGAGTATTTTCAGGTGTTCTGTTAAGAGCAAAACCCAGACATGCCTGGAGGCTCTCAGGAAAACCCAAAGCCAGAGAGTAGCCTATCGTCAACCGCAGTGGTCGCAGTGACTGAAATTTAATAATAGTCCACAGTTATTGAACTTTCACTTTGTGCCAGGCCCATAATACATACTTCCTCACTAAATCCTCACAAGAACCAGATGAGATGGGCAATACGACATCCTTACTTTATAAATGAGGAGCCTGACGCATACAGAGCTTGGAGAAGTTACTCAAAGGGATACAGCTAACAACAAATGGAGCCAACTGTCAAACTCAAGTTTGACTCACTCTGTAGTCCACGTGTTCATCAGATTCACTCTTTTTTTTTCTTTTCACAATCGCACAATCATCAGGCATTTATTAAATGTTAGCTTTGGGTCTGGCTCAGTATTCAGTGAAACTGAAGACACGACAAAATATTAACAGACACAAGGAATTGACACTTTATTTGGGGGATCTTTTGTAGTTCAGCGGAGAGAATACTTAGCAAGCAAATAGAAGTGAGTGCATGAAAACAGAGAGCCAAATGCCACATAAGTGACACAAGATATGCTTCCACGGCCTGCTCAGACCTGGACGGCCGGATCTCTACAGCTTGCTTTTAGAAATCTACTTGCCTATGGATGCCTCACTCCCAGTCTTCTGCTTTGTCTGTTCTCACAAATTCCCCTGTAGGTCTTTGTCTTCCCCTTGTGTGACCTCCGCTTGTCCCCAGGGGAAACCACTAACCTCTTGGCTCCTCAGTTCTCGGTCTGTGGTGAACTCCCCGCTGACATCCACAGTGCTTGGAGGTGACCTAGTTTGAGGGAAATGCTGGCTTTTCAGTTATATCTCCAATAGGCTGAGCTGGCAGCTTGTCAGCAGGCTTATGTCACCTAATGACTGTGTCAATTCCCTGCTTGCCTGGCTTCCTGCTAGTAAATATCCTCAGGATGCTCTTGGAATCCAGAAGGTGTAGGAGGCCTGTGAGGTGGCCAAAGAGAAAACAGGAAAAAGAAAAGGGGAGAGAAGCAGAGAGGGCCTGCCCCTCCCTGCCAAAGCCAAAAAGAATGCACACCAGGGAAGAAAATGCTCTAAAACAGAGAGAGAAACTTGTGATGAGGTATCTCCCTATAGAACAGTTTTGCTCTAAAGGACATTTGCTTTTTTAATTTTTTTTTTTTTTTTTTTTTCTGGCTTAGTCTGATCTCTCATTTCCCCCCTCATGCCCTTCCTTCCTGTTTGGCGCTTTTCAAGTGGTATTACTTCTCATCCACAATAGTGACCTGCTGGGAGTCATAGAGGAGACATTTCCTCTCCTGTGGCTCTAGTTGTATTTTTAATCATTGACCTCCCCTCTCTTTCTTTCCCCTCTGGTTCTCTTCATAAACATTTTCTTAAGGCTGGGCAGCAAAGCCTCAGGTGTGCCCATCATGTCCCTCAAAGCTTAGCTGTGTTTGGGGCTGGATTTTTTTAATGCCCTCTCCAGGGGCTGCAGCATCCAGCATTCTGCACCATGACCTCCCTTTTGCCCAGTGAGCTACAGCCTTGAGTTTGGATGGTGCATACTCAGCGGTTTGGCTCTTGCATTTGAGGGGAATAGTAATGCTGTGAGCTCACTGCCAGGGAGCTGCTCTCAGGATTCTGGGCCCTTCCAGCCCAGTTGGAGTTGGGTTAAAGGTTTCAAGTGGCAGTAGAGATGCTGGTCTATCCATCCTTGCGTTGGGCCACACAAGGTCATTCTGGGAGACCTGGTCAGCTCCATGGTCCTCTCCAAAGACTTAAGAAGGCAAAGTTCAAGTTCGCACAAACCACCAGAACAGATGAATTTGTTAAGAGTTCTCTGTTGGCCGGGCGCGGTGGCTCAAGCCTGTAATCCCAGCACTTTGGGAGGCCGAGACGGGCGGATCACGATGTCAGGAGATCGAGACCATCCTGGCTAACACGGTAAAACCCCGTCTCCTAAAAAATACAAAAAACTAGCCGGGCGAGGTGGCGGGCGCCTGTAGTCCTAGCTACTCGGGAGGCTGAGGCAGGAGAATGGCATAAACCCAGGAGGCGGAGCTTGCAGTGAGCTGAGATCCAGCCACTGCACTCCAGCCTGAGCGACAGAGCGAGACTGTCTCAAAAAAAAAAAAAAAAAAGAGTTCTCTGTCATTTTCTCCAAACAGGTATTAATAAAACTATGGATTCATAATCCAGAAGTTTAGCCTCAAGTTTTTCTGCCAGAATACTGCTACTTTTACTGAATGTGTATCTCCCAGGGTTGAGAAGTCATTCTTCCCTCTCTTTAGTCCTTCCTTTGATTAGTTCATTTGTTCATTCATTCATCCATCCATCTGTATGTTCAACCAGTAAGCATTTGTTGAGCAGTTCATGGCCAGGCACTGGGTAAACACAACAGACAAGGCCCTACCCTTTTGTGGTTTATGGTCCATGGGAAGAGACTGCCAAGATGTAAAACGGGAACATGTCACCATCCACTGGGAGCCCGCTGTGGAGGGAACGGCCAGGATGCTATGGTAGAGAAGCAGGAGCGGAAGGCCCATCTGAACTCAGATGGAAAGGATGTGAAGGAGCTGGTAGGTCTACTGAGCATTCCCTGCAGAGGGTCAGCAGGTGTGCATATATATATATATATATATATATAGAGAGAGAGAGAGAGAGAGAGAGAGAGAGAGAGAGAGGCAGGCAGGCGGCAGGATGGGGGTGCAGGCTGTTGTGTACAAAACTTTAGCAGTCTTAACTCCAATAGGACCCTTGGGGGAAGACTGTCACCATATCAACTACTCAACTTTTGAATGCCAGGGCCCGCCCATGGCAGACAAGAAATTAAGATCCACAGCATCTGCCCCTATTCCGTGTACCCACCTGGCCCCACCAAGTTTTATATCCTTGACTGAGTCTATGATGAACTGTCAGCAGATGTTCATGTGCTGTCTCTTCAGTCAGGTCTGTAATCTCCTGGCAAGCCCGTTCTGTCACTCTCCCAGTTGCTGCTGTTGATCCATTCAAGGGAGTGGTTTCCTGAATCCTATCACAGTTTTGTAGTACTCAGAGCCTAAAGTTATAACAAATGTTTGCATGGTATATAATGTGTTCCTTCCAATATGCTCACTTATCTATATTAAAAGGTATTAACCACCATTCATAGCAAATGGAACTATGGCTCCAAGAGGATAAATAACCTGTGGAGCTCCAGGCTGGTGGAGGAGAGGAGCTGGGAATCGCTCCTGCCTTTTCTGGCTGTTAAGTGACTTTCTCACAGTTGCAATTACTGTCATGGATACCAGTTGGGTACAGTTGCTGTTTGGAGTCTTCTTGGGAAGGGATAGAACAGTCGAGAAACTGCCCCACTATCAAACCCACGGAATCCAAAGAATTTGCACCCACAAATCTCCTGCCTCTCATGAAGCCCATTCTGCTTGTCCCACCCTGGCGAGACTTTAAAGCTGATCCCTGAGCTGAAATGACCGGATGGAGTAAGCACTATGTATTATGTTGGTATTTAATAAAGGGTGCGTTGTTCCCTACTTGGCAGTGGGGCCAAGTCGCTGTTCTAGCAGGTGGTGGGTAACTGGACCCAAGCCCGCTGATCTTCTCTCAGAAACTCCCTGGTTAAGCCTTTGATATCAGAACAAGAGGAGAAAACAGTGACATAGGACACTTCCTGTCCCAAAGGGGATGTGACACAGGACACCTGAAACAACAGGCAGAAGAAAAGTTTCACTGGAGCCACTTCGGAGAGCTGCCCTCAGCCTGCCCGCCACGAGCCATCTCAGATTTGGAAAGAGTGGGACTGGGCCAGCTATTTCCAGGTTTAGCTCAGTGGATTAGCTTTGGTCCTCTATGGGTTAGGCACTGACATTCCAGTTCCTGCCACCTCAGAGGGTGTGACCCAGTGATGGAGATGGACAAGCAGGTGATAAAAATTAGTATAATGAGGTTCAAGTTTTAATAGAGAAAATAGAGACTAGGCACCTAGACTATCCTGGAGAAGTCAGGGAAGGCTTCCTGGAGGAAGAGGAGTCTAGACTGGGACTTGAAGGATGAATAGAGTTTGACCACATACAGTTAGTTTCACAGGCTCCAAAGGTCTTAAAAAGGAAAGCTTAGGCTTAAGAAATCTGACAAATATAAGAAATTGAAACTTTAATGCTAGGTTTGTTTCCTTCTGCCCCCACCCCCACACCATCCACATCCCCTTATGCCCCAAGTCTCTAGCTCCTCCCTGTTACTAGAGGCATGGCTCACATTGCATGGGGCATGTGCAAAGGGCTGATATGTGGTTGGTTGTCTTGGGGCTAGATGTATGCAAATGAAACTTTTATCTTTAGAATCTTGGAAGCAAGAGTCCTAGATTAAAATCACCCAACATGTTTTTGATTTTTTTTTTTTTTTTAATCTGGTTCATATCCAACCAGTAATTCACTTCAGGGCTGTGAAAGTTAACTATTTGAGACTGTCACAAATTCCAAGTGTGTTTTATGCAACAGAGATTAAAAAGATATGGGAGTTTGGATATTTTGGTCATAATCTCAACTCTACCAGAGACTTTTTTGATTTTTAGAGACAAGGCCTTGCTCTGTTGCCCAGGCTGGTGTGCTGTGGTGTGATCATAGCTCACTGTAGCCTCAAACTCCTGGGTCCAAGTGACCCTCTGCCTCGGCCTCCTGAATAGCTAAGACTACAGGTGCACAACCTTACACTTGACTAGTTTTGTTTTGTTTTGTTTTGAGACACAGTCTCCCTCTATCGCCCAGGCTGGAGTGCAGTGGCGCGATCTTGGCTCACTGCAAGCTCCGCCTCTCAGGTTCATGCCATTCTCCTGCCTCAGCCTCCCGAGCTAGCACTACAGGTGCCCGCCACCACGCCCGGCTAATTTTCTTGTATTTTTAGTAGAGACAGGGTTTCACCATGTTGGCCAGGATGGTCTTGATCTCCTGACCTCGTGATCCACCCGCCTTGGCCTCCCAAAGTGCTGGGATTACAGGTGTGAGCCACTGCGCCTAGCCTTGTTTTTTTGCTTTCTGTTTTTGTTGTTGTTTGTTTGCTTGTTTTTGAGATAGAGTCTCACTCTGTCACCCAGGCTGGAGTGCAATGGCACTATCTCGGGTCACTGCAACTTCTGCCTCCCAGGTTTTAGTGATTCTTCTGCCTCAGCTTCTGAGTAGCTGGGATTACAAGTGTGAGCCACCACACCCAGCTAATTTTGTATTTTTCGGTAGGATGGGGTTTCACCGTATTGGTCAAACTGGTCTCGAACTCCTGACCTCAGGTGATTCACCTGCCTTAGCCTCTCCAAGTGCTGGGATCACAGGCATGAGCCACTGTGCTATTATTTAATAGTAATAAAATCTATTTTGTTCCCATTTTTTTACTTTGAAATACTAAAAACTATAGAAAAATTGTAAGAATAAAAGAATGCTATATGTGGGTGTATATATACAAGTGTCTATATTTTTGCTGAGCCATTTGAAAGTAAGTTGCAGGTATCATCACAGTTCCCTCCTACAGTACTTCCGCATGCATCTCTGCATTCTCCTAACGGAATTCTCAAATTCGGAAAATGTATTATGGATGTAATACTCTTCTTTAACGTACAGTCCATATTAAAGTTTCCCTTATTGTCTCTATCATGTTCCTTTTCTCTTGTTTGTTTTTATTTCTGCCCCAGGCCAATCAAGGATCCATATTGCATTAAGCTCTGTGCTTTAATCTTTGGTATGCTTTAATCAAGAATGATTCCCTAGCCTTTTTTACTCCCAAGAGCTGACGTTTTTGAGGAGTCCAGGACAGTCATTTTGCGGATGACCCGGCTGATTTGTTCAACAGTTAGCAGCAGTTGAATACCTCCCACGTGCTGGGCCCTGTGCTGTGATAGGAAAACATCTGAATCAAGGTTGTTTTCCTTTTGGTGCTCACAGTCTAGTGGGAGAGCCTGAGGATAAATAAGTTACAGAAAAGTGAAAAATGCTGGGGGAGACTGAAGAGCGTTCCTGCTTAGGCATGCATCTGCCCTAAAAATTAAAGAAATGGGGCCCGAGACAGGCCGGGCTCTGTGGCTCATGCCTGTAATCCCAGCACTTTGGGAGGCCGAGGTGGGCGGATCACGAGGTCAAGAGATCGAGACCATCCTGGCCAACATAATGAAACTATGTCTCTACTAAAAATACAAAAATTAGCTAGGCATGGTGGCACACGCCTGTAGTCCCAGCTACTTGGGAGGCTGAGGCAGGAGAATCGCTTGAACCCGGGAGGTGGAGGTTGCAGTGAGCCAAGATGGTGCCACTGCACTCCAGCCTGGCGACACAGTGAGACTCCGTCTCAAATAGGGCCCAAGACAGGAAAAGATGAAGTGGAAAAGTCAGGGGGTGCTTTGAAGAAAGGTCTGTCTTTGAGGTGGTGATACTTAAGTTGGAGGCTGGGGTGACAGTAGGGGTGACGGTGGCGGTGGCATTCCAGGCAGGGGAAACAGCATGTGCAGCACAGGCCTGGAGGCTGGAAGTGTTTGGCCTGGTTGAGGAACTGAACAATGGCCAGTTTGACTGCAGTGTGGTGAGCAGGAGATAGGAGAGGAGGTTGATGCCGTGGGCAGGGGTTAGACCATGGTGTGGCTTTTCGATCTAATTTTAGGTGCAATGAGAAGCCCTTGGAGAGTTGATAAAGTGGACCCCTTGAACTGAGGCATGCTTTAAAAAGATTACGAGCTGCTGTTTGAAAGCACCCCTGAAGCCATTTGCCGGGTTCGAATGAAATTTGTTCCACAGATTCAAGAGGATGGATAAATTTCAAGGTGTTGTTTGTGAGAATTTAGAGCTATCACAAAAGGTGGTTTAAAAATCCTGATTTATGTTTGTTATTTGAAATTATACCTGGGTAATTTCTGAGTCATGGACTTGGCTTTCCAGAGAGGTGGATGGGGATATCTCTTGTTCTCTCATCTTGTCTGGTTTGTTCCCTTCATCAGTGACGTCATCACACCCTAGAAACTACACAGTAGTCCCATTGCCTCCCGGGCAGTTTTTAATTTGGACTTCGGCTGGTGCCTCTGGGGAATCCTGCCACCCTTGGCTGAGAAGTGCATGCCTCCCGCCTGCTCTCCCCGGGCTCCCCTTCCACAGAGCCCACCCACCTTTGCTTCAGGTCCTTCAGGCCGACCACACTGGAACTAAACCAATGCTTAAGAGGAAACAGCAGGCGCAGCGAGGCCCCTGCCTGTTCCTGGGCAGGCCCCATGCAGCTGGAGGGGCACATGGTGCCTGTGCTCTTTGACCTCCTGCCTGGGCTCACCTGGCCAGGGTCTGGGGAGGGTGGCCGCCAGGTGTGTAAGGGCCACAAGGATGCTGGCAGTCTGCTTGAAGCTTCAGAATCAGAGACCGAGAGGAGAGACTCCCAGTTGGAGAAGAACATCTCCAGGGTTTATTGCACTGAAGTTAGAGTTGCCTTAACCTGTCTGCTGCAGCTTTATGCTGGTTGATGTGTATTTAATTCACAAACGTGTTAATTTCTTCTGCTTTTTTGTCCTCCACAAAGTGTGTCCTTGTCACTGTTCTTCTCATACACACATTCATCCTGACCTTGCTGAGGGCTTCCTGTGTTGAGAGCTGGGTGAGGTCACTGAAGTAAGTGCCCAACCCAGAGTCTGTAGTGGGTGGAACAACCATGATGCAGTGCTGCAGGTGTGGAGATGCTTATCAGACACTTCCTTGCCCACGACCTGGCCCCGGCAGCCCACACTCCACTGCAGGAGCCCTCTGAGGTCCTGGAGCACACCATACTCCCTGCTTCCTTAGGGTCTTGGCATTTGCTGTTCTCTCTGCTAGAATGCTCTTCCTGCGCCACCTCCTTCACCTAGTCAACTGCTGCCCTTCTCTGCCTACCCTGGCAATGCCTGATAATCTTGCTATCTGCATGCGTAGGACCGTGTCTCTTTCCTCCAGACTACACAGTTCTATTTGGAATAATGTGTGTATGAATGTATGTGATTATTTGATTACTGTTTGTCTCCCCTACTTGGGTGTAAACTTTGTAAGGAATGGAAAGATGTCTGTGGTTGCTCATCACATAACCTCAGTGTACCCCAGGCCTAACTCTTTAGTGGTAGGGTTCTCCAGAGAACTGCTAGTTACTGATGGAATCTCAGGAAGTGTGTGCATGGTGGGTGGCTTCTGTGAAGTCGGGAAGTCAAGGCTTGCTCTCCACTGAGCAGAATCCAGTAAGATGAAATGAGAGAGAGATAGAATGCAGAGCACTTGAGAGTGTTTGGAGATACTGGGTGTTTTCTGTCATCCTAAATAGCAAGGACCCAGGATACCCACCCACTTGCCTTCAGAGCAGACTATAAGGAATCTTCCTGTTCATTTTCCTGACTGTCTCCCCATATCCCCATTCTCCATATTGAGTTTTTCTGGAAAGAAGCAAGGGGTGTGTTTCATTTTTCTGTTCTGTGCCAAACCTCAACTAGGGAGAGGAAGTTCTGTAATCAGATTTTTCCCTTCTGGGCTCCTTTGTTAGGATGTTGCCCTGAAAGAATGTCTCGTTTCACTGAAGACCTCAGCCAGCCTCAGCGTGAGCCCTGTTCCACTTGGGTTGTATTTACTTCCAAATGGTGTGAGACAAATGCACTTCTGTGTCCCCACTTCCCTGGGATGTCCTGCTGCACAACCTTCTGAATTAAAACTTAGGATCTGTGTGGCAGTGGGTGAGTAACTCAGGAGCTGGTTGGGGACGTGGTGGTTGCAATGTGGAGGAAGAGACTATTCTTGTGTGGTCCCAAACTGTGACCCAGGCATTAATATTCAACTAGCCTGGCTCCTCTACCTTCTGATAAGATCAAATAACAGCAGCATGTGGTCAGAGACTCAAATGCCTACAAAGCCTAGGAAAGTGGGGCACCCCATTAGTTGAAAACTGTACTCTCTAGTTAACCCTTGTCCCCACCACTCCCGATGGTCCCCAAGACAAAAATGACCACTGGTTTTAAAGAGCAGACTTATTGGCTGGCCACGCATCTTAGTTTCCATTTTGGTTGTTGGATATTTGGGGATGGGGACTATGGTGAACTAGAAAGCCTGTGCCCCCTAAGAGGACAGCTACTTCTCAACTCCAGGTAAGTGTTGCCACGTGAAAATATGGGCCCAATGTCACCAGATAATCTGTTTCTTAAAGAGAAGCCAGATAGCTGAATTTGTTTTTATTTTTACAACTTTTACATTTCTTGTAGAGACAGAATCTTGCTACATTGCCTAGGCTGGCCTTGATCTCCTGGGCTCAAGCGATCCTCCCACCTTGGCCTCTGAAAGTGCGGGATTACAGGTGTGAGCCACTGGGCCCAGCCAGATACCTGGATTTGTATGAAAAATCTTCTAATTTTTAAACGTTGGGAACAAATACATGTTTTAAGTCTGGGTGCAGTGGCTCATGCCTGTAATCTTAGCACCTTGGGAGGCCGAGGCTGGCAGATCACCTGAGGTCAGGAGTTCGAGATTAGCCTGGCCAACATGGTGAAACACTGTCTTTACTAAAAATACAAAAATGAGGCCTGGTGGTAGGCGCCTGTAATGCCAGCTACTTGGGAGGCTGAGGCAGGAGAATCGCTTAAATCCGAGAGACAGAGGTTGCAGTGAGCCGAGATTGTGCCACTGTACTCCAGCCTGGGCGATAGAGTGAGACTCTGTCTCAAAACAAAAAAACCCAAATACATGTTGTTAAACAAATTTGTGCTGGGCATGGTGGTGCACACCTATAATTCCAGCTACCCAGGAAAGAATTCAAGGGCAAGCCAGAGGTAGAAGAAAACAGCTTTACTGAAGAGGCAGTGTTATAGCTCCAACAGTGTTACTGCCCCATGACAGCTCCTGCAGAGCAGGGCTACCTCACAGGAAAAGAGCAGCAGCTCAGAGCAGATTTGCAGTCACATTTATACTCACCTTTAATAACATGCAGATCAAAGGGCGGTTGATGCAGAAAATTCTAGGGAAGAGGTAGTAACTTTTGGGTCATCGGGTCATTTCCATAGAAAAGGGCGGTAACTCCCAGGTGTTGCCATGGCACACCGGTGGGTGTGTCTGATTGGAAAGCTGCTTCCACCTAGCCCCTGTTTTTGCTAGTTCTCAGTCTGGTCCGGTATCTGAGCCCCACCTCTGGAGTCAAGTCCTGCCTTCTACTTCACTATGACTGTACCACTGAACTCCAGCCTAGGCCACAGAGGGAAACCCCATCTTTAAATAAATAAATAAATAAATAATAAATAAATAAATATTGCGTATGCCAAATGCAACTTGCATGTGGGTTTTGCTTTGTTCAAAAGTTGTCGATTAGCAGTCTTTTGGCCAGTGTGGGGTGGGTCATATGAAAGCATTCACTTCTTTAGATGGCACGACATGAGCAAGTGGGTATAAATGGAGAAAAATAGAAGCCCAAAGAACAACTGCAGGGAAGCTGCATGGGCTGGTCCAGGGAATTAAGCCTTGGTCCGGAGAGGCCTGAATTTGTCCTCCAGCTCTTCCATGCACGAGGATGTGAAGGGCCTGATCACTCCACTTCACCCAGCGCCAGCTTTCCACTATGTGATATGAGATGAGTGGCATTTGTTTCACAGAGTATGTCAGGGTGCCCAGCGCGGGGCTCAGGAGCTGTCACTCCAACAGGCCTCACCTTTAACAAGCTCTAATGGAACTTTTTTGCTGTTTGTTGTTGTTGTTTTATTTTGAGATGGAGTTTTGCTCTTCTTGCCCAGGTTGAGTGCAATGGTGCGATCTCAGCTCACCGCAACCTCCGTCTCCCAGGTTCAAGCAATTCTCCTGCCTCAGCCTCCCTAGTAGCTGGGATTACAGGCGTGTGTCACCACGCCCAGCTAATTTTGTATTTTTTAATAGAGATGGGGTTTCTCCATATTGGTTAGACTGGTCTTGAACTCCCGACCTCAGGTGATCTACCTGCCTTGGCCTCCCAAAGTGCTGTGATTACAGGAGTGAGCCGCTCTACCTGGCCATTTTGCTGTTTTTTAAATAGTCCTATGTCCCCAGTCCGCAGCTGGGACTCAGCTCTCTCCCTTGACCCCTAGATATTCCTGGGGTTCTGACCCACCTCTCTCTGCTATGTCTCTTGAATTCCTTCTCACCTCTACTTTTCCTTACCGCTTGCTCCTGTCATAGTCATTACCTCTACCTGGATGTGGTCATTGTTTCCACACCACCAGCGCTGCTTCCCCTCAAAGCAGTTCACACGTGTCTCCAGTCCCACCTCCCTGAAGTGCAGCTCTGCTCGTGGCAGGCAGTGTTCAGACCCCTCCAGCCTGTTGGTTGAGCTTCCCTAGCCCTGCTGTTATGAACTCCCCATGACCAGCCACCATCCCTTTCTCCATTTTCTCCCCTGCCAACCTGTCCCTACCCATCTGCTGTTACTCCCTACCTTACTCCTCTCACCTAGCGTACCCCAGCCCTTCAGCTTTCTGTCACTTCCTCCAATTTGCCATCGTCTTTCTAGGGTCTGTGCAGTTGTTCCTCCTGACACTTGGCACAGTGATATCCCCTGTGTCTCCCCAGCTAACCTTCATTTGTGTCTTGGGGGTCTGCCTAATAAACTTCTTTCTTACCTGCTCTCATTACACCC
Organism: Chlorocebus sabaeus; assembly: GCF_047675955.1. NCBI lineage: Eukaryota > Metazoa > Chordata > Mammalia > Primates > Cercopithecidae > Chlorocebus > Chlorocebus sabaeus. The sequence continues at coordinate 39,760,225 of NC_132926.1, read as the reverse complement.
TAAACTCCTTCACTCTTATCCCTACAAGTATTTGTGTATAAACTTGTCCATCTCTGTCCTTCCTATTAGACCGAAGTTCTGGAGAGGCGGTGCCATGTCTGGTTGTTCTGTGCATCTCACATTTATGGAATGAATGTAGACTCTCCTTCCACATCTCTTCATATACCTCTTCCTGGAGAGAAACGGAACTGCCTGCTATTCCCTGCACACACCTCAGAGTCCTCCAATGCATGAACTCTGCCATCGTCTGCCTAGGTTTAAAGCCTCCCTCTGCCCATTCCTGGCTGTAGGCATTGAATGGGTCACTTTACCTCTCTGGGTCTTAATTTCTTCAGCTGTAAAATGGGACTCATAAGAGTGCCTGTCTCACAGAATGCCCATCCTGCCTCATGGTGGCTGTGTAATGCTGGGCCACTGAACCTCCCTGAGCTTGGTTTTCTTGTCAGTGTGATGTGGATGTTGATGATGGTACTATATCATCCCCATTGTGTTGGGGATTAAAGAAGTCCGGGAACGTGCCGGAAGCGCGTGGCCCGATGCCTGGTGCAGAGCGTGGGCTTGTTAAGTGCTTATTGCTGTTATGATTGTTATTAGTCTAGTAGTGGCTCTGGCACAAATTAGAGAGACCTGTGTTTCTGGTTATGCTTTAGGGCCATCTGTGGGGAGGTGTGTTAGACCCTCCTGGCTCCATCCTGTGCTAACCTTTACATTGCTTAGTGGTGAGGGAAGAGACTGATTAAATAGAAAGACCCCACCCTCTCCAGTCTAATCTTTCTTTGGCTTGGCTCAAGTACTTCATTATTGGGTCTGTTTTTTGTTTTTTGTGTTTTTTGGTTTTTTTTGCCTAGGAAATAAAGGATTAGCAAGATAGGCCGGGCGCGGTGGCTCAAGCCTGTAATCCCAGTACTTTGGGAGGCCAAGATGGGCGGATCACTAGGTCAGGAGATCGAGACCATCCTGGCTAACATGGTGAAACCCTGTCTCTACTAAAAAATACAAAAAAAACTAGCCGGGCGAGGTGGCGGGCGCCGGTAGTCCCAGCTACTCGGGAGGCTGAGGCAGGAGAATGGCATAAACCCGTGAGGCGGAGCTTGCAGTTAGCTGAGATCCGGCCACTGCACTCCAGCCTGGGCGACAGAGCGAGACTCCGTCTCAAAAAAAAAAAAAAAAAAAAAAAAAAGAATTAGCAAGATAATCTGTTTAATCTGTTTTGTGTGACTGGTGGAGCCTCCGGTTATATATTGCTTCCTCAGGGAAGCCTTCCCTGACCACCTCAACTGAGGGTATATCCCCAGTCACTCTCCATCTCAACACTCACTTTATTTCTTTCATAGGATTTTTCCTAATTGATGACTTTATGGTCTGTACTGTTGCCTAGACTATACATTCCACGAGGTTATAGACTTTGCACTGCTCACTGGGAGGAAAACTGGACGAGAAAGAAGAAAAGAAAACCTTGTAGGGGTCCTTGAATATGCTTTAAAAGTCTAAGATTTTAATCTGCTGTTTACTCTGACTTGGGAATTGAAACTATTAAGAGACAGAGGGGCCGGGCGTGGTGGCACATGCCTGTCATCCCAGCACTGTGGGAGGCCAAGGCAGGTGGATTGCTTGAGCTCGGGAGGTCAAGATGAGCCTGCACAATCTAGCGAGACCTCATCTCTACAAAAAAAAAAAAAAAAAATTAGCCAGGTGTGGTGGTGTGTGCTTGTAGTCCCAGCTATTTAGGAGACTAATGAGAGATAGGAGGATCACTTGAGCCTGGGAGGCAGAGATTGCAGTAAGTTGAGATTGTGCCCCCACACTCAAGCCTGGGCCACACAACTAGACCTTGTCTCAAAAATAAAACATAAAACAAAAAGAGGCCAGGCACAGTGGCTCATGCCTATAATCCCAGCACTTTGGGAAGCTGAGGCAAGGTCAGGAGATCGAGACTATCCTGGCTAACACTGTGAAACCCCATCTCTACTAAAAATACAAAAAAAAAAAAAAAAAAGGCCGGGCGTGGTGGCGGGTACCTGTAGTCCCAGCTACTCGGGAGGGTAGGCGGAGCTTGCAGTGAGCCGAGATTGCATCACTGCACTCCAGCCTGGGTGACAGAGCGAGACTCTGTCTAAAACAAAACAAAAAAAAAGACGAAGAAGAAAAAGAAACAGAGGAAGGCAGCTCTATTTGTGTCACTGTAGTTTAACTCAGTTGCTGGTGGAGTCTCTTAATTTCACACAGATGTTTCCTTCTGAGTGTGGCTCATTAATCTCTTGGGAGGACGCCAAACCTTCTCACCCCATTCCAGCTGATGAGGCTCTTCTCCTTGGTCAGCTGGTGCCCACGTGAAGTCTCCTGGCACAGCTGCACCCAGGTCCTCTCTGATCATAGGGTTGGAATAGAACAGGTAGTAGAAAGAATAGCAGCTAACACTCATACGTAGAACTTTTCCTGTGTGCCTGGTGCTTTACATAGATATGTCATTGAATTCCCACAGTAACTCAATGAGGTAAGTACTCTTATCTGATGGAAGAGCAAGGTGAGGCTTGAGGAGCATAAGTTATTAGCTTAAAATCATAAGATTTGTAAAGATCAGGGCCAGTGTTGGAACCATGTCATCTGTTTTAAAAGCTACTGCTGTGCTGCCAAGCTGCTGAATACTTCAGATCATTGAATTTTGACTTTGGGATGTGTTGCGGGCAGGGAGAGGAGGAGGAGGGGAAGGAAATGTTGCAGATTTATTTTCCTAATTTTATTCGGCTTCAGCTAATATTAAAATTATTTTAAGCACTCCACTGGCAAAGGCGGAAGAGAGAATCCAATTTGATATTAAATATTTGCAATGGAAAATTTGCAGAGTCTTTTTGAGTAGAAGATATTTCCGAGTAATTCCCATGGGACTAATTCGGCCAGTTGTTCCCTTCTGCAGCATGCTTCCTGTGGTTGCTTCACTGTTCTCAGAAATGAACATTCCTGACTTTGAAGTCCTGGGGTTATGCTGGGCTAGATGCTGAACTGTGCCTTGGTTTCCCTGGCAATGTATGAATAAAGGGGAGAGGGTTACGAATTGCACTTAATTGCCTGAGTTAAAATTCTGTGATCTATGACAATTGTATTAAACCAGGCGTCTTTAGCCGGGTGTGGGCTCTATCATGATCATAATATTCACAGTAGCTGATGCTGACTGAGCATTTGCTTGTGTGCTGCACAGGATACTGAGACCTTTCTATGCCCCCACTCTTTTCATCCTAACAATGACCTTATTGTAAAGGTCCCATTAACCCTATTTTGTAGACTAAGAAACTGGGGATCAGAGAGGTTAAGTTCTGGGCCTAGTTGGCAAGTGGCAGAGCTGGGACAAGAAGGCAGGATTGTTTGACTCAAAAATCCCATGCCCTAACTAGTATGCTGTGTGCCAGAACCATCTTTGAAGGTTTTTTTTTCCTCCCCCCTCAGGATGGAGTCTCACTCTGTTGCCCAGGCTGGAGTGCAGTGGCATAATCTCAGCTCACTGCAACCTCCATCTCCCAGGTTCAAATAATTCTCCTGCCTCAGCCTCCTGAGTAGCTGGGACTATAGGTGTGTGCCACCATGCCAGGCTAATTTTTGTATTTTTAGTAGAGATGGGGTTTCACCATGTTAGGCAGGCCAGTCTTGAACTCTTGACCTCAGGTGATTCGCCTATCTCAGCCTCCTAAAGTGCTGGGATTACAGGCATGAGCCACTGCACCCAGCCCGTCTTTGAAGCTTTAAGTGGTTGATGGAAGAGCTGATCCCTTCCAGACCACTTGCCATAGTGAGCTAGAATTCCTGGCACAAAATGTGGATATCCTCCTTGTTAGACTTGGTTGCCCTTTCACCTACTGCATCACCACGGATGATCTCCGTCTGGAATATAGCCAGACGGATAAGGGAAGAGGGTCTTTCCTCACTGTAAGTTTCAAGGCCCATGCTGTAAGCCCATCAGATGAAAACATCCTTGAGTCTATGAAGCAGCACCGTCCATTTCCTCATTGCAGTCATACAGTTTGAATCAATGGCAGTTCTACCAAAGTCTAGTTTCTCACTAGGTGAGCATCTGGGATGTAAACTCCAGGAGGGTGGAGACCTTGCAAATTGTGCTCACAGCTGCATTCCAAGTGCTCAGAGCAGCACCTAGCATTTCACAGGCTCAGCACACATTTGTTGACTCTTTAATCCTGACGGGTCTGCCGCTTGCACTACCAGGTCTGTCTTCCTCTGAGCTGGACCATCTCATGCTGTTCTTTGTGCATACAATGCTGTTGCCTCTGTGCAACATGCTGTTCCCTACCCTGCCTGCTTAGTACCCTCTCCCCTTCAGGTCTCAGTCTAAATGTCACCTCTTGAGATGGGCCTTCCTGTTCTCCATATAGGCTGTCCCCTATGTCCAAAGAGCGTGTCTGTGTTAAATGGTCTCACGACACTACTTTTCCTTCAAGGCATGTGTCTCAATTTATAATTATACTTACATGAGTAGAACTGTTTCACATGTGACCTCTGCTTAAACTTTTAGTTCCATGAGGGCAGAGATCCTGTCTATTTTGCTCACTTTTATCCTCCTAGGGCGTAGTAGGTACTCACTAAACATTTGTGAGCAAATGAGTTCTCTACTTTCCCCACCAACACCAACATCCCCTAGAGTGATAGATTCTAATGCATTTAGTACTTACAACTGGATGAAGCCTTTTCTCCCCATCCCTGACCCTCATAACCTCTTCCTTGGCACTAATCAGACTTGCTGCTTCACAGACGGAAGGGATTTATTTTCCCTTTGGATCTGCTGTAACTCAGGTTTAGGGAAGGCTGTGATCTGCCCTCACTGCAGCTACCTAGCCCCAGGCCCAGGGAGCCAGGGCTGCTGTTTTTAGAGCAACTGAGTAACTTGAGTTCTCAAGAGTCATCTATAAAAAGTCTTAGTCTTCAACCCTTTATTCCGTGGGCAAGGTGAAAAGAGTGGTGCCTCTACAGACTGCCTCCCTCCTTAGCACGCACTCAGTCTTTTGTTCCTTCTCCCTACTTCTGATGTTGTTAGCACTGAAATGAATGGATCTTTCACCAGGGAAAATGGGGGAGGTTGGAAACATCAAAACCGGTAATGCTTTTCATCAGGTAGGAGCCAGAGCAGGAGGGAGGCGTGTGAGCAAAGCGTGTCTCAGGCTGTGAACTGTCGCTGGGCGCTGGCACCCTTGGCCTTTTAGAGTCACCACTCTGTAGGGTAAGACGGACGTGCAGAGAGGCCAGAGGTTTCTGCGTGGCTCCCTCTGGTCTCGCTCCTCGCTTCTTTCCTCTTTCTTCTTCCTGACATACGCAGCTCAGACTCCTCCTCACTTGGCCCTTCCTCGTCAGTATTGGCTTTCAGCTCTCCCAGCCCGACATCCTGTGGACGCTGCAGTTCAGACAAATAGCAAGATCATCAAAGAGAGGAGCATGAATGAAAAACTGCTTTATGACATGCCTTCAAAGTGTCTTTTTAGAAGTTCAAAGGATGTGGAGAGGAGGCAGGGGAATCAAAGAAGATGGGGTAGAGCAATGAACTCTCCAAGGAATCATTGAGTTTTTCATTGCATATTTTCTATGACGCTTGTGATGTAAAAATCAAAAGTATTCCCAGCCCTGAAGGGTTCTCAGTGAGTAGATCTGATGCAAAGAAGGAAACAACACACCTTGCCATGGAAGGCTCTACCCTGGCATTCTGAGTCCCCCGTTTTGTATCTGCAGTTCCTGTTTGGACCTCAGTTGAATACTTTGATCAGGAAAGACTGTCCAGAGATGGAGATTGAATGCCGCTTATGTGGTTCGATGTAAATGAATAATTTAGTCTGTGCAGATATTCCCCATTAACTCTTCCATTTAAAGATGAGCTAGGGTCTGGCTGTAGCGATGGAGATGCAGAATGTAGAAAAGATCTGGCATACATCATACGATCCAGAGATTTTTTTTTTTTTTTTTTTGAAGTCTCACTCTGTCACCCGAGCTGGAGTGCAGTGGTGTGATCTTGGCTCACTGCAATCTCTGCCTCCCAGGTTCAAGTGATTCTCCTGCTTCAGCCTCCTGAGTAGCTGGGATTGCCACCACGCCCAGCTAATTTTTGTATTTTTAGTAGAGACAGGGTTTCACCAGGTTGGCCAGGCTGATCTTGAACTCCTGACCTCAGGTGATCAACCCATCTCAGCTTCCCACAGTGCTGGGATCACAGGTGTGAGCCACCACACCCAGCCTGATCCCAGAGACTTCTTTACTGACGCACAGGAGAACCAAGATTTGGCTTGTGGCTGGAGTTGGTCCTGATTAATATGCTGGTGGGAACATCATTAATATTTTCATGTAGGAATGCCTTATGCCCAATCCACCCAGAAGGTTTTGGCAGCTAACACAGTGCCTGGCACATAGAGGGTACTTGAGTGAAATGAATGAATGACCAAACAAATGAACAACTTTGTTTTTGTAACCCTAGAGTAGACTCTTTCATGCGGATTCTCCTTGGGCCAGTCAGGCTCAGAATACGAGGACATGAGATGAGATCTGAATGACTGCATTAGTTAAATCTGCAAGGGATTTCAAGGCAAGGGACGTATATACCAACTCAAACTGGGTTGAGGCTGAAGGAATTTTGCTGGAATAATATTATTGAAAATGCCAGCCTAGTATTTAATAGCATACTAGGGTGACCATAATCAATAATAATTTAATGGCATAATACATTTGAAAATAACTAGAATTATATAATTGGATTGTTGTAACAAAAGAAAATGCTTGAGGAGGTGGATACCCCATTTTCCATGATGTGATTGTTGCACATTGCATGCCTGCATCAAAACACGTGTACCCCCATAAGTATATACACTTACTATGTACCCACAAAAATTTTTTGAAAAAGAAAATTCCAGGGGTAGATTTGACCTCTGCCTTGGCTGGTTTAAGGGGCTCCAGCGATTCCTGAGGGCTCTGTCTTACTCTCTGCATCTCTCCACTCTGCTTCTGTGTGCTTTAGCTCTCTGTTTTCAGGTAGACTTTCCTCTGGGAGTGCCAAGGCAAAGGAAGTATTATTTGATGGTTAAGAACACAGTCGGCTGGGCGCAGGGGCTCACGCCTGTAATCCCGGCACTTTGGGAGGCTGAGGCACGCAGATCACGGGGTCAGGAGATTGAGACCATCCTGGCTAACACGGTGAAACCCCATCTCTACTAAAAATACAAAAAAATTAGCTGGGTGTGGTGGTGGGCGCCTGTAGTCCCAGCTACTCAGGAGACTGAGGCAGGAGAATGGTGTGAACCCGGGAGGTGGAGCTTGCAGTGAGCTGAGATGGCGCCAGCCTGGGTGACAGAGCAAGACTCTGTCTCAACAACAACGACAAAAAAAAAAAAAAAAAAAAAAAAAGAACACAGCCTCTGGAGCCCAAAATAGTCTCAGTTTAAATTCCCAGTCTGTCACTTATTAGTTGTATGAACTTAAGTCAACATTTCTGTGCCTCAGTCTCCTGGTATGTACCTTAGAAATGATGATAGTCATAGCTAAATTTTATTGAGTATTTGCTGGGTGCCTGATGGTCTTCCAAGTGCTTTACATATAAGACCTCACTAATCTTCACAACAACCCATGGAGTAGGTACTATTATTAGCCCCATTTCAAAAATGAAGTAAACTGAGGCACAAAATGTTTAAATATTGCCTGTTATACAGCTAGTACCTATGGAACGAGAGTTTAAACCCAGGAAATCTGATTCCAGAGCCAGTAATATTGACCTCCAAACTATGCCACCTCATACGATAGAACTTACAACTTTTGGAGTTGATGTGGGAATTAAAGGAGATAATGTTGATATGTATAAAAAGACACTTGAGGCAGTTCTTAGCACATAAGGTGTATTCAAAGTTATCTAAAGAAAAAAAGCTGCCAGTAACTTCTGACCTATATTCTGTGCTCTCAGTAACATGAGCAAAGAGCAATTCTTCCTAAGAGATCCTCAGAATTCTCAGAATTGGGTCCTGTTGACTCGCTTTGGGTCCCATATCCGATGCCGAACCAGTCATTATGGCTAAGAGATGTCAGTGTTCCACTGAGCCAGGCTGGTTCATAGGCCCAACCTGAAGCTGAGGGCAGTGTTGGCACCACCTGAGCCACCTCAACTAAAAAGTGAAGGAGGATTGTTTCTTTGGAACAACAACAAGAAAAGGTAGCATTACTAGAGGTAGAGAAACAAGAAGTCCCTTTATCATGCATTTATACTAGCAAAAGAGGCTGTCTGGATTTCTTGGGGAAAAGACACATTGCAGCTGATGAACTGAACGAGAGGGTGGCCAGAGGCCCTTCCACTAAGTCCTATTGAACCCTGCAGCATAGAGTAGTGAGGGAAGAGGGTTGGAGGGGTTTGGCAAGAAGCACCATCTTTTTTTTTTTTTTCTTTTTTTTTTTTTAATTTTAAGTTCCAGGATACATGTGCAGAACATGCAGGTCTGTTACATAGGTAAACGTGTGCCATGATGGTTTGCTGCACCTATCAACCCATCACCTAGGTAACAAGCCCCCCATGCATTAGCTATTTATCCTGATACTTCCCCTCACCCCCCCCTGCTCCCACCACAGGCCCCAGGGTGTGTTGTTTCCCTCCCTGTGTCCATGTGTTCTCATTGTTCAGCTCCCACTTACAAGTGAGAACATGTGGAAGAAGCACCATCTTTAACGCTCAACCTGCTATGTCACTAGGGGCATCATTCAGAGAGGTCGTCAGGAAGTCCATGGCCAGTTCATTGAATCTGCAGGAGGGTAAATAGGACATAATTACCCAAATGGCATGTGGGCAGGCCCCAGGCCATCCTGCAAGAAGTGCTGGGTAAGCATCTGCAACCACTAATGATGCCCCTCAAGGCCCTGGTGTTGCTCAGAGGTGGCGCCGCCAGCCCTGAAGCCCCTATTCCCATGCTCCTGGGTGAGTCAGGCTGTGCTGAAGGAGGGCCCCACCTGATTCACCAGTCCCACTTCCTTTACTTCCTGGTGGTCCCCACCCACACAGCCACCACACCCAGAGCAGCACTGACCAATAGGACCAAAATTAGCTTCTGAGGCATAATGGGAAAACTTGGTCCAAGATCCTGTGGGCAATGGGTAAATTACAAAGGGACCCCGGGTTAAAGATATCAGTTCACCAGTTTCCACTTAAATCCCTACTACCTTCCACTTACTGGGGCCATTTGTTGCTGGAGTAGGCATACGGAGACATTTCCTTTAGTGCCAAGTTTAAGCAGCTAACTCCTGTCAAGCATCTAAGGGTTAGTTTGGAAATGAGAGTGTGCAATAGTACCAGTACCATAAAAATAACTGGCTGGTTGTATTAATCTGTTCTTGGATTGCTATAAAGAACTACCTGAGACCGAATTTATACCACAGGCTCTATAGGCAGCATGGCTAGGGAGGCCTCAGGAAGCTTACAGTGATGGTGGAAGGCAGAGGGGAAGCAGGCGGAAGAGAAGGGGGAGGTGCCACACTTTTTTAAACAACCAAATCTCATGAGAACTCACTATCACAAGAACAAGGGAAAAATCCATCCCCATGATCCAGTCACCTCCCACCAGGCCCCTCCTCCAACACCGGGGATTACAATTTGACCTGAGATTGGGTCGGGACACAAATCCAAACCATATCAATAGTAGAGACTCAGCTGCTGTTTCACAACTACTTTTTTACTAGTGTGTGTGTTGGCAGTGGGGGTCTAGTCATTCTGGATATTATTGCTCAGGCTCATTTTTCTAAATTTTCTAAATTTTTCTGCTTTACCCTGCCTTATCAGATTCCATTCACTGATGAGCTTGCTTAGTAATCAGTAAAAAATGAGACCAGCAACGTCACAGCTTTCTCTCTCTCAGTTCTTCACTGAGACCCCAGAACCAACTCGTCCTACAAACTCTGGGAACTTCATCCACAATATCTCCTTCTCTCTCCCTCCTGTTTCAACAGTCTGTTTTCTGACTCCTTCCTCTAAACCTATACTAAAATGACCCATCCTAAAAATAATCACCTTCCCACAACTTTCCACTTTCCTTGTAGCTATCCATACCCTTCTTTTCTACCAAATGTCTTCTTTTTGTTGTTTTTTTAAGCGAAAGCAAGTTTATTAGGAAAGCAAAGAAATAAAGAATGGCTACTCCATATGCAGAGCAGCAACTTGGGCTGCTGGACTAAGGATACATATAATTATTTCTTGATTTTATGCTAAAAAAGGGTGGATTATTCATGAGTTTTCTGAGAAAGGGGTTGGGCAATTCCTGGAACTGAGGGTTCTTCCCCTTTTAAAACCATATAGGGTAACTTCCTGACATTGCCATAGCATTTGTAAACTGTCGTGGCTCTAGTGGGAGTGTCTGTTAGCATGCTAATGTATTCTTTTTTTTTTTTTTTTTTTTTTTTTTGAGACAGAGTCTAGCTCCGTCGCCCAGACTGGAGTGCAGTGGTTGGATCTCGACTCACTGCAAGCTCCGCCTCCCGAGTTCACGCCATTCTCCTGCCTCAGTCTCCCGAGTAGCTGGGACTACAGGCGCCTGCCACCATGCCCGGCTGATTTTTGTATTTTTAGTAGAGAGGGGGTTTCACGGTGTTAGCCAGGGTGGTCTCGATCTCCTGACTTCATGATCCACCCACCTCAGCCTCCCAAAGGGCTGGGATTACAGGCGTGAGCCACTGTGCCCAGCTGCTAATGCATTATAATTAGCATATAATGAGCAGTGAGGACGACCAGAGGTCAGTGTTTTCGCCTCCTTGGTTTTGGTGCTCTCCACCAAATATCTTGAAAGACATTTGCCTGCTATGTCCACTGCTCAACTCCAGTTACAGTCTGGTTTCTGCTTCTACCATGGCACTGAAACTGCCCTGCCAGGCTTATAGCAAGCAACTCTGAACTCCAAATGTTTTGAGAGTTTCATCCCTATCAGTGAAAACAAATTGAGTATGTGCCTCAACATATGAATATTTATTTATAAATTATATACATATGCTAATGTATAGCTATTGTATCTACTACGAAATATAAACCAAAATAAATACTTTAAGAGATGATTTAAATATAGAAGTTTGAATATTTTCCCTAGTGGATTGTCTCCTGCTTGCCTCTTTGGTCTACTTACTGATTTCGATGTATTTATTTTTTTGTCAGCTTTATTGAGATATAATTTAATGTGGTAAAATCAATTTTAAATATACAATTCAATGATTTTAGGCAAATGTATAAAGTCTTATAACCACTATCCCAATCATAATATAGAACATTCCAACACCTCCAAAAGGTCCCTCATTTTTATTTTCAGTGAATTCCTTACTTCTTCCTCTGACCCCTAGCAACAAGCAACCTGCATTTTAATCACTATAATTTGCATTTTCTAGAATTGCATATAAATTAAATAACACAGAAGGTAGTTTTTTTTTGTATCTGATGTCTTTCACTTACCATGATGCTTTTGAGATTCGTTCATGCTGCTGCATGTGTGGCTAGTGTTTTCATTTTTATGGCTAAGTAATTACCTGTTGTATGAGGATGCTATAATATGTTTACTCATTTACCCGTTGAAGGACAGAAATTTATGACTAAAGTTGCTATAAGCATTGACATATAAGTATTTGTGTAGATATGCATTTTTATTTCTCTTAGGTCAATACCTAGGAGTGGGATTTCTAAGTCATATGGTAAGTATATGTTTAACTTTATCAGAAACTGCCAAAACTGTTTTGTAAAGTGCCTGAAAAATCGCATCCTCATCAGCAATCTATGAAAGTTCCTTTTGCTCCCATGTCCTCACCAACATTTAATATTGTCAGTCTTTTACATTTTAGCCATTGAGAGGGATATGTAGTGCTATATACAAAGCTGATTACTGCAGCTTTATAAGAAGTTTTGAAATAATCCTTTAATTTTTTAAAATCAAAATTGTTTACACTTCCCTCCTTTTTTTTTTTTTTGAGACAGAGTCTCTGTCACCCAGGCTGGAGTACAGTGTTATGATCTTGGCTCACTGCAACCTGTAACTCCCAGGTTCAAGTGATTCTCTTGCATCAGCCTCCCGAGTAGCTAGGATTACAGGCACACACCACCACACCAGGCTAATTTTTGCATTTTTAGTAGAGACGGGATTTCGCCAGGTTGGCCAGGCTGGTCTCAGACTCTTGACCTCAAGTGATCCACCTGCCTTGGCCTCCCAAAGTGCTGGGATTACAGGCATGAGCCGCTGCACCCAGCCCTCTACTTTTTAATATAAGCATCTAAATCTGCCATCTTGCTACTTGTTTTCTATTTGTCTCATCTGTGTTTTGTTGTTCCTTTTTTCTTTTTCTGCATTCATTTTTTTATTATAATTTTTTTTAATGTTTTAAGTTGACTTATTTATTTATTTATTTTGAGACGCAAGGCTGGAGTACAGTGGCACGATCTTGGCTCACTGCAACCTCTGCTTCCCAGGTTCAAGTGATTCTCCTGCTTCAGCCTCACAAGTAGCTGGGATTACAGGTGACTGCCATGACTCCTGGCTAGTTTTTTGTATTTTTAGTAGAGACAGGGTTTCACCATGTTGTCCAGGATGGTCTCGAACTCCTGACCTTGTGATTCGCCTGCCTCAGCCTCCCAAAGTGCTGGGATTACAGGTGTGAGCCACTGCGCCTGGCCTTTTTCTGCATTCTTTTAGATTAAGTGCTTTAATATTATTTCTTAGAAACTTTATTGAGGAATAATTTACATACCATAAAATTCTTCCATCTTAAATATACAATTTGGCCAGGTGCAGTGGCTCATACTTGTAATCCCAGCACTTTGGGAAGCTGAAGTGGGAGGATTGCTTGAGCCCAGGAGCTCAAGGCCAGCCTGGGCAACATAGTGAGACCCCTGTCTCTACAAAAAACATTTTTTAAAAATTAGCCAGGCATGTTGATGTGTGCCTGTGGTCCTAGCTACTTGGAAGGCTGAGGTGGGAGGATTGCCTGAGTCCAGGAGGTTGAGGCTGCAGTGAACCAAGATTGCACCACTGCACAGCAGCCTGGGAAACAGTGCGAGACCCTGTCTCTAAAATACATATATATACACACATGCACATTTTCCCCTTGCTTAGCATATAATCAATAAATATAACTATCCTTAGTCCGGTAGCCCAAGTTGCTGCTCTGCCTATGGAGTAGCCATTTTTTATTCCTTTACTTTCCTAATAAACTGGCTTTCACTTAAAAATTTAAAAAAAAAGACATTTTGTGGAGAAGAAGGGTATGGATAGCTACAGGGAGAGTGGAAAGTTGAGGGAAGGTGATTATTTTTAGGATGGGCCATTTTAGTATAGGTTTAGAGGAAGGAGTCAGAAAACACAGACTGATGAAACGGGAGGGAGAGAGAAGGAGATACTGTGAAGTTCCCAGAGTTTGCAGGAGGAGTTGGTTCTGGGGTCTCAGTGAAGATTAAAAAAGTAATGGCAAAAACCACAATTACTTTTGCACCAACCAAATGATTTGTATATAAATCATTATAAATATGTAATGATTTATATATAAATCATTAAATTATAAATTTCATGATTTTCAGTAAATTTACAAAATTGTGCGACGATTACAACAATCCAGTTTTAGAATGTTTCTGTCACCCCAAAAAGATCCCTCATGCCCATTTATAGTCAATATGATTCTATTTTATCCCCTTTATTGGTTTAATTAGCTATACCTCATTTTATTTTTTTTGGAGGTTCTTTTGGGGTTTACAGTGTACATCTTGAACTTAGTGCCGTCTGTCTTCAATTAATAAGTCATTTAATGTTTGTCATAAGAACCTTGCAACAGTATATTTCCACCCCTTCTTCCTAGCCTTTGTGCTCTTCTTGTCACTCATTTTATTTTTATTTCCACATGTGCTATAAACCCCTCAAAACATTGTTGCTATTTTCCCTTTGAACGACCAAATCTCAAGGTTTTTTTTTTTTTTTTTTTGAGACGGAGTCTCACTCTCTCACCAGGCTGGAGTGTAGTGGTGTGATCTCAGCTCACTTCAACCTACACCTCCCAGGTTCAAACTATTCTCCTTTCTCAGCCTTTTGAATAGCTGGGACTACAGGCACATGCCACCACACCTGGCTAATTTTTGTATTTTTAGTAGAGATGGGGTTTCACCATGTTGGCCAGGATGGTCTTGATCTCTTGACCTCATGATCCGCCCACCTTGGCCTCCCGAAGTGTTGGGATTACAGGCATGAGCCACCACCCAAGATTTTCAAAAGGGAGAAGAAAAGGTATTTTGTATTTCCTGACCTATTTTTCGTTTCTAGCACTCTTCATTCCTTTGTGTAGATCCACATTTCCATTTGGTATCATTAGCCTTCTGCCTGAAAGACTTCCTTTAACATTTCTAATAGTGGTGGTCTGTTGGTGATGAATTCTTCCTATGTTTAAAATACCTTTATTTAACTTCTGGTTTTGAAAAATATTTTTGCTGGGTCTAGGTTAACTTTTTTTTTTTTTTTCCCTTTCAGTACTTTAAAGATACCAGTGTCTTCCGAGTTGTATTGGTTATGACAAGGAGTCTACTGTCAATCTTTATTTCCCTTTGTTTTTTTCTCTACTTTAAAAATTTTCTCTTTATCACTAGTTATAAACAATGTGATTATCATATGCCTTGGTGTAGTCTTCTTTATGTTTCTTCTGTTTGAGATTTGTTAAGCTTTTTGCACCTGTGGGTTTCTAGTTTTCCTCAAATTTGGAAAAATTTTGGCTGTTACTTCTTCAGATATATTTCATGCCCCCTATTCGTGTCCTGGTTTTTGTGCTCCAATTATATTAGCCTGCTTGATGTTGTCCCACAGCTCACGGATGTGCTGTTCATTGTTTTTAGTTTTTTTTCTTCTGTCAGTGTTTTTACTGACAGATGGTTTCAATTCATTAACCTTTTTTTCTGCATCCAGTTTATTTTCTCATCCAGTTTATTTTACATCTCAGACATTCTATTTTTCACCTCTGGAAGTTTGATTCATAACTTTTTTTTGCCTTCCATGTCTCTCCTTAACATGCTCATGCTTTCCTTTAGTTTTCTTGAACGTACATAGTTAGAATGCTGTTTTAATGTTTTCTTATACTAATTGTGTCATCTGCGGAATATCGGGGTCTATTCCTCAGTAGGGGTTATGTTTTCCTACTTTGTGCATGCCTGTCAACTTTTGATTGGATGCCAAATATTGTGAAGTCTACATTGTGGAGTGCTGGGGTGCTTTGCATTCCCATAAACATTGTTGGACCTTGTTCTGGGATGCTGCGGGATCAGCTGTGTTGCTTGGAATTAATCTGATCCTTTGAGTCTTGCTTTTCAACTTTGTGAGGCTGAGTCTAGAACAGAACTTAGTCCAAGTCTGGAGTTGACAAACTATGGCCCACAGGCAAGCTGTCAGTATTGGTAAATAAAATCTTATTGGAACATGGCCACACCCATTTGTTTACATATTGTCTAGTGCTGCTTTTATACTTCAGCAGCAGAATTGGGTTCCTGTAGCAGCAGTGGCTGTTATGAACCACAAGCCTAAAAAATGTTGTATCTGGTCCTTTAAGAAAAAGGTGGCCGGGCGCGGTGGCTCAGGCCTGTAATCCCTGCACTGTGGGAGGCTGAGGCAGTTGGATCATGAGGTCAGGAGATCGAGACCATCCTGGCTGACATGGTGAAACCCTGTCTCTACTAAAAATACAAAAAATTAGCCAGGTGTGGTGGCGGGTGCCTGTAGTTCCAGCTACTCCCAGGAGCTGGAGCTTGCAGTGAGCCAAGATCGTGCCACTGCACTCCAGCCTGGGCGACAGAGCCAGACTCTGTCTCAAAAAAAAAAAAAAGAAAAAAGAAAAAAGAAAAAGGTTGCCTGGCCGAGCTTGGAGGCCCACGCCTATAATCCCAGCACTTTGGGAGGCCAAGGCAGGTGGATCACTTGGAGTCAGGGGTTTGAGACCAGCCTGACCAACATGCAAAACCTGCTCCATGTATTAGAAGGTCTTTCCCCTTTCATTGGTTGGAACATGAACTACCCTTGGCCATGTCTGAGCTCTGGGAATTATTCCACCTACTTTATTCCTCTTTGCACTGTGGCCTGGAAACTCTATCCAGACAGTGAGCTGGGGTGCTCTCAGGGCTCACCTAATTTGTTTTCTTTTCTCAGGGGATCATTGTTTTGTGCTTTGTCTAAAAACTTGTCCAGTGTTGGCCGGGCACGGTGGCTCATGCCTGTAATCCCAGCACTTTGGGAGACTGAGGTGGGCCGATCACGAGGTCAGGAGATTGAGACCATCCTGGCTAACAGCTAACACTGTGAAACCCCGTCTCTACTAAAAATACAAAAAATTAGCCGGGGGTGATGGCGGGTGCCTGTAATCCCAGCTACTTGGGAGGCTGAGGCAGGAGAATAGCGTAAACCCAGGAGGCGGAGCTTGCAGTGAGCCGAGATCACACCACTGCACTCCAGCCTGGGCGACAGAGCCAGACTCCGTCTCAAAAAAATAAATAAATAAATAAATAACTTGTCCAATGTCTAAAAACTATTGTTTCATAAATTGCGTGTCTTTTCTAGTTATTTAAGGTAGGAGAATAAATCACCCTCTGTTATTCCATTATGGCTGAAAGCTAACATTCCTTACTTTTTTTTTTTTTTTTTTTTAACTTTTTGTCCTCTTCTGATTACAAAAGTGGTATGTGTTCCTAACCTACTGGCTTCTCTGCCACAGTGGAGCTGATTGGCCACCCCAGCTTTTTGCAGTTACTCCACTTTTTTTTTGAGACAGTCTGGTTCTGTCACCCAGGCTGGAGTGCAAGGGCACAATCTCCACTCAATGCAACCTTCGCCTCCCGGGTTAAGCAATTCTCCTGACTCAGCCTCCCAATTAGCTGCTATAGGTGTACGCCACCATGCATCACTAATTTTTGTGTTTTTTAATAGAGACAGGGTTTCACCATGTTGGCCAGGCTGGTCTCGAAATCCTGACCTCAGGTGATCTCCCTGCCTTGGCCTCCCAAAGTACTGGGGTTACCGGTGTGAGCCACTGCAACCGGCCACTTTTATGATATCTTTTCTATCACCCCACTTTCATGATATCTCTTCCATCTGCGATCTCTTTATCTGTTCTTTGTTGCTTTCGTCCACCTTAAGGATATCAAGTAGTAATAATCCCGGTTTCTCACCATTCCTCCATTCTCCTGTAGCTTCAACTACCATGTGAATGGGGATCCTTAGGGATTTAAAGTATACTTTTTAGTTGTTCAGTCCTAGATTGAAATCTTGGTTGTACTATTTATTATGACATGGGCAGACTCAGGTTTTCTGGCATTAAGAATAATCTCTAACATTTTTGTGCTCTTAATTCATACCTGGGCTGGGCACAGTGGCTCACGCCTGTAATCCCAGCAATTTGGGGGGCCAAGGTGCGGGATCATCTGAGGTCAGGAGTTGAAGACCAGCCTGGCCAACATGGTGAAACCCCGTCTCTACTAAAAATACAAAAAATTAGCAGGGTGTGGTGGCAGATGCCTCTAATCCAAACTACGCAGGAGACTGAGGCAGGAGAAGCACTTGAACCCAGGAGGCAGAGGTTGCAGTGAGTCAAGATGGCACCATTGCACTCCAGCCTGGGCAACAAGAGCCAAACTCTGTCTCAAAAACAAAAAACAAACAAACAAAAAAAGCCATACCTGATGATGGGCTCTGTACATCACACATATCTGTAATCTTCCACAGCAACTCTATGAGGGAGGTACTTTTGTTATTCCTAGTTTATAATGGAGAAAACCGAGATTCAAATAGGTTACTTGGCTCAGGTGGACAAGCTAGAATTTGGACCCAGGATTTTCTGATGAGACCGGCTGACCAGCTATCCTTTCTCCCTAAGATCTTCTCCATCTGATCTTCTGTTTGGGTTCTGAAAGTCCTGCTTGCTGGGAAACCCCTCAGAACTGGAAAAACTGGGGTAGTTGACCAGCACAGTAAATTGCCCTCTCTGCCTGGATCGCTTCCCTGTACCCATTTCATATTTTGTATAATTTAAACTCTAAATGCATGTTGAGTAGTTTGTATAGTGCCTGACACACAGTAAGCACTTAAAAGTGCAAGCTGGGCCGGGCGCGGTGGCTGAAGCCTGTAATCCCAGCACTTTGGGAGGCCGAGACGGGCGGATCACGAGGTCAGGAGATCGAGACCATCCTGGCTAACACGGTGAAACCCCGTCTCTACTAAAAAATACAAAAAACTAGCCGGGCGAGGCGGTGGGCGCCTGTAGTCCCAGCTACTCAGGAGGCTGAGACAGGAGATTGGTGTAAACCCGGGAGGCGGAGCTTGCAGTGAGCCGAGATTGCGCCACTGCACTCCAGCCTGGGCGACAGAGCGAGACTCTGTCTCAAAAAAAAAAAAAAAAAAAAAAAAAGTGCAAGCTGTTATTACTGCTCCTGTTTCTAAGCCTTCTGAATACAAGTGGTGGACGTTCGTTAGTCTTTCTGATGACCCAACATCTGAACATCATTTCTCTGTGTTGGGAATCTTCCGCCTTATGGGGCCGAACGCACTTCCCACTCCAGAGTAATCCTTCCCACGCTGGCCGCGAGAACGCAGGCATGTGGCTCAGGCCCCACCTGTCAGAAGCCCGTGCTCTGATCCTGATTAGAAGCGGGGCCCACACACATCTCTCCTGGTGAGGATGACAGTGGTAGGATTCTGGAAGCAGAGCCCAAGCCAGGGCTGTGAGCTAGAGTTAGTTTCCGGTGGTCTCAACAAGGGGCTCCTCACTGGCTGAGGTCTGGAATGAATTCGATGTTTGCTCCTGGCTAGAAAGGGGGGAACCTTGGTTATCTGGCTGTTCTGGAAATTACAAGAATTGCCAGATATCCTCTAGCAATTTCCTCTTGTGTTTGAATTAGCCTGAGTTGCTTTCGTTTCTCTACAACCGAGTGCACTGATTGATACATATACCATCCGGATATTGTGGGCACTTCAAACTTAATGCATCCCAAATAGAACTCATTGCCTTTCCTCAGAGACTGCCATCTCTCGTATTCTTCATCACAAGCACAGCTCCTCAGCATTTGCTGGATTTATGAAATTAGAAACTATAGTCACCTTCAACTCCTCCTTCCTAAACCCTCAGCCCTCACCATTTACCAAGAAAGCGTCGACCCTTTCTGGGTTTCCCTCTCTATCTTCTCTGCTGTTGCCTTCACCCAGGCCCTCTTGCCTTGAACATGGCACAGCCTCAGATCTGGTCATCTTTTTGCTGTTCTCCTGCAGAGATGAAGAGCAGGAAACAGAGAAGGTCCAGTGTCACTTATGCCAAAGATGAGGACAAAATAGAAAAGGAGGTGGATGAGGGTGGATTCAAACTGGAGAAATTAATGCTTGGGATGGAAGAGATGAAAAACCTTTTTTAAAGGGGAAAGAGTAAAAGATACAGCTGATCAGCTGGGCATGGTGGCTCACGCCTGTAATCCCAGCACTTTGGGAGGCCGAGGCGTGTGGATCACCTAAGGTCATGAGTTCAAGACCAGCCTGGCCAACAGAGTGAAACACCGTCTCTACTAAAAATACGAAAAGTTAGCTGGGCATGGTGGCGGGCGCCTGTAGTCCCAGCTACTCGGGATGCTGAGGCAGGGGAATGGCGTGAACCTGAGAGGGAGGTGGAGCTTGCAGTGAGCCGAGATCGCGCCACTGCACTCCAGCCTGGGTGACAGAGCAAGACTCCATCTCAAAAACAAACAAACAAAAAAACACAAAAAAACAAACAAAAAGCTGATCCTCTTTATTCACAGAAGCCATATTTGCACATTCACCTACTTGCTAACATTTACTTGTAACTCCAAGAATCAATATTTGTAGTGCTTTTGTGGACATCATGGGAGCAGAACAAAATTTGAGTCACTCAGTGCATGTGGTGCCAGCTGAGTTGAAACAACGTGACACTCTGCCTTCACTGTTCAGCCCTCATACTGTGGTCAAGTGTCCTCTTAGTGTTCTGTGTGTGCTGTGTTTTTCACATTTTTGTGCTTTTGTTAGTGATTTTGTTGTTCATTTTTTATTTTTCAAAAATTTTTAAGAGACAGGATCTCCCCTTTTTGCCCAGGCTGATGTGAAATGCAGTGGTGTGATCATAGCTCACTGTAACCTTGAACTCCTGGCCTCAACAATCCTCCTGCCTTGGCCTCCCACAGTTCTGGGACTACAGGTGCATACCACCACTCCTGGCCTTGATTTTGCTGTTTAAATGGCCTCCAGGCATCGTGCTGTCTAGTGTTCCCAAGCTCCAGAAGGCTGTGATGTGCCTTGCAAAGAAAATACTTGTGTTAGATAAGCTTTGTTTAGGCTTGAGTTTTAGTGCTGCTGGCTGAGTTCAGTGTTATTGAATCAAAAATATGTATTAAGTGAGTTGTCTTTAAACAGAAATGTACATAAAGCACATTGATGTATTGATCAGTGGACAAAAAATGTTGATCAGTTTGGCTAGAGGCTTTAAGAAACCGCCCTCTGTATTTCCCTTGGGAGCAATGGTTTAGTATTTGCCAATGCAGTGTTTGCAGTGACTTTATGGAACTACCGCGAGTTATGAGAATTGACTGTGTACTGGTGCTCATATTCAGCCCCTTGATCCTGAATATGCTTGATTTGGAAAAGGGGAAGTGGTTCATTGCACCCTCAAGTTAACACTTCTGAGAAATGTATCAGTTAGAAGTCAAGCAGAGGAGCAACACCAGTAGGAGATACATATTTTAATAAATATATGACAAGGAATTGGCTTACATAATTGTGCGGCTTGGCTAAGTAAGCCTGAAACCCACAGGGTGTACTATCAGGAAGGAAGAATCACATAGGCATTGCTGAAGCTTGTCCACAGGCAGCCAAATAGGGAACATCTGGTGAAGGAAAAACAATTGTGGATCCACCTGCTGTTGGAATCTCTTTTACCAGGAAAAGCTTAGTCCCTTTTCATGGCTCACCTGATTGAGTTTGGCCCATCGAATATAATCTCCCTAGATTAGAGTCAACTGATTAGGGCCTTTAATCACATCTATAGAATGCCTTCACAGCAGCACCTAGGTTAGGGTTTGATTGAATAACTAGGAGAAGGTGTGTGTCGCAAAAAGATTGCTGCCCATGTATTTAGTCACATAGACACATCTAAAGATCATTGCAATGATACATCAAATGTAGATTTTAGGTGGGAGTGGTGGCTCACAACTGTAATCCCAGCACTTTGGGAGGCCAAGCTGGGAGGATTGCTTGAGCCCAGGAGTTCAGGACAATCCTAAGCAACATAGTGAAACCCTGTCTCTCTAAAAAATACAAAAATTAGTCAAGTGTGGTGGCACATGCCTGTAGTCCCAGCTACTTGGGAGGCTGAGGTGGGAGGATGATTGAGCCTGGGAGGTTGAGTGCAGTGATCATGCCACTGTACTCTAGCCTGGGCAACAGAGCAAGATGCTGTCTCAAAAAACGATGTAGGTTTTAATGCAAGTTATTTTGTTTCTATAAGTTTGAATGATGAGTTCTGCATAAGTAAAGTCACATGATTTCACTTGGCTGTCTTCTGATCAACTGAGATTTCATTACTTCTCCCTTCTTTCCTAGGACCAGGCACCATTCTGAGTTTCTTCTATAAACCAGGTACTCTGACCCTCCTCATTTTACAAGTAGAGACACTGGAGCATTGGGAAGTTAACTATCTCTACTAAGTGATGAAGCCAGGATTTGAATCCTGGTAGTCTAGGGTCAGAACCTGTGTTCTTAACCTTCATGCTATGCTGAGTCTCAATATGACATGAAGAAAGTCATTTCTATCAAGACCCCTTCATGTTTTAGGTAGGCAGGTCTGCATGAGAAGTACATGAGAACTCGTGCAGTTCTTGGTTGTCTTATAGCACAGGGGAGCATATATTCTTGTTAAAGACATTAGTGTCTCTTTCAGTGCTGGAATCTTAGGCTCTACTTCTAGAACCCCAGTCCCTCTGGCCCTTTTCTTGGACCATGTACCACCTAAAGTCCCTTGAATCATTTAAACCTTGAAGTCATACAGATTCCCCACTTGCCCCACACTCATGCCTTCTTCCACAAAGTCACGCAGATTTGTGTCCTGAGGCTTTAATTAACTCTCCTGGCCAGGTTAGACCTTCCCAAAGAACTTTATTATTTGGTTCTGCTCCATCGCCCATTAATTTATTCATTCATTCATGTATTCATGTATGCAAGCAACCCAATGTTTGAGTATTTACTATGTGCCAGGTACCATGCTAGGTACTGGGGATATAGTCATTAATAGGATAGACACCTCTTAGCACCTTGAAAGTGGTTACAATCCCGTGTCCCAGAGAAAAAGTCTGGGGAGTAGGATCACCTGCTGATGTGGTTTGGATTTATATCCCTGCCCAAATCTTGTCCAATTGTAATCCCCGGTGTTGGAGGAGGGGTTTGATGGGAGGTGGTTGGATCATTGGGGTAGATTTCCCCCTTGCTGTTCTCAGGATAGTAAGTTCTCATGAGATCTGGTTATTTAAAAGTGTGTAGCACCTCCCCCTTCACCTTCTTCCTCCTTCTCCAATCATGTAAGGTGTGCCTGCTTCTCCACTTTCTGCCATGATTTTAAGTGTCCAGAGGCCTCCCTAGACATGCTTCTCATACAGCCCGAAGAACTGTGAGTCAGTTGAACCTCTTTTCTTTATAAATTACCAAGTCTCAGGTAGTTCTTTATAGCAGTGCAAGAATGGACTAATACACCCGTCAAACAGGAAAGCAGGCCCACAATGCCTTGCATGCTGCCTTTCTTCCTGATTCGGCAAGTATTTGCAGAAGTGTGTGGTTTCCCCTATACAGGTGAATGTATTAAAATAATTTTACATCAGTAAAAGGCCCTTTTTCATCAGCCTCCTTGTTTTTTTTCATCCCTTCCCCTTTCCACTGTCATAGGAATCCTTGGGGGGTCTCTTCGCCAGGCAGAAACCTCTGTGGCCATTGGTGCCATCTGCCTGAGTATTACTTGTACCCACTGGATTCATTCTGCCTACTCTGCCTGGCAGGCTGCGCTTGGCTCACAATAATGGGCTGGATCCCACACCTGTCAAGGGTGAGCCAGGTGCAGAGCAGTGAGAGGTGTGTGGATGAGCAAGTGTGGGGTCTGGCCACTGTGCACAGCCAGGCACACTGGCTGCTGTGGCAGGGCAGGCACCTCCAGGCAGCAATACAGGTGTTGGCGGTGTGTGAGGCTGTGGCTGGACCAGATGTACTGCATGCAGCTTCTGCTATGGGCACCTGCATCTTGATGAGGGGAACATGGTGGCACCCAGAAGCTTGTAAACACCAGGAACCACAGAACCCTAAAGAGGGTGTCACAGTCCTGGCTCAGGAAACGCTAAGTCTGGGGTCCCCAAAGGGCTGCAGGTCTTTTCTCCTTCTTGTCATCTGCAATGTGGTGAGCAGGGGGCATGTTCCAGCCCTATTTGTGTTACAACTCTTTTAGTCCTGTTATTTGGCAGGTCCTGAGTTCTTGTCCCATATCTAGGAAGAGTGAGGTACATGTACAACTGGAGGGTGAGCATGGCAGAGAGGAGCTTCACTGGGCAGCAGAACAGTTCTCAGGAGACCTGAAATGGGAAGCTTCCATCCATAGGCAGGTCATTGTGACAAGTGTACAGCTCTCAGTGGAGAGGAGACCTGTAGTGGGTAGCTCCTCTCTGCAGGTTGGGGGACGTCCTGACAAGTTCATTCAGCTGTCTGCTGACAGGAGACCCACAGTGGGTAGCTCCTCTCCGCAGACAGGTCCTCCTGACTTCTGTCAAAGTCTGGCTGAGTTTGGGGTTTTTATGGGCTTCAGAAGGGAAGAGGTGCATGCTGATTGGTCCTTGGGTAGCCATGAGCAGGCCTGGAAAAAGCACCGTAAGAGGCTGGGCATGGTGGCTCATGCTTGTAATCCCAGCACTTTGGGAGGTTGAGGCGGGTAGATCGTGAGGTCAGGAGATCAAGACCATCCCGGCTAACATGGTGAAAGCCCGTCTCTACTAAAAATACCAAAAAAAAAAAAAAAAAAAAAAAATGTGTGGGACGTGGTGGCAGGTGCCTGTAGTCCCAGCTACTTGGGAAGCTGAGACAGGAGAATGGCATGAAAACCCAGGAGGCAGAGCTTGCAGTGAGCCAAGATCACACCACTGCACTCCAGCCTGGGTGACAGAGTGAGACTCCATCTCAAAAAAAAAAACAAAAACAAACAAACAAAAAAAACGCACCATAAGTTCTCACTCCAGTCTGCAGAACCGGCAGCCTGGCCCCCAGGCCATCCCTGGCCTGAAGGTGGGGTTTCACTGGGGACCCACCTTTTTTTGGCTGGGAACCTGTCTGCCCCCTGCTGCCATCCATGATGCCCAGGCTGTTCATGCTGAGGGGTGCCTGTAGGCCCTCGCCAAGCAGCCCTCACAACCCACTCAGCGTCCCTCCTGTGCTCATCGGCACCCAAAGTCCAGAGGGGGCTGCAGCAACAGAGGGCTGGCGTGCCAGCACTACCCCAAATGTGCTGGGTTGTGACAGTGCCTGGGCTTGGCTTCAGCTTCACTCTGAAATTGGTGCAGAGGCTGGGAGTGAGGAGAGGCCAGGCAGCGGGAGTAGGCACTTCTGAGCCTGCAGGGGAAAGGAGCCTTCCGAGGCCCCCAAGAGTGCAGAGATGCCCAGGTCCACAGCTGTGGCTGGGTGGCTGCAGCTGCACCTGGGAGGGTGGGGCTCCCATCCCTCCAACTCGGAAGGGGTTGGAGCTCCTGCCTGTTCCTGGCTTCCACCGACTCTGTGAAGTGCACAGCCCTGGCTGCATCTCCCTCACTGCAGCCAGTGTCATGGCAGTGGCTGTTCCAGACAGGCCACTGTTGTTGTCACCACTCTCTACTCCATCAGACTTTATTCATTTAGGGTATACCTTTCTAGATCTTTCTTCCATGCATTTATAAACAAAAATGAATATATTTTGTTCAAAAAGAATTTATAATGGTACACAATATTCCATAAATGCTAATTGGTGGATGGAATCATTTTCACATGTGTTTCTCTCCAGTTTGCTTGCTACTTTCCAGGTAGAGTGGCTAGGCATATTAGGAAAGTAATGTCTCTGAATTCCTGATTTTTCCCATCAGCCATGTTGACTAGATGTGGCTGTAAGAGTTTGCTGTGTTAGTCACCTCAGGCTGCCATAACAAAACATTATTAAGTTGTGTGGCTAAAAGAATAGAACTTTATTTCTCATGGTTCTGAAGCCTGGGAAGTCCAGCATGGTCAGTTTCTGGTGAGGGCTCTCTTCCTGGCTTGCAGACAGCCACCTTCTTGCTGTGTCCTCACATGGTGGAGAAAGAGAGTTCAATCTCTCTCTCTCTTTTTTTTTATAAAGACACCAGTCCTATTGAATTAGGACCTCATCCTTATGGTTTCATTTAACTTCAGTTACCTCTTAAAGACCCTGTCAACTAATAGTCATTTTAGGGGTTAGGACTTCAACATGTGGATTTTGGGGAGACATGACTCAGTCCACAGCATTGTCCATGATGTCTGTACATGCCTCAGGGCAACCATATACATAGTGGGGCTGCTCCAATTCATCTAGTTCAGGGCTCTGCCCCCAGTGGGCACTCTTTAGGTTTGTTGACACATGTTCTTAGATTAGAACTGCTCCTTGCCCTGTGACTTGAGATAAGCTGAGGGCCTCCCAATGGCCTCCATCCCTAGCATTCCATTTGAATTAGTGGAAATTTCAACTACCACTTTGTGAATGGTTCCAGGTGTGCAGGCTTGGGGAGACCAAGATAGCTGGAAAGCCAAGCTTAAAGGTTAAATCACGCTTGGGGTGGAGGGCAGTTACCATCACCTAAGGATCTAGGAAGAGCATACCATCATGGGATGACTCAGGCCTGTTAAAAATAGGGGGATAGGCCTATGTCTTGATGGATCAAGTGGCATGCCAAAGCCAGTTAATTAACCTCACACTTCAGCTCAAATCTTGGTTAGTTTTAAAGGCTCAGAAGGACAAAGAAGCATACAGAAAAACATATGGAGTCCCCACAGAGTTACTGAGAAGAGAGAACTGTTCACTGGGAGATTTGAGGGCTAATTAAGAAGGGGATTTCAAAGAAGAAAACTGTCAAGTGGCCACATAGGATTCTGTCGTGGGGATTCTGAGTCACTGGGATGCTGTGAGGCGTATTTCTGTTGTGGTTTAGATGCCAGGATGAGAGTGTGAAGCAGGGCTTTGGGGTAGATGGAATTGGAGGATGTTTGTGGAAGAAATATTGGGAGGGAAATGAGCTCCTGGCTTGATGTGGCATGAATACTTGCAAGACATGTCAAACATGAAGACTGCATATGTTATCTAGAAATGAAATGTCATTCTGTCAAATGAAATGACGGAACCATGTGGCAAGTGGGACGGCAGAGTAGATCTGCAAAAACCAGAAGGTTGGTTGAGAGTGGGCAGAGGACCAGGACTGTGAGGCCAGTAACCTGCTTTCATTGTGGGGTGAGTTCCGTCAGCCATGAATGTGGATTATGGACAATTGTTCAGCTTGAGAAGTTCATATCTGGTAGCTACACTGTGGAAAATCACTGTTTCATCAGGCAGTGGGAAAAGAAGGTGCCAGAATGGTTATAATCCTAGACCTTGTAATCAGACAACCTCCAGGACTTTCTGGAGGCTAGTTATAATTTCTCCAAGTCTCAGTTTCCTTATCTGTAAAGGTGGATAAAAATAGTACTGATATGATTTGGCTGTGTCCCCACCCAAATCTCATCTTGAATTGTAGTTCCCATAATCCCCACATGTCATGGGAGGGACCCAGTGGGAGGTAATTGAATCATGGGGCAGTTACCCCTGTGCCTTTCTTGTGATAGTGAGTTCTCATGAGATCTGATGGTTTTGTAAGGGGCTTTTCCTCCTTTGCTGGGCACTTTTCCTTCCTGCCACCATGTGAAGAAGGACGTGTTGGCTTCCTCTTCCAACATGATTGTAAGTTTCCTGAGGCTTCCCCAGTCATGCAGAACTGTTAGTCAATTAAACCTCTTTTATAAATTACCCAGTCTTGGGCATGAGAATGGGCCAATACAAGTACCTACCTGCTAGGGCTGTCAAAAGGACTAAATGAGGCCAGGTGCAGTGACTCACACCTATAATCCCAGCACTTTGGGAGGCTGAAACAGGAGGATGGCTTGAGCCCAGGAGTTCGAGACTAGCCTGGGCCACATAAAAGACCTTGTCTCTACAAAAACTAAAAAAATTCACCTGGCACAGTGGCATGTGCCTGTGATCCCAGCTACTTGGGAGGCTCAGGTGAGATAATCATCTGAGTTCAGGAGGTTGAGGCTGCAGTGAGCCATGATCACACCACTGTACTGCAGCCTGGGCAACAGTGAGACCCTGTCTTAAAAAAAAGAACTACATGAAGAAATGCCTGGAAAGGGCTTAGATCATGGTAAATGCTTAAGAAATGTTAGGTATAATTATCACAGTTAAGCAATATAATTTGTGTCCTCATAACAAGGAAGAACATTCAGTTTCTCGTGTCAGAAAGAATAGACAGTGAAGAAGGAAATAAACAGAACACAGGTGCACCTAAATGGATTTTGGCCAAAGTCATGCAGAAAGGAGCCTAGGAGAGTTTTCAAGCTATGTTAGAAGTGTTTATCAAGTTTGGAAGGGAGATTGAGTAATATGGGTCTGGGATGGTTGAAAGGGAGGAAAAAAAAGAAAGTGAATTTTATATCCCTGTTATCTTGACTGTCAGTAGCCCATGTAAAGCACCCATTGTGTGCAGTGTGCCCCATTAGATATAGGATTGCACAGATATAGATGAGCGGACTTCTCTTCACATGGAGTTGACCATACATATTGTCATGATCAGTAAAGCAAGTGTAGCGATGACGTAAGACCTGAATACAGCAAATGGGCAGGATCACAAATCTAGCACAGGCCTGACTGTATCCAGCTGAAGGCACATCACCTCAGGGACTTCATATATCTCTCTGATATCTTGCATACCCACTTCTTATACTGTACTTTTCTAGATGCTCTAGGAAATTTGCAATCTTATCCCTGATTTTTGTGATGTTTTGGAAGGTAACTGGGGAGCCTATTCAGGAAGTTTTGATAATAGTCCAGGTAATAGGAGATAAGCCCAAATGAGGACAGTGGGATTGGAGAACAGAGAGCAGATGTAGAAGCTGGTGATACTGCATTGGTAAAATCAGCAGGACCCGGCAAGAATGAGAGATAAAGGGGCACGTGCTGCAGTTCTAGTCTGGGCAACCACAAAGTCCTATTTGCAGGGCTTGGGGGATACTGGAGGAACCTGGACGAGGGGTTCTCATGTTTTATAGTGTTTAGGAGTCAACTTTGGAGATTGTTAATGCAGATTCCTAGGATTCACCACAAGCCTACTGAATCTGAATCTCTAAAGTAGACTTGGAAATCTGCCTTTTTAGCAGGTACCCCAGAGGATTCTGATGCAGGCGGTCTGCAGATCACGCCTTGAAAAATGCTGGTCTAGGGAAAATAAACATCTTAGCTTTGGTCCTTTAGAAAGCAGAGTCGGAGGCAAGGACCCTGGTGCTAAAACTTCATCTGGGAGGTGAAATCCCAGGGTAAGTGTGTGTGGGGCATAGGGAGAGACAATGAGATACATGAATTTATTTCCTTTTCTTTTTTTTCTGCTGGCTACCATTTCAAAATAAGCCATGAAAGATCAAGCAGGTCACTCAGCATGTAGGGCTCTTCCAGGTAATTTACGGGAGGAATCTGGCCTCAGCATAGCGGGAGAAAGAAGGAAACAGGAATCCGCCTCTCTCCCACTCTACCCCTGCTGCTGTTTCTCATTGGTAAAGTGCTCCATGGGGGCTCAGGGTTGTATCACCCACCCTCTCAGTGGCCTCTCAGGAAGCTGGACCTCAGACCATTAGGGGTAGAGGGGCACCCAGGACAGATGGGATCCTGGCCTAGAGAGGAAAGAAGAAGGAAGCAGTGGAGGACGTCTGAGAAGGTACACAGACTTGTTTCCAAAGAGAGTAAAGAAGTGAGGCTGGGAAAGGTAGATATTTTTCAGTTCTATAATTAATCACAGTTTTGAAGTTGAATAAGAAAGATTTCTAGGGAACTTGTCTAAATGGAGTTATATTAACAATGGGAATAAGAAAGGAAGCCTAGAATTTGTACCCATCGTACATTTTCTTTAAATTTTTCTTTATTTGTATCAGAACAACTTCCAGTAAAAGAAGGCACTGAGGATTAAATGCTACGTGGGAGCAGTTGCTGATTTTTGCAATGGGAGGCTGCATAGATTCAAGGTATCACTTGTTTATTTTATATCTTGAATTAACTTTCCACCTTCCCAGTCCAAAGTTCTAATAAAAGGTTTCACTTGGACTAGAGAGCAAATGAGCTTGTGACTCTCATCCAAAATCACACAGCTTTTTCTCTGAAGACCTGTAAGTTCCTAAGACACTCTAAAAGGAATATAAAAATAATAATTGTAATTCTTAAGGAGTGCCAATTGCATACTGGATTCCAGAGAGTAATAACTCCGCTTAATGTTTACATGAAGCTTTCCCTCTGTGTGTTACCAGAACTTGGCTAACATTATATGCTGTCAAATGGCATTAATCTGTCGCAGAAATAGGGGGAATTTAGTCACAGGAAGTTTAAATAACTGATCACGTCCTACAAGGCGTTGGCGAGAAATGGACAATTAGACTTACTTTCCACTACCATCCTGAACTATGTAAAAATATCTTGGGTGGCTGTGAGATCTGATTCTAGGAAGAAATATCCCTTGGCTCTCTTAAAGATGTTGATAACTCAGTTGTGAGAAATTGATTTTAGGGGTGTGTGTGTGTGTCTGCCTGGGGACAGGATGTAAACAAAAATAGCTGTTTTTAATGCAGTCGAACTGTGTGTGAGGATAGGTTAAAGGATGGGTGACGACGGGTAGGCAATTCATGGTTTGCAGTAGAAGTTAAAGGATGGAGAAGGGAACAATGTGTAGATTCTTAAGTGCCTATAGGTAATGTGGATAAAGAAGTAAAGAAAGGTTTTGAGCAAAAAAGGAAAAGGCAAAATGGAGAATAGAAAGAAATGAGAAGATAGTGTTAAGCAAAGAAACAGAAGGAAGGAGAGACAAACTGCTGTAGGAGGTCAAAATAATCCATTCGGGGAATTATTGGAAGAGATACATGCCATATAAAAAGAAAAGCAGGCGGGGCATGGTGGCTCACACCTTAATCCCAGCACTTTGGGAGGCTGATATGGATGGATCACCTGAGGTCAGGAGTTTGAGATCAGCCTGGCCAACATGGTGAAAACCCGTCTCTACTAAAAATACAAAAATTAGCCGGGCATGGTGGTATGTGCCTGTAATCCCAGTTACTCAGGAGTCTGAGGCATGAGAATAGCTAGAACCCACGAGGAAGAGGTTGCACTAAGCTGAGATCTCAGCACTGAGCTCCAGCCTGGGTGACAGAGTGAGATACTGTCAAAAAAAAAGAAAGAAAGAAAAAAATGCAGGCTGCTTACTAGCTGCATGTTTGAGAGAGATGTTGGTTATTGGTGACTGGGTCTGTAATGTTCAGGCAAAAAGGTTTTATTGAGCAACAGCCTCATACAAGGCATTGAGGCAGCAAGGGGAAGAAGAGTTTGCTTCTTGCTTACTAAGTGCCGTCCTTCCTCCCTGGACCTCCAGGTACAGACCCACTTAGAGAAAGAAAGTCAGCAATGGTGGTTGAACAGGATGCGTTGTCTCCAAGGTCTCTTCCACCTCTAGAATTCTTTGATTCTGGCCGAGGTCTCTATGGCTCCACAGAGGCTGTAGCAAGTGTGTTCTTGGTAGGCTGAATCTCTGTTAGGTTCAACAGTTGTTGTTTTAACTTCTGCCTCCCTTATTGCTACCAGATCTTATTACTACCAGATAGGATGATTTTAGTTGCAGATGGACAGAAAACCTAACTGAAGCCAGCTTAAGCATAAGAGGAATTCATTGTCTTACAATACCGAAAAGTTGTGAGTGGATTCATTCAGCAATAGCTTAATCTGGGACCTCAGATGCTATTCCAGTGCTTGTGTGTGTGTGTCTCCTCCCTTTCCGTGGGTTGTCTCCATTTTCAGGTCTGCTCTTCCCTATGGCAGCAAGATGACTGCCACAGCTCCAGTCATCACTTTTCAGTCCCCAAATTGCACAGAGAAACATCTACCCAAGTGTGAGCTCCCACACACGTCCTGAGAGTCATGCTGATTGTATTGGTTCAGGGTGAACACTTATCCTTGAACCAAACACTCTGGCCAGAGGGATTAAAATGATCAGTACCGGGCCACATGCTCCTCCCTGGAGCCCGAGGTGTAGCCCTGCCTGAGCCTTGAGCATTGGGGAGTCTGGGATGACATAACTAGGAGACAGGGAAATGGATTCTGGGGAGCCAAAAATTAATACTGTGAAACCTGGGAAGAGACATGAGGTTCTGATCCAAAAAACAACAGGAAAAGGCCAGAGGGGCAAGAAAGAATCCTGATCCAGAGATGGCCCCAGGATTGAATGACAGGTCCAGAGTGGCAGCTCACTGCCCGCTCAGGGTGCCCTTTGTTCCAGGCACTGAATCAGGGATTTTGGATGACCCTGGTACATAGTTACTTCCAGGAGATTACAGGGGGGGAAATACTCCACTTCCTGTTTAGGATTACACTCTCAACCCTCCCCTCCCACACAAGCCATATGTTCATTCTAAGCCTCAGCATCCAGCCAGAAAAGCCCTTTGTGTTTTCTTGGCAAAACTGGAGCCCAGTAATTAAAGTCCATATGCAAAGCTGCTCCCTCCAGCCCACACTGAAGTCTTTTAATTAGTATGTAATTGGTCAGAGAGGTACTATCAAATAGCTCCCAGTCTGGCCGGCTGGAAATGCAGTGTTTGAAAAGTCCCAGACCAGAGAGGGATAATAAATGCTTTAAGTCCCATCTGTTGGAATGATTTGTTTAAGGTACAAATCGCTGTTCTGTTACTATTTTTAACAATTCTGCTTGTAGCGTTTCTTCAAATATGGTAACAACTACCAGAGCATTTATTGGAGGTAGGAGTATGAGTAAATGAACTAGAAGAAGGCTGAGCAAATCCATGTTTTCCCTTCAGATAAATTCCTATAATGCAGTGGAGGTGGGGAGAGAAAGAGGTGAGTTGGGCATTTGGTTAACTATTTGTGGTCTTCACAATGAAGAGCTCCTGTCGCCCATTAACCTTGCCCCAAACACGGCGTGTGTGAGAATCTGGTGATGTGAGGAAAGACTTTGAATGCACCTTGGTGGACAAGGGTCAGCAGTTGCAGAGAAGCAAAAGGAACAAGCTGGAAAGCGGACACTTCATTGCCCTCTAGAAGCCATGGCGGTCCAGAGTGAAGCTGGAATAAGGTTTGAGAAGCAGCGGTCTAGGGCAGGGGTCCCCAGACCCTGGGCTGCAGACCCTGTTAGGAACCGGGCACACAGCAGAAAATGAGCAGTGGGCAGGTGAACATTAACACCTGTGCCCCGCCTCCGGTCAGATCAGCAGTGGCATTAGATTCTTGTGGGATCTTGTGGCATTAGATTCCTGTTGTGAGCTGCTCATACAAGGGATCTAGGTTGTGCTCCTTCTGAGAATCTAATGCCTGATGATCTGTCACTGTCTCCCATCACCGCCAGATGGAACCATCTAGTTGCAGGAAAACAAACTCAGGGCTCCTATTGATTCTGTATTATGGTGAGTTGTATAATTATTTCATTAATATGTTACGATGTAATAATGATAGAAATAAGGTGCTCAATAAATGTAATGCACTTGAATCGTCTCAAAACCATCCCCCTGACCCCTGGACCTTGGAAAAATTGTCTTTCACAAAACTGGCCCTTGGTGCCAAAAAGGTTGGGGACCACTGGTTTGGGGATCTTTAAAATTCCATCCCGCTCTGACAACACAGGTCAATATTGATGCTATGATGCTATTATTATTCTTTTTTTTCTTTTTTTTTTTTTTTGAGATGGAATCTCGCTCTCTCACCCAGGCTGGAGTGCAGTGGCATGATCTCAGCTCACTGCAAGCTCCACCTCCCGGGTTCACGCCATTCTCCTGCCTCAGTCTCCCGAGTAGCTGGGACTACAGGTGCCCGCCACTGCGCCTGGCTAATTTTTTGTATTTTTATTAGAGACGGGGTTTCGCCATGTTAGCCAGGATGGTCTTGATCTCCTGAACTCATGATCTGCCCGCCTCAGCCTCCCAGAGTGCTGGGATTACAGGCGTGAGCCACTGTGCCCAGCCTATTATTCTTATAGTAGTAGTGATAATATGATAATAATAACAGTGACACCATCATCATCGCGGCTGCCAGCTTTTACTGCATACTCACTATGTGCCCGGCACTGTGCTCAGTGTTTTACATGAATTGTCTCATCTGAGCTTCACACCCAACTCTGAGGTTGCCACTATTGCTCTGCCTGTTTCATAGATGAGGACACTGATGGGTTTACTAACTTGCCCAAGGTCACCAGATAGTAAGTGGCAGAGCTGGCATGTGACTCCCCCTGGCCATCTGACTCAGAACCTGGGTTCTTACCCACTACGCTTGCCACCTTCTGCCCAGCATCGCGGAGTACCTGGGTTTTGCTTGACGAAAATGCCGTGTAATCAGGAAGCTGGTGGAGGGAACATGGCTGAGCCCCTTCCAGGTTCTTTTTGTTCAGTTAGCCTTTTGGGCAAACCTGTAGGAAAAACTTAAATTTTAGGACAAAAAAATTCAAACTCATAGAAACAGTAGAAAAGCATTTGCCAGGGGCTGGGTGGGGGGCAGGGGATACGGGGAGATGTTGGTCAAAGGGTACAAACTTTCAGTCATAGGATGAACAGATTCTGAGGCACTGATGTACAGCCTGATGTGACTATAGTTAATCATACTGTATTGTATACTTGAAATGTGCCAAGAGTAAACCTTAAACCTCATTAAAAAAAAAAAAAAAAAGGTGATGAATATGTTAATTAATTTGATTGGGGTAATCAATTTACAATAGATACATATATCAAATCATTACATTATACTCTTTAAATTTATACAATTTTAACGGTTATACCTCAATAAAGCTGAAAAAGATAAAAATAAAACCAAAACAACGAGGTTTAGAAGCATAGATGGCTATGTGACACAGCTCTCTGGGAGAACGAGTCTGAGGTCTCTCTCAGCACCTTACCTTCCCAGCTGGTCCCTTCTCGGTGTGGAATTGAGGAAGTGTTGCCACAGCCCACAGGTGTGGGTAAGAATGTGCGCCTGTGTTGAGGAGGCTGGGGGAGGTGGATGGAGCATTCGGCTCCACAGCCTTGGATGCACAGCCTTGTGGAGTCTTTCTCACTCTGCTTTTGTGTGGCCAGACCCCTAAGCACTGGACTCCTGTTCCCTCCAGGGACCTCTCTCTCCTGCTGTCTCCTCACTCTCTGCTTCTGAGGGTAAGAGATAGGGCCTATTTTTGCCCTGTCTGCCCTCCTTCCCAGGAGGCTGAGAAATAACTTGAACTGAGGCCTGCCCCATTGAGAGAAGAAGGCCTGACGGTTCTTTTTTTGCTCCCTTGTCATGTTGTCTGTCTGTTCATTCATTTCCATTAATTCCCTCCAGTGTCCGCCCTTTCTTTCCTTCTACCGGAGAGGACTTGGGGAGTGGCCTAGGTTTACTCCGTTCTAGGCATTGGGTCTGTTGCCCCATTTGTCTTGCTTGTTCTTCTCCTTGCTAGTGTGTTGTGGTGGCTGGCTCTGGGTGGAGGCACAGACTTGGGTCTGGGGTTGAACATTCAAGAACACCCCTCGGGGCACTCAAGCCTTGCTAGCTCCAGTGAGGGAGCTCACAGCCCAGCCAATGTTGCTGGGGTTCTACTCGGAGTCAGAGGCCAACCAGCCAATAATAAGCTGTTGCTTTGCCTTGCTCTGTCCTCCTTGCACCCCTTTCCCTTGGGACCTCCTGGGGAAGGGTGGCTGATTTGTGGTAGGATTTGGGTTATCTGTGTCCTGGCCAGTCCCTTCATGACGCCATGTTACTCTCACTCCTGCAGACTGTGTGTGACTATGAGTGATGAGCAGACTTTGTTCGGTGAGTGGGGTCCAGATGGAAAATGATGGGAAGAACCATGCTAATGTCATGATGCATTGAACAGGAAAGCCACTCATGTAGATGAAAGCATTTGTGTAAAGTAGCCTGGAAGCCTGGAAAGGGAGGGGAGCCGTGGGAATCGATGAGAAAGGGAAATCAGAAGGCCTGGCTTCTAGATGGAAGTCCTGTTTGAAGGGAAAATTAGTGATGGCTTAAAATACCATGTTTAATATGAATTAAAGGGGATTTCGACTAGAATCTGGAGTAAATCTTATTTGTCTGATACTTAAATCCTCGCTTCTAGAATACCCTCTCCTTGCAAAATAACAGTATTTCAGGTTTTGGTTATAATGCTGTATGAATAGATCTTGGTTTCGAAGAGCAATTGATCAGCCCCATATGAGAGTTATTTACAGTACCTTTCCTTTTTGTAACATCTGAAACAAAGGTTGGTTTTGTAAAAAGTCTTCGTAGCATTCCTGACAAAACTAAGAGCCTTGCCTGATGGCACCACTACATGCAGTTTAGTTTGTAATCTAGGGACGGTTCCAGCATGCAGAGATTCAGAGTGAGTTTCTTTGTGGCTTGTCTGCACCTGCCGGAGATCTGGTGCACTTATTAAACCTACAAGGCAGCTATTAGCCACCAACTGACACCAAGATTATAGGTTAAACTCTGAATTGGTTTAAATGGTCTCATGTGTCCACCAGGGCAGAGAGCAAGGTGGGGAGCATGTGTTTGGCAAATGATAGGAAGTTGCTCCAGCCTGGGGAGGAAAGTCTGTTTGTTAGCAATGGTCACACACAAAGAGGAGCAGGGTTGGGGTGGGCTTGTTGGAAAAGCCTTGAACCTGGAGTCAGAGAGACCCAAGTGTTGAATCCCGACTGTGTAACCCTGGTAAGCCTCAGTTTGTCATCTTGAAAATGTGAATGATAGGCTGGGCGCGGTGGCTCACGCCTGTAATCCCAGCACTTTGGGAGGCCGAGGTGGGTGGATCACAAGGTCAGGAAATCGAGACCATCCTGGCTAACATGGTGAAACCCTGTCTCTACTAAAAATACAAAAAAATTAGCCGGACGTGGTGGCGGGCGCCTGTAGTCCCAGCTACTTGGGAGGCTGAGGCAGGAGAATGGTGTGAACCTGGGAAGCGGAGCTTGCCGTGAGCTTAGATGGCGCCACTGCAGTCCAGCCTGGGCGACAGAGTGAGACTCCGTTTCAAAAAAAGAAAGAAAATGGGAATGATAATACCTGATTTACAAAACAATTCAATGAATTTGAATTCACACAATTCTTGCTGACATTAACGCAAAAAAGTTGGCCGGACATAGTGCCTCACACCTGTAATCCCAGCACTTTGAGAGGTTGAGGCAGGTGGATCTCCTGAGGCCACGAGTTCAAAACCAGCCTAGCCATCATGGCAAAACCTCATCTCTACTAAAAATACAAAAATCGGCTGGACATGGTGGTGTACTTCTTTAATCCCGGCTACTCCAGAGGCTGAGGCACAAGAATCACTTGAACCCGGGAGGTGGAGGTTGCAGTGAGCTGAGATTGTGCCACTGCATTCCAGCCTGGGTGATAGAGCAAGATTCTGTCTGGGGAAAAAAAAAAAAAAAGCTACAACGAGCTGCCTTAGTAGAAAAATAGCAGCAGCAGCAGCATTGAAAAGAGAATTTTGTGTAAGTCTCCAGCTTGCTGAATAGGGTAATTGAGAGAGAGGTTAAGCATGTAGCTCTGGAGTCACACAGACTTGGATTCAATTCTTGGCCCTGATACTTACAGATGCTCAGGGTGTGCGACCTAGGGTGACCTCTCTGAGCCACAGTGTCCTCATTAGGATCATGGTAACAATACACCTATCTATAGAGTCATGAAGAGTAAATGACACTACAATACAGTGCTGGGCTCACAGCTCCGGAAATGCTCACAGGCTCCGGAAATGCTCAGTCACCTTCTCTGTTAGTCACCTTGTTCCATCATGCAGCATTTTTTCCTCTTGCATCACCACTACTTACTCTAAACTGGATTTTACCCTGAGGAGGGTAAAATTTTTCCCCTCTTCCTACAAGTATGCCCTGGACTTTCCTAATTGCAGGCCACCTGCCCAATTTCTGCCACCAGCACCTGCCTCCTCCATTGTTATTTATTTAATATTTTTCCAAATTAACTTTTTAATACTTAAATACATTTAAAGAAAACTTCACATCACTATTATAAGCAAATATTGAATAGATCTTTAAATACAATGTCTGTGAACCACCTGAAATCCTCATGTGTGCTCTCAAACACATCCATGTTATACTTGGGGAAATACTGGTCTGCTCCTTTGCTCTTTAAAGTGTGGTCTCTGGACTGCAGCCTCAGCATGCCTGAGAATTGTTAGAAATACAGGATCTCAGACCCCATCCTATACCTCCTGAATGAGAATCTGCATTTTTAGAAGATCCCCAGTGATGGACATACTTTTTTGGGGGGAATTTATTACGTTTTTTATTGAAGTGACATTCATATGTACACTTTTAAGGTTTGAGAAGTAGTGGTGTAGGGGATCTTTAAAATTCCTTCCAACTCTGGTGTGTGCCTATAGCCCGGTGACTTGTAATTCTGGAGCAGGAGGATAGCTTGAACCCAGGAGTCTGAGGCCAGACTGGGCAATATAGCAAGACCCTTTCTCTCAAAAAAAATTATTCTAGCTCTGACAACAAATGTCAACTGTTGATATTACTCTCTCTCTTTCTGAAGTCCAGGTCCATATTTCCAACTGACATATTCTACTTCAGGTCTAAACCTTGCCTTTTCCCCACCTCCTCATCCTTGTAACTTTAGAAGCATTCACCATTAAATCTGTCCTCCCTGTACCCTGACGTTAGTTCTTGCCAAGGATGCCCAGCCCTGTCTCCATCAGCCTCTTTCTGTCCATTCCTATAGCTCCAATTGCATTTCCAGTCCCTTATGTCTTAGTGCCTGGGCTGTCACCCTCTCCTTCATTCTCTTTCCTCCAACTCTTGACAGCTCTGTTTTTTTATTATCATTTTTTTATTATACTTTAAGTTCTAGGGTACATGTGCACAACGTGCAGGTTTGTTACATGTGTATACATGTGCCATGTTGGTGTGCTGCACCCATTAACTTGTCATTTACATTAGATATATCTCCTAATGCTATCCCTCCCCCCTCCCCCCACCCCACAACAGACCCCGGTGTGTGATGTTCCCCTTCCTGTGTCCAAGTGTTCTCATTGTTCAGTTCCCACCAATGAGTGAGAACACGTGGTGTTTGGTCTTCTGTTCTTGTGATAGTTTGCTGAGAATGATGGTTTCCAGCTGCATCCATGTCCCTACAAAGGACATGAACTCATCCTTTTTTTATGGCTGCATAGTATTCCATGGTGTATATGTGCCACATTTTCTTAATCCAGTCTGTCATTGATGGACATTTGGGTTGGTTGTAAGTCTTTGCTATTGTGAATAGTGCCTCAATAAACATATGTGTGCATGTGTCTTTATAGCAGCATGATTTATAATCCTTTGGGTATATACCCAGTAATGGGATGGCTGGGTCAAATGGTATTTCTAGTTCTAGATCCTTGAAGAATCACCACACTGTCTTCCACAATGGTTGAACTAGTTTACAGTCCCACCAACAGTGTAAAAGTTTTCCTATTTCTCCATATCCTCTCCAGCACCTGTTGTTTCCTGACTTTTTAATGACTGCCATTCTAACTGGTGTGAGATGGTATCTCATTGTGGTTTTGATTTGCATTTTTCTGATGGCTAGTGATGATGAGCATCTTTTCATGTGTCTGTTGGCTGCATAAATGTCTTCTTTTGAGAAGTGTCTGTTCATATCCTTTGCCCACTTTTTGATAGGGTTGTTTGTTTTTTTCTTGTAAATTTGTTTGAGTTCTTTGTAGGTTCTGGATATTAGCCCTTTGTCAGATGAGTAGATTGCAAAAATTTTCTCCCGTTCTGTGGGTTGCCTGTTCACTCTGATGGTAGTTTCTTTTGCTGTGCAGAAGCTCTTTAGTTTAATTAGATCCCATTTGTCAATTTTGGCTTTTGTTGCCATTACTTTTAGTGTTTTAGACATGAAGTCCTTGCCCATGCCTATGTCCTGAATGGTATTGCCTAGGTTTTCTTCTAGGGTTTTTATGGTTTCAGGTCTAACATTTAAGTCTCTAATCCATCTTGAATTAATTTTTGTATAAGGTATAAGGAAGGGATCCAGTTTCAGCTTTCTACTTATGGCTATCCAGTTTTCCCAGCACCATTTATTAAATAGGGAATCCTTTCCCCATTTCTTGTTTTTATCAGGTTTGTCAAAGATCAGATGGTTGTAGATGTGTGGTATTATTTCTGAGGGCTCTATTCTGTTCCATTGGTCTATACCTCTGTTTTGGTACCAGTACCATGCTGTTTTGCTTACTGTAGCCTTGTTGTATAGTTTGAAGTCAGGTAGCATGATGCCTCCAGCTTTGTTCTTTTGTCTTAGGATTGTCTTAGCAATGCAGGCTCTTTTTTGGTTCCATATGAACTTTAAAGCAGTTTTTTCCAATTCTATAAAGAAAGTCATTGGTAGTTTAATGAGGATGGCATTGAATATATAAATTACCTTGGGCAGTATGGCCATTTTCATGATATTGATTCTTCCTATCCATGAGCATGGAATGTTCTTCCATTTGTTTGTGTCTCTTTTACTTCGTTGAATAGTGGTTTATAGTTCTCCTTGAAAAGGTCCTTGACATCCCTTGTAAGTTG
Source organism: Chlorocebus sabaeus (assembly GCF_047675955.1). Lineage (NCBI taxonomy): Eukaryota > Metazoa > Chordata > Mammalia > Primates > Cercopithecidae > Chlorocebus > Chlorocebus sabaeus. The sequence continues at coordinate 39,720,365 of NC_132926.1, read as the reverse complement.
GATTCCTAGGTATTTTATTCTCTTTGAAGCAATTGTGAATGGGAGTTCACTCATGATTTGGCTCTCTGTTTGTCTGTTATTAGTGTATAAGAATGCTTGTGATTTTTGCACATTGATTTTATACACTGAGACTTTGCTGAAGTTGCTTATCAGCTTAAGGAGAGTTTGGGCTGAGACGATTGGATTTTCTAAATATACAATCATGTCGTCTGCAAACAGGGACAATTTGATTTCCTCTTTTCCTAATTGAATACCTTTTATTTCTTTCTCTTGCCTGATTGCCCTGGCCAGAACTTCCAACACTATGTTGAATAGGGTGGTGAGAGAGGGCATCCCTGTCATGTGCCAGTTTTCAAGGGGAATGCTTCCAGTTTTTGCCCATTCAGTATGATATTGGCTGTGGGTTTGTCATAAATAGCTCTTACTATTTTGAGATATGGTCCATCAATACCGAATTTATTGAGAGTTTTTAGCATGAAAGGCTGTTGAATTTTGTCAAAGGCATTTTCTGCATCTATTGAGATAATCATGTGGTTTTTGTCTTTGGTTCTGTTTATATGCTGGATACGTTTATTGATTTGTGTATATTGAACCAGCCTTGCATCCCAGGGATGAAGCCCACTTGATCATGGTGGATAAACTTTTTGATGTGCTGCTGAATTTGGTTTACCAGTATTTTATTGAGGATTTTTGCATTGATATTCATCAGGGATATTGGTCTGAAATTCTCTTTTTTTATTGTGTCTCTGCCAGGCTTTGGTATCAGGATGATGTTGGCCTCATAAAATGAGTTAGGGAGGATTCCCTCTTTTTCTATTGATTGGAATAGTTTCAGAAGGAATGGTACCAGCTCCTCCTTGTACATCTGGTAGAATTTGGCTGTGAATCCGTCTGGTCCTGGACTTTTTTTGGTTGGTAGGCTATTAATCATTGCTTCAATTTCAGAGCCTGTTATTGGTCTATTTAGGGATTCAACTTCTTCCTGGTTTAGTCTTGGGAGAGTGTGTGTGTCCAGAAATTTATCCATTTCTTCTAGGTTTTCTAGTTTATTTGCATAGAGGTGTTTATAGTATTCTTTTATGGTAGTTTGTATTTCTGTGGGATCGGTGGTGATATCCCCTTCATCATTTTTTATTGTGTCTATTTGATTCTTCTCTCTTTTCTTCTTTATTAGTCTTGCTAGCAGTCTATCAATTTTGTTGATCTTTTCAAAAATCCAGCTCCTGGATTCATTGATTTTTTGAAGGGTTTTTTGTGTCTGTATCTCCTTCAGTTCTGCTCTAATCTTAGTTATTTCTTGCCTTCTGCTAGTTTTTGAATGTGTTTGCTCTTGCTTCTCTAGTTCTTTCAATTCTGATGTTAGGGTGTCAATTTTATATCTTTCCCGCTTTCTTTTGTGGGCATTTAGTGCTATAAATTTCCCTCTACACACTGCTTTAAATGCGTCCCAGAGATTCTGGTATTTTGTATCTTTGTTCTCATTGGTTTCAAAGAACATCTTCATTTCTGCCTTCATTTCGTTATGTATCCAGTAGTCATTCAGGAGCAGGTTTTTCAGTTTCCATGTAGTTGAGCGGTTTTGATTGAGTTTCTTAATCCTGAGTTCTTATTTGATTGCACTGTGGTCTGAGAGACAGTTTGTTATAATTTCTGTTCTTTAACATTTGCTGAGGAGTGCTTTACTTCCAACTATGTGGTCAATTTTGGAATAAGTGCAATGTGGTGCTGAGAACAATGTGTATTCTGTTGATTTGGGGTGGAGAGTTCTGTAGATGTCTGTTAGGTCCACTTGGTGCAGAGCTGAGTTCAATTCCTGGATATCCTTGTTAACTTTCTGTCTCATTGATCTGTCTAATGTTGACAGTGGGGTGTTGAGTCTCCCATTATTATTGTATGGGAGTCTAAGTCTCTTTGTAAGTCTCTAAGGACTTGCTTTATGAATCTGGGTGCTCCTGTATTAGGTGCGTATATATTTAGGTTAGCTATTCTTATTGAATTGATCCCTTTACCATTATGCAATGGTCTTCTTTGTCTCTTTTGATCTTTGATGGTTTAAAGTCTGTTTTATCAGAGACTAGTATTGCAACCCCTGCCTTTTTTAATCTTCCATTTGCTTAGTAGATCTTCCTCCATCCCTTTATTTTGAGCCTGTGTGTGTCTCTGCATGTGAGATGGGTCTCCTGAATACAGCAAACTGATGGGTCTTGACTCTTTATCCAATTTGCCAGTCTGTGTTTTTTAATTGGAGCATCTAGCCCATTTACATTTAAGGTTAATACTGTTATGTGTGAACTTGATTGTGTCATTATGATGTTAGCTGGTTATTTTGCTTGTTAGTTGATGCAGTTTCTTCCTAGCATCGATGGTCTTTACATTTCGGCATGTTTTTGCAGTGGCTGGTACCGGTTGTTCCTTTCCATGTTTAGTGCTTCCTTCAGGAGCTTTTGTAGGGCAGGCCTGGTGGTGACAAAATCTCTAACCATTTGCTTGTCTGTAAGGGATTTGATTTCTCCTTCACTTATGAAACTTAGTTTGGCTGGATATGAAATTCTGGGTTGAAAATTCTTTTCTTTAAGAATGTTGAATATTGGCCCCCACTCTCTTCTGGCTTGTAGAGTTTCTGCCAAGAGATCCGCTGTTAGTCTGATGGGTTTCACTTTGTGGGTAACCCGAGCTTTTTTTCTGGCTGCCCTTAACATTTTTTCCCTTCATTTCAACTTTGGTGAATCTGACAATTATGTGTCTTGGAGTTCCTCTTCTTGAGGAGTATCTTTGTGGCATTCTCTGAATTTCCTGAATTTGAATGTTGGCCTGCCTTGCTAGGTTGGGGAAGTTCTGGATAATATCCTGCAGAGTGTTTTGCAACTTGGTTCCATTCTCCCTGTCACTTTCAGGTACACCAATCAGACATAGATTTGGTCTTTTCACATAGTCCCACATGTCTTGGAGGCTTTGTTCATTTCTTTTTACTCTTTTTTCTCTAAACTTCTCTTCTTGCTTCATTTCATTCATTTGATCTTCAATCACTGATACCCTTTCTTCCAGTTGATTGAATTGGTTACTGAAGCTTGTACATTTGTTATATAGTTCTTGTTTCATGGTTTTCAGCTCTATCGGGTCATTTAAGGTCTTCTCTACATTGGTTATTCTAGTTAGCCATTCGTCTGATCTTTTTTCAAGGTTTTTAGCTTCTTTGAGATGGGTTCGAACTTCCTTCTTTAGCTCGGAGAAGTTTGATCGTCTGAAGCCTTCTTCTCTCAACTCGTCAAAGTCATTCTCTGTCCAGCTTTGTTCCATTGCTGGCAAGGAGCTGCATTCCTTTGGAGGGGGAGAGGAGCTCTGATTTTTAGAATTTTCAGCTTTTCTGCACTGCTTTTTTCCCATCTTTGTGGTTTTATCTACCTTTGGTCTTTGATGATGGTGATGTACAGATGGGGTTTTGGTGTGGATGTCCTTTCTGTTTGTTAGTTTTCCTTCTCACAGTCACGACCCTCAGCTGCAGGTCTGTTGGAGTTTGCTCGAGGTCCACTCTGGACCCTGTTTGCCTGGGTATCAGCAGCAGAGGCTGCAGAAGAGTGAATATTGCTGAACAGCAAATGTTGCTGTCTGATTGTTCCTCTGGAAGCTTCATCTCAGAGGTGTACCTGGCCATGTGAGGTGTGAGGTGTCATTCTGCCCCTAGTGGGGGGTGTCTCCCAGTTAGGCTACTCAGGGGTCAGGGACTCACTTGAGCAGGGAGTCTTTCCATTCTCAGATCTCAAACTCTGTGCTGGGAGAACCACTACTCTCTTCAAAGCTGTCAGACTGGGACATTTAAATCTGCAGAAGTTCTGCTGCCTTTTGTTTGGCTATGCCCTGTCCCCAGAGATGGAGTCTACAGAGGCAGTGGGCTGCGGTGGGCTCCACTCAGTTCGAGCTTCCTGGCCGCTTTGTTTACCTACTCAAGCCTCAGCAATGGTGGGCGCCCCTCCCCCAGCCTCACTGTTGCCTTGCAGTTAGATCTCAGACTGCTGTGCTAGCAATGAGGGAGGCTCCATGGGCGTGGGACCGTCTTAGCCAGGCACAGGATATAATCTCCTGGTGTGCCGTTTGCTAAGACCCTTGGTAAAGCATAGTATTAGGGTGGGAGTGACCTGACTTTCCAGGTGTTGTGTGTCACGGTTTCCCTTGGCTAGGAAAGGGAATTCCCTTCCCCCTTGCGCTTCCCGGGTGAGGCGATGCCTCACTGTGCTTCTGCTCTCGCTCACCCTGCTTCGGCTCTTGCTCGCTGGGCTGCCCTCACTGTCCTGCACCCACTGTCCAACACGCTCCAGTGAGATGAACCTGGTACCTCAGTTGGAAATGCAGAAATCACCCATCTTCTGTGTCACTCACACTGGGAGCTGGAGGCTGAAGCTGTTCCTATTCAGCCATCTTGGAACCATCCCTGCCTTTTTTTTTTTTCTGAGAGGCAGTGTTTCGCTCTGTCTCCCAGGCTGGAGTGCAGTGGTGGGATCTCAGCTCACTGCAACCTCCACCTCTTGGGTTCAGGCGATTCTCCTGCCTCAGACTCCCAAGTAGCTGGGACTACAGGCGCCCGCCACCACACCCAGCTAATGTTTTGTCTTTTTAGTAGAGACAGGGTTTCACTGTGTTAGCCAGGATGGTCTCGATCTCCTGACCTCATGATCCGCCCACCTTGGCCTCCCAAAGTGCTCGGATTACAGACGTGAGCCCCTGCACCTGGCCCAGACAGCTCTGTATTCTTAAGGCAGCATTGATCGTCTCAGTCCACTGCTTAGTTACCTTTAGTGATTCCCTATTATCTACCACATAGTAGCCAGGCTCCTTGGTCTGTCACTTAAGGCTCTCAACTAAGTGACTGATTGTGAGCTCCCACATGCATATAGCCTGAGCTGTAGCTAAGTCAGAGGAGCTATTGCTTTATGTATGCAAAGCTTTCCTGCCCCTGTGTCCTTGACTAAGCTTTCTCATTTCTGAAATGCATTTTTCTCCAACCTCCCTATTTGCTATCTCCATCTCTGAAAATTCTTAACAGCCAGAGACCCCTGTTCACCTTTCAACCCATCCCTGAAGCCTTCTGTGGCTCCCCAGCTGCGTAGCTGTCCTTACACATCATAACATGCCTTTGGCAGTTATATTAGTACAAACCTTAATTCTTCAAATCTGTGTAGCAGGTGCCACTCCCAGTGCCACAGAGTCAATTTAATTTTCTTAACTAAGTTTCTTTTCTGAGCTCCCCTTCTACCTGTGAATATACCATCCCATTCGCCACCCTACTCCCCTTGCCTCAGGGCAGCATCTATATTCTAGAGGATTAGGGCCAAGGCAGGATGGGATCTGGTCCTCAGGTGTCATCTGTCTATTTGCTAGAACGCATATCACCCTATCCAGTCCTTAGTCACAGGGACTGGACAGTATGCTTCTTTGTCCCTTGTTTCCCTCTGCAAGACCTCGTTAGGTCCTGCAACTCTGCTTTTCCTGCATTGTCATCTCCCTTAGGCCCATGGGACCCTTCTTCTGCCCCCACACCATGCTGGGAGCAAGGGAACTCTGCATGGTTGCCTAGCACCCCCATGCCTTCATGTAGCCCTGCCTTTCTGAGATCTTGACAGTTGCCCCAGGGATGGGTCACCTCAGCTCTCAGAGCTTAAAAACCTGTCTGGAATTTTTTGCTGTTTCCCCCTCCCTTGGAGTTCATCCTGTTTGGAGGTTCGGTGGGAGACTTTTATCTCCTGTAGGGTCAGGAAGCCTTGTTCTTATATTATCATGTATTTTCCCCCAAAGTGTTAATTACCAGAGTCCATTCCATTCCCAACAGGGTGTAGACTTTGAAGCTCAAAAGAAATTTTCTTCCTGCTTGTCATCCATTCCTTCCCTAAGGCAAGAAACACAAACTAGTCCTGCTGACTGAATAGGGCAAGGGCCATGGAAACCCAGAGAAAAATTCAGCGTTAATGTTGTAACATATTTTCCTGCTCCATGATTTGTAAACCGCTTGAGGACAGGGAACTTGATTTCATTCATCTTAATATTTCCCTAGGGCAACTGAAATAGTTCCTTGCACAGAGAAGGCACTAAATACACATTTTTCAGGCATAAGAATAAATGATGGAGTACATTTTAAATTCTGTATTTTTAGCATTCATGATTTTTCATCTCACCTATGTTAACAGCTGTCCATCTTTCAATAATGTGATGTTAAAATATGAATAGAAAAAAGTTAACCTAGTGGTTGGACTGACTGGATAAAATCAAATAAATGGAAATAAAGATATGTAACACATTCCTTTATTTATACAGCCTATACAGCCTCTCTTACAGCCTAAGAGAAAGAAAAGGACTTTCTCTTGCAAGAGGGGTTGGGAGATAGCTGTGAATGAAAGATTCAAGGCCCCTGGCGGGGTTGTAGGGAGACAGATAATGAACCTGTGTTCAAATAAATAGGATATTTTTAGGTATAGACAGGTGCTATGAAGAAATTCTTACACAGAAATGTAAAACTGCACAGAAGGAAAGGTACACGGTGCTCTGATACAGTAAAACAGAGATACCTGGGAGGAATTCTTGTGCTGAAATCTAAAAGAGGAGTAGGAGTAACCAGGCCGAGGAGACAGTGAAGGCGAGGGTGAGGAGGGGCAGAGCATTTCAGGCAGAGAGAATAGCCCTGTGGCAGGAAGAAGCACGTCCCTGCCCCCATGGAGCTCACAGCCAGTTGGTAGAGGGAACGTTCTCTGTGGCAACACTACCATGGCACACTAATTGGTTTGTTTAATTTCTGCCTGTTATTTCTTTAGGCGCTTGTATCTTGCTAAGTATAATTTGTGCCTTTAAAAAAAATGACAGCTGGCCGGGCGTGATGGCTCAAGCCTGTAATCCCAGCACTTTGGGAGGCCGAGGTGGGCGGATCATGAGGTCAGGAGATTGAGACCATCCTGGCTAACCCAGTGAAACCCCGTCTCTACTAAAAATACAAAAAATTAGCCGGGCATGGTGGTGGGCACCTGTAGTCCCAGCTACTCAGGAGGCTGAGGCAGGAGAATGGCGGGAACCCGGAAGGCGGAGCTTGCAGTGAGCTGAGATCACGCCACTGCACTCCAGCCTGGGTGACAAAGCGAGATTCCGTCTCAAAAAAAAAATTAAAAAATGACAGCCTTTTTTGGTGTATGCTATTTTACGGAATAATGCACTCCTAGTGAGAATATCACTTGTCAGTTAAATAATTCATGAGAGTGAGATGGACAAGGCTAACACAAGTATAGTGTGTTGATTGTATTAGTCTGTTGATTGACTTAGACTTACAACCTCTGACATGGTCTTGGGAAAACTCAGTGTTTGCAAATGCCAGAGTGAGGCGGCATGGAGGGCATAGGTAAGATTTGAGCTGTATATTAGTTAATGTAACCCTAGCTGCTACTAACATATTTTGGTGGCTTAATACATGCATGTTTATTTCTCACTGGATGTTCTAATCAGCAGGTGGTTCTCCTCTAAGCAGTGGTGCAAGCTCCCAGCTTCCTTCCATCTTATGGCGCCACCATTGTCAACATGTTTCTTCTAAGACCATGCAGAAGAGTCATGGTAGATTTTACATGAGAGGTTTTAGTGGGCCAGACCTGGAAGTGACACTCATCACTTCTGCCCATGTATTTCTAGCCAGAACTCAGTCACATGGCCACAGCTTACTGCAAGGAAGGTGGGAAATACAGTCTAGTGATGGGCCCAAGAAGAAGTAGAGACTGCTTTAATGAATCATGAACATCCCTTCTGCAGTTTAATCCTGACACCTCTTCTACTTGGGTTCATTTTCTTCTGTGGCCTCTGTCTAGTCCTTAAAAAATAAAGCCACGTTTGGAAAGTGTGTTCATATATGGCATAAATAAATGGCACTCCCCAAAATTGCTCATTATTTTTACTTTTCTTTCTTCTCTTCCTTCTTTCTTTCTTTCTTTCTTTTTTTTTTTTTTTTTTGAGATGGAGTCTTGCTCTGTCTCCCAGGCTGGAGTGCAGTGGCGTGATCTCGGCTCACTGCAAGCTCCGCCTCCTGGGTTCACGCCATTATCCTGCCTCAACCTCCCGAGTAGCTGGGACTACAGGTGCTTGCCACCAGGCCCGGCTGGTTTTTTGTATTTTTAGTAGAGACGGGGTTTCACTGTGTTAGCCAGGATGGTCTCGATCTCCTGACCTGGTGATCCGTCTGCCTCTGCCTCCCAGAGTGCTGGGATTATAGGCGTGAGCCACCATGCTCAGCTTCATTCATTCTTTGTTAAAGTTGAGAGTCAGGAATTTTTATTAATTTTTTTTCTGAGACAGAGTCTCACTCTGTCACCCAGGCTAGTGTGCAGTGGTACGCTCTTGGCTCACTGTAACCTCCGCCTCTCGGGTTCAGGGGTTCTCCTGCCTCAGCCTCCCGAGTAGCTGGGATTACAGGCACATTCTTGTATGCCTGGCTAATTTTTGTATTTTTAGTAGAGATGTGGTTTTGCCATGTTGGCCACACTGGTCTGGAACTCCTGACCTCAAGTGATCTGCCTGCCTCGGCCTCCCAAAGTGCTGGGATTATAGGCGTGAGTCATGGTGCCAGTGAATTTCTATTAATTTTGATTATTATTTTATAAGTTTGAATATAACCAACTCACCTTTCATATATTTATAAGTCTAAAAAAGTCAATGGACAATGTATAATTTGGAAACCACTTATCTCCATTTGGAGGGAGACCTGGGGGGGGGATATAGTTAGCTTTGGAGAACGTAAGGTCATTTGGTTTTAGAGGTCACTTTATCCTGATCGCATGAAAGGAGAGGATGGAATTCAAGCTTTTTGTGACCTAAACCCTCAGTGTCTGTCTCTATCCTTAGTAACAAATGGAGAAGAGGAACAATAACAGGAGCATTTTTGAGAGCTGTTAATTTTCTGCTTGATTATACAGGGCTATGAAATATGAAAGACATTAGGGACTGTGAGTATGGTTCCCCTAAATGCCCCATTGCCCACAGGGAACCAGCCCAAGGGCTGGGTTGGCTTCAGATGACTGGACAGGTGGCTTGGTAATTAAAACCTTTCCCTTCTAACTGCAGGCCTTGTTTTGCCAGGAATCTGAGGTGAAGAAAATGTTCTAGTTATATGCCTCTACCAGCTGCTTTGAAAGCTTCCTCACAGCTGTCCTCAAACCACAGCAGACAGCCACATCTCTACTTTCAAAATCTTAGGGGCTTAGTGTTATTTGAGATGGGATAAGCAGACATGGAGGTGAGGGAAGATTTCTTCCTGAACTCAAATGTTCTGAGCCCTTTTGAAGAATCAAACAGCACAAAAGAAAGTCTGGAAAGCACGTGTTTCCTCCTTATATCAGCTGTATGCAATGGAGGCTATTATTAGTCTTTGTTTTATTGATGAGACCACTGAGGCACAGAGGATTTAAGTAACTTGATCAAGATCATGCGGTTGAGTGTCAGTTAGGACTGGAATCCAGTCTGCCTTGACCCCAAGTTCAGGCTCTGGTAATCTCCACTCTTAAGAATGCTCGAATTTTAACTCTCACTTTTTCTCCAAATACAGGCTCTACCCTCAGTTTTCCTCCATCTCAGTTCATGGCCATTCAGCCTTCCAGTTGCTCAGGCCAAACACCCTGGCATCATCTTTCAGTTGTTTCTTTCTCTCATGCCCAAAGTAGAATCTATCAGAAAACCCAACTAATTGTATCTTCAAAATATATCAGGAATTTGACCACATCTCACCATTTCCAATGCTATCACCTTTACCAATGCACCTATCTCTTGCGTGGGTTTCTGTAATAGTCTTTACATGGATCTGCTTTTTGCCTTACAATCCTCCAGTCTCTTCTCATCACACCAGAGAGATCCAGGATAGTAAGCAGCTCTACTCTGCAAGATCATTGTGGAAGTGAAATTCCTTCCATCCTGTTGTTCACCTTCCTTTAAGTTTTTGTGCCTACCAGTATGGTCAGAGCTGTCACAGCTCCAAGTCTACATTCAGCCCACAAAAAATGGAGCAAGAGAGGAAATTCTGGGAAGCAATTTCCTTTTAAGCAAGTGATGTAAATTTTGCATGCATCATTTCTACTCACATTTTACTGGCAAGTATGTGGTCACATGGCCAACCTAGCTGCAAGGGAGTCTGTGGATGGAGCTGTATTCTCAAACCCCCACAAAGAGGAGTACTGTGCCACAGAGACCCAGAGGGTCAAGGGGTAGACCAGTTGTGGGGCTGCTCAGGAGCCAGGGTGAGTGTTGATGATAGCTGAACCTAGAGAGGAGGCAGTGGACATGGGGAGAGCTAGGCAGGTTTGGGATGTATTTTGGAGGTAAAGTTGACCCAACATAAAATGGGGTGGGCATAGAGACTGAGGAGAAGCAGGAATTAAGGATGATTCCCAACTCTTTATGCTTTGAGAGACAGGGTGGTATCATTTTCTGAGGGAGCAGTCATTGAACATACATGTCTCTGGAGCAGCCACCGTGGACCAGTGCATGAGCTCCTCTTCGGGGGTCCATCTTACATCACAGTGGAGGCAACCATGGAGGTTGGAATGGCCCAGAGGTAGAGTCTGAGGGGTAGTCTGCCTGATCCATCAAATGTATTTTGTCTTAAAATGCTTCAAAGGAAGAGGGGGGCAGGTCAGCCTCTTCTTGGTGCATTGATAGACCAATGTGCTGGACAGTGTGGAGGTTGAATAAAAAAAAACCAGGCACCCTAAAGACCAAACTGCATGTGGTTGAAGCCCCTATTGGGTCTGAATAGCTGTTTGGGGGGTTGAGAGAAGGGAGGGGCTACTACATTTCAGTACCTAGGTCAAAGGGGTCATGTTCCCAGCACCTTGATGCTCCTTGACTTTGAGGGCTCTCAAGTGTTTTTCTGTCTCTTGTTTGCCTGAGTTGGAGCATATAATAGGGAACTGTGTTTGCTATTAGAGTAGTCAAGAGGCTGAGGGTCTGGAAGGATGGATAATAACTCACACAGCAGGGCAGTTACAAGAAGAAGTAAGGAAAAGGGGGTTGTGGTAGGCTCAGAGGTTGGACACACCTCACTTTGAGCCTGGGATGAGCCCAGCTAGTGCTATCCTCTATGAGAATGTGCCTGGAGCACTGTCAGGTTCTAAAAATGTTAGCTAGTTTAAAAATGCTGCTTGATAGTAGTTTCTAGGTCACTCAGCATTGTGCCGTGTAATTTTTTTTAACCTCTGTTTTACAGTGGAGAACAGTAAGGTTAGAGAATTAGTACAAAGCACCATGGTAGGTAAGGAGAACCAGGATTTGAACCCTTGCTTATAAATACTCTGATGTTCAATTCATATCCTGGGTCTTCTGGTGTCTAGAGAGTTAAGTGTTGACAGGACCTGGGTAGCTCATGGTGTCCTTTAGGAAAAGAGCTCCAAGGCACGCGATTGCAGCATGGGTTTGATTCCAACTCCACCTCCACTGGCTTCTGGGACCCTGAACCTCCAGTCACTTGTGTAGCCTCCTGGAATGTTTTCTCTTCCTTAAAATGGGAAGTAACCATTTGCCTACTACCTTTGGGGATTGTTGGAAGAATTCCATGAAATGGCACCCACGAAGGCACTTGGGTGTTGGTCAACCACAGATCTCAAAGAAGTGACCAAAATGTGGACATGGGGACCCAAATGCCTGTGCTTAGGCTAAATCTGTGGATGCTGTTTGTGAGTAGGGAAATGTGGTTGGCTGTTGGAAAACCCAAGTTGTGTCCATGGTAAGAAAAAAAAAGAAAAGAAAAGAAAAGAAAAAAGAACTTTAGATAAGTGCCAATATGAAAAGTGAGGAAAAGTCTTAATTTCCCTCTGAAGATTGATGTGTTACTGAGGGGTGACCAGAACTCCTAGATCAGTGGATTTGTCTATATAGCCATGATCTCTCCTGATTGTCATGATACCTGGGACATGTAGGAATCATCATTTTCCTCATACCATAGATGAGGCAAAGGCGGAGCTGGACCTGCAGATGCTGTGGCATCCTTAGTCTAAGACCTCCCTCACACACTCCCTGGCTAAGGAACCTCTGTCTTGCCAGTTCCTCCAGCACTGATCAGGCTTAGGGGACTCACCTACTGGCAGCAAGACCCTGAGCCATAAACAGAATGCTAAATTATCAATGGAAGGATGGAGAAACCGTGATGATTATTCTGGGAATCTCAATTTCAAGATCCAGGAACTGAATCAATCTTAGCAAGCATGAAATCAAAGCAAGAAGCTAGGGAGTCTTTGTGGGATATTTTATCTAACCTGTCTGGATGAAGACCATTTGAGCTTCCACTTTGTCATTTATCTTCCAACAGACCAAAACTCTCCAGGCCACCAGATATAGGGTCTCCTGGGTAAGCTCTGACATGTTCTTTTACTCAGTTCTCCCTTTTCGGCATCTGCTTTTGAGTCACCAAAAACTTCTGTCACTGCAACTCCTCCTCCTCACATGGTATGATAGTTTCTGAGGCCAGACCTTCCATGCTATTAGCTGAATTGAAACCAATGTCTTCCTTTTGAGTTTTTCTGAGTCCAGGAGCCTTTAGGATGTACCCTTGTCACATGAGCCGTGCACTTAGGCATCAAGGCTTATGTGGTAAATTTCTGGAGGAAAACGTTCATTCAGCTAACCACATTTCTTTTTTTTTTTTTTGAGACAGAGTCTCGCTCTGTCGCCCAGGCTGGAGTGCAGTGGTGCGATCTCAGCTCACTGCAAGCTCCGCCTCCCGAGTTCACGCCATTCTCCTGCCTCAGCCTCCCGAGTAGCTGGGACTACAGGCGCCCGCCACCACACCCAGCTAATTTTTTGTATTTTTAGTAGAGACAGGATTTCACCGAGTTAACCAGAATGGTCTCGATCTCCTGACCTTGTGATCCGCCCGCCTTGGCCTCCCAAAGTGCTGGGATTACAGGCGTGAGCCACCGCGCCCGGCCCTAACCACATTTCTTTTACGCTGGTCCCTTTTAGCTTCCACACCAGCATGAGGCATCTTCTAATCTCCAAATTCTAGGTTACATCCTCTTTGGGAATGCCCTCTCCTCCGTACTGAATATATTTATTCCAATCCAGTGAATATTTGTTGGGGACCTCTCATGTATATGACACCGTGGTGGCCACTGTAGGCTTAGCAAGATTAGAATATTTGGTTAAAGGGCACAGGCTTTGGAATCAGACCTGGGTTTGCGTTCTAGCTCCATCACTTACTGACTGAATCAAGTTACTGACTTCAGTTTCACCCTCTGTAAAACTGGGATAATAGTACTTACCTCAATAGTTTTTTTGGTGAGGATTAAATAACGAAATGTATATGAAGTGCTTAGCTCAGTGGTCGTACTTAAGTGCTTAGTGAAAATAAGCCAAACTTAAAAATACAGACAATACTCTGCACATCCCTAAACACGTGTATGGAGTTCCCTCCACAGGCCGGACTTGTTCTAGGTGATGCAGATCTGCAGTGGTGAAATCAGAGTATGTTTTTGTCCTTATCAAGCTCAAAGTCTAGTCTGGGGGGGTGGGAGGTGTAAATAGTAAGCAAATAGACTCACAAGTATAATGTCAAATAGTGAAAAGTGCTTTGAAGAAAAATAATATGAAGTAAGAGGACAGAATGACAGGGGTAGACGGGGTGGAGGTCTTGCTTCTCATGCTTGTCCCTTAACCTAGAATCTTCACATCTGCTGTACCCTCTTCCTGGAGGTTTCCTACTTCCCCATACCCTCAGGGATTGCTCTCACTTCTTTCAGGTGTCTGCTTCTATATCACCACCTCCCAGAGGCACACCTAATCTAAACAATTATACACAAACTCAAAATGTGTAAAGAGATGCCATTCCTGCCTTTGAAGTTTATAATTCAGTAAAATTGATAAGTACACAAATGACTCCATGCTCAGATTAAGGTAATTGACTTATTTATTTGTTTGTTTGTTTGTTTGTTTGTTTGTTTGTTTTGAGATGGAGTCTTGCTGTGTCTCCCAGGCTGGAATGCAGTGCGTGATCTCGGCTCACCGCTACCTCCGCTTCCCAGATTCAAGCAATTCTCATGCCTCAGCCTCCCAAGTAGCTGGGATTACAGGCACCTGCCACCATGCCCAGCTAATTTTTATATTTTTAGTAGAGACAGGATTTCGCCATGTTGGCCAGGCTGGTCTCAAACTCCTGACCTCAAGTGATCTGTCTGCCTCGTCTTCCCAAAGTGCTAGGATTACAGGTGTGAGCCACCATGCCCAGCCTGTAATTGCCTTATGAGAAGTACAAATAAAATTCAGTGAAGAGAATCGGGAAATGTGATATTTTAAAACTGGTACTTAAGATGTTGCTTGGTATAAAAAGACCAGGGACTTTGGAATCAGAGCAACTGTGTTCAAATCCCATCTCTGCCCCTCACTACCTTGGGGACCTTAGGTGTCACTCAGTAACACAGATATAAGAAAGCTACTCCTAGGGGCTGCTGTGTTACGTGAGAAACACGCTAAGCCCCCAGTGCCTGTGGTAGTACCAGAGGTCAGCTCTCAATGGCACCAGTTTCCATAACTCTGTATTGTTCATTGTAGCGTTTGGTTTTGGTTTTCATCAACATTCTACTCTCACAATGTGGTATTGTCTTGGGATGGTCTATCTGGGCATCTGGCTCTGCCAGGAGAAGACGAGTTTCTTGAGGACATGGACTGCCGTGTCCCCAGCGTGGGTGGCCATGCCTGTCATGCAGGGGGCTGTTGATCAACGATAATGGGTGCATGCCTCTAGCAGAGACACAACTGTTCTGTACGGTCAGGAACCCCAAGGGATGGTCTGTTCTATTCTCTGTCTCTGCACCTCAATACCCAAAAATTGTTTTTGACAGATGGATGTTTAGCATGTTCTTGAAGGAAGAAGAATCTGTGCCCCCTCTAGGGAAATGCACGTTGGGTTTAACCACATAATTCAAAACAGGTGAAATGATGCTGGCATGCCCACCTCTTCTAGCCTGGATTCTGTTTTAATGCCCTAGTTTTTATAGGAATAAAAGAGTATTGATTTTTCCAGTGTAAGGGCTGTAGCCAGATTTGTATTATTTTAAAATCAGATATACTTTTTAAAACATGGAAATTTTTATGTTAGCTAAATCCTAGTTATCCCAGGAATGCCTAATGTCAAATAGTAGCCTTTCCTGGCATATCTCTCCTCCTGCATTTTTAAAAAAAGAGCTTTCTGTTTGTTTGTTTCTTTTTGCCTCATAGCAGCTCTGCCATTAAATACCTAAGACACAAAAGAGAGACAATCTAAATAATTATCCTTATGAAATTTTATTAAGATATGGGTGGGAAGAGGGAGCGCAGAGGCCACTGCCTCCTTGTGAGCTCAGGATGCTCGCCCTGTAGCAAAACATAGTTTAGGGAAAAGTTCACTGTGAATTTAGAGATGACATCTGGAATCGTATGTCAAGAAGCTTGTATGTGTCATGAGAGCTCTTCTGGTGGGCACTTCCCTACTCCTCAGGGCTCCTACCCTGGATCATAGAACGTGGACCACCGAAATACCCATGCTCTGGGGTCTCTGGCAGCCCTGTAATGCTGCAGCCACAAACCATGAGGGGCTTCTCTTCTTTTATCTTCTTTTTATTTTTTTGTCATAATCAAAACCTTGACCTGTGACAGTGAGCTGCCAGGGGACTCCATTGCCTTGGAGGCTCCCTGGCTCCCCAGGATAGAAAGCTTCATCAGAAAAGAAATGCCCACTGAAAGCTGCTGTGGCAGACGCCTCCCCTGAAGGAAACCTGAAGACCTTGAATAAAGGTGGCACCCAAGTGCCTACTCTGCTTAAAGAATGTGTGCAACATCCAGCAAACAGTAATGCATGCTCATTTTCTTTATGTGGATTGGTGTTAACAGTTGGGTCCCATGCTGTGGCTTTGATGAAACCACTTGCTTCTGTCAGTTGATGGGGCATCTGCAAGAGTGGAGTTATGTTTAGTCCATCTTGGTTATGGTGGATGCTTCTGGAGTGACTTAATAATAGGAAAAGGGGCAAAACACTCACCCAAGCCGGGATGTGTTCCAGAGAGGGCCCCATTGTCTACAGCTCTCAAGGCTGTGTGTGATGCTGTGACTGCCTGCCCTCCCAGAGCTTCCTGCCTCCCAGGAAGAATGATCATTCCACTGTGCCTTCCCCTCTGCTGATGGGAACTTAGCCTCCAAGGGTTTGAAAACCAGCCTCCAGGGCTAGCTCTGCTCTTCACCCATTGCTGCTTATAAGTCAGGACCTGTGAGTGATAAACCTCCCCACCCTAGCCTTCACACCAAATGGAAAAAATGGGCACCTTGGAGTATTCCTTTGAAAGATTTCTGATTTCTCCACCCACCACCACCTCCATCATGAAAGGTCCATTGATAGCCATGAGATTTCTGAACACATTCAGGTTTAGTGTCCCCTCCTATGCATCAGCCTTGTAGGCCTGGACACTCCTCCTTTTACTGGTGGATCCAGCCACTGGTGCCTGACTCTTTTACTCCTCACCTCCACCACCTCCTCTTGGACTTGGTTCTGTTGTTCATCCCTGTATGGTACATATCTATGGCCTTTCTTTCACCAGCGGCTTATTTCTCCCATTAAGATGTCCAAGTCTCACTGATCCTTAAAAGGGACCATCCTGTGGCCCCATATCCTCTCTAGCCTCCACCCCACCTTTCTTTTCCCTTTCTCACCCAAGTAGTCTATGTGAACTCTGTCCACTTAACTCTCATCCTCTACCCAACTCATTGCCCTCTGACTTCTTTCCTTACCATGCAAGGGAGCAAGGCTCCCTGTGAGACCCACAGCGCATCTCCCCAGTGCTCTGTCTCCTTTGGCTCCTCCTGTCTCTGGACCTCCCTGCTGCACCTGGCCCAGGTGGGCACTGCCTCCAGCTTCAAACTCTCCTCTCTTAGCTTTTGAGACTTCAAGCTTTCTTGCTTCTGCCCCAATTCCTTTAACTATTTATTTCTCTTCTACATGAATTTCTCTTATGTTTCTAAAAATTTGATGGCCCCAGAGATACTTCCCTGACTGCTTCTCATTCTACTTCAACCCTGGGCAATGGCACCCACAGGGCTTTGGCTGCCACCTAAATGCCAGTGACTCCCAGATGCATGTCTGCAGCTCAGACCTCTTCCCCATCAGGGGTGTCAGATGGAAATGTCCTCAGGGGCCAAGCAGGTAAAGAAAATAAATGAAACTGACTGTGAGTCTGGCAGACCAGAGAGCTGCTGGTTTTAGCCAAAGTGGGTGGCTGCTGCTGGGCTCCAGCCAACTCTTGATACATAGGAATTCAGGAGCAGTGTCACCAGATTTCCCAATTTTCCCACAAAAGCTAGAAATACATAATCCTGTTTGGAATCTCTCAAAGATTAACTGTTGGTTCAATTTTTTTTTAACATCTTTCTGAACCAAAGCCCATCTGAGAACTAGATCTGACTATGGACCACTAGCCTGGGTTCATGGTTTGCACTCCACTGACTGTTCAATGTCTTTATTCCAATGCCCATGGGCACTTCAAATTGAGCCGGCCCCAGACCATCTCTTCCCCAAACCCGCCTAGCCTCCCCTCCATGTACCTTATCTCAGTTAGCAAACTTCCTTCTAACCTGCTCACCCAAGCTAGAAATATGGAGGAAGGTGTCCTTTCCTTCCTCCTTTCCCTCCTCCTCCCACATTCACTAAATTCTACCAACATAACTTGCTACATAAATCTTAAATCTATTCTTACCTCTCCATCCCTTACCACCGTTATCGTAGCTTAGGCTGCTAGCATCTGTTGCCTGGTCTAGTAGCCTTTCAAGAGTTTGAGTGATGATTCATAGCAGTCGACTCCCACCATGTGTAAATTATTCTAAGCCAGACATGTAACCTTATCCCCTGACAATGATTGGTTTTAGAATGGGGTGTGTGACCCAGTTGGGGCCAGTGAGATGGGAGGGAGGGTTTGCTGGGAAGCTTCTGGAAAAGTTTTCTTGCTAAGAAAGAGATACATAAAAGAGGCCGGGCACGGTGGCTCATGCCTATAATTCCAGCACTTTGGGAGGCCGAGGTGGGTGGATCACTTGAGGTCAGGAGTTCAAGACCAGCCTGGCCAATATGGTGAAACACCATCTCTACTAAAAATACAAAAATTAACCGGGTGTAGTGGTGTGCACTTGTAGTCCTAGTTTCTCAGGGGGCTAAGGCAGGAGGATCGCTTGAGCCCATGAGGAGGAGGTTGTAGTGAGCTGAGAGCATGCCACTGTACTCCAGCCTGGGCAATGGGAGTGAACCCTGTCTGAAAAAAAAAAAAAAGAGATACATAGAAGAGATGGCTCCCTTCTGTCTATGGTCATCACTGTGCCTGGATGCCTGGATGTCACCCTGGGAAGTGCTGCAGCCATCTCCTGAAGATGAGAAAAGGCAGCCTGTAGGCAGAGCCAGCCACAGAGAGAAGTAGAGTGATGGGAAGGAGAGAGGGAGGGAACTTGGGTCCATGGTGATGTTGTTGAGCCACTGAATAAGCCTTCCCTGCTGTTTGTCATCTCAGAGCTTACAGCTATACCAGATAATACGTCTCTTGATAAATTCAGCCAACTTGAGTCAGAGTTTTGTGTTTAAGGAAGCCAAAGGCATGCTGGCTGGTACCCCTGTCTCCTGCCTCCAGGCCTGTGCTCCATCACTCCACATGACATCTGACTGCCAGGGTGGTCCCTCAGGATGCTAATCTGATGGCATTGCCTCCTGCTCATGGCTCCTGTTGCCCATAGGATAAAGCCCCAGGACCTTGGCAGAATATACAAAGGCCTCCATGACCAGGCCCCCTGCCTCCACAGCCAAAGCAATTCTTACTCCTTAATGCGAACCTGATGCTCACTGTAGTCTGCCCTGCTTGCAGTTCCCTACATCAGTGACACTGTTTAACTCTTTCATTCATTTGACAAATCCACACAAGTGCAGACTCTGTGCCAGGGAGCAGTTCCATGTGTGGGGATACAGAAGGGAACAATCCGGATGAAGTCCCTGCCTTCACTGATGTACTGGCTACTGCCCCAAGTCCTCTGCTGTCACCATCCCCTCTCCCTGGATTGCCTTCCCCTCTGTCTTGATCTGACAAATGCCTACTTCTTTTTTCAGTGCAGTGTTTAGCCCTTGAAATAGCTTACATACAGATTGAGTATGCTTCATCCAAAATGCTTGGGAACAGAAGCTTTTCAGATTTGGAATATTCGCCTTATACTGATTGAGCATCCCAAATACAAAAATCCAAAATCCAAAATGGTCCAATGAGCATTTTCTTTGAGCATCATGTTGGCACTCAAAAAGTTTTGGACTTTGGAGCATTTCAGATTTGGGATGCTCAACCTGTATGTGTATTTCAAGTTGTTTACCAACTTTATTTTATTTTATTTTATTTTATTTTAGGAGATAGAGTCTTGCTCTGTTGCCCAGGCTGGAGGGCAAATGGTGTGATTTCAGCTCACTGCAACCTCCACTTCCCAGGTTCAAGTGAGTCTTCCGCCTCAGACTCCCGAGTAGCTAGAATTACAGGTGTGCACCACCACATCTGGCTAATTTTTGTATTTTTAGTAGTATTTTAGTTTCACCATGTTGGTCAGGCTGGTCTCAAACTCCTGACCTCAGGTGATCCACCTGCCTCAGACTCCCAAAGTGCTAGGATTACAGGGAGCCACCATGCCCGGCCCAAATGTTTTATTTTTGAAAAACTTCAAACACAAAGGATCATACAATGAAATATTCATGTACCTTCACTTAGATTCACTGATTAACATTTTGCCATATTCTTTCCTTGCCCTTGCTGTATGTATGTACACACACATACATACACACGTGGGCGTGCATACACATACACACATACAGGAAAACAAATGTTTTTCAGAACTCTTTGAAAGTTACCTATAGATATCACGACTCCTCACCCATAAATAGTTCAGCATGTGTTCCCTAAGACCAAGCATGCTGTCTGGTAGCCTGAGGCAGGAGGATCTCTTGGTCCAGGAGTCTGAGGTTGTACTGCGCTGTGATCCTGTGACCGCGCCTGTGAATAGCCACTGTATTCCAGCCAGGGAATCTAAAAACAACAATGAAAATGCTCTCCTATATAACCACAATGCCATTATACTCAAGACATTTAATATCAATACAATAATATTTAATATGCAGTCTACAGTCAACTTTCCTCAATTGTCACAAATATGTTTATGGATTTTTTTTTTTTTTTTCCTATCAGGATCTTCTGAGCTAAGTTCTCATCTCCTTCAGGGGGCCTTCCTTGAACTCCTTCTGGCACTCAATGCCTCATGCTTCCAGAAGGCCATGTGCAGATGGCTGTCGTGGTCTCAGCCTCTCTTGTTACATGAGCTCACCCCTCTTTACATTGAGTCCCATGCTGTGCTTACCTCTGTGTTCTCAGTGCCTAGTGCAGTGTGTGGCACATAGTAGGGACTCAGCACTTTTTGGTTGAGTGGATAATCAAGTAAGTGGCAGAATTAGAGACAAAACCCATGGCCTCACAGCTATTTTCTTGATTCCATATTTAACTGCTTTTTGCAGACAGTGATTATTAATAATGTAAGAGCGGAAAGTCCCATCTGCCAAATGGTGAGAAGAGAGAGGTAATCTAGAAAGATGATTGTGAACAATGGAAAGAACCAACAATTAATGATGCTCAAGGTCATGCCCTTAGAGAAGCATAACCCAGATCTCTGAGAACATCCATCCAGGCAAAACCCTGCCGTCTAACAGTTGTTGCATAGCTTCTGTCGTATTTGCAGGCATATCTTATAAACAGAATCCAGGACCCCTTCCAAGTGAAATGAGTGCAAATCCCACATCTACCTAGAGCCACACTTTCTCCCAAAATGAACTTGTTAGCCCTCCAAGATAGGCTGATGATACCAGGGAAAGATGTCCCTCAGCTGGGATGCATCATTTCTTCCCTCTTCAGTTCTAACTTTAAGTTTGGAGTTAGCTCTGATCTTTTTTAAACAATATAACAGCTGAAACCATAATTAATATTTGGATCCAGGGACTCCAAATGTGAACCCAAAGAACATTTCCATTTTACTGGTGACTATTCCCTAACCAAGAAGAATGTGGATGCAGGATCAGGGTCAGCCAAGTTACTCAGAAAGAGGCTGGCCATTTGTGGGAAGTGACCACTTGCTATATTTTTTGGAGGACTCACTTTTTCTTTCCTAACTGGCCACAGTGTGTGTTACTTGGTCTCTTAAGACCCCTAGGTTCATGAGGAAAGTTCTTTCCAGCAACCACAGGGACCAATCTAAAGGCCAAATAACCTGTCCATCTCACACTCTGCTGTGCACAGCTCAGACACCTATTAAGATCCAGGCATTGTGGATACAAAGGGAAATAAGCCACAGCCTCTAGGAACTCATCATCTATGGGAGTAGGCAGACACACATAGTCCCCCAGTTTATGGAGAATGCAGTGGGAGAGACACGCGTGGACACTACAGAAAGGGTACCAGTCCAACTTGGGGAGGGCACCTCAAGGAAAGCCTGGCTGGGGAAAGTGGGCACAGGCCAGATAGGAATGAGGGAAGCAAGTTGGAGGGCTGTCTAGACCAGGGACATGGAAAGTGGCAATTATGGAAAAAGTCATCATCCTGATGAATGTGGAGACAAAGTGGACATTCACTATATGTTAAAATGATGCATGAAGACTTCCATTTTTTTTTTTTTTTTAAATCACATTATGCTGACACCAGAAGGCCAAAGACTGTCTCCGAGTGGACTTGGAAAATCTTTGCCTCCCTGACACCGGGTGATCCGATAATGTTATTCAAACTAAGGGTTAAAGGTTGAAGACAAGCCCACCCCCCGACAGAAAAATTCAGTGAAGGTAATTATACCACCATCTATTTAGCTGCTAAAGAATTTACCATTCAAGGAGATAGGACCCTGACTCACCAGAGGCGTTTAACAGTCCAGCACTATCACATTACCCAGATTGTATAAAGAGTATGAATGATTTCCGCTCACAGACCTCTAATGGAGGTATCTCTTTACAAAGCCCCTACTTCAGGCCAGCTGAATGCCTCGGCAGTGCCTCCGAAATCCCGCGGTCCTAATCCCTTTAGCAACAAAGATCTGTTTCTTTGCTTAGCATGAAGTAGGCCTCAGAGGCCTGTGTGTGTCTTCGCCTGTAGGCCAGAAGCCTCCTGTTTACAATTTCCCTATTCCTGTTTTTAATGTTGTTCTGAGAGCAGTCACAAAGGGCTAGTTTTGTCCAGCAGGAACAAGGGAGCTATTAGAGTGAGAGGGAGGAAGGAAGGAAGGGGGATCGCAGGGAGGACCCCTCGAGGGATTAGCAGACACAGCTGTTCCCGAAGGGAGAGGTGCTTTAGGCTGTTTATAATTTCCGTCACATTTACATGTTTTAATATTTTATTTCCTTATTTATTTATTTATTTTTTGATCAGTTTCCTATCCACCATGTAAAGCGAGCCTCTTGTGGCCATATTGACAGACTCAGAGTACCTGTTTCAAATGTTTGGGTCAGATGCTGCTTTCCCCTTCAGTGCGGCGCAGCTCTGGTGTGTCGGCCTCCAACTTTTTCTGGGGTCACAGACCTCGCAACCACCAGGTGCCCAAGGAAATCAATCGTTGAGGGGAGTGGCTTCACTTCTTGTCCCATTTGTGTGTGTGGCTAGAATTCTCTAGCCTGAATGATTCATTTAGATCCCATAGACCACCACCTGTATTCACAGAGTCTCAGACTGGCTTTTAAGATGCATTTCATTTTTGTCTCAATGTTACATATCTAACCAGTGTGTTATAAAGGGTATTGACCACAGGCAGCGAATGTATCATATTCTATATTTCTAAAATGCCTTATGGCAATTGCTTTAAGAGAATTATCCATGATTTCATCCTAAAGCAAACAAGTTTCCATTTGTGTCACCTTGTATTTCTTGTCTATGTACATACTTAGTGTTTGCATTTTACAATAAAACCAAAGATAGAATTTTAGTCTTAATTTTCCATAATATTATGGCATGCATATTATCCAAGAAAATTTGTTTCCAAAACAAAAAATTCCAAAAATTTCTATCCGAGAAAATTTGTTTCTCTTTTTTTAAAAACTCCTCCTCCCTCCTTGTCTTACCCTCTTCCCTGTTAGGAATATTTGCAATGGGTTGTACATCCCTCCACATCTAGCTCTGTGCTCAAATAATCATATGAAAGCCTTTTAAAATCTTGGATTGGAGGAATCATTATTTTATTAAAATGAAATTATATATTATCTATTTCTGTACATGTTTCCTCACTTAATATTCAGAGGAAAATGCCTTTAATATAATATTTTTAAGCTAACATGGTGTATGCAGGGTCATCTTGCCTGACAGCACCCTTTGGTTAAAGTCGCAGATGCCTATGTATATGGCAGGTTCATTTCTGCTCTGTTTTTCTTAAGTTTTACTTTTTCCTAGGGAAATTTAGTCAAGAAATAAATGACTTTCTCAAATGTCCAGTCGGCCCATTGCTGACCCTATGGGCTCTCATTGCTTTGGGGTAAGTTTCCGGACTTCAGCATCTTTTAGATCTGGCTGACATGCTACTACTGTTACAGAAATGTTCCTCACGATAGTCTCAAAAGTTAAGTATATGCAGTTTCCTTTTGCAGGAGCCTGGGATGTGAGCTAATCTTTAAGTGAAGGAGAGAAGGGACAGTGATTAACATTCTCCAAACTCACTGAGGGACAGCTGTTCCAAACCCTTCCTTCCTGCTCAAAGTAGTTTTCAAGAGGAACTTAAAAAAAAATTTTTTTTTTTTTTTTTTTAAAGAAGAATATGGAGTTCTTCCAAGATTGCTCAATTTTTCTTTCTCTAAAGTAAAATAGTTCAAACCTCGTGCCAATCCAAATGCACTTTCTGTATTGGGCCCCACTGGAAATGTGGACCATAAGATAAGATGCACAGCTTCTGGAATACCGTTTTTCAGATCTGGCCAGAAAGAAAAGCCACAATTTCAGCTGCTTTGATTTCCCCTCATGCTTTTTTTTTTTTTTCTTCTGAGACGGAGTCTCGCTCTGGAGTTGACCAGGCTGGAGTGCAGTGGCCGGATCTCAGCTCACTGCAAGCTCTGCCTCCCAGGTTTACACCATTCTCCTGCCTCAGCCTCCCGAGTAGCTGGGACTACAGGCGTGCACCACCTCGCCCAGCTAGTTTTTTATATTTTTTAGTAGAGACGGGGTTTCACCATGTTAGCCAGGATGGTCTCGATCTCCTGACCTTGTGATCCACCTGTCTTGTCCTCCCAAAGTGCTGGGATTACAGGCTTGAGCCACTGCGCCTGGCCTCCCCTCATGCTTTTTAAAGAGAAATGCAGAGGATATTTCAGGGAACATGAACTTCTGTGAGTCCCTGTCATCTCACTCCCCCATTGAATAGGTTTCTTTGGAAGGATTACAGATCTGAGGTGGTGATTATTGTTTTGGTGATAACATGCATTTTGAAGGGACCATTTTCGATGAGAAAACTTGTTTTTTTTTGAGATGGAGTTTTGCTCTTGTCACCCAGGCTGGAGTGCAGTGACACGGTCTCAGCTCACTGCAACCTCCACCTCCTGGGTTCAAGTGATTCTCCTTCCTCAGCCTCCCGAGTAGCTGGGATTACAGGCAGGCGCCACCATGCCCTGCTAAGTTTTGTATTTTTAGTAGAGACGGGGTTTCACTATGTTGGTCAGGCTAGTCTCGAACTCCTGACCTCAGGTGATCCACCTGCCTTGGCCTCCCAAAGCATTGGGATTACAGGCATGAGCTGCTGCCACCAGTGAAAAAAACATTTTAAAGATGTCTTTGCATTCCAAGTTTAAATCAAAGGTTCTGTGAATTTTACTAAATGCTTTTATTAAAATACCTAGAATTACCCAATATACAATAGCCTTTAGGTTTTGAATGTGACGATTTCGTTAGCCCATGCCAAGGAATTGCCCTTGACAGAGGAACTGTCTTCCTTCATCTGAAAATGGGGATTCTTTGATGCAAAGTGGTGCACATATGGGGCATGATATAGGGCGGGATCTCTGTGTAGCCATCCAAGGCAACAAAATCAATGCTGACCATCAGTGGGTGGCAGACACCACAGTGCCAGCATCTTATATTCATCAAGACTATGTGAATGAAAATGCAGACGAGAGAATGCATCAGACCCTTTTCTAGCTTTAGAAAGTGTGTATCAATTTAACTAACTCCATATAAATGATCAAATTATAGGTGAAGAAAAAAGAAGATGAAATTTGTCCCTTTTCCTTTTGCCCAATATACAATCTAAAAAAATTAACCAAAAGGGCAAAAAGGAAACTTGATAACATATTAATTTTTTTCAAAATTGATTTATTGATTTTTTTTTTTTTTTTTTTTTGAGACACGTTCACTCTGTAGCCCAGGATGGAGGCACAGTCATGGCTGACTGTAGCCCTGACCTCTTGGGCTCAAGCAGTCCTCCTGCCTCAGTCTCCCTAGCGACTGAGACCACAGGCTCCTGCCACCACACCTGGCTAATTTTTAAATTTTCTGTAGAGATGGGGTTGCACGATGTTGCCCAGGATGGTCTCAAGTGATCCTCACACCTTGGCCTCCCAAAGTACTGGGTTTATAGGCATAAGCTACCATGCTGAGCCCGGATTTATTTATCTTTTACAGTAAAAACTGCCTTTTCAAGAAAATAATAAAAAACATAATACAGAGTCAAGGAGAGTAAAAACAAAAGTCAACCCCCCCAAATTATATTCCCCAGTAACTACTATTTATGTGAGGTGTTAAAATTAAGAACAAGTACAAACATGCTCTTGTAGCCTAAGTAAAGACTAGCTCTAAATGATGTCAATTCAATCCATTGAAAATGAAAAAATTCATCCTGAAACAATTTTTATTTTCATGTGGTTGTCCAGACAGGAGGGAACAAAGAAGAGTTTTGGGATGGGGGCAGGAGGATGTAGGGAGGGCTGAGCTTCCAGGAACACTGCTTTACAGAGGAGTTCTGTTTTTTGTTTTTGTTTTTGTTTTTGTTTTTTGAGATGGAGTCTCACTCAGTCGCCCAGGCTGGAGTGCAGTGGCGCAATCTCAGTTCACTGCAAACTCCACCTCCCAGGTTCAAGAAATTCTCCTGCCTCAGTCTCCCAAGTAGCTGGGACAACAAGCGCCCACCACCACATCGACTAACCATGCCTGGCTAATTTTTGTATTTTTAGTAGAGACAGGGTTTCACCATATTGGCCAGGTTGGTCTCGAACTCCTGACCTTGTGATCTGCCCACCTTGTGCCTCCCAAAGTGCTGGGATTATGGACATGAGCCACTACACTCAGCTGTCAGAGAAGTTCTTCTTTTATCTGCCTTGTATCTTCATATTCTGCCCAAAACTGTGTGTGTTTGAAGGGGGTGGGAGAGAGGTAGAAGGGAAGCATTCTGTTACTACTAAAAACTATTTGAAAATAACAGTTTTATCTAGAGGACAACTCATCCTTCTGTAGCTTTTTAAAAATGTGCATTACTTTGTTTTTTTGTTTTTTGTGGTTTTTTTTTTTTTGAGACAGAGTCTTGCTCTGTCATCCAGGCTGGAGTGTAAGGGCGTGATCTCAGCTCACTGCAAGCTCTGCCTCCTGGGTTCAGGCCATTCTCCTGCCTCAGCCTCCCGAGTAGCTGGGACTACAGGTCCCCACCACCAGGCCTGGCTAATTTTTTGTATTTTTAGTAGAGACGGAGTTTTATGGTGTTAGCCAGGATGGTCTCAATCTCCTGACTTTATGATCTGCCTGCCTTGGCCTCCCAAAGTGCTGGAATTACAGGCATGAGCCACTGCGTCCGGCCTGTTTTGTTTTGTTTTTTTTGAGACAGTGCCTTGCTCTGGCACCCAGTGGCATGATCTTGGCTCACTGCAACTTCCGTCTCCTGGGTTGAAGCAATCTCCTGCTTCAGCCTCCTGAGTAACTAGGATTGCAGGTGCACACCACCACGCCCGACTAATTTTTGTATTTTTAGTAGAGATAAGGTTTCACCATGTCAAGGCTGGTCTCAAACTCCTGACCTCAGGTGATCTGCCCGCCTTGGCCTCCCAAAGTGCTGGGACTACATGTGTGAGCCACCACACTTGACCTGCTGCGCTACTTTTAATGCTGCTTCGACTAATCGTGTTTGGGCCTTATGTGGGCAAAGTCACAGTTACGGCTATGGATGGATTTGTTAAAAGGTGCATGCCTCAGAATCATCCAGATCTCAAATCTTCCAGGGGTTGAAAGTGATTGGAAATGTTTTCTCATGTTGAGTATTAAGAGAAAAAAACAAGCTCCAAATGCCCTACCATCTGTCTATATTACAAATTGCCCAGAGCTATGAGAATAGTTTTCTGTAGGAAAAATCATGGTGGCTTATCCACATAAAATGTGAACTTACAGTTGCTGACAAACGCTACTAGACCACAATCATGGTCCACCAAATTACATTTGTGGAGTGAGAGAATCAGATGTCTTCCTTCCTATTATTGATTGTTCCCCGTGTCTCATTCTGATAAAACATTCTTTCCTTGAATTTTAACCAGTGACATGGTGCAGAATTAGATCCACATGTGCTGATTTTTCCATTCTATTTTTTCCCTTGGAGTCTGAAGAAAGTCAGTCCTGGAATGCATGCATCAACCCTTTAGAGAATCTTTTTTATGAACAAATATTCTAGCCTTTGTAACTACAAGTGCTGAAGTTACAGTACAATATCCATTATAATCCCTATTTTCATTTGCTTCTAACTTTCCAGTAAGGTATCCTTTGGGTTGAAACTTTCCATGCTTCATTTCATCTCAAACGTGAATTTATTTTGGAAAGTTCACACTAATTTAATTCAGGGACTTGGAAGGGGTGTGAGAGTAAAAATATACCTTCTTCTATTCTACAAACAAATGTGAGACTTCAGTCATAGATAACTTCAGAGTAGCCAAGCAGTGGAACAATAAACAGGTCTCCGAAAATCTGTTGAAGTAAAGCAGGTTGAAGTGATTAACCACAGATTTCTTGTACGCACTGAACAGCCTGGAGTGCCTTGAGGCTCTCGGTCTCTTCTGAAGGACCGTGGACAAAATGGGGAATCTGGGGGCCTGGATGGGAAAGATGAGAGATTTAATTTGGGTCAGGGCAAACTACCGTATGGTCCACAAAGTTTTAAAACACATTGATTATTGTCAAAGGCTCTTCTTTTAAAAGAGGAGCTAATTGAAATGCCATAGAGACTAAGTTACCCAAGCCTGTAACATGATGTCTATGAATATAAGGCTAGGGTCCCTAGGACACTGAAATAGAATGGTCTAGAACAAGATTTCTCAACTTCAGCACTATTGACATTTTGAGCCAGATAATTGTTTGTTGGAGGTGGTGGAAGTGGCAGCAGTGGCAGTGGTGGCAATTGTGTTGGTTGTGATGGTGGCGGCAGTGGTGGCAGCGGTGGTGACTGTGTTGGTTGTGATGGTGGCGGCAGTGGTGGCAGCGGTGGTGACTGTGTTGGTTGTGATGGTGGCGGCAGTGGTGGCAGCGGTGGTGACTGTTGGTTGTGGTGATGGTGGTGGCAGTGGTGGCAGCGGCAGCAATTGTGTTGGTTGTGATGGTGGTGGCATTGGCGGCAGTGGCGGCGATTGTGTTGGTTGTGGTGATGGTGGCGGCAGTGGCAGCATTGGCGATTGTGTTGGTTGTGGTGATGGTGGTGGCAGTGGCGGCGGTGGCGATTGTGTTGGTTGTGATGGTGGTGGCAGTGGCGGCGGTGGCGATTGTGTTGGTTGTGATGATGGTGGTGGCAGTGGTGGCGGTGGTGATTGTGTTGGTTGTGGTGATGGTGGTGGCAGTGGCGGCGGTGGCGATTGTGTTGGTTGTGGTAATGGTGGTGGCAGTGGTGGCGGTGGCGATTGTGTTTGTTGTGGTGATGGTGGTAGCAGTGGCGGCGGTGGCGATTTTGTTGGTTGTGGTGATGGTGGTGGCAGTGGTGGCGGTGGCGATTGTGTTGGTTGTGGTGATGGTAGTGGCAGTGGCGGCGGTGGCGACTGTGTTGGTTGTGATGGTGGTGGCAGTGGCGGCGGTGGCGATTGTGTTGGTTGTGATGATGGTGGTGACAGTAGTGGCATTGGCGATTGTGTTGGTTGTGGTGATGGTGGCGGCAGTGGCAGCGGTGGCGATTGTGTTGGTTGTGTTGATGGTGGTGGCAGTGGCGGCGGTGGCGATTGTGTCGGTTGTGGTGATGGTGATCGTGGTGGCAGTGGCGGCAGTGGAGATTGTGTTGGTTGTGTTGGTGGTGGCAGTGGCGGTGGCGATTGTGTTGGTTGTGGTGATGGGGTGATGGTGGTGGCGATTGTGTTGGTTGTGGTGATGGGGTGATGGTGGTGGCGATTGTGTTGGTTGTGGTGATGGGGTGATGGTGGTGGCAGTGGCAGCGGCGGTGGTGATTGTGTCCTGTTGGAGGTCTGGTAGCATCCTTGGTCTCTACCTACTATATGCCAGTAGCAGTACTCCCCCTCAACCCCCTAGCTCAAGTTATAACAATAAAAAATGCCTCTGGGCATTATCAAATGCTTTTTGGGGGGTAGGGATAGCCCCCAGCTAAAAACAGATAGTAAAACTTAGAGTTTAAACCCATCTGAGCAAGGCATTTACAATAGAATGGAATCCATACAGTGGAAAACCTGACTTTTTTTTTCTTTTCTTTTCTTTTTCTTTTTCTTTCTTTCTTTCTTTCTTTCTTTTTTTTTTTTTTTGAGAGAGTCTGGCTCTGTCACCCATGCTGGAGTGCAGTGGCATGATCTTGGCTCACTGCAACCTCTGCCTCTTAGGCTCACCATGTTGGTCAGGCTGGTCTTGAACTCCTGACCTCAAGTGATCCACCCGCCTTGGCTTCCCACAGTATTGGGATTACAGGCATGAGCCACTGTGTCCGGCTGAAAACCTGACATTTCTAATAAAGGCTTCTTAAAAAGTAGAATCAACATTGCAAAGAAGTGGCCCTCCCATCCAAAACATGTCCTCCCCTGAGTTACACCTGGCACAAAGCAGATTCAAGCAGGTTTCAGACTCTAGAGCCCGGTCTCTTAGCCTCTGTGCCATTACACTGCCCATACAACTGTATAAAGCCTTCCTTGCCATTATTAAAAGGAAAAGTTTAAAAATATGTCTTTAGAAACTCAACAAATACTTATTAAATATGATAGGGCCCCACACTATACATTGTGTAAGACAGTGATGATCACAATGTAATCCCTCCCCACAGTTGTGGCCCAAAGTCAGAAGACTTAGATCATAACAGAACAGTGCAAAATGTGAAATGTACCTAAAACAAAAGTACAGTCCAAGGACAACTGAAGTAAAAAGACTGTAGAGAACTTTTAACCTGGAGTAGGAGAAAATCAAACATGCAAATCCCCTGGAGAGACTCACACTGTCCTTCTTCCTGTGAAACCACACTGTGTGGCCCGCACCGTGCTAGGCACAAGGGATAACACAGTCTAATGAGGGTGACAGATGTGAAGCAGATGATCACACAGATTTCGGTGAGAGGTGCTAAATTTGAAAGGGACATGGTATAATGACTGCGAAAATGACTGGACTTCCTTTCCCCCTCCCCCTCCCCCTCCCCTCCCCTCTTTCGACAGAGTCTTGCTCTATTGCCCAGGCTGGAGTACAGTGGTGCAATCTCAGCTCACTGTACCCTCCGCCTCCCAGGTTCAAACCATTCTCCTGCCTCAGCCTCCCAAATAGCTGGGATTATAGGCATGCACCACCACACCTGGCTACTTTTAGTATTGTTAGTAGAGAAGGGGTTCCATCATGTTAGCCAGGCTGGTCTTGAATTCCTGACCTCAAGTAATCCACCCACCTCGGCTTCCCAAAGTACTGGGATTACAGGCTTGAGCCACCATGCCTGGCCTGAACTAACTTTAGATAAGTGGTCAGGGATGTGATGGCTGACCTGAGTGCTGAAGTTTGAGTAGGCATTTGCCAGGTGAAATAAGTAGGTATATACATGAATGTGTGTGTGTGCATTGTGGGAGTGGGAAGAATTAGGATATTTGAGGTGGAGAGATCAGCATGTGCCAAGGTCCTGAGGTTTAAGAGAACATAGGGCAGAGAGGCAATGGGAAACCAGTGAGACCAAGGCAGCGAGAGGGAGTAAGGACCAGAGCCCGTAGGGCTATATACGCTATGGTAACTATGTTAGTCTTTATTGAAATAGCAGTGGGACATCATTAAAGCATTTCAGGGAGATGAGTGACATCATCTGATTTGAGTTTTCAAAAGATCCTTCTGACCACAGTGCGGAGAATGGATTAAAAGGGGCCAGAGTGGGTTGGAGCGTATGTGGTTGTTCAGATGAGAAACCATGTAGCACAGAGGCCCATGCACATGTTTGCTTTTGTTCTTTTTCATGGAAAGATCTTGCCTTTTTATAAGAAAACAAAAATGGGAAAACTCCAATGGAGTCCTCTGTTGAGCCGGGTGGTTCCACACCTCTGTCCCAGCTTCTGGCTGGGGATTTCTTGGGTGGTGGATAACATCGCTCTGAGCTCTGCTTCTGTTTGCACACACTGTTCTCTCTGTGTGTATTTGTATCTCTCTCTTTTCTTTCTTTTCTTTTCTTTTTTTTTTTTTTGAGATACAGTCTCATTCTGTCTGGCCCAGGCTGGAGTGCAGTGGTGCGAATCTTGGCTCACTGCAGTTTCTGCCTCCCGGGTGGCATCTCCCACCACATCTGGCTAATTTTGTATTTTTAGTAGAGACAGGGTTTCACCATGTTGGCCAGGCTGGTCTCGAACTCCTGACCTCAGGTGATCCACCCGCCTCGGCCTCCCAAAGTGCTGGGATTGCAGGTGTGAGCCACTGTGCCCAGCCTCTCTGTCTCTTTTCTTAAAGGACACAGGTCGCTGGAGTTAGGGCCCACTCCAATCCAGTATAACTTCATTTAATTTAACAAATTACATCTGCAAGACCCGATTTCCAGGTAAGGTCATATGCTGAGGTTTCTGGTGGATATAAATTTTGGGGACAATGATTCAATTTAGTACACAGCCCATCCTGACAGTGTCAGGACATTGGGTATAGACTTATTTCAACCGCAAGAAATCTGCAAAGAACTCCATTCAAGAAAAGCATCCTGAAGTTAACATCATCAACTGGAACTGAGTGGCCTCTCTCTAGACAGGCAGGGACCCTCTGGTTGTCATCAAACCTGCTTTGATCATTTATATTATCTGGCTGGCTCCCATAGACATTTGAGTTTGTGACCCCAGGTTTACAGTGAAAGTGAACAATATTATAATGTGGGAACAACTGGAGGCTGCTGGGGAGTGTGTAACGGGGGACTGAATTTAGTAAAGGTGCGGAATGGGTGACTGGCTCTATTTGAAGGCTGTAGTGGAGTTGTTCTGGCGACTTAATCTCTGGAAGACCACAGATGATGTCTATTATATCCCCATGCACCAGCTATGACCTTGGAAACAGGCCATCCTGACAGCATGTCAAGGAAGTTGTTATAGGGAATTATTTCAGCCAGAAGAGATCTCTGCAAAGCAATCTGTTCCAGCCTACTGTGTCATGGAGTAGTCCCCATGTCCCCAATTTTTTTTTGCTGGAAATGCAGCGGCAGCCAGCGTGAAGTCTACACCTGTCATGAGCTAATGTTTGATTCCTGCCAAAATTTGCACTTGGGTTCCATTACCAGGGTCGAGAGACCTTCCAGGGAAGCTTGTTAATGTTTAACCCTTTACCCACAAATTCTGTCTGTCTCCCGGAGAAACCTACCACTTGCCAAACCACTACCATGCCCTTTGGAATTTTGCTTTTGCTTTTTAACGTATTTTGGTTTTGCAAGCAGACTAGAGAAAGGAAAATTAATAGAAACTGGGCTTCACATGCAAGGTAAATAGGCCTTTTTGAAAAATCAAGGAAGAGTGAAGCTCATCCTTGGCCAGGAGAATATTCAGTGGCAGAAATGATATAAAGCCTGAGATAGGAAGCAAACCTGTTAGTGTTAAATGTCTCCTTGCTCTCCAGCTGCAGCCTGAGCAGGACCTATGGATGCATGGTTGGGAGGTTAGCAAATCCAAGCCACAGAATAACAATCCTATTGCTGTGTCTAGCAAGGGGCAGGAAGTCTTTTTCAGACGGAGATTTGCATTTCACTGTGTATGTCCCTACCATGAGAGTTGGGGGTGGTCTTAGTGGGGAAGACCCCTCCACATTCCTAGCCTTTGTAGACTTGGGAATGCTCCGTCAGGTCAGGGTTGGAGTCAATGAAGTGAAGTTAAGTGGTACAGAGGCTAATGGTTATGTTAATATTTGTCAAGGAATTTCCGAGTGCCTGGGAGAATGAGAGGGCTGGGGCTCAGGCTAAGAGGTGGGAAAGCAGAATGGCGGTGGAAAAGCACTTGGAACTAAGACATAAATTATGTGGAGTATTAGAGAATGAAGAAACTCTGGAGTAGGAGGCTCTGTGTTGAGGGAAGAGATGTTTCCAGAACTGGGCCTGCACATTGTAGGCCCTCAGGATAATATTTGTTGAGTGAGGAGTGAATGATGAATAGAGAAATTGTCAGCTGTCAAGTTGAGGTTCCTGGAGCCGGGAAGAGTTACTGCGTTTTATTTTGTTTCTTTTATGTATGTTGGGGGAAAAGTCCCATTGCTAGGAAAGACATATCCAATTTATGTAAACATCTTAAAATTATTTCTAATTGTATAAGTGATACATAAATACATTGTTCTTATAAACAAAATCAGAAAATGTCTAGTAAGACTGAGGTCCTTCGCTACTAGCCAGAATCCCAGGGCCCTTTCCCCATACTCTCCTGAGAATCTGAGGTTTTCCATTTGTATCTAGCCTTGCAGACCTTGAGCCTTTACAAGTATATTCATGGCTATTTAAACATATTATTTTGTTTATTGGTGAGAAATGATTAAATCATATGGTAAGTAGTAGTCTGCCACTTGCTTTGGTCACTCAACAGAAGTGACCTAGATCCCTCTCCATATTAGTCCCTGTATATCTTCCTCATTCTAACTGCAGCATAAATGTTCCTTGGATTGACTCTAGAGGTTGAGTATCCCTTATCTGAAATGTTTGGGAACAGAAGTGTTTTGGATTTGAGATTTTGTATTATTTGCATTGTACTTACCAGTTCAGCATCCTAAATCTGAAATCCAAGATGCTTCAGTGAGCATTTTCTTTGAGCATCTTGTCAGTGTTCAAAAACTTTTGGATTTTAGAGCATTTTGGATTTCAGATTTTCAGATTAGGGGTGCTCAACCTGTACCAGTTTGTAGAGCCATCCCCTATGGATGGGCATTTAGATTGTTTCCAGCTTTGTGCCATGACAAATAATGGTATGAAGAACATCCCCATACATGCCTCCTTGGCAGGGACATGAATTTAATTTCATTAATTACTCATCGGAGGTAAGGCTGGCATCCTGAGATGCCTGGCACCCCCTAATAAAGTAGTTTTAAACTTTGACAATGGATGTTACAGAGAAGGGGTGAAAGAAGATAAGTGACAAGAAAAAGATGGCTACCTCAAGACCAGGATCTTTAGAGAAAAATAATCTGACCTGCCTGCCAGGGTTCTCTAGGTGACATAGCCATTTGCTTGCATGTGCTTGTATGTATCTGTATTTGTATGGGGAAGTTGTGTGTGTGTGTTTGTATGCATGCTGTGGTCTGAATGCGTCCCCTAAAATTCATGTTTAAACTTAATCCCCAATGCAACAGTATTAAGAGGTGGGGCCTTTAGGAGGTGATTAGATCATCGGACCTCGTGAATGGATTAGTGCCTTATAAAAGGCTTGAGGGGATGAGCTCACCCCTTTATCCCTTCTGCCATGTGAGCACACAGAGTTTGTCCCCTCTGGAGGATGCAGCAAGAAGGCACCATCTTGGAAGCAGAGATCAGCCCTCTCTAGACACTAAACCTGCTGGTGCCTTGATCTTGGGCTTCCCAGCCTCCAGAACTGGGAAAAATACATTTATATTGTAAATTACATAGTATATGATTTTTTGTTTTTTATAACAACACAAATGGAATAAGACAAAATATAACCAGCAAATGCAAATCTACTTGTTTGTTATCACTACATATGTTGTCAGGGATGTTCTGGTCATAAGCAGGGGAAGTTCCTGATGGCCTTTGACACTTTCACTTTCATTTGATATGGGATTGGTTTTCCATTCCATCGGGGCAGAGGTTGGAGCTTCCATCGATAGGATCTAACCCACTCACTCTACTGAATGAGGAAGACTAATTCTGTTTTAGATACAGAAGGAGTAAGGTCTCTTTGGTGATCTCTCATCAGCCTAAGGCATTCTGATTTTCTATATAGTTTCCCAAATTGTCTTAGCCTCTTTGGTGGCCTGTGCAGCCCAACAATTCTGCAAATCATTTGTGGATCAGGTTAATAATCTCATCACTAACATCCTCATAATCTTTAAAGCCTTCTGTAACATGTATTATCCCTGTAGATAACAAGTGGGTGTATTGCCATTACTTTTGTGTGTGTGTGCTAAACTGCATAGCCCTGATCTGGGGAGCTTGGTGCTAAAGAAACAGGGTAAAGAGGTTATTGGCAATGGCAATATTTTCTTTTCACTAGGTCTTTCAAAAGATTAGCATAACTGGCCAGGCGCAGTGGCTCACGCCTATAATCCCAGCACTTTGGGAGGCCAAGGCAGGTGGATCATGAGGTCAGGAGATCAAGACCATCCTAGCCAACATGGTGAAACCCCATCTGTACTAAAAATACAAAAATTAGCCAGACGTGGTGGTGGGTGCCTGTAGTTCCAGCTACTTAGGAGGCTGAGGCAGGAGAATCGTTTGAACCCGGGAGGTGGAGGTTGCAGTGAGCTGAGACTGCGCCACTGCACTCCAGGCTGGGTGACAGAGCAAGACTCTGTTTAAAAAAAAAAAAAAAAAAAGATTAGCACAAGTGCAGATTTGGCTGTTTATTATTAATGAAAATTCTTCAGTGATCACTTCTAACCATACCATTTAGACATCCTCAAAGATGACACCAAAGAACATGTTATCAGCTTTTCCATCTTTAGTCATCTTTGACTTACTTCTCTTAAGCAACACAGTTTACTGCAACAAAACTTTGAGTTCCAGAGGAACCCTTTAATACCCCTCCATATTTTTATCTGCCTTTCATATTTCTGTCCAGGTCCAGGAACCTTCAATGAGAGGACTGCTCAGCACTGTCACTAAATAAATCAGTGTTTTTTTCCATTGGGATTCAATGAATCATCTATCTATGCACTTGTAAATTTCTTACCTCGTATGCTGAAATCTCCCCAAATTATGAAAAAATATTTATACCATGGAATCTGGCTTGGCTTAGCTATGTAGGAAGGTGAAGCTTTCAAATCTTTTGATATGTTTTCCTTTGTTGCACCTCAAGGCACCTTTGGTAAATCACTCTGTGCTGGTTAATATAAGGCTCTAGAGTTAAAGTCATCAGTTTGAAGTCTGGCTCCATCACTTACCAGCTCAGTTTGTCATTAAAAATTTTAAACAACAGGTTTATCACCTGTAAAATGCTAATAATGATAGTGTCTACATTGTAAGTATATTGTGAGGATTAATGAAACAATATGTATAAAATATGCCAGGCATATGGTAAAAGCTAAAATAGGAGGATGAGAATGATGAAGATTCCCTTATTGAGTGTTGTGGGGAAATCACCAAACAGGAAACTGAAAGCAGAGGTTGGAGGCAGGCATAGTGTGATGGTTAATATTGAGTGTCAACTTGATTGGATTGAAGGATGCAAAGTATTGATCCAGGGTGTGTCTGTGAGGGTGGTGCCAAAGGAGATTAACATTTGAGTCAATAGACTGGGAAAGATAGACCCACCTTCAATCTGGGTGGGCACAATCTAATCAGCTGCCAGCGTGGCCAAAATAAAAAACCGGCAGCAGAACATGGAAAGACTAGATTGGCTGAGTCTTCTGGCCTCCATTTTTCTCCTGTGCTGGATGCTTCCTGCCCTCAAACATTGGACTCCAAGTTCTTCAACTTTGGGACTTTTGGACCTTTGACCAAAGAAATCACTTTACATCAATCAAGAGAATAGAAAGAGGGTGAAAATGTCTTCCTGAAAAAGGCATTTCTCCAGCCCACCCTACCCTGGCCCAAATATTTGATGACTCTCAGAGCCAACATAATATATTGGTAGATTTCAAGTCAACCTGATGTGGTCCACGGTGAGCAGTACTGGGGTTGAGTGATTTCCTGTCTCTTTTTCCATTTTCATCTTCAGCCTTGGCACAAGCACCTGAAAACCCATGGAAACTATTGTACTGTGCTAATGCTTTTCAAAATGTTTGAGTTTTTTGTTTGTTTGTTTTCTTGATTCAACGTCCTAATCTTGTAGGCAGAGTCTGGAGGTAGAGGTACAGACACATATTGAATACCACCGTGGGACACAGTTTGAAGACCAGTGTGATAGGTTGCTGTAACCCAAATCCAAATGATCGGAAATATGATAACAGCTGACTGCAGGACCAAAGGGTTCTATCCCAAGGTGGACTTGCTGTACAACTTGACTGATGGCATGCACAGTTTCCCACCTCACAGAAGATAAGTTGTGTCTTGCCAAGCAGTGGAATTTGTTAATGATTATCAGACAGTTTCCTTCTGGTGCGTTCCCCCCTTAAGGTGGGTCAGCAGAGCTGAAACCACATTGTTGGCCTCTCCCAAACCTTCGTTGGTGGGGACTGTGTGCTTCCCTTTTCTTTGGAGATCTTTTCCCCTGTTTATCTGGAGAGCTAAAATACATGCAAAACTGGCACAAGGAATCTGTTTCATTCTCCTTTGAAAGCTTCTGGTGATTGAAAAGATGCAGGAAAGGAGGATGGTGAAGGGTCAAGGATGCTGTTGTGGAAAAGAGAAACAGACCGTGAACCTGGGAAAGGACAGTGAAGGAATTCTGAACCGTGCAATGCTGGAGGAGAGCAGGAGGAAGGATCCTGCTCTCTTTCCTACTGGGATGTCACAGAAAGATGAAAATCAACTGGGAAACCTCAGGAAGGAGTTCTCCTTCAGAGAAGGAAATTGCTTCTCAGGTCACTGAGGCAATGATAAAGTACATCGGTGCCTATTCAAAACATAGCTGAATTTCTAGTCTGCATTGCCTGAAGCCAGTTATTAGGGGCTGTAGGTGGTCCAGAATGCAATTCAGAGCCACCATGTTTACTTTTACATGGAATATGTCAATATAATGTGAAGAAAGGATGAACGAAATCATCTTATGACCATCTGAAAGCTATTGCTGCTTCTCTCTGCCTGTGGTCCCCTTTGAGTGAATTGTAATCGTGGCGAGCTCAGGAGAAACCCCTATCCATGTGGGAGAAGTCCCTGGCCTGATGGTGCATCTCTCCTGCCAGTAGTTAACTTACCATTCAGGTGGTTACACCCTTGGCATAGAGTCAAGCAGATTGCTTTCTTATTCCCATTGAGTGAGGATGGCTACACTCTATATGTCACAATCAGATAACTCAATCAGGACAATGGATGGAACAAAGAATTATTGACAAACTTAATACATGTGTTTACATATTCTTCCCAAAAGAAATAGCCTATGAGAGTGACTAGGTTCTGCTTGTGATCATTAGTGTATAGTTAATTTCCTCAAATATATTTATCTTAGAAGTTCCACATTTCATAAAAGAAAACCAAACGCATCTTTTTATGAAGCGATGTGAGTGTTTAGCGTTACAGGAACATCTTTACATATGTGAGTGTTTCTTGCTACAGCCATTTTCAGTGTGAGCTGTATCTTGTGTATCTTTCACGTAGAACACAGTGCCTGAGGTGAAAATTGTATTGGATGGAGGGAGAGAGGAAGAAGGAAGGGAAGTTTCCATCGTTAACAAGTCACAGAAGAGTGTTTTTTAGACTCTAGAGGGCATATGAATCCCCAACAGAGCTACTTCAAGAAGGTAGATTCTCGAGCCCCACTCCCAAGACATTTTGATTCAGCAATGTATATTGTCAACAAGTTCCCCTGGTTTTTCCGATACAGGTAGCCCACAGACCTCACTCTGAAAAACGTTGTCATGGGAACTGTGACTATGACTAATCAGTTTTACCCTGTAGAGCATCAAGGTGGGTGTATTAGTCTCTGTCAATGTCTTCCAGAGTTACAGTCGCCTCTCTCTA
Source organism: Chlorocebus sabaeus (assembly GCF_047675955.1). Lineage (NCBI taxonomy): Eukaryota > Metazoa > Chordata > Mammalia > Primates > Cercopithecidae > Chlorocebus > Chlorocebus sabaeus. The sequence continues at coordinate 39,681,182 of NC_132926.1, read as the reverse complement.
TAGAGAAGGAGAGTTGTTTACAGAATTATGCAGACTGCTGGTGAGGGGACAAACCGATTCACCATTTCTGCTTTCAGCCGGACTCAGGGTTGTAGTTGCTGAAATGTCAGTATCTTTTATTCCCCAGGGACCTGATGTCTACAGACCTGACATTCTCCTTTTCTCGAGGTTCTTAGCTTTCTTTCAGATTCAAGCCAACCATGCCACACGACTTTCTTGAGGGAACAAGAAAATCTAGTATATCATAAATATAAACTTTTCAGAAGTCTCCATCCACTGCCAGAGCATGTTAGGAAGCTTACTCAAGGTGCTGATGTTATTGTGCTATCTGCCCCATGCCCCAGCTCTTTTCTGTAATTCATATTTCTTGCAAAGTAGACTCTGCCACTGACTGACAGGATTCCTTTCCAGACGTTTCGATCGCCTTCCTGTCTGACCTTTCTTGGCTCTCAACCCCCCACATCAAGTTGTATGTGGCCGCTGTCATACAGCTAGATTAGGTGGTGTTTACTTTGTTCTGCAGGCGTGTTTGTCAGGGTTTTATGTGAGAATAAAGAATTCTCCGTAAATTAAGACACTGTGTGCTGGGCTGCCTTCCACGCACCGGCCTTTGGCAGTTGCAAAAGACCTTTTACCCTGCACCATCTTTGGCTGCTTGACCGAAGCAAAAGCCTATTGCTTTTGGCTTTTTTACGTTTGTGGCTGTCAGAGAAATCAACAGAAGCCTCCAGATAAACCCTTTAGTTGTCCAGATAGGAAACTGAAGTGGACCCTGGGCAGTTTTATTTGGAGACCTGTTCTGCTTTTGTGATTGTGTGTGTGCTGGTGGTACAGGAATACAGATCTTGTTGGAGGTCTGGGTTGGAGAGATTGTGTTCCGGATGCTGGCAATTTGATGTGAACGTGCTAGGGGAAGTCTGTATAGATTATCTTATTGGAAAGGCCAGATGGCAGCAAGCTCTAGAGTTCTAAGTCCCACTTTGCTCAAAGGTGCCTGAGGAATAGCAGCCTACTGACAGCTTGAAGTATGGTGCACTGGATAATTGGCTTCCTCATTTAGTAATTTGTCTGCTTTCTTTCCTCTTCCTCTGCTTCCTCTCTTCTTGTAAACTGATAGCCTCCTGCCTCTTCAATAGACTGATAGAGAGTCCCTGAGCAGTGGCTAAAGGGAGGGGGTGGCTAGGGCCCCAGGTGGAGAGAGTCACTTGGAAAACTGACACAGAAAATAACCCTCCTTCTTTTCTGCTTTTCCTCTGCTTAGGTATCTTGATTTTAGTCTCTCTCTTTCATTTTCCCCTTATCTTCTATCACTGTCCCTTGCCACTTCATCTTAGATATTTTTTTCTTTTATGGAAAAGAGAATTTATTTGCTATTTTGTTTCTTTCTTTCTACTTTTTTCATCTTTCCCTTTTTTTTCTTTCTTTTATCCCCCTCATTCTGTTCCCTCTGCCTTCTTTGCTTTTGCAATTGTTCTAGTTAAAACTTAATTCAAAACAGGAAATTGCATCACATTTATTCAGGTTAAATTACCTTTTCCTTTTTTCATGTTTTTCTCTCCAAGGAAGAAAAAAAAACTGACAAGCACATTTCTGGCTCATTCTGGCACCTCCATCCCCTCAAATGTGTTTATCTTTAGATGTTGGAAGTCTCAGGACACAACATTTCTGCTTCATTGAAAGTGCAGATGCACCCTCAGAGCTTTTACCCTTGGACCTGGAGAATGATGTCTGGTTTCACTTAATAAGTCATTTTGTTCTCCAGGTGGAATTCAGATTATTCCGTGGCAAATTTAGGAGAAGACCTGCCCCTGGTGCTGGAGGAGTTGGGTCAGATGCCTTAGCCTGTTTGCAGTCTGGAGGGGTGACACTGAAGTTCACCAGCTCCTCAAAATGCCCCCAGATGTTGGGCCATCCTGACAACAGAGGTAGAAGAAGGTCTCTGCCTCTGCCTTGTGGTAGACCAGTGGACTCCCCAGTCACCTATTGTTCTCTCTACCATCATAAGGCAGCCTGAGTGAACACCACTGACAAGGGACCTTATTCAGAGGTAGGGGGACAGCTGCTGCATCCCACTGTCCATCCCCATTTTTTTTTTCCTTGTAGTTTACAGAGGCTGCCTGGGCCAGTGGCTCCCATTTTGTTTTAGAGAGTAGAGAATGAACTCTGGAGTCAGGATACTCCAGTTCAAATCCCAACTCTACCAACTGTGCTGTGACCTTAGGCAAATCACTCTCGCTCTCTGAACCTCAGTTCCCACATGAGCTTCATGAGGAACTTTTGGCTGTTTTGTTCATAGCTGTATCCCCAGCATCTATCATACCTGACACATAGTAGGTGTTCAATTAAATACATTCCAGGGATGAATGTAGTGGTTAAGAACAAGGACTTCATGCTAGATTGCCTGAGTTCAAATGCCAGCTTTGCCACTTACTAAGCATGTGAACGTGGGCAGGTTACTTCATCTGCTGGGCTCAATTTCTTCATCTGAGAAGACATACAGGATTGGTATTGATGTCCTAAGCCTACCATAACAGATTACCACCAACTTGGTAGCTTAAAACAACAGGAATGTATTCTCTCAGTGGTGAAGGGCAGAAGTCTAAAATCAAGGTGTTACAGAGCCATGCCCACCCCGAAGGCACTAGGGGATAATCCCCTCTTGCCTCTTCTAGCTTCTGGGGGCGCCAGGTGGTCAATGGCTATGGCAGTATCACTCCAGTCTCTGCCTGGTTCTTCACTTGGCCTTTTCTTCTCTGTGTCTTCTCCCCTTCCATCTCCTATAAGGACATTTGTCATTGGGTTTAGAATATGCACCAATAATCCGAGATGATTTCATCTTGAGATCTTAACTTCATTACACCCACAGAGATCCTTTTTCCAAATAAAGTCCCATCTGCAGGTTCCAGGGATTACGATGTGGTCATGTCTTTTTAGGGGCCACCATTCAACCCACTACAGGGTTGCCGTGCTGATCAGTTGAGCTAATATATTTATATAATGCTTAGGACAGTGCCTTGCATGCAGTAAGAGCAAATTATGTGCTTGTTAAATTTTATCTTTAATTTTTACTTTTATTTTTTTATTTTTTAAGAGACGGGTTTTACAATGTTGTCTAGGCTGGGCTCAAACTTCTGGGCTTAAGAGATCCTCCTGCCTCAGTCTCCTGAGTAGCTGGGACTACACGTGTGAGCCATCACACCTGGATAAGTGCTTTTTTAGATCTTACAACAATCCTATAATAAAAGCTGAGACAGACATCGTAAATTACTACAGTGTTTGGCACACAGTAAGTGCTCAGGGGATGTTAGTTATTAATTTAGCAATTTTGGACCAAAGGCCTACTGTGTGTCAGGTGTTCTGTTCTAAGTGCCAGGAATGCAGTAATAATAAATAATAAGTAACAAATAATAATAAAGGACAAAGAACACCAAAAAGACTTTCCCCTTGCTTCCGCTTACATTCCAGTGTTTTTATGAACACTCTTCTCACCAGCCCCACCATCACCATAAATGCCAGCCTCGTAATGCCAAGACACCCAAACTAGATGCTGAAGAATGAGTTTCCTATGTGGAAGGGGTCAGTGAAGACAGCCCACAGTCGAAACCAAATTTCTGCTTGTGGTTTCAAAAGCATGAAAGATCCATTTTAGCTTTAGCAAAACAGGGTTCAAAGGTCTGGAGTTTGGTTTACTAGGGAGTTTTGTTTGTTTTTTGTTTTTAATTTGTTGAGATCTGGTAGACAAGCAAGGGGCATCAGTCTTGTCTGAGAGTTCTGTCAGCTCGTGGTCTGGAGGTGGTGCCCAGGCTACCGGTGGGGAAGGGCCCAGTGGAGGCAGGGCTGTTGGGGATGAGGGTGAGAGGCCCGTGGGCAGAGGGCCACGGGGTGCATTAACCTCAGAGAGTAGCAATGCTGGTCCCTGTTGCTGTGGCAACAGCAGACCGTGCCAGGAGACCCAGAGAACGAATTAAATGGACGGAAATTGCTGGTGCCCTCAGAAGAAAAAAGAAATTAAAGCAAGCTTCTCAGGAATCTGTGGATGTTGCTGTGACCTCCACTCTCAAGTTGAACATGTCAGCAAGGAACATTCTTGGCAATGGGGGTTGGGAGGACCTGCCTTGCCCACAGGATGTCCTTCGGAAAAAGAAGATTGATTGCATAAATCACAGTCGCTAACTTTCCCTGGCTGGCCCTGGAACAAGAAACCCCCCTCCACAGTGAGTGCCAGGCTGTGCTCAGCAATGGCAGGGATGGCCCATTTTATCTTCCAGCTCATCCCACATCTGTTGAGTTTGCCCTTATGGGACATGGTGACCTGGAAACTCACACAGAGCTCAGTTTCGGAATGGACTGTATAGAAAATAAACATGTGGGATAAATACAGCACAGGACAGGAAGAAATGGTTTTAAAGTTACTAGGAGAACCGTGGGTGAGGTCAGGTTCGGAAATGGGACTGCTTTCGGAGGCCCTTAGTACTGACATCACTCAAATTGCTCAATAGAGACCTCCAAGTGGAGCAGTGGCTTTTGGAGTTTGCCCAGCTCTATGTGTGCTACCAGGCAGAGGAGCTCTGACCTAGTTTTCTTTCTTTTTTTTTTTTTTTAAAGAAAATTTTATTGCTTGTTGTGAGGCCTCCAACAGGGCAGTGAACTCGAGTAGATTTTTTTTCTTACTATTTTACACGTCAGGTTCCACATCTCTCTCACAGAAACGTGTCGGCCTCCAAATGGGCTGTGTGGGGACAGGACCAAAGTGAGAGCCTGGGCATGGCGTCAGCCTCTGTCCTTTTGCTCCCTCAGCTCAGGCTGCATCCCAAAGCACTGGGATTCTGTGTTTAGGGCTCTGCCCTGCTGAGAAAGAGATAAAATGGCCTTTTGAGGGATTGAACCAGAGGGCAGCCTGCGATACAAACTTGTGGTAATTGAATCATGAGTTGTCAAGCCCTCTGTGCAAACGCACCAGCAGCTCTCCTTTGCATTTAGAATAGCATCCAGACTCTTCACCGTGGTCTCCGAGGCCCTGCCTGACCTGGTTCCTGCCTACTTCCACGCCCTTGCCCTCTAGCACTTTGCTTCCCTCCTGCCTTTCCAGCTACACACATGCTCTTTCTGTTCTTCAAGTTCCCCAAGCTCATTTCCTCCCCAGGATCTTTGCACGAGGTCCTGACCTCTGCTTGGGCAGCTCTGACCCCAGAATCCAATGTGTTGACTCTTCATCTGATTTGCACTCAGACATGACTTTCTCAAACAAACCTAGGCTACCACATTGTGCAAAATGGCCCTGCCACTTTGGCAGGGCCATGGGTCACTACTGGTCACAGCCCTGTGCTTGCTTTCCTTCTTGGCACTTATTGCTATCTGAGGTTATCTTATTCAGTTATTTGTTTACTCCTTTGTCGTAGCTCCCCATCCTACCCCTCAGTGTAAGCTCCATGAAAACAATGAGTCTGTAATTCTTGTTCAACACTCTTATCCCAACCTCTAAAATAGTGCCTGACTTATGATGGGTACTTAATAAATATTTGTTAAATGCATAACTGCTTACCAAGAGAGTGACCTCTCCAAAATGTTGCCAGGAGAAGAAAGATTGAAAATCCTTAATGAATGAGTTTCCCTTGGCCCAATAAACCTGATTTTAAAAGATACAGACTATCTCCACAGAGATGCTCTTGCCCAAAGGCTCACTTAATTGAATCTGATAATCATTGTTTGGGGTTGGAGTATACCTGTTAGGACAGTTTCTCCTGCAAGAAACAGAAAACCCGATTAAAACTCACTTAAATAGTTAGGACATTCACTAGAACACTTAACAGGAAATCCTAGGGTAGGGATCTTCCAGGGTCGGTGAATTCAGTGGCTAATGATAGTTTCAAGGATTCAAGTTCTTTTGATCTGTCCATTCTGCCATTCTCTGTCTATAACAGTTTCTCTTAGGTTTGTCCTCTCATGTCACAGGATGACTGAAGTAGCCAAGGGTATCATCTCAATAGTCAATTTGAAAGACCAGAAGAGGGAATGAGCCTTTTTTCCTTTTTAAGAGCAAAATGAGTTGCTTAGCAGACTTTCCTTCCTGTGTCTTTGGCCAGAGTTGTAACACATACTTATTCCTAAAACAGTCACTGGCAAGCGGAATCCTCCTCTATTTGGCTTTGACTAATAACAGTTCATCTCCTGGGAAGAGAGAGGGGCCTAACTTCCCCCGGCGCACCTGGCCTCCAGATACATGCATCCATTGGAGGCTGTTAGGTTGACATCTACAAATTCTACTATAAAATGAAAGGCCTTTCTGACTATAGCGCTTTTCAGAGCACAGATCACCCGGTTAGCAGGTGATGGACTTGGAGAAATCCTTAGACACCTGATTAAGTAAACTTTAAGGCCACATTAACAAAAGCAGAGTATCATAGGAAAGTGGAGAAAATGGTATAAAAATAGAAGTAAAAGGGGAAAGAGGAAGTATGGAGTATTCATGGTCCATGATGATAGAACTTCATCTAAAATAATTGTTGCATAGCTTCTTTGTCCATTGACCTCAGTTGTCCTCTATTTATTGGGGCTGTTTTGCTAAGTTTAAACAATGCTCACTGAACATCTACTACATACTAGATTCTGGTCCAGAATTTTGTTTTCCCAAGCAGCATTTCACTCAATCATGTCGTTGTTCATTCTCAAAAATTTCTAGAAAAGGAGACACTCTCATTAACTTTATAGCCCTTAGTCTGTGACTTCAAGGAAAACTTTTTGCCTTGGAAATATCTAAGAGAAGAGTAAGCCCTTTGGGTCCCTGCATACAGTTTGTCTGGAGACCAACCTTTGACAGCGTATGGCCTGACCAAATGTATTTTCTCAGGATATCACAAGGGATACTTTAGTTTTCAGTATTTTACACTAATGAGATATTCTCATCTCTTTGTTTTCTTTGGTGCTATTTTCATGACAGATTTATTAAGAAACAGTACAACCACATTACCTCCTAGCTGCTGAAAACATTTGGTATCAATATAGCATTCTACCTGTGTTATGATCAGTATCTCCATTCCTCTGTGGGTAAATACTACTTCTCATATTTTGCTTTAACCAAATCCTATTGGAGTTAGTCCTCATAAAAATATTTTTATTCCTGCTTCCCACCATCTTTCTTCGAAAAGACTGGTGACCTAAACTCTTCCCGCTCTTTCCATGTGTCACAGTGAGAAGCAGCTCACTGTGCACTGGTATTAACTTGCCTCAGTCTGGTGAGACAGAACACCTGTACATACAATGAGTTACATGAAGTGGGTTTATTACTTTTGGATAGGCAGCAAGGGACAGCAGAAGCCTAGGATTCAGGGCGAGGCAGTTCCCCAAGGCTCAGGAAAACTGCCTGGGGCGGTTGGGGTCTCAACTGCACATGCCCCACTTGGATCACAGCTGAGGGACCTCAGAAAACAGCTCACCCTGGTTTCATACACAGAGGTCACATGATTCACTGGTATAAAGCATTGAAGGACATCCTGTTTCTAAGTGGGGGCTGGAACAGAGCCTGGCTGTTCTAGTCAGCTCCCTCTTATCTCAGAATGCTGAATTCTCAGCTCATCCTACAGTTATTCATGATAACTACAAGTGAGAAAAGGGAGAGAACTGGGTCAGTCCAAGGACACCGGGAGAACTGTCCTACACCTAGGACTATAATGGACTGTGTCTGTCTTACCTAACCTAATAACAACTTTGTGGTTGGTCATTTTTGTTTTTATTGTTTAATTATGAAATACTTCAGCCTACACAAACAATAGACATCCATTTACTCATCACTCACATTAACAACTGTGTTAACATGTTGTCATATTCACTTCAGATCTTTATCTTTTAAGGCAAGAAGCTTTATAGCTGAAGTCCTTCCCCTCCATCGCCAGAATAAACCATTAACTGAAAGTTGATGTATGATATGATTTGGCTCTATGTCCCCATCCAAATCTTATGTGGAGCTGTAATCCCCACATGTTGAAGGTGGGACCTGGTGGGAGGTGATTGGATCATGGGGGTGGATTGCCCCATGCTGTTCTCATGATAGTGAGTTCTCATGAGATCTGATGGTTTAAAAGTGTGTGGTACTTCCCCACCCTCCTCCTTCGCCATGGAAAGATGTGCTTACTTCCCCTTCACCTTCTGCCATGATTGTGAATTTCCCAAGGCCTCCTAGCCATGCTTTCCATTAAGCCTACAAAACTGTGAGTCAATTAAACCTCTTTTCTTCATAAATTACCCAGTCATAGGTAGTTCTTTATAGCAGTGTGAGAACAGACCAATACAGAAAATTGGTACCAGGAAAGTGGGGCATTGCTATAAAGATACTTGAAAATGTGGAAGTGACTTTGGAACTGGGTAATGGACAGAGGTTGGAACAGTTTGGAGGGCTCAGAAGAAGACAGGAAGATGTGGGAAAGTTTGGAACTTCCTAGAGACTTGTCGAATGGTTTTGACCAAAATGCTGATAGTGATATGAACAATGACATCCAAGCTGAGGTGGTCTCAGATGGAAATGAGGAGCTTGTTTTGAACTGCAATAAAGGTCACTCTTGCTATGCTTTAGCAAAGAGACTGGTGGCATTTTGCCCCTGCCCTAAGATCTGTGGAACTTTGAGCTTGAGAGAGAGAGTTTAGGGTATCTGGCAGAAGAAATTTCTAAGCAGCAAAGCATTCAAGAAGTGTCCTGGCTGCTCCTAACAGTGTACAGTCATATGTGTTCACAAAGAGATGATCTGAAATTGGAACTTATATTTAAAAAAGAAACAGAGCAGAAAAGTCTGGAAAATTTGCAGCCTGGCCATGTGGTAGAAAAGAAAATCCCATTTTCTGGGGAGAAATTCAAGGCTGCTGTAGAAATTTGCATAAGTAAAGAGGACCCAAATGTTAATAGCCAAGATAATAGGGGAAATGTCCCCAGGGCATGTAAGAGACTTTCACAGCAGCCCCTCTTATCACAGGCCCAGAGGCCTAGAAGGGAAAAATGGTTTCATGGGCCAGGCCCAGGGCCCAGCTGCTCTGTGCAGCCTTGAGACATGGCATCCTGCATCCCAATCACTCCAGCTCCAGCCATGGCTAAAAAGGGCCAAGGTATGGCTCAGGCTATGGCATCAGAGGCTACAGGCCCCAAACCTTGGCAGCTTCCATGTGGTGGTGGGCCTGCAAGTGTGCAGAAGGCAAGAGTTGAGATTTGGGAACCTCCGCCTAGATTTCTGAAGATGTATGGAAAGGCCTGGATGTCCAAGCAGAAGTCTGCTACAGGGCAGATCGCTCTGGAGAACCTCTACTAGAGCAATGTGGAGGGGAGGAAATGTAGGGTTAGGGCACCCACACAGAGTCTCTCCACTTGGGCACTGCCTATTGGAGCTATGAGAGGAGGGCCATCGTCCTCCAGACCCCAGAGTGGTAGATCCACCAACAGATTGCTCCGTGCACCTGGAAAAGCTGCAGGCACTCAATGCCAGCCTGTGAAAGCAGCTTCGGGGGCTGTACCCTGCAGAGCCACAGGTGGAGAGCTGCCCAAGGCCTTGGGAACTCATCCTTTGCATCAGTCTGGCTTGGATGTGAGACATGGAGTCAAAGGAGATCATTTTGGAGCTTTAAAAGTTAATGACTGCCCTGCTGGGTTTCAGACTTGTATGGGGCCTATAGCCCCTTTGTTTTGGCCAATTTCTCCCTTTTGGAATGGGAGCATTTACCCCATGCCTGTACTTGGAAGTAACTATATCTTGGAAGTAACTATCTTGTTTTTCATTTTACAGGCTTGTAGGGGGAAGGGACTTACTTTGTCTCAGACAGACTTTGGACTTGGACTTTTGGGTTAATGCTGGAATGAGTTAAAACTTCAGGGGACTGTTAGGAAGACATGATTATGTTTTGAAATGTGAGAAGGACAGGGTGCAGTGATATGGTTTGGCTTCCTGGTAAGCCTTTCAAACTATGAGTCAATTAAACCTCTTTTCTTCATAAATTACCAAGTCTCAGGTATTTCTTTATAGCAGTGTGGGAACAGACTAACACAATGTGCATGATTTGCATCCATGCTTTGTACTGTTTATTACATGTGATTGTTCACATAATAATATATAATACTATTTGTATTTTAACCAATTTACTTAAATGATATTGTTCTGTATATATGCTTTTGAAACATGCTTTTCTTTTGACGTTATGCTTTGTAGATTGATCTTTGTTAATTCAATATACTTATTTCATTTTAACTGCTGCAAGTAATTAGCTATATAAATATAGCACAGTTTGTCTATTTATTACTCTATTGATGGATATGTTTGCCTTTTATAATTTTTTAATAATTATAAACATTGTCAAAATGAACATCTTTACATACATTCCTTGTGCACATATATGAAATTTTCTTCATTATGTATCTAGAAGTTGATGGGTCATGGAATATGTGCATTTTAAAATTAACTGGAGATTAAGAAATGGCTCTGTAAACTCATTAAGTGAATTAACAATATCATTAGCAATGTAAAAGAGCTACCATTTCTTAACATTCTTGCAAACTGTTAATAATATTAGATTTTAAATATTTTTCTGATCTAATACATGTGAAGATAGTATCTAACTTTTAAGATTTGCATTTGCTGGTTTGCTGAATTGTTAGTGAGACTGAGCGTCTTTTCATTTGTTTATTGGGCATTTTGGTTCGCTTTTCAGTGAATTGCCAACTTATATCCTTTCTCCAATTCTGTAGTACTAGGTTATGTATTTCCTACTGATTTGTAAGAGTTCTTTAGTAAGTATGGATGGTAATTATCTATCAGAGTTGTGTATTTCAAATATCTTCTTCCAGTTATTTGCATGTTTTTTATATTTTGAGTCATTTATTGAAAAGACATAAAATTTTCATATAGCTGAATCAATAAATCATTTGTTTATGGGGTTTTTTTGTTTTCTTTTTTGTTTTTTGAGATGGAGTCTTGTTCTGTTGCCCAGACTGGAGTGCAGTGGCATAGTCTCAGCTCACTGCAACCTCTGCCTCCTGGGTTCAAGCAATTCTCCTGCTTCAGCCTCCCAACTAGCTGGGACTACAAGCGTATGCCACCACGCCTGGCTAATTTTTTTGTATTTTAGTAGAGACTGGGTTTCACCATGTTGCCCAGGCTGGTCCCGCACTCCTGAACTCAGGCAATCTGTCTGCCTCAGCCTTCCAAAGTGCTGGGATTACAGGCCCGGCCTATACTATGTGTTTTTTGTAGCTTGTGGTCCTTCTCTACCACAATATGAAAAATTCTTTTTTTTTCTTCTAAAGATAAAGGATTGCTGATTTTCAACATGCAGATTTTTCATTCATCTAGAGTTAATTTTGTGTACAGTATGAGGTGGGAATCAAGTTTTTATTTTTCCTCATGGATGGCCAGTTGTCCTGGCCTCGTGTTTTGAACAATTTCACCTTTACTATGTATCTTTAATACACAGTAAATACAGTAGGTGCCGTGCAGTAACCTTGGCCTATCTGAAAATAGGATCGAAGGAAATGGGTTTGTTTTATTCCAGGAGGCTCGACACTATAGTGTTAGTGATTTTCCAACTCCCAGGCACTTAAAAATTACTGGAGGAGCATGTTCAACATGCAGATTCCAAGGACCCACCACAGGTCACTCAGTCTGAACTAATGGGGTGGGGAGTCCAAGCACCTGTATTTTTAAAAATTTCACTAGGTTTGGGGGAACAGGTGGTGTTTAGTTACATGGATAAGTGCTCCTACCCTTCCCCTCAAGTGTCCAAAGTCCATTGGATCCTTCTTATGCCTTTGTGTCCTCATAGCTTAGCTCCCACTTATAAGTGAGAACATGCAATGTTTGGTTTTCTATTCCTGAATTACTTCACTTAGAATAATGGTCTCCAACTCCATCCAGGTTGCTGTAAATGCCATTATTCCGTTCCTTTTTAGGGCTGAGTAGTATTCCATGGGGTGTGTGTGTGTGTGTGTGTGTGTGTGTGTGTGTGTGTGTATGTATATATGAAGAATAGGAAGAATCTCAGTCCTAAATTTTCTGTGATTGCCGTAGACACTTTAATTCTCGTAAGTCAGATAATATTAATTAGACCAGTAAAAAATGAACAGCAGGGAGTCCAGAGAGCCACAGTACATATGCTATACACACACACACACACACACACACACACACCACATTTTACCCACTAGTCGATTCATGGGCATTTGGACTGGTTCCATATTTTTGCAACTGCAAATTGTCAAGCATCTGTATTTTTAATGTAGATGAGTTTGGTGCAAAACACCTATAAATTACACTGAGAAACCTTCCTCTTAACAGCAGAAAATACAGATTTCCCTTCTCCATATTTCACATCTTCCAGGAGACACAGCTTAAAATATTATTCTCTTTCTCTCTCTCTCTTATTTTTATTATTGTTCTTTTTTGAGATGGAGTCTCACTCTGTCGCCAGACCGGAGTGCAGTGGCACCATCTTGGCTCATTGCAACCTCCGCCTCCCGGGTTCAAGCAATTCTCCTGCCTCAGCCTCCTGAGTAGCTGGGACTACAGGCACATGCCAACACATCTGGCTAATTTTTGTATTTTTAGTAGAGACGGGGTTTCACCATGTTGGCCAGGATGGTCTCAATCTCTTGACCTCATGATCCACCCATCTCGGCCTCCCAAGGTGCTGGGATTATATGTGTGAGCCACCACGCCTGGCCATGCTCTTTCTCTTTTACGTGCACGTTCTTATAGTCATATGCAAAAGGACCCTAACCCACGCCTTTAATGAGAATAGGAAGAATCTCAATCCTAAATTTTCTGTGATTGCCGTGGACACTCTAATTCTTCTTAGCCAGATCATATTTATTAGGCCGGTCAAACATGAACAACAGGGAGTCCAGAGAGCCACAGTACATATGCCAGTGTTCTGCTCAATTTGACCATCCATCAGGAATATTTCATGCTGTTTTCCCTTCTCTGTACAATTTTGCTATTTCATGCCTAATCTATGCTCTTCATTCTGGTTGGAGACCTCAGAGAAGTTTTACAACTTGGAAGAAGACCATGTAAACAATAATCATTCACCCATAAGCACTTACCCTTGGTAGTGGTTTCCATTCCTGCTGTCAGCAGGTACTGCCCAGGGGCTGGCCTGTGTGGCTGATGATCTAAGCCCTTTCTTGGGATACCTAAACTCCTCCTTACCTGGGGCCAGGCTGCCTTTTGTGTTTCAAAAGCAGGAAGATTGAGTTTCTCATACTTGCATGTATGTGTGTGGAAGGGGCAATGTGGATGAGTCGCTGATGGTCACAAAGGTTTGTCTGCTCATTGTGAATGTTAAAGAACCCTGAAAAGGAATGTTTCTTAATGCAAGAGCACATTCACTCCATTTCCCAGCACAGGGTTTAAAACTAGATGAAAATTCAAAAGCCTCACCTGGAATATTTATTTTTTTTGACTTGTAAGAGAGGCCCTATTTTCTCTTCTTCACTTTGAAGTATATGATTAATTTGATACTGTGGTGGTTCTGACTGTCAGGAGAGCATGTCAAATATATGCAAATCACTACATAACATCTATTCTCCTTGTTGCTTTACTTCCAGGCAAATTTCAAACCCCAAAATGAAAACAATGGAAGAACGCCTCTCAATATAATTTCTTGAAACCAAAGACTATCACTCTCAGAGCTCTTCCTTTGACTTGAGATGGGAAATGCGATCCTTTCCATTGATGAGGGTTGTCCTGTCTTTTGATAGGTTTCAGGGGAGATTAAATTTCCATTTTTTGGTCTTTGTTTTGAGTATTACTAGCTCAGATAAGCAAGGCAGAGGGGCAGAGAGTGACTCGTGTGCACAAATATGACCAGTTGTTGGGAAACCAGTAAGAAATCCTAGGAAGAGGGTAATCTTTCTAACAGGTGCATTTCTCTTTGACTTATCTCTCTGGGTCTCTCTTGGGAAATGCTTTGCTGTGTGTTTGCCTGGTGTCGACAACACTGAGTCCACCTCCCTAGCCACAGATAAAATAGAGTTGTTCATTATTAACCTCTCGGACTTTGCACGGACACCTGCTTGTGCAATTTAGTGATCCTTGGTGGCCGGAAACCCTTGGAGGTGTAGACTGTCTTTACATCTGCCAGGCAAACTGAGTGCCTGGCTTGAGTCACCTGTATTCATAGTTTTCCAATGCTGAGGTAGATTTTAAAGTGGTTACAGTATATATTACCTACAGTTATATGTACCGAGCAGTCACTGGGTACAAGATTGGAAATCCAGATATGTTATTAATAAAGTCTAGAAGACAGGCAAATATTTGGCTGTGATCTGTATTTATTATCTATCGCATTAAAAAGAAGCAGAACCAAGACTTAAAACTTAGGTATGCGTGATACTAAAGTCTGTATTATTATCATTAAACTATATTGTTCCCCTTGAGATTCTAGGAAAGTTCTGTATAATTCATAATCGAAAGGATTGACCATATCACTTACAGAAAATACCCTTATTTTACAGGGCTTTTGCTACATATATAAAAGATTAAAAATATACATGGGACGTTAAATGTAGAATCATTGAAATCAGTGACCACAAGTGCCTATTCATAATCAGATAACAGTGGGATTTTGTTCCCATTGATAACTACATAGTTAATCTGTTTTTATCTGTATTAAAAATAGCAAAATATAATTAGCCAGGCGTGGTGGTGGGCGCCTGTATTCCCAGCTACTCAGGAGACTGAGGCAGGAGAATGGCGTGAACCCGGGAGGCGGAGCTTGCAGTGAGCCGAGATTGCGGCACTGCACTCCAGCCTGGGTGACAGAGCGAGACTCCGTCTCAGAACAAAAAAAAAAAAAAAAAAAAAAGGCAAAATATATCCTTTCCCCCTCTTTGGGAACATATGAAGTAAGAAAAGGAAAGCCAAGAATAGGCAGGCTACATTTGGATACAGTTATGTTCATACAGTCAAGACATAGTGGATTCTCCTTATTAGTGTATAAACATGTTCTTGTAACTCCAACATTAAGCAAAGAAAACTTTCCTTGACCCAGATCCTCCTTCAGCCACTGCCTCACTTCTTTCCCCATGCACAGTGTAACTTCCATAAATACTCTCCATGGTCACCATCTTGACTCCCCACTGCGTTTCGTTTTCTCCTCAAGCCACTCCATGTGGGCTTTTGACCCTCATTCACCCCTCACACACTGCCAAATCTATTGTTTGTTTGTTTGTTTGAGATAAGCTCTGTCACCCAGGCTGGTGTGCAGTGGTGCAATCATGGCTCACTGCAACTTCTGCCTCCTGGGCTTGAGTGATCCTCCCACCTCAGCTTCCCGAAAAGCTGGAACCACAGGTGCGTGCCACCACTCCTGGCGAATTTCTGTACTTTTTTGTAGCGATAGGATTTTGCCATGTTGCCCACGCTGGTCTCAAACTCCTGAGCCCAAGTAATCTGCCCACCTCGGCCTCCCAAAGTGCTGGGATTACAGGCGTGAGCCACCACGCTGAATCCCACACTGCTAAATCTAAAGGATATTCTGTATCTTCATTTTTCTCAAACTCACAGCAGCATTCAGCCTGAGTTTTCTCCATTTCATTAAAAGACAACATTATCCACCTAAGTGCTCAGGCTACAAACCTAGGAGTCATCCTAGAGTTGTTCCTTCCCTTACTACATCTAATTCTTTAGCAGATACTGTTGACTTTACCTTTACATTTGAATCTGTTCACTTTTCTTCCTTCCTCCTGTTCCTACCCTAGTGCAAGCTACCACCAGCTTTCTCCTGGACCATTGCAATGGCCTCATCTTCGGTTTCCTTGTTTCTTCCGTTGATCCCTGCTACAATACATTCTCCCACGTAGCAGCCAAAATTATCTCTTTAAAAGGTAAATAGGCCGGGCATGGTGGCTCATGCCTATAATCCCAGCACTTCGGGAGGCTGGGGCAGGCGGATCACCTGAGGTCAGGAGTTTGAGACCAGTCTGGCCAACATGGTGAAACCCTGTCTCTACTAAAAATAATAATAATAATAATAAATAAAAGATCAAAAGAGATATGACAAAATGGTTCAGTTCATTACCAAGCAATTATAAATATTCATGCTCCTGATAATAGAGCTTCAAAATATATGAAGCAAAAATAGAATTAAAGGGAGAAATAGACATAGCCACATTTATTATTAGAAAACTTAACATTACTCTCTCAGCAATTGACAGAACTAGACAAAAATATAAATAAAACCACAGAAGATATGAATAACATCATCAACCGTTTTGATGTAACTGATATTTATGCAACTGCGGGATGCACATTTTTCAAGTGCATATGGTACATTCATTAAGATAAATGGTATCTAGGCCAGACAACAAATCTCAATAAATATATGAGGACTAAAGTTATACAGACTTTATATTCTAACTACAGTGGAATCGAATAAGCAATTGGAAACAGCTGGGCATGGTGGCTCACGCCTGTAATCCCAGCACTTTGGGAGGCCGAGACGGGCAGATCACGAGGTCAGGAGATCGAGACCATCCTGGCTAACACCGTGAAACCCCGTCTCTACTAAAAATACAAAAAAATTAACCAGGCGTTGTGCCGGGCGCCTGTGGTCCCACCTACTCGGGAGGCTGAGGCAGGAGAATGGCATGAACCTGGGAGGCAGAGCTTGCAGTGAGCCAAGATGGTGCCACTGCACTCCAGCCTGGGCAACAGAGCGAGATTCCGTCTCAGAAAAAAAAAAAAAAAAAAAGGAAACATATCTAGAAAAACTCGAAGTATTTGAAAAACAACACATTTCTTATTGGCTTCTTCTATTCATCTGGGGCTCAGTGAAGCTTTCCATGACCACAACATAAGGGAAAGTTCCCGGTGAAGTCCTGCTGTATTTTGTTGTTGTACTATTCACAGATATTTTTTCTTTAGGCATTGTTTTAATGGTTTTCCCACTAACATGTGAGTTCTGAGGGGTAGGGACCTTGCCTTTATTATTCACTGCTAAAATGATAGCTGAAACACAGTAAATGCTGAATAGCATTTCACTGAATGAATGAAGAGTGAATATGACTCCTCCACAATCTGTCATAAGCTCATCTAGATGGTGATAATGAGAATAATGATAAGATCACTACCATAAAAATAATATTCTGCTGGTGTTGTTATTGATCAGGCACTTTAAGTGCCTTATCTCATTTAGTCCTCACAATTGCCCGTGCAGTAGATACTTCTGTTATCCCCGTTTTACAGAGGGAGAAACTAAGATACAAAGAGGTGAAGTAACTGATGTCATTTGGCTCATAAAGAGTGAGCCAGGATTCAAATTCAGGTTGTCTGATTGAGAACATTTGTTTTGAGTAACCGGTAGTGAATTCATGATGGGAGAAAGGAGACTGGTGGTTATCTATGCGTATTTGTAAGTGAGCCAGTATAAGCTCTGTCTAGTCTTAGAGTCAAGGCTCTGGTCCTCTCCCTCAAAGCCACAACTGACTTTTAATTAAAAATATGGAAGAATCTCCTCAATGTTAAAGTCAGTATTTTGTTTCTGTGGCATCAGTCCTGATAATGGCAGCATTTTAAACCAGTGGAGAAAGGATAGATTAGTCAATAAATGGTGTTGACAAACTAATATTTGGAAAAATAAAATTAGATTTTTACTTTATGTAATAAATGTAAACGAATTCTAAAAGAATTAAGGATTTAGATTTGAAACAGGAAACCACACACAAAAATATTAGGAAAGAATATAGGTGAATATTGGCCAGGCTCAGTGGCTCACGCCTGTAATCCCACCACTTTGGGAAACCAAGGCAGGCAGATCACCTGAGGTCAGGAGTTTGATACCAGCCTGGCCAACATAGTGAAATCCCGTCTCTACTAAAAATACAAAAATTAGTCGGGTGCAGTGGTACATGCCTGTAATCCCAGCTACTCAGGAGGCTGAGGCATGGGAATCACTTGAACCCGGGAGGTGGAGGTTGCAGTAAGCTGAAATCATACCACTGCACTCCAGCCTGGGTGACAGAGACTGTCTCAAAAAAACAAGAAACAAAAAACAATGTATGTGTATGTGTGTGTGTGTGTGTGTGTATGTATATATGTGTGTGTATATATGTGTGTGTGTATATATATATGTGTGTATATATATGTGAATATTTAAGCTTGGATGGGAATGGCCTTTCTAAGTGTGTTAGTATGTCCTAGCTAAACCTGAATCAGGAATTTGGGTGCCTTTTGATGATCTGGTGAGCCAGCATAGACAGTGCAAGGTAGGATCTGGAGGGTTAGGAAGTAATTCCTTCACCTGTATTTAGTTCAGCCCTTTCTCATTGCCTTTTGCAGCTGTTTCAGCCTTCCCTGGACTCAGCAGATGATTCATCCCAATGTCCAGGAGAAAAATAAACCAGGGGTTTTAAAGTATAAAATAATAAATCTCATCATTTATCCTTCTCATGGTTTTCAGAGAAAGTACTGTTCATCTTCTTGACCTAAGCCAATCCTTCTACAAGTACTTTAACCTGTCTTAATTTACAGTGAGAAATATTACTATCGAATACACAGGAATGCTCATATTAGCTCTTCAATGCATTCGCTCCCTGAAAGAAAGTAATATGGGAAGCCAAATGATGATCTAAAGGTTTCCTTGTGGGCAAGGACCTATCCAAGCCAAGGGTGTGAATAGGACGCTCTTAATGCCTGGGGCAGAGTGTGACAGGTTCAGGATCTAAGACTGCTACAGGGGTTGTGTCCACCAGGACCTAGAGGAACACTCTACTGACTGGTGTTAACCAGTTTAAAAGAAAAATAATCGATTTGTTTCATAAAATCAATAGATGTACATTGTTGAACCATTAGATAAGGAATATGAATTAATATAAATAACACTCATAATGCTTTATTTCAAAATATGCCATGACAAATGCCTTGTATATCCTTTCTAGGCAAATGCCTTGTATATTTTTCTAGCCTTTTCCTCTGCACATCTGTTAAACTGCTTAATGCCCTTCTAATTGGTTTCCTACCCAAAAAGATGATTATCATTATGCAAAATCACTCTAGGTAAACTGCCCACATTGTTTGCCTCTCTAGCAGAGTTCAGCTTATTATTTCATCTTCTCTAACCATAAACAGTACAAGAAGACCTCTCTAGCTATAACTGTTTCACTCTCTCACTTCCTGCTTTTTGGAATTATTTCTTTGTAAAACCCTTTGTATTGTAAACAAGCAAAAAGCCAGGAACAGAAAATCTTACAAAACAAATATACAGTTTAATGAATTATTCTGAGGCAAACCCTTCCCAGGTCCCCAAACATAACTGAGCTGCCTCCTCCAGTAGGTCCACCCTGGGCTCCGTCCAGTCCTACTCCTTCCTTCCCCCAGAAAGTTCCTGCTGGCCTGACTTTAATCACTTCCTCATAGTTTAGAAAATAGTTTTATCACCCAAATGTGTATTCCTATATCCTACAGCTTAGTCTTTCCCTCTTAAAACAATTTTTTAAAAGATTCTTTAATCTAACAGATTTCTCACCATTCGTTTCTTTTCCTTAGAATTTATCTGTTGAGGCCAGGTGCGGTGGCTCACGCCTGTAATCCCAGCACTTTGAGAGGCCGAGGTGAGGGGATCACCTGAGTCCAGGAGTTTGAGACCAGCCTGGCCAACATGGTGAAAACCTGTCTCTACTAAAAACACAAAAAATTAGCTGGGCATGGTGGCGGGCACCTGTAATCCCAGTTACTCGGGAGGCTGAGGCAGCAGAATTGCTTTAACTCCAGAGGCGGAGGCTGCAGTGAGCTGAGATTGTGTCACTGCATTCCAGCCTGGGCAACAAGAGCGAAACTCCGTCTCAAAAAAAAAAGAATTTATCTGTTGAAAAATTAGAGGTACTCAACCCGTAGAGTTGCCCACAGTCTGGAATTGGTCCATTTTGATCCCATGGTGCACTTCAGCGTGTTTGCCTCTGTCCTTTCTATTTCCTGGAAACTGGCAACTGATTCAGAGGCTTGATCAGACTTATGGCCGATCCCTTGAGCAAGACTGTAAATGGTACTGCATTTCTTCATCAGGTGGCACATCAAGTCTGCTTGTCTCTTTTTTTGTAATGTTAGTAGCTGTTGGTGCACATTGCCTCAGTCTTAATTCATTGGGGTTATAGGCTGATGATTCTAATTCTTTTTTCTCATGCATTCACTAGAATACTTTTATTATAAAGAGGTGCTGTGCCTCATCTAATAATTGCTTACATAGTGGCACAGTTCATATAGAAAAGGCAGAATAAATGCTTTCTCTTTATTCATCAAGTTTTTTTTGTTTGTTTATTTGTTTTTTTGAGACGGAGTCTTGCACTGTCACCCAGGCTGGAATGGTGTGATCTCAGCTCTCAGCTCACTGCAACCTCTGCCTCCCGGGTTCAAGTGATTCTCCTGCCTCAGCCTCCCGAGTAGCTGGGATTACAGCCTCCTGCTACCACGCCTGGCTAATTTTTTTGTATTTTTAGTAGAGACGGGGTTTCACCATGTTGGCCAGGCTGGTCTTGAACTCCTGACCTCATGATCCGCCCGCCTCAGCCTCCCAAAGTGCTGGGATTACAGGCATGAGCCACCATGTCTGGCCTATTCATCAAGTTTTTAAGACAATGAATTAGTTCCCTGTCATCAAAAAGTGACTTAAAATCAAAACTATGAACTCATGGAGGTGTCTCATCCTTAGGGAGGTGACCCAGGTTGTTCAGCAAGACCAAGGCTGCAGAGTCAGCCAGTGTCACTTCTGCTACATTCCATTGTTGAAAGCAAGTCATTAAAGTCAGTCCAGAGACAAAGAGTAGAAGGATAGACTCCAGCTTTTGATGTAAGGAACTGCAGAGGATTTGTCACCATTATTTAATCTGTAATAGCTAGTTTTGCTGTAAATGCTTCCATGCTTTTTTGGTTTTCTGTTTCAGTGTGAGGATTCAAAGAGATTGAAAGACTATATCACCACCATGGTCTTGCCAGAATCTGCTCTCTGAGTCATTTCTTAATCTACTGATTATCTGTAGAACTAGCCTTACATAAACAAGGAGGCATCTAGCAGGTGAGGCGGCCACAACTTCTTTCTTTTTATTTTTTTGTTTTGAGATCGAGTCTTGCTCTGTCGCCCAGGCTGGAGTGCAGTAGTGTAATCTCGGCTCACTGCAAGCTCCGCCTCCCGGGTTCACGCTTTTCTCCTCCCTAAGCGCCCGCCACCACATCCGGCTAATTTTTTGTATTTTTTAGTAGAGACGGGGTTTCACTGTATTAGTCAGGATGGTCTTGATCTCCTGACCTCGTGATCCGCCTGCCTCAGCCTCCCAGAGTGCTGGGATTACAGGTGTGAGCCACCGTGCCTGGCCAAGATGGCCACAACTTCTGCTTCATGTTCTGTTCCTGACCCTCATGGGTGCCAGGCTTTGCCTCCATACTACTTCCGTTACCTTGGAGACCTCCAAGAAAGCCTTGAGTCCTTGTGCTCTCAGGCCCAGAAGGCCTTCTGGGTGCCCAAATGGTCCCTTTCATACTCACTGTGCTAGGGCCACACTATGTTCCTAACAGAACTGTCCCCACTTCATGGGCACTCAGATCTGGTCCCTGGGGCCAGAAGCCTCTTACCATAACCTGTGTCCATTTCAGTCAATATCTACCTTTAATTCCTTCCTGCCAGCTCACCTCCTGAAGGCCTGTTTACCTGCAGACAAATCAAATCGCGAAATATATATTTGCTCCCAACCCACACTGGCTGTACTAGCCTGCCCAGTTACCAAACAGAGGCAAACTCTGAGTCCCAGTTCAGGCTCAACTGGGACATCCTAATACATGTAGAAAAACCACCCCAACCAAGATCATATTACTGTTCCCCTATATACTTTTCTGATAGCTTCATATATGATTTCATGTCATTGATTTACATTTAAACCCTAATCCATTTGGAATTTTCTTAGTGTATTATAAGAAGTAAGAATCTAAGTTTTCCTCTAAATGATTTGCCAGATATATTTAGACTACTTGTTGACTAAACTGTCTTCCCCCACTGATTTGAAATCACATCCCTATTTCATTTACTGAATTCTTAGACACACACACAGTGTACTCTCTCTCTATCACACACACAGTGCAAACACACACACGCGCACACATACACACACTTGGGTCCATCTCTGCAGCTCTCACTGTGACATGGGCTCTGGACTTCTGAGCCTCCCCATGGCTGCCCCCAAGCACCAAGTGTCAGGCCATCACCCTTGCCAGAAAATGGATTATGCATGTTATGTTACTCTTGTGAAGATAAGTCTCTCTGATTAGAGAAGACTGATCATATACCTTCACTCCATCTTCAAGGAAGGCCAGGAATATGGGGCAGCAGCTTCTCTGAGAAGTAGAACTTAATGAGGTAAACAATGTCCCAGACTTGGAAACACCCAGAAGTTACTGGGTGACCACTTACAAGGACAGCTGTCCAGCAGATACATTTGTTACATGAGCTTTAGGAAGTCAGCTGGGCCTTATCATACAAGAGTGTGTCTTAAAGCTGAGAGATCTCTCTGAATACAGACCTTGAAATAATAGTCACTAACACTCACTCCATGCCAGGCCTTGTGCTAAGCTCTTTACACACATTTTCCATTAGACCTCACAACAATCTTATGAAGTGTCTATTGTCATCCCCACTATGTATTATTATTCCCATCTCACAGTTGAGGAAACCCAGGCACAGAGAGGAAGTATCATGTTCTGTATCATTCAGGTAGTAAGCGATAGGCATAGACTTGAACCCAGTGGGCTGTGCATCGTTCTGCCTTTGACAAAGCCGTTTATTGTGTTGAAGACCAAATCCTGGTGCTGGGTCACCACTACGCTTTTCCTCTTCAGTTCAGAACTCAGTTCTGATGCCAAAACCAAAGAGAATTTTATAGGAAAATGAGGTCAACCAGATTTGAAAGAATCATCATGCATAGTTCTCTTAATGTTTTCTGAGATGAATGGGTGTCAGTACAAAGATGTTTTATTATCTTTGTTAAAATGGAAGTGTTGGCTGGGCGTGGTGGCTTATACCTCTAATCCCAGCACTTTGGGAGGCCAAGGTGGGCAGATCACCTGAGGTCAGGAGTTCAAGACCAGCCCAGCCAACATGGTGAAACCTGTCTCTACTAAAAATACAAAAATTAGCCAGGTGTGGTGGTGGGCATCTGTAATCCCAGCTACTCGGGAGGTTGAGGCAGGAAAATCGCTTGAACCCAGGAGCTGGAGGTTGCAGTGAGCCAAGATCACGCTACTGCACTCCAGCCTGGGCGACAGAGTGAGACGCTGTCTCAAAAAAAAAAAGTGTTGAACATTCTTGGTGGTTTTATCCTTCTTCACCCTGTTATACTGGGAACTGTGTCCCAAAGGAATAATGTCGCATGAAGTTAGTTCCCAGGCCCCAACTTCAGGGTCACTACAGAGTTCTAGAAACTTCTGTAGAACAGTTCCTATTCTCACCCCTTCACATGTATTTTTTCAGTTTTTCCAGACAGAATCAGCGGCCAGTTTGGAGAGACAAATACTTAATCCCACTTCCCACCTTGCCATAAATACCTGAGCATAAGCTCTGGTTGTGAAATTTGAGGCTTATTTGGCACAAGGTTAAATTGTAAAGGAGCTTTAAGGGCCGCATTTAGGATGGAGATAAATGCACAAATGACAATGCACATAACTTGGGGAGCACACGCAATTAATCATGGCCACTGGAACACCCTGCCTCCCTGGGCCAGCAGCTCTCCTGTTTTGGAACTGCTTAGATAAAATTGGCAGGAGCCAGGAAGGAGGGGATGCTGTTGCTTCAGTGCAAGATGACAACTGAAACCAGGAGGGAAGGAAGTGGGAGGAGATGCTGGAGCAGAGGACCATAATTTCATTATGAATTCCTGCCTATTCTGAGCAATTGTCCCCAAATTTGTCATTGAAAGTGCAATTTCCTCTATGAAAATTGCCTTTCCAAGGACCTTGGGAAAGATTATGAGAACAGGAAGTAGGGTGTCCAATTCTTGTTGGTAATGAATTTTATTCTGTATTTGTTATTTATGAATTCTGTGTACTGTTCAGTCTTGTCTGGTAATAAAGTTAGTATTACTTTTTATTCCTTCACTTGTCCAGCAGACACCTGCTGATGGCTCAGTATGTGCCAAGTGCTGTGCTGGGCACCAGGCATATTGAACAGGTCCTGGTTACTGCCCTCTGGTGCTTATGCTTCATCAAGAGAAGCAGACAGGAAGCATCTAATCACAGAGAGAAGTATCATACTTATCAGGGTGATGTGTGCTATCAAGAGTCAAAGGATGTGATGAGAGCAGGCAACAGAAGTGACATTTGAGCTGAAACTAAGGACAAATAGGAGAAAAGTTGGCAAAAAGAGGGAAAGAGAAATAGGGGAAAAAAGCAATCAAATGCCAGAAATGGGGCTGAAAAGATGTAGAAGTGGTTTCTAAGCATGAGTTTATCATTTCTTTTCTTATCATCTTTGCATCAACTACATGAGTTTTTCCAAGCATGGTCTGTGAGCCTCTTGCATCAGAATTCCCTGGAAGTACAGTCAGCCCTCTGCGTCCACCAGTTCTGCATCTGCAGATTCAACCCACTGTGCATAGACAATATTGGGGGCTGGGTACAGTGGCTCATGCCTATAATCCCAGCACTTTGGGAGGCCAAGGTGGGCGGATTACTTGAGGTCAGGTGTTCGAGACCAGTCTGGCCAACATGGTGAAACCCCATCTCTACTAAAAAATATAAAAATTAGCTGGGCATGGTAGTGCACATGTGTAATCCCAGGTACTCAGGAGACTGAGGCAGGAGAATCACTTGAACCTGGGAGACGAAGGTTGCTGTGAGCCAAGATTGCGCCATTGCACTCTAGCCTGGGCAACAAGTGCGAGACTCTATCTCAAAAAAAGAAAAAGAAAATATTCGGAAAAAACCCCAAAACAATAAAAATATATATAATAACAATAAGTACAAGTAAAAAATGGTATAACTATATATCATTACCATTATATTAAGTATTATGAGTAATCTAGAGATGATGTATATGGGAAGATGTGCCTAAGTTATATGCAAATACTAAGCCATTTTACACAAGGGACTTTGAGCATCCTCAGATTTTGGTATCTGGGGTCCTAGAACTAATCCCCCATGGATACCAAGGCACTACCATATGTTAAAAAATCAGGGCTGGGGGCAGTGGCTCACACCTGTAGTCTCAGCACTTTGGGAGGCCAAGGCAGGTGGATCATTTGAGGTCAGGAGTTTGAGACTACCCTGACCAACATGGTGAAAACCCATCTCTGCTAAAAAAATATAAAATTAGCCAGGTGTGGTGGCACACACCTGTAATCCTAGCTACTTGGGAGGCTGAGGCAGGAGAATTACTTGAACTCAGGAGGCGGAGGTTGCAGTGAGCCAAGATCATGCCATTGCACTCCAGCCTGGGCAACAAGAGTGAAACTCCATCTCAAAAATAAATAAATAAATAAATAAATAAATAAATCAGATTCCTGGGCTCCACACCAGGCCACTAAATCACAATCTCTAAGAGTAGGACCCAATAATCTGCACTTTAAATTCAGCCCACACCCCTCCCCTTAGGTGATTATTATACACACTCAATTTGATTTGAGAGCCACTCCTTGTATTAGAGATTTATAATTTCTGCCAATACTACTGCTTATATAATACCATTTGATCCCCGCAGTAACCTTATATGGAATACAGGTATAGGATATATCATCATTCCACTCTTACAGATGATGTAGCTGAGGCCTGGAAAAGTGAAGGGATTTACTCATTCATGTGCCTTCTGCCCTTCTCACACTACCAGGCTATGCCTCTAAGTTAGATTACATAATGACCCCACTCACTTTACAAATATGATGTAATATACCCAGGCATAGTTTGCAAGCTTGAAGACATACTTCTATTTCCTTTGCAGTGTTTGTTTTTGGCATAATATCACCTAGTAGTTTACCAGTTCTAAAGTCAGAAAGACCTGGAATTGAGTCCCAGCTCTGCCACTTACGAGCTGTGTGACCTTGTGACCCTGAATAGGGTACTCACCTCTCGTACTTCAGTTATTTCATTTGTCAAATAAGGATAAATAATAATGCCTACATCACTGAGTCGTTACAAAGATTAAGTACTGCATGCAAATACCACGTACAGAGTTTTTTGAGCACTTGGTAAATACTAAAAAAAAAAAAAAAAAAAAGGCAACTATTTTACCTATAACATTTAGGACACATTGAAGATGTATTTTGTTACTAACTAAAACCCAGATAGGTATCACAAGAGATGTTACACATGGAAGGCTTAAATAAATGCTATAAGTCATTTAGGCAAAGACATGTAAGAAAACCAAGTATCAATGAGCACATCTAGTATCCAGATTTTGGTATCTAAATACCATTTCTCACAAAGCCAGACTAGGCCTCCTTGAAGAAATATTGATTTAAGGTGTGAAGAAGGGAAAGTACAAAGTGAGTCTGAAACATTTTATGGCCGAGTGCTATGTCTCAAACCTGTAGTCCCAGCACTTTGGGAGACTGAGGTAGGTGGATCACTTGAGTCCAGAAGTGTAAGACCAGCCTTGGCAACATGGTGAAACCCCATCTCTATAAAAAATATAAATATCAGCCTCATGTGGTGGTGTGTGCCTATAGTCCTAGCTACTTGGGAGATTGAGGTAGGAGGATCTCTTGAGTCCAGGAGGCTGATGTTGCAGTGAGCCAAGACCACTGCACTCCAGCTTGACTGACAGAGGGAAACCCCATCTCAAACAAACATCTTACTGTGTCACTGTGATATTGTGAAATAAGTATATATATATATATATATATATATATATAGTCATGCATTACTTAACGGGGGATACATTTTGCGAAATGCATCACTAGGTGATTTTGTCATTGTGCAAACCTCATAGAATGTACTTACACAAACCTAAATGGTATAGCCTACTGCACACCTAGGCTATATGGTATACAGATAGACTTTTACTCCTAGGCTACAAGCCTGTACAGCATGTACTGTACTGTAGGAAATTGTAACATCAGATATTTGCATATCTAAATATATGTAAACATAGAAAAGGTACAGTAAAAATGTAAAAGACTTCTAAAAGTGGTTTGCCTGTATAGGGCAGTTCCATTACAATCTTTTAAGACCATCTTTATATATGTGGTCCACTGCTGACTAAAAGTCACTGTGGCACACAGCTATATACATGTATGTGTATATTTTTGTTTTCATGCACAGTTCCTGACTCACAGCTTCTAAAACCCTTGTAATTTCCTAAGTGATTAGAGCAATTGGTATACCTTTTGTTAAAATATTTGGCCCTTTTTCTTGGGTTTCTGAAACAGGTAAAAGATGAAAGATGTGTCTTTGGTTATACATAACAAGCCTCTTTCGACCACAGTGCACTTATTTTAATAATGTGATATTTGGAAAGTCCCTAGATACCCACGGCATGGGGGCTGGTTGCCAGGGGAATAAACCATGTAATTACAGGGTTCAGTTCTCCCACCTCCTCCACCTTTGGGGATGGGAGAGGGGCTGAAGGTTGGTCACTAGTGGCCAGTTGTTTGATCAATCATGCCTGTGTAATGAAGCCTCTATAAAAACCCAAATAAGACTGGGTTCCTGGAGTTTCCAGGTTGGTTAACAAGAATGCATTCAAGTGCTGGCAGGGTTGTGCACCCCAACTCCAAAGGGAGGGAAGCTGCTACACTTGGGATCCTTCCAAACCTTACCCTATGTCTCTTTTCTTCTGGCTATTCATTTATATCCTTTAAAAATACTTTGTAATAAATAGGTAAATGGAAGTAACTTGTTTTTTTTTAGTTCTGTGAGCCACTCTTACAAATTAATTGGACCCACGGAGGGGATTGTGGGTACCCCACTTTATAGCTGATTGCTCAGAAGCACAGGTCCCAACCTGGAGTTTGTGACTGGCGTCTGAAGTAGGGGGTAGTCTTGTGGGACTGAGCCCTTAACCTGTGGGATTTGGCCATCTCTCCGGGCAGAGTGTGTCAGAATTGAATTGAGTTCAAGGATACCCAGGATCCAGGTGTCTGCTGGAGAATTGCTTGGCATATAGGGAAAAGCCACCTCACACATCTGGTGTCAGAAGCAAAGTGTTTGACTGTGTAAGAGAGAAAGACACTCTGTCCTTTGGTTTTTTCCCATCTTTAGACACATAAAGCAAAGAAATACTTAAAGACTGATGGGAACACATCAAAAAGACAGATAAGCTAACTCAAAGTGGATCCCAATTCCCAAATTTGGGACAAATGATGTTGATTATAATGCATTGAGTTTAAAAAATGTCTGAGTTCGCAGTGGTGATTAAAAAGATGGGATGGAGCAGGGAAAACATTTTTTGTTTGTTTGTTTGTTTTTTACAAAATGCCTGTGTCTATATAGAAGGAATTATATAGAGTCAGAAAAGTTAGAAATTACCGTTTTGTAACACCATTATAATAAGGGATTCAGACAACAATCATCACTGGGTGCTAAAACCCATTGGTTAAAGGTTATTGGGAAACAAAATATTCACATGGTCTTAAATATTACTTAATTTTACTTATTTTAATATTATACAAAGAGAAGAGTGTATCTTTCTGGTAGGGAGATCTGGTAAATACCATCTAACCAAATAACCAAATTTAGCATCACCTATCATCGGACAGACTGACATGACGTGTCTTCTGATGTGATGCAACAGGAAGTATGCAACCTCACCCACGCAGTAGTGTTGTGTGTTGCCAAAATTGTCTAATCTGAGTCAAATAATAGGAAACAATCAGACACATCCAGAAAGACATCCTTCAAAACATCTGACTGGTACTCTTCAAAACTTTTACTGTTGTAAATGGGAAGAATGTTCTAGGATC
The DNA here is from genome assembly GCF_047675955.1 of Chlorocebus sabaeus. Lineage (NCBI taxonomy): Eukaryota > Metazoa > Chordata > Mammalia > Primates > Cercopithecidae > Chlorocebus > Chlorocebus sabaeus. Next base: position 39,652,285 of record NC_132926.1, on the reverse strand, counting down.
TAAATCTAGATTAACATTCTAGAATTAATGTTGTAGCATCTAGATTAAAGGAAACTAGTGACTGGGCAACTAAATGCAGTATATAGTCCTTGATTGGATCCTGGCTTTTAAAAACAAGTTATAGCACAATTTAAATGTCTACCAACTATCAAATAGATAGATAAGATGCAGATGAAGCCTGAAAACATTATGCTAAGGGAAAGAAGCCAGACACGGATACATATTGTGTGAGTCCATTTTTATAAAATTTCCATAATAGGCAAATCCACGGAGACAGAAAGATGAGTGGTTGTCAGGGGCTGCAGGGAGGTGAAGAATAGGGAATGACTGCTAATGGGTACAGGAGTTTTTTTTGATGGATGAAAATGTTCTAGAATTAGATAGTGGTGATAGTTGTGTAACCTGTGACTATTCTAAAAACCTGAGTTGTACACTTAAAAAGGGTGAATTTTATATGCGAATTGTGTATCAATTTTATAAAAATATCTCAAATTTTAAAATGAGAGACAGAAAGTTTAAAAGGTTATAACGGGCTGGGTGTGGTGGCTCACACCTGTAATCCCAGCACTTTGGGAGGCCAAGCTGTGTGGATCACGAGGTCAAGAGATTGAGACCATCGTAACCAACATGGTGAAACCCCGTCTCTACTAAAAATACAAATATTGGGCCAGGCATGGTGGCTCACACCTGTAATCCCAGCACTTTGGGAGGCCAAGCTGTGTGGATCACGAGGTCAAGAGATTGAGACCATCGTAACCAACATGGTGAAACCCCGTCTCTACTAAAAATACAAATATTGGGCCAGGTATGGTGGCTCATGCCTGTAATCCCAACACTTTGGGAGGCTGAGGCGGGCGGATCACGAGGTCAGGAGATTGAGACCATCCTGGCTAACATGGTGAAACCCCATCTCTACTAAAAAAATACAAAAAATTAGCCAAGCGTGGTGGCGGGTGCCTGTAGTCCCAGCTACTCAGGAGGCTGAGGCAAGAGAATGGTGTGAACCCAGGAGGCGGAGCTTGCAGTGAGCTGAGATCACGCCACTGCACTCCAGTCTGGGCAACAGAGTGAGACTCCGTCTCAAAAACAAAACAAAACAAAAAACATTAGCTGGGTGTGGTGGCACGCGCCTGTAATCCCAGCTACTCAGGAGGCTGAGGCAGGAGAATCACTTGAACCTGGGAGGCAGAGGTTGCAGTGTGCAGAAGTTGCGCCACTGCCTGGCAACAGAGCGAGACTCTGTCTCAAAAAAAAAAAAAACCCTACAATGGACATTGGGACAATCGGGGGAATTTGAATGAGCTATGTGTTAGGTAATATTTTTTTTCAATGTTAAATGTCGTATGTTCTACCTATTAGGAAATATTTAGGGATCATTGTGCTTTACTTTCAAATGTATCAGAAAAAAGTATTGGGAGAAAGCAAATGTGGTAATACCGTAATACAATTGACCATTGAATAACAGGTTTTTGAACTGCAATGGTCCAGTTATGCTTGGAATTTACTTCCACTCTGACGTCCCTGAGACAGCAAGACAATCCTTCTTTTCCCCTCCTCCCTTCCCTGCTTCCCTGCTTCCCCTCTCCCCTCCTTGCTTCCCCCTCCCCTCCTTCCATCCCTGCTTCCCCTTTCCTTCCTTCCATCCCTGCTTCCCCTTCCCTCCTCCCCGTTCCTCCCTCCCTCCTCCTCCTCCTCTTCCTTCCTCTTCCTACTAAACGTGAAGACCTTTATGATGACCTTTGTGATGATCCTTTTCCATTTAATAGTAAATATATTTTCTCTTCCTTATGATTTTCTTAATAACATTTTCTGTTTTCTAGCTTACTTTATTGTAAAAATACCACATATAATACATTTAACCTACAGAATATGTGTTAATCAACTGTTTATGTGAGTGGTAAGACTTCCAGCCCACAGTAGGCTCTTAGTTAAGTTCTGGGGGAGACATAAGTTATATTCCATTTTCGACTGTGCGGGGGTCTTAACCCCCATGTTGCTCAAAGTTGAACTGCAATTAGTGATTTAGGTAAAATGCATAAAGGAGTTCATTGTATTATTCTTTCAGTTTTTTTTTGTAGCTTAAGATTTTCAAAATAAAAAGATGGGGGTTGGTGGGACCACTTACTGAGTGTCTGTGGCAAACCAGATAGGAGGTTGTAGATTCCTGTGGATTGCGACAAGGATATTATGAATATTAAGGAGTATCTCTACCTCCTTTCTCAGTGAATCCTCAATGGAGAGTGAATTGTATGCTCCTGTCAAAATTTTCTCTTGGTTCTACCAGCATCAGAGACAGAAAGTTAGGCTGTCTGTCTTCTGGGGAAATCATTCCGTGCTTGCGCTTCCTAGGTGTAGTGGGTGTCCTGAATCACGTTGTCTGATTTAATAGCATTGGATGGGGGTCTTAAAATCTTCTGAAGAACTAGTGTTAACTTTATTAGTGAAATTGAAAGGGTGATGAGATGCAAGTTGGTCGGGGGGGTGAAGGCCTAAGAACAACAAAGAAGAAGGGGTGGGCATGGGCCCCTTTAGTGAGGAAAGCAAATGGTCAAGGCTAAGAACCGAAAGCTTGGCTGCTGAGTTTGGGTGATAAATGGGAAGTGAGGTAAGCCAGTGCCCCAACTCCACCTGCAGGCTCTAAATAGTGAAATGAATCCATGGGAGTGTCTCTGTTTAGGCCCCAGGTGCTCCTGGCTAGTGGTTAGGAAGCGGGTAAATTGGTGTCTCCTATTGTCCCACCTATTCATGTTACCCCTCTTAACCATGGAATCATTGTCATCTGTTCAGCCTCTTTTTGTCTTTGTTCTGTTATTTGTGCCTCAAGGAGGCTAGGAGAGTGCCCTATAGAGCTGAACTAACTAGCATGAAGCTCTGGATAGAGCTTCAGGGTCTCACTTGGGAGCGGAGGCTGGGGGTACGGAAATGGCTGAGCAGCAGCAGCAGCAACATAAGGAAGTTTTTGTGCGGCTGACTGGGGAGGGTGGGGAAGACTGGATTTCTGCTTTACCCCAACCACTGGTGCTTTCTGTTTTTAAAACAGACGTGCTTCATCCTTCCCAGAGCAGGGGCCAAAGATGGGAGCTCAAAATGCAAAGTCCTGGCTGGGGAAATTAAGCTGCAAGAGCTCAACGCCTGAAAAATATTGACTGTTTCTTTTTTTAAGCGAATATTCCAAATTTCTTATGAAAGTCAACTTAGACATCCAGGACACAGGAAACAAGGCAAGAGGCCGCAGCCAGCTGCCTCAGAGGACCCGGGACACTTTCTTAATAACCTCCAGATGGTTCCACAGGAATTGCTAACATCTTGAAAAAAAAAATCAGCTGCGGGAGAAATGAGATTCAAGTGGTTTAGGAAGGACAGCCTGGAGGAGACTCCCAGGGGACTGAGAGTGGGTCTGAAATAGAAACCTCCCTGGTGGGATGACTGCTTCCTACAGCAAGGCTGGAGAGGAGTGGGTGTAAAAATCCAGGGCTTCTCTTGGAGCCTTGGGGTTCGCAAGGGAGCCTCGACAGAACTGGCCTCCTAGTCATATTAATCCATTCACTAGCCTGGGGTTGCAAGAACTTTTTACATTATTTTTTGTTTTAGAGAGGCAAATTTACTTCACAGTCTACTGTATCTGTTAGGTTCTACAGGCACAGGGCTCAGGGCCAACAGGTTTTGAGGGCCTATAGCAATATTTAGCCCTAAAAAAATGTTACATAGATAGTATATATAAAATCCTATATATGATATGCATCTATGTAGACAACAAAATTATATATATATATATATATTTGAGACAGTGTCTCTCTCTGTCGTCCAGGCTGGAGTGCAGTGGCACGATGTCAGCTTACTGCAACCTCTGCCTTCCAGGTTCAAGCGATTCTCCTCCCTCAGCCTCCTGAGTAACTGGGATCACAGGCACCTGCCATCACGCCCGGCTAATTTTTTTGTATTTTAGTAGAGATGGGATTTCGCCATGTTGGCTAGGCTGGTCTTGAACTCCTGACCTCAAGTGATTCAACTGCCTCGGCCTCCCAAAGTGCTGGGATTATAGACGTGAGCCACTGGGCCCGGCCTTAGACAGCAAAATATAAATATGTTTTCCAACATATGAAAAAGACCCCCCCCGAAATTTAGTGGATTAAATGTCTATAATAGCTAATCAATTGTATCAACTCCATCAGTTCTTAAGCTTAGTATTCATTAAAAGCTTTATTTCATTTGGAAACAATCTGTATGTTAGATTTTCTCATTTCTGAGGAATTGTTTCAACATCAACTCCTTGGAGCCAAATAATTTTAAAAGCGAAATTTTTAAATCCTTCCATAGTTGCATGCTGTGTGGAATGAAGAGACTGCAGCTCACCAAGGCTCACAAAGGCCTTACCACGATCCCAGGTGTTCGGAAGAGGTGTGTGTTTCTTCCTCCCTCTCCTCACAGTTGCTGTCCCCCGGGAAAGAGGAAGTGACTTGCTTGTGGAATGTAACTGTTTGCACGCAAATCACTTATTTGGAACCAAAAATGGGGAGAAGGAAGTAGGAGCCATAGACTCAGGGCTTGATCAGGATTCTGCAAGCCTTAGAGTTCTCCACTCCCCACAATACACCTCTCACCTGGGCCATTTAGAGGCATCCCCCGCCTCCCACTCTGTCTCTGCCTGAGGGCTACACGCCACGCCCCTGCACCCCCCGCCCCGCTCCGACCCCCACTTTAACAGGATTCAACTCCTTTATCTGACTATGACTACAGGTGATGAGAGCTGGGAGGATGACTTGGTTGGCCTTTCTTGCAGCTCCCACATTCTAAATCAGGAAGCATGCAGGAGTGGAGAATGAACAGCAAGAATATACACAGCCTGGAACTTCCAGTCTGAAATGTCTAGGGCATTTAGTATGAAAAATCTGTTCATAATTGAAAAAACAAAACACCTAATGCAGGAACCAGAATTTTCTGCAACAAGCAACATTACCAAAAAAAGACCAGCCAAGAGGGCTTGCCAGAACTGGCTATAGAGCATTATACCAGGTAAACTCATCAGATGGAACCATCTCTTTCCTTTGGGAGAACACTGACATTTAGGCTTTGGCTTCTCGGGATTCTGCTGGAGGACTTTTTAGTGGAATGCAATGACTCCTTCCTTCCTCCCTGAACTGAAATCCGGGCTATTACAATTCCAAATGGACACGGAGTCCTGCCAAGTTTATAGGAAATTGGAATGACAGCTTGGGTTCCCACCACTAAGGATAGCAGAAGCTGAATGCTCAGAGAATAAGTAACATTTCCCTGGTGATTCCCAGCGTGTCTATTTTTATTTTAAGGAGTTCTGTGTTTTCATTCAGTTTTGTGAATGGAGGAATCCATATGGAATTTTCACCAACGGTACTGAAATAAAAGCATGTAACTTTTCAGCAGTGTACTGAAATATCCACAAAGATTCAAGGTTAGGTTGGAAAGAATTCCAGACATTCGCTTTTGAAGACCTGTGAAAAATCTGCTAACTTCTAATGGGTACCTTTTGGGCATATGGCAAAGGACAATATCAGTTGCTAAATCCATCCATGTACAAGAGATACTATCTTCAACAAAGCACAGCTCATCATTTAATAGAAGTTACAAAGTAGCTGCTCTAAGATAAGCAGCTTATATTAATAAATATGAAGTATGAATATTTATATATTTTATTGAAAGTGCAGGATTTTGGGGGTAGAATGGGAAAAGAGCTTGATAAGTGCGATGCATAGAACAGGTGTATTTTTATTGGTAATTCCCAGTAAGTTTTCTTGAACATGTATATTATTCACGACTATTTGAAATTATCTTGTTTGTTCATTTGTTCGTTTACTGATGGTGTGATTCCCAGCTTCCTACTGATGGTGTGATTCCCAGCTTCCTACTGATGGTGTGATTCCCAGCTTCTTCAGTGTCCACCTCCACCTCTTTATTTCCTCTGTAACATAAGCCCCACAAAACAGGGAGCTTACCTATCTTGACTCTACCTCCAGACCTAGAAAGAGTGCCTGAAACGTGGTTCTAAGTAAATGGTTTTCTCCCCTCTTCATCCAAGAGACAAAACTTTCCTTCTCTTTCCTTTTTTTTTTTTTTTTTAAAAAAGGTTAGTAATGAACAAAGACATTATACATATTCATACAGATGACTGGGTTTTTTTGTTACAGTTGTTGCTGTTTGTCTTGCCTTATGGTACACGTTAATTGAACAATGTGCCCACATTATTCATGTAAAAAATATGTGTCTTCTCTACCCAGCACTGTTCTCAGAAGGAAAAATCCTGTATCCATGGAACTTACATTCCAGTGGAGAGAGACAGACAGTAAAACATAAATATATATTTTGTTAAGTGGGGATAAGTACTATGAAGAAAAGTAAAGCTGGATTTTAAAGGGGTGGTCAGGGAAGGTTTCTGATAAAGGGCCATCCTTATCAGAAATGAAAGTTAGGAAGCTAAGCTTGCTGATAGCTGGCGGAAATGCTGCCTGGGTAGCATCATGTGCACAGCTCAAAGCTGGACACATGCTTACCTCCTTTGTGGAAGAGCAGGGAGACTGGAGCAGAGTGAGCCACAGGAGGGATGTAGGAGGTGTCGTGGGAGAGCTGCGGCAGGTCACAGAGGTCTTGGGGGCCTGGGCAGACTGTGGTTTCTACTCTGTATGACATGGGGAGGCCCCTCGAGGGTCTAGAATCAATGGGCACCACGATGTGGCTTAGGTTCTAAAAGGCTTCCTCTGGCTGCTGTGTGGCAAAAAGAATGGCATGGGTGGCTTGGCAAGAGGGGAGGAACGGGACCAAGTAGGAGGCTTTGTAGTAATCCAGGTGAGAGGGATGGCAACCCAGACTAGTGGAAGTGATGAGACATGGTCAGATTTTGAATATGCTTTGAAGGCAGGGCCAGTGAGATTTGCTGATGATTTGAAAGTGGGACATGAGAGCGGGAGCCAGGGATAGTTTTGAGGCTGTCAGGCTGAGCACTTTGCAGAATGATTTCCTGGCCATTTAGCGAGATGGAGAAGGAGGCTTGAGGAGAACTCAAGGGTTGACTTTGGGTTTAGGTCTGAGAAACTTTGTTGAGCCTGTAGGGAGAGGCCAAGTAGGCAGTCGCACGTAGGAGGGTGAAGTTCTAGCTTGAGACCTTCACTGGCATGGTGACCGCTGAGCCCTGACAAGGCAAGGGCCCAAGAGGATGGGGCCAAACATGGGGCCAGTGTCAAGTGACACAGATGCCAAACTTACATGATCACAGTCCTCAAGTCTAGAACAATTCTCCTACATAGTTACCAAGGAAATCTACCAGGGTTGAGATTTCATCCCTCCGAGTAATTCAGGGGCCTTATTTAATCTGTTTTCTTCATGCTAATGTTCTTCTCCTTTCTCTCTATACCGTTATGCTATTTATTGATCAAAGAACCATAAAGTTACTTGTTTTTAACAAGACAGAAGACCACAGCATGGAGGTTTCACTTTAGGATTGAAACATTTGGCTTTTTACTGCTAACTAATGGGCCTGCAGACTAGGAAACATAAAAGAACCCTCATTTGTATTCCTAATGAATAACCATCCTGTGTCTGGGAGAGCCTGGCAGTAAATGACAGGTAAGGCTGGGGCAGGGAGGCTTCAGGTCCCTTCTTTGCAGAGGCCTAACGGACCACCAGTCCTGAGACTCTGAAGATTGATGTCAGGCAAGAATGTCCAGGGAGTCTGCCACTGTCTGCTCCAAAACAGGATTTAGTCCTTCCTAATCTTGGGAATTTCGGAAGCCCCAATTCCTTTATGACTGTTAACTTTACTATCCTTAGTCCCCGGGGATAATCAGCTGGTGGATTCCTTTTTCCTTGAACCTAAATCTGAAGCCCCATTGGACTTTCCCATAGCACAAATAACATTCTATTCCTGTAGAATGTTGTCTCATTCACAGGAAGTCGTCTCTAAATTACATCACAGGCCAGTTCTACTATATTCCATTGACGTTTATTATGGAACCATTGTAGGAATGGCATGGTTCCTGTCTTCAAAAGCTAGCATATCCCATCCATTATGTTCAAGATTCTGGAGCTGGTGGCAGAGATAGGAGAAACACAGATGACTGAAATCCCAGGATGTCTCATCATCCTCTCTATGTTGTAGCAAATCTTTTCTCCAAACATTTCCCTAAGTTCATAGGGGTGAGTATATGACAAAGCATGATAACTTAGCTATGCCATTGGCTGACATGATGGAATGCTAAACACATTTATCTTTTATTTGAATATTTTACATGTGTTATGTCCTTGGTAAAGCCAGCCTCAGGAGTGTAGGTACTTCTTTCATCTAAAGTAGATTAGAGGGGGAAAAAGTGGGTTATATCAGTGTTGCAGAAAACCACTAGTCATCTCCCAGTATCTACCCTTCTCTTCTTCTATGGTAATAACATTAAAGTCCCAATTTTAAGCTGGGCATATAGCCACTTGTCATTAAGACTACATTTTCCAAATTCCCTTGCAGCTAGGTAGGCCATAAGACTGAGTTCTGGCCTATGTGAGTAGGTTAAAGTGTCTGGGGCAGCTCCTAGAAACCCACTTAAGAGGCATTGTGTATACACACTTTGCCTCTTCTTCTTCATGCCTGCCTTTGTCCTGCTGTCTGAAATGCAAATACTGCCATTTTGGTTGAGTCCATGGATGATGAAACAAGAGAGAAGGAACAGCCCCCCATGTACTGACTGTCGTCAAGGCCTTTTATATGATAAAGAATAAACTTCTATTTATTGGATGGTTTCTAGTCCTCACAGCTGAAGCTAATACCAATTCAACTAGCTAAATATTCCTCCAATTAGAGTGCTTAGTGACAGGCTCCACAGTATCATTCTCAGCTGCTGAGAACAATGTGCTTATCCTGCCGAGTCATAGAATGTTTACTCCAAGAGATGGTAATATATCATCAAGATCATTCTAAAAGCCTAATGCAGCAAGCATCACTTAATACCTGAATACCAAAAAGTGAAAATAATGGTTTCATGTCTAATGGGACTTGAGTTCACATGTCCCCTCAGCCAAAGGGACTTGTGCTGGCACACACCACTGTCCTCTGCTTTTGTATTTCTATCATGTGGACTGTAGATAGAGGTGAATAAAGCCAATATGGTTCCTTTTTTTTTTTGAGATGGAGTCTTGCTCTGCCGCCCAGGCTGGAGTGCAGTGGCGCAATCTCGGCTCAGTACAAGCTCTGCCTTCTGGGTTCACATGATTCTCCTGCCTCAGCCTCCCGAGTAGCTGGGACCACAGGCGCCTGCCACCACGCCCGGATAATTTTTATTTGTATTTTTTAGTAGAGATGGCGTTTCACCGTGTTAGCCAGGATGGTCTCAATCTCCTGACCTTGTGATCCACCCATCTCGGCCTCCCAAAATGCTGGGATTACAGGCATGAGCCACCGCGCCCGGCCAAAGCCAACATGGTTTCTAAAGGCAGATGAGAGAAGTACCTACCACTCCTGAGGCTGACTTTACCAAGGACATAACACATGTAAAATATTCAAACAATATAGAAATGTATAGTAAAATGTGCTGCATATCCCATGACCCCTTACCTAAAAGTCATGATGTTAAAAGCTTTCAGGATATCCTTCTAGATATTTTCCTTGTATGTAGAGCCCTTCTTTTTAAAACACACACACACACACACACACACACACACATAAATGGGATTGTACTGCACACACTGTAATATACTTTGCTTTTACATTTAATCATAGTTCTAAACATCTTTCCAAAACAGCATATATATGCGTCAACTTCCATCTGACTGCATAGAATTCCATTGTACAGTAGATGTACCATAATTTCTTTCACCAATTTCCTGTTAAGAGACCTTTGTTCCCAGAGTCTTGCTCTGGAAGTCTGGACAAAGATTGCTGCAACAGATTCCTTTGCACATCTATCTGTGTACCAATACATTGGTATACAGAATTAGAGTTGCTAGGTTAAATCATATGTTAAGTATCTAAGTAGTGCTCCCTGCAGCTACGTTACCAGCAACTGTGCCAAAGCTGCTTTTCAAACTCAGATGGAAACCACAATTGGACATTAACTTTATTTCTTATTCACTTATTACTTTTGTTATTTATGTTTCTATTCAGAGAAAGAATGACGTCTGACTTTTCAAAAGACAAATGAGAAGCAGGTGAGTGATCTGCTTCAGTATAATGCTTTCTTTTGTTTAAAGTGCATTATGGGCAAAAGTTTTGTCTCATTACTGAAAAGATGCTAGTGATTATTCTTATTCAAGAATTCAAGATATAGGCAAACAGGAGGTCAAGGCTGCAGTGAGCTGTGATTGCACCACTGCACTCCAGCCAGGGCAACAGAGCGTGAAGCTGTCAAAAAAAAAAAAAAAAAAAAAAGATATAGGCATATTAAGCTCAAGAAATGATGGAACTTGCTGAAAATCATTGGAGAGGAAGAATAGGGAATGCCATCGGGAATATAAAACCTGGTCTTCTAGATCCCAGGCTACAGAGAGGTTATTTCACCACAAATACAAAGGACTTTGAAAATAGAATTATATTCTATATAGAATATAGGTGATAGAAAGATACCTTATGTAAAGGCTGGAAGAAGGTCCACATTTAGGGCTCGTCAATATACTGTGATCTCTGACCACCCATCCCGATACTTGACACTTCCCCTCTCTTCTCAGAATCTTTCAAAAGCAGTCTCAGAGTATATGCAGCAGTAGTAGTGGTGGTGATGGAGTTTTTTTGTTTGTTTTTTGTTTTTTCTTTATCTCCAATATCTAGCAAGCTGCTTGAATAAATGCTTAAAACAAGATGAAGATCTTTGTCCTGAATCTGTACATCTGTGTACTCTTTTTGCATCTGCTCTGCTGATATTTTCATGCTCCCTTGACTCCTGCCTGCTATTTTAGAAGAAGAGTTCTTTGTATCAAAGGAGGGGTAGGGGAGTTGGGCATTTCTTCTGCACTGACGAAAGGCCTGCGGGGGAGCCTGAGCCCCAGCCTCACGTCAGGTGGCAGAGGCCCTACTGCTGGTCTTTCTTGGAGAGGCTGTCTTAGAAGTAGGTAGCACCCTCTCCTGGGCTAAATTCAAACGATTTATATTTGTCCTGAAGTCATCTGGGATAACAACAGGCATCTTCTTTTCTCTGGCAAGCTTTGCGCCATCACTGCCCCCTCCTGGCCCCTTCTATTTTTTTTTGAATGCTGCACTGGACCATTTGCAAGTCTAAATAAGTCAGATTGGAGATTCTAAGTAAGACTGGTTAGGAAGTAGGAACTTATTTGAGTACTTACCGTGTGCAGGGCAGGGATGTGAATATAAAATGAAATAAAAGCTTGGAGTCATTATAGATGGAGAATATGAAGAATGAATGACTAAATGGTTATAAAATACTATTTAAACAATTCCCAACATGCTAGAGGAACTCTGCATATGGTATAAATCGTATAGCAGTGATGTTTGCTACCTGGCAGTCTCTTCATTAAATGGCAGATGCTGAGAAAGGAGTTGTCCAAAGGAGGAGGGCAGAGCCTGAGCTCGAGAAGTCTCTGGAAAGAGAAATACTGGAAGTTTCTTTTATTGAACAATTTAACAGAAAACTGCAAAATTAAAACCTTTAGGACTCTCCTACCACCACCTTCTACCCTCTTGTCTTTTCTTCACCAGTCATTTGTTTTTCTGAATGACATTTGCAGAAAATGAAGACATTTTAGTGATACCTTCTCTTCTACTCAGCATTCTGGTTTCTGCTTCATCTGAACATTTACCCTAATACTTTATTGAACTCCATCTGCATGCTACATACTGATGACCATGGCTATTGTTCATTTTATCCCATAAGTCAAAGATTGTTTCTGTTTTGCTTGTTCAATGTTCAGTGTAACAATAATGAAAAATAATGGTAATAGCTGTCACTTAGTGAGTTCTCACCCGACGCCAAGCACCTAATCATTTACCGTTCTTTCATCTGATGCTTACAGTTACCTGATGGGATAAGAGCTTTATTATCCCAGTTTTTACAGATGAGAAAATTAAGGTTCAAAGCTATTTAGTAACTTGCCCAAGTTACAGAGGTGGGATCTGAGCTTGGAAGTCTAGCTCTAAAGACCTTCTTTCTGTCCACTGTAAATATTATTCTGCTTAGCATTCACAAGTAATAGATGAACATTCAGGAATTCAGTGACTAAGGAAATAATCATATTTCCAGGTATAGTTCATTGCATAAAAATTAATGTGACTTGGGACATCACAGAATTGAGCTAGGAGGGAAGTATAGCATTTCCAGTGTCTTCGGAGCAGTTTGTTAACAGAAGAGGTGTTGAGAGCTGGGTTGGCTTACTCCTAACAGAGCATGGAACACCAACCTCCAGGGACACAGCCAGGACTTACTGAATACTTACTATGTTCCAGGCAGTGGGCTCAAAGCCCAGCATGTTGTTCTATTTAATCCTCACGACAACCTCACCTTACAGAGGAGGCTCAGAAAGGTGAAGCAACTTGCCCAAGGTCATCCAGCTAGTGGTTGGTGGAGTCAGGACACTTCATTGCTCTGCTGGACTCCTCTCAGGTGCCCCTGGGGAGACTTCAGATTGTCTTATAGGCCCCAGCTTCCCAAAGGATGCCCTCTGAATGGGGAGGAGGTTAGAGGGAGGATCAGGGTCTACCAGGAGTCTGCCAAAGGTGTGTGCTGGGAAATGCTCCTGGTCTGGAGGCTTTGAGGGAGCATGTCTGCTCCAAGAAAATCCAAATGGGCTTAAAAGAATCATGTCAAGGCCCAGGATAAGACTGTAAATATATTTGGAATCTAAGCCTGTAAAACCTGTAAAATGTGTCCTCTAGTTATCTTGTTTTTTTTTTTTTTTTTTTTTTGAGACAAGATCTCACTCTGTCGCCCAGGCTGGAGTGCGGTGGGGCAATCATGGCTCACTGAAGTCTCAACCTCCCAGGTTCAAGTGATCCTCCCGCGTCAGCCTCCCAAGTAGCTGGGACTACAGGCACTATGCCCAGCTATTTTTGTTGTTGTTGTTATTGTTTTGTGGAGACAGGGTCTCGCTATGTTGATGAAACTCCTGGACTCAAGTAATCCGTCCACTTTAGCCTTCGAAAGTGCTGGGGTCACAGGCATGGGCCACCACTGCAGGTATAAGGCCTCTAGGTATCTTTAGAAGTCGGAATGTGTCATAATTTTATAGGACCTAACTTTGCTGGCCATACCATAGGTACTTAATAGGTAAGAAGGAACAAGTGAATGAATGAATGACAAGGAGAAGGCAGCCTATGTGTGGGTAGCAGTCTGCTTAGGAACCCTTTCCTCCAGATACACGTATAAAGTAATGGTTCTGGTTGCTCTTAGGAAAAGTTTGTGAAATATGTTTTCAAGTTGGATTTGAGTGTGGGACTCTGGAGACAGTGTCTGGGTTCAAATTCTTGCTCTGCCACCCGTAGTGATTGTCTGTGGCAAGTCAGTGAACCTATCCAGGCCCCTTGCTGTGAGTTGCAGGTGAAGCACCTGGCTAGAGGACGCACTTGGTAAATCCCAGCTATGCTAATCACAGTACCGAAGCCCAGTCCAGCTGGAGGCAGTGCATCCGCCGTGGTTTACAAAGGCACCAGGGAATTGTTTCCCTCAGCATGGGAGCGTAAAATTCTCAGTCCCAAGTTGAACCCAAATGTGCAGGAACAAACACCTGGCCCCAAATATAATTTCCTCCCGCAGCTCATTGCGGCCCCGAGGAAATCACCGGGGGAGAGCTCGGGAGTGCGGCGCTGCAGCCCCATAATTTCCAGGGCCCTTCTCCTACACTGACACGTAATTGTCAGATTGTTTTATGAGAGCAGCTTCCTGCCCGCTTCCTGCCTGGCTTCCAAATGTGCTCATTCCCGAGGAAGCCTCACTTCTCCTTCTCGCCCTTAATCGCTCCTTTCCTGCCCGCCCCGGCCCCCAGGCTGGGCGATTTCCTAAATCACTCGGAATTGGCTTCCAGCGCCGGCGCCCCGGGTGGGCTCCCGGAGCTCGCGGGCCTGTGACCCGGAGGTCAGAGATGCCTCCGTCCTGTTTGATGTCTTGCCCTGGGGGCCTTCCATCGCCCACCCCCTTTCCCGTTCCCTCCGGAGCTGATTTGGCTTCTAAAGTCAGGGAGAGATAATTCCCTGATCTGTTTCTCTTTGCTCTCCCTCCTGGGCTGGAGAGCAGGAGCCCTGCCTGGGTCCTCAGCCCACTCCCCTTCCCCACCCAAATGGGGCAATTCCAAATATTCCAGCCTGAAGGAACTCCTTTCCTTAGAACCATTTCCCTGTCTCTCCAAAAGCCAACCATTAGGAGGAAGTGATAAGTCCTAACGCTTTTAGCTTAATATTCCCCATTTGAAGAATTTCCGAGGAAGCAGCATGGGGCTTTTTATATCTTAACTGTGTATTTTTTATTACTAAAGAAATATGCAATCACGGTAAAAATTTCAAACAGATCGTTTCGAGACGGAACCACAGTTAACAGTATTTTGAGTATCCTTCCAGAAGTGTTCCATACACATACAAGCATATAAACGTATATCTTTTTTTTTCTTCTGTTTTACACAAATGGGAGCATATTGGACATCTTGTTCTACAACTTGCTATTTTTTATTTAGCACATTTTGGATATTTTCCATTTCAATAAATCTAGCTTTACTCATTAAAAAAAATTGTTACATCGGGAGGCTGAGGCAGGAGAATCACTTGAACCCGAGAGGTGGAGGTTGCAGTGAGCCAAGATCGGACTGTTGCACTCCAGCCTGGGTAATAAGAGCAAAACTCTGTTTCAAAAAAAAGAAAAAACAGTTCATGCCAGAGAAAACTCCAGTAAAAGCGTGTGGTCGCACATACCATAACAAACGCACATACAATCAAACTTTAACTTTGAACAGTCCTAAAATAAATTTTATTATTATTTAACTATTTCCTTAAGGATGGTCTTCTAACCTTATTCCCAAATAATGACTGATTATTTTCTGTGATTCTTAGCTCATGAAAATTTGACCATTTTTTAATTATATTATTTACCTGCATCTTACTGATTTGAAGATCTCTTCATCTAAATAGGAAAATAATGCTTTTCTATCGTAGATTTTATCAGTAGTTCCCAACTTGATCATTTGTCATTTAGGTTCGTTTATATTTTTCCCCAAATAATATTTTTAAAATTATTTAATATAGGCCGGGCGTGGCGGCTCACGCCTGTAATCCCAGCACTTTGGGAGGCCGAGGCGGGCGGATCACGAGGTCAGGAGATCGAGACCATCCTGGCTAACATGGTGAAACCCCGTCTCTACTAAAAATACAAAAAATTAGCTGGGTGTGGTGGCGGGTGCCTGTAGTCCCAGCTACTCGGGAGGCTGAGGCAGGAGAATGGCATGAACCTGGGAGGTGGAGCTTGCAGTGAGTCGAGATTGCATCATTGCAATCTGCCTGGGCGACAGAGCGAGACTCTGTCTCAAAAAAAGAAAACAAAAAACAAAAAACAAATGAAAAATTATTTAATATAATAGTGAATTTGTCAATTCTTTTGTTTTTTGCTTCTGTACATGCTTAGAAACACTTGCATAAGCCAAGTGTGGTAGTTCATGCACCTGTAATCCCAGCACTTTGGGAGGCTGAGGTGGGAGTGTATTGCTTGAGTCCAGGAGTTCGAGACCAGCCTGGGCAACATACTGAGACCTCATCTCCACAAAAACAAAATTTAAAAAATTAGCCAGGCATGGTGTTATGCACCTATGGTCCCAGCTACTTGGGAGGCTGAGGTGGGAATTTGAGCCCAGGTGGGCTTGAGCCCAGGAATTTGAGGCTGTGGTAAGCTGTGATTGTGCCACTGCACTCCAGCCTGGACAACAGACTGAGACCTCAACTTAAGAAAGGAAGGAAGAAAGAAAGAGAGAGAGAAAAGAAGCCCACCCATAAACTAAGGATTTTTGAAAAATAACCCATGTTTTCCTTTGTATTTTTCACATTTAAATCTTTAAAATGTTGAGGGAAAAATAAATCATATAATAGAGGCCAGATGTTATTCCCCACCTCCCTTATCAGGTGTTTTCATACTGTTCATTAACTAATGTGTTTTTTCTTGGCAGTTTTAAAAAATAAAATCTCTTCATATAAGGAAAACACTTATTGTTTCATAATGATAGCTTTCCCAATATGTGAAGCTCTTTAGAGAAGAAAATAATTTGATCCTTAGCATCTTTAAAGATGCTGAGACCCATCTTCCAGAAAAAACAGGTTCACTGCTAATATTTGACTGGTCTTTGTGAAGTGAGTGGCCCGTAAGATGGATTCTTAGAGGCTGTTTTCCCCTCATTCATTAGGCAAGCCCTCATTGCTACTGTGTAAAGTGGTCTATGGGATCACAGGAATGACCGTGTCTAATTTTTTCCCTCAGAAAGTATATAATCTAACAGGAAAATGTGGAGGAGTCTGGCTGTGTGTGTGTGTGTGTTTACAACTCACTAATGTACTGTGGGTTCCTAGGGCTTTGAAAATGTAAAGAAAGGAGACTCAGATTTGTTTAGTCGATTATTTCAGGAAATACACTGTTGAATAGTTGAAAGTTGGAATAGAGCATCAGAAAGTATTATAAGGTACATGCATTTTAGAAATGCATACTCTGTGTGAATATTCCTGTTTGTTTTCATTTGTCTAAGAAGCAAAGTCCTTTTTGGGCACAGCCCCCTCAGATTTAGAATTTCAGAGTCAGGAGATAGGAAGGAGAATAACTTGTTAGTTATTCCTGTATGTTGCTTATCATACCCATTTTACTGAATGAAAACTCCATGTCTTACCCACAGGTATTATTACCAAGTAGCAGAGGTAGAATTGCATGCAGCTTTCTCAACTCAAGAGTTGCAGCGGACATTTTTAGTTGCCTACCCAGTAGCTACTCCCCCAACCCTTTCCTGGCTAAGAAAACTGATTTTGTATGAGGTGAGAGTGCCCAGCCTGAGGAAAGGATGTCACTGAATTCCTTTCCTAAATCTCCCTTTTATAGACTCTCTTTGCAGCTAGGGGATTGTATTAGTTTGCTAGGGCTGTTATAACAAAATCCCAGACTGAGTGGCATAAGCAACAGAAATTTATTTTCTGGGTTCTGGAGTCTAGAAGTCCAAGATCAAGGTGTCAGCAGGGTTGGTTTCTCGTGAAGCTCTTTCTGGCTTGCAAATGGCTGTTTTCTTGCTGCATCCTCACATGGTCTTTCCTCTGTGCGTGCATGCACCTGGTGTCTCTCTGTGTCCAAATTTCCTCTTTTTTTTTTTTTTTTTTTTTTTAAAGACAGAGTTTCACTCTTATCACCCGGGCTGGAGTGTAGTGGCATGATCTCGGCTGACTATAACCTCTGCCTCCTGAGTTTAAGTGATTCTCCTGCCTCAGCCTCTCAAGTAGCTGGGATTACAGGTGCCTGCCACCATACCTGGCTAATTTTTGTATTTTTAGCAGAGATGGGATTTCATCATGTTGGCCAGGCTGGTCTCGAACTCCTGACCCCAAGTGATCCACCCGCTTCAGCCTCCCAAAGTGCTGGGATTACAGGCATGTGCTGCTGTGCCCAGCCCCAAATTTCCTCTTCTTACAAGGATGCCAGTGAGATTGGATTTGGGCCCACCCTAGTGGCTCCGTTTTAACCCTTTTAATGGATCTATCTCCAAATAGATTCACATTCTGAGATACTAGAGATTAGAGTTGATAAATTTATAGGGGACACCATTCAGACCATAACAGGGACCAAATCTAGTCTGGCCATTGCGACCTAAGGAGAAACCTACTGGGTGCTACTGGGCTGGATTTCCTTCTCAGATCAGTAGGTCCTTTTGAAGAGAAGGCTTTTATTTCCCTGCCTGCCTCTCCTGCTTGGGACACTGACACCTGGAGCTGTGGCAGCTATCTTGTACTCATGAATTGAAAAGTATAAACACAAAAACCCTTTATGCTAGGTGTGGTTAAGCCGAAGAATGGGAAGACCTGCAACCTTCACAAAATTGTTGAGTTGTTGAATGAATCTTCAGATCGTGCATTTCCAGACTTCTTGTTAAGTAAAGTCTATAGGAGCTCTGTTCTTGTTTATTAGGTTTTCTGTTATAACAGCTGAAAAACATGTCTAATATGCAACTTTACTGTTTCTTCACTGAACTATCCTGACTCCAGGAAAAGCACGGCTGATCTGTCTTGTGTTAATTTTAAAACACTAGGGCCAGGTATGGTGGCTCATATCTGTAATCCCAGCACTTTGGAAGGCTGAGATGGGAGGATCACTTGAGGCCAGGAGTTTGAGATCAGCCTGGGCAACATAGCAAGCAAGACCTGTCTCTATAAAATGAAAAATAATTAGCTGGGTGTGCTGGCATATGCCTACAGTCCCAGCTACTTGGGAGGCTGAGGTTGGAGGATCTCTTGAGCCCAGGAAGTCGAGTCTGCAGTGAGCTATGATCATGCCACTGCACTGCAGTCTGGGTGACAAAGTGAGAACCAGTCTCAAAAAATAAATAAATAAATGAAAAGGAAAAAGAAAAACACTGGGATGCTGGGTAAACTTCTCCAGCTTCCCTCAACTGTTAAGGGCCATCAGCCAAGAATTCACCCTAAACCTTCCTGAGCCCTTTTACCTTTTTATGTTCCTGCCAACTCCCCAGGTAGAGAGTTTCAGGAGTTTACTTCCTGCTAAGTATGGTTTTTGTTTCCTTCTAAAATTACTCCTATAAAGTTCTCAGAACTCGGGGTTCTCATAGTCCAGGATTTGATGGACAAATCTACATTCTGTCTCTGCATGAACTCTGATTTTTATGGACCTTAAACTTACCTCTCTGTACTCTGAACATTAGAACGAGAGATTGGGTGTACCAAAGGGATTTGATTTTCATTCTAGAGCCTTCACTGCAGTTTTACTGTTCAATTATTACTTTTATTATTTGTATGTACTTGTATCATTTGTACAATGAGTACAAATTGCAATAACCTGTAAGGTAGAGGAGGGAGGAAAACCAGAGCCCATCAGTCTTCCTTTTTCGAAGTAAGTGCCCTGAGAGTTTTCCTGCTTCGTTCGATGTTATTTTGTCTCTTTGAGTTAACTTTCAAGAATGTGTTTCCTCCATCTTGTGAAAGGGAGAAATGGTAGAATGGTAGGTGCTAGGGTGTGGTAAGTGAGAAACAATCTTTGGAGTTACTCTCTCTGAATCTGAATTCTGCCTCTGCCTCCTTACCAGCTCTATGACCTTGGGCCCTACCCAGCCTCTCTAGGCTTCAGTTCCCTCATGTAAGACACGGAGATGTAATTAGTACCTATGCCATAGAGTTGTTGAGAGGTCTTAATATCTAATGGGGGGCCAGTGCATGGCTCAGAGCCTGCCTATCATAAACACTTGCTAAGTATCTATTGCTATTAGGTTGTTATGCTGTGCCATCATCATAGACTTTATTTTTTCATAGTTACAATTTTTTTTTTTTTTTTTTTTTTTTTTGAGGCAGAGTCTTGCTTTGTCGCCCAGGCTGGAGTGCAGTGGTGCAATCTCAGCTCACTGCAACCTCCGCCTCCCTGGTTCAAGTGATTCTCCTGCCTCAGCCTCCCGAGTAGCTGGGACTACAGGCACACACCACCACGCCTGGCTAACTTTTGTATTTTTAGTAGAGACAGGGTTTCACCATATTGGCCAGGATAGTGTCAATCTCCTGACCTTGTGATCCACCTGCCTCGGCCTCTCAAAGTGCTGGGATTACAGGCATGAGCCACCACGCCCAACTTTTTTCTTTTTTGAGACAGAATCTCACTCTGTCACCAGGCTGGAGTGCAGTGATGCAATCTTGGCTCACTGCAACCTCTGCCTCCTGGATTCAAGCAATTCTTCTGCCCCGGCCTCCCTAGTAGCTGGGATTACAGGCACCTGCCACCACGCCCCGCTAATTTTTTTGTATTTTTAGTAGAGACAGGGTTTCACCACATTGGCCAGGATGGTCTTGATCTCTTGACCTCATGATCTGCCCGCCTTGGCCTCCCAAAGTGCTGGGATTACAGGTGTGAGCCACCGTGCCCAGCCTCATATTTGCATATTTTGCTTTATATTTTGGCATAATTTTAGGGTCAAAGAAAAATTACGAAGAGGGTACAGAGAATTTTCTTATACTGCAGACTCAGTTTCCCCCATTGTTAACATTTTACATTGCCATAGTACATTTGTCAAAATTAAGAAACCAAGAGACATTGGTACATTACTAAGAACTAAAATATAAACTCCAGAATGCAATCCAGGGTACCACACTGCATTTAGCTGTCATGTCTCCCCAGACTCCTCTGTTCTGAGAATTGCCTAGTTTTCCCCTGTTTTTCATGACCTTAACAGTCTTAAGAAGTGAGTCCTGGACTCTTGAGTAGAAGCCAAAAAATCCATGCTACTTTCCCCAGTCCAAATCTTTTCTGTTCCAGAGACTTCTGAGCCCACAGGAAAAAGCAGAGAATATTAGTCAAAGGAAATTAACTGTCTTTTTTTTTTTTTTTTTTTTTTTGAGACGGAGTTTCGCTCTTGTTGCCCAGCTGGAGTGCAATGGTGCAATCTCGGCTCACCGCAACCTCCGCCTCCCAGGTTCAAGCGATTCTCCTGCCTCAGCCTCCCGAGTAGCTGGGACCACAGGCATGCACCACCATGCCTGGCTAATTTTGTATTTGCTTTAGTAGAGACGGGGCTTCTCCATGTTGGTCAGGCTGGTCCCAAACTCCCTACTTCAGGTGATCCGCCCGCCTTGGCTTCCCAAAGTGTTGGGATTACAGGCGTGAGCCACCGCGCCCTGCCTGAACTGTGTCTTCTAAATAATAAACTGTCTGAACAACTCTATGGCATGGACACTAATTTCATCTGCATGTCTTAGATGAGAGAACTGAATCTGAGAGAGATGAAGGTTGTTTCCCCTTTGAGAGCGTACTCTGCCTTTGGGGGAGACCCTTTTAGATGACTCCATTTGCAAATGAAACTTGTCCAAGGAGGATAATTTGAGGACCAAGGGAAAGTTCTCATTGGCCCTCCAAAGTCTCGCTGAAAAATCACCTTGTGAAAAGCAGGTTAATTGGAGAAAAGACGTACAAATGTACTTAACATATGCATATAAGAGCCTTCAGAATGAAGACACAATGACACAGGGGAAATTGTCTATTTTTGTGGTTAGGTTCAACAAAGTATAGGCAACTGGGTAGAAATATGACTGAACAAAATGGGTATGCTGTAATGCTAATAGACTAAGTGGGGAATCCCAGCCAGGCCTGTCTGTCTAGATTCTTCTTGACCTCTCTGAGCACGTGTTCCTTTCTTCTGGGTGTGAAGCAGGACCTTTTTCTGGAATGGGGGTCTTATGGCCTGCAGTCAAACTAAGTAGGTCAGACCTTTTTTTTTGAGGTGGAGTCTCAATCTGTCGCCCAGGCTGGAGTGCAGTGGCGTGATCTCGGCTCACTGCAAGCTCTGCCTCCCAGGTTTATGCCATTCTCCTGCCTCAGCCTCCCAAGTAGCTGGGACCACAGGTACCCACCACTATGCTAGGCTAATTTTTTGTAAATTTTTTTTTTTTTTTTTTTTTTTTTTTTAAGTAGAAATGGGGTTTCACTGTGTTAGCCAGGATGGTCTTGATCTCCTGACCTCATGATCCGCCCACCTCGGCCTCCCAAAGTGCTGGGAATACAGATGTGAGCCATCATGCCCAGGCCTTCCTTCCTGCCCTGCCCTGCCCTGCCTTCCTTCTTTTGATGGAATCTTACTGTGTCACACAGGCTGGAGTGCAGTGGTGCGATCTCAGCTCACTGCAACCTCTGCCTTCTGGGTTCAAACAATTGTCCTGACTCAGCCTCTGGAGTAGCTGGGATTATAGGTATATGCCACCATGCCCAGCTAATTTTTGTATTTTTAGTAGAGATGGGGTTTCGCCATGTTGGCCTGGCTAGTCTCAAACTCCTGACCTCAAGCCTCCAGCTGCCTCAGCCTCCCAAAGTGCTGGGATTACAGGTGTGAGCCACTGCACCAGGCTAGACTTTTTTTTTTTTTTTTTTTAATCAGCCAGTTTTTGACACAGAAAGGCAGAGTAAAAGTAAGCCTAATATTTTTAGGTTTTATGACTGGCTTTGGGGAAAGGGGTTCTGGTTTTTACGACCCATCTTGGGGAAGAGGGATTCTAGTTTCCATGGCTTACCCCAGGGAGAATGGGACTGAGAGACAGGAGGGCAAGGAAGGTCAGTGAAATACTTTTGCTTCTGAGGCTGTTTCTCAGGCCTTCATTTTAGGATCTTGTTTTCTGAGCCCCAACAATGGAATGGGGATTTATGGGCAAAGTAGAATGTCCTGGGGAAATTTGGATGTATTTGTGGTAAGCCTGAGGACGGCTGACTCTTGCTTCTTATTTCTGTTGGGCACTGGAGGACATCAGAAGCTCTTCTGGTCAACCTTCATCAGGAACACCCCTCCTTGGACCATGTTGGATAGCCCTATGGTTACCCCTTCAAGGGGTATGGTCCATAGCCCTACAGTTACTCCTTCGAGTTCCAGGTGTATACAGGGAGGGGAGGAGAATGCATCGCTAAATGAAGAAGAAAGTCTTCAGTTAAGCTGATCCACAGTCGTACACTAGTACCTTCAGGGGCTTCTGACTTTTCCATTCATGGTCAAGTTCAGATAGCCCTGAAGGACATCTGAGGCCCATTAAGTCCAGATTTACATTCTTCTCCAGCAAATGGCAGTATTGCAGAAAATTTGTTTATTTAACATAAAGTGCAATTAAAAAAAATGTTTTAGCCCCTAGAGTACAGTAGTTTATGTGACTTCATGCCCCTCTTTCTGGGGTAGAATGAACAAAACAGGGCCAGGGCAAAGCCTATAGGGTTCTTCCTCTCTTCCCATGGATGCCTAGTCTTTTTGTTTGTTTGTTTATAATATTGTTGGTGAAACTTATATGTGGGAAGGAAAAAGATTGTTTTATTTTCTCTTGAACAGAGTTGTTTGTGTTCATATATCTGGAAGCTGATTAGTTTTGGAAAACCTAATTTCTCCTTATCACTTTTCAACTGACTTTATTCCTCCTACTTCAAGTTGCAAATTTAATTTTACTGACCATAATGTGTGAAATTTGGGGAAAAATCTCGGATGTAGTGGAACTAAAGAATCTAAAACTGTTCTTTGTGCAAATGGTAGGGGGGAGGGGACCAGAGGGCTGTGCCTGAACAGTTAGTTCTCCTTAAGGCTTCATCTAGCCTGCAGGGTTGACTGATCCAGCAGAGCTTTTAAGCTCTTTGCCACTTTGGGGTCGAGTAGGGATCAAGATAGGGGACATGGCCAAGGAGGGCTGGGAAGACTAGTCAGAAGAAGAGAGATGACCTAAAAATAATAAATTATGATTACAGTTTTCTAAAAAGATGCAGGTCTTAGTATTAAACTTCTTGAAATGCTGCACAACTGTCAGTCATTGATGTGAAAAATTTACAGAAAAAGTCAATGCTTGGCTGGGCATGGTGGCTCACGCCAGTAATCACAGCACTTTGGGAGGCCAAGGCAGGCAGATCACCTGAAGTCAGGAGTTTGAGACAAACCTGACCACCATGGTGAAACCCCGTCTGTACTAAAAGTACAAAAAATTAGCCAGGCGCGGTGGCGCATGCCTGTAATCCTAGCTACTTGGGAGGCTGAGGCAGGAGAATCGCTTGAACCTGGGAGGCGGAGGTTGCGGTGAGCTAAGATTGCGCCACTGCACTCCAGCCTGGCAACCTGGGCGGCAAGAGCAAAACTCTGTCAAAAAAAAAAAAAGGCAATGCTTGACTAAAGATTTTTTTTTTTTTTCCTCAACATATTAATAGGTCAACTTCAATATGAACAATTTTTCAAGGATTATCATACTCTGGGTTATGCTAGAGTTATATGGCATTAAATATTGCTAGAAATCAGTGGGCCCTGGTCGAAGTTTGGGTTTGTTTTTTGTTGCAGTTAAAGTCACGGTTATGGAATTTGGTTTTCCTGGAACCAAAAGTTCTTTGTTAAAATGCATATCCGTAAGAGATTCTAATTCTCATTGAAAGTTATTCTTGGGAATACAGAGAGAAGTGTCTAGGTCTCGGGTCGGAGGAGAGAGACCCAGATTGAGAGCCTTGTCGTGAAGTCCTACAGTTAAGGGTCCTGAAGGATGAGTCTGGTAGCTCTTGGAATAAACAGTCTCAGGGCAGGCAAGATGTGCAGAGTTCATACTAGGCCCTGGTGTAAAAGTGGTCAGCTTGGAGATGGACAACACTGACTGTTACTTCTCACACAGCCTTGTTTTCATGCTGCTTCCTCTAAGGTCTTTCATCCTAATTGTAACACCCATCATGACCACATGCTATCTCTGAGAGTCATTGAAAGGCACCACTTTTGAGAGAATGTGCCATGGGAGAGCAAGAGTGGCTCCACATCCTACCCCACTCTTGGTTTGTGTCCGTTTCCGTAATGAGCCTGTTTCATGAGTCAAGAATATTCCATTAACCAAATGGATGCAGCTGCCAACAAGAATGTTCCAAAGAAAATAAATGAAAACGTGTCTACTTTGCACTGTTTTGATGGGCAGCTTCTTTTTAAAATCCTGGTGCCTGCTCTGTCTCAGGTTGTAGTTTATTAGAAAAAAACTTGTACTGAGAGGCCTAGGAATGTTTTTCTGCAGTGATAACTCACAGCTCAAATTTTACAGTGCTTTACACTCCTCTCTCCTCAGTGCTCAAGGCGCTGCCTGGTAAGAAGCTAAACATTTAAGGAGGCACATTATCTCTTTGGAGTCATTGGCTTGCAAATCTAAACACTGAATGCAATCACAACAAGATAATATTATTTTTATTTTAAAATATCGAGATGACCTCCTATAAATGCTGTTTTATCATTGTAAGTGACAAGTCCATGTCAAGTGAATTTGAAAAGTGAAGAGAACTTAGTAACATGAAATGACCAATGTCAATCTTTTCCTCCACATTAGCAAATGTGGAGTTCTTTTGGTAGAAACTGAGGACTTGGCCTGTCGTAAGTCTGACTTTCAGCTGGCTCATCTGTTCTGGGCCTCACAGACCAAACTCAAGGTGTTGGCAGGACCACGTTCCTTTTCTGGAGGCTCAGAGGAAGAATCCACTTCCAAACTCATTCAGCCTGTTGGCAGAATTCAGTTCCTTGTGGCTGCAGGACTGAGGCCCCCACTTCTTTGCTGGCTGTCATCTGAGAGCTGTGCTTAGCTCTTCATGGCTTCTCATGAGAAAGCCTTGCCAAGAAAAACAACAGGCTGTTAGAACCTAAAGAAAGGGACTTAACCCTTATAAGGCTTGATGTCTGAGCTCTTGGAGGCCATCCAGGGCCATCAGGCACATGGATTTTTGATGCAGTGTCTCTTCTGGTTAGTTACTGGGTATTCAGGATTCTTATAGTTTGGGTTAATTGTTTTCTGCTGTTCTCCCCATTGCCCCCTTTCCCAAGACATCTCTCTGACAACTTGCCGAGATTCCTTGGTGTGGGAAGTAAGTTTCCATCTGGGTGATTGGAACTCATTGGGCCACCTCCACCGAATACTGTGGCCTTTTAAGGATTAAGGCTTCCATTACACAAGCTTGGTTTCAGACTTTTTATAAAAAAATCAATTTTGGCCAGGCGCGGTGGCTCATGCCTGTAATCCTAGCACTCTGGGAGGCCGAGCCGGGTAGATCACGAGGTCAGGAGATCAAGAACATCCTGGCTAACACGGTGAAACCCTGTCTCTACTTAAAATACAAAAAATTAGACAGGCGTGGTGGTGGGCGCCTGTAATCCCAGCTACTCAGGAGGCTGAGGTGGGAGAATTACTTGAACCCGGGAGGCGGAGGTTGCAGTGAGCTGAGATCGTGCCACTGCACTCCAGCCTGGGCGACAGAGTGAGACTCTGTCTCAAATCAATTTTATTGAGCTGTGGTCCACGTACCATAAAATGCACCCATTTAAAATTCCATAATGTTGTGATTTGAAAAAGTTATACATCCAGGCCAGGCGCGGTGGCTCACGCCTGTAATCCCAGCACTTGGGGAGGCCAAGGCGGGCAGATCACAAGGTCAGGAGATCGAGACCATCCTGGCTAATATGGTGAAACCCCATCTCTACTAAAAATATAAAAATTAGCTGAGTGTGGTGGCACACGCTTGTAATCCCAGCTACTAGGGAGGCTGAGGCAGGAGAATCGCTTGAACCCAGTGAGCCAAGATCTCACCACTGCACTCCAGCCTGGGCGACAGAGGGAGACTCCATCTCAAAAGAAAAAAAGTTACATATCCAGGACGACCACCATGATCAAGATGTACATTTCCATTACCCCCAAAAGTTTCCTTGGGCCCCCTCCCTGTCAGTCCTCACCGCCCATTTCTCCCCATCGTTACCCCCTGGCAATCACTGAACTGCTGTCATTTGATTTGTCTTTTCTACATTTTCATATAAATGGAGTCATATATATCTATATGTCTATGTCTATACACACAATTTTTTTGTCTGATTTACTCCGTGTAAATTTTTTTTTTTTTTTGAGACGGAGTCTTGCTCTGTCACCCAGGCTAGAGTGCAGTGACGTGGTCTCGGCTCACTGCAAGCTCCTCCTCCCGGGTTCACACCATTCTCCTGCCTCAGCCTCCCGAGTAGCTGGGACTACAGGTGCCCGCCACAACGCCCGACTCATTTTTTTGTATTTTTAGTAGAGACGGGATTTCACCGTGTTAGCCAGGATGGTCTCGATCTCCCGACCTCGTGATCCACCTGCCTTGGCCTCCTAAAGTGCTGGGATTACAGGCATGAGCCACTGCGCCCAGTCTTTTTTTTTTTTTTTTTTTTTTTTGAGAGGGAGTCTCACTCTGTCGCCCGGGTTGGAGTGCAGTGGTGGGATCTTGCCTCAGCCTCCAGAGTAGCTGGGATTACGGGCGCCTGCCACGACGCCTGGCTAATTTTTATATTTTGGCAGAGACAGGGTTTCACTATGTTGGCTGGGCTGGTCTCGAGCTCCTGACCTCAAGTGATCCACCCGCCTTGGCTTCCCAAAGTGCCGGGATTACAGGCGCGAGCCACCCTGCCTGGCCAGTGCAATGTTTTTGAGTTTCATCCATGTTCTTATAGAGATCGGTAGTTGGTTCCTCTTTATTACTGAGTAGTTTTCTGTTACGTGAATATATCACAACTATCCTTTTTATTTCTAGAATAAATTTGCTAATGTTTTGTTAAGGATTTTTGCATCTATGTTCATAAAGGATATTGGTTTATTGTTTTAATGTCTTTGTCTGGTTTTGATATCAGGGTAATACTGGCCACATAAATTGGGTTGGGAAGTACTTTGGGTATTTATTTCCAGGTGGCTTTTCTTGGCCATCTGTTGGGCACTACTGCCCCAAGAGGCCCAGCGATGTCCTTCAAAGAGGTTTTTTATAGGTCCAGGGAGAGTGTAGAAACCCCTGGCACTGCTCTCAGTGTTTTGTGGCTTAGCAGCTATTCGCTGTTCCTTTTCGGTATATGGTGTGCCAATAGGGTGCAGACATCCAAACACTGTACACGGAAACTCCAAAACCCTGACCTTCTATTGCAGCTGCCCTCTCAAATCTGGCTGCTTCTGCTATTTTGACACAAGACAGTGGCCTCCATCCTTCCCCCTAGAATGATCCAATGAAACCCCCCTAAACCAAAAAATGTAGTTTACTTTTGTGTGTGTGTGTGTGATGGAGTCTCTCTCTGTCACCCAGACTGGAGTGCAGTGGTGCGATCTAGGCTCACTGCAAACTCCACCTCCTGGGTTCAAGTGATTCTCCTGCCTCAGCCTCCCAAGAAGCTGGGACTACAGGCACCCACCACGACTGGCTAATTTTTTGTATTTTTAGTAGAGACAGGATTTCACCATGTTAGCCAGGATGGTCTCGATCTCCTGACCTTGTGATCTGCCCACCTCAGCCTCCCAGAGTGCTGGGATTACAGGCATGAGCCACTGCACCCGGCCAAAATGTAGTTTACTTGTAAGAGAAGGGGTGAGGAAGAGGGAAGGGAAGGAGAGAGGTTGGTGACAGGGATAGGGTGCTCAGATCTTTAAAAACAAATTCAGACCTTACCTGAGAGTGGAATGGGGAAAGGAGACAATTTCATGTTCCCTGGTAAGTGCCCAGAAGCAGGAGTTCAAGAAAAATAGTTGGGTTTTGCCTTAAACACCCTCTGTAAGGCAAACCCAGGAAATTTTAGATCTATATATAAACTTCTAGAAAAGGAATCTTACACATCATATAATGTCCTCCTCAACCATTTATCTTTTACAAATGTGGAGACTGTCCCTCCTCTCCGCCCATTAGAGATAGCCAAAGAGGCTTGAAAACCACTATTTTATGAGGTTTTGGGGGCCTCAGGCAAATAACATTCCTGCTGATGTAGGCTGATTCCTCAGCTATCCTGAGTTGGCATGCAGATCGGGCTGTAGGGGTTCTGGCTCGCAAAATCAGGACAAAGAACACATTATAATGACTTCCAGCCTGGGATGGAGTCTACTGCATCATGCGAAGTAAACTCCCATGATCTTCAAGGGCCTTTATTGCTGGTGTTTGCTGCTAAATATTACAGCAAAACAACCATCATCAACACATAGGCTCTGATTTGGATTGTGTGAGCTTGTGTCTGTGTACACACATACGCAGCTATGGTTATTATATGACTAAGGCATTAGTACATCGAAAGTGGACTGTTCAGCATTTGGAGAGCCCACTTCTCTATGTTGTTTGGGAGAGTCACCATAGATTTCCAAGGGGCTGGAACAAGTTACTTGAGCCACTGTCATTTACAGAGACCTGAAGATGTCAGTCCCCATTACCAGATAACCTCACTGTAAACCAGGTATGTTGCTTAGATGGGAAACTGGAACTGACTGGAAGGTTTACAAAGAAAATGGGTCTGCGCCAGGCGCAGTGACTCACTCCTGTGATCCCAGCACTTTGGGAGGCTGAAGCGGGCGGATCACTTGAGTGTAGGAGTTTGAGACTAACCTGGCCAACATTGTGAAACTCCATCTCTACTAAAAATACAAAAATGAGCCGGGTGTGGTGGCAAGCGCCTGTAATCCCAGCTACGCGGGAGGCTGAGGCAGGACAATCGCTTGAACCCGGGAGGCACAGGTTACAGTGAGCCGAGATCACACCTTTTCACTCCAGCGTGGGAGACAAGAGTGAAACTCCGTCTCAAAAAAAGAAAAAGGGTCTGGTTTGTTAGAGAAGCTGGGGTTTGACCCTGAATACATCAAGATACTTGGATAGATGAGTTTCCAGGAGCCAACGAAACAAGGTTTTGGTGGGAGACTGTATAGCAGGGAGGCAAGTGGGGGTATCCCTCAGGGTGGAGGTACGCAGTCAAGACCTTGTTTTAGTGGCCGCTTGAGAGAATGAAAAGGACCTGAGACAGGCTGTGGAGTCACCAAGTTCAGGTTCAGCCTCTGCCGCAAAATACTTTTGTGTCGTTGGGCGCATCACTTACTCTCTCGGGACTTTAGTCTGCCCGTTTATAAAAAGAAAGAGAGTTTGGTGATTGCTCGTTCCCTGCTGCTGCTGAGTCATGTGAAGCCTCAGGTGTGGCCTTGATTTGGCTTCAGTCATGACCTACCGCCATGGTCCAGGAAGCCACTGCTGCAAGAAGTGTCCTGGACGTTAACACTGCTTTACAGGAAATGCTGACCGCCCTCATCCATGATGGCCCAGCATAAGGATTTACAAAGCTGCCAGAGCCTTAGATGAGTGCCAAGCCCATCTCTGTGAGCCTGCATGATGAGCCCACCTCTGTCAAGTCAGGAGAGGCCCTTTGTGTTGAACTCCAACAGACTTAAGGGAGGGTGATGACAGAAGAAGCCAAGGGGACAGGTAGGTGGCTCCTGTGAAATTGACAGAGAGGGAAGACCCTGTACAGTGGTCGGTTGTGTTGTGTCATAGTTAAGAACTGTGGCAAAGAATCTCAGGTGGAGGATGTTACTGAAGAGTACTTCAAATGCAGAAATGAACAAACAAACTGGGGGTCGTGGCTCATGCCTATAATCCCAGCTCTTTGGGAGGCTGAGGTGGGAGGACCACTTGAGCCTGGGAGGTTGAGGCTGCAGTTCGCATCATTGCACTCCAGTCACCCTGTCTGAAAAAAGAAGAAGAAAAAGAAGATGGAAGAGGGAAATGGAGAGGAAGGAGGAGAAGAAGAAATGAACAAATAAAAAATTTGGCTACCAGAAAAAAAAAAGAGACTGGTGATTAAATGATGTCTAGATTTTTAAGTCCTAGAACTATGTGAGGAAATAATTGTGCTTTATTTTTGTTTGCTTGTTTTTTTTATAATGTTCTGTATAAAATTACCAGCTGATCTGAGACAGAAGCAGAAACAGAAAGAGAATTTTGTCAATGCTTCAGCTAGAGACAGGGTCAGACACAGCTGAAGGACCTTAAAGCAGAGAGCAGAAAGTCAGGGGACAAGCATCTGACACTGTCAATCATTCCTTCCTTCCAGAAGATTGTGCTCTCTTTCTTTAGAAGACTTTGAGTTTGATTTAACGACATAATGCCTTTGCTAAGGGGAACTTCGTACGTTCTGAGATCCTGAAGACCTAAGCAAACTCTACATACTTTCCTAACTTTCTTCATGTTGTAAACAATGAGGTAGGTTTTTTAATTTTTTATTTTTTTGAGACAAAGTCTCACTCTATTGCCCAGGCTGGAGTTCAGTGGCGTGATCTTGGCTCACTGCAAGCTCCACCTCCTGGGTTCACACCATTCTCCTGCCTCAGGCTCCCGAGTAGCTGGGACCACAGGCGCCCACCACCACGCCCGCCTAATTTTTTGTATATTTTTAGTAGAGACGGGGTTTCACCATGTTAGCCAGGATGGTCTTGATCTCCTGACCTCGTGATCCGCCCGCCTCGGCCTCCCAAAGTGCTGGGATTACAGGCGTGAGCCCCCACGCCCGGCCACAATGAGGTAGGTCTTTATAAACAATTATAGCGAGCGCACGTGTTGAAAGCTCTTGGAGCCCATGCATAGTGCATTGTTTGCTCAGCCTCCCCAACTTTCACACAATCAGTTCCTGTCTTCTGGAAATGGCTCCGCATCACTCCAGCCTCACCTGCCCATACCTCTCCCCCCAGCCTCAGGGGCCAGCAGGCACATTTATACAGCATCATCACCTCGTGCTTCCTTGCTAGAAATATGCTCATTTTGAGACCGAGAAAGCATCAAAGGAAATGTTTTGGAGTGACGTTGGCTATGGAGCTCAGAATTTTCATGAGCAAATACAGGATAAATAGATTTGGGACTGAGGAAGGGAAAGCAGGTGACTCTCAGGGTGTTTGTGGAGTATCCACATGTCAATGGCCAGTGGGCCGTTAAACACACTGACCTGCAGTTCCCAAAAGAAAAGAAGCTGCAGACGTAGATTGAGAGCCACCGGGAAACAGGCTGTCCTTGAAGGGATGAGAACAGCTGTAGCTACCCAAGGAGAGTGGAAGAGGCCAAGAACAGAGCCTTATATGAAAGAAGAGGAGGAAAAGCCAGCCAAAAACGATTACAAATGTGAGAGGAGCTGTGGGTCTGAGGAGACAGCCTGTGACTCACATGGGTGCCCTCTGTGTTTCGCAAACCACTGGTTTTCAGTATATTTTGTCTAGGATGTCAACATTTGCAGATACATTCATGTTCCTGCTTGTCTAGTGATCTGTCCACATGCACCATTAATTCCTAACTGGGTGAGATAAAATATCTGGACTTGTATCTGCCATTCTGTTCTGATTGCAAAGGTATCTGTTACAACTTTTTGGAAAAGATCCAAGTGACTGGGTAGCCATGTCATAGCCCTGCTAACTTATTGTAAGCCAAAAAAAGATAGAATCTATCTTTAGGTTTCTTGAGTTCTTATTTTGATGGAAAAAATGGGCTCTGTAACTTCCTTCTTGTAGGGAACCAGCAAAGGAAGACAGGCTGGTACTGGTGGGTCAGTGAGAGCATCACAGATTCAGGTCCAGTTTTTGGTCTTGTCCCACCACTTGGGACTATTTCCTTCAAGTATTGCCAATTTTTCACCAGAAAAGAGATAGAGTAAGAGTCATGGTTGCTTGAATACAACCTAGTTTCTTCCTCTCATTTCCATGATACTGGAGTCAAAAACAGAAATATTGGTTTGGTTGTGTGAATATTTTTGTGTTTCAGTTCACCAGTCATGAAAAATAAATGGACATGGTTGCAGTTTGAACTACATCCCTGAGGTTTATTTATGTATTTAAAATGTAAGTTTAGTTTTGCAGTTGAGTAAAAGAAGGAGTACTTAGGCTAAGTTCAAAATTCACAAAAAGTACAACTTTTGGTTCACAGTATGGGTCAAAGCCCTAGCTATTTATTCTTAGCTGTCTTTTTCGGAGAGAAGTTGAGAAAACATCTTCCCCTTTACTAGAAAGGCCTATGAAAAATGGGTTACTTAATATTCTTCCTCTATTTTCCTCTGGGTAAAGGCACATATTCCTAAATTTAGTAAGCTTTAAGTAGCTCTTTCTCCCCTTGTCACATCCTTCCTGTTTTGTTCATGATCTAGGGGATTGGGGGAAGTATTTTTTTTTAAGTAGTGTTGCTGTTTCTCTTTCTGCTTGAGCATTAAGGATAGATCCTATGTAGTAATTCCTGCGCATCCTGCCCTCAACAGAAGACCAGTGATGAGGTTAATGAGGTGTTGGAAGATGGCAAAACCAACTCCAGTGTTACGCTTTCCAGCTTTTTAATTAGGAGTCCTGATGAATGGCTTGCTTGTAAAATACTCTTTCACTGGGTGACACCCCTACCCAGACAGGAGAGATGAGGAAGCGCATGGTGAGATAAAACAGGGCTGTCAGTCCTCTGCTTTCTCCCAAGTTTGTCCAGCTCACATCCAGGGCCTGTAGCTGTCTGTGGCTGCCATAAATAATGTCCCAGGGGCTTCCAGAGGCTTCCAAAGGCTAGAGCTGCCAGTGCGGCATGAATTATCACGGAAACATGAGATAGCTGGGAGCTTTCTCTTGGCATTTTTCTCCTGCAGACCACTGGGCTGGATCCAGGGTCTCCCACAGTTTTTTGTGTGTGTTTATTAGATGGAGCCTATATGGGCTATTGTCGAAGTGGGTACTTCCAGGTACTTACAGTAATGAAACCAGAAGGTTTTCAGGGGCTATCCTTATTAAACAACCTAGGAGACTTGTGCTTTGAGAACATGCCAGTGGAGCACCTAAGAGGAAGGGTTCCGAGCACTGCCCTCATTGTGCCGTGATAGATGTGTGTTCCGGTATTTTCCAGGACTCTGTGGGCATTATCATTGGGACACAGCCACGTTTCTTTTTCCCAAATGAAAGAAGTTTTGTCCAGGAAAGACATCAAGGCTGAAAAGACAAACAGTGTGACTACATGTGGGTGGATGAGGTGCAGGGAAAGAGTCTCTTCTAGGAATAGAAATATAACTCCTGTATTGTAATTGTACAAGTTGTGTTTCCCCCCAGACTGATCTTTGGACAATTTTAAGAGATTAAGAAACCCACAGATATTATACTCAATATCTGGGTGATGGATTCATTTGTACTAAAATGTCAGCATCATGCGATACACCTTTGTAACATGTCTGTACATGTACTCCTTGATTCTAAAATAAAAGTAGAAAAAAGAAACACGAAATCAGAGTTATAAGAGCAGTGATAGCAGTTGGTGCCATTTCTCCTTCTACCCCACTTTAAAAAAATAACTTGGCTGAGCACAGTGGCTCATACCTCTAATCCCAGCACTTTGGGAGGCAGATCACCTAAGGTCAGGAGTTCGTGACCAGCCTGACCAACATGGTGAAACCCCGTCTCTACTAAAAATACAAAAATTAGCCTGGTGTGGTGGCACGCACCTATAATCCCAGCTACTCTGAAGGAGGAGAATTGCTTGAACCCAGGAGGTAGAGGTTGCGGTGAGCTGAGGTCACACCACTATACTCCAGCCTGGGTGACAGGGTGAGACTCCATCTCAAAAAAACAAAAACTTGATTTAAAAAAAATTTGGTGACTCATTCTATGAATTTTAACATGTGTATAGATTCTTGTAACCACCACCATAATCAGGGTTCAGAACATTTCCATCACCCACCCCCACTAAGCTCGCTTGTGCTGTCTCTTGATAAGCATACGCTTCCCTGACCCCTAACCCCTGCCAACCACTCATCAGTTCTATCTCTATAGTTTTGTCTTCTCAAGAATATCATGTGCATGGAATCCTACAGCGTGTCACCTTTTTGAGATGGGCTTGTTTGACTCACCAAAATGCCTTTGGGATCAATCCAAGTTGTTATGTATATCAATAGTTGGTTCCATTTTATTTCAGCATATGGATGTACCACCATTTGATTATTCATTCACTTGATGAAGGATATTTGAGTTGTTTCCAGTGATTCAAGTCCTTTATGATTATCTTTAATTGTGCTAAAACATATAACATATAATTTTCCCCTTTAGCTATCTTGAAATGTACCAATCAGTACCTGGTATTAACTACGTTCACACTGTTGTACAACCATCACTACTATCTGTTTCCAAAATGTTTCCATCACCCCACACAGAAACTGTGTAACCATGAAGCAATAACTCTCCATTTCCCCAGCTCCTGGCAACTTCTCATCTTCTTTTTATCTCTATGAATTTGCCTATTCTAGATATTCTCATATAAATGGAATCATACAATACTCGGCCTTTCGTGTCTGGGTTTTTTCGCTTAGCATAATGTTTTTAAGGTTCATCCATGTTGTAGCATGTATCAGTACTTCATTCCTTTTTATGGCTGAGTACTATTCCATTACATGTCTACAACACATTTTCTTTATCCACTCTTGTAGGGGACACTTGGGTTATTTATACTGTTTGGTTATTGTGAATAATGTTGCTATTCACATTGGCATACAAGTATTTGTTTGTGTCCCTGCTTTTAATTTTTTTTTTTTTTTTGAGATAGGATGTCACTCTGCCGGCCCGACTGGAGTGCAGTGGCATGATCTCGGTTCACTGCAGCCTCAGCCTCCCCAGCTCAAGCGATTCTTCCACCTTAGCCTCCAGAGTATAGGCGCACACCACCACACCCAACTAATTTTCTTTTCTTTTTTCTTTTTTTTTTTTTTTGGTATTTTTTTTAGAGATGGATTTTCACTACGTTGCCCAGGCTGGTCTTGAATTCCTGGGCTCAAGTGATCCACCCGCCTCGGCTCCCAAAATGCTGGGATTACAGGTGTGAGCCACTGTGCCTGACCTTTTTTTTTTTTTTTTTTTGAGACAGGATCTTGCTCTGTCACCCAGGCTGTAGTGCAGTGGTGTGATCTTGGCTCACTGCAACCTCAGCTTCCTGGGCTCACCTGCTTTTAATTCTTTTGCCACCCCTACTTTTTTTTTTTTTTTTTTGAGACGGAGTCTAGCTCTGTCGCCCAGGCTGGAGTGCAGTGGCCGGATCTCAGCTCACTGCAAGCTCCACCTCCCAGGATCACGCCAGTCTCCTGCCTCGGCCTCCTGAGTAGCTGGGACTACAGGCGCCCGCCACCTCGCCCGCCTAGATTTTTTGTATTTTTAGTAGAGACGGTGTTTCACCATGTTAGCCAGGATGGTCTTGATCTCCTGACCTCGTGATCCGCCCGTCTCGGCCTCCCAAAGTGCTGGGATTACAGGCTTGAGCCACCGTGCCCGGCCGCCACCCCTACTTTTTAATTTAAATTGGCAGGGGAAGGAAGATTTTAGTTCTAAGAATCTGATATTTTGTAAGAATCTAGTCATTGTTCTTTGTATTTTGTAAGCTTAAAGGATTTTAGGAATTCTACCCATTTTTTTGGTCCATTAATGTCCCTTGTGTCCTGAGAGGAGGAGGACGGTAGTCAGAATTTGGTTATGGGAAAAGGGGACTCGTGGAAATGACCCAGGGCCCATCGGGGAGCCAGCCTCTGTTTGTGTGCCCTGGCTTAGGTCGTGGTGTAATCACTTGCTTGGGTCTGGAAGTAGTGTTTGATAACATCTCATGTGATCGACTTTGTCTGGCCCTTGCTTCATTTCTCCACAGGGTTTGCCAGGCCATTAGGAGAAGACTTAAGGAGATAGGGGCCAAAAGTACCATGTGGGAAGAAGCTTTCACACTCTGCAGGATCTGTTTTTATTTGTAAGATGTGTCTGAACCTACCCAGACTCAGAGCTCAGCTAATTCCACACCCATTTAGAATGATTGGTAGTAGGGCCAGTTTGAACTGTAAAATGTTTGGGAAATAGATTATGATTACCTTCACGGATACACCTTCAAAGAACTTAATAGACTTTCTTTAATTAAGTGATAGCTATAATTTATATTTAAGTAGCTTCATTTGTATACAGTAGGGGCTAAAGTCATTAAAAAGCAATGGTATTTTTAAGTAGTGCAGTTTCTCTTCCAATGTTGCTAGTTGGCCTATTAAATTTCCCCTGATAAACATTGTAAAGATAGGAGTTCAGTCTAGCCTTTCTTATCATGAATTGCCACTCCATAGAGACTAAGAAGTATAAGGTTATCATTCTCTACAGCTGGGCTTGCCCTCTTTGTTGACTGGATATATAGCAGAGTTTTGTTGTTTCTTTTTTATGTGCATAAGCATTCTTTTGCCCCTAGAGTATAACAAACCCTCCCCTTTACCAGTCCCCTGCAGTAGCCTTCCGCCAAGCCTAATATTCTCACCCCAAGAGATTCTTTTGGCTTAAAACCCTTCTTTCCAGGAAGTTGTTAAATCTAACAGAGAGAAAGTGAGAGAGAGAGAGAGAGAGAGAGAGAGAGAGAGAGAGAGAGAACCAGAGTCCACATACACATTGTTAAGTGTCAGAGAGTTCTAGGAGGGGTGTGTGTGTGTGTGTGTGTGTGTGTGTGTGTGTGTGGCGGGGGGATGAGTGTGTACATGTGTGTGTGTCTGTGTGTTTCTGTTTTCTTTTGAAAGGATGAAAGGACTGTAAACCTATTCTGGATCACCTGGATGATCACTCGGGGAGTGTCTGACCACACTCTTTCAGTTCCTAGGTTTGCATGGAAGTTGATGCTCACACAGGGACCCAGGGAAGGCTAATACTACCCCATCGCAAGGTAGACTGAAGAGAAGACGGAGTGTGAAAACTAAGTCATCAGTGGCTCACACTCACTAAGGCATTCCAAACTCAAAAAAGCCTGGTGGTTGATGCCTTATTCATTGCAGGGGAAGGTGGACACAGAGCCAGCTTTGTAGGTCCTAAGGTCATTAGGATTTTTTCATTGAATAGTCTTTTGGGTTTATATTTTGGAGTCTCATTAAATTGATTAGCCTTTAAAATAATG
The DNA here is from genome assembly GCF_047675955.1 of Chlorocebus sabaeus. Classification (NCBI taxonomy): domain Eukaryota; kingdom Metazoa; phylum Chordata; class Mammalia; order Primates; family Cercopithecidae; genus Chlorocebus; species Chlorocebus sabaeus. The sequence goes on along the minus strand of NC_132926.1, from coordinate 39,614,957 downwards.
GAACAGAGGTTAACATGGGTTTATCATTAAAAAGGAGTAATTACAATAATGATAATAATAACTTATGAAGCCCTTTGTGTGTCCTGGTCACAAGGCTAAATGCTTTCCTTGTATTGTTGCATTGAATCTTCACAACTTCCCCATGAGTAAGTATTTTTACTATATCCACTTTACAGGAAAGTGGATAGAAACTAAGAGGTTCAGTCACTTACCCAAATCACACAGTGGGATTTAGACCCAGGCAGTCTGACTCCAGACCCATCGTTGTAAGCCACTATGCTGGCCTCCCACAGTGAAACAGAAAGCATAAAACTATATTGCAGGATTCTAGTTTCTAAGAATCTGGTACTTTGTCTGTGGAAACAACTCAAGCGTCCATCAACAGATAAATGGATGGTGCATTCTGTCACATTTATGTCAATGTTTTGGATTTTATTGGCACTGTAACTTTGTTTTTAATTTATAAATAAATCACATATATATTTACATGTTTGTTTGGGTTCAATAGTTGTTTACTATTAAACAACTTTATAGTTTAAGGAACTATAAGCATATGAGGTTTATACCTAGTTTTATATATTTGTGCATATTTTAGTAATATTATAATAAAAGCGGCTTAGGTCAACACTGGCAGGCCACAGTATTATGTCATTAACACCCTGAACACATTAACACTGTTTACTTTAAATAAAATCCCTTAATAGCCTAAGAGACTGAGCCTATTTTGATGGCCGAGAATGAAGAGGTCATGAGAAGGTTCAAAACAGAAGTTCAGAAATGGATCTGCAGTTGGCTATGAGGCGCCAACCGGGCGGGGTGATGGTTATTTTCTCTCAGCTTTTTGAAGACCAGATTCTGCTGTCTCCTGGCCACTGTCGTCATGTTGAGAAATCTGCTGCCACTGTAAATGCCACTGTGGAGGTCATCATTCTTTCCTCCAGCTATTTGTTTGTTTCTTTGTTTTTTGTTTTTGAGACAGAGTTTCACTCTTGTTGCCCAGGCTGGAGTGCCCAGGTTGGAGTGCAAAGGTGCGATCTCAGTTCATCGCAACCTCTGCCTCCCAGGTTCAAGCCTCCCTGGGATTACAGGCATGCTCCACCACGCCCCACTAATTTTGTATTTTTAGTAGAGATGGGGTTTCACCATGTTGGTCAGGCTGGTCTCGAATTCCTGATCTCAGGTGATCCGCCCACCTTGGCCTCCCAAAGTGCTGGGATTACAGGCGTGAGCTACCATGCCTGGCTCTTCCAGCTGTTTTTAATGTATTTCCTGTGACATTCTTCACACTCACAAAGGTGTTCCTAGATGTGGATATGGTTTCATTTGTTCTGTAGGGGGCTCCATTTCCTTCCTGAACCTCAGGATTCTTGTCTTTCCTTAAAATTGGAAAATCATCCGTGATAATCTCTCCACATACCATCTCACCACATTTCCATGCTTCTGTCCTACAGAAACTCCTCCACTCGTTCTATTTTTCATGCCTCTACCCTGCTCATTTATCTCACCACATGGCATTCTGGTTAATTTCTGCAAATCTATTTTTCTGTTTTCTGTATTCTCTTCAGATGTATTCAATATAATATTTAACCCATATATTAGGATTTTTTTTAATGGAGGGGGGAAGTTTATGCCATCATTTACTTTTTAAAACAACTTTATCAAGATTGAATTTATGTACAATAATGCATACCTATTTATTTTTATTAATATTTATTTCGTGAAGTTCAAAATCATCACATTTATTGCTCCTTTAATTTCTCAAGTTTTCTTTTTTTAACTTTTATTTTAGGTTCGAGGGCACATGTGCTGGTTTGTTACATAGGTAAATTCATGTCATGGGGGTTTGTTGTACAGATTATTTCATCACCCAGGTATTAAGCCTCGTACCCAATAATTATCGTTTCTGCTCCTCTCCTTCCTTCCATCCTCAAGTAGACCTCAGTGTCTGTTGTTTCTTCCTTAATATTTATAAGTTCTTGTCATTTAGCTCCCACTTACAAGTGAGAATGTGGTATTTGGTTTTCTGTTCCTGTGTTAGTTCGCTGACGATAATGGCCTCCAGCTCCATTCATGTTCCCACAAAAGACTGGTCTCATTCTTTTTTTATGGCTGCATAGTATTCCATGTTGTATATGTACCACATGTTCTTTATCTAGTTTGTCATTGATGGACATTTAGGTTGATTTCATGTCTTTGCTATTGTGAATAGGAGCACATCTATTTAAATTGTACAATTAGATACGTTTTGATGAATGTATATACCCATGAAATCACCACCACACTCAAAATACAGAACATTTCTACACCCCTAAAACTTTCCTTGTGACCCTTTGGGAAATTTTCAATAATTATTTCTTCAGATATTTTTTCTACTCCCTCCTCTCTCTTCTTCCTCTGGAATTACAATCATATGTATATTGAACATCTGGATATTGTTCCCCCAGGTCTCTAAGGTTCTCTCCATTTTTCTTCAATCTTCATTCTTTCTGTTGTTTGGGTGTGGCATTTCTGTTGCATTATCTTCATGTTCCTTGATTCTTCCTTCTGCCATCCCCAATATTCAGTTAAACCCATCTAGTGAACTTTTAAAATGTCAGATTTTGTACTTTTCAGCTCTAGAGTTTCCCCCTTTTTTATTTTATATGTATTTTAGTTTTAATTTCTCCACTGAGAGTTCCAAGCTGTTCATTCAATGTATATCACATTTTCCTTGGATTCTTCCAACATATTTGTAATAACTGGTTTAAAGATTTTTGTCTGCTAAATGCAACATCTGGAGCCACTCAGAATCAGTTTCTATTGGCTGCCTTTTTCTCTGAGTGTAGAGTGCACTTTAATGTTTCTTTGCATGTATAGTAATTTCTGGTTGAAAGTTGGGCCTTAAGGCTGGGCATGGTGGTTCATGCCTTCAATCCCAGCACTTTGGGAGGTCGAGGCGGGTGGATCACAAGGTCAGGAGTTCGAGACCATCCTGGCTAACATGGTAAAACCCCGTCTCTACTAAAAATACAAAAACAAAATTAGCTGGACATGGTGGCAGGTGCCTGTAGTCCCAGCTACTCGGGAGGCTGAGGCAAGAGAATGGCGTGAACCCAGGAGGTGGAGCTTGCAGTGAGCTGAGATTCTGCCACTACACTCCAGCCTGGGTGACAGAGACTCCATCTCAAAAAAAAAAAAAAAAAAAAAAAAGGTTGGGCCTTATAGATAATTCATTACGGCAACTCTAGAACCTGTTGTATTCTTCTGAGGACTACTGAGTTTTTGTTCTAGTAGGCAGCTGTCTTGTTTAGTCTCCAACCACAAACTTTGTCCCCCTGTGATACCCAGCAGCCAGTATCTCTCTTCTCATGGCTTCCCATTGCTGCTTTTCTGCCTGCCCCTTTGGGGGTTTTCCCTGTTTCTGTGTAATTTGGTAGTTAGCCAAGGATTTCAGCAGAGACGGCAGTCACCTTCTTTGTGCACTTTCTTGCTTATGGATGCTCCCTCTCCCTGATTTGTAGCTATTTGGCTGATTTTAGGCTGTCTCTGATGTTTCAAGGCTACAAGATTCAATTTTCTGCCACCTGAATTGTGCATGGTTAGGAAATGTACTAAGTCTGTTTGTTTGCTTGTTTGTTTTTAAAAGGCAGCACATTCACAAAGCTCTGCATTCAAGGGGAGATTTTGCTCTGGTTTCTGTCCACTTTTTCACCAGGTTCCTCAAGGTCTTTTACCACATATGTGTAGTTTAGCTTTTGGCCAGAGACCTGGACAGAGTTTATACTCAGAGTTTTATACTTCTTCTGTGGTTTTTCTGCTGCCAGTACTTTTCCTGTAGACTTCTAGCTACTTTTCAGCCTTGAACTCCAATCTGTGGAGCCCTTAGCTGGTAAGGCTGTGGTTTTTCCACGGCTGTTTTTCACAGCCCTAGCTGTGAGGGTTGGACATCACCTTCGGATGGGGAAGATATAAACTTGAAATTCCTACTCCTTCCTGTGGCAGTTTTTAAGATTAAACTCTCCTGCTTCTATCTGCTTTTGAATTCTCTCCATGGTCTTTAAATAGTTCTTCTTTAAAATAGTTTTTTTTGTTTTTTTTCCCCCCCAAACTTGTTTTTATCATTGTTATCAGTGGGAACATTTCAAAACCACTTCAATCCTCTGCCATTTCTGGAAGTTTCTGCCTATTGGGTTTTTAATTTCAATGTCTCCATTTTTCATTTGAAGTTGTATTTAGTTACTTTCTGAATTAAATCTGCTAGTGTTTATGATAGCCTGTTTATTTCTCAATTTTAAGTCCTTTTTGAAAAATGTATTGGATCATTTTAAAGATGCTTATTTTATGGCCTGTATCCAGTCAGTGTCCTGAAGCTCTTGAATGTTCAGTATCTGAAGCTCTTGCATGTTCAGAAGTACGGTTGGTGTGTCTGCTGGCTCTCTCTCATTTAACTTTTTGTAAGTAATTTTTGGATTATGAGCTATTGATTGGGGTGCAGTAAACATGGAAACACCAAGCATCCTGATTTAGGGCTTTAGATCTACAGGGAGGCTTTTCTTTGCTGTCACCTGGTGTCCCAGGAATATCACAGACCTCTTTCTTATGTGAATTTCTAAGGCTAAGGGTTCCTAGACCAAGCAGGTATAACTTTGTAGCCCAAATCTTCTTGAAGACAGGCTCATGATTATAAAGTCTTAGAGAACTTTCTTCATGGCACAAGGTTGAAGAGAGCTGCATCCTCAGGCCAATGAATAGGCTATTTTTTTTTTTGATCCATCCCTTCTCTGACTAGAGTGTAGTTCTTCGAAACTCCTGGTTAACAGATGTCTCAATTGCAGTTCCTGCCTACCTTCAGCTCAAGACCTAGTTTCCTACCTGCCCCCACTCCCTGAGGAGTTTAAAAACCTCATCTACTTGACCAATGAACCCCCAGTACTGCCCACCCACTGCTATGATTTTTAAATTTTCCTCTTTGATTTGACTGTCTACTTTGGGAATTTTAAAACAGAAGTAAAAAGAATAGTATAATAAACACTCATACACCCACTGCTTAACAACTTACATTAGAGTTTTCCAGAGAACCAGAAGCAACAGGGAGTGTGTATGTGTATCTGTGTGTATGAGATAGTTAGATATTTATTTTAAGGAATTGGCTTGCACGATTGTGGAGGCTGGCAAGTCCATCATACCTGCAGGGTATGATGGCAAGCTGAAAACTCAAGAGCATGCTAGTACTTGCCTGTAGTCCCAGCTACTTAGGAATCTGAGGTGGGTGGATCCCTTGAGGCCAGGAATTTGAGGTTGCAGTGAGCTATGATCATGCCACTGCACTCCAGCCGGGAGACAAAGTGAGACTCTCATCTCAAAATAAATAAGGAAAAAAATACCTAAAGGAAGAGCTGATGTTGTAGTTTGAGTGTGAAAGCTGTCTGCTGGCATAATTCCTTCCTCCTCAAGGGAGATCCATCTTTTTCCTATTGAGGCCTTCAGCTGATTGGATGAGGCCCACCCGCATTATGGAGGAGACTCTGCTTTACTCAAAGTCTAATTGAGTGTTAACCTTACATAGCATATACCTTTACAGAAGTATCTAGAATAATACTTGACCAAATATTGGTGGACTGTGGCCTAGACACATTGACACATAAAATTAACCACTATACAACTTAATAATAATTCCCTAATATCCTTCAATAAATCCTTAATAATTTTTAAATATCATTTAATATCCATTTCATACTCACATTCCTCCAATTTTTTCAAAATTGTCTTTCATAGTTGTATTTTGCAAATCAAGTTCCAGTCAAAGACTGGATTAAATGAATTAAATAATTCATTTAATTATTGCATCTTTTAATTCTTCCTTAATTTAAAACAAGTGGAAGAAATCTTCCAGAGAATATGACAAAAAAACACCAAAAGATGGAAAATAAGAGAGAGATAGAAAAAAAAGAATATTAAAGGATCAAATCAGGAAGTCAAGCTTCTACTAACAGTAGAGCTGGGTTGGCAGGGGATACTTAATAAATGGATAGGAGACAATTAGCTAAGAAATTGTACCAGAGAATTTCCTAGAACCAAAGGACATACGTTTCTGGATTGGAAGGGCCCACCACAAACTCAACACAGTGAATAAAAATATTCACACTAAGGCTCACTATTAAAACATTTCAAACATTAGAGGCAAAGAAGATACTGAAAACTGCCAGAGGAAAAGAAGGCATGCCATGTAATTGATCAGAAATCAGAATGACATCACACTTTTTCATTTCAGTACTCTTAGGGGATAAAAGAACAATGTCTTCATGTTTATGAGGGAGAATAATTTCCAACTGAACTTTCCATACCCAGCCAGACTGTCACAAAAGTGAAAGGCTAGAGTGAAGACATTTTCATGACAAAGCCCCTTTTTGAAAAGGGACTTTCCATGTACCATTTATAAAAAAGCTACTGGAGGATATTTTAAAAGATGGGTAGGTGGGTGAAGAATAAATCAAGAAAGAAGATTCTGTGGGATCCTAGAACAGCCAGTCAAAAACAGGAGGGAGTTATAAGGAATCCCAGGAAAATCGTGGAGGGAAACCACGGGTTGACTGCCTTGCAGGAGGCCCTGAGAACAGCCTCATGAATTGGAGAAAGAGATTGGAGGGCTTCAGAATGGGTATTGCAATGAAAATTTGAAGTCATAAGCAATGTAGTTGACTGTACTGAGAGACTTTTTAGAGTTTTACCAGAAAGTTTGGGCCTGAATTAATGACTTTATTTTTTTTGAGACGGAGTCTCGCTCTGTTGTCCATGCCAGAGTGCAGTGGCGTGACCTCAGCTGACTGCAACCTCCGCCTCCTAGGTTCAAGCAGTTCTCCTGCCTCAGCCTCCTGAGTAGCTGGGACTACAGGCGCCTGCCACCATGCCCAGCTAATTTTTTGAGTTTTTGGTGGAGACAGGGTTTCACTGTGTCAGCCAGGATGGTCTCGATCTCCTGACCTTGTGATCCGCCAGCCTTGGCCTCCCAAAGTGCTGGGATTACAGGCGTAAGTCACCGCGCCGGGCCTGAATTAATGATAAGCAGGTTGAAAATGGTGGCAATAAAAACCAGACACTGCTGTAAGAAAAGAAACACAATCATCTGTGTGGTCTTTATACAACTAACAGTTACATAGTTTTACTATGTAAACATTGGATGTTGATCTAACCAATGGTGTGCTGTGGCTACATAGGGAGAGTGCAAATGGCCCTGGGATGCAGTGGAGTCTATGTATATACATCTGGCTGGCGGATAGGGCAAGAAGCTAAATCCTTATTTCCCATAATGAAGCCAATAGATACTGTTTAATATTGAAGAAAAATTAGGAAATACAATGTCAACATGATATTTAGAAATACAAAGGTATCAAAAGAAGTATCTAGAGGAAATGAAAGTAGTTGCCTCTGGGAGCAGAAAGTGGGTGCAACGGGAGGGGAGGCTGCTGTGTTTTGTTATAAACCCTATAGTACCATATGACTTTTTAAACTATGGATCTGCATTCATTTGATAATATTTTAAAATAAAAAGTTTAAAATTCATTAATTTAAGATTTTGTTCGTTTTGCGGTAGGATCTCACTCTGTCACCCAGGCTGGAGTGCAGTGGTGCAATCCCAGCCCACTGCAGCCTCAACCTCCCAGGCTCAACAGATCCTCCCACCTTAGCCTCCCAAGTAGCTGGGACTATAGGCATGTGCCACCACACCTGGTTAAGTTTTGTATTTTTTTAGAGAGGGGATTTTGCCACATTGCCCAGTCTGGTCTCAAACTGCCGGGCTCAAACAATCCTCCCGCCTCAGCCTCCCAAGGTGCTGGAATTACAGGCATGAGCCACCATGCCCACCCTAATTTCCGATTTTAAAATACTCTTAGTAACTTACTGTGGCGCACATCACCATGCAGTATAACATCATCATGCTGGTGAAGTTCTAAGTCATCGTCACCTTCTTCAGGGCAGGATATTCTACTCCTAAATTTTCATTGTCCAGTTCAGTAGCCACTAGCCATGCATTGCTATTTCAATTTAAATTAATTAAAATTACATAAAGTTCAAATTTTAATTCTTCAGTCACACAATTCACATTTCCAAGTGCTCAAGAGTCACATGTAGCTAATGACTACTATACTGTGCAGCACAGGTATCATTTCCATCATTACAGAAGATTCTACGGACAGTACTGCCCTAAATTGTTCTCAGATTTATCCCTTCTTCCCAGCATGTTGCTATTCTCTCTGAGGCAATATAGAGTAGTGACGGAAGGTGTGGACCCTGGACTCGGAATACGTGAGCTCAAGTATGGGTGTCATCATTTACTTGCTGTGTGACTTTGGATATATCATATAACCTCTTGATGCTTCAGTTTCCCCATCTATAAGATGAAGATACTAAGAGCATCATCACCTCCTGAGGGTTGTAAGGGTAGACTGTGATAATGTATTTATATTAAGTGCTTAGCACCATGCCTGGCCCATGGGAAACACCCAGTAAAGGTTGCCTGCTGCAATTACTCTTCCTCCTCCTCCTCTCCAACTCCCCATATCCTGTCAGCCACTTCTGAGCTCACATGCAGCCCTGAAGGACAGTTCCCAATCAAACTCAAACTTCCCACCTCAAAGCTCACCCCTTTCTCTCCCCAAGGACTTCCTCAGGTGCTCCAGGAGCTTGTCATTCCAGAGGCAGAGCAGCCCAGAAGTCCTGCGATTTACACCTCCAGTAGAAACCCTCAACCAGAGAAGGATGGAAGTCAATGGGTAAGTACCCCAGCTTCCCTTGCTGGGCAATTCTGGGGTGTTTCCTCCACAGTCCCTCAGAACGCCCCCATTGGAGTTGAGGCCAGTTTTCTACAGCAGTCACCTGCTTAGGGATATGCCTTTTTTTGGCCCTTTACCCTTCCATGTCTGCCTTTCTCCTCCCTCAACTTGCACTTCTTGGACTTTCCTCTCAACCTGCACCCAAGTCATGGTCTCAGGGTCTGTTTTTGGGGGACCCACGCCAAGACTGTCATTATCATCATCATCACTGACAATTCATTTTCTTTCTTTCTTTTTTTTGAGACAGAGTCTTGTTTTTTTGCCCAGGCTGGAGTGCAGGAGCATGATCTCAGCTCACTGCAACCTCTGCCTCCTGGGTTCAAGTGATTCTCATGCCTCAGCCTCCTGAGTAGCTGGGATTATAGGCATGTGCCACCACGCCCAGATAATTTGTGTATTTTTAGTAGAGATGGGGTTTCACCATGTTGACCAGGCTGGTCTCAAACTCCTGGCCTCAAGAGATCCTCCTGCCTCGGCCTCCCAAAGCACTGGGATTACAGGCATGAGTCACTGCACCCAGCCAATTTATTTTCTCCTTATCTCAAGACTAACCTCCTGCAGGAGCCTCCTGGTTGATTTTCCCACCTTCTTTTCCACAGTACAGCTAGAGCTATCTCAGTTTAATCAAAATGTCAAGTTATGACTTACCTGCTTCAAATCTCCACTGGTTTCTTCTTGCCCAAAGGCAGAGTGGAAGCTTAGTCCTGCAATAAAGAACCTTCCCAAATTCTCCTGATTTGTGAAGTAAGTTTCCTGCTTTATCAGCTTCACCTCTGGCAAGTTGGGCTGCTCAACATCCTTTAAACCTGCTGTTCTTGTACTTGGGCCCAAACCCGTGCTGTGTCTTCTGACTGGAGTCCTAATAATAGCAGTAATAGTAAATACTCATGGACCACTTTCCCTGTGCCTTGCAGTGTTTCTGTGCATCTGCATGGCTTAGTTCACTGAATCCTCATGCCAACCAAGTGAAGAAGCTTACACTATTCTCCCCGTATTAGAGATAGGGAGACCAAGTCTTACGGAAATCACAAATACAGTAGTAGCATCAGAGGACTCCAGAGCTTGTGCCCTCTACTTGGCAGGAAAGCGACGTCACACACACATAGTTAACTCACAGGAAAGAAACTTTACTTAGCAGAGAGAAAAGAAAAAATTGCAGTTAATAGTGTAGGTGATCTGCTCATCCTTCTACTCCTTGCATTTGTGCTCCGAGGGCAGTGAGAGGTGAGGTGGGAGTCTGCTGTTGCCCCAGTTTTCTGGGCCTCTCATTCCAGGAGCACTTCTTGGCTAAGGGTGATGATGGTGCTTAATTATTCACTATATTCATAGGATGTAGCCCCCAAGCACATGTCAGTGACTTCCTCTAGTGCCCAGCTGAGGAAGCAGTGATCTGTGATCTGTTTCCATGTGGAAGGAAGGAACGGCCATGTTGGATTGGCCCAAGGATGGTACATGCGTCTCCCTGCAGGCTTGTCGGGGGTGACTTTGACCACATGTGACTCCCTTTTGTGCGCGATTCTTTGGTATCTAATCCATGAGTGAGGTGAGACTCCATGGTCCTGCTTCCTTTTCCTACTTCCCCACCTGGTAGACACCTGCTGTCTTTGTCTGGGCTGCTGTAAAAACATACCACAGACTGAATAGCGTGTAAGAAATTTATTGTTCACAGTTCTGGAAGCTGGGAAGCTCAAGATCAAGGCACCAGCAGGTTTGCTGTCTGGCAAGGGCCCACTTTCTAGTTCGTAGAAAGTGGTTCATGGCTCCTTCTGGCTTTGTCCTCACAGTGGAAGAGACAAGGCAGTTCCATCAGGCCTCTTTTATACTGGCGCTAATTCCTTTAGGAGGTAGGTCCTCCCAAAGGTCCTACCTCCTAACGCTATCACACTGGTGATTCGGTTTCAACACATGAATTTTGGGGACATGTGAACGTACAAACCGTAGTGCCTGCTTGTCTCTTCTGATAGAGCTAAAACGTTACTCCTCTGGGAAGTCTTCCCTAACTCCCCTGAGTAGAATTTTTCCTCCTACCTGTGTTCTGGTAGCATCCAGTCCATATTCCTCTTAGTGCTCTCCTGTTACATTCTAATGATTTGTTCGTATATCACGTTCACCAGCCAAATTGTGAGTGTGAACCTCATAATAGTGTCGGTTTTTTGTTCTCTGGATTCTCTGGTGTCTGTTACAATCCCTTCTTCCAAACCAGGAATTCAGAAAGTACTTTATTGTTTGGTTGTCAGGAAGGCAGATCTCCTGTCCATGCCTTTTAAACTTTATTTATTTATTTTTTCTGAGACAAGAGTCTCACTCTGTCACCCAGGCTATAGTGCAGTGGCACGATCTCAGCTCACTGCAACCTCTGCCTCCCAGGTTCTTCTTGTGCCTCAGCCTCCCGAATAGCTGGGATTACAGGCATGCACCACCATGCCTGGTTAATTTTTGTATTTTAGTAGAGATGGGGTTTCTCCATGTTAGCCAGGCTGGTCTCGAACTCCTGACCTCAAATGATCCACCTAGCTCGGCCTCCCTAAGTGCTGGGATTACAGGTGTGAGCCATCACACCTAGCCCCATGCCTTTTAGAAAAAGGAATGAGATCAATTCAGAGTGGTTATTATAAAGAATCAGTCATGTTTCTTATAGAACCTGGAATACCAAAAATATTTTGTCTCTATTCTCTTTATTTCCCTTTGGTTTATTTGTCTTTTCCATGGGATCACTATGTGACCTTAGGATGCTAAGGAGCTAGTTTCTGCAAAGTAATGTGAGCTGTTGAGTTTTCTTCCTTAGATCTATAAAAACATATGTATATTATCTATTTTCATACCCAGATTAAGACATTGCCTCCAGCCAGCCAATTCCCCCTCTCCTGTCCCTGAATCATGAAACTGGCAACATCTCTGAAAAGTTTCCTAGTTGTCTTCTGTTTTTGTAGCTTGTGAAAGATGTGGTTTTTAGTTGTGTGATTCTTTTTAGGCTGCTTCATTTGTTTTTGGACTGAATAGTAGCATAGCTACCCAAACTTGGACAGAAACATCAAATTCAGAATCTCTGGAAGTACAGCAATAAGAAGCTAATTACTTCATGTTTTCGATATGAATGAGACTCAAGATACAGAATAGAATCACTGCTTCCCTGTTCTAACTCCCACCTCAGCTATGCTGGCAAACTTTGTTTTTCCTTTTGGGTTTAAGGGAATATGTTGGGAATAAAAAGCATTTTCCTCTACTCCACCTGCTGAATGGAATGAATAAAAGCCTCCATGAAAGATCTAAGTATTTAGCAAATACAACTTCAGTTTCCAAAGTTTCATGTCTGAAATAAATTTCAGAGTTTCAGATTTGAGTCCAGGCCAGATACATGCAAGTTGATACTGATTATTTGTGTCTTTTGGCAGAGGGTCTAGGGAAGTGTTATAATTCAGCTGTGTGGGGAGACAGGATGATCGTGTATATGTGGCTTCTACGTGGTTGTCTGCAGATGGTGGAGAATGGAGTCTACCAGCTTCCCTCTTCTATCACTGGCTTCTACCTCCCTGGCTGACCTCCCTTCATCCCCTGCCACCCCTTGCTTTCTATACTTGAGCCTCACTGGCATTATGCTTTTTCCTGCCACAGGGCCTTGGCATATGTTGCTGCCTCTATCTGGAGTGTTCTTCACAAGTCTTGCCATATCTCTTTAACTAGTCAACTCTTACTCTTCCTTCAGATAGCAGCTCACTTCCTGGGGGAAGCTCTTAAGTGAAATGAAGTAAAATCCTCTTCTTATATGGTCTGAGGATACCGGATACTTCTTTGCAAGCAGCTGTGACAGTTGCAGTTTTACATTTCTCTGTGTGATTCCTTGGGTAAATTACTTCCTAAAGTGTGGTATATGTATGACAGGACAGATGATATGTGGATGTCCTTTTATGACGTTAAAGTTATTGTTTATTTTAATGTGTATTAGAAGAAATATCTATATAGTACTACTAGTAATGAATACTTATACTTTTATGAGTGTTTTTGCATACAATGGGCCTTAAAGTAGATAAAACAATCCATCTTACATAAACTATATGAATTAGAAGTACCATAATCAGACTTCATTTTGCCCCCATGATTCAATTACCTCCCATCGGGTCCTTCCCATGACACATGGGGGTTATGGGAGTTACAATTCAAGATGAGATTTGGGTGGGGACACAGCCAAACCATATCATGGGCTGGTCTTGAACTCCTGGGCTTAGGCAACTTCACTTCATTTCACTTAAGAGCTTCCCCCAGGAAGTGAGCTGCTATCTGAAGGAAGAGTAAGAGTTGACTAGTTAAAGAGATATGGCAAGGCTTGTGAAGAACACTCCAGATAGAGGCAGCAGCATATGCCAAGGCCCTGTGGCAGGAAGAAGCATGATGCCAGTGAGGCTCAAGTATAGAAAGCAAGGGGTGGCAGGGGATGAAGGGGGGCCATTATGGTACTTCCAATTCATATAGTTCATATGGCAAAAATTTTGGAAGCAGTTTGCAAATGGCTGAAATTTGAGAAATGATGTGTTCATCAATATCTGTCTCCCTTTATGAGCACGTAAGCTCCAGGAAAGAGGTTTTCTGTGCACCCTTGCACCCACCAGACCTAGTACATATTTAGGTCTTAAGAAATATTTGTTGAAAAAATGGACAAGTGATTGAATGAAAAACCTAGTGATTTAACAAGTGCCCCTCCCAAGTAACATTGGGACAAGTGATTAGAAAGAAGGTTAAGGTTTTATTGAGGATCATCCATATAGATTGCAGGCAGGGGATAGGATGGAGCTTTGTAGACTTAGAGTGTTCAGCTTCAGATGCCCAGAGACTTGGCAGTCACAGGGCTGCAGGGGACCATGCCTGTTACCCTACTCAGAACAGTTCAATAGCATCCTGGGCAGGTATTGTCACATGATAGATTCCTTGGGAAGCAGACTCTGAGATGCAGATTAGCACATGGGAACTTTACTATGGAGTGTTCTTAGAGCACCTGTGGAAGAAAAGGAACCAAAATAGGGCAGAGGGAGAAGTTGGGACATTCCCAATAGAGGCCTCTGCTTACCCTATGAGAAGTTCTGAAGTTGGAATGATCCTTTAGAACTGTCTAAATAATCAGGCTGGGTGTAGTGGCTCATGCCTGTAATTCCAGCACTTCAGAAGGCCGAGGCAGGTGGATTGCCTAAGCCCAGGAGTTCAAGATCAGCCCATGATATGGTTTGGCTGTGTCCCCACCCAAATCTCATCTTGAATTGTAACTCCCATAATCCCTATGTGTCGTGGGAGGGGCCCGATGGGAGGTAATTGAATCATGGGCGCAGGTCGTTCCTGTGCTGTTCTCATGACAGTGAATAAGTCTCACAAGATCTGATGGTTTTATAAAGGGCAGTTTCCCTGCACACACTCTCTCTTGCTGGCTGACATGTAAAACATGACTTTGCTCCTCATTTGCCTTCCACCGTGATTGTGAGACCTCCTCAGCTATGTGGAACTGTGGGTCATTTAAACCTCTTTCCCTTATAAATTACTCAGTCTTGGGTATGTCTTTATTAGCAGTGTGAGAACAGGCTAATCACCCTGTCTCTAAAAACAAACAAACAAACGAAAAGAATTATACACCTGTACACCCGTGTAGACCACTTCGGGAGGGGTAAGACCTTGGGTAACACAACTTTCTTCATCAAGGCCATCCTTCAAAGTGCTGATGGCTAAGGCCAGTCTGCAGGTAATACTGTCAGCGACTGGGAGGGTGATTTCTGAAGAGAGATCTGGGTGACACATCACAGAGTCTATCATAGGTGTCTATTCAGGCTCTATTTGAAGACCTCTGTATGAATATTTGAGTGGCAGATGCCAATCACTATCTGTAAATGTGTTTCAACCATGATTGGAATGGCTTTCGTTCTTAGAAAGTTTTTAAATTTACATTGAACCAAAAAGCACTTTATTTATTTATTTATTTATTTATTTATTTATTATTTTTTGAGATGGAGCCTTGCTCTGTTGCCCAAGCTGGAGTGCAGTGACGCGATCTCAGCTCACTGCAAGCTCTGCCTCCTGGGTTCATGCCATTCACCTGCCTCAGCCTCCTGAGTAGCTGGGACTACAGGTGCCCACCACAACGCCCGGCTAATTTTTTTTGTATTTTTAGTAGAGACAGGGTTTCACCATTTTAGCCAGGATGGTCTAGATCGCCTGACCTCGTGATCTGCCTGCCTCAGCCTCCCAAAGTGCTGGGATTACAGGCGTGAGCCACCGCTCCTGGCCTTGAAAAGCACTCCTCGTCAAGTTCTGAATGCCTATACTCATTTTGATGACCAGAGCAAGAAGAACAATATGACCCTTGAACTAGCTAAAGAGAGCTATGGTATCTTTTAAATCTTCTCTTAACTAAACAAATCTCATTTCTTTAGCTGTTTTTTGTTTGTATGTTCTGTTTTGTATAGTCATCTGTTATTCTCTACATAATTTTGTTTTAAAATTTATCAAAGTTTATTTAATATGCAGCATCCAGAATATTATCTGGATAATAGTCCACATGTGGACTGACCAGCTGAAACTACAATAGGGGAATTATCATCATCTGGGTCTTATTAAACTTGGAGTCAACTAAGATTCTCATCTTTTTCATATGCACTGCTGTGGAACAAGATCTCTCCAAATATGGATTCATGAAATTGATCACTCGGAACCTAAATGGGGCCTCTAAAAGGTTATTTTTAGTCCTATCTTATTATATAATATATAAGATTATATTTATTATAAAAATAATGGCATATGTTTATTTAATCCTTTCTATATGCTAGATATTATGTTAAAAATACTTGCATGCCTCCCTCTCATTTAATCTTCCCAACAACTCTGTGAGGTTGATACTATTTGTATCCTCATTTTACAGAGGACGAAATGGAGGCACAGACAGATTAAGTAATTTGCCCAGAGTTACAAGGTCAGTAAGTGGAGGAGTCAAGATTCCAACTCTGGCTGTCTGACTTCAAAGCTGTCTTCTTCTGTATCTGTACCTTACGTTGATTTGTGCTAATTTAAATTAGGGAATGACTTAACAATATGTAAAGATAGTACCTTGAACACACCTAGTGTTCTTCTGAGAATCTCAGAAGGCTTGGAAAGATATCATTTTTTTTAAAGGAAATAAAGCCAAAAAAATTAGCACTTTCTCCACCACTATAATAAGTTTTTTCAGAGAAAGGACCACCTTTTTTCATCTTTGAATACTCTGTATCTAGCATAGTATCTAAATCATGTTTATGACAGTTACCAGTTTATTGCTCTTCTGCTCCAAATCTACTCTTTGCATGGTTTTGCTATACTGAAGCTGAACCCTGAAAACATTTCTATACCAGCTGATATGAAGTAATGTTTGTCAGTAGAGGGCGCTGGGGGGACACTATCAGAAGAAGGGGCATTTCTTTGGGGTTCTTACACTTTTCTTGTTGCTCCTATGTTTCTTCTTGCTCCTATGGTGCAGTGGCCACTGGGCAGCTCCCTGTGGAGACCTGCTGGTGCACACCTTTTGGCGAGTTTTGCTGGCACTCCAGCAAAACTTCCAGAGAGTTTCACCAGCATTCTAGTGGGAATGAAGCACCTCGGTGAAATTCTTCACCATCCAGTGGGCCATGGCCACATCTCGAATGCAGCCTGAATCTCATCTTGAGAGGATGTCTTCTTTCAAGTGAGTTCCTTCCTTGAGTACTCTCCTCAGCTTGGAAGGTAGTAGTTGTTCTCTACACCTACTATTCCAATGTTCTTTAGAGATCTCCTTACCCTTCTTAAAGTTAATGCCTTTTACTAGTTAACAATTCTTTCCATTAAAATGTCCCCCTGTTCAAATGATTGGTGTGGTTTCTGTCTCCTGACTGGACCCTGACTAATATAGACAATAGATGGTTAATGGATAGGCTGGGCATAGTGGCTCACACTTGTAATCCCAGCACTTTGGGAGGCTGAGGCGGGCTCTCCTGACTTGAGGTCAGGAGTTCGAGACCAGCCTGGGCAACATGGCAAATTCCTAACTAAAAATACAAAAATTAGCCAGGCATGGTGATACTACTTGTCTGTAGCCCCAGCTACTCAGGAGGCCGAGGCAGGAGAATCACTTGAACCTAGGAGGTGGAGGTTGCAGCGAGCCAAGATCACGCCACTGCCCTCTAGCCTGGGTGACAGAGTGAAGTTTTTTGGAGTTATACATTTTCTCTCTTTCTTTCTTTTCTTTCTCTCCTTCCTGTCCTTCCTTTCCTTCCTTTCTTTCCTTCTTTCTTTTCCTTCCTTCTTTTCTTTTTTCTTTCTTTTCTTTTTTCATTTCCTTTCTTTCTCCCTCCCCCTCTCTTCTCTCTTTTCTTTCTTTCCTTCCTTCCTTCTTTCTCTTTCTTTCTCTCTCTTCTCTCTTTCTCTCTTTTCTTTTTTCTTCTCTCCTTTCTCTTTTCTTTTCTCTTTCTCTTTTCTTTTCTGTTTTCTGTTTTTTCTTTTTTTTCTTTTCTTTTCTTCTCTGTTACACAGGCTGGAGTGCAGTGGTGTGATCTTGGCTCACTGCAACCTCCACCTACTGGGTTCAAGCAATTCTTATACATTTTCAAGCAATCTATAAAACTTACCTCTTTTTGGCCAGGCACAGTGGCTCATGCCTGTAATCCCAGCACTTTGGGAGGCCGAAGCGGGTGAATCACGAGGTCAAGAGATAGAGACCATCCTGGCTAACACGGTGAAATGCCGTCTCTACTAAAAATACAAAAATTAGCTGGGTGTGGTGGCGGGCGCCTGTAGTCCCAGCTACTTGGGAGGCTGAGGCAGGAGAATCACTTGCAACCCTGGAGGTGGAGGTTGCAGAGAGCCGAGATTGCGCCACTGCACTCCAGCCTGGTGATACAAGGAGACTCCGTCTCAAAAAAAAAAAAAAAAAAGCCTACCTCTTTTTTACCTCAATTAAGTATACAGCAGATTTCAGTGGTACCAAGGATATGGAAACATATATCCCTCTCATGTGCTCTTTCTGCACAACCATCTTGGATTTGCAATTTTGTCCTGTATTAGCAGAAACAGTCTGCCCAGTCTTAAAACTTGTACCATTTCCTGTTTCAATAGCACGGTGCCTCATGCAGGTGTTCCATTTTGAGAATGCAATAGATTTTACTATTCATTTCCACAGGAAGTGGCTAAACTCTTAATACAGTTGATATTCCCAGGCTCTGAACAGTCTTGTTTTCTAATCCATGCAAATTATATACAAGTTAGTATATAATACGTTCCTACAACTTGTTTTGGAGAATAAGGCATATTCGAAAATAATCCAACTTCTTATTCTTATGTATCTATGGGTCAGACTAAAAAAAATTATTTCCTAAGAAAACATGAAATGTGAAAATCACAGTGAAGTGTGTCTCTGTGACAATTGGCACAAATTGACTATTTACATCTCTATCCCCGAACACTTTGGCCAAGTGAACCAAATCCTTAAATTGAACATAGTTCAATCAGGGAGTGCCCAACCCTTCATTAAGGCTGATAGAAAAGCACATCAAGGACATGTGAGGTTTTCCTTGTTTATGTAATGAAACAGACACCAATGTTTAGCTGCTGAATGTGTAAATATAGCCTGCGTGACAGTGGGGAGCTAAGAAGGAAGGAAGCAATTTGGGAAATATCTCCTTCCCACATCACAAACATTCTCAGAACCATCAGAAGACCCCAAAGCTAGGTCCTACAATATGTGCATTTTATAAAGCAAACCCACCCTCTGGCTTCGGGCTGTGTGTGACCTGGTTTCTCTTTTTAATTTTATAACTAGGGTGGAAAGCTAACAGTGTAGTATGTCATGGTCAATATGTCAACCACAAAGTGGGTCCAACGTTGCAGAAAGATTCCAATAGTCATTTAGTACATTTCCCTTGTAACTTGAGAGAATGGTAGTT
The DNA here is from genome assembly GCF_047675955.1 of Chlorocebus sabaeus. Lineage (NCBI taxonomy): Eukaryota > Metazoa > Chordata > Mammalia > Primates > Cercopithecidae > Chlorocebus > Chlorocebus sabaeus. Next base: position 39,596,227 of record NC_132926.1, on the reverse strand, counting down.
GAATCACTAGGGTCTGGAGTCCGTAGTGTCAGATCTCCAACCCTGAAGCTCTGAGTTCTGAGTCGATTTTAGTGTACATTTACGTACAATGACAAGAGGAGTTTTTTCCTAGGGGTGGAAGACAGCTTTAGGGAGTGGATTCGAAAGAGGGGGTGCCACTTTTTACTAGCCATTATTTCAGTTTTAACGGTCATCAAACAAATCATCCCTAGTCATTTTGAAATGGAGAACATACAAGTCCTGCTGCTCAGTTGGGCTTAAATATTTCCACATTATCACTAATGCTTCTAAAAATATTTTTTGTTAATTTGTGAAAGTGTAGTTGACAGCACATTTTTGTTTGATGAGCTACTACTACCATACTGGCTAATATAACAACCCAAAAGTGCTTAGGATTGGAGATTCCTCCTCCCTTCCCATCCCGTGATGAATAGGACATCACTCAGATAAATATGAAAAGTGAAGACTATATTTGTATTTTTCTCTTTGTGGTCAAGTTCACTGACAGGAGGTCCATTCTCAGCCACCCGTACCCCACCAAATATTTAAGACATAGAATTACTTTGTTGAGTTGGTTCAGCTGAGATGGAAAATGCAGATCCCTGTATAAGCTGCATTCCAGCAGCAATGGTGTTTAGCTTAGGACTGAACCAGGAATGGCATACTTTTTAAAAGGTAGGTAAGAGGTGAGAGAGGATCATTTCCAGAAAGTGATAGTAGCTGGGGAAGCTGCATAGAGGCCCCAGGTTATAGCCTTTTCTTGGTTCAATCTGCTTTTTATGTTTTTATTAGAAGTGGTTAAGAACTAGGAATTGTTGGGGGTTGGGGAGGCAACAGAGAGGAATGAAGTGAAGACTGTGGGAGTTAGGGAGGGAACGACCTCAAGACCCAACGTGATGAGAATTCCAAAGGATGGGGAGGGGGTCAAAGTCTCCAGGGCTTCCAAGAGCAGAAAAATCTGCTAGACCAGCCTTGGAGGCAGCAGTGGGCGCCCATGGAATCTGTTCCATTACATTCATTTTACATGATTAGCAGCAAATCAGGCTAAAAGAATTAACAGAGCCTTCAAAACAGATGGTTCCTGGGTAACAGGATGTCCTCTTGTCTTGTTTACTCAAGAACAAACTGTGTCTTTGAAAACACTAAAGCCTTAACACAAGATACTCATTGGGTCTCGCCATCTTTGGGAAGAACAGTTGCTTTAAGTCAGTGTTTTTCAAACTGCAGTTGTGACCCATGAATGTTGTGAACCAAGTTAAGTGATGTTTGACCAGTGTGTTTTAGTGGAATGTAACAGCAAAATCAAAGTGCCTCTCATCTAGTTTTGTGAAATTTTTGTTTCAGTGGTGTATATGTATAACAGTATGTATGTGCCAGGTTGTAATGGAAAATGTAGTTCTTATGGTGGAACAAGATCCAAAAAGTAGAAAACATTGCTTTATGCAACTTTAGAAGGGAAAGAAGGGATTGAGTGTGGTATATCAATATTGTAGTATGTAATTAGCAGAGTGAGCACACACTGTCCACCTTTTTCCTTAGACGATGCGTGTGCATCTGTGTGTGTGATTCCATATGCTGTGCTAGGCAGCAGCATACTTCCTCCTAAGGATGTCATAAGATCCAGAAGTTTATTTAAGGAAATACTGCTCAGAATGATAATTTAGAAAATCTGAGAAGCACATCTACGGCTCCACATCAGGGCTCTTAAGATGAAGAGATCCACCCTCTTGCCATTGACTTACAATTGTAAATAAGTCCTTAAATGGTTTTTGTTGTTGTTGTTTTCAGGTCATATCATATCTTTGCCTAAGCACCAGGCAGTCACCTCAACAATAGTAGCATAATTTTACATGGTTTATGTTAAGAAGAAAAAGTTTCACCTGAGTTATTTGTGGTGCCTGACTCCTCAGGAGGCACATTTCCTGTATATGTATATTACCCTAACAGAAATGTAGGAGATCACCCATACTGCCTTCTGTTTCCAAACACATTGAAAAATGTTTCTACCTTCGCATTCCCTGTTAGCTTTTAAAGTCTGACATCTGGTAACAAGGTAAGTATAGAAAACTAAGCAGCCACACCTCAGGGATGCCAGGGAAGTCCTTTGATAGAAAGATGAGGCAACAGGATGCTCAGAAACTCAGAGACATTATCACCTGTTATTGGAACATTTATTAATATTTGTAAGGTGCAGACTATGATACACAAAAAGACAGTGATATGAAATGACAGGCATCTTCATCAGAGGTCTGCTTTGCAGCCTGTGAGTTTAGTTGTCAGCAGTACACTCAAGGCTGAGGACTTGGAGACTTGGGTTCCGTTGCCTCTGACATAAAGCAAGGACCTTCAGTAACAGCTGATGCTCCAATCAGTTTTTTGTTCATACACACTGTTGGCCATTGGAATCTTTCTTATCATTCCTTCCAAGGAAACCAATACCTACCTCTACCACCATCACATTGCAAACAACCAAAGACACACATGTTCATGATGCTTTGTTCAGAGCTGGCCCGAAAATGAATTCACATGACAGGAGCTGGCTATGAGACTTACTTAAGACAGCAATGGGAACGTCCCCAGGTTAATGAACTAGAGCATGTTCAAAACAGAGCAGGGAACTACCAACCTCTTCCTTCTAGATCTGACAGGCTCTTTGACTGATTTGAAAGCAGTCCCCCTGAAGCTGACCCGGTTCTAAAGTTGAAAATGCTAAGTTTACCTTGCCGTGTCCTCTGACATTTTGATAGGGGTTTATTTTATATGCTGGGGGTTGCTGATTCTTCCAAAATCTGGGTTACTGGGATTTACTGTTTATTCAGCAGGAACCTACAAAGTCTGCGTTTATTCTTGACTGAAAGAATTGAATCCACAGCATCTTTCATCATAAATATAATGCCCTGGGAGAAGATACAGCAGCAAACCAGACAGACAAGGTCCCCAGTATCCAGTACAGTGCCTAGCACAAAGTAGGCAACTTAATAGTCATTGAACAGATATATGAATGGTATCTGGGTTGAGGTGGTCGAGGTCACATTGGTGTTTTTACTACAATGCTTTGCATCTCTGAAATCACAGACTTCCATTTCACATGTTAGCAATGGCATTTAATTTTCCTTGGCCAATGTTATGCTTGAGTTTGATTCATACAATAAAAAGTATGGACCATTATAATTATCTTAGATTTCCTCTCTGGGTATCTTTTTCTGGTCAAATCTTCATACTAAAGAGACGTTAAGCCACACTGCTTTTTCTCTAACTTGCCTGCAAAGATTTACTAAAATAAAATAGATTGATCTTATCCAAGTAACAAAAACAAAAATGTTATGAAATCATTTTGCTGCCCAAATCTAAAATACTATCATTAACCATAATGTCAACTTACTTAGGTCAATTCTTCAATTGCACTATGCTTTGAACAAATTGTCATTTTCCTTCCATTCTAAATATGACAGTTCAGTTATTAAGGAATTGTTTTTAGTTAACAATTACTTCAATTTCATATGAAACATGAGCTAACACTCTCATAATTTTTATTCACAATTATCATTGCTACTTTGAGAGTTCCTACTTTGAAAAGAAAATTTGTAATAGCACAGTGGAAAACAAAAATCTCATTTTATAGGTAAATGTAAGTATCAGATAATTGAGTAGCTTATACATTGTATCCTATTACTATCATTCTCAGTGCCTGAATACTAATCAGTTTAACTGCTTTCAAGCTATATATTTTTAAATGTAATTAAAACATACAGTCTCACAGTAAATTTCAATGGCTTATTAAAGGCCTTTACATGGCATCAGTATCATATGTTAGAGATGAATGGTGTTTCTAATTTGCTAGCCACTTGGGTCAAGTTTAAGAAGGAAGCGTATTTATACAAGTAATGGTAATACAAACGGTCTCTTGGGAAAGCTGTTGGTGAGGGTTTAACATTTTTGAAGTATGTTTTTGTGTATCTTTGAAAGGGGCATTTTATAGGCATTGGGCCAAAGCATCTTAAAATCATGTTCCTTAGTACAGGTATAACTACTGTCGGTGCTGCCTGACTGCTCAGGTAGACTCATGAGGTGTGCGTTTTTAAGGGTGAGTTGAGGTCAGGTGAGGTTCGGCGAGTTGAACCACCTTCAGCTGAATAACGCTCTTTAGGACCAGGACCCTGCTCCTTTACGTATGGCGGGTAAGGCAGCAGTATCGTCAGCACCTGCACCCGGGGGCTGGATGGAACTGCAGAAACTCTGCCCCCAACCCACTGAATCAGAATCTCCCTTCAAACCAGGTCCCCAGATGATCTGCAAGCACTCCAGTGTTGGAGAAGCACTGGGCTAGGACCCCAAAGCCTCTGCTTACCAGGGGCCAAGCACAATGTGTGGCATTACTTTCTCTTTCCTTCTCCTTGTGAAATCATCCTCTTTTTATGATATCCCCTCAGACAGTTTCCCTTTCTTTCTCCTCACTCCCACACTCAGTCCCCAGATCCACATGAATTTCCCAGCTCTGATGTCCTTGCTTGTTACCAATAAACCACTTCTAGTGCTCTCCACCTGTAGTCACCCAGGGCTCTCTGCTGCTGAGTAACCCTGGGAAGGTCAAGGCGTGGTAATGACTCCCAAGGATTTATTCTGCCTTCCTGTGACTGGGTCTCCCTTTCTTCATGTATTCTGCATAGAGATGTCATCCTTCTAAGTTATCCAATCCAAAAATCCAATCTCTCTTTTCCATTTTAAATCCCTCTGTTCTGAAGGGGGGATTTCTTTGTCCCTGTTTCTGGTCATGGAATGCTGCCTTCCTAACCTGGCATGAAGCTTCTTTGCTAATATTTGCAGGGCATAGAAAGGACAAAAGGGAGCCATGCCAGATGTTTGGGGGAATCACAGACAGGGTTTACTCAGTAGAGGGAAATAGTGTGCAGTTACTAATGACTCAGCAGACCCCTTAACACACTTCATTTGGCCCCGCCTTTGCATTGAGGGACTCAGCCTGCAAGAGACAATGGGAGATCCAAACCCAGACCCAGACTGGCCAGCCAGTTGACCCCTAGAAGCAATTTGGTCCCTCTGCTCTAAACTGTGCAGGGGTAAAGGGCTCTGCAAAGAAGTGAACTGGGCATTTAGAAGCAAGTTGCTTACAAATTCAGGCTCTGTGGGCTAAGGGTTAGCGCAGCCAATGGTCAAGGGAACATTTTTGGTTCAACCAGGTGAGGACCCCTCGAAGCTTCTCTGGAGTGGTCAACACCCAGAACAGATCTCTTTAATCAGAAGAGACTGGCAGGGGAAGAAACAAGATTGCTTTCTGGCCATAGTGAGTCCGAGGACCGCGTTTGCAGCTTCCATTCTTCTTGAGGCCAACAAACCAATTCTTCTCTGCATGCTTCTTGGATATATAGGTGTTGTAATGGTTCTCCTCCAGCCTTTCCAGGAACAAACATTCCTCATTTGGTGTCTGCTAAAAAGATAAAACCAAAAGAGAGTAGGACAATTAGTGAGTGGTTTCACATGGGAGTCCCCATTTACTAGCTGTGTGACATTGGGCAAAATACTAAAGCTCACCATGCCTCAGTCTCCTCTTCAGGAAAATTGGGGTCATGGTGGAACTTATTTCACAGGGTAGTCTTAAGGACTTAGAACAGCACCTGGCACTAAAGAGCCTTCAGTATGCATTTGCTGTTATTGTAAACTCCCTTTCCATTTAAAATCCATTTTAAAGTAATAAAGATGCTACTGATAAGAGCACTTCTAAGAGTCCTCAGGACTCTAGAATCTCCCATGGGGACATCCTGCTTGACTATAAGTACCTTGAGGGCAGGGCTGGATCTTTCATCTCTGTAGTGGCCTGGCACACAGGCATGACCATGGAAAAACATTCAAAATAAGTAAAAACCAGACTGTGATGTAGTGGGTTTGTTGTTGTTGTTGTTGTTTTAACTTGAAGACTAGACTTAAAGAATAAATACAAAGCTGCTAAAATGCCTTTTTATCCTGGTGATTTTCACTAGCAATGTCAGGATTTTGCCTGTGTATTGTTATGAAGATATGCTTGTGCAAAATTTATCCTAAGCATGAAACATATCCTAGAATGTAAACGTTTTTTTAAATGAAAATAGCTTTATTTTTTGCTACTTATAAAAAGAATCTTATAAATAGATGCTACTTGTGGCCAGGCACAGTGGCTCATGCCTGTAAATCACACTACTTTGGGAGGCTGAGGCAGGAGGATTGCTTGAGTCCAGGAATTTGAGGCCAGTCTGGGCAACATAGCAAGACCCATTCTCTAAAAAAATTTTTTTTTTAAATTAGCTAGATGCCATGGTGTGTGCCTGTCCTCCTAGCTACTTAGGAGGCTGAGGTAGGAGGATTGCTCGACCCCAGGAGTTTGAGGCTGTACTGAGCTATGATTGTACCATTGCACTCTAGTCTGGGTGACACAGCGAGACCCTGTCTCTAAAGGGTAATAAAAATGCTACTTACAAGAAGAATTGTACTTTTAAAAACATACCTTTACTTTGTAAAAAAAAAAAAACTATCCCAAAACCCACCACCCAGATATAGGCAACTGTTAATCGCTGATGAGCATCCTCCCCTACATCTCTTTATGTACATACAGACTACATAAGGCTATATGGATATACACTTATGATATCATCAAAATGTCATGTTTTATTTGATGTTTTAAAAATGAACAACAAATCTATGAAAACATTCAATATTCCTAATGAGAAAAATGCAAATTAAAAATTATTTATCATATGTTAGCTATCCTATGTGCAAAGATTAAAAAAAACATTTGCACAAAGATAAAAAAAAATTTGCAAGACTTAGAATGTGGGAACTAGGCACTGCCACGTACAGTTGGCGAGAAAAATTAGTGGCAACTTTCTGAAGACAGTTTAGCAATATGTATCAAAATTTACAAGATGTATTACCTTTGACTCAGCACTTTCACTTTTAGGAATCTACCCCTAGGAGATAGCTGAGTAAATGTACAATTGTATTTTTGAGGATGGTCTCTGAACCAATGGTTTTAGGGGCAAGCGATTAGGAGTAACCTATATGTCCATGGAAAGGTGATTGGTTAAGTGGATAAAAGAATATCCGTACAGTAGAATCTAGTGCAGCTGTACATTTATTAAGTTGAAAATCAGCCACAACATATTAAAGAGTGCAGTTACTTGAAAAAAACCCAGCAATCACTATTTTGCTTACTTGTAGTTAATCTGTTGGTGGAGGGGCAACTCAGTTTTTGAACTTTCTATTCGCCAAGATCTTAGAATATATTTATTGCATTTGGGTCTAAAACAGGTATATTAAAACACTTAAGCTGGGAACTGAGACATCTGACTTTGCTTTGCCTTTTTCTTTTTCTTTTTTTTTTTTTTGAGACAGAGTCTCGCTCTGTCGCCCAGGCTGGAGTGCAGTGGCCGGACCTCGGCTCACTGCAAGCTCCGCCTCCCGGGTTTACGCCATTCTCCTGCCTCAGCCTCCTGAGTAGCTGGGACTACAGGCGCCCGCCAACTTGCCCGGCTAGTTGTTTTTTTTTTTGTATTTTTTAGTAGAGACGGGGTTTCACCGTGTTAGCCAGGATGGTCTCGATCTCCTGACCTCGTGATCTACTCATCTCGGCCTCCCAAAGTGCTGGGATTACAGGCTTGAGCCACCGCACCCGGCCTGCTTTGCCTTTTTCAAGTCGTGTGACCCCTGCAGTCTCTCTTCACCCACTGTGGTTGGTGATTTCCAATCACTGTCTGGCGGTTTCCAATCATGTTGCTCATTGTTCTCTATGTGTAAGCACGTTTGTTTCTTTAGTGAGGAAGGAGATGGAATCTTGTTGGTCTTCTCTCCACCTCCAGACACAGAGCCTTGCAAATAATAGGTGCTCACCAGCTAAGTAATGCGTTTAATTTGATTCTTGAGATAATACAAAGCAGTCAGGAAAGTCAGCCTTTCTTAGTAAGGAATTGTGTAACAGGAAGTATCCTGCCTCTTATTCATTCATAATCTAGTGAAATGACAACTGGGTGAGACACTTTAGATCATTTTGGAACAAGATGAGATATAAATATATTTTTTTGGATGACTCTGCTGCCTCTAGAGGAACTTGGTCCAGACATTCGTGTTTGATGCACATTGTTGGGGGTAGAAGGAGGTAGACAGCTTGGACCAATGTGGGTTGCCCACTCCCTTGTAGAGAGGACTCACCCCTGACACCTCATAGTGGGCATCAGGCCTGCGTTCTGTGACGAAGGTGAGGATGGCCACATTCCCCACCTGATGTCTCTATTACATTGGAGCAGTTGACACACACAAAATAGCTGAGTCACAGGCTGAGTCAGCAGGCCAGATTAGCGGTGCTCCGTCCCTCCACCAGGATTTGTCAGCACTCGTTATGCACTTGGTACAATGCCGAAGACATGTGGGTTAACTATTGATTCATGCCTATTGTTTAAATTGTCTTCTTTTTTATATTTAGCATGTTTCCCCTCCCACCCCAAGTTACATAGGTGACATATACTTACTGTAAAAAAAATTTGGAAAATACAGGAAGTGATTCACATATTATAAAATCACCCATTCTCCACCCCCAATATTTTGATATATAGCCTTTCAAACTTTAAAAAATATATATATCCTTTGCACACACACAAGTTTGAATCAGGATGGATTAGTGCCTAAATTTTGTGAAGAGCATGAAGCAGAGCTTTGAGATATCTTAGAACTTCTCTTTATCAATGGGGAAAATGCAAACATTCTTAGATGTCATATACTAAGATCATATTTCAGGTGAATTGCAGTGGTGGCCATGGTTATGGTGGGAGAAGGGGGTGCCTGGAGCGTATCGGAAATTAGATCCTGGGAGTTCTCCCTCAATATTTTTCTATAAGTGAAAGCAGGTTACAATAAACATCAAAATTGATTTAAAGGGGGAAAAGCCATAAAACTGTGGCATAACCTAAGATACAGTGAGGGTGAGGGGCTTCTACGCTGACTTGTCTTACAGCCACCACTGGTCTGTGACGTGCCAGCCACTCTGATGGGCGCGTTCTGTGTGTTGTGCCACTGAACTCATGTACTCTCTGTGTGAGGCGGTTATGATCCATGACCGTCCTCATTTTGGACAAGGCTCAGAGTGGGTAAGTGACTTGCCAGAGTGGCAGAGGCATGAGATTCAATCATGAGTCTGAGACTGAATGATTGGCTGATGGATTGATTTTGCTACCACCTGGAAGAACTACCTTAAACCCCTACTCCCAAACCCCTTAAAGCCGTCCCAGGTGATCTGTACTGAGCACATAGCGTTTTAGATGTTGCCTATTACCCTGATGATTTCATCTCCTGATCCCTAGTGGGCAGTGTGAGGAAACAAAACTGTGTTCACATCTGGACCCTTCGCTGAGATGACAACTTCAAGAGAGGGTTTCCTGTGCCCTCTGTCACTTGGCAATTTGATATAAGGTGAAGCTCCAGACTAAAATTCCCCCTACTGGCTGTCTTTTTGAAGACATCTTCATACAAGGGAGGAAAGGGGTATGGATTGGGCTAAGAATTACAGCCAAGCCTTAGTTTATCAATTGTTAGGATACAGAGGAGGGATCATTAAAATCTAGAAATAACTTCAAAACCTTCAGTCATTGGTTTAAGCTGTCTCTCCAGTTAATTCCGGTCACAGAGATACCAATAGGGGCAAAATCACATTGCCTCTATTTCTATTCCTTTCCCATAAAGACCTATCTATACACGGTCAAACCTGTATAAAGCATTAGCTATGATAGGGAGAGGGCAGGGAACATGGAGGATTTTAGCTACTGAAGAAACAATTAGACTACGCCTCTCCATGCGGTTCATTCATCCTCACATTCTTTCAGTACCTAACATGGCACTTAGACACAGGAGATATTTGATAAATGTTGAATTAAGTTATTAAGCTTTTTTATCCTTTTAGGTGATCCTTTCAGAATAAAAGGGGCTATTTTCAAAGTTTTATGCATGACATATAAACTACAAAAGCCCAGGCTCCACCATTTGTGAAAAAAGCAATAAGAGACACCCCTATAGCACATAGTACCTAGGTACTCAAGAAACATTTTTGGGCTGTGTGTGGTGGCCTATAATCCCAGCACTTTGGAAGGCCGAGGCCGCTCGAGCCCAGGAGTTTGAGACCAGCCTCAGCAGCATAGCAAGACCTTGTCTCTACAACAAATAAAAATGTTAGCTGGGCATGGTGGTATTCATATGTAGTCCCAGCTACTCGGGGGGCTGAGGTGGGAGGATCGCTTGAGCCCAGGAGTTCGAGGCTTCAGTGAGCCATGATTGCACCACTGCACTCCAGCCTGGGTGACAGAGCCAGACCCTGTCTCAAAGAAAAAAAAAGAAAGAAAACATTTTTGGAATGAATGAATGAATGAATGAATGGAATGGGATTAGATATTCTAAAATGAGTGACTGAAGAGTTACCAAAACATCAATCAATCTTTCCTCTGTGTTTATATGATAATACATTTCAGTGTTTTGAGAGAATACCACAAGAAACTCTTTTATGTTTGTGTCTAAAATAAAGCAGGGTGAGGGTGGGAATCCTTCTGGAAAAAATAACAAACAGAGACTAACTGTTGCTTTATAGTTTGCCTCACTCCATGTAACAAGATTTCTGGAAACCTCAAACCTTGGCCACGTCTGGAAGCATGTCAGCTTCATACTTACTGAGCCGTATAAAAGCCCGTCGGTGTCCATGGCCAAGTACTGGCCAGTCTCGGTACTCTTTATATACACCTCCCCCACGCTTTCCGCACTGAGCTGCAGCTGAACTGGAATAAAAATAACACGAGCAAAAGTAAATAAACACTACGCTTTTGCCGATAGGACCCGGCAGCCAGGACAGTTGGCCATGGAAAATTCTGCTCATTCATTTTGCAGAGCCCTCAGGGATGAGCCTCAGATTAATCAAAACATAGAAATACAGTCCCTTTTTCTTTGCCTTCCAAATAAAGTTGTCCATTGGGATTACGTCCTTGGGAAAGGAGAGACACTGGCCGGCTCACCTACCTGTCCACCCTGTTGGTTACAAAATGACCCTGAGTGCACCTTCACGGTGCCTCGCTCCTTTCTTTCTGTCACCTGTGGGAAAATAATCACAGGAGGAAATGGTATTCACTCCCTCAGGCTCCCTCATCCCTGCAGTCTTGGGGTGCCATAGACTGGGATCTAGCCACCCTGCGTGTGTTCTGCTTTTGTTATGGGGTGCCTTTTTTTTTTTTTTTTTTTTTTTTTTTTTTTTTTTTTTTTTTAGACGGAGTCTCACTCTGTCGCCCAGGCTGGAGTGCAGTGGCCGGATCTCAACTCACTGCAAGCTCCGCCTCCCAGGTTCACGCCATTCTCCTGCCTCAGCCTCCCGAGTAGCTGGGACTACAGGCGTCCGCCACATCGCCCGGCTAGTTTTTTGTATTTTTTTTAGTAGAGATGGGGTTTCACCGTGTTAGACAGGATGGTCTTGATCTCCTGACCTCGTGATCCGCCCGTCTCGGCCTCCCAAAGTGCTGGGATTACAGGCTTGAGCCACCGCGCCCGGCCAGGGGTGCCTTTTAATTGTCTGGGCCTTCTAGTTGTGGGAGAGACTTCTATCCACAGATGGTTATTTTATAAAATCTGAGATTGCTACTTTCCCTGAGACAGAAGAGGTTCCCAGGGAGTTAGGATTGGTTGCCACATATGAAACTAAAGGAACTCCCTCGCAATGAAGGTTCCGTCAATCCCTCAGCCTCTATGGCAACCCACCTGGGGTACAGGCAGAGGGGAGATCGCCAGCTCCTGATGTGGGGAGAATGAAGCTGTTACCTGGAAATGCAGTGATGAGAACAGTGGTTCTCAGCTGGGGGTGATTTTGCTCCAAAGGGGACATTTGGCAATCTCTGAAGACAGTTTCTGTTGTCACAGCTAGGGGGGTGGGTGCTACTGGCATCTGGTGGGTAGAGGCTGGAGATGCTGCTAACATCCTACAATGCACAGGGCAGCCCCCACAGCAAAGAATTTTCCAGCCCAGAGAGTCAGCAGCACCCAGGTTGAGAAACCTGGAGATGGAGGGAAAGGACTGTGAGTTACAGAGTCACACTCTCCTCATTCACGCTGATTGACACTCCCAAGGTGCTGGACACTTAATTGGAATCCAGTATTCATTTGATAATTATTAACTTGTTTATTCACCCTCAGGTGCCCTCTTGAGAGAGGTGCTTTGATAATTCACATTTGGGAATTGGAATTAATTCTAGACTCTTCGGGATAATTTATTTGTTCACTAGACCATCAGAACCATCATTACAAGTAGGAGTGAAATCTAGACCAGGAACCAGTGGCTGCCCAGTAGTTCCGTAGGAGGATGAGGGGGCATCTCTGAGGTTCAGCTTGGCAGAGGCCGAGGGGCAGGAGAGGCTGGAACACACAGGGCTTTGGTTGGTAGATCTAGACCCCTCATTGCCTTTTCTTTGTTTTCTTTTTTTTTCTTCTTTTGAGATGGAATGTTATTCTGTCACCCAGGCTGAAGTGCAGTGGCATGATCTTGGCTCACTGCAACCTCTGCCTCCCAGGTTCAAGCAATTCTCCTGCCTCAGCCTCCCGAGTAGCTGGGATTACAGGCATGCACCACCACACCTGGCTAAATTTTTTTGTATTTTTAGTAGAGACGGGGTGGGGGTTTCACCATGTTGGCCAGGCTGGTCTCGAATTCCTGACCTTGCGCTCCGCCCACCTCAGCCTCCCAAAGTGTTGGGATTACAGGCGTGAGCCACTGCATCCAGGCCTGTTTTCATTTTTAATTTAGTTTCTTTGAATAGGAAATATACTTCCATGTTTCCAAATAGCAGAGGAGATAGTGAAAAGCTCCCTTCTGGAGTGCACATCTCCTGGGGGATACAGAAACAAGGAAACCCCTCCTAGACACCTTGTATGTGTATCCTTTCTAGAGAGCTTGTATGCGTATATTGCAAAAGACATACTACCTCATACTAATGGTAATGTACTGAGCACACAGTTCTGCCCTTGCTTATTTTGTTTCTTAACTAATTGGAGATCTTTCTACATCAGTACAGAAAGAGTGAACTTCTTTCTTCTTGCCAATTGAATTGTGTTCCATTATGTAGCTATACCATAATTGTTTAACCACTTCTCTGTTAATATGCCTGTATTTTCTTATTTCTCTTTGCTTTCCTTATCTCCTGATTCACCCCCAGGATGATACATGGGTTTATCACCCTTACCTAAGATGCAATTCTCCCTTCCTTAGAAGTCTTTGCTATAGAGACTCAGGACTTCCTCTAGCTTCCTGTGGCAAGTGGAGTTTATTTAATTCACAGGAAGGAACTGGCCACTGATGCACTTTCTCACAGGTCCTCCTAGGAATAGTTAGCTCTGAGAGTGTAGCCATATGAGGGAACAGGCCAGTGGGCCTCCACTGTAAGGTGGGTTCTGCTCTCTCAAGCCTTCAGTCACACCACTTGCTCACTCTGTCTTTCTGCTCCTATTAAACTTCAAACTTTCCCTGTTTTCCTGGGATCTTTGCACATGCAATGCTCTCTCTCTGGGACCTTCTTCCTCTGGATATTCACAACATCCTTCTCCTCCAGGCCTCAGCCTAAATATCCTAAAAGAGGCCCTCCCCAGTAACCTGTGACACTCTGCACGAGGTCCTTTCATCTCCACCCCATTCTCCCTGCTAATGCCACCCTCCCCCACATTCTTCTCCTCCTCTGCCCCTTGTTTCTTTCATGGCACTTAGTACAACATGCAATGATCTTATTATCTAGGGAGTTGCTGATCTATTTCTGCCTCCTCAGGAAAGTGTACACTCTGAGAAGAAGGGCAGAGATCTTGTCCTGTTCCCTCTGGGGTCCTCAGCACCTCCTACAGTGCCCTGCACACAGTGGGCAGTCTACATTATTTGGTGAATGAATGGTGTTGGGCTAATATTGGCAGAGATGATTCTGCTGGTGCATCATCAATCAGCTGTGCACTTTGAGTTATGTTTCCAATAATGCTCTGAGGGGTGAAGTAAGATGGGACCGCGTGGAGAGTTGTAAGGCTCAAGGCTGGGCTCTGAGCTGAGTGACCTTGGCTAGGCTGCGTAGCCTCTTAGACACAGTCTCTTTTTCAGTGAAATGAGGGGTATTTGCGCTCAGTCTCCATAAAGTTATTTCTCAGTCTAACAGTCTATGGAGCAAGTAGATACATGGAATGCCAATAGAATATTCTGTGGCAATAAAAAGGAACAGAGTTCTGAGGCCTGCCACAACACGGATAAGTCTGGAAACAGTGCTGAGTGGGAAGAAGGCATCACAAAGGACCATGTGTTTTATGTTTCCATTTAAATGAAATGTCCAGAATAAGCAAATGCATAAAGACAGCAAGTAGATTCAGGGTATCCAGGGCCAGGGTGGGTGGAGATGGGGGAATTATGGTTAAAAGGCCTGGGGCTTCTTTTTGAAAATATTCTAAAATGGATTGTGGTGTTGGTTGCACAACTCTGTTAAGTTGTAAGAAAACCCACTGCATTGTACAACTTAAATAGGTAAATTGTATGGTATGTGTGTTATATCTCAATAAAGCTGTTTTTTTTTTTTTTAAATGGTTATTAGACTTCATGGTTTTCAGAGAACCTTCACATATACTTTTCTGTCAACTTCTCAGCATAATCCTGTATGTTTAAGAGAGACCAAAGGAAAGGGCTAACCTTTTACTGATCACCTACAATGTGCCAGGCATCATGCTAGTTTCTATCTTGATATAAACAGTATAAAATTAAGGAGTGTGGGCTCCAGAACACAACTGCATCAACTCAAGTTCTGCTTGGCTGCCTATTAGCTGTGTGATCATCCGGCAAACTATTTGCCTCTGTTCCTTATCTATAATGGTAGTTGTTGTAAGGGCTAATGCATGGAAAGTGGCCAGTACTTGTCAGACTATTTCCTCTGTGCTTTTGTGACCTTTTCTGCTCCTCGAAGTGTTCCCTGGAGGAAGGTGGTGCTTGCTCTGTCCTTTAGGTGAAGAGCTGGAGTTTGGTGAGAGTGTGTTTTATGCAAGGTTATACTTCTAAGAAGGGGAAAAATCATGACCAAACCCTAGGTTGAGTACTCTAAGTATCCTACATTTTTCCTCTCTTTCACATAACCTCTTGGGCTCCAATTATGGGAATGGATTGATCCAAATTCAGCCATACTCTCCTGCTCGGACCCTCTTGTGTTCAAGATCACACATGGACAAGATGGCGGGTGGCCATCCAGGATCCCATTCGTAGCTACAGAATGAGGTGAGGTTAGCTGCCTGGGACTCTTTTCAACCTATCACCCATATATGTAGATATTTAGTCAAACACATTATAGGTGCTACAGAAACCCCAAAGGGGAGGTCTTTTAAGGTAATCAAGGAAGTTTTTCTTTTGTTTGTTTGTTTTTCTAAGATGGAGTTTCACTCTGTTCCCCAGGCTGGAGTGCTGTGGCGCGATCTCGGCTCACTACAACCTCTACCTCCCAGGTTCAAGTGATTCTCCTGTCTCAGCCTCCCAGGTAGCTGGGATTACAGGCACGCACCATCGTGCCCGGCTAGTGTTTTTTTTTTCCTTTTTTTTTGTATTTTTAGTAGAGACGGAGTTTCACCATGTTGGCCAGGATGGTCTCAAACTCCTGACCACAGTTATCCACCCCCCTTCGGCCTCCCAAAATGTTGGGATTATAGGCGCGAGCCACCGTGCCTGGCCAATCAAGGAAGATTTTTTAAAAGCTTTTCATTTCCTACGCTTTTCTGTTTTGCTGCCTTCAATAGCACCCGCTTGTCTGGCCATGGGGCTGAACAGGCTTGGCTTTGCCATCTGTGGAGTTCCATCATGGCCATGAAGAGGCCTCCTAGAGGTAAACAAGAGCCAGAGGCCTGCTTAGCACATGACTTCAGCCCTCAGCCATGAGTCCCGACACCAGGGTTGTTGCGCCGGTGAGAGTTCGTCTCAAGAGTTTCCTCTGTAAATATTATTTCTCCAGGATGTCCAAGTTTCATAGCTCATTTTCACTAGATTTCTTTCTGGCTAAGTTTCCTAAACATATATCCTTCTGCAAGTAGGGCTGGCAGGAAGGAGCAACACCCAGGCTGAGCAGCTCGTGTAGCTGGCTAGGTGTCCAGCTCTCTAGTGTGACTTCATTCCAGTTTTCCAGACCTACATCCTCTTGCAGCTGCTGCTGAGGACGGGCAAGGAAGGAGAGAGCATGAGAAAGGGGGGCCTTGGGAAGAGAGGGAGGGGCTGGCCACACAGCAGCAGCTCCTTCCTCAGGTAGCAGCTCAGGGTCGGGGGACGGAGAACCATTCAGTCAACACATATTCATCTACTAGGTGCTGGGACTTACGTTCAGTGCCAGGCATGGTCCCTGCACTCGGGGCTTCCGCATGATTAGGGATACAGACAAATGAACTCTGAGTGATACAGCAACGCAATAACAAAAGCTCCACTTGTTTTTGAGCTAAAAGCAAACAAAAGCACAAAAACTGCAACATTCTTCCTCTCTTCATCTCTCTGTGTGTGTGTGTGTGTGTGTGGTTTTTTAAAAAAAAATTCCCTTTCAAAGAAAGGCAGAATATAACATACAGTGAAAAAAAAAAAAACTACAGTGGGAGAATACAGTAAATCCTTGATGAAAATTGTATTAAAAAACACAATACATTTGGGAGGCTGAGGCAGGTAGATCACAAGGTCAGAAGATCAAGACCAGCCGGTGAAACCCCGTCTCTACTAAAAATACAAAAAAATTTAGCCAGGCGTGGTGGTGGGTTCCTGTAATCACAGCTACTCGGGAGGCTGAGGCAAGAGAATTGCTTGAACCCGGGAGGTGGAGGTTGCAGTGAGCCAAGATGGCGCCACTGCACTCCAGCCTGGCGACGGAGTGAGATTCCGTCTCAAGAAAAGAAAAAAAAGAACACAATACAACATATGTAGCTCATGAATATATCTGTACTAAAATATAAAACTGTGCACCAGATACTGACCAAATTCATACAAGTAGCTGCTTTGGGAAGGATAAGAGGAACTAAGACTGGGAGAGGAATTGAGGAAATGTTTCCTTCATCCTAACTCTATTTCTTTATAAACAGTTCTGAGGTAAGAACAGCCAGCTGCTGACACCAGAGGACTCTAGGTGATGGGATTCCTGATGTTTAGTCTATATCTAGTGCATAGTTTTCTATTTTACTACATATACATGAACTATGTATATTGTTTTGTGTATTTTACAAAATTTTCATCAGGGATTTGCTAATGATCTCCCCTGATTCTCCTTCATACCTTTTAGAATGGTAGCTGATGTGTTAAAGCTCCGTTCATAGTCAATGGGACACTCAGAGCTGGCCAAGACTCCCACTTTTTGTTCCTTGTGACCCCTGAGATGTTTTATGACCTAGCTTAGGCATGAGTCCATGTTGCATCTAGACCTGAGCATAAGTACTCATAAAAGCTGGGTCTTCTTGGGGGCAGACTGGGACGCAGGAGAACTAGGGAGGCAGGAGGGTGGATGAGGACCCTCTAAAGCTCTAACTTCTCTGTCCACTCCCTTTTTCAATACACCCCGACCAGGTTAGCGCACAGAGCAAATCAGGAGGAGCAAGCATCTCTTCTTTATCCCATCCAGGGATCTAGGACTTGCTATCTATGAATAGGAAGGTCTTTGTCTCTCAAGCATCTCAGGGATGAAGGGGCAAGTACTTTTTGAAAAACAAGACATGTCCATGGTCCTCAGGACATTTCCCCTCTGAAATGGGGACATTAACGATGAATTTAGCTGAAGAGATGGAAAGCAACTTTTAAAAAAGTACTCTAATGATAGAAATTTCTTGGAGAAATTCAAACTTAGATAAAGCATTATAAAAATGTACGGGCAGAGGGCTGGAAGTGTTTGCTCGGTGGATTTGTGACTGTATGTGCCCCCAGTAGAATCCAGAGTCCTGTTCCTTTACTAGGAATGAGTTAAGAAGTATTGGTTTGGGGATGGCCTATTTCTCAGAACTATATGTCAATGAAACTGAAATGTGCAGACTCACCTTCGTGGGTCATGGTCTTCCTTGTCCCATGCTCATTATTTAAACTGGTTCACGAGTCCCTGCATACCTGGGAAACCTACATAAAGGGGAGCCCAGAGCTTTTGCATGGCTGTGCTAGCCCCCAACTAGGTGTTCACACCTTTTGTCTGAGGAACTAAGTTCGTAGCTTTGGTTTTCTCCTCTGCTTCCCAAAGCCTTCCATTAGGTCTTAGCAGTAGTTTGTTCACATAAGAACAGCAATCCCTTACTTTCCAAAGGTAAAAAGAAGGAAAAAGGGTTATGAGCCTGCCAGTGCCAAGAGAAGTCAACTTTGAGGTATTGCACCCTGTTTCTGAGCCCCAAGCTATCCTAGCATCTGCCTGTCCCATCCCAGGAAAATGTAAAGATAAGACCACAACTGGTGCATTCAATGAGGAAAATGCCTGGAAAGAGAGGTTCTGCTTCTGTAGCATGTCTGTCCATGGCCTCTAAGCCTGCTTTCCACCTCTGCTCTCCAAAGAGAGGCCAAGAGAGATTATGTGCCTGGTTTATTCTGGGTTGGAGACTTCCCGTCCTTTGCCGTGTTTACCCAAAGTGAGGTCAGCTTCATTCAGAACTTGGTGAGGTTGTTTTATGTCAGTGGCATTTATAATTAAAATGTAGCCACAAGCCGGGATTGGTAAAACATTAGAGAAAGACAGAGAAGGGGAAAAATCGAATTTGGGGGAAAATAATTCCAGTATTTAAAAAAATACACCCACACACCCACACACACACACACATATATATATACACACATCTATATATAAATATATATACACACACACATGTAAATACATATATGGAAAAAACCCTTATCTTAAAAGTTGTCTGCTTCTGTAAGATCTAAAAAAGGTGCCTGGAAAATTTTGATACAGTCCAGAGACTGAATGACATATATGTATATATTATATATAGTTTATATATTATATATTATGCGTGTGTGTGTGTGTATTTTAAAGTTTATATATAAAAATCCTCTGTGTAATCAGATGAGGGTTGTGGGGAGGAGGGCAAGGAGTCCTTTCCATCACGTGTGACCGAGGCGAGAGAACCCTGGTGTGGAGTGCATTCCTGCCTGGAGACCTTCCCCTCTCTCTGACTTCTGGCAGTGGGGTCCAGCTCTCCCCATAGGAGTCATTTGAAAAGCTGTTTTGACTTCGGGTCTATGCTGGTGGGGAATACAGTGCCTTACCCGCTAGGTGCTGAGTGATCCCAACCAGAGAATAGAAGTCTGGACTCCCCTAAAGTAACAGGGCAGGAGGCATTTCATGAAGAGGAACCTGCCCTTTAGAAAGGGCTGCAAGGTAGGATTGTTTTGACCAGTGAATTCTGCTACTGCCTTTAGGATGTGGCTTGATTTATAAATATTTGATTGGCACGCACTTTGCCTAAGAACGTTTCCATTTGTGCAGTGAGTGGTGCCCGTAATTCTGCTCCCCACGTAGCTTCTTGCGTGCTTGGGGAGGTGAGGGGTTGTGGGCTATGGCAGGCAGCTGCAGGTTTGGAATGCTCATAAGGAAATTATTCTCTAATTATTGTTCCAGTTAATAATCCCATTGAGGGATAAGTCATGGTCCCCCTTCACCAGAGAGGAAACTCCCCAGAAAGATCAGAATCAAACACAGAGCAGACTTGCCCTGCCAGAGGAGTGAGATGGAGCGGGGCTTGCTGCATCTGTGCCTGGGCACATTGTGCCTCTGTGTCAGGCCTCAGGGGCTTCAACCCAGGTAGTGCCAGAGAAGCTGGGACAAAGAGTCACCCTCAGTTCTGCGAGTAAGCATAGCATTCACTTAATCTAACAGACTTGACAGGTCAGGTGGTTAGGTGAGGAAGGCTCAGGAATCCCAGAAGAATGATGATCAATATCATTTTTTGGGAGCACTTATGTGCCTAGCAGTGTGCTAAACACTCTTACAAACATTATCACATGAAAACTCCCACGTTCCGATGAGTGGGTGCTGTTGTCATTCTTGCTTTTAAAACAAGGAAACTGAGGCACATTGAGGCACAATGCTGCCATTCCATTCCCAGGATGACACAGCTGGTAAATAGCAGTGTTGGGACCTGACCTCCACCCATCTGACCCACAGCACAGATGTGTGTATTGAATCAGTTTGTGGGGCGGAACCGCTGTCATGATGTTGGTGTCAGGTGGTGGTGGGATACGGAAGGAGCCTTAGTCCTGGAAGCAGAAGATGTGGTCGGTGCCAAGCCCTCCCAGTTAGGAGCTGGTCACGCCTGTCAGCTGCAGCGTTCTCAGAGTGATGATAATTAGTAACCTCTCAAGGTTGTGGTTAGGTGGAAGTGGAGGAGTTCAACACAATGCCCAGCATATATCAGGGCTCGTAGATGTTTATTGAATATATTGTTGACTTTGAATTTAGCTGCCACCAATACAGTTCAGTCACTTATAAAATTAATGTTTACTGGGCATTTTACCAAGTGGCAGGCAATGTGCTAGACACAAAGTTTGTGGTGTTGAGCAATAAGAGACAAAGTCCTTATCCTCTAGGAGTCCAGTAGGAGGGAAAACCATTAAATAACTGCACAAATAAATGGAGAATTATAACCCCAAGGACGGCTGCATGGTACATGAGACACTCTTCAAATGCTTGTGTCCAAAATGGAACTGGCCATCTTCCACCAGACCTGATCCTCTTCCAGGACCTCCCCCTCTCATGGTGACACCATTTATGTGTCTTCCTGAGCTGAAGCTTAGGGGCCAACATGAACCTTCTCACAAACTGTGCCCATCAGCCCTGGGATCTATGCGGCACTCCCTGGCTGATTCTGCCCGGCCTTCCTAGCATGGCAGCGTAACCAGTGTCCACAGTCCATATTGGTAATTGCCTGCAGCAGTGATCTGAAGAATGGTAATGGGACAAACCAAAACCATCTTCTCTGCAGGCCAGAAGTCCACCAGTAGAGACATTTTACTCAGGTCTCTATTCGAATGGCCCCCACACAAGCGTCTGCCCTAGGGTTATACCACTATAAGAAAGGTTAGGTACTTGGAAACTCATTCTCCTTGAGGGAGGAAGAAGATACACTTGCCCAGGAAAGATCAATGACCTTGGGACAAAGAGAAGCCCTGAAAGGAGTTATTTCTGCCTTGTAGAGCTCAAAGGCATACGGTTCTATCTTGTGTGATTTGTTTAAATTTTTCGATTGGCTTTTAGCAACGCTCTTTCTGAAGGAAGTCTTAACATGTGACTCTGTCACCTCAGTCTCTAACTATGCTCAAACTAGTGATCAAAGAATCGAAAATATCTCCTTGCCAGGCCGTGCGGATCACATGTAGCCAGGGAGCATCCGCCTCATGCCTGGCCGAGGCAATTCTGTTTCTGAATAACCCTTGAAACTCAGAAGGGCTTTGGCAGTACCACCACTGGGCAGAAGAGGGCGACAGAACCACATTCAGGGAGTACCTCCGTGCCCAGGACGCCTCTCACCTGCAGAATCCTAGTAAATAGAAGTTTCGCCCTTATGAGGCACACTAGGCAATGCTGCCATTCCATTCCACAGGTGAAGAAACTGAGTCTCAGCGAGATTAAACGATTTTCCTGAAAATTAGTTGGGAACACTGGAGACACTTAAATTTCTAGTTAGGAAAGGACTGGAAGAGTCCTAGGGCTGGGGGGCTTGAAGCTTCTCTTGCAGAGTTTGCAAACAGAAAGAATGCATAATGGTAAGAATGTTAATTGTCCAGGGCTGCTCCAGGTAGAAAGGGGCAGAGTAGGCTTGAACTGGAGCCTGCTGACTCTGCAGCGGAATATCCAGTTCCAGTAATGACAGGTACAGGGATGGGCTTCTGACCACCCACCCCACTTACTCTGATCTCTGTCCTCTTGGTCCTTGTTCTTAGTTCAGAGCAAGCAAATGATAGGCCCACACAACAACTCCGAGTGTTGGCAGACAGACCCTGAATCCAAAGCCCCTTGGCTTTCCTGGGTGGCAATACTGTAAAAAAGAAGAGTCTGGAAGGTCCTTAAATACGACCCTCTGTTACCATATGCTAGGCTGATTATATAGAAGGCTCGATGATGATAACTGCAATATGAACCAACACGTGCTGTGCTGTTCCTCTGTGCCAGCCACTGTGCCAAGAACTCTCACTATATTATCTCATTTAACCCTCCCAAGAAACCTGTGAGGCAAGGAATATTAGTATTCTTTTTGTACAAATGAGAAAAGTGAGGACAGAAAGGTGCAGTTGCCCCAGTTCACTTGGAAAATAATCTGGCGTTCCTTGAATGCAGAAATCCTCACCTGCACTCCCAGGGCTACGTTGTGCTCCTTTCTAGGGGTTCCTGACATCCTAAGTCAGGCGGCCAAATCCACTGTGGACTCCAGAAGTTGTGCCAGCGTTACACACCCAGAGTGCAGTCTGTTTTGCTAATGATGGAATGACAACAAGGAAGCCATTTTCCATTGCTACAGAAATTCCAGTATTGGAGCCTCTTGTCACTCCAGAAGTCAAGGTTTCCCAGAAGAGCTAGCTTAACCCCAAGGAACATATCACGAAGCTTGTCTTTCCTCCTGGGTTCTGAGGACCGGAGAGCATTCCCTACTTTTTCAGAAAATTGGTAAGATGTATTAGGAACACTTAAAACCCAGAGGAATTAAAGCTTGTTCCCTTGTGTTCTGTGGGGCAGATCACATGAATTGTGTATCATGCCTGACACAATGGACTACAATCTATGTTTGCTAATTTGCAGTGAACATTGCTTATGTATGCTTTTTAACAAACTAGAGTCCTTTTTTTGCCTCATTCTGACACCTGTTTTTTCACTGAGAATAAGGCATTCAGCAAGCCCATTTGAAGATAAACCATCAAAACAAAGCCCAAAAGAGCTAATTCTGCAGCTGCAAGCCCCAGCGTCAGCCTTCCTGCTCCTCATCTCAAGGGTCTGTGTGGTGGGTGGGGAGGAAGGAACAATGTCACCTCGTGTGTAAACGTCAGCGTCCATCTCCATTACCCGTGCATCTGAGGGTAGAGCGTGAGCACCAGTGAAGTGGTCATTTGTGCTTAGAACCTGCAACCTCTGGTGCATGGTCCATGAATAATTAAGACCACCTGATATATAAACCATCATGTCAAAGTGAGTGTTTTGTATTGCATTTTAAAGCCAGTCCTACAGAAACTTCCTGCCTGCCTGGCTTCTTCTGTGTCTCCTGATTTTCCTTCTCTTGATTTGTTTTATGTTTGACTCTTGAGATTGCTGACCCTCTAAGCAGGGACTGGATCTGGCTTTAGGCTTCTTTGTAACCTCTGATGCGGCAGTGGGACTCAGGGAATCTCAGATGACATCACGATAGGACCTGGACACCTAATATCAAACATACACACCAGTGCCAGAAGTATCAAAGCAGAAGGAAGAGATTTTTTTATACTTAGAGAGTCAAGAAGATTCTTTTCTCCAGAGTCATACCTTCATTTATCAACACCTCTGAGACTCGGGCTGCCAGGAAGTGCTGGAAGAGATATTCAGCATTTGGCGCTAGTCGCTCCTACTCTCCAGTTTCTATAAGGTCTGGAGAATGACTTTACCTCTGCTGGTTACCACAGCCACATCTGCGTGATACGCAGAGGGAAAGCTGCGTAATTTATGATGTGTAAGACTACGATTATGAACTAGGATTTCACAAATCAAGCCCAGTGGAAACATAACCAGGAGAGTCAGTTGACTTGAAACGGAGCCCACATCTCTGTGCAGGATTTACCGCCATGCCCGTCTGGTTCATCCCATCATGGAGCATGCAGACCCCTGACTAGCCTTCGGGGCCAGATCCTTCACTAGTTACAGAAACCTGGGAAAACACACAGGGATCGAGCACCGGCAGCCAGTTCTGTTGGGTCAGCAGAGAGTGCTTTAAAAAACTTGAAATAGGACACGTTTGGGTAAGTGGTGGCCCCCACAACTCCCTATTTTCCAAACCCAGACATTCTACACATTTATGTGACTCCACCTCTGAATGTGTCACGCCTGAATAGAACCTTGGAGAAGCAAGTACCCATACTTAAATATGCACCTTCCTCCCACCTTGACTACAGAAGATGTCAGAAAGGGAAGGGGGTGCCATAGAGATGAGCTTACTGTGCTGGTCGCTCCTGTCCCTTGTCCCATCCACTGTGCCATCCGGAAGGATCCTCAAGAAGTGGCCCCCGTTGCTACAGTAGAGAAGTTTGGGCTTCTTGTAATTCCCTGGAGGCAGATTAAACTTCTCGGTCAGGGCTGTGAACGTGGTGATTTCCCCTTCAGCCATGGCTCAGCAGCTGCTGCTTGTGGCGCTTTCAAGACTGTAAGAAATTGAACAAACCTGTAGTCGGTTCTTCCAGCAAAGGCACAAAATGCACTTTGAAGAGAGGAAGGACAGCTTCAGGGCACAGGGCTCCTGGGTGGTGAGTAAGCACAGCCTGCCCAGGTGATGCCCGCAGTCCGCAGGCCTGTGGGGCGGCTGGTGGTTAAGGAAGGATGGTCCCAGGTCTGGGAGGGGTTTCCAGGGCATTTCTCTCTTCCCAGTTGGACACAGCTTTGGACCAAAGTGTGCATTTTTTAGAACTTCAAATTTAATCATTTGACCAAGGGGAAAAAAAATCATGTTTTGGTCCCTCCTTCTGGTCCACACACATCCTCAAATTAAACACCAAAGTTGCACTAAAATAACACCCAGGGTCTGGCTGAAACCCACAAAAGCTAAGAGGCCAGGACCAAGGTTCTGCCCTCCACCCTCACGCTGTCTTGATGAGGTACAGCGAAGCAGATAGCACAGATGGCCTGGACATTCAGGACCTGTAGCCAAAGGCACAGGAGGCCTTTCAGGGACACAACAGGGACAGCAAAGGCTTAGTATGTTAAGGCAACCTTCTGGATTGACTGTGGGAAACAGAGCTGGAACCCGGGAAAAAGGCACAGAGTGGGAGTAAGTGGGGTTTGTAAAGGGCAAACACCACATCAAAGGAAATGTTACGAGACCAATTATGAAGACTGTGCCTGGTCCCTGCCCATTCCACGGCTTCCACATAGCTTCATGTGGCACAGAGAGGTGGGTCTGTCCCTTGCACACAGGCTGTTTTCATCCTAGCTATTTTCTAATGTGTGATAGAACACAGAAACCACCACGTTATATATAATATACCTTTAACATTATATGTAGCCACTATATACAATATATAGAGTTATTATATTATTAATGTGAAAATGCATCACTTACACCTCAGAGGATTAAAAAACAAAACCAATGAGCATTAGAATTGGTTAAAACATATACTTGCCCCACCATTTAGGAGAAGGAAGTGCTGGTGACTGAAAAGAAAGAGGCCAAAAAGAGACCAGGAAACTAACATGGGAGCTGCACCTTTTTAAAATTTTATTTTTATTTTTATTTTTTGAGATGGAGTCTCTCTCTGCAGCCCAGGCTGGAGTGCAGTGGCACGATCTCGGCTTGCCGCAACCTTTGCCTCCCAGGTCCCGGTTCAAGCAATTCTCCTGCCTTAATCCCAGGTAGCTGGGATTACAGGAGTGCACCGCCATGCCTGGCTAAGTTTTGTATTTTTAGTAGAAATGGGGTTTCACCATATTGGCCAGGCTGGTCTTGAACTCCTGACGTCATGATCTGCCTGCCTCGGCCTCCCAAAGTGCTGGGATTACAGGCATGAGCTACCGTGCCCGGCCTGGGAGCTGCACTTTGTAAGTGTGTGTAGTGAATGTGATCATCAATACATATTGATTACCAAGTGGTCTTAGAATGAAAATCATCATCCTCATCATTAATATATTTTGGGCTACAGGTTATCTCAAGTAATCTCACCATAATCCTTTGAAGTGGACACTAATATTATCCTCAGTTTTAATAAAATAAAACCAAAGCTTAGAGATGTTCAGTGACCTGCCCAAGGGCAACAGCTAGTAAGCAATGGAGCTGAACCACAAAAGGAATCTGGGAACAGAAAGCCCCATTTTTCTCTTGATCACCATGAAAAGGTTTAGTGACTTTATCAACACTAGTCTTTTTATGAGAAGTGGGGTTTTCACCCATTGCCTGGCGTGTACATCTGCCACCATTAACTTGTCATTCATATATTTATTCATTTGTGATCCAAAGGTTGGCTGGTCTCCACCAACAGCCTCTCCTTTTGCCCCCATGTCATCCATGAAACAGGACTCCGTGCATCTCCTTCTTCTCCAGGAGAAGCCCACCCCAGCAGCTTCGTGAGCATCATGGAAGACCAGCAGCTACGCTGTCTTCCCTGCACTAACCATCCGTCAGTGCCTGCAGCAGCCTTGTGGAGCTGCTGTCATAGGAGACAGTTCCCTCATAAATTGACACCAATTACAATAATTTGTCCTTAGGACTTTAAAATGAGGGCTCATGTTGGAAGCCTCCATCCGTTTTCTCTGCTCCTGGCATTTTTAACATGTCTGGTACATTTTTCCCACTCTGCTGCCACATGGGCCCGCCATTGTCCCTGGTTTGAGCTACTGTTGGAGGTGCCTCCAAGAACCCCAAAGAGAATTTTGCATATACCATATAAACTATATTTAAAGTCAGACCGTCCCAAATGTCCCCTTCATCCCATATGGTGAAACTTTGATCAATTCTTTTCGCATAATACAGCAACAGACAGAAAATAAATATAATATTACATATATATAATTTTATTTATGTCAATTTCACAGAGAGGATTGCAGAGTTTATCTTGCGTAGTACAATCTCTCTCCATCCTCACTGTCTCTTCCAAACCTTCTCTCTTATCCATAAGCCTCTAAGTCCTTCTGTGCCCACCTCTGGCTCTCTTACTCTCTCTCCCTTTGTCTCTTCGTCTGTCTCTCCACTCACTCCTCTCTCCACCCAGCCTCTCACTCTAACTTCTCACTCCACTCCCTTCTGGATCCACTTCTAAAGTAAAGCAATTTAGCTCTTCCCAATGTGGATACCTTTATGCCTCACCTCTCCATTAGCACACAACCATCACCAGATTCCCCTTCCTTAAAGTACAACTAAGAGATAATGAATTTTTTCTTTCATTTATTTTTTCCAAGCACTTCCTAAGTTATGTACTTCATTTGGTATAGGAGACAATAATTATATACTAGTGGTTGCCACTTAACTGAACAGATAGTCATTTGTATTGTCAATCTCAGGTGGGCTGAATTTTGTTTCTCCTTGTCTCTGACTTCCTCCGGTGTAGGTCCCCATTTGCTTCTGATTGTGGGGCAATTTCATGTTAAGAATGGCCTTTTAGGCCAGGCATGGTGGCTCATGCCTATAATCCTAGCAATTTGGGAGGTCAAGGCAGGTAGATCACTGGAGGTCAAGCGTTCAAGATCAGCCTGGCTAACATGGCAAAAACCCATCTCTACCAAAAATACAAAAATTAGCCAGGCGTGGTGATGCGTGCCTGTAGTCCCAGCTGCTCAGGAGGCTGAGGCAGGAGAATTGCTTGAACCTGGGAGACAGCAGTTGCAGTGAGCCAAGATTGAGCCATTGTACTCCAGCCTGTGCAACAGAGCGAGACTCCATCTCAAAAGAAAAAAAAAAAGAATGGCCTTTCTTCTAGATCCACCTAGATTCTAGATCATGTGTGTATGAGCCATACAGCCCAGACTTAATCATTGTGGAGTTCTCACTGGCTAACTGACCTCGGCCAGAGCCCAGCAGGTCCTCAGGGACCCCTCCCTCCTGACCACAGTGTACCTGCAGTTATACAAGGCCACACCTCTGCTGTCTGCCTGCTCCCCTCAGTGAGAGGGACCGTCATGAGGGTGCCTATACTGATGTCAGATGGCTCCCCAAACCCTTCATATCCATGCCTGAAAACCTGAAGGAGACAAGTAGGCTCCTGAAAATAAGCCTGGAGTCAACATGAAACTGACAGACAATGGTAGCTGGGATTGATGACTCAGCTGAAACATACAAAAAATGAAATCCCTTTTTGTTGCTAAAGGAAACCCCTGGGGCATGAAAAGCCCTTATTTTAAACTTTATTTGTAATTTACCTATAGTTTGAGCAGTAGTTGGTTCAAAGTTCCTTGCCAATCCACACTATTTGTTAAAGGCTAGAAATAAAGGAAGTATATGACGTGATAAAACCATAAGGCAGCAACCTTAGCAGGCCCTTGGAGATTTATACAAATTGCTTTAATAAATGAATCCATTAACTAAGTGAAATCAGGCATTAAGTGTAATGGAAATTTATAAGCTCTGCTTCTTGTTACTATTTTCCTTTTAGTGGCTGTCAGAGAAGGGGATTGTCTATGTTGTGTTGGGAAATGGAGAAGATCAAGCCCAGCGAACTCCATGTTATCATAGTGCATGAAGCCCAGCCCTTTGAGATTTGGAGCACTGGGGAGATTTTAGGAAATCCAGATGATTTTTTTGATTTATCAGTGACACCCAGGTTAGAGGAACGCCGAGCCTATTGGAACATCTGTGTTAAGGCTGACATACTTTGTCAGCTGTGGCCTCTGGAAGGGAACCTGAACTCTGACACACGAACAGGATGTGGATAGTAAGCAATCACTTTGGCTCTGGGAACCTTGGCGAGTCATTCGCTCCTTCTGAGATGTTTCCTCTAATAATT
The DNA here is from genome assembly GCF_047675955.1 of Chlorocebus sabaeus. NCBI lineage: Eukaryota > Metazoa > Chordata > Mammalia > Primates > Cercopithecidae > Chlorocebus > Chlorocebus sabaeus. The sequence continues at coordinate 39,567,570 of NC_132926.1, read as the reverse complement.
CTCAGCCTGCCTCTCACACAGTCGTCTGAAGGATTAAATGGGTACAATATTCATACAGCATTTGAAAAATGGGACCTGACCTATAGGAGATAGTAGTAATTGGTTATGTTGAACTAGTTGGAGTCTGGTGTGATCTAAGTCAGCTGTGACTAAATGCTTAATTTAAAATGATTTTTTAATTGGTTTGAAAATAGAAGTTTTTCATTCCCATATTTGGCAGAAATGAGCTAAGCTCCTCCCCCTGTGATGTAAGCCACAAACATAGCAGAGAAGATGGACGCAAAGGTAAGCCATGGTTATGTAAGAAAAAAATCCTGGTCTGCATTTCAGACTCAGTTCTCAGCTTATCGACAGTTAATATAGTGACAGTTACTATATAGTTATTATAGTTATTTGCAAAGCCCATTATTTCTAGGAGACATTTGTGCTTGGCTTGTCCCTGGAAACTAAGCTGGAAGGAAAGACGGTGATGTGTTAAGAATCAAAGGAAGGCAAACACTGACATTTATTTTTTAGTTTTGTTTTTAATCCCTGTCACTATGTAAGCAATGTGGAATACCCATGAAGGAGGATATTTTGCAAAGTGTATAAAGCCCCTGAAGGTAGATGTGTAGACAGACACCTGCTAAGGTGATAATTGGATGTATCCTCAAACCCAGCACATACAAAACAGGCCTTAGCTTTGGTTCCAAATATGCTCTAAGTCCTTGCTCCCTGTGGCTATATGAATGGCATCACCCAAAATCTTAACTCTTCCTTAGAGATATTAACTTTAATTTTTGTTAAGTCAAATATACATGTTAAATGTTAAAGGTAACTAGTAAAAGAAAATAAATAGAATGTATTTAGTCCAAGCAGCAACTGGTAGGGGCAAGGGGAATAAGGTGGAATAAATAAAACTGTGCCTATCTTCGTGACCAGCCTGACCAACATGGGGAAACCCCATCTCTACTAAAAATACAAAATTATCCGGGCGTGGTGGCGCATGCCTGTAATCCCAGCTACTCAGGAGGCTGAGGCAGGAGAATCGCTGGAACCCGGGAGGCAAAGGTTGTGGTGAGCTGAGATTGCAGCATTGTACTCCAGCCTGAGCAGCAACAGCGTAACTCCGTCTCAAGAAAAAACAAAAAACAAAAACAAAAAAACCCTGTGCTATTCCAAAATAATCCAGAAAAAGAAAAAAAGGAAATAAAGTAAAAAAATTGCTCAAAATTGGGTGGCCAAAATAAATCCAAATATATTTATAATCACAATAAATGTAATGTGCTAAATTTACTAGCTACTTTTTTTTTTAAAAATCCATCTGCATTCTGATTACAAGAGACACATTTAAAACATAATGACATAGAAAGGTTAAAAGTAAAAGAATGAAAAATAGATACCAGACAAATGTTAACAAAAAAGTAGAAAACTCGGCCAGGCGCGGTGGCTCACGCCTGTAATCCCAGCACTTTGGGAGGCCCAGGCGGACGGATTACAAGGTCAGGAGATAGAGATCATCCTGGCTAACACGGTGAAATCCCGTCTCTACTAAAAATACAAAAAATTAGCCGGGTGTGGTGGCGGGCGCCTGTAGTCCCAGCTGCTGGGGAGGGTGAGGCAGGAGAATGGTGAGAACCCGGGAGGTGGAGCTTGCAGTGAGCCAAGATTGCACCACTGCACTCCAGCCTGGGAGACAGAGCAAAACTCTGTCTCAAAGAAAAAAAAAAATTTTTGAAAACTCGTGTGGCTATATTAATATCAGATAAAATAGGTCTAAGACAATAAGAATGACTAAAGATAAAAGGGATTGCCACATAATAAGTGGATTAATTCAACAGAAAGATATACAAATTCTAAACATGTATATATCTAATAACGTAGCCTCAAAAATACATAAAACAAAACTTGAGAAATATGTAAAGGGAAAATGACAACTCCACAATTATGGTGGGAGATTTTATAATACATTTCTGTCATAAATGACAGAGCAAACAGACACCAAATATTAATAAGTATGTAGAAGATTGAAATACACCACTAGTAAATTTAATTGATGAGTATATAAAAGAACCTTGTACCCAACAATGAAGTGAACTTCATTCTTATCAAGGACACATGGAACATTTACAAAAATTGACCCTGTACCAGGTCATAAGGCAAGACAACCCAAATAGAAGAATGTTTCATTGAGACTGTTCTTTGGGCAGAATAGAAATCACTCCCACCCGTTCAGTTGGTGACAATGCCCTTTCAGTTTTACCTTTTTAGTGTCTCCTAAAGCCATTCTCTTTTCTCCAGCCTCACTGCTGTTGCCTTAGCACAGACCCAGCACCTGTCTCACCTGGGCTGCTGCAGCAGGTCTCACCTTTCCAGCACTGCCTTCTTTCAATCCACTGTCAATTCTGCTGCTAGTGACCATTCTAACTCATCACTCCCCCGCTGTAGATCTTTGTCTGGGTCATTGATTTCCCATTGTTTTTCAGGATAAAACCCAGACTCCTGCCATGACCTGTGAGGCTCTCATCATTAACCCTGTGACTTTTTCTCTTATTGGCCTCTTTTTATAGTCCCCCTACACCCTCATACTCACCCAGATCTTAGCCCAAACATTCTTCTGCTGCCAACAGTATTCTCTCTCTTGCTCTCTCTCTCTCTTTCTCCTTTCCTCCACCCTTTCACCATGGTCTGGCTAAGTCACACTCACCCTTCAAAAATTTAGCTGGATATTTCGGATATTTCCTCCTCAAGCAAGCCTTATTTGGACACATCCCCCAACCCTAACCTTCCTGCTCTTTCTTAAAATTCACATATACCAGTTTAGGTGGGTTCATTCCCCTGTGCTCTCTCAACGGCAGACAGCATTTCCTTTACTTCACTGCAGTGCTGGGTGTAATTCCCATCTATATCCTCCTGCCTAAACTCTTCAGTGATTTCCCATTGCTCCGGGACAAAAACAAAAGCCTTGCGGTGGCCTGCAGGAGGTTCAACTCTTACTCCCCTTCTGCCTCATTTCCCACCACGTCTCCCTCCAAACTTGCCTTCCATTTTCTGATTCCCTCCCACCCTAGGACCTTTGCCCATGCTGTTCCTTCTGGAGTGATGTTCCTCTCTTTCTCTCTCCCCTGCTCCCCTGGTTAACTCCTAATTTTTCTTCAAATCTTAGTTCAACTCTCAATTCCTCATGAAAGCCTTTCCTGGCTTCCCTGAACTGAATCAGGTTCCTCCAGTTCTCATAGGACCATTTAACATTTCTTCATAGCTCTTACTACCAGTGTTTAATTACACATTCACTCTTGTGATTATTTAATGTCTCTTTTCATGACTGGACTGTCAGCTCCATGTTAGTACAAACCAATTGGTCTTGCTCACAATGGTATCCCAGTGCCTGGCAAAATGCCTGGCACCCAATGGGCATTTGATAAACATCTGTTGAATAAGCAAATGAATGTAATTTAACTTCGTATACTTGACTGACTCCTTCATTAGTCTCTGAGACCCTGGGACAGAAACTATGCCTTTTCTTTCTGTATCCAGCATTGAGCAAATACCTATGCATAATTAGTGTCCTGTGAATTCTTGTTGATTGAAGGGTCAGTCCTTTCTCAGGAGCCTCTCATGGAACGTCTTATCAGACTACCTAACTAGCAGGTGATGTCCTACAGGTATTGACAAAAAAGCTAAGCCGAGAGCCTAAATATGTTTTAATTGGGTTCAAATTAGGCCAGAATACCTTACCTTTGGTTAAAGGCAGGCTCAAACCCTGTCCTCATCTTGTAATAAATACTTCCTTATTTCTTTAAAGAAAATACTATGGAAATTAAGGCTCTCAGAAAGGAAGTGATCAGCTCCTTTAGTCTCAAGTCTGAACTTATCTAACCAAGAAAAATATTTGTAGGGCCTGGAAAAAAAATCCAGGTTTTGTTATTTCTGCCAAGGCGTGTTAGGCTGGCAGGGACCCACCTTCCACTCCCTGGTGAAGGAAAGTTTGCCGAAGAAAGGGAGGCAGTGTGTTCTTTGCTGTCTTTTTCTTCTACTCCACCCTCTGTGATCTGTACTGGGTCTAAGGTAGAAGTGTAGCCATGGCTGTCTGGCCTGGGCTAGCATCTCAGCATGCTGTCCCCAAAACCAGTTCTGTTCCATGAGCTGAAATCTCATCTTCCGTGGCTGACAGTAAACTGTGGACCTGACTATGGGATGGACTTGACAATGGTGTGCAGGAGACAGCTCCCACAAGCTCATGTAAGCCAATTATTAAATATTCAGGAATTTTACTATTATTAAACCATTAATATCTTGAAATTAACCCTGGTGAGAGCATTTATATCATAGAAATTGGCAAATGCCAGGGCTTTTAAAATTCTCTCTCTTTTTTTTTTCTCCTCTGATAGCTGGTTTACCCAGCATACTGCTAAACTTGGGTTTGAATCCTGGTTGGACACTCACTAGTAAATGACTCATTCTCACAGTGCCCCAGTTTCCTCATCTGCAAAATGGGGCTACATAACAGTAGCTACTGAACAGAGTCACTGTAATCTCAGCACTGGAGAACTTGTGAGCATTCCACAGGTGTTAGCTTGACTATCACCTAAGCTGTATAACCTTTTGTCACCTTTTTTTTTTTTGAGACGGAGTCTTGCTCTGTCACCCAGGCTGGAGTGCAGTGGCGCAATCTCGGCTCACTGCAAGCTCCGTCCCCCGGGTTCAAGTGATTTCTCCAGCCTCAGCCTCCCGAGTAGCTGGGATTATAGACGCATGCCACCATACCCAACTAATTTTTGCATTCGTTTAGTAGATACGGGGTTTCTACCATGTTGGCCAGGCTGGTTTCCTGACCTCAGGTGATCTGCCTGCCTCAGCCTCCCAAAGTGCTGGGATCACAGGCGTGAGCCACCGCGCCCGGCCCCGTTTGTCACTTTTATAAATCATCTGATATTGATTTAGGATTGAACAAATTTGATTTTTCATATTTAGAAATATTTTGAGTCCTTTCATTTTTAAGTTTTTTTTTTTTTTCTTTTTCTTTCTTTCTTTTTTTTTTTTTGAGACAAAGTCTGGCTCTGTCGCCCAGGCTGGAGTGCAGTGGAGCAATCTCGGCTCACTGCAACCTCCACCTCCCAGGTTCACAGCATTCTCCTGCCTCAGCCTCCCAAGTAGCTGGGACTACAGGTGCCTGCCACCACACCCAGCTAATTTTTTGTGTTTTTAGTAGAAACGGGGTTTCACCATGTTCACCAGGATGGTCTCAATCTCCTGACCTTGTGATCCACCCGCCTTGGCCTCCAAAGTGCTGGGATTACAGGTGTGAGCCACTGCGCCCGGCCTTTTTTTTTTTCTTTTTCTTTGAGATAGGGTCTTGCTCTGTCACCCAGGCTGGAGTGCAGAGTGCAGTGGTACACTCATGGTCACTGTAGCCTCAAATTCCTGGGCTCAAGCGATCCTCCCACCTCAGCCTCCCAAGTAGCTGGGACTACAGGCCTAGGCCACCATGCCTGGCTAACTTTTTTTTTGTTTGGTTGTTTGAGATGGAGTTTTGCTCTTGTTGCCCAGGCTGGAGTGTAATGGCACAATCTTGGCTTACTGCAACCTCTGCCTCCTGGGTTCAATTGATTCTCCTGCCTCAGCTTCCCGAGTAGCTGGGATTACAGGCACCCGCTACCATACCTGGCTAATTTTTGCATTTTTAGTATAGATGGGGTTTCACCATGTTGACCAGCCTGGTCTGGAGCTCCAGACTTCAGGTGATCCGCCTGCCTTAGCCTCCCAAAGGGCTGGGATTACAGGCGTGAGCCACCACGCCCGGCTGCCTGGCTTTTAAAAATGTGTTTGTAGAGATGGGGTCTCTCTGTGTTACCCAGGCTGGTCTTAAACTTCTGGGCTCAAGCAATCCTCCCACCTTGGCTTCACAAAGTGCTGGGATTACAGGCATGAGCCATCACGCCTGGCCCATTTAAAAATATTTTAGGAGTATTCGAAAAATACTGTGTTCTAAGTGATAGGTTAGAACTTTCCATTGTCATTTATATGCAATGATGCACTCCTCTCATTTGCTTAGGTGCTCAACATGATGTGCTAGTGATGAATTTTCAGTATATTTCGTGGGTCTACATGTGTTACTGTTCAGGATGACAGAGAATGGGCTTAATAGTCCTTCTCTTAATAGTCTTTCTCTTCTGTTCTTTAATTTAGGATACTTTTAATTCTAAAGACTCCCCAAGTCACTGAGAATAAACTGTCCCCTGGTTTCTAGAATCGAATATTATTTGAGGGAAATCACGATGTCACATACTCTAGAAATCAACAGCTTCTACTCAGTGCCTGCCATGGGCAGAATGCTGCAGATGTCCTGGAAATTTGAAAAAGAAAAGAAAGAAAAAGAAAGACTTGAGATCCCTAATCCACAATTCTGAAATTCAAAAAGCTCTAAAAGCTAGACGTTCTTTCATAATAGATTGTGGCAAAACCTGGCCCAAACTGTCCTGAGACTTAAAGTCTATTTGTTGTGCTTTGTGTTAATAATACTTATATAATCTGGATGGTTACTAATGTGTTTGATTCTAGGGTAGTGTCCCAGACTGCACTGGAGTTGTTCCATAATATACAATATATACACCATACCACTTCTCTAAAATTACCCAGGTTCTGGATTCTGAAACATATCTAGCCCAAGGCTTTTCAAATAAGGGATTACGGGTTGGTAGTAGAAATCAGTTGCTGCCTTTAAGGAGTTTACAATCTAGCCATACTAGACTCATCAAGCCATGTTTCAGATAAGAGGGACATAGAGGCTTGCATCTAGTGTAACTGGCAGGAAGTGGGGGCTGTTATCTGATCCAGCTGTGTCACCAAACAGCTCAGTCCCAGCCCCAACTTGCACACTTCTTAACAAAGAGTAGAGAACTACAAGCAGACACACACACACACATACACACACATACACACACACACGGGTGTCCTCTAGTATCCTTTGTTTCTTCCCTTGATTCTGGATGTTTTTTCTCTGCAGTCTAGCTTATTCACCCACAAAATACTTCCCCTCATAGAGCATCATTCAGTTGGAGGTCAGGAATTCTTTTAAGTGCTTAGAGAAAACAGCATCCACTCCAAAAGGAAAAACAGAGTGCTCCCTGGTGCAATGGCGTGCTCTGCCGGCCCCCATTCTGTCTGAACTTTAATGGTACACCATGGTCCAAACCATCCTGCCGGCCCTGGGCCATCCTGAAGATCTGCACACATCTTAAATGGAAATATCCTTCCTGCAGACGGACACATTAAAACCCCAGGGCTTCACGCCAAATGCAAAGTGATTCTGCAGGGGCTCTGGCAGCCCTTCACCGCCTCCTTTAGCCTTCTCTTACTGACGTGTCTCCAAAAATCTTTTGAATCTGTTGTTGTGCAAGTTACAATTTCCAGAACCAGCCCAGCAAGGACATTCCTTTCTCGAAATCAGCCAACCTTCCAGCTTATAGGAAGATGGTCTGTTTGCTGCATCTTTTTTTTTCCTTCCCTCTTGACCTAGAATATTTAGCTTCTCCAGACGCAGTCTTTTGAAGTATGTGTTTGTTATCTCTTTAGAAATGCTGAGGGCTTGCCCCACCATTTGTTACTCAATAGCCGACTCCGGACCTACCCGTAAATAATGAAATATGTCCACAGATAATAATATAATGACCCTTTTTGAACATTTACTGTATGCCAGATGTGGTTCCAAGCACATTACATTAATTAATCCTCAAATTGTGTTAGGAAAGTATTGCTCTTTTTTTTGGCTAGGAAGGAAATGAATAGAATAATATTCTCTGTGCAATCACCTACCCTAGCCTGTTTTAATGCCCCAAATTTCCAAAGTTTAATTAACAGAAAAGGGAAGCTGTCCTTGACTGAACTCAAGGCATTGTCTGAGTTCCCCCATTTGGCAGCTAATGAAGTGCGGCTCAGAAAGTTTACGTCATTTTTCTAAGGTCATACCACTAAATATTAAAAGTAACGGCAAAACCGCAATTACTTTTGCACCAACCTAAAACGTGTTGGAGCTGAGATCTGAAGGTAGGGTTTGCTGACTCCGGAGTCCACTATTTCCATTGCTGAATAAATGTGAATAAGAGAATAAAATGCCCCTTGAACTGAGTGACCCTTGAGCTTCACTATTCTTTTTATTCTACCAGCCCCTGGAACGTGCACAGTCCATTTGTTCATGTTCTAAAGGAGATATCTGTTTTTATTGAATGGAACTTTGCAAGTTCCTCCCCTGATGGCCTGTCCTCTTCACCCGGGTGTGGCGTCCCACCATCAGCACTTTCCTGATTGTCACTCTTGTGCCTCCTTTAGGCGACCCTGCAGCCTGTGAGACCATCTTGGCCCTTGTCAGGGCAGCCATTTGCCATTGCAGATGAAGGGCAGGGGAGAGGCCAGAGACCCCTTCAGACTGGGTTGGAAATGTCATGAAAATGGAAATTCTCACAACCTGAGAGTCGTAGAGCTGGATTTGGGTTTCTGCTGTGTCATTAAGTTCTTGCAAACCAGGCAAGTCATGTAACCTTTCTGGTCCCCAGTTGTCTTCTCTGTAAAAGGAAGCTGTTAAGAGCTCTGATCTCATCACAGTGGCATGAGAAAGGAACAGGACAAGGCCCAGGAGGGGGCTTGCATATAGTGAGTGCTAGGAAATGTCAGCTGTCATTATCCTTGTTAATATGAACCTGTGTTTAATGGGTTGATTATCTGAACTGTGATAGCAGTTGGGGTTTCCCGGAGCATTTGGGATGAATAAACAAACATCTCTGGATAACTGTCATGTAGACACTATATGAGGTACTTCATAATCATTTTAAATTTGCTGTTTCTCTATCATATGGGCTAGGGCAACACCTCCCCTTCTTCTCCAGCCAACAGAAGTGTAATGCAGAGAGGCTGGACAGCGTACCAAAGCAAATCTGTGGCTTAGTCAATAATAAAACCCTCAGTTCCGAAACATCAGTTTATAATGTCATCCCCATTTCCAAGGGGCCCAGGCTCCCTCAAAACATTAAAAAATAAAAAGCACAAAACTCATATTTCTGCTAGGCAGACAATATCCAGGCATCTCTGGAAGAACAGTTAGCAATCCCAGCGTGTGGGTTTGTGTATTAAGGTGCTTGGATACGAAGAAGGAATGTAAACCCCGTGGATCTCATTTCATATGTCAGACTCTATTCTGGATCTTGAAAGGGGCCAAGGGGGCCATGGAGGCCCCAGCATGCCCCAAGCACCACACAGGAAGCAGGCAGGGGAGCAGGGCCCAGGATATGCAAAGGGACTCAGTTGGTGTCACAGCCAAAGGACAGAAAGAAAACAGTCACTTGCCCCAGTGCTAGCCTTCAAGGGCCAAGTTTTGCAGAGCCTACACTAGGACAATGTAAAATTATTTCTTTTTGCAGTTTTTCTTTTTAAAGATGTGGTCTATTTTTAGAGGTTCCATATACTTGCCAACTCCATTTGATCCCACACAAACAGTCCAAAAGAAACCATTCTCCCATTTGCACTGTTTGCTCCCTGTTTCAGCACCACTGACGGCTCTCATGGTCCTGTGACCACATCACTAGTATTCTACACCTGGCTCCACTCACAACCCAGCTGTTAGCAGGCAGAGGAATCCTCCTTTACGGGAAGGAGATGGAGCAAGAGAACATCACCAAAGGCCCCAGGATATGACTGGTATCTGATAAGGGCGGAAAGGGCTTGGAGGTGAGTAAAGTCTTGAATCCAAGAAGCTATACTAAGAGATAAGTCTGCCTTGGTATCTAGCGTCTTCAGGGAGGTGCACATTGCAGTCAAGATGCCATTTATCAGGGCTGGGCACGATGGCTCACACCTGTAATCAGCCGAGAGGCCGAGGCAGGCAGATCACGAGGTCGGGAGTTTGAGACCAGCCTGACCAACGTGATGAAACCCCGCCTCTACTAAAAATACAAAAAATTAGCCAGGCGTGATGGCATGTGCCTGTAATCCCAGCTACTCGGCAGGCTGAGGTAGGAGAATCGCTTGAACCCAGGAGGAGGAGGTTGCAGTGAGCCAAGATCGCACCATTGCACTCCAGCTTGGGTGAAAGAGCAAGACTCCATCTCAAAAAAAAAAAAAAAAAAAAAAGAAAGAAAAGAAAAGATGCCAGTTATCAGAAAAACCATGAGGCTAGAGATAGTTGCCAATAACTATGGCAGTACACTCATTAGTCAAACATGGCCTCTGATGGGAGTTTTCTTTAACTTTGGCAGGTAGCTCAAAACATGGTTTGCTTTTATCCCTTCAACTCCTCATGGTTTCTCTCCTTGTTTCTTTTTTTTTAACTGACCTTTTAAAGCCATTTATATCATATCCTTCATGTCCACTGCCCCCTGTCATGTTTAGAGATTAAAGAATCACTGTGTTGGGTGGGGTTGTTTGAAAAATGGAAAATTTTGAATTTATTGGCCTTTGAAAGCAGATTAGGCAACAAGAAGTAAGGAGGAACGCCAGAGTGACTTCTCCTTGCTTCTCGGAGCTGCCATCTTTTCGCACATAATTCCTCTTCACATTCAAGATCCTACATACCTTGGCTCCTTCTTGGCATTGTCAGGTTCAGTGGGCTCTTATGAAATTTGATAAATCTAGACATTTAGATAGGCCCCTGGGGTGGGGCAGACTGAAGGCAGAACATTTTCTAGTGTTTCAAGATATTGTACTCTTGAACCCTCAGTGGTGAGAGTAACTTTTCTATAGATCTGTTCAAAACTTTCCAGTTACTAGATTGTAAAATTTTATACAATGTAGGAAGTTTGATAGGCTTGATTTGCAAAAATTATTTTTCTGTGTGTAACAGGGTCTTGCTCTGTTGCCCAGGCTTGAGTGCAGTGACACGAACACAGCTCCCTGCAGCCTTAAACTCCTGGGCTCAAGTGATCCTCTTGCCTCAGCCTCCTGAGTAGCTCGGACTACAGGCACGTACCACCACGACCAGCTAATTAAAAAAAAATATATATATATTTTTAGTAGAGACGAGGTCTTGCTATGTTGCCCAGGCTGGTCTTGAACTCCTGGGCTTAAGCAGTCCTTCCACTTGGCATCTCAAAGTTCAGGGATTATATGCATGAGCCACTGCGCCGGGCTGCAAAAATTTTCCTTCACACATAGCATCTCCAGGCAGCGCGTTTGCCTCCGAATCCAATTGCGTTAGGCCCAGCCTATCTAAGGAAGCCCTCCTGACTTCCTTGTCCTCTATCTCAGACCGAAATGTGTTTCTTTCATGATGTTTATGATAATTCAGGATCGTATTTACTTTTTCATTTACTTGTTATTGTCTGTCTCACTCCACACCGTTGTACGTGCACACTAATGTAAGCCTCGTGGGGGCCCATTTCAAGTTTGTTTTGCTCACATTATCACTGTTATTCATCCTTTCTTTATTATTATTATATAATATTTTTCTATTCAGAGATATTTTGGCATTAAATTGAATTTTTAAAAAATACTGCATTAAAATATGATATTATATATACATATATATATATATATTTTGAGATGGAATCTTGGTCTGTTGGTCAGGCTGGAGTGCAGTGGCACAATCTCGGCTCACTGCAAGCTCCGCCTCCCAGGTTCAAGCGATTCTCCTGCCTCAGCCTCCCGAGTAGCTGGGATTACACGAGCCTGCCACCACGGCCAGCTAATTTTTAGTATTTTTAGTAGAGACGGGAGTCTCACCATGTTAGCCAGGATGGCCTCGATCTCCTGACCTCATGATCCGCCCGCCTCGGCCTCCCAAAGTGCTGGTATTACAGGCGTGAACCACCGTGTGCAGGCTAAGATATGATTTATCTTGAGTGCTTGAGTACATTTTTACCCAAAGCAAGTGTCTCCCACACCTTACCCTAGTCCCAGCTGTGTTAGCTGGCTGACTTCTCTGAGGTCTGCTAATCAAGCCCTTGGACTGCCGTGAAGGGTTATCACGTTTGTGTACTTACTACCAACCCCACTGTCCACAGTGGGTCCAATCCACCAGCAGCTCCTGTCTTACCTTCTGAAATAGCCCCGTCTTTTGTTCTTGGCCCCCTCCCATCACTTTTACACACAGAGCCAGAGAGATCTTTTACAGTTTGTATCAGATTGGCTACTCCCTAGCTTAAAACCTTTCATGACTTTCCATTTCCATAAAGTAAAATCCAAATCCTTACCATGGCCTGTGAGACCCTATATGGTCTGGCCTCACCTACTGCTCCTCCCTCCCTTTGCCCCTCTATTCTAGCCACTGCATGTACCCTTGGGTCCTTGAGCCCACTATGGTCTCCTGCATATGACTGCCTTCCTACAAATTGGTCCCTCTGCAGCAGTGCCCTTCCCTAACAGTTTCCCATGGGCTGCATCCCATGCCCCTTTCAGAGGGCAGCTGAAGTGCCACCTCCTCAGAGGTCTTCCCTGGCCTCCCCAACTAAGGTAAGTTCCTTCTCTACCTCCATGATTCTCTTTTTCAGCCTCTTGTTCTTTTCCTTCCAACATTCACCATCATCTGTAATTAATTATATATCCATCCATGCGTTTCCTTGTTTGACATCTTTTTTCCACACTGGACTGTAAGCTGCTGGAGGATAGAAGCCACGTTTATTCAACACCTTCTGCCCAACCCTCAAACAATGGCCGGCACAGAGGAATTGCTCAGATATTTATTGAGTAAATGAGGGAGGGAGGGAACAAGTGAACAGATAAATTTTCAACTTGTAGAATCTTGACCTAAGGACTCTGCTACACACTAAGGGACTTTCATGTCCCATTCTGCTCTTGTTGTAATGAACTTTGCTCTTCTAAAGCAAGTGTTTTTCCCCTAGATTATTTTTATAGAAAAAAGTGAAGCAAATATAGAGATAATTATTGATTCTCGCTCATCAAGTCCCTGTTCCCTATCACCAACATCCTCCTGAGAGCCTGCTGCAGAATTCCTGGGAACCACAGGAAATACGTCCGCTAACCACTTGAAAAACACTTACAAAAATAGACTGGACTTGACCTTCTTCCTGTGGAAGGGCCTCTTTCCTCAGGGCAAACATTGCAAAGATATTTTATCTCTTCTTAGGAACCTCTCTTTCCAATCACTCTCCCAGCAGGATTTATCTGGACATTCTCAGAATCCTGTTCTGAAATTATTTCCCCACTGGCTGGGTCATCACTTGAGCAAATTGCTCATTTATTATTTCCATGCTATTGTTTTTATATTAAAATGATAAGATAGAAATGAAGACCTGGGGGAACTATTGGGATATTTCAGTGCACAGATATTCCAGTAGGGGTAGCTTTAGTTAACACCTGTTGCCTCAGACTTCAATACACGTGCGCTGCCTTCCTTACTTCCTTACTTTGATCATTATCTGCTCAACTCATTCCTTACTTTTAAATTTTATTTAAATTGGCTAATTTTTTTTTTTTTTTTTTGAGACAGAGTCTTCCTCTGTTGCCCAGGCTGGAGTGCAGTGGTGCAATGTCAGCTCACTGCAAGCTCCGCCTCCTGGATTCAAACGATTCTCCTGCCTCAGCCTCCCCATTAGGTGGGACTACAGGTGTGTGCCACCACCCCCAGCTAATTTTCTTGTATTTTCAGTAGAGATGGGGTTTCACCATGTTGGCTGGTCCTGAACTCCTGACCTCAGGTGATCCACCCGCCTCAGCCTCCCAAAGTGCTGTGATTACAGGCACAAGCTACCATGCCCGGCCTAATTTTCTTATTTAAAGCAAGCTTTATCTCCCTGGTGTAATTGCAAACATTTCCTATAAATAGAAGGTAGTGATAAAGATCAATACAATGAAGCACAGCAATGGAATTGACTTCTGCTTAGATGCTGCCTCCTGTCTGCTGAGCTCTTTTGGTTATAAAGAGAGAAGAGCAGTTCTTCTAGGGAAGTTGAAAACATAATTGTCCCAAGCCAAGGTTTTCTCCTTGAATAAACAAAATGACTAAGGAGACTTAAAGATGGGGGTTTCCTTTCTCTCTGCAGTGTTGTTCAAAGATACTTCTCAGTACCACTCAGAATTTCTCTTTTATCAACAGGAGCACATGTACCATACTTTTGGGAAACAAATAATTAATATTTAAGGTCTGCTGCTTTAGTGTTGTATCAGTTCACCAAAGCAGGGGACATCAGACCACCTACAAACGCTTAACTATAAGGGAGTGATATAAAAATTAGAACATACAGATAAACAACAATGAAAACTTTTAAAAGATTGTCCATGATCATATCTGCCAGAGATACCTTCTGTTAACTTTTCTGTTTATAGAGATGTAACCATCTTACAAAGCAGAATCATATATATATATTTAGAACTGTTTTATAACCTACTCTTTGATCTGACTTTACTCAATACATTAGGAATTTCCCCTTCGTTAATAAACAGAAACCTACACCTTCATTTGTAATGGTTGCATTGGAGGCCACGATAGGAACATGCAAAACTGTGTCAACTAACCTTTTATTGTTGGGCATTTAGGTTTATTTTATTGTTTTTTTTAGACAGAGTCTTGCTCTGTTGCCGGACTGGAGTACAGTGGCACAATCTCGGCTCACTGCAACCTCCACCTCCCAGGTTCAAGTGATTCTCCTGCCTCAGCCTCCCAAGTAGCTGGGACTACAGGTGCCCACCACCACACCTGGCTAATTTTTTGTATTTTTAGTAGAGACAAGGTTTCACCATCTTGGCCGGGATGGTCTCGATCTCTTGACCTCATGATCCACCCACCTCGGCCTAGCAAAGTACTGGGATAGGTTGTTTACTCTTTATCACTATTATAAGCAAAACTGCTGTAGTCATCTTTGCCAACTATCCCATTACTTCCTTAGGAAGAATTTATGGAAGTGGAATTACTGGGGGGAAGCACATGCATTTTGTTAAGGTTTTTACAAAGACGTTTCCGAACGTGTGTACCTGTTATAGGCTTGAGTTCCAGTTTTACTCCTTGACTTCTCTCTACTTCCTTTCTGATGTATGTGTCTGCTCTTTAAGGTAGAGGATAAATTAATGTGAAAGTTTTAGATCTGCTGACTTTGGTGTCAGAATCCCCTCGTAAAAGAAGAGGCTTGCTTCCTTTGCCTAAACTTCCTCAGCATTCATGGAATTTCCCTGCACCTATTTTTGTGCATGTGCCCTACCTGAGGGACACTCTTCCAGCAGTGTGGGCCTAAGACTCTTGCCGGAGTCCAGCGTGCCCCAGGCTCGTGGGGAACAGAATGCCCACTGCAGCACTGGCTGAAAGCAGCTTTGGAGTTGCCTTTTACCTTTGACTCTTTGGGGCCACTTTACTGCTTTGCTACACCACCATCAGAGGTGTCTCAGCTCCGACCTCTGTTCGAAGCTCATCCCCTGACTTCTGACCTGTCCTTCACTCCTGGCATCTGTTCAAAGCTTAGCTCCTCCATGAGTCTCCAGGCACTGATGACTCGGTTGAATCAAGACCTCCCTCTAGTGAAATCACCTCTAAGTTTTTTTTTTTTTTTTTTTTTTTTTTTTGAGATGGAGTCTTGCTCTGTCGCCCAGGCTGGAGTGCAGTGGCACGATCTCGGCTCACTGCAAGCTCTGCCTCCCGGGTTCACACCATTCTCCTGCCTCAGCCTCCCGAGTAGTTGGGACTACAGGTGCCCACCACCACACTCGGCTAATTTTTTTGTATTTTTAGTAGAGACGGGGTTTCACCATGTTAGCCAGGATGGTCTCGATCTCCCGACCTCGTGACCCGCCCGCCTCAGCCTCCCAAAGTGCTGGGATTACAGGCTTGAGCCACCGTGCCCGGCCACCTCTAAGTGTTTTATGTGTGTTCCTTTTATCCATTGTGACCACA
Organism: Chlorocebus sabaeus; assembly: GCF_047675955.1. Lineage (NCBI taxonomy): Eukaryota > Metazoa > Chordata > Mammalia > Primates > Cercopithecidae > Chlorocebus > Chlorocebus sabaeus. The sequence goes on along the minus strand of NC_132926.1, from coordinate 39,551,765 downwards.
TCTCCCACTTATTAAATGCAGGGCTTTTGTGCCTGGCACAGAACATAGTGTATTGAAGTGATACTTGCTGAAATAAGAATCCAGCCAGTCTCCCAGATTGAAGTGAGGCTTGGCACAGCCAAGTTAAAAATGGCAGACAGTTGTGAATTCTTGCTCACTTAGCATTCAAAACGGTATCTTTGTATTTAAAATAAGAGACAGCCTAGATTCTGGGTAAGAAGCTGGCTGGAATTCAGACCCCTTGCCACTGAGCAGATGTGTGACCATAGGCCAGTTGCTAGCCTCGCTGAGTCTGGTTCCTCATCTGAATAGTACTCACTCAAAGAGTGGCAAAGATCAAATTCAATAATAACATGTAGAGGTAATAGTGCAGTATGCAGCATATGATAAGCTCACCACAAATAGTATTATTAATGTCTTTCATCCTTTGGGAGTTCACAAAATAGTGAAGCCTCCCTCCTCGGTTTGGACTACCGAGCTCCTGGCTCCTGCACTCTTGTGAATAATGGGACTGTTTGACTTTCTCTAAAAATGTGCTGACTCCACCCTTCCACAGAGGAGGGAAAATAGTTGCTTTGGTTATTGCTTTTTTTTTTTTTTCCCCACAACTCCTTGTAACAAAGACTAACCAATAGTCAGGCTGAGTAATTAGCCAGAACAGGATAAGACTCACCAGATGTCACCAGGTCGATTGTTCATTGTTGCACAAAACTGTATAATTTGGAGTTCTTTTGATTTTCTTGTACCTTTTCCACTTAATTTAAGTATCAGAAAGGCAGAGACTGAATGTCTTAAGGAAGACTTACACTGTAATGGTTGAGACTGGACTCCAGAGTCTGGGAGACCTGGCTCCTCCTGTGGCTCTGCACTAACTTGCTGGGTGACTTTGTGCAAGTCACTCCACTCCCCTGTGCCTCAGTTTTCTTCAGTTTTCTTGTCCACAGAATGGGGATGGTAATAGTACCTCATAGGGTGTTGGGAGGATTAAATGAGATAATGCATGTAAAACACCTGGCACATACTAAGGTCTCAGTAAATATGAGTTACCGTTATCTTCATCTTGCTCAAATCCATTGCCATCATCACCTTTCTACTGTACCTGGCACAGGCCCTTCCCTATGGAAGCAGCTCAGTCAGTGTTGACTTAAGTGAATAAAATGAATAGAATATGCCCCCCGCCCCTTCCACAGAAGGTGAAATCAACAATCTTCATTTTTCTGCATATCTGAAGTCAAGCTTATGGTGCTTTATTTTAAATGAGGTTTGCAGTGCCTGACGCTGGAATTCCCAATTACAGACCTGAGCTTCTTACCCAAGCTACATCTTGTGTTACAAGGCACAGGACATACCATGGCACTCCCACCCTGAGCTTTCTTCCCCACAATAGGGCCCACCTGCATGGGAATCACATAGGTTCCCCCAACAGAGAGTTCTGATTTGCTAGGCTGAGTTGGGGCTGGCACCCATATGTTCAGCAAGACTCCACCGGGGGTTCTGATGTGAGACTTCCTAGTCTGGGTGATATTTTTTCTACATCAAGATAGAGGAAAGCAGTGCAGCCTACAAAGGAAGGGAAGTCTTGATTATTCTTCTCTTTTTAGCAAAGCCACCGAAATATCTCCAAATCTACTCTTTTGTTTTCTTTAAAAGCAGTGGCCTTGGGGACACTGCCCATTTTGATATGTTTATTTTTTTCTCTTTCTTTCCATTACTCGTATTTCCTTTACTGAATTATTGTTTGTTGCTGCTGGGGGGAAGAAAATAAAACAGAGGGTGAGGCAACATAAGTGAAGACTCCCCCTCCTTCTTGCTCTGTTTTGCTGTGTGATGCTGGGGCCGGATTTTCTGCCTCTGCAGTGAGACGAGAGGCACGGGCCACTAGCAGGTACACCAATACATCTGCACTGTGTCTGATTTGCTCCACAGTTCTGCTTTGCTGATCATGATGGTGCCTAATGGAAGGGCCCAGCTTTCTCTGAACTGAGCCAGAAACCGGATCTCAAGAACTGGGACCTAATCACAACACACAAGCCCATCATATGATGACATCAGGCCTTTAGGGTGAGGAAGGGAGGTGGCTCAGGATTACCATGAGGTCCTGTTATGTTTCAGTTTGTCTCTGCCTCTTATTCTATTTGGTAAAGTTGTTCCCAGCTGTTTAACAATTGGAGGACTCATTCATTCACTTGACACATATTCAAGAGTACCTACCATGTGCCAGACATAAGGAATATCGTGAATAACAAGGCAGACACAGAGAGGCGCTCTTGAAGTTTGAATTCCAGTGGGGAAGACCTTTCCCCATGCAAGGGATTTTGAATGGACTGAGTATTATAGTGGCAAAGTCCAGGTCGCCCTGAGAGCCAGGTAATAAGCAACCTACAGGGCCTGGGAGACTTCAGAAGACTTCTTAGAGGAAGGGGTATTTCTATTACTAGTAAGTAGAGAGAGGGAGGTTGCAGGTAAAAGGATGTGCAAAGGTCATGAGTCCAGAAAGAGCAAGTTTTGCTTGGGGGAACTGAACAGAGTCCATTATGGATGAGGGGAGAGGGCTATGGCTGGAGAAGCTGGAAGGGACAGGCCGCACAGGGTCCTGTAAGCATGTGTCTGAAGGACTGTGGGAAACTATGGAATACTGAGGCTGGGATGTGATGTTATCAGATTTGCATTTTTAAAATGTCACTCTGGCTGCTGAGTGATGAATTGGAGGAAAGGCAAGGAAATCAGCTGCATTTGCCCAAGTAAGAGGTCATGGGACCTCAGATCAAGTGGTATATGTGGGTATGGGCCAAATGCTGTGTCCACTGCTCACAGCTTTCCAGCCAGGACACCTTGAGTATGTCAGCCCAGTGGCCTTCTCTGGGAGAGACAGTGGCATTTAGCCAGGGCATGGTACTGGGAGATGAACTCAACTCGAATTTTAAAATCCCAACACCAAGGATACCAGGAATATAAGGATTTCCAAATGAGATGTACTGCTTTGAGAATGTGGAGGTCATTGACCTTCAGAGGCAGATTTGGAAGAGAAGCACTATGGCGTCTTAATAGCTGACAAACAGTGCTGGGAGCCAGAGCTCCCTCGCTGCCTGCCATGCAGCCTGGGCATCCAGGACTGTCATCCCTGCTCTTCTGCACCCTGCCCTGGACTCAGCAGGTGACACATTGTCTCTCCCTTGGTGTGAGTATGATCTCAAGAACCCAATTTACAAGTCATGCTACTGTAGTTTATAACATCTACAAAACAGTGCCATTTGTGGGAGGTTTAAGGGCAGGACAGAGCCTGGAGGGGAAAGGGTGCACCAGCTGGCTCTCAAGATGCCTTCTGGTCTTATGACTCTGTAGGGCTTGGTGATGCTAGAGGAGAAAGCTGAGATCGTCTATGGGGGCTTCATTCATCTGATCAGCAAATGGTCATTAAGAATGTACTATGTTCTGGCTCCATCCTCCGACAGTGAACAAAACATGGCAGTGAACAAAACTGGCAGAGCTTTTATTCCAATCATTTCCTGAGGATAGCTGGTGACCCACTCTGCCCCCAAGCTCTCCTGGTCTTTGTACTAAGTAAAGACAGATGGCCCAAGAGTTCCCTAGCTTTGAACTATCAGTGGCCTCAAATGAGAGTGAACTCCTTTTAGTTCTCAAATGTGCCACGCTTACTCTCACCTTGAGCCTTTGAACTTGCTTTTCCGTTGGCATGGACCTCTCTTTGCCAACATCGCCACCACCTCCACCTGTCACAACCCCCGGGATATTCCTCCTTCTCCCTCAGACTTCACCCCGGAGGCTTCGTGCTAGTTATTTGAATGTTTCCTCGGACTTTGCTTCATTAGGGCAGAACCCCTGTCTTGCTCAGTTTTTTATCCCATGTCTAGCACAAGCCTGGCACATAATATGTGCTTAATAAATATGTGTTGACTCACACAAAGGACAAAGATCAACTCAAAATGAATTGAAGTCTCACATGTAAGACCGGAGTTTGTAAATCTGCTAGAAGAAAGCATAGGAGGAAGCTTCTTGACACCAGTCTGGGTAATCATTTTTTGGATATGATTCCAAAAACACAGACAACGAAAGCAAAAATAGTTCAATGGAATTGCATCAAACTAAAAAGTTTCTGGGCAGCAAAGAAAACAGAGTGAAGAGAAAACCTATGCAATGGGAGAAAATATTTGCAAACACATCTGATAAGGTGTTAATATCCAGAATATATAAGGAACCCAAACAACTCAACAGTAAGAAAGCAATGCCATTAAAAATGGGTAAAGGATCTGAACAGATAATTCTCAAAAGAAGACACACAAATGGCCAACAGGTATAGGTAAAAATGCTCAACATTGCTAATCATTAGGGAAACACAAATTAAAACCACAATGAGATACCACCTCATGCATGTTAGAATAGCTAATATCAAAAAGACAAAAGATAACAAGTATTGGTGAGGATGTGGAGAAAGGGAAACCCTCGTGCACTATTGTGGAAGTAAAAATTGGTACAGCCATTATGGAAAACAGTACGGAAGTTCCTCAAAAAAATAAAAATAGAACTACCACATGATCCAGCAATCCCACTATTGGGTATATATTCAAAGGAATTGTAATCAGTATCTCAAATAGATACCTGCACTCCTGTGTGCATTGCAACATTATTCACAATAGCCAAGATATAGAATCAACTTAAGTGTCCATTTACAGATGAATGGGTAAAGAAAATGTGGTATATACAGACAGTAGAATACTATTCATCCATAAAAAGAGTAAAATCCTGTCATTTGTGACAACATGGATGAACCTAGAGGACATGATGCTAAGTGAAATAAACCAGACACAGAAAGACAAATACCGCATGATCTCACTTATATGTGGAATCTAAAAGAAGTCAAACTCATTGAAGTAGAGAGTAGAATGGTGGTTGCCAGGGGCTGGGGAGAGGGGAGTGGAAATGAGGAGATGTTGGTTAAAGAGTACAAGGATTCAGTTAGACAAAATGAATAGGTTCTAGAGATCTATTGTACAGCATGGTGACTGTGGTCAATAATGTGTGGTATACTTGAAGATTGCCAAGAGGGTAGATCTGACATGTTTTCACCACGCACACACAAAATGATAATGATGCGAGGTGATGGATACGTTAACTAGCTTGATCATAGTAATCATTTCACAGTGTACACATGATCAAAACATCACATCATATTCCCTAAATATATGTAACTTTTGTTTGTCAATAATACCTTAATAAAGCTGGAAAAAAATGTTTGTTGAGAGAAAGGATGGTAGGAGGGATAAATGATGATCTGTGATCTGTCCCATCTAGTGTGGCATATCAGTTTACCTGAAAAGATGCCTGCTGGCTCAAGTCTCCTCACAAACCAAAGTCTGTTAAACTCTGCTAATTTGTCAATTGCCATACTGAACCCAAGTCTGAGTATTTTCGATGAAATCACTTTGAAATGAATCATATATATTTTCTAAAACCCTGGACCCCTCTTCATAAAAACAAACCAGAGAGAGGAAGAAACTTGAGAAGAGACTGAATTCGACTATTATTCGTTAATTTGTTCAACAAATATGTATTACGTACTGTGATTGATCAGGCACTGGGAACACAGGGGTAAACAAGAGAAACAAAGACCCTGCTTTCCTTGTCAATTTTTATTCCTATAGGGGGAGATATTAAATTTTAAAAAAGTGAACAGCTAACTAAGAAAATCTAAAATGGTGCTAATCCCCGTATCTCCTGATAGAAAGGAGCCCATGGGGACTGGAGGGGAGAGTGCACCGGGAGGTGGAGTATGGTCGGGGGGTCTCTCTGAGGAAGCGGCATTGGAGCTGAGGCCTTTGCCAGGTGGGGTCAGGATCATGCACAGAGCCACATGCACCTAAGCCTGTCTTGTGGGCTTGTGATACGCATGAGCAGGGAGATGGCCTGTCTCAGAGAAGAAACAGCAGGATGCGGTACCTTCTTCCAGCTGTTATCCAAGAATAGGCAAGAGACTCGAAATAATCCCCCAATTAAGGGGTAGGGCACAAGAGTTAATACAATCTTTTTAAAGTCAGATGCTTCTCGGAGAACCAGTGCTGCCTCCATCTGAACCTGTCCTCATCCCCACCAAGCCAAAAGTCATTTCCTCCTATGACATCCTGTGCATATTGGCTGTAGCTGTTTGTGGCAGTCACTGTATTCTACCCTGCAATTAGAGCTATTTGCATCCTCTGTTTGGCCTCCCTTGGGAATCTTCAACCCCTCGAAGGCAGGGATTGGATCTTGTGCAGTCCCTTCCCCCATAGACATGTACTCTCTCCATACACTTGGTAGATGCTCTGTGAATATCTGTTGGTGTTTATTCAATTGAATACTAGGATTTCTGGATAACACTTTGGAGACATACGTATTACAAAATGAGAAGAGTTTTGATTGCAGGGAAGGGAAAGATAATTTGGGAGTATAGAGACCCCACACTTAGGTGGTTCTTCTAATGGAGAATGTTGAATGCTTTGAGACTTTCCAGTGGAGATTGGCCAGGATAACAAAAGAAGTTGTGAAGGCCACAAAAAGAAGATGGGGCAATGAGGACTAACTGCCTATTTTGCTGTTTTGGTCTTAGTGATTAAAAAGCCATTGAAAATTATTTTGCATGCTTCCTCCAACTCTTGGTCCTTGTTTGAGCTGAGATTTCTGCTGTCTGATTAGCTGGTTGATTTAGGGTTCAGTTAGGGTTTCTTGTCTTCTTGTGTTTGTCATTTCCTTTTTCTGCAGGGGTCAATTTTCTATATATTCAGAATGTTTTTGTCTTGAATAATCTAAATATATACAGCTAGAAGGTATTTTTTATTCAATTAGTATTTTGAAGTATTTTCAGTTTAAGGTGAAATTCATTTTAAATGGAAATTGATATCAATAATGAAAATGAAAAACCAGTATCACTTGTTGTAAAGGTAAATTTGTTATAAAAACATATTGTAATAAATTGAATCTAATTTATTTGTACTATATTATTGAGTACTTTATCTCATGATTTATTATAACAGCACCACAGTATAAATGGTGTTATTTCCATTTTTACAGATGATAAAACTGAGATCTTGAGAAATTAAGTAACTCCCAGGGCTAAGAGGTATTTTAGGCATCCGAATTATTATTCAGTTTCGGTTTACAAATGGAGTACGTAAAGAGAATCTTGTGATTCCATTTTTACAGATGATAAAACAGATTTGAGAAATTAGGTCACTCCCAGGGCTAAGAGGTATTTTAGGCATCCGAATTATTATTCAGTTTCAGTTTACAAATGGAATACGTAGAGAATCTTATGAATTTCATGGAGCTAAAAAATAGATCTGAAGGTGGCACTGGAGATGATTAACCTCTCAAATAGACACATAAATTAACTGTTTACTTTTGTAAGTAAAAAGAAAATCAAATGAAACATGGGAAAACAAAGCAGAAAAGCAAGAGTTAAAAAGAGCCCTCTTCCAGGAGGAGCACATTAAGGCGTCCACCACTGTCAGAGGAGCCAGCTGACCCTTGGCTTCCTGGGTCACCAGATGGATGCTCTCAGCAGTGACCTCACCTCCAGGACCAGGAATGGCCTAGGAAGAAAAGATTACATGGAGACAGGAAGGGAAGAGAAGACTAGGTGCTTTGGTTCCCTCTTGGCTGTCACTTATGAAGTACACTCAAGTTCATTTTCCTTGTCCCCTTGGCCTGGGGGTAATGTCCTGATCAAGGCCTGAGGGGATAGTTCTGTGGGGCCTTTTCAGGGTCAGAAAACTCACATGCCAGCAACTTTGTTTGCATCAGCAAATCCAGCTGCATCATGCAAGCACTTGACTGGCCACTGACTCTCAACACAAAGCAGATGTCAAGATATGAAGAGGGAACACACAGGGCTTCTGAACTGGTAGGACTTTGTCTTGATGATCTGGGTAAAGGACAAGAATGGGTGGCATACAGTATGCCGAGAGTGGACAACAGTGGGCCACCAAATAGATCTGGCTTTGCGCTGGCTTGAGCCACGTGGGCTCCCAGAGGAGACACTCTCTGAGGTCTGTTAAGGCCTTGCTGCACTCCTGCCTGAGAGAGCCAAAGAACTCTGTGTGTTGGACTGTGGCTTTCTGAAATATGTTTGGCTGGGAGATGGGAAAAGCTGGGATCCTGCAGACTAGTGAAGGGGAAGTGGGATCAGGACAGACTCCACTTGGAGCTGAGTCCTAGAAACTGCTCTTCTGTGTGTGTGTGTGTGTGTGTGTGTGTGTGTGTGTGTGTGTGTACACAACATTAATGAATGCCATGCATAAGGTAGAGTATGGAATAAATCTCTCCTAATAAATATATGGTTGCCCAATTAGGTTAGTCATTACGCTAAGCATTTGTTTAGGCAATGCTTACCAGCTAGAAATATTAACAAATAAGGAAAAGCCAAGTTTTTCTTAAAGGACTAGGCACTTTCACATACGCTATATCCAACACAGCCCAGGAGGCTCCATGGCTTCTGCCTCCTCATTTCAACAAACCAGCTTGTACTGCGTATCCACAGATTTGCAAAATTGAATGTTGTGATATAATTCTCCCTTGAGGAGAGGGCTAAATCAAGGTCATAACAATGATGGAAGATATAAAGAACTGGAATTTAAAAGACAGTATCAGCGTATATGCATCGGAAAAAGAGACTACAAATTACACACACACAAACACATAGCCCGAAGTATGACAAAAGCCATTCCTGGGTGGTAAGAGTAAAGTCGATTTTTGTTTTCGTCTTTATGTTTTTCTGTTTTTTCCTAATTTTCTACAAGGAGCATGTATTATTTGTATAGTCAGAGAAATTATTATTCTAACAAAATCAATTTTAAAATGCTATATATACCTCTTGCTGCAACCCAGGAGGCAATACCCTGAGTTACTGCCTAAAGTTCCTTACTCAAGCCTCCTTCTATGAAAACAGGGCTTTTCCCTTTTGGATTCTCTCTGAAAATTTCTCAGTAGGGAGCAATAGCTGACCTTAAGTTTCAAAATTGTACCCATGAGAGAGGTGATCGCTAAGGAATTATGCTTCCTTCCGATCGCTTATTATGCACATAACATTCTTCTTCATCTGGCCCTCACTTTTTCATGTTTTCTGTCAACAGACTCTTAGTTATAGTAAAACAGATCTACATTTGCATCCCAGCTCCACAATTTGCTAACCATGGGATCTTAGCCAAGTCATTTAAAATCCCTGTGCCTCAGTCTGTTCATCTAAACTGATAGGCTTATTATGAGCATGAAATGAAACAATGCATGTAAGCTCATGTTAGCACAAGCAATAAAGGTTGGCTAATAGCATTATCCTATTGGCTTCTCCCAAACATCTTTTCCAATTCTCATGCAGACAACATTTGTCCGACTTAACTAGGCTCTGTAATCTCAAGACTTGTAGTGAGAACTGCGGCCTTCCACACTGTCTCCAGGAGCCCTAAAACAAAAAAGGAAAGCCTTAAAACATACTTACCTGCTGGCCCGTGGCTGGCTTCCCTGCAGAAGTGGCAAAGCCTTTCTTTGAGCAGTGAACTCACTCACTAAGGAATGCCCCCAAAAGCCTGGCCAGCCGGCCTCACTGCCTGGTTGCCTCACTGAGTTGGTGCTCTCTTTAAGCTGTTCCCTTTGTTTTCTCTGACTCAGAGTATCTTAGGTCATTCTGAGACAGCCTTCTCCTCCACACCTTCCCTAATTCTACCTGCTGTCCTGGAAATTTGTCATCATTTTTGACTGCCCAGCATCTGAATCCCCACCCCATGTATTTGAAAGTTACACCCGCCCCCTCATTCCCCACCACACACATACACACGTACATCTTGGTCTGGCTGGACCATTCCTGCAGTATGATTTGGGGCCACCTCACCTTCCCAGTGATTCTGGGAGCAACCCCAGGTTCTCTGAACTCTCCTTCTACGGTCAGTTTTGGTTGCTTCCAATTAAGAAACCGAGCCAGTTCCTCCTCATCCTTCATACGTATCTTAGTGTAAATCCTCTGGCTGTTGGTTTCCAAAACTCCCTGAGCATGCATGTCATATGATTTAGCATATTCTGTTATGACATTTTCCTATAATTGTCTGTGTATCCCTGCACCCCCAGACCGTTAGCTGCCTGAGGGCAAGGACTAAAGCTGTTTAGCTTGTGATAGTCTCTCCATCATGGGCAGAGTGCATGGCACATAGTAGGCCTTCAGCAAATGCCAAATGAATGAACAAGCAACAAAACCTTAGCACACATGAGAAGACCAGAAACAAGCACGGTAGCTCCACTTGGAGAACCAGTTAACTCGCCAGCTTTCTGATATTCTGGCACCATTCCTAGTCGGATTCCAGGGAAAATCAGATTTCTTTTAGGCTTTGGCAAGGAAGAAGGTCTTCCAGCAGCATCCTGAGTGGGAGGGTGCATTGTGGGCCGCGTCTTGAAGTGGGTGAGTAATTCCCCAGGCAGCTCTTAGCTTTAAACCCTGGCTTGTAATGCAGTCGTCTCCTGAAGCTCCCAGCTTAAAATGGAAAGTGGCATTACTCATGGTGAAGGGCAGGCAATAAAAAAACATTTAGGTGGGGCCCAGCACAATGGAGTGAGTATCCCCTGATGGCGGTGAACGTCTCTGCTCTGAGCACTCACAGCCCTGGCAGACGGCTCAGTCATAGCAGGGCTTTTGAGCTACACCTCCGAATTAGCTCATTCACCAAGCACCTCGCTCTTTGGGGTGCTGGGAGACATTGCATTCCTCAGCCTACAGCAGGCATGGTGGGAGGAAATGCCCCTGAGTCAATATTGGAAGGTGGTAGAAGGAGTGGGTAGGAACCTGGGCTTTGGCATCCAACTGACCTGAGTTCCAATCCCAGCTCTTCTAGTTACTAGCTCTGTGACTCCAAGCAAGCCCTCTAACCTCTCTGATCCTCAAGTTCCTCATCTGTAAAATGAGTAAAATAATAGTACCTACTACAGAGTCATTGGTGTAAGTAAGAAAGACAATCCCTACAGATCCTTATCACAATGCCTGGCATGTAATCAACATTCAGTAGGGTGACAGCTTCTGTCACTGACAGTGTTGTTCTTTTACCAACTTCCTCCAATGACCTCCGTTACTCCTCCATCCTTTCTGTTTTACTTCTGTGTTAATCTTACTCAGCTTCCATACCCTCCTGAGCTCAGGCCACAGCCCAGCCTCCCTCCAGTCTCTGTTCATTTCTATCTTGTCTTTCTCTCCTTTACTTTTTTCTTTCTTTCTTTCTTTCTTTCTTTTTTTTTTTTTGAGAAAGAATTTTACTGTCACCCAGGCTAGAGTGCAGTGGTGCAATTTCGGCTCATTGCAACCTCTGCTGCCTTAGCCCCCCAAGTAGCTGGGATTGCAGGTGCCTGCCACCATGCTGGGCTAATTTTTTTTTTTTTTGAGATGGAGTCTTGTTCTGTCCCCCAGACTGGAGTGCAGTGGTGTGCGATCTCAGCTCACTGCAAATTCTGCCTCCTGGGTTCAAGTGATTCTCTTGCCTCAGCCTCCCGAGTAGCTGGGATTACAGGCAAGTGCCCTCACGCCCAGCTACTTTTTGTATTTTTAGTAGAGACCAGGTTTCACCATGCTGGTCAGGCTGGTCTCAAACGCCTGACCTCGTGATCCGCCCGCCTCGGCCTCCCAAAGTGCTGGGATTACACGCATGAGTCACTGCGCCTGGCCCCGGCTAATTTTTTGTAGTTTTTAGTAGAGATGAAGTTTCACCATCTTGGCCAGGCTGGTCTTGAACTCCTGACCTCATGATCTACCCGCCTTGGCCTCCCAAAGTGCTAGGACTACAGGTGTGAGCCACCATGCCCGGCCTTTTCTCTGTGTTTGTGAACCTGTGTGCTAAGACCTTCCCACCTGATGTGTGACCCTGTCATCATTTCTTCCCAACTTCAGAATCTGTGACCTGGTACACTGTGAAGCAAAATGTATTAGAATAAATCAATCTGAGTTGAAGGAAGCCTCATGGACAGATTGGGCATAAGGTCATAAAACGATCAGGGCTCAACACTAGTTTTCAGCGCCCAATACCAGTTTCCAGGGCCCTAGCATAATGTACACGCCCCCACAGAAAGAAAAGGGGCCCAAAGTCCAGTTTTATAAAATATGGGCATGCGGTAGCAGTGGTGAGAATAAAAAAATTACAAATGTAATGTTTTTCTTAGGAAAGAATATACTACCAACTTTTCTAATAATAGGCTTCTTTAGTGAGTTCATAAATGAGATTCAGACTTCTTTTAAGGAATATAATCTTTGCCTGAAGCAGGTGACATGCATAAAGATAAACAATGATGCACCTGTGCTGAGACTGTACATTGCACGAGGTAGTTCTATGCCAATAAACCAGAAACACAGCAATCATCAGGGACCATCAGCCAGCCCCCTAGGGTTAAGAAAGTCTGTCACAGCTAGGCACGGTGGCTCATGCCTGTAATCCCAGCACTTTGGGAGGCTGAGGCAGGCAGATCACTTGAGGTCAGGAGTTCAAGACCAGCCTGGCTAACATGGTGAAACCCTGTCTCTACTAAAAATAACAAAATCAGGCGCGGTGGTGGGCATCTGTAATCCCAGCTACTTGGGAAGCAGAGGAGGGAGAATCACTTGAACCTGGGAGGCAGAGATTGCAGTCAGCTGAGATCACACCACTGAACTGCAGCCTGGGCAACAGAGTGAGACTCCATCTCAAAAAAAAAGAAAGAAAGAAAGTGTCCCACCTTTTACCACTAATGACTAAATTAATCTCAGATAACCACCTTAGGACATATAGTCATTCATTCATTTAGCACATTTAATGAGTAGCCTTCTATGTGCTGAGCACATTTTTGGATAACATGGAAGATACTGTTTAAAAAAAAAAAAAGTAAAAGGATGCAAGCTCTGCTCTGCCCTCCAGGAATTTACAGCCCAACACAGGAGGTAAAAACATATAAAAAACTCACATGGGGAAAAAACAAGTGACAAATGCCACAAGCCATCTACTTTTAATAAGAGTTTCCACAAAGCAAAAATCACTTATGATGGTGATTTGGAGGGAGAGACTTGGAGTTACTTGAGATGATTCGTATACATGATTAGAGTCTCACAAGGTCAAGCTTGGTGGGTGCACTGGGCAGAGGATACAGCAGGGACAAGGAACAGGTTGGGAAAATGTGAGGCGAGAACAGGAAACCATCCGCTTGGAATTAAGAATGGCTCACATAGAATGAGTTCATGGAGGATGAGGGTAAGGCTGGAAAGGTAGTTTATAGCCAGATCTTCTATTGTATCCCACTGCCTGCTCAACGTCTCCACATGGATGTCCAAGGATTATCCTTAACGTGGCCCAGACAGAACCATTGATTCCCCTTGCCCAACTCCCCAGCTTTTCTTTTCCAAATATTTCAAGTCTTAGTAAATGTCTCCAGGTCCTCAGCCCCAAAACAAGGAAGTCAGTCTTTCCCTCTCTCCTTCGCCTATCCCCATCCAATTCATCAGCAAGTTCTATTAATTCTATCTCCAAAATACATCATCAGTCTGAACTCTTCTACCTTCTCCATTACTACCACCATGTTCCAAGCCACCATCATTTCCTACCTGCCTCCTTGTTTCAACTCTTGCCTTGCTGCAGCAACATGCTTAAGTCAGATCCTATCCCCTTGCTTGCTTACAACCCTCTGATGGCATTCCATTGCTCTCAGAATAAAAGGCACACTCCCTACCGTGTCCCACAGGCCCCTGGTCAGGCCCCAGCCCCTCCCTGGCCTCATCACTCCGCTCTCCTCCCTCGCTCATTGCGCTCTACCTAGACCATGGTTTTCCTTCTCATCTTTGAACTCACCAAGCACAGACCTGCCACAGCATCTTTGCACTTGCTGTTCCCCTCTGCCTGAAAAACTGCTTCCTCAGCCTGAAAGGCTCCTCTTTCCTTAGATCTTTGCTGGTCCACTTCCTCATTGCTCATATCTTAGCCCTGATGTCACCTCTACAAACGGGTCTTCCCTGAATCTGCAGTTCAACGAGATTCCTCAGGTGACTCGTCTGCATATTCAATTTGAGGAGCACTGGTCTAGCAGAAATGTGAGATTCCTGAGGCATAAATGCTTCGAATTTGGCACGCTGGGTTTGCTGTATCTGCAGGGCATGGAGGTGGGCATGTCCCTCAGACAGTGGAAATGTGGTCCTGAAGCCACAGGAGAAGGACTTTAGGGGAAGAGAACACCTTCCCCATGATGCTCATTGACGACTGGAGTCCAGAGGCTGGGGGAGATCGTTAATGGAGAAGAACAAGAGAGCAGAGAAGAAGATGGAGTTTGTGGGCTGCAGGGGAGCCCTGGTATGGGCGCGAGAGAAGAGGGGCTGAGAGGAAATGAGAAAAGAAACTCACACAGAATGATTACAAAAGTCAGAGTAGAAGAGAAGGTCAAGAAGGGGGTGAACAAAAGTACCAGCTTCGGCAGAGAAGTAAAGGAATATAAAGATTAATAAGTGACCCTGGAGTTTTGCCCCAGAGATGGGTAGGTGGAGAAGCAAGGAGGAGAGGACAGGCTGAAGCTGGTGGTGAAGAGAGGGAGGGGAAGGGTGGCAGAGTATGCGACCTCCACATAAGCCAATTTGGCATATCGATTATTTTTAGTTGAAGACAATTGAGAAGAAGCAGATAAGGCTCTCTGCCCTTTCTCATTTGCCTAAAAGTGGAGCATAAATTTGTAAAGTTGCCCCCTCAACACCAGGAAAGGCTGAAGTTAACCACTGGAACAAACCTTACCAACTAGCCCTCCTCTGCCATTAGTTTCTTCCATATGTTTACTTTCCTATGCTGCTCTAGCAACTCAAAGTCCTTTTCTTTTGTCTTGTCACTTCTCTAAAAATCTTTTGTTCTTCTGTTAAGCTGCTACATAAACCCAAGTTCTCACCACCGTGTCGAGGTAGTCAGTACTGCGTGCTCCCATGCGCACGCACAGTGCACATGTTCATAAACTTGTAGTTCTCCTCTTAATTTGTCTTTTGTCAGTCTAATTTAAAGGACCTCACCAATGGACCTAAGATGGTAGGCCACTCCCACCTGTTTAGATGGGACCCAGATCTAAACACTAAATTCATTTATGTTTCATGTACACCTTATACACATAGCCTGAAGGTAATTTTATATAATACTTACAATAATTTTATGCATGAAACAAAGTTTCGACTGCATTTTGACTTTGACCTGTCACATGAGATCAGGTGTAGAATATTCCACGTGTGGCATCATGTCAGTGCTTAAAAGTTTTGGATTTTGGGTTGGGCGTGGTGGCTCACGCCTGTAATCCCAGCACTTTGGGAGACTGAGGTGGGCAGCTCACTTGAGGTCAGGAGTTCAAGACTAGCCTGGCCAACATGGTGAATGAAACTCCATCTCTACTAAAAGTACCATGCTGGGCGTGGTGGTGTGTGCCTGTAATTCCAGCTGCTTGGGAGGCTGAGGCAGGAGAATCACTTGAACCCAGGAAGTGGAGGTTGCAGTGAGCCTAGCTTGCACCACTGCATTCCAGTCTGGGTGACAGAATGAGACACCATCTCAAAAAAAAAAAAAAAAAAAAAGCTTGGATTTTGGAGCGTTTTGGACTTAGGATTTTTGGATCAAAGATTCTCAGCCTGTACTGTGGTCACACCGAGAGAACAAGTGTCTTCACGCACACGTATGTTTATTGCAGCACTGTTCACAATAGCACAGACTTGGAACCAACCCAAATGCCCACCAATGATAGACTGGATAAAGAAAATGTGGCACATATATACCATGGAATACTATGCAGCCATAAAAAAGGATGAGTTCATGTCCTTTGCAAGGACATGGATGAAGCTGGAAACCATCATTCTCAGCAAAATAACACAGGAACAGAAAACCAAACACCGCATGTTCTCATTCATAAGTGGGAGTTGAACAATGAGAACACATGGACACAGGGAGGGGAACATCACACACTGGGGGCTATCAGGGAGTGGGAGGTTAGGGGAGGGATAACATTAGGAGAAATACCTAATGTAGATGATGGGTTGATGGGTGCAGCAAACCACCATGGCACGTGTAAACCTATGTAACAAACATGCACGTTCTGCACATGTAACTTAAAGTATAATAATAAATAAAAAAGTGATTTGTCCCCCCCGCCCAGACACTAAAAAAAAGAGAACAAGTGTCTTGCGGGAGGAGGAATGGAGAGAAGTTTTTCTCAAATTAGAGACCTGAGAATGTTTGTCACTGGAGAAGAAGCCTGCAGGGAAAGGGACTGAATAGTTTGAAGATGGAGACAGAATTTAATCGCTAGGAGGAGGCCCTGGAGGAGGTCAGAGAGAATCAGATGAAGAATATGGATGAGATGTATGTGCTTATTAATGCATGGCCAGGTCTAGATCTAGACAGATCCATGAAAACAATAGCAGGACGCCTTGGAGAGAGGAAACAAGGCGGCCAGGGGCGACAGCACTACTTTTTCTTTTTAATTTAAGAAAACCAAAACGGAAAATAAGAAACACCTGTGTGCACTTTACTCTGATTTAACAAATATTCATGTTTTCTCAAATTTACCTCAGATCTTTATTTATATAAAAGAAACAAAACATTAGAAAGTTGAGATCGCTCTTGGTTTCCTTTTTCATAACATTTCTATCCCCCTTCCTTGAGGCAACTGCTCTGATGAACTGTGTGTGTGTGACACACATCAACAGCTTGCTCCAGATGGATGCTTCTGCAGTTTGCCTTCATTTGTTCAATATTATTTCTGGGATTGTTCATTTTCATACATTATTTATAATATTTATTATCACTACTGTAAGTACATTCTCATCTTGCAAATAGCCTACCTTGCATTTATGTATAATTTCTAGGGGTGGACATTTTGTTTTTAATTTTTCAGTATCACCAAAACTGCTGCCATGAACATCTTATCCATGGGGAGAGATGCTTTTTACTATCTGCTCTTTTAAACTTTCTGACTTTTGTTTTACCCTATGCACTTTTAACAGGTCTCTTAAGTAAGGACAAAACAATTTTCTTTAAAAACCCACAGATTAGTGTTTGCCAAAGTATGACCCAAGGAACACAAAATCAGAATTACATGGGACATTTGATCACGTCTTGGCCTTTTGGCTAAGATCAAGTGTAGTACATGGGATATTTGTTTTTAAAATGCAGATTCCTGGGCCCCACCTCAGACCTACTGAATCAGAATCTTCAAGGAGTAGGCCTGGGAATCTACATTGCAATAAACATCCCCAGGTGATTTTTAGGCATCTTCCAGTTTGGGAGGCACTGGATAGACAGATGTTTCCTCTGAGAAGGAGAAGGGGAAAGAGGAGCAGAGACAGTGGAGTAAGGGCGTGCAGCGGGAGGGATGGAGATGACATTGATTGTCAGCTCTTCTATGCCAGGCACCATGCTAGGGCGTGACATTTGTGTTACTCGTTCTCCTTTAAAGAAAAGAGAGGGAATCCATGACATTTATCAAGATAACATTGCAAAAGGTTCAGAAAGACAGTCGAGGTGAACATAGTAGTTTAAAACGAGGTCTGTGAATTCTCATAACCTGGCCTCACCACTCACGCAGTGGCTGTGTGCCCTTGGGAAGTTACGTAGCCTCTCTGAGCTTCAGTTTCCTCATCTGCAGAAGGGTAGTAATTACAGTACTTACCTCCTAGGAATTTTAAGAAGATCAAATGATTTAAAGCTTGAGTAACCTGCTTAACCCAGAACCTAAACTTCTTAAGGGGCCAATAAATGATGATGGCAGGGAGAATGATGCTTGCGACTATTATTGTTTGAACCCTTTATAATCAATGCATATGCATTTTATATGTGTGTGTACGTGTGTGTGTGTGTATATATATGCGTGTATGTATATACACACACACTGTGTATACTATGGTCTCATTATTTGAAATTATAACAGGAGTTAAAGTAGCTGGATATTGCTATAGTATTAATTGATAGAAATCTGCAGAATTGATAGAAACATGCAGTCCCCATTACTCTATTATTCTCACAGGAAAATATGGGCAACAGTCTTAAGCAGCTGGTTCCAGAAATGCATTCAGGTGGGACATGGAGATTTCCTATGTTGGGGTGGGGAGCAAGTCAGAAGGGTGAACATTTTAAAATTTAAGTAAAAATATGTAGTTTAACACACATACTCATCCCTAGCATGCACACAGCCCAAATGAACCCCCACTGAGTGCCAAGTGTGTTAGTGGGAGGGTGGTGCTAACGAAGCTTCAATGTCTCCTCCATTTGTGCTTTTGCTCAGGGAGAGGTGAAGGAAGGCGGCTGCGAGGGCTGGGGATCCTGCCTGAGTGCTGAGAAAGGTGCAGTGATAACCTAAGGGCACCTGGTATCTTTCCTCCCTGGGTCTCCACCTCCTCCTTTTGGGTAACCTTCACCACCCACAGGAGCCTGAACCCACTGTGACTTGCCTAGAAAAGTGGACAAGACCCCCGGCTCTGAGTTCAGATTCGAGTCTCAGCTCTGCCTCTTAGGAGCTGGATTGCTTAATCTTTTTACCTTTTTATTTGAAATTTGTAGTCTTTATTGCTTGAATAGTTTTAGTTTCCAGCAAAATTGAGTAGAAAGGACAGAGAATTCCTCTCCCCCAGCCCCACGCCTAAACAGCCTTTCTCACCATCAACACCACCCACCACACTGGTCCATTTGGTACAATCCATGAGGCTATGTGACACATCATTATCACCCAGGGGCCATAGTTTATCTTAGGGTTCACTCTTCCATTATACCTTCTATGGGTTTTGACAAGTGTATAATGACATATGTCTACAATTATAGTTTCCTGCAAAGTAGTTTCACTGTCTTAAAAATCCTTCATGTTCTACCAATCTATCCTTCCCTTCCTCCTAACTCCTGAAAACCACTGATATTTTTACTGCTTCCATAGTTTTGCCTTTTCCAGAACATCTTATAGTGGACATCATGCAGTAGCCTTTTCAGATTGGCTTCTTTCATTTAGTAATATACCTTTAAAATTCCTCCATATATTTTTTTGTGACTTGGTAGCTCATTTTATTTATTTATTTTTTTAGTGCTGAATAGTATTCCACCATATGGACACTTAACCTCTTTCCAGCCTCAAATTTCTGGGCTGTAGTACAGGGGTAATAGGTGGCCTAATCTGAGATACTTCATAGTAACGATAAACATGAACGTTTATTAAGTGCTTCGTACCATGCACTCTACTAAGTGCCCCTTACTGCACTGCCTCACATAGTCCTTTCTGAACGCTGTGACGGAGGGATTATTAGCACTTCCATTTTCCAGATGAAGAGACTCAGACCCAGAGAAGTTAAATAATTGCTCAGGGCCACATGTCCAGGAAGGAATGGGTCTGGGATTTGAACCCAGACATTCTGACACCAGATCTTAGTATCTGGGCTATAACCTCCTGGGAAGGTTCTTAACAGTGTTTGCACATAGTAAAAACATGTTGCCAAATGGTTGCTCTTCTTGTTTATGTTTTTGAAGTAGAGCTATTTAAATTGTAAGGTCATAGTTCTTCTCTAATGGCTGAGGATGAAGAAACACATGAGGTGCTGGGACATTCAGAAGTCACCTAGTGTTATGTGGCAGGTGAGTTTTAGAACTGGACCTAGAAGCCTTGGGTGATGGAGGCTCTGCACTGCTCTGAGGAGAGCTCTGATTCATTACTTACTAGGCCCTTCCTACGTAGGTCATCCCATTCAAGGCCACTCACAATGACCCTGTGAGCTAATTACCCTTAAGACCCCCTTTAGGAAACAGAAGTGCCCAGGAGCCCCATGGTATTCTTTGTAGTCCCCTTGAGTCCTCTCCCACATTGCCTGTGCCCACCCCAGGCAACTACTCCCCATCTCAGTCCTGGGCCCACATGTGCAGCCTGGTACACCTCACAGCACAGAAGCAGCCCAGGAGTGCCTGTGTCTGTCTGGGTCTGGCTGGAGGAGTGGGTGCCTTGGCGGTGGCCGCAGCCCTTCCTCATCACCTCGTCATAGAGCACACGTGTGTCCACACCAGGCCCCGGACAGGCAGGCTCATCCTGGGCACATCTGCTCACTCACTCCCTGTCCCCTCCACTTCCTTCTGCCCTGGATTTCCAGACAGAGTCAAAAATGGGTTCACATCAAATAAGATTTGTTTTCTTTCAGTGTCACTTTCCATTTATAGACAGCCTTCTCTTGGGAGGCTCCGTCCTCCTTCCTCTGTCTCGTTTTTTTTCCTGGGTATTTGGGGATAAACTCTTGGTGGCTGTTTTGAGCCCTGTGGTCGGCAGCCCAGCCAGTCATTCATGTAGAGCGTCTCCAGAAAGCCAGTGGTTACCTTTACAGGAGTTTATGCTCATTTCCGTGGCCTCTGAGAGCTCTGTGGAGCTGTGCCCACATATCCAGTGTGAATTGTTAAAAAGACACATCCGACCTGAGCCAGCAGGGTCCTCCACCAGGTCAACCTGGCGAGGATTATGAGGGGGATAATTCAACAGTCACGGCAGCCGGCACTTGCGGCACCCTCCTCTAAGTGCCTTACAAAAATGGACTCATTTATTCCTACGAGGTAGATGCTGTTCTGATCCCTTCAGGCAGAAGAGGAAAGGAGCACATAGAAGTGAAGGCTGTGGTCCACCAGACCCTACATGGGCTGCAGCCCTGCTGACGTCTCCGGCCCGGCCGCCCACTCTCCCCTTCCAGCTTTGTGCATTCGCCACACCAGCCTTGTTTTGGCCACTGGGATAGGTCACATGACTTCCTGCCACAGTTCCTTTGCACACACACTCCTCACTGCCTGGACCATTGTTCACTCCCCTCTACAGCAAATTAACCCCGACCCATCTTTCAGATCTCAGCTGTGACTTCTTCAGGGATGCCCTCCTCTACCCCTCAGCTCTGATTGTGCTGCCTGCCTGTCTTCTACGACACTGGTTGGGGCTTCAATTCTACTTTTATTTGTGTATTTTCTGATTAAGTCAGGCTCTCCCTCCAGACCATGAGGGCAGAGGCTTGAAAGTTCCACCTTCAGCCAGGTGTGGTGGCTCACGCCTGTAATCCCAGCCCTTTGGGAGGCCGAGGCAGGTGGATCACAAGTTAAAGAGATCGAGACCAGCCTGGCCAACATGGTGAAACCCCATCTCTACTAAAAATACAAAAATTAGCTGGGCATGGTGGTGTGCACCTGTAGTCCCAGCTACTCGGGAGACTGAGGCAGGAGAATCGCTTGAACCTGGGAGGTAGAGGTTGCAGTGAGCCAAGATCGTGCCACTGCACTCTAGCCTGGCGACACAGTGAGACTCCGTCTCAAAAAAAAAAAAAGAAAAAAAAAGAAAGTTCCAGCTTGTATGTAATTCTAACATTGCATTTACCATGCTGGATTGACATGATCTATTTATTCATCTGTCTCATCTTTTGGTCTGTGAATTTCCTGAGGGCAGTATCCAGGTCTTTTTCTAACACAGTGCTCAGCTCAATAAACATTTGGAGAGTTTAACTGAATAGGCTGCATTTAATTGAACAGCATAATTTGGGAAAGGGCACCTGAAATTTGGGGACTTTTGATGGAGCAAGCTCACAAAATACAATCGTTTTGTACCACCTTCTTGGAACTCAATGATTTTAGAGAGAACGTTAGCTTTTTTAAGAAGGCAAGTTCACTTATAATGAACTGCTCCATAGTTCACTGAACTTCAGATAGTAGAAAGATTCTTACTTTTCCCAAAGAAGTATCAAGTTGTAGTTATAAAGCCAAGAGAAGTGAGGAAGAAAGGATATCTGCCCCTTCGAGGTTCATCTGAAGTTATAGCAAAAGTGGGGCATAAATAACTAGTGGAATCTTGGACATTGTGCTGCGATTTGATACCTTCCAGCCCTTGACCTTGTGTCCTTTCCTTATCTCTCTTGGATGACATTGCCTGGCTCTTCCACCAGGGCTGCCATCTGCTGTCTTCGACTCCATGAATATTGTGGTCTCATTGGAAGGAAACACTCCCTCTTTAGGGTTGGCTCCTTCCAGGGACCAGTCTCCCTTTGCCTGGCGAGTGCACCCCCAGGCATTCACATGGGACTGAGAGAGAGACAGAGGCAGAAGGGGCTTCTCTTCTAACTGCAGGAGGAGCAGGGCCAGGAGAGCAGAGGGCTGCGGGCCTGTGGCTCACCCAGCAGGGTTGATGAAGATAGCGCCAGGTAACCACAGGCTCCCACATCCAAACAGGGCCAGGCCTCAGCTCTGGCCCACCCCAGCTCCAAGGAAAACAGGCAGTTCTTTGGAAAAATTGTTTTCATTTATGCTGCTTCCTCTTTCCTATCATAACAGATTATAAGCATGTTCCCTGGAGGATCAAATAGTGTCTTTCAAGAAGTTAGGAAATAGCCATTGCTGAGTTGAGAGGATTAACTTGGTTCAACGTGGTAGTAGCAGCACGGGATAGATTAACTGGGAATTTGAAAGAACATTATGGAGGCTTCAGTAACCCTTTATGATGCTTGTAAAATTCCAAGCATTTTGCAATAGAAACACTGCCTAGGTGTCACACACAATGAGTGAAGTGGCCCTTTCCTCATCTCTTCCACCACTGAGACCTGCTCCCAGCACACTCCCCGCCACACCATAGGTACTCAGCCAATAGTTGTTAAATGAAGACAAGAACAATGAGGCCGACCTCAGGTTCTGACAGCTTTCCAGAGTGGACAGAAAACGTCAATCTCAGCCATACTTTGCTCACAGGCATTGAGTAATGACACATAGACCTGCTTGCCGTTCTCCTTTGGCTTTTAGATCTAGTTCTTGCTTATCCAAAATTACTAATTCTCAACAGCTAACAAACAAGCAATCCCAATAGCTTAACTCAGATCTAAGAAGGGTGTTTTTAAAAACTAGTCATCAAGAAATCCTTCTTACAGAGGAGGCAGAGCCCAGAGTAACTTGAAAATATTGCACAAATATTGAGAAAGAACATCTTGGGGTTCAGTGGCCACAGCAGAAGAAGCTGGAGAATGTGATGATGTTGGAACGCGAAAGCCAGAGCAGCTTTCCTAACACTGAAAACCCGACTTGCCCTGTGGGCGGGAGCCAGGCTGGTGCAGGGGAGCCCGCAGCCAGAAGAGGGCGCTCCGAGCTCAGTGTGCTGGCGGCGCTGGTGAGATCAGAGGACCCTTGCAAAGAGAGACTGTTTACACTTCAGCTTTGTTTCTCCTGCGTATTTTTGCGTTCTCTGCAGGAGTGAGGGAGGGTTTTCCTCACTCTGTGCCAAAGAATGATCTGAAAATATAATTAAACTGATGACTTCACATGTTAAATACCAAGTCCCAGGAATATAATTGTTTTTAAAATTTCTAATGGACTTCAATCTTTGATCTCCCTGAAATCTGTGAACAAATTTCCCATATCGTAATTCTTTTAACACATCTACGTGCACCCTCAGGAACCAGTAGCTTCTTCCAATATTGACTCTAGCCATAGAAAATGGATGGTCAAACCGAAAAGAGCAGACTGTTACCTCTCTCAGAGTTATTTCTACCTGGTCCATCTTTATCAGGTTAATAAGAGTTACTATATATAAATATAGTCACCCACAACATCCTGATTAAAAAAAAAAAGCAATTATTCAGCTGGGATACTTTAAATTCTTGTTTTCCATTTACACGCCTCCTTGGAAATCTATCTTCTTCCCCACATTTTTCATTCCCAGTCCATAAGGGAAGAGCAGACAACTCCAAGAAGCCCTTCAAGGAAAACAGCATACTTATGTGTAGACCCCGTGACTGACAACTCCGCATTAAGCATTTGTCCTACAGAAGGACTCACACAAGTGCCCAAAGATCAATGCATGAGGTTCACTGCAGTGATGTTTGTAATAGTGAAAATTTGGAAACAATGTTGCATCAGAATGGCATGATAAAATAAGTTATAGGTCTAAGCAAATACCAGGCAGCTGTGAGAAAAAGAACACTAGACACACATGTACACATATGAGTGGGGAAAAGGAAGCCTTAGGACAATGTGTCTAGAATTATCCCATAGCCTATTTAAAAAGTCATATATCTATGTGTAGACACATAGACAGAAAACTGAAAAAATGATTACCTCTGGGGAGTGGGATGGGGTGGCTGAGGAGGAACTCACATTTTATTTTGTTACTGCAGGTATTTTTTCTTTTTCTTTTTCTTTTTATTTTTTGGAGGACAGAGGTTCGCTCTCGTTGCCCAGGCTGGAGTGCAATGGCACGATCTCGGCTCACTGCAACCTCCGCCTCCAGGTTCAAGTTATTCTCCTGCCTCAGCCTTCTGAGTAGCTGGGATTACAGGCATGTGCCAGCATGCCCGGCTAATTTTGTATTTTTAATAGAGATGGGGTTTCACCATGTTGGCCAGGCTGGTCTTGAACTCCTGACTTCAGGTGATCTGCCTGCCTTGGCCTCCCAAAGTGCTGGAATTACAAGCATGAGCCTCCTCATCCAGCCCTCCTGCAGGTATTTTCTAATGTAAAGGAAGAAACAACTTTTCAAGAGGGCAAGGATGCCATCCACTGAATCTTTCCCTTCGGCCCCCAAACTTGCTAAGTTCCCTCCCGCTGGAGAATCCTGCCCATCCACTTAGGCCCCTCCTGCTCCCGCCCTGTTCTCTGCTTCTCTGCACAGCCGAGCTTTTTGAAGGATGTCAGTACCTCCCAACACCTCTCAGGCATCCCCAGCCCTCTGCAGTCCCCCATCTAGCTCACCCCTCCACCCAAACGACCTTGGAAAAGCTTGCCCATGGTCTCCTCCCACACCTAGGTTGCAGTGGCCTGAGGCCGTGTGGTCAGTTGTGGTAGTGGTTCTTTTTTGTCTTGACTTTTACTGATTCAGAGATTCCTGCTATCTGGATTCCCTTTAACCCCCAGGAGACCTGGTCCACTGCACTCATCATGCTGCCGGCTGTGGCTGAGTGTCTGCCCAAGACTGGGTCTCTACCACGTTCTCTGCTGGACTCTCAGCCCAGTGGGCAGCAGAACTTTCCAACTCACTCTGGACAATTCTCGCCCCTCTGGTTTCAGTAATAACGCTGGTATCCGACTCCTCTTTCTCCTTCTCTTGCTTAGTGTCCTGCCGTGGCTTCTCTGCCTTTCACCACCTTTTGGAGTGTGGCGTCCTCAGGGGCCTGACCTAGGTGGTTCTGTCTTAAATGTGTATATGCTCTCTGGGAGTGCTGGTCTGCCTCAGATTCTACTCATGACTCCCAAATCCTGCCCTGTGCCTCCACCCTGGTCTTTGCATTCAAAACTCCCATCACCCCCAAGAAACCTTCCAGGACATTCTGCAGATACAGCCACGGTGGACATCTTGCATTCTCCTTCTTCCATTACCTCTGCTTAATTAATGACAGTACAGAGGTTACAAAATAGCCCAAGCTACTTAATATACCTTAGTCATATTCCCTTTCCCTCACTCCTACAGGCATCTCCAAATGATTCTACCTAAATAGTTCTTACATTTTCCTTCCCTTCTATCAGTGTCTCGGTAAGGCCAGCAAATTCTCAAGCCTTATCTATGGCAATTGCTTCTAGTTTTTCTCTCTGTAGCTTATTCCCTTTACCTCATTCACAACATTGCCATCGTTGGCTTCCCATTCACAGATCTGATCATGCCTTGCCCCGATCACATTTCCTGTTATTTCTCACTGCCTAAAGGCCAAAGTCCAAACTTCTTAGCATGGCATTCAAGGCTCTTGACTATCTGATTGCAACTTTTTTTCATTCAATCAACAATCTAAGCACCCAGGGTGTGTCATGCCTTGGAGATACCTTTGTGAATAAGAGAGTTGTGGCTCGTGCCCTTATGGGACCACATTGTAGTGGGGCTTCACAAGCAACAGACACGCACACATACACACACACACACACACACACACACGCACACACACACACGAGTTGAAGGACAAAGAAAGAAAAATTGTCAGTTGTGTTTTGGAGGATATTTCCTTTGGTATCAAGGAACTGAGATAGAAAAATAGAGTAAGATCGACTAGGAAGACTCCTTGAAGAGGTGACATTTAAGCTGAGATCCGAAGGAAGAGAAAGTGTCGGCTGTGAAGAGTCGCCCTCCTGGTACCTGTGTGCATGGTGCTCTGAGGATGCTTCTGCCGTGATCGTGAACTCTTCCAAGGAAAGAACTGCCAGGTCACTTGAGTCCCCAGTGCCTGGCATGTGGTAGGCTCAATAATTGTGAGATGAAAAGCTGGATGGATAGTCAAGCGGAAGCATGCACTCTGATATGAGCTGGGTATAATGTCTTTGGGGAACAATTGTATAACCAACAATGCCGAAGCCTTGCATTTGCTGGTGTTGGCGTGTGTTATGGGAAGAATATCTGAAATGAGCTCTTGTCAGGTTTTCTATCACTTTGATTCCATGGTCACCATCCTTATTATTGTGAAACAGGCATGCATTTTTTATAAATAAAAGATAATAATTCTTTTTTGTATTTTTCTTTGATAAATAGTGCTTCATCAGATCTTGCATCCGTTTTTTGTTTTTTTTTTTCTTTTTGACAGGGTCTCACTCTGTCACCAGGCTGGAGTGCAGTGGCACGACCTCGGCTTACTGCAACCTCCGCCTCCCAGGTTCAAGCAATTCTCCTGCCTCAGCCTCCCGAGTAGCTGGGATTACAGGTGCATACCACCACGCCCAGCTAATTTTTGTATTTTTAGTAGAGATGGATTTTCACCATGTTGGCCAAGCTGGTCTCAATCCCTTGACCGCATGATCCACCCACCTCGGCCTTCCAAAGTGCTGGAATTACAGGCGTGAGCCACGGCCCTTGCGTCAGTTTTAAGGGAGAACTTTGAAGCGGAACGATGAGAGGCAGTGTCAGCAGTGGTCAAGTGCCCAGCCCAGGCAGTTACATCATTGAGTTCAAATGCTGCAACAGCAGATCTCAGGAAACCACTCAGCCTTCATGGCTTTATCTATAAAGTGTGAATAACAAAATCTTTCAGAGAGTTGCTGGCGGGAGGATTCAGTGACACATGTGAGGAGTTAGGGTTAGGGTTAGGGTTAGGGTTCCAGAACCTGGAACACAGAGAGAGCTCAAAGCTGAGGGGTGCCTTTGTTGTGGGAGTGACGTTTCTCAGCCTGGCCCATCCAAATGTCTCCAAATGCTTCCGAGACAGTCACGGCCAAAGATGACAGGGAACGTGCCCTTTGGTCTGTTTCTCTAGTCAAAGGGGAGAAATTCTCTTGCCCAGAAGCTCTTTGACTCCAGAGCAGGCCTCTGAAAGTGGCCACTGCCGCAGCAACACTAATGGGACCACATCCCCGGTCTTGCGGGCCCTGCGTCGGGCCATTTCACTGCTGAGCTGACTGGTCCATAAACAGGCTGTGGGTAGCATCACGTGTTTTCTCACACAACATGACTGTGGTTTCTCTTAGTTTGTCTCTTATCTGGACTTTTTCCCGAGGCCTCAACTGTGTGGCAGCTGAAAACCATCTTCACGCTCATCCAGGGCGAGAATTAAACCGTCCAGTTAGTAAAGCTCTGTCCTTCAGCTCCTCTGTCTTTGGCCACCCTCCCTGCGGCATCTGACTTTAGGAGGAGTTGGAGCCGCTCAACCTGGAAGGGAAGAGCTGGCCCCCGGCACAGGGTCTCCAGCATGGAGCCCTCAGCCTGCCTTGTGGCTGCCCACTCTTTGGCCTTCATGACTCAAGTTGGGGCCGCTGGTCTCTCTTGGCTGGGTCAGGGCCCAGGGCGGCTCCTTGGCTGGCCAGCTCTTGTTGGCTGTGGGTTTCTCCTTCCCTGCCCAGGAGGTCTGCCCCCGCTCTGCTGCAGGGTCACCCCACCATGGCCTCTGGCTCTCGTCTTAGCATCTATATCACGCAGGAGCAGCAGAAATCTGGAGTGTAACGCACACCCACTCGCCCTCTGATCACACCCATTCAGCCTCTCAACTCTGTAGGCCTCCCCATGCTGCAGGGCTGCCCTGCCTTGCGTGTTCTCCTCAGCTCATCAGCAAGTTTCTAATGCCAAAGACACACACTCCATATCTCCTTTTCCAACCCCATCTTCAGGCCCATACCCCAGTGGCAGACAGGCATCCCCTACCATGGTGATGAAAGAAATCCCACAGTCTGTCTGCCAGGCCTAGCCCCTGCTATGTTACAATGGAGTGAAAGCCATTTTGCAAATTTTTCCACAAATCTTGGTGGTTGAGCCAACTGTCTTCTTTATTCTGTGTTCCTCCTTCCTTCTCTGGCTCCAGGCAACAGGCTTCCTGGCCCAGGCTCTGAGAAGAGAGGCTCCAAATGGAACATGGTTTAAAGGCAGGATATGTGGTAAGAGGGGGAAAATGCATTGCTTTATATCTCCAAAATATTATCCGTCATACACCATTCCTCTTGCAGACTTGCCATAGCTAACAGAACCCTTGTCCTTCAAGGTACTTTTCTTTGCTCCACTCTTACATTCATTCAACAAATACTATTGAGCACCTGCGATGTGCAGGCACTGCGCTGGACGCCAGATCAACAGCTGCCTCACAAACATGATGCAGATATTCTCATCTCCACCTGAAAAGATGCTCAACCCCATTTGCCACCAGGGATATGCCAATCAAAAGCACAATATCACTTCACACCCACTAGGCTGGCTTTCATCAAAAAGGCACCCAATAACAAGTGTTGGTGAGGATATGGGGAAATTGGAACCCTTATACATTGCTGGTGGGAATGTAAAATGGTGCAGCCACTTTGGAAAACAGTCCCTCAAGTGGTTAAGCACAGTGTTACCATATGACCCAACTATCCAGCACCTAAGTATGCAACTAAGAGAAACGAAAACATATTCATGCAAAAACGAGTACATTAATGTTCATAGCAGAATTACTCATAAAATCAAAAATGCAAAGCAACAAATGATGAATGGATAAGCAAAAGGTAGCATATCTATGCAAAATATTCAACCATAAAAAGAAACGCAGTACTGATACATGCTACAGTATGGATGAACCTTGAACACATATTAAGTTTAAAAAGCCAGTCACAAAAGACCACATATTGGCCAGGTGCGGTGGCTCACGCCTGTAGTCCCAGCACTTTGGACTGGGGCAGGTGGATCATGGGGTCAGGAGATCAAGACCATCCTGGCTAACACGATGAAACCCCGTCTCTACTAAAAATACAAAAAATTAGCCGGGTGTGGTGGTGGGAGCCTGTAGTCCCAGCTACTAGGGAGGCTGAGGCAGGAGAATGGCATGAACCTGGGACGCAGAGCTTGCAGTGAGCCGAGATTGCACCACTGCACTCCAGCCTGGGCGACAGAGTGAGACGCCGTCTCAAAAAAAAACAAAACAAAACAGGAAAAAACGAAAAAAAACCCACATATTGTACAATTCCATTTACGTGAAATGTCTGGAATAAGCAAGTATCTAGAGACAGAACGTAGATTAGTGGTGCCTGGGGCTGAGAGACGGGGAAGCGGGGAATGACAGCTGATTCGTATGTGTCCTGAGATTAGATAGTGGTAATAGTTGCGTGACACTGTGAATATATGAAAAGCCATTGAACTGTACACTTTGAATGGATGAATTGTGTAATTGTTAATTATATCTCAAGCTGTTAAAAATGTTCTCACCTTGTTCACTAATTGTGTCTCTTTTTTCCCAGTTTCTAAGATCTCTTGGAACAAATGTGAATTCAACTTTCTGTAATTTTGGGACTTTCTCTAACACGCTTATTACAGTTCAATATTAGGTGGACACCAATTCAATGATATTTGAATGGTCATTTTCCATTAGAAGATAAGCTTCAAGAGGGGAAGGATTTTTGTTGATTTTGTCACTATTATACCCACCATGCTTAATACAAGGCTTGACACACAGTCGAGTCTCAATAAATATTTGTTGAATGAATGGATGCCTATGTGAGCTTTCTTTGTAAATGGACACAAAAGCCCAGTGATGACTGCTGGTCATTCATTCATTCATTCCGCACATATTTTCTGCAGCCTCCTCTATGTATGGAGTGTGTGAATGAAACAGACACCTCTCTGCCCTGGGGGAACTTAGAACAAAGGAAACCTGTAGGTAGCAGTTTTCATACTTTGATTAAATACTGAAAATAAATAGATCTGACATCCAGTAAAGGTTGTGTGTATTAAAATTGCATTTTTTTTTTTGGAGACAGCATCTCACTCCCTCACCAGGCTGGAGTGCAGTGGCACAATCTCAGCTCATTTTAACCTCGGCCCCCTGCGCTCAAGCAATCCCACCTCAGCCTCCCAAGCAGCTGAAATCACGGGCACGTGCCGCTAGGCCCAGATAAATTTTCTTGTATTTGTAGAGATGGAATCTTGCCATGTTGCCCAGGCTGGTCTGGAACTCCTTGGCTCAAACAATCCACCTGCCTCAGCCTCCCAAAGTGCTAGGATTACAGGTGTGCACCACTGTTCCTGGCCTGCAAAATGTTTTAAAGTTCCTCTCAGCAGGGTTCTGAAAGAAAGTCAGGCTGAATTGAGACAGCCATACAAAGAAAAAGATTCTGAAGGACAGAGGATGGGTGAGAAGAAGTTAATCAGGAAAAAAAAAAAAAAGGTAATGAGCTTTTCCAGCAGAAAGATTTTACCAGTTAGGAAGCCTTTCCAAGTTGTGATATTAATGTCTTGTTGAAGTAGAGTAGGGAGTAAAAGAAAAGGAGAAAGTGCCAAGTCCTAGCCTTCATCTCCAATGACAGGGAAGTCTTTGAGAAGATGGGAAAGTATGACTCAGTGGCTGGAAGGAGAGAGAACAAGCGTGTTTTAAAGAGATGGGGAAGATCTAATTTAAGTACAACTGCTTTCTTCACTATGGAAACTTATGGGAAAGATAGCCAAGAGGTCAAGACAGAGGGCAAGAAGATACTCCGTGATGACCCGAGTTGAGAAACCAAGAGAAGCCAGCTTGTAGATACACAGTCCACAGCGGAGGAGGGAGGTCTTGGGGTCAAAAATCAAAGCGAGGAAACTTGTCCAGTTGACTTTTTTCCACACAGACAACCTCTTCATTCCACCTCTGTCTTGTCCCAGATTTCCATCTTAACATGCAGGGATTCTAGAAAACCATTAGTGATTCGATGTGAACAGAGCTAGGAAGTGGTTAAGACATGAATAAGGCTTTTGAAGGAGGCAGGGTGAGGTTGAAGAGTTAAGACACTTGGAGAGATGAGAGGAGGCAAGGAAGATGTGGGAAGAATAAAGTTCAGGGTCAGAGATGATACTTCCAAATCTAGCACAAATTGCAAGTGGAGCTTGGGAAAAGAAAGAGATGGGTCCGAGAAAGAGCCTGTGCCATGGAGTCTTATGAGCTAGGAAATCAATGACCAGAGCTGCTAGGGTCCTGCTGAAGGGGTCACCTGGCCTCACAACCAGCACCCCTAAAGTCCAGGGAGAGTGAGCAACTCCAAGTGAGCCCAGGCACAGATGAGCCCTGCGGGAAGGAAGGAGGCAAGGTGTACTTTTTTCCTGCAGTTAGGTGCTCCATTGTGTTTTCTGTTTGCCAAGCTGGCTGCCCACATAAAGGAACAAATGACAAAGGTGTCCCTCATCCCCCCAGGCAGTGTGCACTGACAGGTCAGGCAGGGCAGGGGTTTGGGCCCGGGAAGTTGCCAAGGACAGATCCAGGCTCTGCTCCTCCCTAGTACCGTGTCACTGGCTAGGGGCACGGACGCCACTGCTCTAAGCCCTGTATTCTCTGCAATTGTAGTGGTGATACAAAAGGACTGTTGTTGGGACAAATGAGATCGTAGAGGCAAAGCTCCTAGCATGGTATGGCGCTTGTAGTGTTTTATCAAGCCTCAGATGCACATATTTTCAGTATTTAAACATCTCTAAAATCAAGCCATGCAGCATTCTTTTTCTTCATGGTACATGAAGTGATGGTCTAACTTCCAATTTACTGTATCTTAGATCTGATAAAATATAGAAGTAGCCAACCAGTAAGTGGCAGTGGGGTGTTTTGTGATTGCTCTGCCTGTGTTTCATTCATGCTACCGTCGATGTCCAGGGATTTCCTCTTCTAAGGTGGTTGAGTCTTTTTCCTGGTGAATGGGAGCCTGGGCTCTGGAGTCAGCCCAGCTGAGGACAAGTCTTGACTCCACTGCTAACAGCGGTAAGACACGGGCGAGGTGACGTCACCTCTCTGAACCTCAGTTTCCTCTTTTCTATAATGGAGATTACAGTATTACCTAAACTCATAGGGTTATTGAGGATAACATGAGGTAAAGTTATGTAAGGTGCTTAGCACAGTGCTGCATTGTATAAATGTTAATGAGGATGATAAAAACAAATTATTAAACAGTAACATTGAAAAAATAGTAACATTGTCTTATATAACAGTATTACATTTTATAAAAAATGTTATTTGTACTGCAATCTCAGCTAC
Source organism: Chlorocebus sabaeus (assembly GCF_047675955.1). Classification (NCBI taxonomy): domain Eukaryota; kingdom Metazoa; phylum Chordata; class Mammalia; order Primates; family Cercopithecidae; genus Chlorocebus; species Chlorocebus sabaeus. The sequence continues at coordinate 39,519,385 of NC_132926.1, read as the reverse complement.
TCTGGAGGCTGAGGTGGAGGATTGCTTGAGCCCAGGAGTTTGAGACCAGCCTGGGCAAAATAGCAAGACTTCATCTCAAAAAATGAAAAACAAAGCTCACAAACTTTACTTTAGAAAAATATTCCTGAGATACCTTGGGAACCCCAAGACAACACAAGTGCCTTATCTCACCTCCCACCCCTCACCCCTGCCTCTCACCCACCCCCCTGCCCTTCCATCCTTCGTTCTGGGTGAGGCTTTCCATCTCCCCCTGCTCCGCTCCCCTCCTCAGGACTTTGGCCCCTTCTGGAAACATTACTTTAAAGCTGTTTACCTTGGAAAAAGGACTGGCTCACTCCTCCTTGGAAAAGGTCACCACAGGTTCTGGTTGGGATTTTCTCAAGCAATGAATGACCCAGGACCTCCCCCCAACAAGGCTTCTCTGTCTCTTCATCTTCCTGTCTCCTCTGCCACCCTGGCTCACTGCATCCCGTTAGCTGCCTCTGTCCTCCCGAAATTCCCTCAACACTCAGTGACCTCAATATGTTCTCCTCAAAGCCTCTCATCTCTACCCAGTGAGTCCTGTCTACCACTAAAGCTTCATGCTTGTAACATTAATAGGTCACACACTTGGAGCCTCCCTATATCTTCAGAAACCCATGGTCCTTCCCACTGAAGGTTCTACAGTGATCCTAAGAGGATTACGGATCACGCAGCTCTCCTCTTCAAGCACAACCAATAAGCTTTTCCTCTGGGGAGGCTGGAGTGGTCTACAGGTGGTTAAGCATTGCCTATTCTTTTCTCAATCCCCAGTCTTTCTCATCATCTCATCTGTACTCAAGATGGAGCTCATGACTTCCCCCTAGGTTGGCTCTCCGGCAAACCCTTATTTTTCAAGGTGAGACCCCCCGCTCCTACAACCTGCCTTTGATAACTGGCCTGCTCCACCACCCAGGGTCAGGAAAACCCAGACTTTTGTCTGCCACTTTTACTGCCAGTGGAATTCCAGCATAACACAAGCTACTCTAGAATGGCAACTGCTGAAAGTCTCAGACTTGAATGAAACATAACCAGTGCTCAACCTTAAGGTCTTATTATATTGGGGTTGAATCTGTATCAGCATCATGGGCCCTGCAGATGCCCCTGGGGGAAGCTTTGAAATAGGACTTTTCACTGGTTTTATAACACAACAGGATGACTCTAATGGTCTAAGGAGCATGTCATACACACACACACACATACACACACACATACACACAATCCTAGCTTCTCAAAACTTGTTTCTGCTCCTTTAAATTTCTTAAAGACATAATACAATGTACTGGATAGGATGGGGTGTCAGATTTCATGAAATCCAGCAGCAGTATGGTGTCGTTGAGTCAGAGTCTAGAAAGCGGTGTGTCAGATGAGAATCCCAACATTTTCTTATTCATCAGTCTGTCCATTCACCAGTCTGTGTATCCTCTGACATGTTCCCCACAAAAAAAAAAAAAAAAAAAAAAAGTGGCATTTCAGCCAGGATATGGAGGACAAAATGGCATATAAAGATGTCTACATTACAACAAGAGAAGACAAACTCAAGCCAAATAAAGAAATGGAGCAAGAGGCTCCATTTCTGGTCCAAGGACAAAACCTGTTTGTCCTTCCTGCTGAGATGCCACATCTTCCAGTTCACGCCTGCAATCCCAGTACTTTGGGAGGCCAAGGCAGGAGGATTACTTAAAGCCAGGATTTTGAGAGCAGCCTGGGCAACACAGCAATACTTTATCTCTAGATCTTTTTTTTTTTTTTTTTAATTAGCCAGGTGTGGTAGTGAGTGCCTATAGTCCCAGCTACTCAGGAGGCTGAGGTGGGAAGATCACTTGAGCCCAGAAGTTTGAGGCTGCAGTGAGCTGTGATAGTGCCACTGCACAGTGAGGCCTTGTCTCAAAAAAATAAAAACAAAAACAAAAAAGAAACGAAGAAAGAAAGAGACAGAAAAAAAAAGAAAAAGAAAGACAGAAAAGAAGATGGGTGTGGTGGCTCATGCCTGTAATCCCAGCACTTTGGGAGCCCAAGGCAGGCGGATCACAAGGTCAGGAGTTCGAGACCAGCCTGGCCAACATGGTGAAACCCCATCTCTACTGAAAATACAAAAATTAGCCGGGCACGGGTGGTGACAGGCACCTTTAGTCCCAGCTACTCGGAAGGCTAAGGCAGGAGAATCGCTTGAATCTGGGGGACAGAGGTTGCAGTGAGCTGAGATCATGCCACTGCACTCCAGCCTAGGCAATAGAGTGAGACTCGGTCTCAAGAAGAAAAAAAAAAAAAGAAAAGAAAAGAAAAAAGAAAAAAAACAGAAAAGAAATAGAGCAAGGAAAGATCACCAGCCTTTTAGTCCTTCCCAGGCTGATGGGGAGAGGAAAAGGGAAGATGACAGCAGTGGGCTGTCCTCCCACTACCAAATGTCCCACGCTAAAGATGTTGCAGGCCTTGGAGGGGCTCTGAAAAATCTACACTCTGGACTCTGTTCCTCCCAGGCTCCCTGGGGCTAGTTCCAGCCTCATCCACATGCTGTCTTGTTCATGCCCCTGAAAGGAATGGAGGAAGCGCCCTGGCTGGCCTGATGGTGACTGTCTTCCCTTTCTCAACCTTCCCATCCTGACTGTCCCCTCTGGCCTCACTCCCACTGACTTGGGATGCCACAACGGTCTTGCAGTCCAAGAGCCTTCCTGCCCGCCAGCCCACCTCTACTCACAAAGGAAGACCTGTCTGGAACTGAGCAAGCAGGCCCCCAGGGGAGGGCCTGGGCTCCATGCCACTCCCCTTCTTTAAGAAAAGGGACAGGTCCAGTCCAGTGAGGGAGGCAGAAGGAATTCCCCTTGTTAAATGTCATCTCCCAGGCTCAGGCAGAGGCCATGGTAGCTGGGTGCAAGGAAAGTTCTTTGCTTCAGGCACCTGGTCCACCAGGGCTATGTGACTAGGCACCTCACCATCCAAATTAAATCAGACGCAATCAATTTGGATTCAACACACTGCCATCTAATCCTTTGCACAGTCAAAAACGTTTAGTTTCCCTTCGAAAACTGTTACTTCTGTTTCCTAGGTAAAAGGTGTAGGAGAAAATGTGGTCGCTAAAGCTCCTACATTCGTGATGTTTATGTGACCGTGACTTGTCACATGACCTTGGGGAGGCTGCTCTTGTCTTCACTGTCCCATTCTCTTAATTGACACCCTTATATAGGACTTATATACAAGGAACTCACCCAGACACAGTTAGGTAATAAAGGTGAAGTCATGGCTAAGGGCATGGGTTTTGAAGCGAAGCTTCCTGAACTTAAGTCCAGAAAGCCAATTCATCTCTCTGAGCTTCCTTTATAAAATGAGGCCAGTGATATACCCACCTCACGTGTTTGTCAAAAGGATGCAACAAGATAATGCAAGGGAAGCACTTAGCACATTGCCTCAAATACATAAAATATGCATTCTAGCATCTAATAATTTTAGCTATTATTTTTGTTGTGATTATTCAGGATGAACGAGATAAGCTTCCTGTCCTTGAGAGAAGGTGAGAAGCTAAATCATAAATATCATGACCAGCTGTGAAAAGTGCTGTGAAGGATGTGCCAGGGGCTGGGGGGATGGAAGGCTGAAGAGGAGGGGGTCAGGAGGACTTTCTGGAAGATGTGGCATCTCAGCAGGAAGGACAAACAGGTTTTACGCATGTGAGCATGGAATAAAGGAATCACTTGAACAAAGGCCCAGGGGTGGGCAAGTAGAGGGCATCTTCTCCCAGTGTGCATGGCTGATGCCGCTGAGCAGGGGGTTTGCAGGGACACACAGGGTGAGTGCAAGCCTGCTTGGAGTCAGATCATGGAGGACCTTGAATGATGTCATTCCAAAGCATTTAGACTTTGTTCTGCAAGCAAATGAAAGTGGAGCCAGTGGAGGCTTTGGAGAAGGGAATTCAGAAATTCTTCTGGAAACTTGTTGGTTACTGGTACGGGGCTGGGCAGAGCAGAGGCCACGGGGCGCAGTGTCCTCTATTTCCATCTCTGAAAAGCTCATCATTCCTCAAGTCTTCTTGACTAGACTACAAGCTAGTCGAGGACAGAAGCACGTGCTTCCTTCTCACCACTATGTCCCCAGCACAGTCCCTGGGGCTCAATAAATGGCTGTTGAATTGAAATAGACAAAAGATCCTAAACTTGGGCCATGAGAGTGGAAGGAAGAGGATGGCTCCAAAGACACTCAAAGAGAAGAATGAAGAGGATTCTTCAAAGGAGTAATCAGAGGTGACTCGGGCATAGAGGGGCTGGAAGGATGAATGGAGAGGCTGTGGGGCGTAGAGGGGCTGGAAGGATGACTGGAGAGGCTATTTACTGAGAGAATGGACGCAGCCAGGAGCAGCCTATCTGGCAGGACGACTGCTGTGCTCACTGTGGGGTGTGTCACAGCTGAGGTGAACAGAGTCATCCATCTGCTGACTGGCAGGCAGTGGACGTGGGCTCTGGAGAGAACCCAGAATGTGAGGCAGGCGGAGGAGAAGCGGAGCAGATGGGAAAGATGGGATCTGCAAGGAAGAACAGAGGGGAGCCTGAAGGGCGAAGCAGACAGATGCAGCCACCCTGGGGATCACTCCACACTCCCAGATCCCCAGTGCAGCTGGTTGCCACAGAGGAGCAACCCCAGGATCCTGGGGAGAAGAGGCACAGTCAGGAGGAGAGCCAAGAGGTACAGGATCACAGCCTTCAAGAGGGAAGTCAGGCTGGTTTGCATTGGCCGAAGCTACAAAGAGGTTAACCAGAGTGGAAAGTGGGTTCTGGAGCCTCGGGATTGGTCTCCTGCCCCACAGCTTTGCTGTTCCCGTCACTTCTGCACACTGGCACTGAGGTCATGCTTCTCAAGGAAGATCCGCATGCACCAACCTTTGGCTCAGAAAACTTCCCTTGTTTCCTACTTCCCAGCTAGGAAGGCCAGAGTCCTTGGCCAAGCATTTAAGTGACCTCAAATCTGGTGTGAAAAGCCTCACTTCCCATCATGTCCTTCCACAATGCAGCAATCTGAGCTGCTCCCTCTCCCCTGTTGCACACCAAGAACTTCCATGCCTTCCTATGTTGGTTCTTGCTGTTCCCTCAGTTAGGAAGGACATTTTGCTCCATGTTCTGCTAATTAAAACTCTCCTCATCCTTCAAAGCCTATGTCAAATGCTACCTCCACTGCAAAGCCTTCCCTGGTCTCTCCAGTCTGGAGGGTCCTTCTTCAAGGACTCACGGTGTGGTGCTTTGCCTAGCCAGTACTTCATTCTTTCTGCAGCTGAGTTGTTGGCCCCTATCCACTCACACAAGCATGAGAGCAGAGAACCTGTTTTACCTTTGCATCTCCCGTGGTATAGATTCTTACATGCAGAAGGCACTCAACCAACACCAGCAAAGCATATGAAGAAATCAGGATAAAAAACCCACAAAAACCTGAGAGCAGTAGATGCTGGCAGTCCTACCACTTTCAATCATTTATTTGGAAATTACGATGTGCCTCACAGTTATTTGGACTTCAGGGGTTTTGCGCTGCAATTAATGTCTCGGCCCGATGTTGGGTTGCCTTACAATCACATGTGTTATCTGTGATCTCTAGGGCCATTTTGGTTCTGAGAGCATGCTATTACACATACACTAAGACGTTTCTGAGTATTTCCCATAGTTAGACAAAAATGGAAAAACTTGGCCCAACCGTCAGAAGCGCTTTCTCACATGTGCTGCCTATGACAGTGGTTTAGGGAAATCTCTACACAGTTCCACCAGGATCATAAACACATTTCCTGAGCTATGAATTAAGAGGAAAAACTTTCTCAACATGCAACACAAACTCAAAAAGCAGCTGTTCATTTAACCATCTATCATCTTCTTCTGACCCTACGAACAGGCTCTGACAGTATTTAGATTACATGAACATACTGTTTTATTCCTCAATAGCTTGCCGTTTGTAAAGAAAACATATATTCAAGAATGTATTCAACATGGTTCAGGAGAACCTACTATGTATGTGTCAGTGGAGTGTCTGTGTTAACAAACGATGTCCAGTATACGAATCAGGTTAGTTCTTTCTTGGTCTGTATTTTAGGGGTAAGACGTCTTCTGTATTGTTATATAAAACTGAGAGCAATTTAGGATGGATCTAAACAGTCCTGCTTTTTTCTTTTTCTTTTGCCTGCTTTGTTTTTGCTTTAAGACAATTGTAAAACACAGCTGCTAAATAGAAAGGAAGGCTACATTCCTCTTGCAGCTGTGAGCAACAGAATTATTTAAATGTATTTCTAATCCAACAAACCTGGTTCTTGGTAAGGAAGAGAAAAAGAGCTAATTGTCTTTAACACTTAAGACTTTAACACTCCCCTCCTTCAAAAAATTAGGGTAAAGGGCAATATGGTCAGAGGGTATTTTGAGTGATTTCTAAATTCATTTTTCTTGGATCCTGCAGAGTAAGATGGGAGGGAGTTTTTGAAACCACTGGACTTGCGAGGAAATGCTTCTTCTAGCTTCATAACAATAGCAATGAACACGTTCTGCACATTTGTCTCATGCTGGGCAGAGTGTTCGGGAGAGCTTTACCTGTTTTACCTGATTACATCCTCTGAGGTATGTGCCATTTACACCTGGGGAAACTGAGGCTCAGAAAAATGACCTTGTCTGTGGTCACATGGCTGTTAAGGGGTAGGAATGGAATTTAAACCCCATTGTCTAACTTCAGGACCCACATTTCAGCCACAACTGAGGTTTTTCCTAACCTAACCCCATTGTGGTGGAATTGCACACAAAAACATACTTGAGAGGTGAGTAATGTCATCATTCCATTACATACAAGTTAAAAGACTATACAGTATGATACCATTTTTGTTATGCACATGCATATATATGCATAAATAGGTAGATAAAGAGACAGACACAGACATAAATAGGAAAAAAACTGAAAAGATATAAATCAATATTACCAATATTTTAACAGTGATTACCACTGAATGATGGATAAATTTTAATCTTCTTAAAATTCTTGAAATTTTCTATTTCCTATAATGAGATCTATTACTTTAATTATTCAAAAATAATTTTGAAGTAACATATACTTATTAACTCGACAATTTAATTAAACAAATAGATTTTGAGCATCCACTGAGTACCAGACACTGTATACTCAAAACAATAAAAAACTACACGAAAAAGACAGCAAATTACTCATATCCCTGCTCTGCTAACATTTTGGATGTTCTCCTTCAGGTCTTTTTCTGTACAGTTTTTTTGTTTTGTTTTTTGAGACAGAGTCTTGCTCTGTTGCCCAGGCTGGGATGCAGTGGTGCAATCTCAGCTCACTGCAACCTCCGCCTCCCGGGTTCAAGCCATTCTCCTGCCTCAGCCTCTCGAGTAGCTGGGATTACAGGCATGCACAACCATGTCCGGCTAATTTTTGTATTTTTAGTAGAGATGGGGTTTCACCCTGTTGGCCAGGCTGCTCTCGAACTCCTGATCTCAGGTGATCCTCCTGCCTCGGCCTCCCAATGTGCTGGGATTACAGGTGTAAGCCACCACGCTCTGCCTTCTATGCAGTTTTTAAAGTAACTGGCAACCAAGGCAGATAGTCAAGCCTGGTTTATAGTTAGGAGTTCGACCACCTTCCGGACCTGACACTCTGCTCCTATCATGTTTCACATCACTTCTCTCTAAGCTTCAGTTCCATCATCAGTGAAACGGTTTAAGAGGGGGACCTACCTCATCAGTGATTAAGTGAGTTAATATAAATAAAGTGCCTTGAAGCAAACAACTGATAATAGCTATTATTATTATTATTCTGTGCAGAATCTCTGCATTGTGGTACTGTTGTTTTCCATCTCCTTTCTTCTGAAGAGCAGTAACACAATAGTGTTTTTCTTGGAGAGCACAGACAACTGTTCAGGCTATTCAGGCATCTAAAGTCACCTTTGAGTTTAGAAGGTGAGTGACATCACTCAGTCAAGGCAAATTCTATCAGAGTTGAGAATTTGGGCTTTTTCTCATCTTTTATTCTTAGTTGATCCAAAAATTCCCCAGGAATAGTGGAGTTGGCTCATTTGGCCTCCTATCTCAGCCAATGATACAAAGAACAGAGATAGCTACCATGGTATAAAGAGAGAGGAGTGTTTGCACACCATTCAGAAAGTCAAGGAGGCAGATGTTGGACAAAGATCTTACTTGTGTTTGGAAACGTAATAAATACGACGAGTTACAAGCAATAGGCTATCTAAACTATTGCTTATACAGTTCTATATCTTCAGGCCTTGGTGTTCTATTCTGCTTGATGATTGTGGGATATGGTTCTATGAGCTCTTTAGAAGGAAGATGTTTGGTATCAAGCTATTTCTGGAAGAGCGAGCCTGATTCTATTGTGGTCTTGCTCCACTCCAGCCTCAGCCACCATTATCTCTTTTCTGTATGACTCGATAGCCCCCTAAATCATGTCCCTGCCTTCCCTGCACCCCTCTTAGGGTCAGTAGGGTCAGTTCTCCACTCAAGGGTCCACCTTCTTTATAGGAGAATATCAATCTTCAGCGAGGGTCTTAAAATGTCAATCATTGCCTGACCCCTGCTACATCCAACATGCCCAGTGACTTTCCGCTGCCCTCAGAACAAAGCCCCAAACTCTTTACATGAGTTTGGGGCTCCAGGGCCCTGCATGAGGTCTTTGCATGCCTCACCAGCCTCATTTTGACTACTTTCCCCCAGAACCCTGGCCTCTGTGACATTTTAGCACACACCAAGCTCATGCCCACCACAGGCCCTCCCACCTGTTCTCCCTCCCTGACGAACAGTCCTTACCCTGCTTCATGCATGCCTGGTGCCCCTTGTTCTACTGGCCACCACCTCTATGTCACCTGCTCAGAGAGGCTCCCCTCCCCTCCCAATGTATAACAGCTTCCCCTGTCCTGGTGCCTTGTTTGTTCTCTTTGGAGAAGAATTCTTATCAAACTCCCCGTTGACTTGGTTTATTTCTTTGTTGGCCTACCTTTTCGTGTGTGATGCTCTATCTGTCAGCCACTCCTCTGCCCCATCAGAATGTTAGTGGCTCAAGAGCATGGATCGTATCTGCCCTTGTATTGTATCTCCCCTCCAGGGAGGGCCCACATGGGGTAGCTACTCCATAAATATGAAAGGAAGGGAGGTAGGTAGGGAGGGAGAAAGTCCCTGGAGAGGGGGACACCTTTCCAAGGCAGCCCCATTTCCTGTGAATGTAGGTGGTATCCCTGCTCAGCCCTAGCGTTACTGTGCGAGTTAAAAATAAAACCCTTGGGTGGAGTGAGAAGCCTTTAAAGAGGCTGGGGGAGAGATAATGAGAAACATGAGCCAGCCAACGCAGGTCCAGCAGGATGTGGGACCGGCCAGGAAGCAATGGGATCTTGGCTCCGGAAAAACACTGACTTTGGGGCTGCAATAGTCTGACCAATGCACGACTCCTGATTAGTCACCAGAAGCCTCTCTCTGGATCTGCCTTGTATGAAAAGACTTTAAAGTAGCCAATTCAGGATATGCTTCCATCCTAGAGCAAGACATGGCTGGAGGTTTCTAAAGAGATATTCTTTACAATTCCTAGAACAAGGGACTCCACACCCCTCCTCTGCCTGCCATGGGTCAGAAGAAGAGGGAGAGGCCTGGAGGGAACGAGAGGCCATAAGGCCTTCCTTGGCTCACCCTCCCTCTGACCTCCCCCAGGGCCCATCCAGCGTGGGAGCCGAACCTCCCACCACAGTAGGGCTGCAGCCAGAGATCCCAAGGTGAAGCCGCCCTCCAAAGGCTTGGCTCGGTTCAGGGGCGGTGTGAGGTGGGGAGGGTCAGGTCAATGGGTCGTTAGAAACAACTCGGTCATTGCCTTGGAAACGCTTCCCCCTGCGCCGCATGCATCTGGATCCACCCTGAACCAGCTGTGTATTAAACCCTCAGACCTCAGTGGGAGGTGGGGAAGCCTTAGGGAGGGTCAGAGTGGGACAGGAAGAGGTCCACCTTCTGTATAGGAGAAAATCAATCTTCAGGCCTTAATGAGAGGCCTAACAACCCAGGGGAGCAGCAAGCAAAAATCCATATTCTGGCCTCCCTTGGTGAAAAGATGGGCTGAGTGGAGTGTGGGGGCTGCCAGCATCCCCTCCTACAGACTGCGACCTGGACCCCTTCCCAGAATCCATCTCTCTGTGCTGGCGCGGAAGCCAAGTGATGTGCTCATGGTCACCTGGTGCAAGGGAATATTCTCAGACCTTGAAAACATTGATCACCACTGAGTTTTTCCATATCCACAGCTCTGAGGCAGTCAGGAGGACCACAAAGGAAGGGGAAGAGAATTAGCAAGAATCAAAAGAGACAGCTATGCTAGGAGCTTTACATGCCACCTTGAATTTAACCTCCACCACCATCCTCTGAGACAGGAGCTCTTATAGAGAAGGCAACTAAAATGTAAAGAGGACCTGTTCCCCACCCAAGGTAACCCAACAAGGGAAGGTGGAGCATCGGGCAGCCAAAATGCAAAACGGCTGTGCAATTTACCACCTATACTAGCCTGTCTTTTTATCTCTGCAGTCAATGTCCAAATGATTTGAACTCAAAGCCCACTGCCAAGGAACATTGAGCAGAATTTTCAAAAAGTGCGTGTATTGAGGAACTGAACACCCCCTGCGTGGTTGGGAATCCCAAAGCCTTTTTGTGTGTTGAGCAAAAGGAATCTATTGAAGTCAACTCTTCTTTAATCATTTGTTGGGAACATCTACAGCTTAAAACTGCTGAACAAGTAACCTGTGTCTGCCCTGGGCTTAACCTCTTTAACGGGGCTATTTCTTTCTTGGCTAGTTCTAGGCTCCTGACACGAGGATTTTAAGTGCTTAAAAGGCACAGGATAATAATCTTCCCCTGGAACAAAAGGCTGATAGAGGAACAGCAGGGAAACAGGTGACCTCCATGTCCTAGTACCATTTTTTGAGTTCAAGTACATTCTCATGAACACTTCCAAAAAACCTTGCTGGAAAATTTGCCAGCAGCAACAATCATTCATATCTTGTTGAGCAAATACTAGGTGCTGTGCATTGTGTGCTAAAACATCTTAGGCACTCTACATGGATTCTCTCACCACATTCTTACACCAACCCTATGAGATAGGAACAAGTTACACTGATGCAGTGCGGGCATATACGATAGACTTTAGATGTATTAACTCACATCTTCCTGTCAACAACCCTAGGACAGAACTGCTGCTATTATCTCTATTTTATGGAATCAAAGAGGTTGTGTAACTTGTCCAGGGTCATGCAGCTATTGAATGTCAGATCCAGAATTCACACTCAGACAGTCCCACTCCAGGGTTCACGCTCTTGACCACCATGCTACCCTACCAGAGTGCCACAGGCTGTGGCTCTGAAATAGGGAAAGGTTAATGAGAGATAGGTCAGAACTGTCAGAAGAATTCCTGTCTTCTTCTGTGTGAGCTCACTTTCCAAGAAGCTTAGGGCTCTGCTTCACACGCCTTCAGCTAAGACATCCCAGGACCAGCCTGGGAGAATGGCAGTGAGCTTTGTGTGGCCAACTGAGTGAAGATTTAATCCTTGGAAAGAAACTCTCATTTGAAAGAAACCATTCTGAAGTCGCCCTGCATCTCTGCCATTTAGAAAGATCCCCATTCTTACAAAAAAACAAAAACCAAAAAAACAAAACCATCAAGGCTCAAGGAGGAATGTTTTGCTCCTATAACAAATACCACCTTATCACCAAAGGCAATGCAGTCAGCTGCAAAAAGCCTGGACTGGCCCAGGCAGCAGCTCTCTTCTCTGGGCTGCTGAATTTGCTTGTGTAGACTCCAGGGAGTGACTCTGGAGCATTCATTCTCAACTTTCCTTTAGTGGCTGTTTCTTAATTCTGATAGATATTCTGAGGAAGGATAAGAAGAGTCTCGTTTCCTAGAAGCTCTTTATGTCCTTAAAGGTATTGGTGCAGCACTTTGTACACATTGGTTAATCAATGCAAACTGCTTCCACTATTCCCATCAGACTGATGGGGAAGGCAGAGATGAGCTACATTGTCTGTCTCCATGGGTGCAAGGGCTGGAACATGCTGGATCCATGTCTCCCTTCTGGGTGCCTGACATCACTTGTTTGTCTTTGATGCCCATCAGCCAAAAGAAGTTATTCATCTCTAAGCATGAATAATACCAGTAGGGTGGATTTTTCCAGGCTTCTGAAGTGAGTTCTCTGAAGAGATGACACTAAGCCGACTAAGCCAGAGCAGCTGACACATAGCATAGGGTCCTGGGAACTGCAGAGGCCAGCCCACCTGAGTTAGGGTGAGAGGCTCTTGATGCAAAAGTCTCAGCCTTACTTTCCAGGCCCCTTTCCAGAGCTATAAGGGGCAACAGAGGGTAGAAGGTCCTATTGCTGTCCTGAGTCTTCGCTTTAACACTCCCAACATTTAGTGATTCACTCAGTCATTCATTAGACTGATATTTGAGCACCTACTCTGTGGCATGGCTCTGTCCTATTCACTGGGAATATAGCAGGGAACAAAACAGACAAGGTCTTGTTCCTGCTCTCATGAGGCTTATATTCTAAGGGGGAGAATGGGTAATAGAAAGTTTTTTTAAAAAATTGACAAGATAATTACGAATTGGGGTAAGCGGCATGAAGGAAAAAGAAGTCAGAGGGGAGAAACAGGGAAGAGTTTTGGAGGAAGTGACAAGAGAGGCAGGGCCTGAAGGACGGAAAGAGGCCTGCTACCTGAAGAACTGGGTGGAAAGCATCCCAGGCAGATGAAACAGCAGTTGCAAAGTCTGAGAGTCAGGAAAGGGCCCAGAACAGCAGAGAAATAGACAGGAGGCCAGGGACTGGATGGGTGGGGAGATGTGGGATGGGTGGGAGTCAGATGGATCTTGCCCCCCAAGAGGCCTCCTGTCTACTTTCTCACCTTCCTGAAAATCACCAGTCTCCCTTATAGTGTGCTTCAGGAACTCATCCTTGCTAAGCCAAATCCAGTCCCTCTGCTCAAATTGAAGAGAAGGGAATTCTTTTTGTGGCAGATGGGGTATGTGGTAAAGGTATGGCATTTGGTTTTATATGCAGACTTTTTTACATACGGATCACGCCAACAACAGCTGAGAAGCTCCCCAGCGATGGATGTATTTGCCTCGGAATGGAGTCATTCAGGCACCTGCAAGGCTGCAAACACCAAGCTGGGACTCTCCCTCACCTGCAGCCCCAGTCCTATCTTGCTGCTTCTTGGTGACATCATGAAAAAGGCAAATTGGGCTTCAGGTTCTCTGCACTCCTCCTTTCAGCTCCCTCTGCCCCTTTTTGGGCTTGTCTCCACCCATTCTCTCCCCTGGTGCTCTCAGGGGGTCTGCCTGGACTAATCTCTGCCATTCGCCAAGTCTCTGATGAATAAGTCACCTTCTGAATGCACGCCTGCTCCTGCAACTTCAGGCAAAGTACAGGCAGGCAAAGCAGAGGCTAGATTTACAAGACCTTTCTGTGTCCTCCAAATAATGCCAAAGAACAGGCTGTCTAGTCCACTGCAGTCTGAGCCTGGCCCAGCTGCCCAGCTTACTAATTAGCTGTACTGACAGGAGAGTCCCTATTCAGACCCTTCCCAATGGAGCCATTGCAAATGCCTAGAGCACACTCTGTTGAGGAAAGACTATGGCTAAAACACTTTGAGGAGTGGCCTGGAACTTCACTCCCTAATGGCCATGCAGCCAACCTTGAGGGTGTGAGCTCAGAAAACCTGACATCTCTCTCCAGGGCTGACCCACTACTGAACCTTGCCATCTGCCTCTCTAGCCCATCGGTACCTTCGTTGAAATGAGAGAACGCCCTACTTCGGATCACTTTCTCCCCTGGCTTTCTAGGGCTCACAGCTTAAGGAACTAAATCCTCAGCATGGCTGCACAGTCTGAGCCCGCCTGCTTCCTGGGTTCTGGCTTGCCCCTTTGTCCCTGCACTCAGCCACACTGGCCTTCCTCCCGCTCCTTGGTGATGCCAGGCTTCCTCATGCCAGGCAACTTTTGTGCATGCTCCTCTCCCTTCCACCTGAAACACTCTGCCCCCACCAGTTGAAACCTGCCGATCCATCAGACCTCAACCCAAGCCTCACCTCCTCATGGAAGCTTTCCCGGACCCCCTGTTGGGGTCAAGCTGCCCTGCCATGTGGTTTTTCAGGACCACCTGGTAGAATCGCTGCTTGATTGATGTGTGTACCCCCATCTAGCCTCTAACTTTCATGAAGGTGGGGGCTCTTGGCCTCAGGCACTGCTGTAGCCCAGTGTCTCCCATGCCCTCTGGCACACAGGAGGCATCCATGCCGAGCTGAATGAACCTGACATGGCCCTCAGTAGGTCCATCCCAATCCCCTGTCCCTCTCCTCTTTTCTTCCAGCGTCCCTTCTTTTATTTTCTTTACATTTGCTTCTTTCCTTCCTCTTCACTCTTTCTGTTCATTTCTTCTTCCTTCTTGGGCCTTGGGCCTACTTATTGCTCCCAATTTGCCAAACCTTTGCATAATGTGTAGGCCTTCAACCAGATCACCCCAGAGCCATGGGCCTAGTGGGGGAACCTAGGAATCTGGCTTCCTACAGGGTTAGTCTGTTATGGTTGCCATAACAAGCACCATAGGCTGGGTGACTGAAACAACAGAAACTAGAAACTTATTCTCTCACAGTGCTGGAGGCTGGAAGTCCAAGATTAGGGTGTCAGCGGGGTTGGTTCCTTCTGAGGCTATGAAAGAAGGATTTGTTCCAGGCCTCTCTCCTTGGCTAGTAGATAGCCATCTTCTTCCTATGTCCACTCACTTTGTCTTCTCTCTATGCATGTCTCTGTATGCAAGTTCCCCCTTCTTATAAGGGCACCAGTTATAGTAGAGCAGGACCCACCCTAATGATTTCATTTTAACTTGATTTTCTCTGTAAAGACCCTATCTCCAAAAAAAGGTTGCATTCTCAGGCAATGGGGATGGGGGGTGAATTTCATCTTATGAACTTGGGGGTGGACACAATTCAACCCTAACACCTACCACCACATGTCCATTGCCCCAACCCTCTTCGACTCATTGAATGAAATAAAAATAAGGAAACACCGGACACGTCTTCTGAAGAAATGACACAGGAGTCTGGGAATGGGATGGGCATGACAGGAATGGCAACTGGAGAAAGACACCCTACCCAAGAATGAGAAAGCAGGGTGGTACTGACAGGAGCTAAAACTATCATTGAATGGCCTAGCAGTTAGTTATACATCTAGGCTCTGGTAAGCTGCTAGTTCTGAGTTCAAATCCCCACTCAGTCACTTACTACCAGTGAAGTTTTTCCCTTGCTCATAAAATGTGAGTAATAGTAATACCTCACTTATGGGATGGTTGTGAAGATTAAATGAGAGAATTGCCCAAGCAGAGGGCTTCACACTCTACCCAGCACATAATAACTCAATATGTACCAAATGTGTTGTTATTGTTATCATAATTGGGGGGGGGTCTCACCAGGTAATTCAGGAAGAAGTGATAACAAAGAAGAGGGTAACTGTCATGACTGAGTCCACACAACTCTGTGTTCCCTCTCATAGTCACAACAAGAAAGGAAGCTGAGCAACTGCCAGACCTGATCTTCTTTAATTGTGGTCTGTGGACCAAAGACATCAGAATTACCTAGGCCCCACCCAGAAAATGCAGAATCCTGGGTCCCTCATGAAGCCACTGAATCAAAATTGTGGGGAGCACCCAGGAACCTAATTTTTAAATAAGCTCCCCTGTGATTCTTATGCACGTTAAAATTTGAAAACCCCTGGACAAGACCACAGGTCCTGGAGGAGCAGAGATGAGTCATGTCCATGAGTAATACCCCATGTCGACTCAGCCCTGGTGCCAGGTAGGCACGCCCCTCACACCTGTTCTCATCACCAGCATTCCTTGGACAAAGTCAGGAGACGGTCTTGAGCAATTAGGTATAAAACAAATCTCTGTAAGTCACATTTTAAATATACTATTTAGAGGGGTTGCATTGGCAAATCAAATTGTTTTCATTATTGTAAATTTTACTGTGCTCAGATACTTAGTTTTGGACTATCTATTCTTCCTCTCCCCACAGCTGAGGTTACCCAATCTTGACCTCAGGTTTAGCTCAAGATGACCTCTGGCCTTAGGCTTAAGGATTATAAGGCACCCTGGCCCAGCACGCTTGCTGTGCTTAGGGCTCTGTTGTTAGGCACTCTGTTTATTTTGTTCTTGGGCACCATCTACTACCTGGTCAGAAAAACCTTAGCCCCACTGTACCCCAGTGCCTGTGTTCATGTCTTGCCCCAAAGACCCAATCCCAGAGGCTACAGGTCCTCAAGGCTGAGATTCTACCTGTGGCCCAAGCTAAGGTCCTGCCATCTCTTAGCAGAGTTTCCAAATCCTGGCCTACTTTCTAGGGTCTTCCAATATCATCTGGTGCTGAATTCCTGTCACCAAGCTCCATGTGCCTCTCAGGACACCTCTCATAATCCCCCCAAACCATATACAGCCTACCAGTGAGGAGCACAGGCTCACTAGACAGCCTAGGTATGAAGCTTGGCTCTGCCACTTGGTAGCTGTGTGACCTTAGCCAAACATCCCACCCACCAAGCCTCAATTCCTGCATCTATAACAGCCCCTACTATTATATGCAGGGTTGTAATGAGTATTGAGTGAGGTGATACACTTACAGCCAAGCACAGTGCTTAGACACAGCAAGGGTTCAATAAATGTTGGGGACCAGTTCGCAAGGGTTCAATAAATGTTGGGGACCAGTTCAGAAGCTGTTCTATGTCTGAATGCTCATACATGTGAACAAAGCTCCATGCCAAAGCAAACGTGCCTCCCAGCTACCCAAGCAGTGGCACCAGGAGTCACTCATAGAGTGTCACTTTGGGCTTTGGAACAAATAGACTTGTAAGCAGCCTTTTCTCCTCTTTTCTTTTCTTTCTTTCTTTCTTTTTTTTTTTTTGAGATAGAATTTCACTCTTGTCACCCAGATTGGAGTGCAATGGTGTGATCTTGGCTCACTGCAACCTCTGCCTCCCAGGTTCAAGCGATTCTCCTGCCTCAGCCTCCCACGTAGCTGGGATTACAGGTGTGTGCCACTATGCCAGGTAATTTTGTATTTTTTGTAGAGATGGGGTTTCACCATGTTGGCCAGGCTGGTCTTGAACTCCTGACCTCAGGTGATCCACCCGCCTTGGCCTCCCAAAGTGCTGGGATTAGAGGCATGAGCCATCACACCTGGCCGAAGCAGCCTTTTCAGAACTCAACTTTGAATAATAATAATAATAATAATAGCAAATACACAGTACTCACTGTGAGCTGGACCCTGTGCTGATAAGGGCATTACTCATTTGATTCCTTCCATAACAAGGTTGGTACTTTATTACCCCCACTTTACAGATGAGGAAACCAACGGCCAAGGTCACAGGACTAATAACTGGCAGAATTTGGATCCCAGGCAGCCCAGCTATGGAATCTATGTACTTAGCTAATGTGTTATGCTCCCTCTCTCTCTCTCTTTTTTTTTTTCTTTTTTTTTTTTTTGAGACTGAGTCTCGCTCTGTCACCCAGGCTGGAGTGCAGTGGTGTGATCTCGGGTCACTGCAAGCTCCGCCTCCTGGGTTCACGCCATTCTCCTGCCTCAGACTCCCGAGTAGCTGGGACTACAGGTGCCCGCCACCACGCCCAGCTAATTTTTGTTGTTGTTGTTGTTGTATTTTTAGTAGAGACGGGGTCTCACCGTGTTAGCCAGGATGGTCTCGATCTCCTGATCTCCTGATCCACCTGTCTCAGCCTCCCAAAGTGCTGGGATTACAGGCGTGAGCCACCGCACCCAGCCACTCCCTCTCTTGAGTAGTCTAAATTAATTATTAAAAAGCAAAGGGGGAAACAAGGAAAAAGTTAAAAACAGAGAAATGTTTTAAGCAGATAGCATTGGCACCAGGATTCTTGCAAGTGAACTCAAGAAGCTCACTTCTGGCTAGGTTTAAACCATGGTGTATTTAATAATCAAAGTAATTGCTATTCCTTCCCTCCCCTTTTCTCTCCCTATAGGCCACTGGCCCAGATGCTTGTTCTTGTTCCTGTACCTTGGACTCCTTCACTTATCTTTCCGCTGAGTTGGACACGTCAGCCCAGGCCCATTCTCTGTTACCTTCCCACCCAATCAGTCCCCTCCCTTCTCTGTGGTTGTTTGGGCTGGATCCAGTCATATCTCAAGATGGGGACACCTTGTTGGTAGTTGAACATTTTTTGATTAGTGAACCCTTTCTTCAGAAAAAGTACTCTCACCCACATGTATAGATGTTAGATTTACCTAAAGCATGGTATGCCTATGGCACAAATGACTTCAGATTATTTTTCCAGCAACCTTAAATCAAGGGATACTGCATTAGCCATTCAATGCTTATTTAATGAGGTGGAAATGGGTGTGTCTTCCACTCTGCACAATACCTAACCCCTGGCAGCTAGCACACAGGCTGAGTGTCAGAGGCGTTCGAACCAGAGCAACTCCATCTTGAGTGAGGGCTAGGAAAATGAGGCTGGGACCTGCTGGGCTGCATTCCCAGAAAGTTAGGCATTCCTAGACTCCAGACGTTTACAGTTAAGGAAATAGATCGATAATGTTTACCACACAGACCCAGACTTGGGGGTGTCCAGATAGCCCGATATTTTGAGAACAAAGGCATTCCTAATTTTGCTTTAAAGATAATAATATGGATTCTTGCAAAATATAGTAATTAAGAAAATTAGGCCAGGTGCAGTGGCTCACGCCTGTAATCCCAGCACTTTGGGAGGCCGGTTGGATCACCTGATGTCGGGAGTTGGAGACCAGCCTGAGCAACACGGAGAAACCCCGTCTTTAATAAAAATACAAAATTAGCCAGGCATGGTGCCTCATGCGTGTAATCTCAGCTACTCGGGAGGCTGAGGCAGGAGAATCGCTTGAACCTGGGAGGCGGAGGTTGCAGTGAGCTGAGATTGTGCCATTGCACTCCAGCCTGGGCAACAAGAGCGAAACTCTGTCTCAAAAAAAAAAAAAAAAAAAGAAAGAAAGAAAAGAAAAAGAAAATTAATCCTTTATCACAAACCCTTGTAGCAGAGCACATCTCCCTATGATCTTTTTAAAATCCTATGTATACGAGCATGGTACCTAAGATGGACGTGTTCCTCCTCTTGCTTTCGGGAACACCCTACTCTGTCAATGGAGTAGCTGTGCTTTCACCACTTTACTTTCCTAATAAAAAGAAAGTAAGTGCTTTTGCTTTGCACTGCGGACTCGCCCTGACCTCTTTCTTGCTTGAGATCCAAGAACCCTCTCTTGGGGTCTGGATCGCTTTCCTGTAACAGCAGTCCCAAGATCCTTAATAGTTTATGTGCAGTCCACAGAATGCATGTCACCGAAGTGAGCAGCTGCACTGTCCCAGGATGAGATGTCCCTTGGATGTAGATACAGTATACGGATGTCCACCCACCATTTCCACTGAATATGTTATCATGGCTGGTGCTACTCACCTGTGAAGTCAAACCACTTAACCAGATATGGCTTCCTTGATCCTTTGCAGAACCAGTCAAGTCATACGTAAACAGCAGATTTGAGAGAGAGTTTAAAAGAAACTCATTGTATTTTCTCTTAACGTTTTGCATACTAACTTTGCTTTGGATTACATACTTCATTTGCAAACCCATTTATTCACACTAACAAAGGCAGGGGCAACAGAAGAAAATCTCTCTGAGTCCCTCTGCCAACAGCAAATTGGTGATCTTGCCTTCAGATCTACATCTCAAGAGGGGACTTTCCTCGGAAGTCCTCAAAGACCAACACAAAGAAAACAAAGGAAAAGGGAATTTGTGACTGTGAATCAGAGTCTCCACCAAAATCCTCAGTCACCCACACTGACAAACAGCTCCGGTAAACTGCTGGCCACCCTTCACTAGACACCACTTCCCAAAGCAAGGCCCACTTCTTTCAGCCCTGATGCCACTGCTGCTGGCTCGTAGTTACACAGAGCTGGTGGAGGGGCAGCCTGGCTCGCCCTCAGCCGGGATGCTCGCATCCTCCCACTGGGTCGGGGAGCTAACTCGTAAACAATCGCATCCCTGTAGAGAATGAAAGGAAAAGTACCGGTCACCAGTGCAGCAAGGAGGGAGGCAAATGGGGGTGGCGGTGGCGTGGGTGGATGTAACATAGCTAGAGAATCATGGAGTGTTGGAATTCTGCTGAGGCAGAATGAGCCCTTGGGCCTGAGAAGGGTCTCCCTTGGGTCTCTGAAAAGTGGGTACTTGACTAAATGCCTGAAATTTCCATCCCAGTATCTGGAAGGCTGAATTTCTGAAGTGCTCCTCTGCAGCAGCCTTGCATACCTTTGGCATGTAATTGCGATGTGGGTGTGGATAGTGTATGTACCAGAGAATCTGTCCATTCTGACTCCTTCTCTCCTGGTGCCCATCGGAGGGGTACTGACACGAGGATGTGATATGCCAAGATCAGAAGAGAAGGAAAGAAGTAATCTGAGTGACCATGGGGCCATGGGAATACCACCCTACCAGAACCCTGAGCTGACATGCCCAGATAATCCTAAACTTCAGCCTGACTTTTATATCAAAAGGTTAATAAAATCTAAGCTGCCCACCATGTGGACAGCTTTTCCAAGGCAGCTGAATATCCAGGCTTCCCAAGAGAGAGCTGGTGTGACACAGCAAGATAATGCTAGCCACTCACCATGGCCAGACTCACCGCAGCTTTCTGCTTCTGCCGAACCACAGGGGCCGCATCCAGCACTTTAGTAAATGAGAAATGCCTGTCCCGTCCAGCCCTGATTCAGGGCCAGTGTCAGGCGGGCACCGGAGGAATGGAGATAATGCGGCGGCATGGTGCATTCGTATTTTTGCAGTCTCTAAACTAGAAGTGCTATTTTTACATGTCTGTGACCTCAGCACGCCCTTCCCCCAGGGCAGTCTGCACCACGGTTTAAACCCAGCCAAAGGTGAGCTTCTTGAGATTCCCTTGCAGGAGTCCTGGTTCCAGTGCTATCTGCTTTAAAACATTTTCTTTCTTCTCCAAGTAGCATTACATTTGCACTTGGACACACACACACACACATAACACACACACACACACACACACACACGACCTCAGCTACAACCTGCTCTCTGTTTCCCAGATCAGATGCCCTGATTCTTACCTAAAGAGCTTGTAGGCCAAGGGCTGTACCTCTCTCCACACTCGCTCAGTGCTGTCCCAGGGGAAGCAGAATCCACTTGGTGTCTTCTGCTCTGTGTTTGTCACTGTCACTGTGCTGCAGCCGCCGCCCCAGCAGCCCCAAGCCGGCTCTCTGAACCTCCAGGCTACTGCAGCTCTGAGTGGGGAGAGGGACGGGCCGTGGCATGCACATCAGGTTGCTGGCCCGCCTCCAGATACCATGCCACAGAGCTGGCTACCCGTCCCTAGGGCTGTGTGGGAAATCGAGGTGGGGGGGCGGGGGCAGGCTGGGAGAGCCAAGAATGTCAGCCTCGAGGTCTATCTCCGGTCCTTGTTTATCAGCAGAGGGGACCTGCCTTTAGACAACCGCCCACCCCCACATCACCCGCAGGGATGCACACAGCTCTAAGCAACCCCTACTCTGGACAGCCAGCAGCAGGCCCAGGAACACAGAACCATTGGCCAGCCAGGAGGGAGGTAGAGACAGAAGACGGTGGCAGCAGCTACCCTGGGTGTTATTTTAACGTGGTTTGTCTTGGGGCAAATGTCTGAGCCGAATGGACTTCTGGCCCGTCTGAGCAGAATCCTGTTTATTTTGAGGCCTGAGTCGCCAGGGAAACAGCAGGTCGTGGCTCGGAGACTCTCCTCTGGAATCAGAAGGCTGCTGGATGAAAGGGAGGCCTTTTCTGTTCTGTCATCTGGCATCCTTGCATGGGGTGTAGGTGTCTGTGTGTGGCAACATGTATGTGTGTGTGTGTGTGTGTCTGTCTGTGCCATCCCCAGAGCCAAGCCCTACAAATGGCATTTTGCAAAGTCAATCGAGGCAAAAGCCATCCAGGTTGGGACTGTGGAGGGGCTGCAGAGGGGGCAGCTCTGTCCTCCCTCTCCACTGTTCAAGCCTGTTCCCGTTGGATGAGGTGAATCCTCAGGTGAGCTCAACTTCAGGGGTGGGAAATTCTTCAATGGGCCATGGACATCCTCTTCAGACTTCTGGCCAGGACAGGGTAAGGAAGGGAGGGAGCTGTCTGGACAAATAATTCTTTGGCTAGAAGGTGGGGAATAAGGTGGACTGAAAGGATATGGATCAAGAGCTGTCTCTGAACCAAATGTAAACATGATTAATAGTTTCCAATAATTGAAGAGTCGCTCCTGCTTATGCAGGCGTTTGAGCCCAGGAGGCATGAGTGAGTGAGTGTGTGTGTGAGTGTGTGTGTGCGCGCACGTGTGAGCTTCCATGTATGTACACAAGCCTGCCCACCTGATGATTCAGGTAGAGAGGTACAGATCGACCTGTCAGAACTAGAAATATGCTCCCCAGCCTCTACCTCCTCTGGGTGTTGCTTAGGTGTAGGGAGAATGGAAGTGCAGTCTGTTCCCCATATTCCCCACAGAGCATGGGGGTATGGGAAGACATTCATGTGCCTTCTGAAGGGATGAGCCTTGGAGAAGGAGCTCGTGTCCTGTAAAGAGCTAGAGGTTCAATCATCACAGAACTCCAATCACGGATAAGCAGCAGCTCCCAAAAGGGACTCGAATGTACAGAAAATGTTGATTTCTTGAGACCCTCTTAACTGGAACCCTCATGAACTACCACTTCTACACATGCAAAGGATACTGATAATTTGCTTTAAAACATAATAATCTTCCTGAGTATCTGCAAGCTTCCAGAGGACCTTCTGAATCATTAAAAAAAAAATTTCGGACAATGGATTTCCAAGTATTAAAGAATCATTATGCTAGATGTAGTATGCATGTTAACCCTTTTTAACTACGTGAAATGATAGACTTGAAAGTTAGAAAATACCCAAAAAATCCTAAGGACGGAGATGCAGACTCAGAGACTCACTCAGGTGGTACCCTTAGTTAAAGTCCTCATTGTGACTAAAACCAGGTCTCCCTGCTTTAGGTTAACCCCGTGTTAACCTGCCTGCACTGTGTGGTTGGCCATTGTTGGGCAATTCAGCCCAAGGGCTCCAGATTCCTTCCCTTCTAGTGGAAATTAATAAGACTTTCCTACTCATATCTTCCCTGCAAACTCACAGGATTATCATGACAATCAAATGTGTCCAAGTGTGTTTGAGCACCTTGAACGCGGGAAATGCAAATGCAAGTCATTATTTTAGTTTGTTTGATTTCTCCATTGTGTCCAGTTATGAAACCCTGTTTAAACACACACACACACACACACACACACACAACTTTTAGGCAAATATAATCCCTAGCTACTGACATACGCTAATTTATCTACTGCATATTGGGTGTCTGGCAATACTACTGTCCAGATACTGGGAAATAATCCTCAGTTCGCTAAGGTATTTACTGTAATATAATTCCCCCCAATGTTGAAACTTTTTGAAATTTCATTTTAATATCCTTCAATTTCTACATTTATTTCAACTTCTGTTAGTATCTAGATTTACCTTTTAAATAACATCCATTGAGATGTTTCCCAGTCCAGAGACATGCCCACGTGAATGCTTTTCAACCTCACTGTTATTTAGAGTAGGAAGGGACTTTGCGATGACCTAGTCGAAAAGTCTGGTCTCAGAATAGCCCTCCAGCTCTGTGCCTGGAAATAGTCGGTGGAAATAATAGCCGCCGAAGCTGCTTATTAAGCATCCACAATATGCTAGATTGTATGCAGAACATGTAACAGAAATCATGTCTTCCTCCAGAGCTCTTCCACCACTTTAAAAGCCATTTCTGTCCTGATAAAACTTTGTAAGAGAGGCTGCCAGTACTGCAGAGGGGTCCTCTGAGAAAGGAAGGAAATGACAGGTTTGGAGGACCAAAAAAATCCTAGAAGGTTTATCCACAGAGATGTGGGCTTGCCCCGGAGTCATCCACATCTAAAATGTTGTGGCTGTTGCCAGAGGTGAGATTTTTCCTTCCACATCCTAACAGATGGACTCAATACAGAGCACTTAGGCAGCTGCTATTACAGAAAGTGACTCTACACCTCTCCTTTAGAAGGGTGATAAAGGTAGAATGTGGTGGTTCCGTGGTTTTGCTTATTTTGTGCTCAGTGCCTCTGACAATCAGACATATAACTATCACATTTTAACTGTACCAGCATGAAAGAAGCAGAGCATTATTGAATCAACAGGGTTCAAAATGCCCCCAATATATACATTTTTTTTTTTTCTCTCTCTCCAGGCAGAACACAAGCCCTGGCGTCTTGTCCTTGATTCTTGAGAATGACATTCAATATTTGCTTTAAAATTTCCCCTTCATTCATCCTGTTTACACAAACGATACAGTTATATGAAACACACACCAGACACATTGCATTTTCTTTCTAATCTCATTTGACCTTGTTCAGGCACAACAAATCTTATTCAGCTGACGGGGGAAATTGGATGCTGCATGCCACTCTCTCCCTCCAGCAACACATTTCCTCTGTTTATGCCCAATCAGGCAGTTAAATGAAGGGCGTCCTGGTCTCATAGTGAAGCAAGCGCCACGATGACAGAGGGCAGTGGGAAATGCAGCAGACATTCATGGGAAATTGTATTCGTTGCTCAAGGAGACTGGCCAGCCACAAACATCACCAGAGCTGCAAGACCGAAGTTGGGTCCAATGGCCCTCAAGAAGGAAGGTACCTCACCCTGATCCCACTGAAATCCAATCACAGGCGCTTGCCCCCCATGGTTAGCCCGACTCTTCAGCAACTTCAGGGGAGGATGCTTGGGAAGCGTCCTACCCACGCGAGCTGGGTTTCCTCTCCTCTGATATTGATTGCCTGTTGCCTATTCTACTGTGTTTTCCTCGATCCTGGCTGGTTAATTTTAAAATATTTTACCTTTACAAAAAACAAACACTCTGTGCACATGATAACACTGCACCAGAAGGTATAAAATGACCCTCACTGACCCTCTTTTCTCCAAAGATAACCACTATTCACTTTGAATGTATGGATCCTTTCAGGAAAAAAAAACTGTCTTTGTACCCTGAATATATGTATGCTAAAAACACACATTACCATGCACAATGTCCTGTGTAATTGTTTGTTTGTTTTTCACTTAATAACAGATGTTTGCACATTGGTCTAGTTCATCCAAGCACCAAATTTCTTGCCTGGATTATTGGGGTATCTTCCTAATTGGCCTCCCTGCTCTACCCTAACCCTCTACAGTTCATTTCAGAAGGATCCTGCTAAAAGGTAAATCAGATCATGTCCCTATTTGTTCAGAACTGTCCAGGGCTTTCCCCATGCTCTAGGAACAAAAACTAAGCTCACTACCACCACCTGCCTCTGCAAGTTCACCCCCAACATACTCATTGCTCACTGTGCTCCAGTCACCTGCTCCACCTATGGGCCAGGCTTGGTCCTAGCTCAGGGTCTTCCTACTTTCCATTCCCTCTGCCCAGAATTATGCATTTATTTTCTGCCTCTAGGTTATTTGCCTGGCTTACTCTTTCCTGTTATTCTTGTCTCAGCTCAGGCCACCTGTACCCTGACCACCTGTTCTAAATCAGCCGCTTATCACTGTCTTTCACATCTCCCACTTTCTTTTTCCTCATAATTCTTACTACTTTCTCAAAATTATTGTATTCATAAAGTATTTACTTAGGCTGGGCGCGGTGGCTCATGCCTGTAATCCCAGCACTTTGGGAGGCTGATGCGGGTGGATTACCTGAGGTCAGGCGTTCGAGACCAGCCTGGCCAACACAGTGAAACCCCGTCTCTACTAAAAGTTACAAAAATTAACCGGGCATGGTGGCTGGCATCTGTAACCCCAGCTACTCAGGAGGCTGAGGCAGGAGAATTGCTTGAACCCGGGAGGCGGAGGTTGCAGTGAGCCCGGATAGTGCCACTGCACTCCAACCTGTGCGATAGAGTGAGACTCTGTTTCAAATAAATAAAATAAAAAATAAAATAAAGTAAAAATAAATAAAATATTTACTTACTTGTCCTCTGTCTCCCCTGCCACATACACTGGAATACAAATTCCACAAGGAGAGCAGGGCCTTTGTCTTCTCACTGTTATATACTCAGTACTGAGACCAGTGGTCCTCAAGCTCGAGTGTGCACTGGAATCACCTGGAGGATTTGTTAAAATACAGATGCTGGGCCCCAACCTCAGAGTTTCTAATTCAGTAGATCTGGGGTGGGCCTACCGAAATAGAGTTTATATTTCTAACAAGTTTCTAGCTGCTGCTACTGCTGCTGGTCCAGGAACTGCATTTTGAGAGCTACCAGTCTAGACGATACCTGGCATACAGTGGGTGTTGCATATATATTTATTACGTGAATGCATGAGCCTGCACATAGGCTCTGCCACCATCTTTGTCATGGCAGTTTTGTTTTCGGTTCATCATTTATTTATATTTATGGGACTACAGGCTGTGAACCTTTTGCCTCCTCAGAGTCGTCGTGACAGGAAGGCCCCAAGTTTTGCCAGGTAAAATGGTGCCCCATCTCCATTGGTTTGTCAGTTGATGATTACAAACCTAAAGCTTAGGCCAGGTGCAGTGGCTCACGCTGTAATCCCAGCACTTTGGGAGGCCGAAGCAGGCAGATTGCTTGAGTCCAGGAGTTCAAGACCAGCCTGGGCAACATGGTGAAACCCCATCTTTACCAAAAAAACCCACAAAAATTAGCTGGGTGTGGTGACGTGTGCCTGTGGTCGCAGCTACATGGAAGGCTGAGGTGGGAGGATCACTTGAGCCCAGGAGGCGGAGGTTGCAGTGAGCTAAGATCACGCTACTGCACTCCAGCCTGGATGACAGAGAGAGAACCTGTCTCAAAAAGAACAGCAGCAGCAACAACAAACTAAAGCTTTATAGACCCAAGAGGAACCAGTGAGAGACTTCTCATTCTCTGCCTCAGCAGAACATCAAACCAAAAGATGGTGCAACTCTCACTTGACATGTGACAGAGAACAGAGTGAGCTCTCAGGCCTCCCCTGTAATGATTTAACAGCTATCCTGTTGGTTTAGATTGGGCTTGGTATATTGCAGTGTATGCAACATAAACCCAAGCAGGTTATGAAATATAGAAAGCCCACTGGTTTTCCTGAGTCACAAAACCTCTTGAAAATCTTGACAAGATCTATAGCCGTATTCCCTAGGACACCCACACACATACAGTTTTACATTTAATTTCAGGAAGTTACAAGACGCCCCAAACGCATTTTAACCCCAAGTTAAGAACTTCTGGTTTAATAATTGTCTGGCTATTTGGCAAAAACAAACAAACTAACAAACCCAATCTGGATCCCCAGTTTCTTATTTAAATTCCTGATGAATCAGAGATTTAAGTGTAAAGAGACAAGCCTTAGAGGAAAACATTAGTTAATAAGATTTATAATCTTAGAATGGGAAACACTTTTTGAAGCATGATTTTAAAACCCAGAAGTGAAAATAAAGTAGTGAGATTGATTCCAAAAGATCTAAAATGTCTGTCCAGGAAAGAGGAAAAAAACTCTCCTGATTTAGACTCTGAGGAGAAATTAATTGATCCTATCTTTTCCATCTATCTTCTTCCCAGTGGAATTGTGTGAATGACCTATGGCCAGGCTCTATGGAACAAGACAAGCTTATCAGAACTTACAGGGTGAGATCATATCCTTTGGCAAAGCCCTGTCACTGGGTTAATTATTTCAATAATAGTGGTTTGGGTTTTTAAAATTATTTATTTTTATTTTTTATTTTGTGAGACAGAGTCTCGCTCTGTCGCCCAGGCTAGAGTGCAGTGGCGTGATCTTGGCTCACTGCAACCTCCACCTCCCAGGTTCAAGTGATTCTCCTGCCTCAGCCTACCAAGTAGCTGGGATTACAGGCATGTGCCACCACTCTCGGCTAATTTTTGTATTTTTAGTAGAGACAGGGTTTCACCATTTTGGCCAGGCTGGTTTGGGTTTTTAAATGACGTTATTGAGATATGCTTCACATACTCTGAAGTTCACCTATTTAAAATGTACAATTAAGTGGTTTTGGTATGTTCACAAAGTTGTGCAGCCATTACAACTATAATTTTAGAATATTTTTGTCACCCCCCAAAGAAGCCCCATACCCATTAGCAGTTCATTCCCCATTCCTCCCTCCTGCCAGGCCTAAGCAACCACCCCTCTACTTTCTGTCTCTATAGATTTTCCCATTCTGGCCATTTCATATCAATGGAATCATACAACATGAACCTTTTTCCTTTAGTGTGATGTCCTCAAGGTTCTTCTGTATTGGAGCACACATCAAAATTTCTTTCCTTTTTTTTGGTTTCTTGAGATGGAGTCTTGCTCTGTCACCCAGGCTGGAGTGCAGTGGCTCGATCTCGGCTCGCTGCAAGCTCCGCCTCCCAGGTTCATGCCATTCTCCTGCCTCAGCCTCCTGAGTAGCTGGGATTACAGGCGCCCGCCACCTCGCCCGGCTAGTTTTTTGTACTTTTAGTAGAGACGGGGTTTCACTGTGTTAGCCAGGATGGTCTCCATTTCCTGACCTTGTGACCTGCCCACCTCGGCCTCCCAAAGTGCTGGGATTACAGGCATGAGCCACCACACCCAGCCCAATTTCTGCC
The DNA here is from genome assembly GCF_047675955.1 of Chlorocebus sabaeus. NCBI lineage: Eukaryota > Metazoa > Chordata > Mammalia > Primates > Cercopithecidae > Chlorocebus > Chlorocebus sabaeus. The sequence goes on along the minus strand of NC_132926.1, from coordinate 39,490,672 downwards.
CTCTTTATTGCTGAATAATATTTCATTGCATGGATACACCACATTTTATTTCTCCGTTCATCAGCTGATGAACATTTGGGGGTGTTTCTTCTGTTTGGCTATTATTATAATGTTGTTATTCATGGGCGAGTTTTTGTGTGAACACGTGTTCATTTCTCTTGGGTCTAGCGGTGTTTTTTTTTTTTTTTTTTTCCTTTTAAAGATTTACCCAAGAATTTACATCTATCTATCTCTCTCTCTCTCTCTCTCTCTCTCTCTCTCTGTCTGTCGGTTGGTCTATCTGCCTGTCTGTCTGTATATATGTACTCACCCCCACCCTGCCCACCATCATAACCTCATAGAGAACCAAGCAGATCTGGGTTCTAAAGACCTCAGAGCTCTTACAATCCTGGCCTGGAACCTTCTGTGTAAGGGTCACGACTCACTCTCACTATGCCTCAGTTGTGCCATCAGTGGAAGGAATGTGCGAACACCAGCTCTTTCACACTGCCACGGGATATTGTAAAGATAAAGGAAGTGACGTAAAGATAAAGGAAGTGACGTAAATCAATAGGATCTACTCTTTCCAAGATACGAAGCTATATGAATAGGCTGGTGTGCATCAAAGAAACAAGATACACTTCAACCAAAAGTTTTGCCAGCACAAAGATGACTGCATCAGCCAAGAGTCCAGTGGCTTGATATGGGGGCATAGATGGTACAAGAAATCACCACTATATTCTCAAGATTTTGGTTTTCTTTGAGATCAGAATGTGGTTGCCTTCCAAATCCTGCCAGCCACCCTCTGAGGGAGGGTCCCAGCTTGGTCACCCTGGTCGGGGGTAGGAGAAAGGGCAGGGCCATACCATACTGACTGGCAGCCCAAGGGGCAAGCTTAAATTCTAAAGCCTACCCTCTAACCAACGTTTCCCACAAAGACCACCCTACCCCCATTTAATTAAAAAACACCCTACTCTCTGCAGAGTCCCAGAGGCACCTCTTTTTGTGAAATCCCTGACATTCCTGTAGGCTCTGGGGCAGGGAGTGACCCCCTCACCCCTGGGTAGAATCTAATAAGAACTTCCCAGTAGAGGTACTGGGCACCCAGGTGGCAGAAGAGGGGTCTAAAATATATGTACTTCTTCCTGCTCTCTGACCAATCACCTGTGCCCTTTGCTCTTTAAACTCAGGCAGCAGGAAATTCTACTGAGAGGTTTGTAAATGATTAGTGGAATAGAAAATGAGAAGGTGGCATCCTGGGTTATAATCCCCACATCACCACTTACTACATGTATAATTTAGGACAAGTAACTCATTTCTTTGAGGCTCGGTTTACTCATCTGTTAAATGGGATAATAGCAGTACTTGCCTCGTAGGGTCATTGTGAGGATTACCTGAGATGATGCCTGTAGGGACTCCAGCATACCCTCTGTGTTTGCTATGGTTATTATATTACTTCTAAAGTCAGAATTAAGGACCTCAAGGCTGGGCATGGTGGCTTATGCCTGTAATCCCAGCACTTTGGGAAGCCGAGGTGGGGGTGGATCACCTGAGGTCAGGAGTTTGAGACCAGCCTGGCCAACATGGCAAAATCTTGTCTCTACTAAAAATACAAAAATTAGCTCGGTGTGGTGGTGGGTGCCTGTAATCCCAGCTACTTAGGAGGCTGAGGCAGGAGAATTGCTTGAACCTGGGAGGCAGAGGTTGCAGTGAGCCAAGATCTCACCATTGTACTCCAAGCTGGGTGACCAAGCAAGACTGTCTCAAAAAAAAAAAAAAAAAAGAAAAAGAAAAAGAAAAAGAAAAAGAGAATTAAGGACCCCAAGTAATCCATCCATTCTCCCTAATCTATTTAGGAAGACTCATTTTCTGTTGGTCAATTAATTGGATGCACTTAAGCACCTAGTATTTATTAGCTACCACATACTAGCGGGCTCGGGGATGAAACTTAATTTTCCTCCAAGAATGGAGAATTCAAGCTGTGAGAGAAACTAAGATACGTGAAGTTCTTAAGGAACATGTAAACAGTAAACTGCAATCCTGACAGTCAAAGCCGTTCTAATTCAGAGAGTGGGAACAGCAGGACAGTCTGGAAGGGCCAGATAAGGCCTCAGAGGGGAGGCAGCACCAAGGCGGGCCCTCACAAGGCAAGATGAGTTCACGCAGAAGAGGAGAGGGAGACAGAACTGGGGGCAACGGTGGGTGAGAGGGAAGGGAGACCAATGTGAGCATGGGCAATGTGGGAGCCCAGGTGGGTCTGGACCTGGTGCATGGTCTGGGGGCTAAGCCACAGACCACCCTTCTTGTATCTTTCCTACTCTCAGGGATCTCTAGGAGTAACATGCCATGGAGTCTTTTAGTCACTTGTTCCACTAATAATTATCCTTCCTATGAGAACTTTTGTCACTAATACATTTTTATGGCATGTAAGAGGGAGGAGCTGCTATCAGATAAGCTTTGAGTCAATCTAGACCATTGCAAAAAAAGCGACATAGAGTGGTAACCATTGACTTCAGCCACCCTGCATCTAACCCCCTTTGTCCTGTGATGAGAACTCTGATCATTTCTGGGGAAACACCCCTTCATTGCTTTCAGTCCATGAAGTTTTGGGGATGGGAATGACTCCACACCCATGGCAAGGATGGGCACAATACCCACATTGGTTCTATGAGATTGACCCTGAGATTCTAGCTAGAACTAGAAAGGGAAGCACCTGTTCTTGTACAGTGCTGTGCTAGTAGGATGTCAGCTGGGAGCTGCTGCAGCCCTCTGGCCATCGCAATGGGCAGGTCTTCCTGGAAACAGAAGGACACAGGGGAAGCAAAGCCAAGAAATGGAAAGACAGATTCACGATGCCATCATCTAGGCCCCTGGATCTCACTACACCAAAACCTTGCTTTTTCAGGCACATGAGTTAAAAAAAAATCCTCTTTTTGCCTAAGTCTCTTCAAACTGGGTTTCAGTCCACGGTTACTAAATGAATTCTGACTTATTCAAGCAATTACTTTGTTCCTACCAGAATTTTGTTGGTTGCTTCTTAGCATGGGTATTTGTAGTCCATAGCCCAGGGGCAGATTGCGTCCAGGATAACAGTTTGTGTGTGGAAGTGATAGTGGCGTCTATCCATATCCCTAAATGGATATAAGTACATGTGATATGCGGAGGCATTAGAGGGGAGACCAAAGCTGCAAAATCTGTTTCTCCTCTTTGTCTCTGAAGTCTGTGTACAGAGCAATTTTCCCCAAACCCCTGATTTTATTCCTCTTGTTTTCAACCAGAGAAAGGAGTTCTTGGATCTGTTAAGTATATTTTGCAGGGCTCTAACAAATCAGGAAGAGATGGGAAAGGGAGGTGTTGGGGAAAAAGAGGCTCTACATGTCCCATTTTTGTTTTTTTCCTTTTTGCCAACAACAAAGAATCAGCTGGCATCCTTTTATTTTCTATTTCATGCAGTGCTTTTTAAAATGAAGCATTAAGTCTACTGTAATGGGATTTGTCTAATGATTTCCTGGTAAACGTCTTCTTGGATCTCAGCAAAGATAATTCACTTAGTAGGAACCACTTCCTGCTTCCCCACTGAGAACTAGACCTACCCAGTTCTTGCTGGGAGTAAATTGGCCTTTGAATGAGAGAAGGCAGTACAGGAATATTTCACTCTAGCATTCATCACATAGACTCAAGCTTGCCACAGACCCAGATCAGGGAGGAGAAAAGGAAGGGGTGGGTGAGGGAGAACGTTCATGCTGAGCACAAGCATGAAGTCAAGCAGAAAGTCTGTAGCAATCTGAGCCCTTTGCAGAAACAGATGCACTCACCTCTTTGCCTTGGCTCTGGGGTGCTTTCTTTCTGGGGCAGTGACAGCTTCTGCAACGTCCACACTGTTCTACCAGGACGGCTGCAGGCAGGCTGCTGCAGGAGGAAGGGAGTTCCCATTCACCATCAGAAGGGAGTGTCCTCCCAGAAAAGGAGGCGATGCCCTGATTCCCCTGGAGCGAAGGCTGTTGGATCCACTTGTCCTCTCTCTCCAGCTCCCTTTCTGGTATGAATGGAGCTCAGAGGAACCCCATGAGAAGAGCTGAGTGAAACCACACACCATACCCACCCTGCTAGTAAGTTGGCCTCCCAGCCTTGGGGATCCTAGAGAGGAAGGTAGCGGAGTAGGTCATGAGGCACTTGGGTCCCTACAAGTGCAGCTGACACTGGTATGCCCACAGAAAGGCCAAGGACAAGCACTGTGTATTTATTTCTCCCCCTCTCATGTGATCTTATTTTTGGACTGGACACAAAAGCTATTTGGGGGCTGGACAGCTGCCAGGTGAAAGGACAATGATCTCATCCGAGTTCTCTCCATGCCTCTCTCTGCACTAGTCCCTGTTACCTTTCCCAATATGAGGCAGAAGGGAGCGGGTTTTGCTCCGAGCCTTACTTTCAGTACATCCAAGCAATGTGTCCAACTTAACATTTTTCTTCAATTCTGCTACCCTTTGAGGTTTCTCAGAGGATCAGTGTAATGAAGGAAGTCCTTACTTTTATGTCTGATGCAGGTGTTTCTGAGTCTGGTGGTCGTGTCGTACAGTCATCATACACACTATTTTAGATGCAAAGATCTTCTAATCAACACCAGGATGGGAGCCCCCACCCTGGAAGGCAGGTGTGGGCAACGCTACAGAGCTAGGCTCTCAATGTGTTGATTCTGCCTTCCGCCCTGGCTGTTTCTGCCTCTGGCTCCTAGGCTTATAAAACTTACAACATTGAGACAGCTCGATTTTTCGCCTCTGATCTTTCCTTTTCAGACGTGAATGGAAAGTTTTGAAAATGTCATGCCTGGCAAGATGCCAATTCAATATCATCCTCTTCACCATTATCACTGTTATTTGCTGGGATCTTTCTTGCTGAATGTCCTTAATTTGCAGAGTACTTCTGCATTCTCGCATTTAATCCTTACAACACCCCTGCCAGGAGGGTAAGATCGCTCCTATTTAATATCCAGGGAAGCTGAGGTTTGGAAAGGCTCCTCACCTAACCTTTGGAGAGGGTAGAGTGGGATGGGAACTCCCCACTGTCTGAGCTCTTGGCCACTTTGCCCTACTCCCTCCTGAAGATGTGAACTGTTGACATTTCACTGTTGTTTTCGCTTCATAAGAGAGAAAACAAAACCCTTGGGCTTGATTCAGACCCACAACTTCAATCCTTGATTTCTGTCCCAAATCCAGTTATTGAAGGGGTGAGGAAATGAGGTTTTCATCTGTTTACAGTCCCAGGCCCTGATTCTAGGTACAGGACGGAGTCTCTGGCCACCATGCTCGTTGGAGCCATTTTCCTGTGAATAATTCACTGTGCAAACACATGCACCAGAGAGGACCGGGCTGGGCTGCCCAGGCTGAGTTCCCACCGTATCCAAGCTGGACTGCACTTTCCACTACCCTGAAAAAGAGATAGCGAGATTGAGCCAACAGCTTGTCCAACACTGCCCTCTGCAGGTCACTAGGCTGCATTACCCCAGATAGAAGTCTTCAAGGCTTTCCAAAGAGGCGGGCCACACCAAGGATTATTTTTAGAGAATCAGTTTCCAGGTTCTCCATTTCTGCAGCTACTCTTTCCTAAACCTGGTTTGCCTGAGCACGTGTGTGTGTTCATAATCCTTCCCCAACTGTATGAAAGGAAACCATACCTGTCACTTTTCACAAATCTTACTAAGGTGACATTGCCCCAAGTATAAAAATCTCAAAGTACCCAAACTAGGAACTTCCTTTAATACTTTAATTCAGCCTCTTTTAATGATTAGTTAAGTATTTTTTAATTTAACCACTTTGCTTTTCCTCCCTTGAATATTGAGGGACAGAACTGTGGAAGCAAATCAAAGAGAATATTAGAAATAATAACAGATTAAGGCTGGGCGTGGTGGCTCACACCTGTAATCCCAGCACTTTGGGAGGCCGAGGCGGGCAGATCACGAGGTCAGAGATCGAGACCATCCTGGCTAACACGATAAAACCCCATCTCTACTAAAAAAAAAAAAAAATACAAAAAATTAGCTGGGCGTGGTGGCGGGTGCCTGTAGTCCCAGCTACTTGGGAGGCTGAGGCAGGAGAATGGCATGAACCCAGGAGACAGAGCTTGCAATGAGCTGAGATCATGCCACTGCACTCCAGCCTGGGCAACAGAGCAAAACTCAGTCTAAAAAAAAAAAAAATAACGGATTAATAGGTACACTTAAAGAATGATGTCACAGTTTAAATTTTTTTTTTTTTTTAGACAGAGTCTTGCTCTGTTGCCCAGGCTGGAGTGCAATAATGCAATCTTGGCTCACTGCAGCCTCTGCCTCCCGGGTTCAAGAGATTCTCCTGCCTCAGCCTCCTGGGTAGCTGGGATTACAGGCACCTGCCACCATGCCCAGCTAATTTTTGTATTTTTAGTAGAGATGGAGTTTCTACTAAATCATGTTGGCCAGGCTGGTCTCAAACTCCTGACCTCAGGTGATCCACCCACCTTGGCCTCCCAAAGTGCTGGGATTACAGGCATGAGTCACCGCACCCGGCCCACAGTTAATTTTTGAATTCCAACTTTACAATATATTAGAAATTAAGCTCTTGAAACCATATAAACTTAATGATGAAAATTAACATAAATGTTTAAATGTGGGTATTTGTAACATTGTTTTTCAAAATTGTTTTAGAAGGTACAAGAACAATTTGTGAAGTCTGCTGTACCGTTGGGCTGGCTATTGCTGACTGATAATAGAATGCCATCTATCCATCCCTTCATCCAGCCATTCCTCAGATACCCATTGAGCACCTACTGTGTGTGAGGCCTTGTTTTAGGCACTAGAAATAAAAATAGTGAGCAAAAAATGGCATGTTCCATGGCAAATTCTTAGTGATGTCCTCCTCTAGGAAGATGAGAGAGGGAAACAGATTATGGATACACTTTTAATAATTAATCCAATAAATGTAAGAATTCAACACTGATAAGCACTAAGTGTTCTGTGCGGGAAACGTGTGAGGGGAAAGAAAAGGCACACACAGTACTTTTGAATCCCATGTAAATAGCAATGCAGATATAATAAGCAAATGATAGAATAAGCAAATTGCAGTGGGAAGGGAAGAAAGATATATATACATATATTTATACTCACCAGACTATGGAGGATTCATCACCAGGCCAGGAAGCAATAGCCTGGGCTCCAGAGTCAGCCACTTGTCTGTGCACAGACAAGGAGAGGCCTGTGAAGCTTCGCACAGTCTGGGACCCTAGCTCTTCTGTAACGAGTTGTTTGGCATGAGGCCCAGTCACGAGGGCCCTTCGCAACTGGGCTCAAGGAACACAAAAAGGTCAACTTGTTTTTGTGATCGCCTGTTGTTTTTCAATAACTAACATATAGGAGTAGATGGAAATGGAGATTTCTCCAAAACAGTGCTGGATGAACACCTCAAGGGGCTCACACAACCTGTTCCGGTACTTGGTGACCATTGTGTCCACGTTCAATTGAATTCAAATTTAATATTTTTTTCCTCCACACCAAGGAGGGATATTTGGTAATTAGAGAATGAATAATGGAGATTAACAATGTATAATGAGGATTGACCTAGTTGATGGGGGAGGCATCAGGGAAGATAGCCCTGGAAAAAAGAAATCCAAACCAAAAATAAGGTATCCAAGAATCTCTATGAAACAACTGTAAAGACCCAGGGAAAAAAGGTCACTATAACATGAGAGGATCAGGGAGAAGTAGGATCAACCTTTTTAGAGTTAGTTGGGGTTTTGTTTGTTTGTTTTGTTTGAGATGGAGTCTTACTCTGTTGCCCAGGCTGGAGTGCAGTGGTGCGATCTCGGCTCACTGCAACCTCTGCCTCCTGGGTTCAAGCAATTCTCCTGCCTCAGCCTCCCCGGTAGCTGGGATTACAGGCCTGGCACACAGTAGGTGCTCAATAGGTATTTGAGGAATTGGTGGATAAATGGATGGATAGATGGCTGGGTTTACAGGTGCCACCATGCCCAGCTCATTTTTTTGTATTTTTAATAGAGACGGGGTTTCTCTATGTTGGTCAGGCTGGCCTCAAACTCCTGACCTCAAATGATCCGCTGGCCTCAGCCTCCCAAAGTTCTAGGATTACAGGCATTAGCCACCGTGCCCAGCCTAGAGTTAGTTGTTTTTGTAAAGGGCCTTTGCCCTTATTCAACTTCAACCCGTATTATAAATCAGTGGTTCTCAATCAGGAGTGTTTTTTTCCCCCGGGGATATTTAGCAGTTTCTGCAGACATTGTTCGTTATTGCATCTGGGGTTGTTCTAGTGGCATCTAGTGAGTAGAGGTCAGGGATGTTGGTAAACTTTCTACAATGCTCAGGACAGCTCCCCATAACAAAGAATTATCTGGCCCCAACAGTCCATAGTGCTGAGGTTGAAAAATCCTATTATAAGTGGGGGCGGGGCAGGCCTGACAAGTGTCTATAGTGGATGTGGATTCAGTTGTTGATTCATTCACGCATTCAGCAAATACTTACTGAGTGCCCACTATGTTTGAAACACCATTCTGGGCATAGTTGAAGCCCAGCAGTCACCCATTAACCAAAAATTACCACCTCAAATAGCTGGCCTGGTTGTGTTTCTTTGTTACCCAGCTTAAAATTTTTACCATTAGAATAGTGGCAAAGCTGGTCTTATTGCCTGCAGAAAGAAGATGTTGAAATGCTTGGATAGTATTTGCAAGGATGGTCACTGAAGAATTGTTTGCAATTGTGGAAACAACCTAAGTGTCAACAGAATGGTTGCCTAACTGTGATACAGTGGTACTATGGCATACTAAGCTGCCAATAAAAAAGAAAGGCAACTCTCTCTCTCTCTCTTTTTTTTTTTTTTTTTTGAGATGGAGTCTCCCTCTGTCGCCCAGGCTGGAGTGCAGTGGCACCATCTCGGCTCACTGCAAGCTCCACCTCCCGGGTTCAATTGATTCTCTTGCCTCAGCCTCCTGAGTAGCTGGGACTATAGGCGCCCGCCACCACGCCTGGCTAATTTTTTGTATTTTTAGTAGAGACGGGGTTTCACCATGTTAGCCAGGATGGTCTTGTTCTCCTGACCTTGTGATCTGCCTGCCTTGGCCTCCCAAAGTGCTGGGATTACAGGCATGAGCCACCACACCCGGCCAAGAAAGGCAAATCTCTTTGTAGTAACATGGAAAACAACCATGGATATATTATCAACTGGAATTTTTTTCAGAATTGCAGGTAGAATATGATTGATGCAATGTGTGTTTTTTTAAATTGGTGTGTGTGTGTGTATGTGTGTGTGTGTGTGTGTGTGTGTTTGCATGTGCATGCAGTTGCTGGAGAAATTCTCACCAAATCCTTTTTTTAAAAAAAAACAAAAACGAAAACAAACGAATGAACAAAAAACGGAGTCTTGCTCTGTCGCCCAGGCTGGAGTGCAGTGGCATGATCTCGGCTCACTGCAAGCTCTGCCTCCCAGGTTTACGCCATTCTCCTGCCTCAGCCTCCCGAGTAGCTGGGATTACAGGCACCCGCCACCACGCCCGGCTAATTTTTTGTATTTTTAGTAGAGACAGGGCTTCACCGTGTTAGCCAGGATGGTCTTGATCTCCTGACCTTGTGATCCACCTGCCTTGGCCTCCTAAAGTGCTGGGATTACAGGTGTGAGCCACCATGCCTGGCCCTCACCAAATTCTTAATAATGTCTGCCTCTAGAGAGTGAGAAACAAAAACAAAACCTGTAATCTGTTCACTGGTAGTAGCTCTCTACCTAATTCCACCATTTCACACTGATCAACTTCTTCCTGGTTCATCTCCATTGTTATCAGTAGTCAAGTCAGTCACCAACTTCTGGAGATCCTTCAACTTGTAGGATATATCCAGTAAATATCCAATATTTACTGTGAAATCCATGTCCCTTTAAAACTTGCCTCTAGCCAATCTTCATAAGCTCTTCTTGGGAGCTGCTTTCTCTGCCTCAGCCACAATTCCTATGCCCATCTCCCTGGGACATAAGCCAGTGAACTCACCAGGACTGTATTATACCATATTCTTTCAAAACAGGCTCACCTCTGTGCCTGGAAAACAGACCATCTTTTTTTCTATGTGTATTAGTAGAAAAAAGGGTGACACGCCTGTGATCATAAATAATCCCCACATCTCAGTGGCTTAAAATAACAAAGGCTCATTTGTCACTCACAGATGGGCATGTCTGTCCATTTGCAGGTAGGTTGGGAAGCTCCATTCTCTATCATCCTCACTCAAGGACCTGGACTGAAGGATTTCTGCTTTCGAGAAGAAAAAAAAAAGAAGACATGTTTACTAATACACTGGTAATTATTTCGATTCATATTTTATTGGCCAAAGCGAGTCATATGGGTATACAACATAAAATGAGGTGCAGAATTTCAATCCTGTCATTTGCTTGGAAAGTAGAGAGTCATATTTGGAGAACATGAGTTCTATAATTGTTGGATGTAGTAATCCATGTCCACTAAGTCGAGTTTGCTAATCATGTTTAAATAATCTATATCTTACTCATGTATCTGTTGACATCTTTCAGTTTTGTCAATCTTAGTTTTATATTTTTGAAGCTATATTATGTGTACAAGTTTTATAATCATTGTACTTTCTCATGAATTAAACTTTTTATCATTATGATAATGCTTTTTGCCTTAAAGTCTACTTTGTCTAATATTAATATAGATAACATTAATATAATTTTTGTTAATATTTATATTTTTCCACTCTTTAATTTCAACATTATAATACAAATGTCTTAGGTATGTTTCTTACAAACAGTATGCAGATTTTTATCCAATTCAATCTTTGATTTTAATTGAACTATTTGATTTATTTACATTTAGTGTAATTACTGATATATTTGAATTTAAATATAGCATCTTATTGTTTTCAATCGTCCCACGTGCTCTCTGTTCTCTTTATCCTCACTTTTTGCCTGCTTTTGGAAAATATTGTTTTTGCTTCCGTTGTTTTGGAAGTTGCATATCTTTTTAGTAGTCTTTTAGAGGTTATCCTATAGATCACAGTATGCGTCTCTGAGTTAGCAAAGGCTAATAGTGTTAATTGGTACTTTCATTTCATCCTCTAAATACAAGGACCTCAGAACGTTTCAATTCATTTACTTCCTCTCCTGATTTGTATGCACTTTTAATATATTTTAATTTTTTAAATCTTCAGCAGTGTGTTACATTGTTTCATACGGTATAATTCATTTAGACTTCCTCAAATAGACCTTCATGCTAGACTTCATTTCTTTCTGCATCTATATAACCTATTATTCTTAATCATCTTCCTTCTGCTTAAAGAACATTCTTTAGTATTTGATGCTAGTAAAGAATCCCGAAAATGTCTTAATTGCACTTTTATTAATGAAGGCTATTTTCACTGGACATAGAATTCTAGAGTTGACAGTTATTTTATTTCGGCACTTCAAAGACATTTAAATTCCACTAATTTCTAGTTTCCATTGTTTCTATCAAGAGGTAAGCTAACAGTCTCTTACATTTTTTCAAGTAATGACAGCCGCTTGTAATTTGTTTTTTTCCTTTGTCTTCAACTATCTTATTGTGATACACCTAGGTGGGGCTTTTAAAAATTTCTCCTGCTTGCAGCTCCCAGGGCTTCTGAGATTTGTGGCTTGTTGTCTTAATTAATTTTGGTAATTTTTCAAGTATTTTCTCTTCAAATATTGATGCTGCACCATTCTCTTTCTCTTCTCCTTCTGAAATGTTAATTCTCATTTTATCTCCATATCTCTTCCTCTCTGTAGCATTGCTATCCTTTTGTCTTTCCATGTTTCATCCTGATGTTTTCTTCTAACCTACTTTCCAGTTAATCAATTTTCCCTACAGCTGTGTATATTTTTTTTGTTAAACCAAGTAAAGAGCATCCACTGAGCTCTTCGCTTTTGTTAGTATATTTTTAAATTCTAAATTGCTCATATGTTATTTTTTAAATCTTTTTCATCCTGTTTTAAAGTTTTCAGTCCTCTGCCAAATTTGTTGATATTGTCTTTTATCTCCTTATGTGTAGTAAACATAATTAATTTAAAGTATGTATCTGATAAATCCATTAACTGGAGTTCTGTGGGATTGTTTCTACTGTAGTTGTTTCTACTGGATCTCATGTTTTCTTATTTCTTTATGTGCCTGGTTATTCTCTTGTGTGCTAAAATTATATATGAAAAGTTGTAATGTAAAACTTATTGTGTTATATTCCTCCTGAGAGTACAGTCATCCCTTAGTATCCACAGCAGGATTTGTTCCAGGACCTACTGCAGATAACAAAATCCATGTAGCTTTCATTCCCACAGTCAGCCCTGTGGAATCCATGGATATAAAATGTTGGCCCTCCATATATAAGTGAATTTGGCATCCTGCAACTACTGTCTTCTATATTTATGTTTGGTTGCAGATGCAGAATTCACCAAAGCCTAATCCAGAGCAGGGCCCTAACTCTCTTCAATTCTATGAAGGCTAAGAGAGCCAAGGAAGCTGTAGAAGAAAAATTGCAGACTAGCAGGGGTTGGTTTATGAAGTTCAAGGAAATAAACCATTTCCATAACATAAAAGTATAAGATGAAGCAGCAAGTGCTGATGTAGAAGCTGCAGCAAGTTATCCAGAAGATCGAGCTGAGATCATGGATGGTGGTGGTTACACTAAACAACAGAGTTCCAGTGTAGACAAAACAGCCTTCTATTGGAATAAGATGCCATCTAGGACTTTCATAGCTAGAGAAGAGTGGGCTGACTATATTTATTTTTAAAATCCATGTATGGGCCGGGTGCAGTGGCTCATGCCTGTAATCCCAGCACTTTGGGAGGCTGAGGCAGGCGGGTCACCTGAGGTCAGGGGTTCGGGACCAGCCTGATCAACATGGTGAAACCCTGTCTCTACTAAAACTACAAAAATTAGCCAGTGTGGTGGCAGGCACCTGTAATCCCAGCTACTCAGGAGGCTGAGTCAGGAGAATTGCTTGGACCTGGGAGGCGGAGGTTGCAGTAAGCCGAGATCGTGCCATTGCACTCCAGCCTAGGTGACAAGAGTGAAATTCTGTCAAAAAACAAACAAACAGGCTGGGAGCAGTGGCTCAAGCCTGTAATCCCAGCACTTTGGGAGGCTGAGACGGGCGGATCACGAGGTCAGGAGATCGAGACCATCCTGGCTAACATGGTGAAACCCTGTCTCTACTAAAAAATACAAAAAACTAGCAGGGCGAGGTGGCGGGCGCCTGTGGTCCCAGCTACTCGGGAGGCTGAGGCAGGAGAATGGCGTAAACCCGGGAGGCGGAGCTTGCAGTGAGCTGAGATCCGGCCACTGCACTCCAGCCTGGGCGACAGAGCGAGACTCCGTCTCAAAAAAAAAAAAAAAAAAAAAAAAAAAAAAAAAAAAAAAAAATCAACTTTCAAGTCCTATTACTTAAGAAATGCATTTTTGAAGGCTATGTAGTTGTTACGGATAGTGATTTCTCTGATAGATCTGGGCAAAATCCATTGAAAACCCTCTGGAAAGAATTTACCATTTTAGATGCCCTTAAGAACATTCATAATTCATGGGAGGAGGTCAGAATATCAACATTAGTGGGAGTTTGGAAGAAGTTGATTCTAACCCTCACGGATGACTTAGAGGAGTTCAAGACTTCACTAGAGGAAGTCACTGCAAATGTGCTGGAAACAGAAAGAAAACTAGAATTAGAAGTGGAGCCTGAAGATGTGCCTGAATTGTTTCAATCTTGTAATGGCTAATATTGAGTGTTCACTGACTGGATTGAAGGATGCAAAGTATTGTTCCTGGGTGTGTCTGTGTGAGCTTCCCTAGTTTTGAGGTTTGGGGACTTGGACTGGTTTCCTTGCTCCTCAGCTTGCAGATGGCCTATTGTGGCACTTCACCTTGTGATCGCATGATCAATACTCCTTAACAAACTCCCTTTCATTTATACATCTATCCTATAAGTTCTGCCTCTCTAGAGAACACTAATACAAATTTCATGATAAAACTTGAATGAAAGAGGAGCTGCTTCTTACGGATGAGCAAAGAAAGTAATTTCTTGAGATGGACTCTACTCCTGGTAAAGATGCTGTGAACATTGTTGAAATGACAACAAAGGATTTAGAATATTCCATAAACTTAGTTAATAAAGAAGCAGCAGCATTTGAGAGGATTGACTCCACTTTTGAAAGAAGTTCTGCTGTCATTAAATGCTATCAAATATGGCACAGAGAAATATTTTGTGAAAGGAAGAGTCCATTGACATGGCAAGCTTCATTACTGTCATATTTTAATAACTTGCCACAGCTATCTCAAACTTCAGCAACCACCAGTCTGATCAGTCAGTAACCATCAACATCAAGGCAAGACCTTCCACTAGGAAAAAGATTGTAACTCACTGAAGGCTCAGATAATTAGCATTATTTTAGCAGTACTTTTAATTGAGGTATGTACATTTTTAGACATAATGCTGTTGCAGTCTTACTAGACTACAGTATAGTGTCAACAAAACTTTCATATGCACTGGGAACCAAAAATTTGTATGATTCACTTTGTTGCAATACTTGCCTTACTGTGGCAGTCTGGAACTAAACTCACAATATCTCCAAGGTACACCTGCAAATGGAGGCAATGGGCCGGGTATACATGCATATACATGCCTTATGTGAGGGGTGGGCACTGAGGTTAAATAGAAAGCATGAGCCCATTTTTGCCTTGTGGTAATAAGGGCCTCATGTTGCCAAATTTTTCCATTTTTTTCAAAAGAAGTAGGAAAGGAAATGCAGGCTTTTAAAATGTGAAGTCCCAATTGTCAATTGTTGGTTCAAAAAAAATTTAACTCTCAACTAGCCAAATAAAATGCCTCTGGGGTCCATACCCAGCTACCCTATAGGATACTAGTTTAAAATATCTGGGCCGGGCGCGGTGGCTCAAGCCTGTAATCCCAGCACTTTGGGAGGCCGAGACGGGCGGATCACGAGGTCAGGAGATCGAGACCATCCTGGCTAACACGGTGAAACCCCGTCTCTACTGAAAAATACAAAAAAACTAGCCGGGCGAGGTGGCGGGCGCCTGTAGTCCCAGCTACTCGGGAGGCTGAGGCAGGAGAATGGCGTGAACCCGGGAGGCGGAGCTTGCAGTGAGCCGGGATCGCGCCACTGCACTCCAGCCTGGGCGACAGAGCGAGACTCCGTCTCAAAAAAAAAAAAAAAAAAAAAAAAAAAATCTGGACTATAGTCTATGTTGATGGGAGAAGTGGGGTGAAAGTTGGCATTCCCTTGCCATTAACTTCTAGCCTCCCAGTAGTCCAGGCTGCTTTGAATAAACACCAGATCATCATACAAAACATATTTATTTATTTATTTATGAGTTAGGGGTCTTGCTGTATTGCTCAGGCTGGAGTGCAGTGGCACAATCATAGTTCACTGAGGCCATGAACTGCTGTGCTTAAGTGATCCTCTCACCTCAGCCTCCTGAGTAGCTGGGACTACAGGTGTATGCCACCACACAAGGCTAATTTTAATTTGTTTTTGAGAGACAGAGTCTTGCTGTGTTGCCCAGGCTGGTCTTAAACTCCTGGCCTCAAACAGTCTTCCCACCTTGGCCTCTTCAAAGTACTAGGATTATAGGAGTGAGCCACTATGCTTGATCAAAACACAGTTTTTAAACCAATTTATGTCTTTACTGAAATCTCTTAAAAATGCCAAAGGGTGGAGTTTGGGTTCCATCCATAACACCAATATTTCTGAAGAATCCTCTTCTCTTGTCTCTTTCTCAAGTCGTCCTCATGACCTCTGTGTTAGTCCATTCTCACACTGCTATGAAGAACTGCCTGAGACTGTGTAATTTATAAAGGAAAGAGGTTTTAATTGACTCACAGTTCCACAGGGGTGGGAAGCCCTCAGGAAACTTTACAGTCATGGAGGAAGGGGAAGCAACCACATCCTTCTTTACATGGTGGCAGGAAGGAGAAGTGCCAAGCAAAGGGGAAAAGATTTTCATAAACCATCAGATCTCATGAGAACTCACTCGCTATCACAAGAACAGCATGGGGGTGTGTGGAGGAAAAGTTAAATCTTAAATTTGAACTCAATTGAACGTGGACACAAACAATGGTCACCAAGTCCTGGAACAGGTTGCATGAGCCCCTTGAGACATTCTTCCAGAAGGTTTCGGAGAAATCTGTTCCTGTACGTTAGTTATTGAAAAACAACAAACAATTACAAAAACAAGTTGACCTTTTTATGTTCCTTGAGTCCAGTCTGAAGGGCCCTCGTGACTGGGCCTCATGCCAAGTAACTCATTACAAAAAGAGCTAGGGTCCCAGACCATGCCGAAGCTTCATGAGACCTCTCCTCATCTGTTCACGGATGAGTGGCCGACTCTGGAGCCCAGGCTATTGCTTCTGGTCTGGTGATGAATCCTCCATCGTCTGGTGAGTGTGTGTGTATATATATAGTCTATGTTGATGGGAGAAGTGGGGTGAAAGTTGGCATCCCCTTGCCATTAACTTCTAGCCTCCCAGTAGTCCAGGCTCTATCTCTCTATCTCTCTATCTCTCTATCTCTCTATCTATCTATATCTTCTCCCTTCTCCCCTTCTCATTGCAATTTGATTATATCATTTGCTTATGACATCTGCATTGCCATTTACATGGAATAAAGGTTGCTTACCCTTAAAGGTATTGTGTGTGTGTCTTTTCTTTTCCCTTTGTGCATCTCCCTCACAGAACAGGGTAACTGCCCCCATGATTCAGTTGCCTACCACTACGTCCTTCCCACAACACGTGGGGATTATGAGAACTACAATTCAAGATGAGATTTGGGTGGGGACACAGCCAAACCATATCAACAGACCAGCCGCTACTTCAGTCCTCCTTAATTTACCTCTTGAATTCTCCCAAACCCAGCTCATCCCTGGCTCATTTCTCTTATTCTCTCTCTTGCCCTCTGATCCATTCTGCTTTCCTTAGTAGGTAACTCCCTGCCTTCTCTTAGGTAGACCCATCAACCCATCCTACCCATGGTACAATTCAGAATTCTCTCTCACATTTTCCCTTATTATGCACAAGAAATACTCCAGGGCCAGGTGCAATGGCTCACGCCTGTAATCCCAGCATTTTGAAGGCTAAGGCAGGAGGATCACTTGAGCCCAAGAATTCAAGGCTGTAGTTAGTTATGATGGCGCCACTGCACTCCAGCCTAGGCGACACAACAAGACACTATCTCAATTAAAAAAAAAAAAAAGAAAAAAGAAAGAAAAGAAAAAAAAGAAAAAGGAAAAAGAAATACTCCAGAACTTGGCTAGTGAAGACTAATTCCTCCTTCACAGGAAGGAAGTGGGGGCAAGGGAAAAAGATGCTGTAAATACTCTAAAATATGTACTTTTTCCTGTTCCATCAGCTATGCCATCTGGGATGGGGTGACGCCTGGATGAGATGTCATTTTAAAGGACATTTCTGGGACACGCTGGCATCAAGGCAAGTTTTCAGGTGGCTGCCATTTCCTTGTCACTTACCTTCTATGGACAGGACAGAGTCTCCACCCAAACCACCACCCTCCCACAAAAGCGGGAAGGAGAAGGCAGAAGGGAGAGAAATCAGACTTTTCCTGATTTGTCTAATAATAGAAAGTTGGCAGAGCACGTCACAGAATAGAAAGTATTTGATAAAAATAGCATCTGTTCAGCTTGGGACTCGAGCCGGAGCTGCATGGAAATTTAATTTATTCCTTCCTCGAGTATTCCCATTCGAGTATCACAATTCTGTCTTTCTCATTAATGAGAGAAGTTGAAAACGTTGCTTCCTGTGACCAAAATGGCTTTCTTTCCCAAGGGCTGATGGCGGAGGCGGCGACGGCGCAGCTGAGCGGGCGGCCAGCAGGGGGCGCGGCCCTGCCGTCCTCACATCCATCCGGGACACGGAGGGGCGGGGCGCCCCTTACACAGCCTGCGAGGGGCGACCCGGGAGAAGGTTTTCCAAACAAGCGGCTTTGCTGACTCTCGGGGCCTAAGAATAACCACTGTGAGTATCATGACGCCGGCGGCCTCAGTAAAAGTCTGGGTAGACAGAGGCTTCCCTGTCGCTCAAGGAGCTCCCAGGGCTTTCTAGGCTTCCCGTTCTCCTCCTGTTTCCCAGGACCCAACGGAGTGCCCCCTGCAGGTCAGGATGGGAACCGACACCTGGCCTTTGTCAAAACGCATTCCAGCACCCTGTGAATTACTGTCCTCATGCCTGTCACCTCTCCATCTCCAGCTCCAGCTCCTCCCAGCCCTGGCTCCTTAGAGCCCTGCTCTGGGCAAAGTGGCCTTAACAAGAAAGCTGAGCCAAACTAATAATAGTTTGGCTATTGATCAGGCAGCCCCTTTAAATCACCTAGTGTTTTGTTTAATTGCAGAAAAATACACATAACATAAACTTCTCCATTTTAAATGTACGGTTAGTTTAGTGGTGTTAAGTTCATTCACATTCTTGTGCAGCTATCCCCACCATCCGTTTCCGGTTCTCTTTTCATCCTCCTAGGTTTAAACTCCACACTTACTATACAGTAACTTCCCATTCCCCTTCCCCCAGACCTGGCAGCCACCACTCTGCTTTCTGCCTCTGAATTTGACTAGGTACCTCCTATATATGGGATCATACTGTATTTGTCCTTCTGTGGCTGGCTCGCTTCACTTAGCATAGTGTCCTCAAGGTTCACCCATGTTGTAGTGTGTGTCAGAATTGCCTTCCTTTTGGGGTGAATAATACTGTACGTATATACCACATTTTTTTTGTCCATTCGTCTGTCAATGGACACCAGGATTGCTTTCACCTTTTTGGCCATTGTGAATAACGCTGCAGTGAGCATGGGTGTCCTTTTCCAGATTGTTTTGACCTGTTTGTATTTTAACAGGACACTTTAGGAAGGTAATCCCAACAGAATAGTTCAAGGTCTGAGGAAAGCTGATGGGAACTATTTTAGGAAGAAGCAGATTAATGTCCTTTGCATCAAACCATATCACCTACATAGGGGGCTGCCCCAGGATATGTGTTCTGATATCATGCATTTTGTATTTCCTCACTTAAAAGGATAAGAAGTGGTGCCCAGTGGAGGGAAAATGTTTCTGACTGTAAACAACTTCCAAGCCACTTGGCGCTGGGAATCTTTGATAGCCGTAGATTGTCAGGCAGTGATACTGGGAAGCCAGAGAGTGACGCAGATATGAGCAGGCTTTGGTGTCAGACCTAGCAAACATGTCTCCCGACATGAGCTTCAAATGTCTTTGCGGGCGGACTCTTCGGGGTCCTTGCTGATTCAGCTTCTATCCGCCCCCCTATGCTTTCCTGTGCCTTCAGCTCTTAATTTTTCCCCATCACCATTGCAATATGCTCAAGTAGTTAACAAAACAAATTAATACAGAGAAAGCACAACCCTCCCTTAAGCCCTGCCTCCCTTCAGTTCCCATCCTTCCTCTCTCTCTCCTGCTGTAGCCTATCTTCTTGAAGGAATCATCTTCACTTGCCACTTCCACATCCATACTCCCGTTCACTCTTGAACCCGGTGCTCTCCTGGCACTGGATTCTGAGGGTTTCTGATGTGGCATCTTGGTTCAAGCTTCTGATGGGAACTCAGCCCCCTGTTGAAGTCAAAAGCGCTGCATCCTGAGAAGTCTTCGCACCTGGCTTCAGAGGCGGTTCCTAGAATACCAGGAGATATATGTATATATATATTCTTCCTCATCAAGAGAAGGCCTAACAAGAACTTTTGTAAGTCATCTTTCCTGGCAATGGAGTATAGAGGTTAGAGGACCAACTATATCATCATCCACAGTTTGATATGAGCCCCAGCCCTGCCAGTTGCTAGCTGGGTGACTTTGGGCAAGTTACTTAAGTTCTCTGTGCCTTCTTACCCTGCCTCTAACATGGCGATCATCCCAGCACCTACCTCATAGGCCTATTAGGATAAGTAAATAATGCATGTTAAGAGCTGAGCACAGGGCATGGCTCACAGGAAACATTTCATTAGGGTTAACTCGTGACTACTTTTTATTGGCATAATACTTAAAGGTTTTAAAAGGTTGACCTTAGTAATTAAGTCTATCTTGATTTTCTTGCCTGTAAAATTTGAATGAACAAATGTGGTAAGACTAAAGGGTTCACTGCAAATTTTCTAGAGAATAATTGGTTCCGTAAGTGATCAGAAACATTTACTAAGGATAACATGAGGAATGACAGGGAGAAACATCACATAGGACGAATGAAAAGGCAGAATCTCTGAATGGAGAAGAACACTCCTGGATATTGTGAGATAAACCAAAAAATGGGAGAGTGTGATTGAACTTGTGCATCAGTGATTAGCATTGGATAGGATTAGCATGCATAAACACAGACTGTTTTTGGAAAACAGACCCTTGAAAAGCTCTCAGAACTAAAATATGATAATAGTCAACACAGTCTGGCCACCAGATGAGGTATTCTGCTGTTTGATAAATTTTATAAAACTGCAGACCTTATTTTAAACTATGTGGAACTATTCCAAGGACTGATTGCAAAGTACATGAATAGGTATGTGAGTCTGATAAAATAGCTGAAATAAGGACAGGAATGGAAGGACATTGAAGTAAAATTGGCACGTGTTGTTCCACATCTAAAGGCTGGAAGCCATTTGGGCAGAGGCAGAATCTGGGCTCAGAGTCTAGCCCTGCAGGATCCAGTGTGGCAGCTGCGTGTCTCTGGAGCACTGGAAAGGAGGCCACTGCAAATTAGGATCTGCTGTAAAGGTAAGATACACACTAAGTACAAAAACAAGAATGTAAAATATATCAGAGATTTTAAAAATTGATTACAAAAGGCCGGGCGCGGTGGCTCAAGCCTGTAATCCCAGCACTTTGGGAGGCCGAGACGGGTGGATCACGAGGTCAGGAGATCGAGACCATCCTGGCTAACACGGTGAAACCCCATCTCTACTAAAAAATACAAAAAACTAGCCGGGCGAGGTGGCCGGCGCCTGTAGTCCCAGCTACTCGGGAGGCTGAGGCAGGAGAATGGCGTGAACCCGGGAGGCGGAGCTTGCAGTGAGCCGAGATCCGGTCACTGCACTCTAGCCCGGGCGACAGAGCAAGACTCCGTCTCAAAAAAAAAAAAAAAAAAAAAAAAAAAAAAAAAATTGATTACATACTAAAGAGTGTTAGCACAGTAACTCACACATACTAAGCACTCAAGATAGGTAGTCTGTTTTTTTCTGTTGTTGTTGAAACACAAACAACTGAGAGCTTATTATATGTCAGTATCCTAGGTAAGGCAATGCTTGAAGATACCCTCACAGTCTGTCAAATGGAAGAGGAAAATAGTCCCACTTTTTAGACAGGTGATTCTCAAATGGGAGAATTTTGCCTCCCAGGGCCATCTGGTGATGTCTGAGACATATTTAATTATCAAAACCCGGGGGAGGTGGCTACTACTGGCATCAAGTAGGTAGAGGCCAGGGATGCTGCTAAAATCCTATAATGTGCAGGACAAGCTACCCCCACAACAAAGAATTGCCAGGTCAAAATATCAATCGGGCCCAGGTTGAGACATCCTGCATTAGTGACTCTTGATCACTTACAGATGTGACTGATTAATAATCAAGCTCAGCAAGTGTGTGGTAGGAGAATTACAAATGTTATCCAAAGAGGCATCTTCTGGCCAGCAACATTGGTGTCACCCAGAATTTACTAGAAGAGCAAATTCTCAGGTCTACCCCAATTCTACTGAGTCAAATCTCTGGGGGTGAAGCCCCTATATCTACAGTTTAACAAGCCTTCCAGGTGATTCTAATACAAGCCAAACTCTGAGAAGTGCCGCTCCACTGCCCCTGTGTCCTGGTTACCAACTCCTGCTCATTCCGGGCCTGAGCGATAGGTGGCAGTGAATCGCAGAACAGTGTTGGAACGGCTGCTAAATGCTGAGAAGGGACTGGCTTGTACCAGATTGGTTGGTGATGGAGCTGGTGACAATTGCTCCAGTGTTCTTACACTAGCCCATAGTTCATGATGCCAGCTTTCTCGTTTCAGGAAAGTTCAGGGAACAAATCCAAACATGGTTCAAAGCCATTCTAAGGACCCTTCTTAGTCACGTGGTGTTTCCAAGGCTTTGAGATTGTTTACTTCTAACTCATGTTTCAAAGGTGTATCCTTCAATAGAGAATTTTGTGAGTATCTGGTTTTGGACTCTTCTCCTAAGACACCTTCCCAACCTACAAAATCCCAAAGTCATGAGAACAAATAATTTCTGCGGTCCTTGGACACCTTTTGGGCCAAGTATTTGACGCATCTCACACTGAGCGGGCCCTTGGCCCCTCCTCTACAGTGGACCAGATCGGGCGAATGGTGAACATCCCGTTTCCCTGGATCTTTTGTCAGGCAGATAAAATTCAGTGTTTGGCAAACTTTGTTAAGGCTGAGAGTGAGGTCACTGCAGTTCAGGTAATTTTCTATTTGGGCCACAAGAGGACACCCTCCACTCAGCCATGAGCATCTACAGTCTCCATAAAGCTCCGAGGTGGGTTGAATGAGTGCTGGATTAGGAAGAGGAAACAGTCGCTAGAAAGGGAGGGGATGTCACTTTCCTTCTAGTAGAGTGGCAGGATGATGTGGCTTTGGATCAGACCTCAGCTCTGAAGTCTAGAGCTGGGTTTCTCAAAGTGTGGCTGCCCGACCAGCTGTATCCTCATCACCTGGGAACTTGTTAGAAAAGCACATTCTGGGGTCCCAGCCCAGACCTGCTGAATCCGGAGCTCTGGGCGTGGAGCCCAGCAATCTCTGGTTTAACAAGCCCCCTCCCCTCCCAGGTGATTGCCATGTTTGCTCCCTCTCGATAATGGCTACTCTCTCCTCCAGAGCATCTTCCTGGTTATTCTCTGGGACGCAAAAGCATGGTGGTATCTGATCTCATCACACTTCTGCCAGGAGGTGAAATCGAAGAGCATACAGGTCATTTGCCTGAGGACACCTGGGGATTCTGAGGTCAGTCATTCTGTATGAATATGTGCAGTCCCTGGGCTCAGCCCTGGGCTGAAGGCTCTGAGGGATGTAAGGAGCACTAAATAGTAATAATTTGTCAGCCTTCACAGAGCTTCCAGTCCTCTGTAAAAGGCAGGGTTGCCGCCTAGAAACAGACCAAAGAGGGCCCACACGACATGGTTCTGATAGCTATGGGTAAATACAAGGAAGCTGGGAGCCGCGCAATGCTGCACACGTCCCCTCCCCAGCTTCCTCTCCCATTCCCTCCCACCCAGCTGCTGTTGCAGGGCCTCCTGCCTTCTTTTTCACTCTCAACAGCACACCCTAAGTTTGCCCTCATTTTAATTTCCTTTTCCCCTTATCTCCCATACCTCTTGTCCAATCTCTCCCCATCCCATTCTGGTTTTGTTGTAAATCACAAAATTTCAGGAACAGGCCCAGCAAGGACAGAAGCCCCAAGGGGCAGGGGAAAAGGAGAGAAACTGCATAGATAAGAACAGGCTTCTTTTCAGAGTAAAGACTGAGAAGACACAGCCATACTATAATAGTAGTTACCCTTGTCCGAAGGGCAGTGCAAGCCTGGAAAAGGGAGACCACCTGTGGGCTAGGGAGTGGGGAAGAAGCTCATTAGGGTGTCTGGACATGAGCTAAACCTTCACAGGGCAGGGGGACTTGGGAAAGCAGAGGGGAGGGAGAGCCCGTGCCAGCCCCATAGTGGGGAGGAGCTGGGGTGGGAGGGGGGCAGGGGGCAGCCTGGTGGGGAGGGAGGATGGATGGGGAGTCATAGGAAATGAGGCGAGATGGGTTCCCAGATGGAAGAGGGAGCAGTTAAAGTTTGATTTTTATGATAGACACACCAAAGAGGTATGAGGAGGTTCTGAGCAGAGGAAAACTGTGTATATTATTATTGTGAAGACTTCATCTCTTGCTGAGGTCACAAACTCAAATGCTTATAGCATGAAGCAGGCCAGGTAAGAAGCAAGAGGACCTGGAGGGGTCGCGTGAGCTGGAGAGCACATATCTGCTCTGAAGTGGGCAGTGATACACAAATCCTGACAGTTATTACCACAGGAAGTAGAAGCTCAGAGTTGCCAAGTCATCCAGTTTTTCAACAGAAGTTGGATCTCTGGATTTCTTTCTCATGATGTAAAGTTTCTTCATTTGTAAATAGGCAGCTCATTGAAAATTAAAAAAATCTGTACACCTTTGGGTGGTAACTTCTGACCTGCATTTTAAAAAATTGGACCTGGTGGTTTGCACCTCAGTATAAAATATTATGACCATTGTTTCTTCTCAGTTTCCTCCCTCACCCCTTTCTAGCAAATCCATTTATTATGAACAAAAAATAAGATAACATCCAAGCATGAACGATGTACTGTTTTCAACACTGCACACGAATTATCTCATCCTCACACAACCCTGTAAGATTAGCTACTCCCACTCTATGGATGAGAGAATTGGGTTCAGAGAGGTAAAACAACTTGCTCCAAATCTCACTAGTTTCAAGTGAGGGAGCCAAGACTCAAGCCCAGGTGGTCAGACTACAGGGTCATGCGTTCAGCCTGTGTGTTATATCCTTCCCTGTATTCTTTGGTGACCATATTTCAGTTGTCTTTTTCCCTCTTCCCAGTATGACATTTGTGAGGTTGTATTTTCCTTCTTGTGTTAAAATATTAGGTTGCCTGTCTTTATTGCCCATGCCCTGGTGCCTGAGGCCTGTGAGTCAGCTGTGCTCGGTCTGGCAAGCATCCATGGAGGACCCGCCATGCGCCGTGCATCGTGGTGGCGCCAGCTGTCCAATTTCATGAAACTCCATTTTAATGAAGGATACTGACAGATAGAAACCAAAAATTCCAACCTAATACGGGATATCATGTTGAGACAAAGACGTCTTTGGTATGCACTGCGATCATACAATGGAGTCATAAATGTGGAGGAGGTGTGGGTCAGGGAAGACTTCCTGGGAGAAACGTCCTGAGGGCTAAGTCTCAAAGAACTCTGAGGAACACCAGGTTCAAGAGGCCAGACATTAGAAGTCAGAGGGGTGCAGGGAAGGTCAGCAGAGTGGTGATAAGGCAGCAAGAAGGAGCCCTGGATGGTAGGGTTGAGCCTACCTGAGACAGCTGATGGATAGGAGGAAGGGACCAGTCAGAGGGGCTGGGGAGTCACAACCTGACATTGTGTATGCTGATTCAGTGTCTACACGCTCAGTGCCAGGCCATGGGGAAGACCCCACAGAGAGGGTAAGGCTTGTTGTTCAAGTGGATGGATGAGAGGCTCTACCCCTCATTAGTTGTGGGGCCTTAGGCAGGCTGCTTTGCTTCCGGGAAGCTGGGTTTCCTCACCTGTAAAATGAACTCGAACTTATTCGGCTTAGTGAGTACTGAATAAGAAGATGCTGGTGCCAAGTCTAGCACAATGCCTGACCCCAGCAATCATTCAGACAATGTTTGTGATTACTATCATTTCTGACACTTAGTAAATGTTTGTTGAAGGAGTGAAAGGGAGCAATGGCTTAGGTGACCCCAGCGGCACCCAATGCAGTTGGGAGATCAGATCATCTGCTAAGCTTGAGCCTGGCCCATGCTTTCCACTTGTCTTACAAGGACTGGGAAATAGGGGTTACATTAGTTTGAGGGAGACTTCAACTTTAACATAAACTCCAAGTGACGCCATCCAGTCCACCGGAGAAGCAGCGTGCTTCAACAGGCAAGTCTGACCACAGAGATTGCAGCTGAATCAGCTGTAACTCGGAGCTGAGGCTGATAATTTTCTGAGGCTTGTCTGCACGCCTGTGAATCTTGCGTTCCTGTAGGTTACATCATTCTATCCAGGTGCAGATAGTCCTACCGACGGACTATTCCCCGGCAGCTGCAGCAACCTGGCACCTGGCACCTGGCATGGAGGAGCCCATCTGGTGGCGATATGCAGCCGCTCAGGACTCGTGCCAGCCATGCTGGCTCCTGGGTGACGGGCAGATACGGCTGCGACTGCCTTGCTTACTAACCCAAATAGCACAGAGCGGGACAGTCTTCCAGCCAGGTGGGTAGCTCCAGGAGGCCACATTAACCTGTGGAGATTCCTACCATACCCAGGAAAAGAAAGAGAAGCTGCGTACAATTCTTACAATCATGCTTGTCATTTCTGTAGTCCTTTTTGTTTAAGGATCTCAGCCGCTGGGGCACGTGCAAGTTTTCCTTCAGTTTCTGTGCCAGCAATAATGTGCCTTGATTTTCAGGCAGTTATAAGTGGCCAGAGAGAAAGAGGACCTTAAAAGTATAAGCCTGGCTTATTTTTTCTGAAATGAGATAATTTCTGCAGCAGTGGGTCCCAAACTCAGCTGTGTGCCGGTTTTTTCCGGGGGATATGACACACACGGGGCTGCCAGTTCTGAATCAGTAGGTGTGTGGCCAGCCCCAAACACCTGCGTTATTAACCAGCTCACAGGGTGGTCCCCTAACTGGCTGCCTCCAATCCCCTGAGGACTTGTTAAAAATGCAGGTCCCTTGGCCATACCCCAGACCCACTATATAGACAGCTCTATCTAGGGTGTGGATGGATGGAGTTTCACTCTTGCTACCCAGGCTAGAGTGCAATGGCATGTTCTCGGCTCACCACAACCTCCACCTCCCGGGTTCAAGCGATTCTTCTGCCTCAGCCTCCAGTGTAGCTGGGATTTCAGGCGCCTGCCACCACGCCTGGCTAATTTTTTTGTATTTTTAGTACAGACGGCGTTTCACGGTGTTGGCCAGGCTGGTATTGAACTCCTGACCTCGTGATCCACCCGCCTCAGCCTCCCAAAGTGTTGGGATTACAGGCGTGAGCCACTGGGCCCGGCCAATGGCTTCCTTTTTAACAAGTGACTTTTGCCACAGGTCCCTCAGCGGCTCTTGAACACAGTCAAGCTTTAGAGCTGCTGCCATTTGTGATTCTGACGCACTGTATTTGACCACTACTCCAGAACAATTATGCTTGAATTTCTGTCCTGCAGACCCCAGATTTTTTTTCCCTGACTCAACTAGACTGTCCTCAGCAGCCAAGAGAAGTGTTGTTGGCCAACATAACACAAAAGAGGCAAAGAAAGTAGAAAAGTGATGTAATCTGAAGCCACGTGGAGTCTGAGGCGAAGGAATTGTGATGGAAAAACACCAGGGATCCTCACCTTGACTATGACCCAGCTTTGAGAGTTGAAATGGAGTGTGTGAAAAGACACTGGGCAGTTCTTTGGCGAACGGGCTAGTTGGAATTAGTAACCTTCTCCTTGGAGAAGCTTCTGCCACTGCTTGTAGGTTTGCTTGGCTTTTGTACTTTTTTTTTTTTTTTTGAGACAGTCTTGCTCTGTCACACAGGCTGGAGTGCAGTGGTGCCATCTAAGCTCACTGCAACCTCTGCCTCCCAGGTTCCAGCATCCTCCCGCCTCAGCCTCCCAAGTAGCTATGACTACAGGTATGTACCACCATGCCCAGCTAATTTTTGTATTTTTAGTAGAGACAGGATTTTGCCATGTTGGCCAGGCTGGTCTCGAATTCCTGGCTTTAAGTGATCTGCCTGCCTTGACCTCCCAAAGTGCTGGGATTACAGGCATGACGCACTGTGCCTGGCTGGCTTTTGCACTCTTCTGGGCAGTCTTGGGGCAGGGACTGTGTAAGCAGGGAGTTTGGAAACTTGGATCCCAAAGGTCAGAGGCAGAGTCTGACCTCCAAGGGAGAGGAGAGGTACAGTCTGCGGATCTGGGAAGCGTTTCAGGACAGGCTTTGCTGCCAGCCCCCAGGAGCCTTCCTCCCCTGCGGGGAGCCAGTACAGAGGCGTTCTCCAGGAACCCAGCTGGCCAGACAATGCCACTCTGTTCCTGAGTTTGCTGGCACCCAGGCGGTTAACCCAGAAGCCGCCTCTGTGCCCTTTAGGGCAGGCAAGTTTTAAAGCTCTCCTTTCAACTTTGGCCCAACAACATCTTATAGGGTAAGAAGATGCACTTTCCTCCCCCAGGGCGCTGTTTTTCAGTATTCTTTGACACGAGGTCCTCAAGAGGGTATCTTTTCTTCTTCTGCAGCTGATGATCCCTGGGAGAATTTTTTTCTTTCTTTTTTCTTTTTTTTCTTTCTTTTTTTTAGAGATAGGGTCTTTCTCTGTCACCCAGTCTGGAGTGCAGTGGCTCAGGCATAGCTTACTGCAGCCTTGAATTCCTGGGTTCAAACCATCCTCCCATCTCAGTCCCCCAAGTAGCTGGGATTACAAGCAAAAGCCACCATACTCAGCCCCTGGGAGAATTTTTACATCTTCAGAAGAATTCTCCTGGGAACTCTTGAGATGAAAATAACACATGTCCACTCAGCACTATAAGCCAGGAACATGCAAAGTGTCTTTCTCCCACCCCATGGTGGCCAGAGATCAAACAGCCATCCCGGAAGGCCAGATACTGGAGACATTTAAAAAAAATTGTTTTAAAATTTATTTTATTATATTCCATATCATGTCAAAATTTAAGACAGCTTTAGGCTGGAGGGCTCATGCCTGTGATCCCAGCACTTTGGGAGGCTGAGATGGGTGGATTGCTTGAGCCTAGGAGTTTGAGACGAGCCTGGACAACATGGCAAAACCTCGCCTCTACAAAAAGCAAAAAGAATCAGCTGGGCGTTGTGGCACATGCCTATAGACCCAGCTACCTGAGAAGCTGAGGTGGGGTGGAAGGATCGCTTGACCCCAGGAGGTCAAGGCTGCAGTGAGCTGTGTTCATGCCACTGCACTCCAGTCTGGGTGACAGAGTGAGACCGTCTCAAAAGACGGCTTTAAAATTGCATACAGTGTATCTCAAGAAGAGGAATAACAACAAAGAGAAATAAAGGAAGGGGAACCGATGAAATTAGGTAGAGGTTGATACATGAACTCCTGGCACACTTACTAAAGACAGCATGCAGATTTTTTGTTTTTTTTGTTTGAGACGGAGTCTCACTCTGTCATTGAGGCTGGAGTGCAGTGGCATGATCTCGGTTCACTGCAACCTCTGCCTCCTTGGTTCAAGCGATTCTCCTGCCTCAGTCTCCCATGTAGCTGGGACTACAGGAACGTGGCACCGTGCCCAGCCAATTTTTTATATTTTTAGTAGAGACAGGGTTTCGCCATGTTGTCTAGGCTGGCCTTGAACTCTTGACCTCAGGTGATCTGCCCGCCTCACCCTCCCAAAGTGCTAGGATTATAGGCGTGAACTACCACACCCAGCGGGTTCTAAGCTTTTTAGCAAGGGAAGAAGTGGTCAGGCTTAAATATAACCCAAGTGACATCAATTCCTTTACCCTTTCCTTTATTATTTTTTAAATCTATCATTTATTGAGCTTCTACTATGTGCCAGGTACTCTCTGAGGCATGGAGGATACAGCCACAATAAAAATGAAGCCCCTATCTCCATGTAGCTCACTCTCCAGGTGGGAGAGGGAAACAATGTGCAAGTAAACAATGCCACACAGGATAATCATATGTCAGGTGGTGCTAAGTGCTAAATGAAAATGACCACAGCATGCCCAGGAATGGAAAGTGACTGGGGAGAGGTGTGGCCATTTTAGACAGGGGCACTAGGGAAGCCCCCCAGGGACTGGCGTTTGGGCAGCAACCTAAAGATGGAGGTGGGGAGCTGCACCAATGTATGGGAGAAGAGTATCAGGCAGAGGACAGTGTGTGCAAAAACCACAGAGCATGAGAGTCATAGATGTCTGTGGAACTCGCAAAAAGACAGCGTGGCCCAAGCACAGTGAAAGGGGAGGCCCAGAAGGGGTAGGAAGTTCACGGCACCCTGGGGATTTGTGCAACATAGCAGCCCTGGGGAGGAGATGAGGTCAGGAGGAGAATGAGACTCTCCAGGCCATGGCTATAGGGCAGGAGGCAGTATGATTTCAAGAGACCACTCTGGCCACTGTGTAGAAAACAGGGTGTCAGCAGGGGCGGGGCATTAGTTTGCTGGGGCTGCCATAATAAAATGCCACAGACTGAGTGGTTTCAACAACAAAGTTATTTTCTTACAGTTGTGGAGGCCAGTCGTTCAAGTAAGATCAAGAGGTTGGCAGGTTACTTTCTGCTGAAGTCTCTTTCCTTGACTGGCTGCCACCACCTTCTCACTGTGTCCTCACAGAGTCTCTCTGCGTGCACACATCCCTAGTGTCTGGGTGTCCAGATTTCCTCGTCTTATAAGGACACCAGTCAGATTGGATTAAGACTCACCCTAATGACCTCATTTTAACTTAATCACATCTTCAAAACCCTTGTCCCCAAATACAGTCCCATTCTGAGCTACTGAGGGTTAAAGCTTCAACACATGAATTGGAGGGCACACAGTTCGACCTGTAACAGGGCAATGACAGAAGCAGGGAGACCAGTTGCCAGGCTAATGCCATGATCCAGGCAAGAGTGATGGTAGCTTGGACCAGAGTGACAGGTGTGAAAGTGTGAGAAGTGGTCCGATTCTGCAAATATCTTACAGGTGGGATAGGATTCATTGATAGAGTGGATGTAGAGTGTAAAGAAAGAGGGAAGACAAGGATGGCTCCAGTTTTTTTTTTGTTTTATTTTGTCATAAGCAACTGGAAACATGGAGTTGACATTTAATGAGATGGGAAAACTATGAGAGGAGCAAATTTAGGAGGGATGCTGAGATCAAGGAGTTCAGTTTGGGACATGCTAAGTTTGAGGTTTATGTTAGGCATCCGGATGGAAATACCAAGTAGCCAGGAGGAGATAACCAACATTCAGTTTAGGAGAGAGGTCAGGGTTGACTGACATAATCATTTTTTTCTCATTCCTATGGTTTCTTTTTTAATATAAAAATTTTGTTGAGAAATAATTCACATACCATAAATTTTTCTTTCTAAAATGTACAGAGTGGTAAGTTTCAGTATAGTCACGGGATGGATGGTGCAACAATCACCACTATCTAATTTCAGAACATTTCATCACCCCAAAAAGGAATCCCACACCCATTAGTCATTCCCCAGTCCTCTCTCCCCTCAAGCCCTCAATACCATGAAATTGCTTTCTCCCCTACTGATTTGCCTATTATGAACATTTTATAAAAATTGAATCATAAAATACGTGGTCTTTCGTTTTTGGCTTCTTTCACTGAGCATACTGTTTTCGAGGTACACTTATGAGTATCAGTGCTTCATTCATTTTTATGGCTAAATAATATTCTATTGTATAGATTAGCCATGTTTCGTTTGTCCATTCATCAGTCAATGGGCATTTGGGTTGTTCCCACTTGGGGCTGTTATGAATAATGTTGCTATGCACATTCGTGTATAAGTTTTTGTGTGAACATGTGTTTTCAGTTCTCTCGGGTATACTTAGAAGTGGAATGCTGAGTCATAGGATAACTTTATTTTTAACATTTTCAGGAACTGCCAAACTGTTTTCTAAAACAGCTGTACATTTTACATTCTCACCAGCAATGTATGAAATTTCCAATTTCTCCAGATATTCAGTCATGCTTGTTATTATCTGTCTTTTTTAAATTATAGCCATCCTAGTGAGGGTGAAGTGGTATCTCATTGTGATTTTGATTTGCATTTCTCTGATGACTAATGATATTGAACATTTTTCATGTGCTTATTGGCCACTTTTATATCTGCTTTGGAAAAAATGTCTATTCAAATTTGTTGCCTATTTTTTTCACTGGGCTGTTTATCTTTTTATTGTTGAACTGAGAAGTTCTTTATATACTCTGGGTATAAGTCCATGTCTGATATATGACTCACAAATATTTTGTCCTATTCTGTGGATTTTCTTTTCCCTTTCTTAATCATCTTTGGAAGCATAAGAATTTTTCATTTTGATGACCCGACATACAAATTTGAGAGTCATCAGCATATAAATGTTATTTTAAGCCAGAAGGCTCCACAAGATCCAATAGAAAGTTAGCTTAATAAGGAATAGAAGTGGGCCAGGAGCGGTGGCTCACGCCTGTAATCCTAGCCTTTGGGAGGCTGAGGTGGGTGGATCATCTGAGGTCAGGAGTTCGAGACCAGCCTGGCCAAAATGGTGAAACCACACCTCTACTAAAAATACAAAAATTAGCCAGACATGGTTGTGGATGCCTGTAGTCCCAGCTACTTGGGAGGCTGAGGCAGGAGAATCGCTTGAACCTGGGAGGTGGAAGTTGCAGTGAGCCAAGATCGCACCACTGCACTCCAGCCTGGGCAACAGAGCGAGACTCTGTCTCAGAAAAAACAAAAGAAAGGAATAGAAGTGTCCAAGGACTGAATCCAAGAATGCCCACCATCCCGAGATCCAAGACATGAAAAGAAACCAACTAAGAGGACTGAGGACTCCACTCTCACTTCCTCTTTTCTCTGAGTTTTGGAGTACCTGTTCCTTTCCAGAGTAGCAACAGAAAATTAAAAACTCGTGTTTGCTTTTTAGGAATTGCAGTTCCAACCCTCTCTTTCAATTCTCACCTTCAAGGCCATGCAGGTTCCAAGGGTTTTGCCTCTTCTGATGAGGAGTGCTAGCACGTCAATTCAGGCCCCAAGATGGCATTAAAACCACCAGAGATTGGCTGGGCGCGGTGGCTCATGCCTGTAATCCCAGCACTTTGGGAGGCCGAGGTGGGTGGATCACGAGGTCAGGAGATTGAGACCATCCTGGCTAACATGGTGAAACCCCGTCTCTACTAAAAATACAAAAAAAAAAAAAATTAGCTGGCTGTGGCGGCAGGTATCTGTGGTCCCAGCTGCTGGGGAGGCTGAGGCAGCAGAATGGCGTGAACCCGGGAGACGGAGCTTGCAGTGAGCCGAGATCGCACTACTGTACTCCAGCCTGGGTGACATAGCAAGACTCTGTCTCCAAAAAAAAAAAACCACCAGAGATTTATTGGATTTCCTGGCCTTGAAAGATAAGGGGGAAAGGGAGCAGCAGTGGTCAGGGAGAGCCTTCAGACTGCATTATAGCTTTGATGCCTTTAGGAAGGAGAGGGAGAAGAAAGGAGGACTGGGTAGGAAGAGCTTCAGGCTGTAGAGTGGTTCTGAGAACATCTTGTCAAGCCCAGCTGGGGCCCCAGCACAAAGCTTGCCCACAAAGTTGTCCATGCTGGCCAGAAATGGCTTGGCTCTAGTACTTCTGCCAAACTATCATTGGCTGGGAACAGCTTGGGGGGGAATGCTGCTCTAGCATGAACACTGAGTTCTGTCTCAAAGATACTGAATCTGGAGACTGTCTGCTAACTGCAGTCCTTCCAACAGGTTCTTTCTTGAAGCAAGACCTGAGTGCTGCATTCTTATGGCTTCCACAGTCCATCCCTAGTCCTCACAGACCCACTTCTCCATATACACTCAGAAAGCAGCTCCTCCGGAGTTTTCATGAGTTTCTCTTCCTGGTAGGGAAATTAGAAGGAGATGAAAACTGACTACAGCTTCTATAGCTTCAGTAGATGCAGCGTCTCAGTGCTGCAGGTGATGCCAATCCCCTCCCTCTTGCTAGCCATTTAAAATTCTCCTCACCTGTTATCACCCCTGCAGGTCTTTATAGCTTACCTGGTGATGTGACGTAAACCCTCATTCTTGAGGGGCCTGAGTCTCAGCCTTCTCAACTGGGGTTGCTGTACCTATCTACACGTTTCCTGGGTTCCACATGCATGCCCTCATGCTTCCATTGTATACAAGCAGTCCTATATCCTTTTGCTGATCAGGATCAATTACCTCTGCCAAGATGGCAACTCCTTGCCTGCTGTCTCCTAGACCCACAGAGTCCTAAGTTCCCTGGCAGCAGCCATAGCTTGTAGTTCAGTGGGACCCTTGCTGTGTCATCTGGCAAGAGTGCACCCTCTCTGAGAAACATGACCTCCAACCCTGCAGAGCCTAGAGTTGTGGGAACAGGAAATACCAAGTCTCTCAATGGGTCATTAGGAATAGTGGTAAGTGGGGACACTCCTGCGTCCATTCCTTGGTTTCTTGATCAATGTATTCATCCTACTGGGGACACAGTGACATTGAGATCTCTGATTTAATGCCTATGACAGATCCTGATGCATGGCACCCGTCCTTCAGCTGTGCCTGTAGAAAGCCATTTCCACATACTGCAAGGCCCACTGCATCTAGATGGTGTGCTTCTGGGTGATATGATCAGTGGATCCCATGTTAATGGGCCCACATCTGCACTTCTTTTGCTGTGAAGGGACCCCTGGTTAGATGCTATGTTGGGTAGGACAACAACTGTGGATCATTTATTCCTTAAGCCCCTGAATAATGGTGCTGACTACGGCTTTGTCAGAGGGAAAGGCAAATCCATATCCTGAACAATTCCCTCTATGAGGTTGAACTGATAGCCCTTCCAAGACAGAAAGAGCTCAATGTTGCCAATTTGTCACCAAGTAGCCAGTTGGTTTCCTTCAGGAACAATGCAACATTGGTGGCTATATTAATTTCCTGGGGCTGCCATAACAAAGCAGCACAGACTGGCTGGCTTACACAACAGAAGCGTATTGTCTCACAGTTCTGGAGTCTAGAAGTCCAAGATGAAGGTGTGGCAAGTTTCACAGGGACATGGAGGAAGTATCTGTTCTAGGCTTCTCTCCTTGGCTTGTAGACGGGTATCTTCTCCTTGTGTCTTCACATTGTCTTCTCTTTGTATGTGTCTGTGTCCAATTTTTCTTATAAGGACTCTAGTCATATTGGATTAGAGTCAACCCTAATGAGCTGATTTTAACTTAATGCCCTTTACAGACCCCATCTCCAAATGTGGTCACATTCTGAAGTACTAGAGGTTAGAACTTCAACATATGAATTTTGTGGGGGAACTATACAGCCTAGCAGAGATAGATCCAATAAATAGGCAGTTTCAGATACATGATCATTTTGTACCCAATAGCCAAGTGATCTATCAGATCACGTATCTGAAACTGCCTATTTATTGGATCAAGTCATAAGCTGGGTGAGCCCAGCAGCACCACATTGTAAGATGGAAATGATACATTTGGAATCAAGTTGCATGAACAGATAGTCCAGCCCCCAGGTCACCTGTCACACTTGCACAAGTATTTCTACCCCACCTGGTACCTATGCCATGGATCTCAGGGCTGGTCTATGTTGCCTCCAAGTTCAACATTCAAAGGTAGTAGTAGCTAGATCAGCCATGGTAGGTGGGGATCCATGTTGTTTGGCCCATACATGTGTGGGCACCCTCTCTGCTACCAGGGCCACTCCATGCCTGTGCCCACCATGCACATGACATCAGTCTGCTGAATTATTTGTCTCCTTGGTTGTTGAGTACCTCTTCCATGGTGGATGCTTTCTGGCAGGCATTAAAATGTGATACAAAAATCCTCACTTTGTACCCACTCCCATATGTGTCTGCCCCAGATCTCCTCGTCTCCCAGACCCTAATCTGATGAGCAGGCCACTGGCCTCTGCCCATAAATCTCTATAGTCTCACCTCAAATCACGCAAAGTAGGTGAGCACATGCACCACTTTCCGCTCCATCCATTGAGAAGATTTTCCATCTCTATCCATTGTGTTTCAAGACGACTCCTGGGATGTAGCTGGAGTGCAGCTGCCATGCCCTTTTGCGTTTCACCTAACAACCCAAGCCATTCATAAACCAAGCTAGGGCTTCTTTCTCCTCCTCCGGCCCGTGGCACACATTTACCTATGTAACAAACCTGAACATCCTGCACAAGTGCCCTTGAACTTAAAAGTTGGGGAATAAAAAGAACTCCCAGCATGGCATAGGTACCAGTTGGGGTAGAAACACTTGTGCAACTGTGACAGGTGACTTGGGGTCTGGACTACCTGTTCATGCAGCTTGACTCCAAATATATCATTTCCGTCTTACAATGTGGTGCTGCTTCACTCACCCAGCTTATGACTTGATCCAACAAAACCAGCTCATAATAGGCAGTTTCAGATACATGATCACTTTGTACCTAATGGCCAAGTGATCTATCTCTGCTAGGGCCCAGGAACACATTATGGGTTGTTTCTCCAGTGGCAGAGACTTGTCTGCTGTGGACAGCATGGCCTTGCTCTGGAATCCCGGGACTTCAACATGAGTCTTTCTCTGGGGCTTACAGCAATGTTTCTTTTATCTTGGAGGGGATATTCTGTCAAACCTCTGAACACTGGACCCCTACAAACTTCCCTAAAGTGGCAGGTCCCTGAATCTTCACAGCATCCATCTCACATGCTGAGGGTACACTTGTCTCGCCTAGGCTTCCAGTGTTTAGCCACCTCTTGCTCATCCTGTTGGATCAGCATGACACCATCAATCAGCGTAATGCATTGGTGTGATGTTCTGTGGGACGTCCGGTGAGTTCAGGTCTTTAGGACTGTATCATGGCAGAGGGCAGAGAGTTAGGAGAGCACAGAGGCAAAATTATATAAATAAATGTTGCCAGTTTCATGATAAAGTGACTTGTTTCTGATCCTCTTTTTTAATTAGAATAGAAAATAACACATTTACTGAATTGCCGGCCACATACCTTATATGTACTTTAGAGCTTATTAATCCCCTCTAGCAGAAATCCCACCTCCAGCACAGCAGCTGTGATCAGGGCCATGACTCGGTTGAGCTTGCAGTAGTCTGCAGTCATTCTCCAGGATCCATCTGTTCCCTGCAGGGGCCTGGCTGACAAATTAAATAAAGATATGAGAGGGACCATCAGCAATGCATCCCTTAGGTTTTTAATGGTGATGCTAATTGTCTCCATCCTTTTAGGACGTAGTATTTTTTATTTACTGTCTTAGCCAGGAAGGAGCAGGTAGCTTCAGAGGATTCCACTTGACCCTCTCTACTACCATCATTCTTACTTCATAGGCCGAGGAGCCAATGTGGATGCCATACCAACTGCTACGCTTTTCTATCCCAGTTTTACACTCAGGGACTGGGGAAATGATCATATGGTGGTTTAACAGATCCAGGAGACCTTCCGTGAACTAGATTTTAGCCATGAGTCCATTCATATCCTAACATTTGTAACCCCCCTCTTTAATAAGGGGACTGTGCTCATCCTTTGGGTCTCTGGGCATCAATGTCACTTCACATCTATCTACAAGTGTTTTAAATATCCGGGTATCCCCTTTTCTTAGTGTATAATAAACTGAGTAAATATTCTAGTATATACCTCCCATAGCCTTTCCAGGTCCTTTCTTTTAAGGACTAATTCACTCCTTCAGTTGACTAGTTCTGGATCTGAAAACTGACACTAGTTCAGGAACTGAGTGAGAGTCTGAACTTCATTTATTTATTTATTTATTTATTTATTTATTTATTTATTGAGATAGAGTGTTGCTCTGTCACCCAGGCTGGAGTGCAGTCGCAGGATCTTGGCTCACTACAACCTCTGCCTCCTGGGTTCAAGTGATTCTCCTGCATCAGCCTCCTGAGTGGCTGGGATTACAGGTGCATGCCACCACGCCCGGCTAATTTTTTATATTTTTGGTAGAGATAGGATTTAGCCATGTTGGCCAGGCCAGTCTTGAACTCCTGACCTTAGGTGATCCGCCCACCTCAGTCTCCCAAAGTGCTGGGTCTCCCAAAGTGGCGTGAGACACTGCACCCGGCCCCATGATTTCATATTGGGGTAATTTCCCTCAGTCTCCTCCTCCTTCACTCTTGCTTTTTTAGGGGATTGGGGGAGTTATAGACGTTAAGCATCACCTTGTAGGTTGCCCATCTATCTTGCTCCTAGGAGTGCCACGCTCTATCAGTCATTGCCACAA
Source organism: Chlorocebus sabaeus (assembly GCF_047675955.1). Classification (NCBI taxonomy): domain Eukaryota; kingdom Metazoa; phylum Chordata; class Mammalia; order Primates; family Cercopithecidae; genus Chlorocebus; species Chlorocebus sabaeus. The sequence continues at coordinate 39,453,021 of NC_132926.1, read as the reverse complement.
CTCCATGAAGCTCTCTTAGCTGCCCCTTCAAACTTGCCAGTCATTATGGTAAAAGCTACCAGAGCTGGCTTCTGATGCTTAATGTACCTGGCCTCTGTTACTTGAGCATGAGGAGACATTCCTGTGGATACTCACCAGCCAAGCCCTGTGACCAGCTCTCTGGCCTGGAGAGGAGAACTACCACTGGACTTCTTCATGATGATGGTAGCCCTTATAGCCTTGGTTGGTGATGTGTGCTCAGAGGCCTCTCATAGAGCATGATCCTCTGGCCTCACAGAATGTATCCATTCCAGCTTTCTCCCTTCCTTCAACTTCTTTATTTCTTTCTCTACTATCTTTTGGGGTGAATTAGGCATTTCTGTGTTGTTCACCATTACTTTCTCTGAGCTTCTAGGAGCTATTGAATTTGTCGTTGATTGCTGTGCTAAGTTATTGTTTCCCATAACTTAGTGACTTAAAACAACAGACATACATTATCTCACAGTTTCTGTGGGTCAGATTGGGAATGGTTTAGTTGGATGGTTCTGGCTCAGGGACTCATGAGGTTGTAGTCAAGGTGTCAGTGAAAGCATCATCTGAAACTTTGATTGGGGCTGTAGGGTCTACTTCCAAAAAGGTGCACTTATATGGCTGGCAGTTGGTGCTGGCTCTCAACTAGGATGCCTCAGTTCTCCATCTGGCCTCCCAACCTCCAGGACCTCTCTTCTCCATGTGGCTTTTCCAGAAAGGTAGCCTGGACTTCTTTATCTGGTGGTTGAGCTGAATAAAGAGGCTAAAGACAAAGGGAGCATACACCTAAAATTTCAGTCAGTGTAATCATGGAAATGACATCCTGTCACTTCTGCTGTATTCTAGCTATTAGAAGTGGATCCATAAGTTCAGCCTACATTCAGTGGGAAGGGATTAAACAAGGGCATGAATATTAGGAGGCGAGGTCATTGGGACCATTATATTTGAGGCTGCCTACCATAGCTACCTAGCAGTAAGTTTGCCCCCAACTCCGGGGATCTTTAACCAGGTGTTAAATCCCATGGCCCAGGAAAGTACCCCCAAGTCAATGAATTATTGCGTATTCAGTCCTATGTTATTACTCCTTGATCAAGAACTTTCAAATCTAACCCTTGAAATCCTTCCCTTTCTCCTCTTGATTCATGCTTAGCTCATTCTTATTAATCATTGTATAGTCTCTTCTCTCCCTTATCAGGCTCGGCACATCCCGAAATGTAATCCTAGGTATTGGAAAGTGAAGGAAGTTTCTGAGGGGCCAGAGAACCTGTGCTTTGCAGGGAAGAGGTCTCTTTAGCATCAGTCAGCATGGGGAAGTACTCACTTGGGTTACCTCTGCAATCTCTAAGGTGCAGAACCACCTCATGGGGATGTGGATGAAGAGGTTCATCCCCTTGGATATTACTAATAAGAAGCCCAGAGCATCCATCTAGATGTCCCCATATGTCAGGGGCCAGGTTTTCCAGTTAGGATCTTGCCTTTAGTAAAATAGGCTAGTCTAGCCTGAGCATTTGAATGTCTTTAGAACTCTACACCTCTAACAATCAAGTCCTGCAGCTGTTCCTCAGCTCTGTTAGCCCTTCCACTGCAGGAAATAAGGGCCTCTTGGCAAATTTCCAAATAAGCCCTCTGGTTTTCACACTTAGGCTTTAACTGTTTGTATAACTGTTTGTTAACCTCAGTTTCAGCCGGTGGAGGTGGCTCACACCTGTAATCCCAGCACTTTAGGTGGCCAAGGCAGGCAGATCATGAGGTCAGGAGCTCGAAACTATCCTGGCTAACACGGTGAAACCCTGTCTGTACTACAAATACAAAAATTAGCTGGGCATGGTGGTGTGCGCCTATAGTCCCAGCTACTCAGGAGGCTGAGGCAGAAGAATTGCTTGAACCCGGGAGGCGGAGCTTGCAGTGAGCCGAGATCGTGCCACTGCACTCCAGCCTGGCGACAGAGCAAGATTCCATCCCAAAAAAACAAAGCAAAACAAAACAAAAACAAAAACCTCAGTTTCTTCTCACTCTGGTGGGCTTCAAGAATATTTAGCAAAAAACAGTTAACTCTTCTGTCCCTGTGGACACTGCCTCCCTGAATATCTTTCAGGTGCCTGGTTTGTCCCACCTGCAAGGCTGTTCCCTTCCACCAGTAAGCGTCCCCAAGCCACCACCAGTACAGCTTCAGCAATTAGGCTGCCACCTTGTGCCAGGGACTCTCTGTGTCCCACAGTCTACTTAGGATGGTGTCCTCTTTGCCTCCCTGGCCGTGAGTGAGGCAGTTCCCAAGCCCTATCATTCTGCCTGTTTTCTCCAACCATTCCTGTACTAGTTGGGGTCCTCTAAGAAACAGATGCCAAGGGTGATGACGTGCAAGAGATTTACTTGCAGAAAGGAGAAAGAGCAAGATTAGACAGGGAGAGCCTTCAGACTGTTCTGTAGAACTGCATCTGGTTAAGGAGGCTGAGAATAGGATTCATTAGGAAGAGTTTCAGACTCTGGTGCAGTTCTAAGAAAGTTTCAGCCAAACTAATGGAGAGTACTGAAGCCATGGTTAGAGGGGTCCTGCACTAGAACCCCACCATGTTCAGTCATTGGCTGGAAGCAGCTCTAGGAAGCAGAGCCTGGGCATAAACAATGTGGCAGATCCAGCGTGGCTATCAGTCAACTACACACCCCACCCGTCCCCAGCTCCTTAGGGGAGGAGGATATCTGAACAGACTTTTCTTGGTCTTCCAGTGTGCAAGTGACTGATTGCTGAGAACTCCAACTTCCCTGCTGACTGAGCCTGGTGAGAATGTGCAAATATCCTGAGTCACCAATTGTGTGAGTTTGAGGCCCCCTCTGTCCTGGAAGTTCAACCAAATACCCCTTCTGGGCCTCCCTTTACATGCCCCACACTGGCCCTGGGCATAGGCCTGGTCTCACAAATGAAAACTGATAGGGCATGGAATTGCGGCAAGGCAGGCAGAGAGAGGGTGGGGCATATATTGCACTTTTAGTGAGCCTCATCTAAGATTTACTGGTCAGGCTTGAAAAATCTGAGACACTGAAGGTCCCAGCAGCCAAATGGGTTCCTCAGGGTTAAGTCCCAAGCCAGAGACTTACATTGTAATTTGAGGGGATCACAGCTGTGTTCCTGCCCTGACTTTGTAGCCTCAACTTTCACCCTTGGAGTCATTGCTTTATCTAGAACACAGTCTCCTCTAGACTCCTATTTTTAAACGATATTCCTCCTCACCCCCCTCCTAATCCTGCCCTCACTTCTCAAGAATGAGATGACGAAATTGCAAATCCTCCCATATGAACTCATTTTCCTGGTCCTTTCCTCAATCCCAGGAATAACCCTGGGTAGGAGGAATGCACCAGGGGGTGCTTACAAGGGGAAGAGCAGATGGGAAGGCAAGCGATCTACTGCAAAATAGGCCGCTTTTCCCCACCAGGAGGGAGCAGTTGATTACACATTTTTTGTGTGTGTGGTATTTGGCCATGTTACCTGTTAGTACTCTAGGAAGAGATCTTTGTGTCTTTGGGGTAGGAAAACAACACTTAATGTCTTGCAATGGGTAGGCCAACAAATGGATAAAATCAGGCAATGTCTGTCTCCCTTGCTGCCTCCAGCAGGTGCTGGGGAGAGGGGAGGACATCAGAGTCAGCTTAGCCTACCTACACGCTTTTGTCTTGAACCTCTTGAGGGTGAAAATGATCCCAGTCCTAAACTGGAGGGAAGCAATACACTCTTCTCTCACCCTGCAGCTTTGTGGGACAGAACACTGCGCTCAGCCTGGAGAGCAGACGGCTGTGATTGTTCTCTTTGCAGGCAGGCAGTCCTTGCTTGTTTCCAGCTGCAGGACAAAGCTGATGCAGAAAGAACTAGTCTGGGGATTGGCTTTTGACCAGGAGTTCTTCACAAACCTTCTAGGCAGAGTGGGGAAGAGTAGAGGTACAGGTCTCAAGGGGATTGGCCTCCAAAGTGGAGCCCCCCACTACTGCCTCTCACCCTGGATGGACCTGGAGATCTAGCAGTCAAGCATCTCTGGGCCTCAGTTGCCAACTCTGATAGATGATTGATAGATAGATAGATAGATAGATAGATAGATAGATAGATAGATAGATTAGATAGATAGATGATAGATAGTGTCTCTCTCATAGCATTGTTTTAAGATTTAAGGGGGTAACTTGTGGAGTGCCTAGTCCAGGCCTGGCATTCTAAGTTCTTATCAATGAAAGCTGCCATAAGTGTAGTATTTCTGGGCTGGCTATTGGGCAGCAGATGTGTACTCTTTCCCAAACTCAAAGGTGTCTGAAATGTCCCATGACTTCATTACTTTTAAAAAACGATATGAAGTCCAACTCCCAGCCCCTGTTCTATCAGGCTTCAGGAAACTCCATCTCAGTTATTATTCCAAATCTTCCACCCTCCAGGTTTCCCAGGCTGCCAGACACTGGGAGCTCCACTATTGTTGACTCAGGGGACTAGTGTATGGGCCTTGTCCAGGCTCACCTTGTCGGGTGAGCACCTGAAACCTGAACCTCTGTGCCTCTCAGGGTGCCGGACTCTCATACCTGGCTCTCATGCCTGGTGTCTGCCTTCCTTAGCCCACCTTGAAGCTCTCTGTTCCTCCTCCATTTGCAACTCCCCAGAACCCACATGACTTCAGGGATCTACAAGGAGGTATCTCTAGGACCCATCGTTCACCAACCTGCAGATCTCCCGCTGCTTGAAGAAACCCTGTTCCTCCTATTCTCAACCAACCACAGTAAGGCACCGCATGCTCCAGCCCCCAGAGCCCCAAGCATCAGCTCCTTAGCTTGGTAAGATCTTCACAAAAGAGCGAACCACAGGCTGGCTTCAGACAACTTCTGCTTTTAGCTCTGAATCACAAACTCCCCCAAGGCAGGAAGGTGCTGGGGTGGGAGTAGTAAGAGAGTGAAATATACATTTATTTATTTACTTATTTATTCAAACATCTCTTCTATGTGGCAGGTACCATTCTAGTTCCTGAGGTTCATGAGTATTCGAATAAGTTGCCTCTCTAGAGGCTCACTTCCTAGCAGGGGGAGTCAGGTGATAAGTGCATAAACATACAAGGCAATTTTGCCTAAAGTGCCATAAAGAGAAGTTTTAAAATGCAATCCAGGAGAGAATGGGTTGGGAGAATTAACATTTGGTTGGGTGGCGGAGGGCAGTCTCTTTAAGGAGGTAATGTCTGACTGGAGACTCCGCTGCTAGGAAACCAGCCATGCAGATATCTGGGCAGGAACATCCAGGCGGAGGGATCAGCCCCCTCAGTGGGAATGAGCTTGGCCTGTTCTGGAGTCATGAGCAAGGTGGTGGTGCAAGATGAGGCCAGAGAAGTCGCTGGAGGCCAGATCACCCTTTAAGTTGTTTGGATTTTATTTTAAATCCACTAGGAAGCCCACAGGATTTGAAGCAGAATGGTAACATAATCTGATACTTTTTTTTTGAGACTGCCTCACTCTGTCACCCAGGCTGGAGTGCAGTGGTATGATCTTGGCTCACTGCAGCCTCGATCTCAAGGCTTAAGCCATCCTGCCATCCTCCCACCTCGGCCTCATGGGTAGCTGGGACTAGAAGCATGCACTACCATGCTCTGCTAAGTTTTGTATTTTTGTAGAGACGGGGTTTAGCCATGTTTCCCAGGCCGGTCTTGAACTCCTGGGCTCAAGTTAGCCTCGGCCTCTTACAGTGCTAGGATTAGAGGCATGAGCCACTGCGCCCCAACCAACATATATATATATATATATATATATATATATATATATATATATTTAATATCAATAGTTTTTTGGGGAACAGGTGGTGTTTGGTTATATAAGTCAGTTCTTTAGTGGTGGTTTGTGAGATTTTGGTGCACCCATCACCCGAGCAGTACACACTGAACCCAATTTGTAGTCTTTTATCCCTCACCCCTCTCCCACCCTTACCCTGGAGTCCCCAAAGTCCACTGAATCATTCTTATGCCTTTGCATCCTCATAGCTTAGCTCCCACTTATGAGTAAGAACATATGATGTTTGGTTTCCCATTCCTGAGTTACTTCACTTAGAATAATGGTCTCCAATTCCATCCAGGTTGCTGTGAATGCCATTATTTTGTTCCTTTTTATGGCTGAGTAGTATTTGATGGTGTATAGATACCACAATTTCTTTATCCACTCGTTGATTGATGGGCATTTGGGCTGGTTCCATATTTTTGCAGCTGCAAATTGTGCTGCCATAAACATGTGTGTACCAGTATCTTTTCTGTATAATGACTACTTTTCCTCTGGGTAGATACCCAGTAGTGGGATTGCTGGATCAAATGGTAGCTCTACTTTGAGTTCTTTAAGGAATCTCCACACTGTTTTCCATAGTGGTTGTACTAATTTACATTCCCACCAGCAGTGTAAAAGTGTTCCCTGTTCACTGTATCCATGCCAACATCTATTATTTTTTGAGTTTTTGATTATGGCCATTCTTGCAGAGATAAGGTGCTGATATGTATTTTTTTTAAAAGGTAACTTTGGATGATAGGCAGAGAATGGTTTGTGCAGGGGCAAAAGTGGAAACAGGAGACCTTTGAGAAGCCTCATCATAGCACAGGGGAGACTGTGGTGCCTGTACTACAGTGGGAACAATGCCATTATCCCACCACAGTATATACCACCATGGGTGATATTATTTTAATATTCACACTACTAGATTACCAGAAAAAACAATATGACCTCCTTTATCACTTCTAGTGGGCATTTTAATTACATTCTTTCTTATTTCTCTTTTTATTTAGGAATGAACATATGCAGTTTCCTACTAAGTTATTTTAAATCTTATGCTCTGTCACCATAAAATTAAATTGTATTTCTGAGAAGTGTATTCTTATGATGAGTTCTTTATTTTTCACATTTTCCATTCCCATTTAGTATTTCAGAACCTCATGGTTAGCCAGCTAGTTCTTCTCCTTATGATGGATAATTTTACAGGTCAACTTAACTAGGCTAAGGGATGCCCAAATCGCTTCTGTGTGTCTGTGAAGGTGTTTCTGGAAGAGACAAGAATTTGAATCGGAGTAAAACAAACTGCCCTCCCCAATATGGGCAGGAACCACTCAGTCTGTTGAGGGCACAAATAGAACAAAAAGTCAGGGGAAGGGCTAATTTTCTCTCTCTCCTCTTGAACTGGGATATCCATCATCTCCTGTCCTCAGACATCAGAGCTCCTGGTTCTTGAGCCTTCAAAATCCAGGATTTATACCAGCAGCACTCATACCTCCCTACCTCCCTTCCTATGCCCTAACCCAGATGTAGACCTTTGGCCTTGGACAGGGAGTTACACTATGAGCGCCCGTGTTTCTCAGGCCTGCGGACCAGACTGAATTACACCACCAGCTTTCCTGGTCCTGCAGTTTACAGACTGCTTATCATAGGACCTGTCACCCTCCATAATCCCCATCATGAGCCAATTCCCAACATCAATTTACTTTATATCTATATGGATCCTTTTTATTCTGTTTCTCTGGAGAACCCTGACTAATATCCCCTTCCTCTTTCTTCTTTTATCTTCTAGTGAGGATTGGATTTGATCGACTTCTGTCTTCATTTTTGAGCCAATTCCTCTTCATAACCTTTGCTGTTCGTCACAAAGAAGGTCATCAAAGGCTAAATAAAGATTTCTACCATAAAAATCAGTCATATTTAGTAATAATCATGTATATCTTAAGCACTTACCATGTGTTAGGCACGAAGCTAAAAGTTTGTGTCATTTACTCCTCAAAATGAAATGGATACTTCTATTGTCCCATTTTACAGAAGAAGAAAAGCTCTGGGAAACTAATCAAATTTCCTAAGGTCTTATGCTAGAGTGAGTGGCATAGCCAGCTTTCAGAGCCAAGTGTCTGATTCCCAGGTACACTCTTGATTAGCTACCTCATCTATCATTGGCCCAGTGGATGGTTTTTCCAGGCTCGACTAACCCAGTTTGAAAACAGAAGGACATGGAGCTATGTGAGCATAGACCACAGTTGTATTCTTTGCACCTACAGGAAGTAAACAACATGCCAGTCCAAGTTCTAATGCAAATAAAAGCCTGTTTGTTTTCTGAGTCAATCCTTCAGGCATTATCTGTAACAGGTCTGTGGCTCCTCTGCAAAGACTGGGCCTTGATTGAATGTGATGTTGCTGTCAGTCTAGATTTGTGCTTACATATGTGACTGGTCCCCAGACACCATACAACACTTAAATGCAGCCCAGTAATGGTTCCTGACCACTGCACCTCCACTCCAAGAGCACACAGCTGATGCAGCTGCCAAGCTATTTCCTAGCCTAATTACTTTCTTTTTTTTTTTTTTTTTTTTTTTTTTTTTTTTTTGAGACGGAGTCTCGCTGTGTCACCCAGGCTGGAGTGCAGTGGCGCGATCTCGGCTCACTGCAAGCTCCGCCTCCCGGGTTTACGCCATTCTCCTGCCTCAGCCTCCGAGTAGCTGGGACTACAGGTGCCTGCCACCACGCCCGGCTAGTTTTTTGTATTTTTAGTAGAGACGGGGTTTCACCATGTTAGCCAGGATGGTCTCGATCTCCTGACCTCGTGATCCACCCGCCTCGGCCTCCCAAAGTGCTGGGATTACAGGCTTGAGCCACCGCGCCCGGCCTTAATTACTTTCTTTATTTTCATGCCTGGCCATTGTTAATGACATTTGGCCATCACGCACACAGTAAATAGAATTAGGATGTATTGGAAAAAATATGACTTCTGTATAGAAAGTTGAGAATCCAGAAACTGCCATCTGGATTTTATGTCTTCTTGCACAATAAGACAGCCTCTCAAGGCAGCACATTTTGGGAGTAGCTTGGCAACATTCAGCAGCAGCTTGCTTCCTCTTTCTTTATCCTGCTTGCTCCCAGATGCTGAGTCCTGCTCTGTAGGTTGAGTGGAGCAGGAGATGGGTCTATGGAGGAAAAACCTAAGGCTGTGTCTTCCTTATTCTCTGGCTCTGACCACTGCCAGTTCGGTACAGTTCTGTCTATGGTTATGCTGCCATACTGCTGCTTTTCCCTCTGAAGTTTTAATGAAATCGTCCTAGTAAGTCTGATCCTCTTATTCTGCATAGAGCACCCTTTATTGTTTCATGTATTTTTTGAAGGCTAGTAAAGCTTCCTAAGGAAGGCAGGTCAGGAGATGGTAAACCAAAGCTCTCATTAAATGCTAGCCATTACTACTACTGCTACTGGCAAAAACCCCAATGTGGAGTTCATCCTTTCTCTGTCTCTTACATCCTTCTTGATGCCTAGAAGAGTGCTGGGTATGCAATAGATATTCCTTCATAGATTCTTGGTGGCCTGGCTTTATGCTTCCAATTTACTACCTATAAAATATCCATCAGTGTTTTCCAAGCTTCAGTCATTTCCCCATTATCTTTGCAGATTGATTACTATCTGTACAATTATTTTTTCATTATACTTTTTATTTTATTTTACTTTTTTTAGACGGAGTCTGACTTTGTCACCCAGGCTGGAGTGCAGTGGCATCATCTCAGCTCACTGCAACCTCTGCCTCCCAGGTTCAAGTGATCCTCCTGCCTCTGTCTCCCAAGTAGCTGGGATTACAGGCATACGCCACCACACCCAGCTAATTTTTGTATTTTTAGTAGAAGCGAGGTTTCACTATGTTGGCCAGGCTGGTCTTGAACTCCTGATCTCAAGTGATCCGCCCACCTTGGCCTCCCAAAGCACTAGGATTACAGGCGTGAGCTACCGTGCCCGGCCTTTCTTCAATATACTTTAAATCAACTGATGCTCTTTGAAAAAATTGATTACTTTTGCAATCTATATATTTCATCACTACCACAAACTGGAAACCAGCACCTTGTGCATTAGGTGGAAGGGAATGTTGAAACTTAATTTGTAACTATTAAAAAATAAATGTGTCCTTGTATTATCTAAATATGTCTATGTCCCCTGTGAAATAGGACATTGAAGTCTGAGCTTTGCTTGAAGGGGGCGGTGGTCAGGGCTGTCAGCGTGCATCAGACCTTACGGCTTCATTGTGCTCTGGACACGTCTAACTGCCAGTATCTGCATCTCTGTACATGAGGGATTTTCTGGGAACCATTGAAGTCCCCTCTGCCTTGGCCTGTAGGCTGCCAGTGAATTAACACCCTAGAAGTAGCTGATGGCTGATAGGAATTGGTGGATAAGTATCCCAGCTCCCCATGCCTCTTGTGGGATACTATTCCCCAGAGTGTTCCTGTGGGGTTAGACTCTCGTCACTTACTATAGTAGCTGGCTGAATAATACATCCTTTTTTGGCTGTCTTCCTTTCTTCTATCACCTCCCAACCCTTAAGCAGTGTCCCTACACTTCCCAAATGAAGGGCTTGCACTTGAATCATTGTTTCCAGGTCTGCTTCTGGGAGAGTCCAAACCAAGTCCGAGGCTGCTTGCAAATCAGGGGTCAGTGGTCATTTTTATACTTACCAGCTAAGGTTTGCATGATGTGTACTTTGTACCACTGTGCATTGACTATGCCAATTTATCAAATGATAAGTGGGAACAGGTGCAACCACACTTTGACAAATATTTCATCCAGGTGACATTTTCCCCACAAAAGAAATGATTTGAAAATATTTTCCAGAAAAAAATTTTAAAACAAATTATAAATAGTTTCCAATAGTAATAGCTCTTTCCAACACACACAAATAAATATGAGCTATTTTTTATTTGGATAATGTTTTGTTTGGATAATGTCCTCCAGTGAAAGAAAGTCAATATGCTGCAAGCCTGGTAGATATTAGGCTGAAAGCTTGGTTATAAATGCAAAAGCTGGGTGCAGTGGCTCATGCCTATAATCCCAACACTTTGGGAGGCCAAGGTAGGCAGATCACCTGAGCCCAGGTGTTCAAGACCAGCTTGGGCAACGTGGCAAAACCCCATCTCTACAAAATAATAATAATAATAATAATAATAATAATAATTTTAAAAATTAGCTGAGCATGGTGGCACATACTTGTAGTCCCAGACACTTAGGAAGCTGAGGTGGGAGGATTCCTTGAGTCCAGGAGTTCGAGGCTACAGTGAGCTATGATTGCACCACTACACTCCAGCCAGGGTCACAGAGTGAGACTCTGTCTTTAAAAAAAAAAAGAAAAGAAAGAGAGGAGAATGAGTCCTGGATAGGCAGCTAACAACTCTGTCACAGAATAAGGGTCAAGGAAAATTCTTTTGAGGAAGCAACATCTAAGCTAAGACTTAAAAATAAAGAAGAGTTACCTACGCTAACAGTGGGAGATGCATTCCAGGAAGAGGGAAGAGCAATACATGAAGGAGGGAAAGGAGGGGAGGGGAAGAAAGTGCAGCTTCCCAGTTTTGCATCCCATAATAAGCAGCATGAGATGATTCTGGCCCCTTCCTGGCTTCCCATAGAGAGGCACAAGGACTGCTGTCAAATAATAAAAGAATGCCAAGCAGGAATATTAAGTGACTGTTCTCAGAAAGAGAAGATTATGTATCACCGTTTCTCCATGACTCATCCCTTCCCACATATCTTCAATTTTGAGCATTTAGTCCTTTTTCCACTGGAAGTATGAAATGGTGGTCCCTCTTCCTGCCAAACTCCTCATCAGCTTTGTTTTGGACATTGGCAAGAAGAAATCCTGTTTCCTGTCTTTTGTTTCCTGGCTGTAGCCTCTGGTTCCACCCCCTTCTTGGTCTCACAGTGTCTATTTCCGCCTCAGGCCCCAGAGTTTCTAACAAACCCATAGATCAGTTTTCTCTTCCACAGTTACTAGTTACACAGAATTATCAAAGAGGAAAATAACTTTTCTTCATCCCAGGGGTTTTTTTTCTCCTTGGATCACTTCGTTTTGTTTTTTACTTAGGTTAAGTTCCCAGGCTCTCCTCTGCAAATGCAGGAAGAAATTAGCAGGTGTTGGGGCCTGATTCTTCCTGGGAACATACTGGAGCTGTCCTGGTGTCAGACCAGAAATGATGTAATAAGTCACTGGCAACAGAATGAAGACAAGGAAAACTCCAGGGTTTATATCTTGGGTGTGGAGCTTGAGATATAATACTATGGCCAGGAGGGGGAGTAAAGTGGGCCTCCTTGCAAAGAACAGCTTTTGAGTTTGCATAATTTTTCCCGTTTCTAGGCTGGTTGACCTTAAGCAAGTTACTTGACCACTTTAAGGTTTGGTTTTTTGATCTGTAAAAAAGGAAATGACAGTACCTACTGATGATGTATCTATCCACTTGACTGGGCTAAGGCATGCGCAACAGCTGGCAGAACATTATTTCTGGGTGTGTCTGTGAGGATATTTCTGGAAGAGATCAGCATTTACATCAGTAGACTGAGGAAAGAAGATTCACACCCTCATCGATGTGGGTAGGCATCGTCCAATCTGAATAGAATGACAGGGCAGAGGAAGGGTGAATTTGCTCTCTGCTGAAACTGGGACATCCATCTTCTCCTGCTCTTGGACATTAATGCTCTTGGTTCTCAGGCTTTTGGTCTCTGAGACTGACACCAGCAAGCCTCTTCACCCTCCAGCTTCTCTGGCCTTGGGCCTCAGATTCTGAGTTACACTATGAGCTCCTGCTCCCATTTCTCAGGCCTTTAAACTCAGACTGAATTATAGCACCAGCTTTCCTGGTTCTCCAGCTTGCAGACATCATACTGTAGAACTTCTCATCCTCCGTAATTGCGTGAGCCAATTCTATAATATATCTCATATATCTCTCTATATATCCTATTGGGTCTGTTTCTCTGGAGAACTCTAATAATATATTACCTAATCAAATTGTTGTGAGGATTAAATAAAATGGTACGTGTCATAGTGCCAAATAGCAAGCCCTCAACAAATGGCCATTATCTTTATTACTAGTGGGATTTAGATCATGTGTTTCTTACTAAAATAATAAATAATATTTATTGTTCATTTCAGCTATGAAAAGAAAATATTTGGAAGATCACTGATTCCTTCATGGAAAGGCTGGCTTGGGAATAGATGACATGTCAAAGATTGGCATCAACCTTGAGCGCTTCTTCTAGGCTTGAGATACAGATAAAAAAAAAAAAAAAAAACAACAAACCTCCCTAGAGTGAGGGCTACTTGGGATTCATGCTATGTCCCAAGGAGTTCTCAGTTTGAGGTCAGCCCCAGCTCTACAACTCACCAGGAGAGTGTGCGACGATGAGGGAGAGAGAGCCTGCTCTGGTTCTCTTCAGGGTGACAATGACACCTGTTGACAGATGAGAATTCCAGCCAGGAATACAGATTTAGGAATCATGCTTCTCACTCTCATGATGACATAGAAAAGATGCCTCTGAATCTTTCTACCAGCGTGTTAAAGCTATTCTGATATTGACTGTAGTTCAGAGCTTTGTCTCTCTTCCACTAAACCACTAACTTCTGGAAATTAATTGTAGAGCAAGATGAGAGGACTCTGTGTGTGGCTCCATGAGTATGTCTGTTATAAAATATCAACTGCATTTATATCTATTCTATATCTGTTAGGAAAGGCTAGGCTATGCCGCAAGAAACAAATAGCCCTAAAACCTCAGTGGCTTACAATGACATAAAGTTATTTTGCTCACACTGCATGTCCAGATCAATACCAGCTGTCCCTGGCAAAGAGAAGGGGGACACAGAAAATTGTATTCTAATTCTTATAAGCTACTCCATATTCCGATAGCTTAAACAGATCCTTAGCCACACCTAACATTAGGAAAGAGTTCTCTCGTCAGTGTTAGAATTTTTCTAATTCAGATAGATCTACCTGTAGTCAGTGGGATCTAACTGATGTCTTGAACCTTTGAAATTATCTAGCTTGAAACTGTGGCATACTGACCAATGATCTAGTGAAAACAAGACAGGATAGG